>NC_142472.1:18440480-19690480 GCF_049115385.1 Moschus berezovskii
GCTAAGTCATGTCTAACTCTTTGCAATCCTATGGATTGTGGCCTACCAGGCTCCTCTGTCCATGGGATTTTTCAGAGAAGAATACTGGAGTAGGTTGCCATTTCCTTGTCCAGGGGATCTTTATGTCCCAGGGATCAAACTTGCATCTCCTGCACAAGTCTCCTGCACTGCAGGAAGATTCTTTTCCACTGATCCACAAGGGAAGCCTTTCATATATATTACATACAAACTAATAATTTACAAAAAAGTATAGAAAAGCACATAAGCACATACAATGACTAAAACACAAAGAGCCTTAGTATCTTCAGTTGATTTCTAAAAAAGATTTTTTCAAAAATGTTCATATTTCTTTTAAAATTCTCAAGTGTTTTAAAAGTTTATTTCAGCAAATTGGTTTGTGAGAGCACTGAGTGATTTCTTCAAAGCAAGACTGCTGTTGCTGCTGCTAAGTCACTTCAGTCGTGTCTGACTCTGTGTGACCCCATAGATGGCAGCACACCAGGCACCCCCGTCCCTGGGATTCTCCAGGCAAGAACACTGGAGTGGGTTGCCATTTCCTTCTCCAAAAAAGCAAGACTAGTACTTATTAAAATGTTATTCACTTACAACTGGTCTTTTGATTAAAGGGCATTAATGAATTTTTTTGAGAAAGTGACTTCTTAACAGGTCAATCTGTCACCTGGCAAAGACTTTAAGAAATCTATAACTCACAAGCTAATGGTAAAGAACAAGCCTAGGGCAGCAAGTAAAATTTGTAGTCAACCAGCACTCCTAAAATCAAGGGAGATGGGCCATCTGCTTCCTGGATTGGACAATGCCATAATTTTACACAGTCACCAGTAATATATCAGCTGCACTCTGCAAGTTGCTGGTATTCTGATAATATTTTAACTTGCTTCTAACAGCTGCAAGTCAAAGCATTTTACAGTTCTTTAAAATGAAAACTAGAGCCTTCCCAGTTGGCCTGGTGTGTCTTAATCATTCATCATAAGTTTACATACTAAAGTTTAGTAAAAGCTCTATGATGAATGAAGAGCTGATTCTTTCAACATCAGAATAGGCAAGAAAATTAAGATGTCAAAAATGTCTCGCAGAGGATGGTTACACTGTCTCATTACAAAATTCAATTTAATACATTTCTTTAGTTTAAGCTGATAAGTTACGTCTCAATTAAAAAAAAAAAAACTTTAGTTCTTTTAAAGACTTTGAATTTTCACATGTTTTCTGTGTTTCCCAAGGAAAGTAGAGTGACTTAGAGATATCACTTTTAGATTTTTCTTTTAATTACAATCTGATTCAGGTTGACAAACCCTTCAATCTAGGCGCTGTTAGATTGTCTCTTTCACTATGAAGTGAAAGCCATTCCCTCAGAGTTCATCAGACCAGAATGCAATTAAACTAAAACATTTACTATGATATTAAGATGCACTTTGGTGCATGTATTCTTTTAACTTTCATAATCAGACCAGAAAAATAATCTGCTTAAGTGCAAATTAAAGTGTTTCCATTTGATTTTTTTCCCTCCATCAACTAAGCCACTATTATTAGAAAGTCATTTTGAGGTTGAAGATTAAAGTTTTATTTAGTGTTTATATCTTGTCCTTGAACTACCACAATGTAGTTTAAGCACTTTTTACATTGGCAATGTGTAGAAACTGCCCTGCTCTAACAGGGAAATGCTTTGCTGTGTGTCTAGGTGTGTGTGTGTGTGTGTGTGTGTGTGTGTGTGTGTGTGTACATGAATGTGCATGTGTGAGATACAAGGTATTATATAGAAAAGTTTTAAATGTTCTTTAAAGTCATAAAGGTTAAACATATCAAGTCCATAACCTATTATATAATTGAATATATACATTAAATATGGGAAGTAAGAATTTAGAAGAATATCCAGGAAGTTATACTTTTTTTGGTAATCTTTTTAACTCAGAGATCAGTAAACTTTTTTCCAAAAGGCCAGATAGTTAACATTTTAGGTGTCATGGAACATAAGATCTCTATCACAACCATTCGGCTCTGCCATTGTAGCCTACATGAACACAGCCACGCATAATACGTAATCAAATGAGTGCAGCCATGTTCCAATACAGTTTTATTTACTCCTACAGGGGGCTTTCCAGGTGGCACGAGTGGTAAAGAATCCCCCTGTTGATGCAGGAGACTCAAGAAATGTGGGTTTGACACCTGGATCAGGAAGATCGCCTAGAGAAGAAAATGGCAATCCACTCCAGTATTCTTGCCTGGAGAATCCCATGGACAGAGGGCTACAGTCCATGGGGTCACAAGGAGCAGACATGACTGAGCGACTGAGCACGCACAGGGGCACTGCATGTGTAGTCTGCCAACCTTGCTTAAGCGTAACAAACTGTTTTATTTTAAAGCGATACCCCATGCTTCATGACCAACCAATACAATGCTTCATTATAAATCTAATTTCTTACTACTCAAAAGACAAAGACTTTCACATCTTTTATCTTGTAAAGCATCACAGTGAGATTCTGTGAGAATCTGTGAAAAAGGTCCTAGTGTATTCCCCATTTGCAGATGAAGAAACTGAGGCTCAACGAAGTTCAATTATCAGCCTCAGGGAGTCCGCATGGAGCACGAGCTCCCCTCAGCCAGCATTACTGTACAGTTCACAGTGCGGAAACTCAGTGTTCACAAAGATAACTGTTAGGAAAGTTTGATTACACATAACCAGTAGATTGTGACACTGTCAGGGGGCCAAAAGCTCCCTTTTAAAGAAGAAAAGCTAGGGCTTTCCTCAAGGTGGACGACAGTGGGGTGAGCAACAGATCCGAGATGCCAGGAAGAAGCAAGAAGGGATGACAGATCTGGATGACGGCCAACTTGTACTCCGAAGAAACAGCTGATGTAGAAATCAGACGGTAGCCACATGAAGGGAATGAAAAAGTCAAGAAGTCTCCAAAAGAGAAGATACAAAGACATCATAAAAATTGCCTTGGGAAGTCTTCAGAGAGGAAGTAGCCCTGAACCATCACCATTCTCCCTCTCACAGGTATAAAACTCAGGGATCTGTGGGCTCACGTGTCCTTCAACTCCCTTAAAAGAGTCAGTGTATCCCAGACAGAACTTAAAAGTGATTTGATAACTGAAAGGATCTGACATTCAGAACCCCATGAATCTACGTAAGTCAACTATATACCAATAAAAATATAAATAAAGTGAAAAATTGAAAAGCCGTGAATCTACTATCTGAACGTAGCAGATAACATCCTATACTTCTGCCACACATCTCTAAGTATTCTCCACACGCACAATGGTAATCATGTGAGGTGATGGACATGTTAATTAACTTGCTTGTGGTAATCATGTCACTATACACACACACACACACACATATATATATAAACATATATATAATCATCATACACCTGAAATATGCACAATTTTTATATGTCAATTATACCTTAATACAGGTGGAAAAAACACCAGGAAATAAAAGCACCCTTCAATTGAAGCATTACTGAAAACTAAAATCAGAGCAAGCATTTGTTAAAAGATGAAAATACCTACTGATTTTTAAGCATTAAGTAGATAAAAATTGCTGACGTGTCTTTTTTAGGGATGAACCTAACCTAATTTTAAGGTGTTTTCCTGCCACTCCTTATCACTCTATCCGAAGAAAGGCTTTTATTCCCTCATCTGAATTATTAAGAGCTCTTGATCAAGTATAAGAATTGGTGAAAAACCACACTGTGTTGATGCTTGGAACAAACTTGCTTTTTAATTGAATTCCAGGCTGATATAACTGAAAAATAACAACATCCACTGAAGTTTAGTTGGAGTTAATTTTTCTACCAATTAATTCTCCAAAATAAAACATAAAGATAATAAAAATGCAAAGCATGCCAAATATGAATTAATTAATTATAGTGAATGGAAAAGACTCTAATTCCAAGCAAATGACTAACAAAACCTCTACAGAGTGATTCACATCATCTGAAAATTACAGTCGTGAACTTCAAGATTAAATCCAAAGCCATTACAATCTAAAAGAGATTAATTGTTCCAAGTAGAGGATATGAAAATTTAGTATATCTTATCATCAAGTTGCCTGAAAGGACAGTGAGCCTTGAAAACACATTGCTTCCAAGTGCCGTGGAAATTAAATGTGGAACAGGGAATAATATTATTATCTTACATTTTATTCATTCAAAGACTCTATAGAGTCTTCTTTAGAGACTCCATCATATTTGTGATGAATGAAAATGTTTCTAAGATTCAAGGTATGGTAGGAAAAGAAACAGATGATTCTTGCTGCCTTATTAAAACTCTTATTTCCCTTTAGAGTTCAGTGACAATAGTACATAGTGATTCTCTCTACCTATGAAAGCAGCTAAAAATAACAGGTGAGCTCAAAGTGCTTTTCATTTTAAATCCACATTTCAGAGTGCATGTGAAGGAAAGCTATGCACTGCCTGCTATTGAAGATTTATTCAGAAGTCCCTCCTACTAATGGGTGGCTTTGGCTCCACTGCCTAAGTCCTGATTGATCTTCTAAGGGTAATGACCCTCCTATTCCTCTAAGCCTGCTGAATTTAGAGGGGCCCAGAGGAAGGTAAGTTACCAGTTCCTCCATTGAGTATATCAGTTCCCTCTCCTCCCGCTGTTCTGAGAGTATAAGGAAGTATAACAATGAGAAATAAACATCTACTTGTCTTCACTTTGTTTTTCACATGACAACACAGCCAAGATCGTTTTATCCTGAAAGTATTTTTTCTTCCTACTTCTGTAGCTAAATGTTTTCTTATTTCCCAACAACCAATTCTTCCTGTCATTCTCTGGGTTTGTTCAGAAACCTTTTACTGGTGTTGACAGCCTATAACTGTCCCTTGAAAGATGTACCCAGGATGTTTCTAATTACCAGTGCTCCACTTCCTGGCCAAATGCTCGTGGGAATTGGACAGTACAAGAACTTCACTAACCTGGGTGCTTCTCCCTGCATGTTCCGGAATGTTTTGACTCCAGGACCAGATTTGATGAATAAATTGAGATCACTGTCTTCCTTATCCGGGTCTTTGCTCTTATATTTGATGTTAAGCATAAGACATAAAGTTGCTAATAAAACATGGAAAAGTGGGTGTGTGATGTAGAACACTACCCATCTGGAGAGGGCTGAGAGCATCAGAGTTGGGAAGATTTCTCCTTTGATGTGAAGCCTCAGGTCTACTTCTGTCAACTGCAGATGCTGGCTGCACTTCTAAAACACATTAAGACTTTTAAGATTGCAGAACTGATGCCGATGAATTTTTCAATGGTATGTTTCTTGAGTAACAGGGTTCTGAAAGAGCTTTTGCCAATGTTGAAAGTAAGTCAAGCTGTTGATCTCTGGATGGATTTGGATGGGACTGGTTAAAAAAAAAAATACCGTGAGATTTGTTTAGGATACAACTCAATTGAGTTGCTATCTGAGCTCTACTCTTGAGTCTTTTCCTTGATTTCCCATATGGATGCTTTCAGCTTACAGTGATTTCTATACGATTTTTCTAAAGGTATGTCATCATCTGAGATTTCAAGTACTTCATTTGTGCTTCCTTAATAGTGAAGAAGAACTAAAGAGCCTCTTGATGAAAGTGAAAGAGGAGAGTAAATAAGTTGGCTTAAAGCTCAACATTCAGAAAACTAAGATCATGGCATCTGGTCCCATCACTTCATGGCAAATAGATGGGGAAACAGTGGAAACAGTGGCTGACTTTATTTTGGGGGGCTCCAAAATCACTGCAGATGGTGATTGTAGCCATGAAATTAAAAGATGCTTACTCCTTGGAAGAAAAGTTATAAAAAGTAGACAACATAATAAAAAGTAGAGATGTTACTTTGCCAACAAAGGTCCATCTAGTCAAGGCCATTGTTTTCCTTCCAGTAGTCATGTATGGATGTGAGAGTTGAACTATAAAGAAAGCTGAGTGCTGAAGAATTGATGCTTTTGAACTGCTGTGTTGGAGAAGACTCTTGAGAGTCCCTTGGACTGCAAGGAGATCCAACCAGTCCATCCTAAAGGAAATCAGTCCTGAATATTCATTGGAAGGAATGATGCTGAAACTGAAGCTCCAATACTTTAGCACCTGAGGCAAAGAACTGACTGATTGGAAAAGACCCTGCTGCTGGGAAAGATTGAAGGCAGGAGGATAAGGGGACGACAGAGAATGAGATGGCTGAATGGCATCACCGACTCAATGGACATGAGTTTGAGTGAACTCCGGGAGGTGGTGATGAACAGGGAGGCCTGGTGTGCTGCAGTCCACGGGGGTCACAAAAGACAGTCACGACTGAGCGACTGAACTGAACTGAACTGAATAGTGAGTTTTACATATATACATATATATATATAATTTTATATATATGTAATATTTATATATGATTACCATGGACTGTAGCCATCAGGCTCCTCTGTCCATGAAATTCTCCAGGCGAGAGAATGGCTACTGGACTGGGAAGCCAATCCCTTTCTCCAGGGGATCTTCCGGAACCAGGGATCGAACCTGGGTCACCCACGCTGCAGATTGCTTACTGCCTGAACCACTAGGGAAACCCCCTACATGTGACTGTTTGTGTGTTTATATCCTCTACTACAGGTACTTGAGAGCAAGACCACATATTTTAAGTGTTTTTTTTCTAAACCCAATAATGAATGGAAACAGACCCAAACTTTAAACCATCTCCAAAAGAAGTTGCTAGATACAATTTTTTAGTATTCAGTTCAGTTCAGTTCAGTCGCTCTCTTGTGTCCGACTCTTTGCGACCCCATGAATCACAGCACGCCAGGCCCCCCTGTCCATCACCAACTCCCGGAGTTCACACAAACTCATGTCCATCGAGTCGGTGATGCCATCCAGCCATCTCATTCTCTGTTGTCCCCGTCTCCTCCCACCCCCAATCCTTCCCAGAATCAGAATCTTTTCCAGTGAGTCAACTCGTCGCATGAGGTGGCCAAAATATTGGAGTTTCAGCATCAGCATCAGTACTTCCAATGAACACCCAGGATTGATCTCCTTTAGAATGGACTGGTTGGATCTCCTTGCAGTCCAAGGGACTCTCAAGAGTCTTCTCCAACACCACAGTTCAAAAGCATCAATTCTTCGATGATCTGCTTTCTTCACAGTCCAACTCTCACATCCACACATGACCACTGGAAAAACCATAGCCTTGACTAGACGGACCTTTGTTGGCAAAGTAATGTCTCTGCTTTTTAATACATTATCTCGGTTGGTCATAACATTCCTTCCAAGGAGTAAGCGTCTTTTAACTTCATGGCTGCAATCAGCATCCGCAGTGATTTTGGAGCCCCAAAAAATTAAGTCTAACACTGTTCCACTGTTACATTATAAAAATATATGTCACCATTCTTTGGTAGCATGTGTCCCTTTATGCAATTTTAAAAAGCTATTTAATGGTATAATATGGGTTGTTTTTACCTCATAGGATCTTGTGTGAACTAATGAGGAAACATTTGTAAAAATAGCCTTTAAGCATCTGAAGAGCTGTACAAATGTCAGATCTTATGTTACCAACAACCAAGATGATAGTATTATTGCTTTATCAACAACAGAAAAATAAACAAGTATTAGATCTTTTAAAAAAGCTATTAAAAAATCTCAACAGGATTTTATGTGTAATTTTCAGATCACAAACAGACCCAAAGATCTATTTCTCACTGAGAATATATGTCCAATATGGGTTGGTATGGGGCTCTGCCTCTCACAGCCACTCAAGAATTCATACTTGCAGATCCTTTCTCAAACCAAATCACACTCTGGCTCATAAAGAAAATTCGCTTCCACTCACATGTCATAGAGAATTAAGTCACACAGCCACCACTAACTTAAAAAGAAGTGAAATAAAATCCTACCACCAGTTTATAAAGAGGAGAATGAGTGTATTTGTGAGCAGTTCTAGTGACCACTGTAAACATCTACATATGATGGCAAGTGTACCAAAAAGATAAATTGTAATCATTGTGTGTTCACCTTCCTGGCTTGAAACTTATTTGTATCAAGTAGCTGCTGGCTTGATGTGGAGTCTTATCAAAAGACATTTAGAGTCTTGATAAGGTTATGGAGCAACTGTGGGCCTTATTTGGCTTTGGGAAGTTTTTTTAAAAAAGGCAAAACAGACCTTGAGACCATCAATAGTTGACCCTTTTTGTATTTTGTGATTCAGTGTACAAAGTCTCCTGGCTTCCCTCTTGGCACACAGATCTTGGAATAATTTGCTCAAATAACTCTGTGGTTTGATCTGAATGATGAGTGTGTTGTCAATCAGCAAGGGATACATTCCTGATTTTTTTCATGGAATTTCACACCTCTGGTGTTTGGGAAAATCATCAGTGAGACAGATTCTTAATGTATCAAAAGACTTTACTGAAGGACCATAAAAACATTAAGATGGCATGGAGTGGAAATTCAATCAGATAAGTCTGGCATTATGAAAACCACACAACTGTGCCCTTTAAGTGACTCTGGAAACCACAAAGGGCAGGAGGAGTTACTGATTAATTTCCTAAATTCCAAATCTGGACTTTTACTTTAGAATCTCTCTGCTGCAATTGAATGAACACACCAAAGCAGACATGATAAAGCTCATTTTGTAAATACCAACATTTACTAACCACTGGACACAGAAGTATAGCCGAGAATCATAGCATGGTAACATCACAGTGATGAAGGGCAATAAATTTTCAGAGCAACAGACACTAATTAGATTTTGCTAGGCTTATGATGCACGTACAGGATTCCGAGGTGGCTCAGTAGTAAAGAAGTTTCCAGGCAAGCAGGAATGCAGGTTTGATCCCTGAGCCAGGAAGGTCTCTTGGAGAAGGAAATGGCAACCCACTCCAGTATTCTTGCCTGGGAAATCCCATGGTCAGAGGAGTCTGGTGGACTACAGTCCATGGGGTCGCAAAGAATCGGACAGGACTTAGGGGCTAAATAGCAGCAGCTATTATATTTTATAGATCACACAATTGAAAAAAGGCAGAAGGTGAAGACAAAAGCTCAAAGGTAAACATTGATGTTCAGTCTCTTAGTCGTGTCCAACTCTTTCCCACCCCAAGGACTCCAGAATGCCAGGCTTCCCTGTCATTCATTATCTCCAGGAGCTTGCTCAAACACATGTCCATTGAGTCAGTGATGCCGTCCAACCATCTCATCCTCTGTCGTCCCCTTCTCCTCCTGCCTTCAATCATTCCCAGCAGCATGGTCTTTTCTATCGAGTCAGCTCTTCACCTCAGGTGGCCAAAGTATTGGAGCTTCAGCTTCAGCATCAGTCCTTTCAATGAATATTCAGGGTTGATGTCCTTTAGGACTGACTCATTTGACCTCCTTGCAGTTCAAGGTGCTCTCGAGTCTTCTCCAACACCACAATTCAAAAGCATCAATTCTTCGGCACTCAGCCTTCTTCATGGTCCAACTCTCACATCCATACATGACTACTGGAAAAATCATAGCCTTGACTAGATGGATCTCTGTTGGCAAACTAATGCCTCTGCTTTTTAATATGCTATCTAGGTAGGTCATAGTTTTTCTTCCAAGGAGCAAGAGTCTTTTAATTTCATGGCTGCAGTCACCATCTGCAGTGATTTTGGAGCCCCCCAAAATAAAGTCTCTCACTGTTTCCATTGTTTTCCCAACTATTTCCCAAGAGGTGATGGCATGATCTTAGTTTTTTGAATGTTGAGTTTTAAGCCAACTTTTTCACTCTCCTTTTTCACTTTCATCAAGAGGCTCTTTAGTTCTTCTTTGCTTTCTGCCATATGGGTGGTGTCATCTGCATATCTGAGGTTATTGATATTTCTCCTGGTAATCTTGATTCCAGTTTGTGCTTCTTCCAGCCCACATTTAGCATGATGTACTCTGCATATAAGTTAAATAAGCAGGGTGACAATATACAGCCTTGATGTACTTCTTTCCCAATTTGGAACCAGTCCTTTGTTTCATGTCCTTTTCTAACTCTTTCTTCTTGACCTGAATGCAGGTTTCTCAGGAGGCAGGTAAGGTGGTCTGGTTCCCCATTTCTTGAAGAATTTTCCACAGTTTGCTGTGATCCACACAATCAAAGGGTTTAGTGTAGTCAATGAAGCAGAAGCAGACGTTTTCCTGGAATTCTGGTTGGTTTATGATCCCAGGGGTATCTGGGGACTAGGATTAGGTGGCGAGAGTTATTCTGTTGAAGAGAGTAAAGTATAGACTAAAAGGCTTAGCCTCATTAGAAAGGAGGAGGACAGTGTTCATCTTGTCTGTCTCCACTGAGGAGAGAGCCAAGGAAAAGAAGAGAGTCACCACCATCCTCAAGAATCAAGTTTTTCACCTGGTCTACTCTGATAGTTTAATTTTCTCAAGAATAATAGCTAAAAAGTCAAGCCTTCCAGGCATCTGATGAACATCAGCCATGGGCATCTAATAGAGCTAATTTACTCAAGTTAAATGGCCACTTTGCACTGTTATGGCTTTCTACATTTGATTTTCAAATAAGCCTTAGAATAGTTAGCTCACTTTCTTAGATCTATGATATATGTCTGATATTACAGACACCTGCTTTTTCATATAGGGGAAATCTTTCCAGCATGTTATTGTTTAACATCTGGATAATAACAATTTTGTTAAGACAACCTATCATTTAGCTACAAATTTAATTTCCTCCTAAAATTGATCCACTTACGGTAACCACATAACCTCAGAAATAACTAGTATGTTCTTCCTTCTTCTAACCAAAATGATGCCAAAATAGGTTTGAGGGGAAGAAAAAAAATTAGTAGAGAGGAGACAGAATTTTTTATTTCAGGAGACCCAAAAAGAAACGATTTTCAAAAGAATCCATTTTATTAACACAAAGAGGTCTTAAAGTGTAAATTACCTTCTCATGAAAGGAATTCAACTTATGATTCAACAGAAAAAAATTTGTGTGCTGAGAATTCTGCATCTGCACAGGCTCCTAAGAATCAGAAACCAGCCAGAGCTGTCATAACTATTATGCAAAGTAAAAATGAATATCAAAGTAGGCAATTTCCTAAGGCAAATTAAAATGCTATTCAGGCATTTCATGAATATTGGAGATTCTCTTTTTCTCAATGACGAGCACCTGCAAGTCTTTCACTACCTTTGCTGTTTCAAATACACCAACTAAATGGTGCTAAACCTTTACTCCAAAGGTGCCCATGAAATACAACATGAGCTTCATGTTTGAGGCAAGTCGCCTGGGTATTTCCATAGATATTTAGACAGAAGCTTTGAGAAGATAATTATCACTATGAATAAGCAAATACTCTACCAGAGCATTCTGAGAGCATCACTGGAAGGCATTATATTATTATATTTATATTTTTATCTTGGGGCTGCCCAGGTGGCTCAGATGGTAAAGAATCCACCCACAATGGAGGAGACCCAGGTTTGATCCCTAGGTCAGGAAGATCCCCTGGAGAAGGGAATGGCTACCCACTCCAGTCTTTTTGCCTGGAGAATTCCATGGACACAGGAGCCTGGAACAATATCAGGCAAGGTAACCCAGCTCTGATACATAGTTTTAAAGACTGATTTGGAATTTATACTAAATGGAGAACAGACTTCATTTCAGAACAGCTTTTAACATGTCATTACATGATTTGTTGCCAGGTAAATTTCATGGGAAATAGATGGAAAAACAGTGGAAACAGTGTCAGATTTTATTTTTTTGGGCTCCAAAATCACTGCAGATGCTGATTGCAGCCATGAAATTAAAAGACGCTTGCTCCTTGGAAGGAAAGTTATGACCAACCTTGATAGTATATTAAAAAGCAGAGACATTACTTTGCCAACCAAGGTCCGTCTAGTAAAGGCAATGGTTTTTCCCGTGGTCATGTATGGATGTGAGAGTTGGACTGTGAAGAAGGCTGATCGCCGAAGAATCGATGCTTTTGAACTGTGGTGTTGGAGAAGACTCTTGAGAGTCCCTTATACTGCAAGGAGATCCAACCAGTCCATTCTAAAGGAGATCAGTCCTGGATGTTCATTGGAGGGACTGATGCTAAAGCTGAAACTGCAATACTTTGGCCACCTCATGCGATGAGTTGACTCACTGGAAAAGACTCTGTTGCTGGGAAAGGTTGGGGGCGGGAGGAGAAGGGGACGACAGAGAATGAGATGGCTGGATGGCATCACCGACTCTGTGGACATGAGTTTGAGTGTACTCTGGGAGTTGGTGATGGACAGGGAGGCCTGGCGTGCTGTGATTCATGGGGTCACGGAGAGTCGGACACGACTGAGCGACTGAACTGAACTGAACTGAAATAATGACCATTAACATATTTTCACTTTTGAAGCTGTGCAATTCCAATATACTTGCTATGGTGATGTTCTTTTACCCTTAAGGTTCTTGCTCAAATTATTTTGACCAACACCTTCTAAATGCACATGTTGGTTTTCCTTCTTCCATCAACTCCAACTGGCAGGGGCTGTGTTCACCAGGACCATTGCTGCCCTCCTGCATCCCAGGCTTGCTACACCATTGTCAATCTCCATCTCGCCAGGGGAGCCATCTTTCTACAGGTCATCATGCTGTTCCCTTGCTTTCAAGTCTCAGGGCTCCATCACATTCTCAGATTGAAGCCTGAAGTCTCAGAGTGACATACATGTACTTTTTCCAACCTCCACACAGGCCGGAGCCAGTCCTCACACTCCATGCTAAAACATCAGGCCACTCTTCCTCTTAGGACAGCTGCCCCGCAACTTGGAATGTCTTTCCTCCACACTTTCCATAGGCGTCTATGAAGACACTTCTTCCTACCTTCAGGAAGGGGATAAACTCTCCACCCCCCATCACTGCTCCTACACTGCCCACTCTGCAGACAATATCTGCTCGGTTGAGTTAGGCAAATCACTTCCGTCCTTCATTAAGAACTTTCAAAGCCATTCCATCTCACTCAGAAGGAAATCTAGCCTTTGTGGTGCAATGTGATTTCAGCTTCTGCTTTCCTCTGACTTCACTTTGTATTACATCTCCCTGTATATTTCCTTTAGCCACACCAACCTCCCTGTTATTGACCAACCAGGCCTAGGATGTTCCCATCCACCTTGGGGATCTACACTCTGGACTCCCTATGCCTGGAATGCACTTCTGCTAGGTACTGAATAAATGACTTGTTCTCCATTTCCCTGTTTTCTGCACATATGTCACCCATCTGTGAGGTCACCCCTGACTGCCTGAGTCTAAGCAACAAAATACATTTCCTTACTCCCAGGTAATCCTTATTTTCCTGTCCGGTATACTCTGTGCATGCTTGTATGCACAGTTGCTCAGTCGTGTCTGACTCTTTGCCATCCTATGGACTGTAGCCCGCCAGGCTCCTCTGTCCATGGGATTATTACTAATGACTGTCCCTTCTAAAGTCACACCTCCCATCACTTTTTATCACCTTATACTATTTATTTTTCCTTAGAGTATTTATAGTCAAATGACAAATCTACATGACTCAGTTTATTTGTTTATTTTCTCTATTCTCCTACTAGAATATAAGCCTTTAAGTCAGAAGCTATATTCCTAGCTGGTATAAACAGTGCCTGGTACATAGCCACTCAATCCACATTTGTTGAATGAATAAATACTATGTTTTGCTTTACACTCTTTTCTACTAAATTTCTTAGATTTTTAACTTACAAAGGACATCTTTTTCATGGGCTTAATGGGAAAGATAGCACTTGGTAGAGAGAAGCAATCTAATCAATGTGATTATTAAGCGGAAAAAACATTTCAGATTTTTATTAACTCCACCAAAAATGAGAAGTGATCATTTTTCTACTTAGTCCTAAAAACATTCTATGTGCCAGAACAGAAAAATAAAACAATCTTTTAAGAATATAAATTCAACTCATTTTAGGAATAGTTTATACTCTTCTGACACTTGTCAATATTGGCTAACAGAAACAAACAAAAAAAGGCCCAAAAAATCACCTATATATAGTTACGTGATATCTATAACACTTATATATTATTCATAATACTGAAGTTCCACTGACTGAAGCTGCTTATTGGAATAAAAGTATTTACTGAGTTGAGCTATAAAAACTTTAATAGCTTTTTTTTGATGTGGGTCATTTTTAAAGTCTTTATTGAATTTGTTACAATATTATTTCTTTTATTTTTTGGTCGTGAGGCATGTGAGATCTTAGCAACCGAACCACAGATGGAACCCTTTGGCCCTGCACTGGAAAGTGAAGTCCTAACAACTGGACCACCAGGGAAGTCTCTTAATCGCTATTTTAAAGGAATTTCATAATAATATGAAGTATCTTCCTGGTTTTGGTGGAAGAAAGAATTGAGCTTTCCATCTTCTTTGATTAAAACTTTTAAAGATTTGATGTATGCTATCTCAGTTCTGATGTGTAACAAGAAGTTAAAAAAAAAAAAAAAGTCACCAAATTGAGGAAAAATCAACAGAGAAAAAAGAGGAAAGAGAAATAGACTATAACCTGACCTTTTCGACATGATCTGGAAAGATCTGAAAGATTGAGTCAAGGCTTCCAAGTAGATAATGGCAGAGGTGCTCCCAGAATCTCTGTTTCCCACCTTCCTATTTTGTTCTTTATCCTTCTTAAGGTACCTCACAGAGAGACATAAACCAATCAGCCCTGGTTTGGAGTCCTGAATACACTCTAAACTTTTAAAAGTACATTTTTTATAGTCTGAGTTGAGAGAAAGTTAGAGCCAGGGTATTTAAATAGAAACCACCATGCTTATAAAATGGGTTATAGAACCATTAATTGTCAGTTTAGAGCCTCAATTATAAGACCTCTGGGTTACCATTTCAAAAATTAAAGCTTAAAAATGCACCGGTGGTCTGTTGTTGCCTCCCAAAATGCCTAACCTTCCCGAAGGGGAAGGACAATCACACAGGGAAGCCAGCCTCACATAGAACAGTCACCTTTTACCTCTTCCTTGCTTCTAGACACGTCAGTTTAATGATGCTCTGAGTAATCTCCTAATAGCTACCTTCACAGTAAACTCTTAGTTTTTCCTACTGAAATAAAGCAAGGGCAATATTTCCCAAGAGAAAACAGATGCTTTCTTACTGGCTAGCTGAAAGTCTTTCCAACAATCTACCAACTACACAATCTTGCAAATCCTCAAAATGAATGAACTCATTTAGAACGCATTCTGGAGGCTTAACTGAGAGCTCCTAACCTTTATCTAACCCCATTAATGATGGCTCTCTCCAGGCTCCAGGCTGGGTTTTGAGCCTTGCAAGTAAGCAAATGTACTGAACCACAGCCAGTAAACAGGTTTCTCCCATCCCATCCCTGAAGAAACTGACTATAGCAAAGCCTACTGGCCACAGGGGCGAAAAATAGCTTAGATGGCAGTAACTGTATCCAGTAACAGGAGGAACCGGAAAATGAGATAAAGGGGAGTAAACACATGACCCAAATCTTAGGAATAGAAATAATGAGGCTATTTTATAATAGAAAGCAGTCAGTCAATCTTCATCATTTGCGGATCCTGCATTTGCAAATTCACCTAATCACTAACATGTATCTGTCATCCACAAATCAATACCCCTGCCACTTTCAGTCCTTAAACAGACATCCACAGAGCAGCATTAAATATGAGTCAACCGATGTGCTTGTTTCCAACTTGAGGTGGGACAAGGCTACTCCCTGCCTTGTTTCAATTCTCATACTGTAAACAACTGTCCTTTTCGGGTTCTATTTAGTACCTTTTTTTTTTTCTTGCATTTTTGCACTTTTTTGTTGGTGATATGGCTCTTTAACATCACCCTCAAGTGCAGTGTTTAAGTGCAATTCCAGGGTCCTTAAGCACAAGAAGGCTAGGATGTGCCTTAGAGAGAAAATGTGTGCTGGGTAAGCTTCATTCAGACGTGAGTTAGAGTGCTGTTGGCTTCGCGTTCAACGTCAATGACTGAACTGAAATGTATCTTCAAACAAACACACAGAAAACAACGCTATGTATTGGTTGGTGACTGAAAACATTGAGAGAAAAGACCGACTTTAACCTAACCCAGTATTTCCCCATAGGAGTCGTGGGTCAGCATTCACTAATGCATTCACTAACTTCTTTACATACCAGAACTACTGCAAAAAATGAGGCTGAATCAAGGCCAAGGAATTATTTTAGGCCACAGCTAACATTACTTTTTTAATGAAGTAGGCTAATGTTGTAGCATATAATGCTATATGCAGAATGCTATGAACAAAACGGGATAGGGAAATATGGTTTTTAAAAAGTCATCCTCTAAAAGGTCACATTTAATATTTTCTTGATGTGAAAAGAAGATAGTCATAAGATATTCTGAGGCATTGCACATAGAGGTAGCATTGTACATAAAGACCAGGAGGCGTGCACACGAACACACACACACACACACAAAACGTGAGTTCGGAATCTTCTAAGAACTTCACCAGAGTTAAAAACTGAAGATGAATGAGCCTTGAAATTCTTATGGTGCTGGCATTTTCTGTATAAGGCCCTCCACTTGTGTAGCAGCAAAGGAATGAATTAAACGAAATACATGAGAGGGGGAACATATTAAATGATTATGCTCCACCAATATTTTCTAGTTTAATAAAATTAGCAAACATTTACTTGAGGAAATAATAAAGGTCCAGAACGCCTAAGGGGCTATCATGCATTGAGAGGAGAAGGCAGGTCAGAAGGGCACTGCCAAGGGCTGTTCTGTGAAAGGAGCTGCAGGGGGCACCTGTCTGGGGTGCTCTAGTGGGTCGGAGCAGTCTGAGGACTTGAGCTCCCGAGGCGTGAGGACCATTCCATAAATTCTCATGGAACATTAAAAGTCATTGATTTCAAAGTGACTTACGCCTGGTTGGTCTTTGCAGCTCTCAGGAAACTTTCAAATTGGTGATCAAACACTGTTTCTCTCAGCTGTACTATTTAAAATAATAGCACAGTCTATGGAGCAAAACAACCTGAAACCAAAACAGTGCTCACTAGAAAGACGGCTGCTGAAGCCAAAACTCTAATACTTTGGTCACCTGATGTGAACAGCCAACTCATTGGAAAAGACCCTGATGCTGGGGAAGATTGAGGGCAGGAGAAGAAGTGGGTGACAGAGGATGAGATGGTTGGATGGCATCATCAACTCAATGGACATAGGACAGAGCAAACTCCAGGAGACAGTGAAGGATAGGGAATCCTGGTGTGCTACAGTCCATGGGGTCACAAAGAGTAGGACACGATTGAGCAACTGAACAACAACAACAACAAAAAAAAAAAACAGCATTTACAGCCTGCAAGAAAACTGACGACAGTTGGGATGAATTTCATTTGTTCTGTGATACTATTCAAGCACATCACTTCCACAACATATCCAAGTACAGCTGGTCTACTGGCCCAGCCAGGAAAATGTGTTCTGATACATACGCTGTCTGCTTAATACAGAGGCAAGAAAACCTAATAAGCATAGAGTAGAAAACAGTTGATGCTACAAAATTCAATTAAACATGCTTTGGACTTCCTTCTGGCTTTCCTTCATGAGTCAGTTGACCTGCTCAAGACTATGTATCTTCCTAGTTTTATCATTTCTATAAAATACGGTACTATTTGCTCCACATATGTGCAGAGGAGATAGTAAAAGTGAAATCAAGTCACTGTTAAGACAGTCACACTTTTACAATAAAACTGAAGTCTCGAGGACTAAAAATCAAACCCTATTTTAGTGCTAGTTTTGTCCACAATCCCCCTCATTTCTTGTTCATTTGGAAAGCAGCTATAATAACTGATTAGTTTGTTACCATTTGACATTACTTTGAAGAAATGAACTAAGAAACTATCAGCCTCAAAATGAAACTGGTGGTTGTGAAATGAATGTCTGAGAAACTGACGCCAGGCAATATTCAAAGTGACAAATTACAGAAGTCATTGCTCACTATTACAGATTGCAGGGGCAAAGTAAACGCATAGTCCTGCATGATTTGTGAATAAATACAGTATAAGCAAGCTGACTCCAAAAGCAGAGCAATTAATTATTAAACAAAAAATAAAACTTATGCTTCTTCCAAAAGTCCAATGCGTAAGAATCATTAAACCAACACCACATTTGCACACATTTTTGAAACGGAGAATACCTATTTCACACCTACTCAACAAATTTAATGAATGTCAAAGAGAATTAAAACAATTATTATTACTTGAATAATTACTATAAGAATAATGATTACTACTAAAGCTAATAATCAGAGCAAATTACCTCTTATTATTTCAACATAGGATTAAGAAATATTTTGAAAGTCACTAAGTCCTCTACTGTTAGCAGATAAATATACTATCAGTTTTTCCCAAGAAAAAATTGGGATTTATATCCTGCTTTTACAATAGAAACTGAGTAATAGAGGCCACAATGATGGCTTTAACACTTAAGTCTAAGCTCAAACATTAAATGCACATATTTGTAAATTACCTGCTTAACTTGGGAACATACATTAGTAGACACTGGAAATCCTTTTCCATGCTTGGGATAGGCATGAAAGGATTAAATTTTTAATAATATAATATGAATAATTAAAAAGACTATCTCTATTTGTTTATTGTGTACAGAGAAAGAGAAAATATTAAGATTACTTGCTTCTTAACTCTTAGTTGCTTTATTTTCAGGATTGTGTGCTCAGTAGCTAAATCATGTCTGATTCTTCGCAACCCCATGCATGTAACCTGCCAAGGCTCCTCTGTCCATGGCATTTTCTAGGCAAGAACACTGCAGTGGGTTGCCATTTCTTTCTCCCAGAATTATCAGGATAGACAATGTAAAATGTTAACTC
Source organism: Moschus berezovskii (assembly GCF_049115385.1). Taxonomy (NCBI): domain Eukaryota; kingdom Metazoa; phylum Chordata; class Mammalia; order Artiodactyla; family Moschidae; genus Moschus; species Moschus berezovskii. The sequence goes on from NC_142472.1 coordinate 18,459,260, forward strand.
TGATTTAAAAATCTTGGGGAATATGGGGATGAATATTTTTTTCTCAGTTATATGGCAGAGAATAATTTGGTGATGGGGTGAAACACTGTTTGTGTGAACCCTGAAGTGAAGTGAAAGTCACTCAGTCGTGTCCAACTCTTTGCAACCCCATGGACTATAAAGTCCCTGAAATTCTCCAGGTCAGAATATCGAAGTGGGTAGCCTTTTCCTTCTGCAAGGGATCTTCTCAACCCAGGGACTGAACCCAGGTCTCCCACATTGGAGGCGGATTCGTTACCAGCAGAGCCACAAGGGAAGCCCTGTGTGGACCTTAAAAGCTGTAAAAGCTCATCATGATTTTCATTTCGGACATGCTGAAATGTTATCTGCTCTTGATACCAGCTCTCTTACTGGGGTTTTCCTGGTGTTGCTTGTGGAAAAGAATCTGCCTGCAAATGCAGGAGACTCAAGAGACACGGGTTCAATCCCTGGGTCAGGAAGATCTCCTGGAGGAGGAAATAGCAATCCACTCCAGTATTCTTGCCTGGAGTATCCCATGGATGGAGGAACCTGGCAGGTTATACTCCATGGGGTTGCATAGAGTCATACACAGTTGAGTGACTGATCACACACACTCTTATATAATAGTCCATACTTGACAACTAAACAAGTTATAATATTTTCAGTTCTAAAGAAGGAAACTGTAGCTACTCTACCCCAAAGAGCAAATTAGAAAGCAAAAGACTACTTGTAAGAATATAGAAAGCAAAAGTCACTATTTGGAATCACAACCAGAAAAGGGGTTTCATGATTTCCTTTTGTGGTCAGAGGAAGGATTTTGTAGGAACCAAGAGGCAGGGACTGAAATATTAGGCAGAAAAAGAGGAGGATAAACTATAAGTCAAGCTTAAAATGACTGAAAATGTCAGACAGTTTAGACAATTTAACCTAAGCATCTTCTTCTTTATATGGAATCTCCTCCCCTTTTCATGATTACCTGCACATCTGCATGAAAACAGACTCCATTTTTCAATATTTTTCTGACTCCTGTGGCTTAGACTCTACCTGAACCCTTAATCCTCTCTTTGTGAAATAAATCCAGTCACTCTGGAATCACTCCAATGCACTGACAGAAGATTATAGCTTCATGTGCGCAATATGCAACCAGGAACACTTAGCAACCCGAAGTCTGTAAGAAAGACCTAAGAGAAAGCAACATGGAGTAGTGAAGTCCCGGCTATAACAGCACTATTATCATCACGGACCAAAGTTGAGATATGGTATGTGATTTCTTCAATAGCTCTACCTAAAACTAAATTCTGTGGGTAACATCAAATTAACCTAAGATATTTATTTAGAGGCAGAGCATAACTATTACTAGTATACCTCTTATGATAAAGGACCCTACCTTGTCTATTCCCTGACATGGTTAGGAATTCTCTCCTACGCTGAAGATGTGAGATCTTGGGCCAAAGAAGAAAATAACATTGACTTTACAGAACTGTTGAGTTAAAATGAGCGTGTAATTCAATAGTTTGTATTAAGCACCCAGCTCTGCCCCTGGAACATAGAGAGGACTGACAGGGAGCATTATTATTTGTGGAATACTATGGTTATTTACTTGTTACCCACTTAATTGTCCATTCTTCCTAAAGGTGCTACTGCTGCTGCTGCTGAGTCACTTCAGTTGTGTCTGACTCTGTGTGACCCCATAGACAGAAGCCCACCAGGCTCCCCCTTCCCTGGGATTCTCCAGGCAAGAACACTGGAGTGGGTTGCCATTTCCTTCTCCAATGTGTGAAAGTAGAAAGTGAAAAGTGAAAGTGAAGTCGCTCAGTCGTGTCCGACCCTTAGCGACCCCACGGACTGCAGCCTACCAGTCTCCTCCATCCATGGGATTTTCTAGGCAAGAGTACTGGAGTGGCTTGCCATTGCCTTCTCCACTTCCTAAAGGTACTCTATTATTTAAGTTTGTTTTCATTTGCCAGTTCATGCCTCAAATTCAACGACTCCTCATTATTCACAGATTTTGTGAATTTACCTAATTGCTAAAATACAGTTGTGGCCTCAAAAGCAATACTCATGGTAGGTTCACCATCATCTATGGAGGTGAGCTGAATGGGGAAAACATTCAGCCATCTGATGTGCATCTTCTGAATTGAGAGTGAATGAGGTGATGATCTGCCTTCCTGTTGTAGGCAGCTCTCATTTTATAACAAGGGTCCTTTCCAAATCTGTTCAGTGCCATGTTTTTTGCATCTTTGGTTATTATTGGTGGTTTCACTGTTTTAAAGGTAGTGCTGAAGTGCCGTCTAGTGGTCCTAAGTACGAGAAAACAGTGATGGGCCATTCTGAGAGAATACTTGTGTGAGATCAGTTTCCTTCAGGCAGGAGTTAAGAGTTGTTGTGCTGAGGTCAATGTTAACGAATCAATGATAGACGGCATTCAGAAAAAGGAAGAGGATATTCTGGGATCCATCTGTACGCAAGGCTGTTCTAGAAAGGGCTAGAATAACAGCAATAGTGGGAAAAGATGCTGTCTTCAAATAGAAATGTACATAAAACAAGGTTATTTACTGAACAGCTGACAAAAATGTTGTGACCAAAGGCTCACAGATACCCAACCCTCTATTTCTCTTAGGAGCAATGAATGGCTTAACAGTCACTAATTCAGTGTTGGTGGTGACTTTATATTACAGGAGTATAAAAAAAAAGAGAAGTGACTCTACGTAAAATCTTTAAAGTAAGGTCCAGAAGTTGTCAGATTCAAACACAAGACACCCAGTCAAAGTATGTCCTGTTCAATATCTGGAATCCAAACTGAATCCCAGCTTATAAGGGCAAAAGCAACTCTTAAGCTGTATATTTAAATAACAGCTGCCCTTGCTTTTACCACTTCGTATATCTTCAATTTTTAACACAATAGAACTTTAAAGTTAAAAGTATCATTTTTTCAGATTGAGCATTTTCTCTTTCCTATTCAAAATTCTGCAGTTCCTTGATGATATATCTTTTCATTTTTATTTTGTTTATATTTTAAAGGATAAGTAAAATTAAGTTTTGTAGCTTGGGTTTCCTTGAAAATTCCACCTGTCAAAAATGCAAATAGGAAACTTCCTTCCCTGGAGAACACTATATTCAAAAGATGATCTAAAGGGTTAATCCTGTTTCTCAAAATTTAGGAGTGATTATATACCATTTCTCATATTATCTTAAAAATGAAAATGTCACCATTGTCTCCCAAAAAGTTAACAACTGTTCTATAACTGGTTCTATTTTAAAACATGATATATAACACATAGTCACTGAACTTATTAGCATTTGATTTGCTAATTCTGATAGAGATGTGAGCTTGTATCACTTGCTTTAGCACCCAAGCCCTAAAATTCTTCGACCCTTCTTTCATCTAGAAGATTTATTCACAAGATTCCATTGCTATAGCCTCCAGAATTAGGGTCTGATATTAATATATACACAAAGGAATAAGCAGCTATAACAGGCATTACCATTATTTACCAATATCCATTTGGCCTCTACTTCCTGGCACATGGGAGGTTATTCACCCATCTCTATTAAATTAAATATCCCCATGTGACAATGATTCCCTGGTGGCTCAGAGGTTAAAGAGTCCACCTGCAATGCGGGAGACCTGGGTTCGATCCCTGGGTCGGGAAGATTCCCTGGAGAAGGAAATGGCAACACACTCCAGTATTCTTGCCTGGAGAATCCCATGGATGGAGGAACCTGGTGGGCTACAGTCCATGGGGTCGCAAAGAGTCGGACATGACTGAGCGACTTCACTTTCACATGACAATGCAATCAGAGTGGAAGTGATGTGTGCCATTTCTGGATGGAAGCATTTAACTGTTGGTGCTCGAATCTACAGCCCACTTGTTCACTGCCATAGTGACGGCAAAGCCACGAACTCGAAGCTCATAAGATGGACGTGGCCTGGGACGCTGAGCCAGAATAGGGAGGTGTGTCCCTCAAGAGCAGGGTCAGTGAACTCTGATCCAGGGCAAAAATCCCTCTTGCAGCATATTTTCATATGGCTCATTAGTTTAAAATGATTTCCACATTTTGAAATGCAAAATATGACAATGACTCTTACTCATTCAATAAAAATAATTACTCAGTTTTGCCCCTTGCTCAAATGTTTAAAATATTGACTCGATGGCCCTTCACAGAGAACCCCTGCCCTAAAGAGGCACCCAGACCCTCAGCATCCCTTGTGTGAATAACAAATAAACTTGTATTTAACAACAGAGATTTGGGTCCTCTGGTTCTTTGTCATAGCTGCTATAGGGACTTGAGTTCCAGTCCCATCACTCAGCAATGATAACTTTCTCTGAGACTAAGTTGTCCCCTGGTCAAATGGGTGCATATTAAAAGAGATAAAATACATGAATATAACTGGAAATAGTAAATGACCTACCATGCTGAGGCCACGCTGAAGTGAAGTCAAACAATGTTTTCATTATGAAAATATCTTCTACCTGCTAGGCAACTTTGCCCCCTCTACAATGAATGTGTCTGCAAATGTTTAAACTCTTCTTTTGAAGTGTTGCTTCTTAATTTTTCTGCCACATCTTTCAGTTTAATATTTGGTAGGCACTATATCAGTGGTGTAGTCCAACACACACATTTCCAAATGGATAAGGTCATGCAAAATTTAAACTAAAAGCAAAGAACCACTCATTTTTCATGTCAACTTTGACAGTTTAAAAATTCAGAGGAGACTTCACATAAAAATTTTGCAAACAGTTTCCATCTCATAAATAATCCTATGGGACCTCAAGCCCTGATTCCTTCAGGGAAGGAATTTCCCTCACCACTCCTGGTTCTCTGCCTTATTTAAGATGAGAGATTTTCTGTTGTGTATAGCTCTTAGGGTTGATTATTCCTTATGGAGCTATTTCTCTTGAGAGGAGTCTGCATCAAATTACTGCCCAGAAGTTTGGGATTTATGTATTTCAGAAACTACCCTCTATGACTGGAAAAGCTAACTCCAATTATCTTTACATTTTCAGGCTTAGCAATACTCTCTAATTAAACAACATACCCATCACAGAAAGCAATGTAGAGTGGATTTCATTGTATTTCTAATAATTCACTGAACACAGGCAGAAAATTGAGAAATATGCAGAATGAAGTCTTCATTTAAGAAAAGGACTTTGGCATCTCAAATAGGATAGAGAATGTACAAAAACTAATGGGAGGCTCCCGTTAACAGAAGAATGCATCACGGTCTCGAGTGAGGTAATCGCCATTCTCAGGTGTCATTTCTAACACATCTGTATGGATTAGTTCCTTGGGTGTGACATTTTGTAGGAGGTTTTCCTGTGGGAGGGGATTGGGCAACCGTATTAGGAGAAACCAGCCAAAATGCTATTGCAAACTTAATGTTCTTACTGCTTGTTTTCTATTTTTAAACTTAACACTTCCTATGCTCTTTCTAAAGTGATTATATGGCACCCTTTCACCATGCAGGAACAAGATTTTCATTATAGAAAAATGATGTTTAAGCAGAGCTGTTTAAAAACTTTAAAAAATATTTCCAGCATGCATCGGCTAATTTACATTTTATTCCAAATAAAACATATGAGTTAACATTGGGGATGAGCTCTGAGGAGGCAAAACAGATATATGCCCATGGAATATTAAGTAATACGCAATTATTTTTTATAGTTTGGTTGCTTTTCACGTTGAAATGAGTTTTCTCACTACTTCACAGAAGCACAAATTGAAATATTCTCCCTACTGGTCCTGGCGAAACCGGCTGCCCTTGACTTTCTTCAAATGTTCCCTTATCCCAAGGTATGAAGCTCTGAGTTTATTCACTGACCACAAGCTCTACTCTCTCTCTTTCTCCAAACTTAGTGTTCTACATTCTTGTTCTTGTCCAGGTTCTTTCGAATCCTAGCCCCCACCATCAGATCAGTCACTGAGTCCCCTAACTCCTCTCCGGCCAGTGCCTCAGGAGGCAGGAAAGTCAGGGCAGGGGAGCCCCAGGCCACCCCCCTCACATACAGGCATTAGACAGAAGGCAAGGCCACGTCCTTGTTTTGCACTTAAGGAGGCCATGACACATAGAGGAATGGCATCTAAAAGAGAAATGTGGTAGCATCTGAGCAAGGAACTCTGAGCATAAAACATGGAGCATGTGCAATAAAAACGCACAGGTTGCTGCTGATGACCCTGTAGGACCTTCCATGTGTACTGCTCGACTAATGAGGGAAAGCGTCAGGGAAAACAGCTCTTAAAACCTATGGAAAGTGACTGCAGAAGACAAATAAGTGCTCAGGACTAGAAACTGATGCAACAGGGGGCAATCCGGGCCACACCTCAACCCTCCCCTCGGTGAGTATTCCACCCGGATCAGAAAGACTGTTGTACAATATTGTACAGAAGCTATACCTCAAAAAAAAAAAAAAGACTTCCACCCATTCAGTTCAGTTCAGTTCAGTCGCTCAGTCGTGTCCGACTCTTTGCGACCCCATGAATCACAGCACGCCACGCCTCCCTGGCCATCACCGGCTCCCGGAGTTCACTCAAACTCATGTCCATCAGGTCGGTGATGCCATCCAGCCATCTCACTCTCTGTCGTCCCCTTCTCCTCCTGCCCCCAATCCACCCATTCAAAGGACTAAAAATAAGATAAAAGGAGGGATCAGGGATCGACAACCTTGCAGAGTGCTCCTCACTGTCAAATGTTTTGGCACTCTTCTCTGAGTGCCTGTGAAGTCGCTCAGTTGTGTCCGACTCTTTGCGACCCCGTGGACTGTAGCCTAACAGGCTCCTCCATCCATGGGATTCTCCAGGCAAGAATACTGGAGTGGGTTACCATTTCCTTCGCCAGGGGATCTTCCCGACCCAGGGATCGAACCCAGATCTCCCGCATTGGAGACAGACGCTTTAACCTCTGAGCCACCATGGAAACCCGTGCATATTTTACTTCTGCCCTAAATATACTGCTTCTTCTCTTTGCTCCTCAGCCTGTGGGCGTGTGTGTGTGTGTGTGTGTGCGCGCGCGCGTGCACTCCTGTGTGTGTGCGCGCACTCCTTTGTGTGTGTGTGCGCACTCCTTTGTGTGTGTGTGTGTGTGTGTACGCACGCGCACTCCTTTGTGTGTGTGTGTGCGCGCACTCCTTTGTGTGTGTGTGTGTGTGTGTGTGTGTGTGTGTGTGTGTGTACGCGCGCGCGCACTCCTTTGTGTTTTGTGTTCCTTGCCCAAATTCTTTTAGCTGAGTTGAGCAAGAGCTTGGACTGTTTGCTAAAGCTTTTCCAGTATCAGTTATACCAAATACCTGCCCAGAATGGCTTGCATCTTCTGTCTCATGGGCTTGTGGTGGGCTTGCCAAAGAATTCCAAGATATAAGAGGATGTAACATCAAGAAAAGGAGTAGGCAATGGCAAGCCACTCCAGTACTCTTGCCTAGAAAATCCCATGGACGGAGGAGCCTGGTAGGCTGCAGTCCATGGGGTCGCTACAAGTCAGATATGACTGAGCGACTTCACTTTCCCTTTTCACTTTCACACATTGGAGAAGGAAATGGCAACCCACTCCAGTGTTCTTGCCTGGAGAATCCCAGGGACGGGGGAGACTGGTGGGCTGCCGTCTATGGGGTCGCACAGAGTAGGACACGACTGAAGTGACTTAGCAGCAGCAGCAGCAACATCAAGAAAAGAGGAGAGAATGACAAGCACAAAGGACTCTGAGCCTTGAAATTCAGGGACAGTCCATGGCGTCTAGCCAAAAAATAAGGTAGAGCCACTTGTGCTACTAAAAGTCAGAAATCTGCAGGTTATCTACCCAGTATCTACCTTCCTAAGGCCATTTCCTGAAAGTATCTAGATTGTCCTTGAGGTGCTGACTCATTCCCCTCCCCGCCCCCAGGAGAAGCTCACTCTATCCCCAGCCTAAGGCTTAATGTTAAATCCTGTTGCCCACTACTTGATGGACTTTGATCCAAGAGGGCAAGGACCATAAGTCACCCTGTCTTGGCACAGGTCCAGAAGCCAGGACATCAGTCCTTTCTCATTAAATGAATATAATTACAAAAGATGGAAACTCCTACGGCAGCCAAGGCCAACCTATGACTTTGCCACGATAGGAACTTTTAGTTTAGTTTGGAGCTTTGATGAAATAACAATTCTGTAAAAAAAAAAAAAAAAAATTAAATACGAAAAGAATTTTAATTAAAAAAAAAAAACAAGTTTTAATAAAATTTAAAAGATCGCTCAGATGGTAAAGAATCCACCTGCCAATGCAGGAGAGTCAAGAGACACAAGTTCTATCCCTGGATCAGGAAAATATCCTAGAGGAGGAAATGGCACCCCATCCCAGTATCCTTGCCTGAAAAATCCCATGGACAGAGGAGCCTGGCGAGCTACAACCCATGGGGTCTCAAAGAGTCAGACAGGGCTGTGTGACACTTTACCTTACATAAAAATATTTTAAAAATAATAATAATAACAGATCTGTAAGTCAACATTTCTTATATTCAAACCAGTAGGCCACATCATTAAGGAATCTAGAAGAATCACTCGGGATACCCAGCTGAATTTGCTCGTAAGTGACACTGTTAGATACTGTACCTACCTCTGCCATTGAAACAAGAGAAAGAGAGAGAATAAAAAACTTAAGGATTGTGGACAGCATCATGTTAACTTTGTCTCCTTACATTTAATATATTTGAAGACCCATAAAACAAATGCTGAATGAATAAATACATGAATGAATAAAAAACAAAATGAAACACAGATCTTTATACATAGATATTTAGATTATGCATGCTTGCTAAGTCACTTCAGTCATTCCAGCTCTTTGCAAACCCATGGACTGTAGCCCATTGGACTCCTCTGTACATGGGACTCTCCCGGCAAGAATACTGAAGTGGGTAGCCATGCACTCCTTCAGGGGATTTTCCCAGCCCCGAGACTGAACCCCCATTTCCTGCACTCCTGCATTACAAGCAGATTCTTTACTGCTGGGTCATCAGGGAAGTCCAGGCATTTAAATCATCTGCCCTAAATTCTAATACTGTTTTTAGAATGCTGAGAAATAATCCAGCTTAAAAAAAAACACACACACACATTTTGAGGGAGAAAAAAAAGGCTGTGATCAAGTTTTTGAGGTATAGGCTCTTACTGGCAATGGAATTCAAAGCAATGAACAGATCAAGGCCACGAAGAATGTGGCATGTACATTTCTACAAGTAAAAGGGAAAATAAGACACTTAAAAATGCATCCTCAAGTGTTTGTAGATATATCCAAGAAACCAAAAGTGGTTCACCCTCAATTCAAAGGGCAGCCACATTATGCTACTTAAGAGGGAGCAGCCTGAGAGCTCTAGAGGATGACAAAACAGCCAGAGTGACTAGAAGAAAAGAAGCAGAAGCTGAGCACGTCACACCAAGCCCAGAGCGGGGCATCATTTGACAAACTGTCAAATGTAGAAAACTGTGGCGGCCAGCAGATGGGATTTCATGGTTCAGGAGGTGTAGAGCTCTCCTACAGCCACAGCCAACTAGGGCAACTTGCCTAAGCTTTTCACCAACCCAAGGAAGCAACGGTGATACAGAAGGGGTGACACCTTTCCTTCTAGCACAGTCTACCCCAACATATCTAAGAACATTGCTTAGCCTGACCATCAACTTATAATTCACTTTATTCAGGACAGACTTGGACTTGAACTAGATCCAGCATTCCGTATGGATCGCCCTGTCTCTCTGGGACACTAAGGAGATTTCTACAATGACCTTTGGTTCACGCATTTGTCATGATCATCATTACTGGCTCTCTGACTCAGGGAATGCCAAGCTCAAATTAAGTTCATATGAGTCTTGTTCTGCAGAGATGCTGGCTCTGTGACCCAACAATTTTCACTTGAAAAATTTAAGGACCTGATATGTTATCAATTGCCCTTCAGCCTCTAACTGTGTCAACATTATGTTCCTTAACATAAAAGTTTCATTTTAGTCTTTTATTTTCTGTGTTAAATGGCCATACATCTCTGTTAACTGACCAGGATTACACAGCATATGGAATGCCAGACCTTCTCTCTTTGAAATACAATTTCCTTCTGGCTTTTCGCCCAAAAGCAGTTAAGTAGTATTAGCTCCCCAGGCAGACCTCATCGTCTTTGAGTTAAATACAGTAAGAAGTGCTGATGCTTCTATTTCACTAATATCTTTGCTCCATAATCCTTTATTTTATGACCTGCCCCTGGCTGTTCCCCGAGCTAAGAATTTGCTGTTCATAAAGCGGGGTGACAAGTCTCATCACATAATGATAAAGAAAACGGTGTAACTTTAGCTGGCACGGGAGCAATCAGAGCACAATATGAACGTAGATGCTCTAGGCTACTATCTGATCCAATGTGAAAAGTGAAATATTACCCTTTCATCCAACATGAGAAAAACCTAGATTTTTGTTGTTTTAATCTTTTACTCATAAAAGAGACACAGACAGAATCAACCACAGAGAGTCATGTTCGAACAGCATGATGGCATCAGTGTCAACCTTTCCTGAGCCTTTAGAGCCTTTCTTGGATTAACACACCAAAAGCACATTGAACGGAAATTCAGTTTGGGTTGGTGTTAATCATTCGCAAATCGCTGAGCAAATGTTCAAATCAAAAAGGAAAAAAAAAAAATTCTAACTTTTTCTTCCTAATAAATCCCATCTTTTATTTATCATATTTCACCCAAACTGCTTATATAATAAGCCCTCAGTGCCAGGCACACTTCTAAGTGTTTTAAACTGTTACCTTATACAGTCTTCATAAGGACAGAGAGTAGGTTCTGAATGGTCAGCAAGTTTTACAGATGGAGAAGCTGAGACACAGAAAGGTTAAGTAAGTTGCCCGAGGTCACAGAGTTCTCCAATGGCAGAGCCAGACAGTCTGTCTCCAGAGTATGCATACTCTCCCACCATAAGAGGTTGTCTTCCTCAATGAAGATGTATTTAATATAAAACCCAGCACTTAAAACCTTGAATTAGCATTAGATGAACCTTGTTAATTAAGAAAGAATACTACTAGACCAACTTCAAAACATGGATATAGAAAAAACAATATGTATTTATACTTCTTACTTTGAAAAATCCTTCTCAGTAAGATAAAGTGGAAAAGACAGATTGTAGATCTTTGTCTCTAAATCTTCAATAAATGAAACAGGTTCAATATTTAAATTTAATTTAAATTAAAATTTGATTCTGATAAGCTTCTTAAATGACTACTATTGTTTCCCCAGTACATATTGATTTCACATCTTACTGTTTCTAGAAAAGAGAGAAAGAAATACGTCTGATTGTTAAATGCCTCTCCTACTTTTCTTTGGATGACACCATTGTGTTTAAATACAAATGATGTGGTAAAAGCAATGAAACAAAAAGGTTTGAACAGGGAAGGTAAACGATCAGTGTTCAGTTCAGTTCAGTTCAGTTCAGTCGCTCAGTCATGTCCGACTCTCCGAGACCCCATGAATCACAGCACGCCAGGCCTCCCTATCCATCACCAACTCCCGGAGTTCACTCAAACCCATGTCCACAGAGTCGGTGATGCCATCCAGCCATCTCATTCTCAGTCGTCCCCCTCTCCTCCCGCCCCCAACGATCGGTGTAAATGGTCTTAAACCAATAACTTTGTTTTCCCTCAACTACCCATCTCCTCTATGCCCCAGTGCCCTCCAAAACTGGTAGCAAACCCATGTTTCCTGTCTCTACTCTTCTCTAGTCTCAAAAACTCTTCCACACTTAAATTGGGGTGCCCCACAACTGACAACTTCAATTTTTAATCATCTCTTCTTTTATCCTCTCTACTGCCTTTCCCCTTTAAACTAATTAAGGGCTTCTTAAATGTGTGCCTTGGGATGATAACAAGATATTAATAAATTTGTAATAACAAAATATTACTAGTAGGCCTATCCCTGGAGAAGGAAATGGCAACCCACTCCAGTGTTCTTGCCTGGAGAATCCCAGGGACGGGGGAGCCTGGTGGGCTTCCGTCTATGGGGTCACACAGAGTCGGACACGACTGAAGTGACTTAGCAGCAGCAGCAGCAGCAGGCCTATCCCAAGTGTCTTGCATAATCACCTCCTTCATTCCTCATAACAGCACTTCCAGGTTAGGTGGGGATGATGGTCAAGATATTTAACACCAGCTACAATGGCCACTGGCCATAAACAAGGAGTAGAGATGGAAGTGTGCAAACTGCCAAGGATCAAACTCCCGGTAAGTGTAGATTATATTTATTGAAGGTAACTCAGCTGTGTACCCATGGCTACCCATCAGCAATGCCATTACGAAAATAAATAACCAATAGGCTTATAACTACTCTCTCCAGATAAACACTTTGTTTTCCCTGTCGGGTGACAGTATTCAGTTAATTACATGAGACAGTCAACACTTTATCATAAATAGGCTTTGCCCAACTTTAGGCTAATAGAAGAGTTCTGAGATATTTAAGGTGGGCTACGGTAAGCTAGGAGTCAGACATGACTGAGCGACTTCACTTTCAGTTTTCACTTTCACACATTGGAGAAGGAAATGGCAACCCACTCCAGTGTTCTTGCCTGGAGAATCCCAGGGATGGGGAAGCCTGGTGGGCTGCCGTCTATGGGGTCACACAGAGTCGGACATGACTGAAGTGACTTAGCAGCAGCAGCAGCAGCAGGGCAAGCTATCGGAGAAGGCAGTAGCACCCCACTCCAGTACTCTTGCCTGGAAACTCCCATGGTTGGAGAAGCCTGGTAGGCTGCAGTCCTCAATGAGGTCACTAAGAGTCGGACACGACTGAGCGATTTCCCTTTCACTTTTCACTTGCATGCATTGGAGCAGGAAATGGCAACCCACTCCAGTGTTCTTGCCTGGAGGATCCCAGGGACGGGGAAGCCTGGTGGGTTGCCGTCTATGGGGTCGCACAGAGTCGTACATGATTGAAGCCACTTAGCAGCAGCAGCAGCAGCAGGGTAAGCTATGACATTTGGTAGGTTAGATGTATTAAATGCATTTTTGACTTAAGATGCTTTCAATTTATTGTGGGTTTATTTATTACTAAGGGTTTACTATGGGACATAACTCCATGTTAAGTCAAGAAAGACCTGTATTTCAAAACCACAGCTGGGAAAATATGATTTTAGAAACACCGGCAAGTTTCTCAATTTCCTGGACCCCTCCAAAACTAACAGTTGGATGCAATAAGTCTCTTTTCCTTCTAATCGAATATCATTTTGTTTTTTATTTTGTTTTGGGTTGGGTTTATATGACAATTTTGTTTCATATTTATAAGAAAGTGATTTCCCAGCAATAAATTTAGGCTTATGACAGGAAAACTAATACATAAGTCAATTTTTAAATATTTATTAAATTGATATCTTAAAAATATAGATTATATTTGATTCTATTCATATAAATTGCACTGTGTTATCTGCTAGGATCTTCTATGAATGGATTTTTCAAATTAATTGTAGTAGAATGTAGGAGAATATGACCAATTATTTATCATCTTATATTTGTGAATTAAATATTTTGAAACCACACTCTCATGGGGCAATCAAACAAGGGAAAGGAATAAAAGGCATTTAGATGGAAAGGAAGAAATAAAGATGCTCTATTTGCAGATGTATGATCTTACATATTGAAAATCCTAAGTAATCCATTAAAACACAGCACTAAAAGATGAGGAAGTTTGTAGACACATAAAAAACACTGATATTTCTAAACAAAGGTCTGTCTAGTCAAGGCTATGGTTTTTCCAGTCGTCATGTATGGATGTGAGAATTGAACTATAAAGAAAGCTGAGCGCTGAAGAATTGATGCTTTTGAACTGTGGTGTTAGAGAAGACTCTTGAGAGTCCCTTGGACTGCAAGGAGATCAAACCAGTCCATTCTAAGGGAGATCAGTCCTGGGTGTTCAGTGGAAGGACTGATGTTGAAGGTGAAACTCCAAGATTTTGGCCACTTGATGCGAAGAGCTGACTCATTTGAAAAGACCCTGATGTTGGGAAAGATTGAAGGCAGGAGGAGAAGGGGATGACAGAGGATGAGATAGTTAGATGGCATCACCGACTCGATGGACATGAGTTTGGGTGGACTCCGGGAGTTGGTGATGGACAGGGAGGCCTGGCGTGCTGTGGTTCACAGGGTCGCGGAGAGTCGGACACGATTGAGGGACTGAACTGACTGAAGATGGCAGTGCTCCCCAAATTAACCTATAGATTCAATCCAATAGGTATCAAAATCCCAACTGCACTTAGAATGGGCAAGCTGATTCTAAAATTCATAGAGAAATGTAAGGGAATCTAAATAACTGAAATGACCTTGAAAAAGAAGGACAAAGTTGGAGGATTCACATTTTTCAATTTCAAGTCTTATTATAAAACTACAATAATCAAGTAATCAAGATAACTTGGTATCGGTCTAAGCACAAGAATACAGAAGAATGGAACTGAATTGAGAATCCATAAATAAATCCTTATATTTATGGCAAATTGATTTTTGACAAGGGCGCCAAGGCCATCCAATGGGGAAAAGGCAATTTTTCAACAAATTGTGCTAGCGAAACTGGATATCCAGATACAGAAGAATGAAGCTGGCCTCTTACCTCACACAATATATAAAATTTATCTCAATTCATATAGCTATAAGAGCTGAGACCTAAATTTAAGAACTGAAAATATAAAAATCTTTGAAGAAAATAAGAGTAGATATTCATGATTCTAGATTAGACAATAATTTCTTAAATATAACTCCAAAAGCACAAGTGACAAAAGAAAAATAAATCAAAGACCCATCAAAATTTTAAAATTTTGTACACAAAAGAACATCACTCAGAAAGCAAACAAACAACCGACAGAAAGGGAAAAAAAATATTGCAAACCATATTTCTCTTTAGGTGGCTGCATTTAAAGTATATAAATAATTCTCACACCTCAGAAATGAAATACAAATGGTGAGTAAGCACATGAAAAGATATTCAACATTAACCATCAGAGAAATGAAAGTCAAAACAGTAATTCAGCACTACTTTATAACCCCTCTCCTGGTGGCTTCCCTGGTGGCTCAGATGGTAAAGAATCTGCCTGCAATGAAAGAGACACGATTTCAATTCCTGGGTGGGAAGATCCCCTGAAGAAGGGAATGGCAACCCATTTCAGTATTCTTGCCTGGGAAATCTCATAGACATAGAAGTCTGGTGGGCTACAGTCCATGAGGTTGCAAAGAGTTGGACACAACTGAGCAACTAACACTTTCACTTTGTCACCACTAGAATGACCGTCTTCAAAAGGACAAATAATGACAATATTGGCAAAGATGTGGAAAATCGGAACACTTACACATTGCTGACAGAAACAAAATGGCACAGTGACTTTGGGAAAGAGTTCGGCAGTTTCTCAGATGTTAAACAGAGAGTTCCCATATGACCCAACAATGTCATTCTTAAATGTATATTTCACACAAAAACTTGTAAAGGAGTGTTTATGCCAGCTTTTTTCATAATAGGCAAAGAGTGGAGACAACCCAATGTCTATCAACGGATGAACAGAGAAGCAAATTAAGTAGCCATGCACTGGAATATTATTCGGCAATAAAAAGGAATAAAATTATATATGTGCAACAGCATGTATGAACCTTGAACATATTATACCAAGCAAAAGAAAAACAGCATTTAGATGAAGTGAATTTAGACAGGGAAAGAAACATATTGTTGGCTGACAGGTGTTGAAGGAGAGGGCAGTGGGAGTGATTGCCAGTGGATATGGGGTTTCTTATTTTGTTAATTGTTATTGGATTATAGTTAATTTACAATGCTAGTTTCAGGTGTACAGTAAAGTGAATCACTTATCCATAAACAGATATATAGTCTTTTTCAGATACTTTTCCCATACAGGTCACTACAGAGTGTAGTTCCCTGTGCTATACAGTAGGTCCTTACTAGTTATCTATTTTATATACAGCACTGTGTATACTTTAACCTCAATCTTGAAATTTATCCTGTCCCCTGCCTTACTCCCTGGTAACCATAAATTTGTTTTCTACATCTGCAACTCTATTTCTGTTTTGTAGATAAGTTCATTTGTACTCTTCTTTTTGATTCCACATGTAAGTGATTTCACATGATATTTATTTTGCCCAAGTTACTTCACAGAGTATGACAAAATCTAAGGTCAATTCATGTTGCTGCATATGGCGTTTTTTCATCTGTTTCTATGGCTGAGTAACATCCCATTGTATATATGTGCCATATCTTCCTTATCCATTCCTCTAGGTTGCTCCCATGTCCTGGCTATTGTGACTAGTGCTGCAATGAACACTGATGTACCTATACCTTTTTGAATTATAGCTTTTTCTCAATACATGCCCAGGAGTGGGGCTTTATTTGATGGTAGTGAAAATGTTCTAGAAGTACGTGAACATTTGTGGATCACGTGGTGATCAATGGACAACTCTGTGAATATAATAAAAAAATCTCAGAACCATAGAACCAAATACTTTCAAATGGTTGAATTTATTGTATGTAAATGATATCCAGTAAAGCTGTTATTTTTTTAAATCACATATTCTTGCCCTATACCTATTTTTTAAACTCATCAGTATAATATATCAATAGTTTGACAGCAAAAAGTAATAATTGTGTTGCAAAACCCTAGTTTATAGTATCTAGCTTACATTTAAGTAACATTAGCCACTAAGGACAGACAAGATTATCAAGATAAAAAGAATCATTATATTTAATTAAATATTTCAAAACTAAACCCTGAAAGTATGTGTAAAGAAATCACCATGATGTCTTTCCATGTTGCATTGAGAATAACACTGAAGAAACAAATGCCCTCTAAATCTACTGCATATATTATCATTTAAAATGTTAATTAGTTTTCATCTAAGCATTAATGTCCCTTAGAGACAAAGTGACAAAGGCCACAGGTGGAAATGAAAGAAATACTGCTTATCAGAAATGAGGAAAAGTGTCTATGTTGCCAAAGTAACCAAACTGTCTCATAAGAAATGTATGATTTGACATTCACTTATCAATATTTCTAAAATGTAACTCTTATCTTGCTTTTGTTGCAAATTTCATTTCCTAGTAATGACTTCACAGATCCCCCCCCCACCGCCCACCTTTATATACACGTCTCATTTATTTCTGTTTCCAGAATGAATTAAACCAAAGAAATTTGACTGAGGCTGCTTCTCTCACTCTCTGTGGGAAATAAATCATTGTTTTCATCTAGAATATAACACAATAGGATAATTGAACACTCAATTTTCAGTCTTCCACCTGAACCCTCTCTTATAAGGATTCCCAAACCACAGAATTGCTGAAGGCAAAGGATCCTAAAGGTATGTAGCTCAGAGCACAAAGCAGATGATTAATAAATAGGTATTAAATTAAATCCTCTACTTTTTAGCACTAATCATCTCTCCTCGTCTCCTAGTGAACCAATGGTTTAAATTCCAGCAACAAGGAACTCACTGTCTCATGAGATTCTATGTCCTACTTTGAACTTCTTAAACTGTTAGAAAGTCTTTGCCGATGGATTTTTAACTTCTCAGATACTACTTGTATCTTTTGTGGCCACACACAATCCCGCTGTTATGATTTCCCTGTAAATAATTAGGTTTATCTTGTCTGATATGACTTAGTCCAGTTTTGTGTTTGTGTGTTTCTTTCCAAGCTCAAAACTCTGCCCTTCTTCCTCCTCACAATGGTCCAACTTAGTTCACCAATCATGTCTGAGCAGACAATTTTTGGATCCTGGTCTTTTTGGAACTATGCACCGGCTACCAAAGTCACACCTTTTGAATTTATGACAGTTCTTGACATATAATACCATCCCACTCTCTTTCCAAGCAGGTGTTCTCCTTTTAAACAAAATGTAGCTTTATTCAGGCTGCAAGGTCTATCCTTCAAAGTCTGGATGTCAGCTGGGTCAACTAGCTTCTAGGCAAATAATTCTTTACAGTGCCCTCATTCAAATAGCTTAAGCTCCAATCCTGCAAGGAAAAATTTCCCTTTCTGATTTTATCTACACAGCCAGCTATAGAACTTTTTTATATCCCCCTCTGTCTTAAAAGGTCCAAGATATCTAGGATTTGGAGACTTGGGAAGAATTTCCCAAGTTATTTGTCTTTTAAAGCAAAAGTAGAACAGGTGGAGGCTTTCAATTTTGATAGGTTTCATAAAGTTTGCCTCCATATCTCAAGCACACTTCGTGGAGACAGACATTCCATGTTCTGACTGGCCATGCCATACTGATGTAACACACTTTCCTATATTTTTCTAGCACATCTTCCTTACATTTCTATCACACCCCCCTACCACCGTGTCCCTCGATACCAATAATTAAGTGATCGCACCCTGAAACTCTCCTTAATGTCTTGTAGATCCAGAAGATTCAAATAAACACTTTGAAGGAGGGAGAGAATTATTTTGAATAACTGGGTCTCACCTAAAGAATTTATTCAATCATAATTGTTTTAAGATTTGTTCAGTAACTATATTCAAGTAGGTGCAATCCTGACAGAACGATTCACCCTATTCTATCTCAGACTGATTTGTAAATTGGGATCTCAGGGCCTCAGCTATTAAAAATGTCCTCTTGAGAATATTTTATTCTTCCCTGGTGGCTCAGATGGTAAAGAATTCGCCTGCAATGTAGGACACCAGGTTCGATTCCAGGGTTGGGAAGGTACCCTGGAGAAAGGAATGACTACCCGCTCCCTTCTCCTGGAAGCATTCTTGCCTGGAGAATTTCATGGACAGAGGAGCCTGGATAGCTACATTCCACAGGGTAACAAAGAATCAGACATGACTGAGTAAATAACGCTTTCTTTTTCCAGCATACTTTGCATGTCAAACTCCATATTACGACTAAAAGGAAGAACTAAAGAATAAATGCCTTTATAGCCTGGGTCATGTTTTACTGACTTTTATTCCTGGAAACCAGAACAATGCCAAAAATCACAGATTTAAAATCAGTCTATGCATTAAACATATTTAAAGTTTGTGTCTATAATTGCTAGGCTAAATTTTCTCTAAGAAGTTAAATAGTCTCTGGGCCAGGCCTAATCATTTCCAATGGCTGGCAAGTAATAAACGTCTTCCCAAATATTAAATACATGAGCTCTAACTCTTCTGAAAGTCTCCATTTCAAAACCTGTAATAAGAAAAGAACGCACATATACATAGACTATCAAAGTGCCTGCACATATCTTATATATTAATAATTCTAAACAAGCTGCTCATATACAGTAGCATGTTAAGATTAAAAGGCTTCATACATTTTTCCTCATATTAAAAAGAACACCTGCTGTTCAGACTGTGCTTACTCTCTGCATAAGAAACAAATAGTTAAGAATGAAGTAATTAAAGGAACTCTCAAAATCTCAGCACCCTTGGCGAAAAAATATTCTACACAAATAAGTCAGATTTTACATGTACTTCAATTCCCAGTTTAATATATGAGAATTGCCCTGAAAAGGGTACAGATTCTCACTCCCATAAATTATATGCTCATCTACAAATGTTCCTCTGATTATATCCTTTTTTTTAAAGTAAATAATTTCCTTGTGCATAGTTTGCTTATGATAGTTGAGTTAACTGGGTTTTGATGTTTCTCTAATAAGCTTTAGAAACTTACTAACCTAGCCATGCTCTTTTGCTTTCCTTGGAAACACGAAAACTTGTTTAAACATCATAAACATATGTCATTATCAGCCAAAACCAGAGTGCAAGTGTAAGGTAAAAATTTCAGAGTAATGGTCTAGTTTGTAAATGTGGCACTAAATACTCACCAAGGAGACAGATATCTTTACTTTTCCTGTTCAAGGAAAAATTAGTTAACATGCTTTAAGAATTAAAATAATTAGAACTTTAAATTAATCAAAACTGTCTAATTCTGTGAGTGTACAAAAACTTTGGGGTTTCTTCTCAAAAAAGATTAAACTAATATTTTTAAATCTGAGATGACCTAAAATACCATTTTTGTTTTTCTAAAATAAAAAGTTTTTTTTTTAATGCAAGCAACGTTAAATATGAAATCATTTGGGGATGGATCACAGATTCCACAAAAATATAGCTAGTTGGGAGAAAAAGTGAGATGTTATTCATCAAAATTTTGCTCAGAATATCTAGATTTGGTACTTACAGATACACTACAATAAAGAACATTGATTTCAGTTCATTTAGAAACACAAGTGGATTGTAAATTATGTTAATGTGAAAATCTGTAGGTTAAATTTTTTTCCTGTATTAGTAAGGTTTCCTGCATTGTAAGCAGATTCTTTACCATCTGAATCACCAGGGAAGCCCTTTTTATCTACAAAACTTGTTTAATATTGGAAAACTAGTTTGAAGGACACAATATGATAAAGGCAAGCACTAATCGATATGCCTTGACAAATTATTTCTATTTTCAACATGATAAAGTTATACAGTGTAGAGGTGAAGAGAGCTTTAAAAAGCACTTCAGGAATCAACACTTGCATATCAAAGACTTTATCCACCACAATAACTCAAGTATATTGTAGCTAAAACCTACGAATGGCTTTGATATGAACTGGGTTTCCTTCTGAACTGATGTAGCACACAGAACACTGAAGTGCTGGATGATTACTTTAAAGAACTTGTTCAACTGTCCATTGCTTGTTGTTCAGTTCAGTTCAGTTCAGTCGCTCAGTCGTGTCCAACTCTTTGTGACCCCATGAATCAGAGCATGCCAGATCTCCCTGTCTATGACCAACTCCCAGAGTTCACTCAAACTCATGTCCATCAAGTCGGTGATGCCATCCAGCCATCTCATTCTCTGTTGTCCCCATCTCCTCCTGCCCCCAATCACTCCTAGCATCAGAGTCTTTTCCAGTGAGTCAACTTGTCGCATGAGGTGGTAAAGTATTGGAGTTTCAGCTTTAGCATCAGTCCTTCCAATGAACACCCAGGGTTGATCTCCTTTAGAATGGACTGGCTGGATCTCCTTGCAGTCCAAGGGACTCTCAAGAGTCTTCTCCAACACCACAGTTCAAAAGCATCAATTCTTCGGTGATCAACTTTCTTCACAGTCCAACTCTCACATCCATACATGACCACGGGAAAAACCATAGTCTTGACTAGACGGACCTTTGTTGGCAAAGTAATGTCTCTGCTTTTTAATATGCTATCTAGGTTGGTCATAACTTTCCTTCCAAGGAGTAAGCATCTTTTAATTTCATGGCTGCAATGTTGTTACCTTAGGTATTAACATCCCAATGAATGGGCTTCCTGGTGGCTCAGAAAGTAAAGAATCCACCTGCAATGCAGGAGACCTGGGTTCAGTCCCTGGGTTTGGAAGACCCCCTGGAGAAGGGATTGGCTACCAACTCCAGTAATCTTGTCTGGAGAATCTCATGGACAGAGGAGCCTGGTGGGTTACACTCCTTGGGGTCTCGGTCACACATGCCTGAGTAACTAGCACTTACCAAAGGGTGAATGAATGCCCACGAGGAGAAACCAAAGACAGGAACGTTCTCTTTAAGACCAACACCTATATCTGTATTGTTTAGTTGTTCATACATATCAAAGGAAAAACAAATCATATTCATTTCTATCCCCAAAATCCATGGAGTTTAAGTGTTCTGAGGGACATCCTTTCAACATTTATTTTCCTATGACATCAATGATTTAGAACGTATAGTTGATTTATGATAATGTTCAAGGTGGCAAAATTCACATCAATATTCCTGTTCGGTTGGATTTCACAATAAAACATGGAGAAACCCATTAATCTGACAAAATCTGCCAGGTGACTATCCCATACAGTTTAACAGTACTCATATATATTTAAGAGGACGTGAACAAGGGAATGTTCCCTTGTAAAAATGAATCCAGTCATTCTCAAAAGTATAACAAAATAATTCTTCTAGACTATCTTATTAGCAACATCATGAATTATACACAGAAATGCTTGTTCAAACTGTTTTTTTTCCCTGATAAGAAACACTGCATTTTAAAAAGCAACCTCTATTTTAATATTTAATACCTCAGCATATCCAGATCTCCAAAAGTAGCAAGCTATTTAAGAAAGAAGTGCACTTCTTGCAATGTTAAAAGCATTTCTGGCATTTTATATTATCTGCTTTTTAATGACTGTATTTTCCTAGCATTAAAAATGAATTAATCTCTTTCTTCCTAACTACTTTGTTGAACATAGTGAAAGAAACCTCAGTTCAACAGGTTACTTTCCCTAGTAAAAGTCATATAGATCATTGCCTCTTTTTGTGTATTTGGTTTGAAAGCAAAACATCTGAATGTGCAACCAACTCAAAGCTCATCACCTTGCACAGGGTTTTGCAGATACAAGGTTTTCTTATTTCCCATTGAATCATACTGACTTGTGGGTAGAGTACTGAAAAGCATATGAAATATATTTAAGGTACTATTTATACAGCTTCATTCAGCAGAAAAGTTGGAGTTTTACTCTACCGTCTTATAAAAATTTACTTTAAGTAAATTAATATTAATAATTTGGAGTAGTATATAAGAAATGCAAACAACTGCCACATTGATTTTCCAACGCTCTCAGTCATGTCCGACTCTTTCGGAGTGAGTAGCCTTTCCGTTCTCCAGAGGATCTTCCCAACCTAGGGATGGAACCCAGGTCTCCCACATTGCAAGTGGATTCTTTACCAGCTGAGCCACCTGGGGAGCCTAAGATTACTGGAGTGGGTAGCCTATCCCTTCTCCAGGGGATCTTCCAGACCCAGGAATCAAACTGGGGTCTCCTGCATTGCAGGCAGATTCTTTACCAACTGCGCTATCAGGGAAGCCCTTTTCCAATGCTATGTTAGATTTATTAAGTAAAGATGTTAATGCTTTTGTATACAGACATGTCTCAATCGTCATAATCTTTGATATAGATTCATTTGAATCAAACTGACTGCACAATAGCATATTGATGGGAGACTGTTTAAAGAATGCAGTAAAAAACCCAGACCAGGGTACATCTCAATGAATGCAACTGGACAGGAAGGCAAGGAGCAGTTCTCCAAGAACTCTGAAAAGTAAACAGTTTCAGGCAGAGTGGAGGAGACCAAGATTTGAAATACCGCCAACCCAATGGTGAGCTTGCCATTTCTTTTCCTTCTGGGATACCCTGGCCTGAAGTCAACACACTGGTAGTGGGCATAAGAAGCAGCCAGAAAGAGTACCAGGAGAAGCCCTCTAGTTTGGCCCAAGGATGTGAAAAGGATACTCTAAATAGAGAGAGCACAAAAACATTCCATTTGCCCGCATCCTCCACTCTTCACCTCAGCCTACAGTAACCAATCATGACAGCCTCAGCCAGCAGCATTGGGACTTTGTAGGGGCCAAAACTCTGAGGGAGAGGAACTGTCTTCATTTGAGGCAACTAGCTTTACAGGAGGGCACGACCAATCTGTGTTTGTTTCTCTCCTTCCTCTTAAAAGTGGGCTCTAATGCAGGACCAGTTGTGAGAGTACATGCAATGAAAGTAACTATAGACTCAGCACTCTGGATGGAGGAAAGACAAGTGTCAGCCGACGGGAAAATTCTGGGGAAATACTGGACAGCAAAGAGTTCAGGAAACTGATCTCATAAAGTTATTTTATAAACACCTGAGCTCACCTCCAACTATGCACATGTAGATTTGAACCTATTCAGCATGACCAAAACTTTCAGAACTGAATTAACAGATCACCGCACAAGTCTCAAGTTAGCCAATAGGTGGTACACACATTCAGTTCAGTTCAGTTCAGTTCAGTCGCTCAGTCGTGTCCGACTCTCCGCGACCCCATGAATCACAGCACGCCAGGCCTCCCTGTCCATCACCAACTCCCGAAGTTCACTCAAACTCATGTCCACAGAGTCGGTGATGCCATCCAGCCATCTCATTCTCCGTCGTCCCCTTCTCCTCCCGCCCCCAACCTTTCCCAGCATCACAGTCTTTTCCAGTGAGTCAACTCGTCGCATGAGGTGGCCAAAGTATTGCAGTTTCAGCTTCAGCATCAGTCCCTCCAATGAACATCCAGGATTGATCTCCTCTAGAATGGACTGGTTGGATCTCCTTGCAGTATAAGGGACTCTCAAGAGTCTTCTCCAACACCACAGTTCAAAAGCATCGATTCTTCGGCGGTCAGCCTTCTTCACAGTCCAACTCTCACATCCATACATGACCACGGGAAAAACCATTGCCTTGACTAGACGGACCTTGGTTGGCAAAGTAATGTCTCTGCTTTTTAATATACTATCAAGGTTGGTCATAACTTTCCTTCCAAGGAGCAACCGTCTTTTAATTTCATGGCTGCAATCAGCATCTGCAGTGATTTTGGAGCCCAAAAAAACAAAGTCTGACACTGTTTCCACTGTTTTTCCATCTATTTCCCATGAAATGATGGGACCAGATGCCATGATCTTTGTTTTCTGAATGTTGAGCTTCAAGCCAACCTTTTCACTCTCCTCTTTCACTTTCATCAAGAGGCTTTTGAGTTCCTCTTCACTTTCTGCCATAAGGGTAGTGTCATCTGCATATCTGAGGTTATTGATATTTCTCCCAGCAATCTTGATTCCAGCTTGTGCTTCTTCCAGCCCAGCATTCCTCATGATGTACTCTGCATATAAGTTAAATAAGCAAGGTGACAATATACAACCTTGACGTACACCTTTTCCTATTTGGAACCAGTCTGTTGTTCCATGTCCAGTTCTAACAGTTGCTTCCTGACCTGCATACAGGTTTCTCAAGAGGCAGGTCAGGTGGTCTGGGATTCCCATCTCTTTCAGAATGTACACACATTAGACAGATGCAAATAACAATGAAATGACTTTAAAACTGATTTGATATTGGAACTACCAAAACCCACTAAAAGTAGGTTCAAAACATGTCCTAAACCTAAACCAGCTTAACGTACCACCTCAAAAAAAAAAAAAAAGTCAATGCTTTCTAAAGAATTTAAACAAGATTCAGGGCTTCATGTAATATTCAAAATGTCCAGGATAGAATCCAAAATTACTCAGTACATAAAGAACAGCAAAAACCCCAACTGCACAGAAAAATATTAAAGAGGCACCATTTTATTAATATAATGATAAAGGTCAAGTCAGCAAGAAGTCATAACCAGTCTGAGTTTGTAACAAAATACAGCACTAAATAAAAGGCCCAAAACAACAATACTGAAAAGTGAAATAGACAAATCGACAAAAGAGAAATAGGCAAAACTACAGTGTTGATGATTTCACCACTCCTCTTTCAAGAATAGAACCTACAGAAAGTTAACAAGGATTGAGAAGAACTAGAAATCATCATCAGTCAGTTGAATCTAACTGACATTTATAGGTTATTCAATCGAACAATGATAGAATATACAGTCTATTCAAATGCCTTCGAACATTCCCCAGGATCCTGGGTTATTAATCAAATAATGAGAAAGCTACAGGAAACCAAGCCATTGAATCCCAAAGGAAATCAACCCTGAATATTCATTAGATGGACTGATGCTGAAGATGAAGCTCTAATACTTTGGCCACTTGATGGGATGAGCTGACTCACTGGGAAAGATCTTGATGTTGGGAATGAGTAAAGGCAAAAGGAAAAGGGGGAAGCAGAAGATGAGATGGCTAGATACCATCACCAACTCAATGGACAAGAATCTGAGCAACCTTCAGGAGATAATGAAGGACAGGGAATCCTGGTGCACTGCAGTCTATGGGGTCAAAAAGAGTCAGACCCAACTTAGCAACTGAACAACAACAAATAACAAAATAATTAAAATCATATACAATATGTTCTCAGAACATAATTGAATTAAACTAGAAATTGTTAACAGAAAATTAAGAGAAAATTCACCTCAAACACTTGGAAGTTAACTATACATCTAAATTATCTGAGTCAAAGAGAAAAATCTCAAGGGAAATTAGAAAATATTTTAAACTAATGAAAACACAATATATTAAAGTTATGAAATGTATCTGAAGTATAGGAGGTAATAAATGCTTTAATTAGAAAGAACTCCCCAAATTCCCAATTAAGTAATCGGAAATAAAGGCAAATAAACACAAGGCAAGAAAATAGAAGACTATAACAGATGAAAAATAAAACCAGAAGTCAATGGAATTGACAAAAGCAAAAGAAAAGAGGATGTCAACAAAAATAAAAAATTGATTTTAAAAGATCAATAAAATTAATAAACCTCTTGCCTGGAAAACCCCATGGATGGAGGAGCCTAGTAGGCTGCAGTCCATGGGGTCGCTAAGAGCAACTTCACTTTCACTTTTCACTTTCATGCATTGGAGAAGGAAATGGCAATCCACTCCAGTGTTCTTGTCTGGAGAATCCCAGGGACAGGGGAGCCTGGTAGGAGGCCGTCTATGGGGTCACACAGAGTCGGACACGACTGAAATGACTTAGCAGCAGTAGCAGCAGAGATATATAAGAGAGAAGACAAATTACCAATATCAGCAATGAAAAAGAAAATATCATTACAGATCTTAGCAGCATTAAAAGGATAATGAGGCTATATATATATATATATATATATAAAACTGTGCACATTATTCTAGGAGTTTAGATGAAATTGATTAAATACTCAAAACACACAAAAAATAACTGGCTGAAAATGAAACAGATAACATTCATGACCCCATAACTATTAAAGATATTGACTCTAGGACAAAAGTTTTTGAAAAGAAATCTGCAGGTCCATATAGTTTCACTGGCAAATTCCACCAAACATGTAAAGAAGAATAAAATCAATTTTATAGAAAATTTGTCCAAAAATTCTCTCAGCTGGAATTAGAAGAGAACTTCCTTAGACTAATAAAAGGCATCTAAAAAAACCCCCTACATCTACCATCTTTATGGAAAAAGACAGAACACTGTCCTTAAATAACCTTAGCCAGTGCAATAACTCAAGAAAAATAAATAAGAAGCATACAGAATTGAAGAGGAAGAAATAAATCTGTCCTTATTTGCTATATAATTGTCTACATAGATAACACCAAGAAATGCACACAGAAATTTTGTTTTATTGTTTGCTTTTTAGAATTAACAATTGTGTTTATTAGCAAGGCCACAGCATACAATATCAACACACAAAATTAACCATATTTTTATATCCTGGAAATGTGCAATTCAAAATCTATTTTTAAGAGTATGTTTTACAACAGCTCCAAAAACTAAAATATTTAGGTAAAATATAAAACATGTACAAAATCTACTGCTGAAAACTAAAAACGATTAATGAAAGAAATCACAGAAGACCAAATAAATGGAGAGATATATCACATACACCAAGCAGAAAACTTACACAATTAAGATGTCAATTCCTTTGAATTACCAAAAGATTTAGTACAATTCCAATTAAATCTCTGCAGGATTCTTTTCTCCAGTAGATACAGATAAACTGATTTTAAAATTCGCATGGAGAGACTTCCCTGGTGGTCCAGTGCTAAGTCTGTGCTCCCACTATAGGGATCACAGGTTTAATTCCTGATCGGAGAACTTAAGGTCCCACATGCCATTCAGTGTGGTCAAAATAATAACAACAAAATTTTTAAAATAAAATAAAATTTACATGAAAAATCAAAGAGCCTAGAATTAGTAAACTATCTCAGAAAAGAAGAACATAGATAGAGGAATTACATTATCCATCCTTAAGAGCTACTACAAAATACAGCAATCAAAACTGTGTGGAATTGGTAGAAGGATACACACATTAACCAACAGAACAGAACAGTGAACCCGGAAATAAACTCACTCGATGATGGCCATTGTATTTTTTACCAAGATACTTAAGCAATTAAAAGGAGAAAGGATGGTCTTTTCAGCAAATGGTATAAGAATAGCTGAACAGTCACATGCCATAAATAAATAAATAAACCTCAACATAAACTTCACACCTTAAAGCGGGTCATAGATATAAATAAAATGCAAAATGATAAAACTTCTACAACACATAGGAACAAATCTTTATGACTTGGGGTTAGGAAGAGACAATAATATGACACCAAACTCATGATCTGTAAGACAAAAAAAAAGGAAAACCTTTTGTTCCTTGAAAGACACTCCTTAGAGAATCAAAGGACCAGGAACAGACTGGGAAATTTTTTCTAAAGGCACATATCCAACAGAAAACTTTTCTTGTTCTAGGTCCTGAATGTTTTAGTGATTATTCAAATCTATATATCTAAAATTCACAGACTTGTAAACCAATAAGTCAATTTCTTTAACTACATGATAAATTAAAAAATAAGGCAAAACAAGAAAAAAATGGAATAAAAATTGATACCAAAGTTGTTATATTGTTATATTATTTTTTTTTTTAGTAAGGTCTGAGGTAAAACTGCATAGTGTCCAGTCTAGCCATTTTTATATTTTCTTAGCTAACTTTTAAAATGATCTTAATTACCCTGGGGATTAGTCACAGAAAGTAACAAAGTTTAAATGGAAAAAGAAGCCTAAGAACTCTGCCCTCTGAGAAAGCAAATACTAAAAAAATGGTCTAATTAGTGTCATTTGCAATGAAATATTGAGGTGCTTAAATGTTAGTGGTTTTCCTTGACAATTTACAACAGCCAAGCCAAACTCTTATTTTCATTTAATCTAATCATCCTGCCCTATCTTTGCATAGTCCAACTGCATTAATTAGAAATTGTCCCAGTTAGTTTACTTTAGATATTAATACTTCTGTTGGTTTAACTTAAAGACACTCTTCAGTTGACCTGTGTATTATGCATGCTCTTCTCTTAACACTGAACATCACACCTGTGGCTGTTTTTTCTGACTCCTGTGAATGAGAACAACACTCTGTATTTTTTTAAAGTACCAGAATTATGGAAAGCTAATTAAATCTTTAAAAAGAAACTTACTTCTCTCAAAATTCAGTTCCCAAGCCAGAAATGCATTTTGCTTATTACAATAAGATATACAGGCAAATTAAATCTTCAGGCTCTATGGGGATGTTTTACCTCAATGAATCTGTAATCGTTTTTCATGTAAGATAATATTGAAAAGTCTCATTTAGAGCACAGGGATAAATAGATGAAATTTCTTATTTTAAAGCATAAACTTGATTAATGTAGGTACACTAACACAAACAGTATCTTAAAACTCAATAACCCAAATTCATTCAATATAGGCCAATGGCCATTAAAAATCAAGACTATTTGTCAAAGACATTTGTCATGTATGTGGAAATACACTTAAGAGTTTTACTTGCTACAGTCCTTCTTTAACAGTTTCGGGACTCAACTAAACATTCAGTCTCAGAAGATAATTATGAGCCACACCTGCTACGCTCATGTCTAAGGTTATACAGCAGGAATCACAGCTTGCCCACTGGGCAGCAACCATCATTCTTCTGGAGACCCTCTACAGAAAGTCACACAGTTGCTCAGGTGCAAGGAGACAGGATTTGTATCAGTGGACATGGAAGTCATGCCCAATGGAAATCCACATCTACTGTATCAATACTATTAGCATAGCTTCCAGGGTACTCCTCATGGGACATGACAACTCAGACAGTAAATAATCTGCCTGATAGGCGGGAGAACCGGATTCGATGCCTGGGTCAGGAAGAGGCCCTTGAAAAGGGAATGGCAACCCACTTCAATATTCTTGCTTGGAAAATTCCATGGACAGAGGAGTCTGATGGGCTACAGTCTGTGAAGTCACAAAGAGTCAGACATGACTGACTTATCACTTTCACTTTCTTTCATACTCAAGGAAACCCAACATTATGGCAAGTCCATTGCTGCTGCTGCTGCTAAGTCACTTCAGTCGTGTCCGACTCTGTGTGACCCCATAGACGGAATCCCACCAGGCTCCCCCGTCCCTGGGATTCTCCAGGCAAGAACACTGGAGTGGGTTGCCATTTTCTTCTCCAATGTGTGAAAGTGAAAAGTGAAAGTGAAGTCGCTCAGTCGTGTCTGACCCATAGCGACCCCACCGACTGCAGCCTACTAGGCTCCTCCATCCATGGGATTTTCTAGGCAAGAGTACTGGAGTGGCTTGCCATTGCCTTCTCCGGCAAGTCCATTAGGTATTTTTAATTCATGTATAATTCCTCCCAGTACATATGCTGTTTACAGTCAGGGGTCATGGTAGAAGCAACAACTGCTTAGTAATTGAGCTGGTGCACTACCCTTAACAGCTTATCAGGAGATCAAAAGTAGAGAATTAACCAAAGTTCAAATTCTTAAGCAGAAAGAAAAAAGGGTTTGCGGGCATTTGGATTGAGTAAACGAGTATATGAGAAAGTATTCTAGACTTGGAAAACATGGATTGAAAGCCGATGCTGCACTTGCCAGCTGTTTAACACTGGGAAAATGATTTTACTTCTTTGACTTCACTTTTTTCATCAATAAAACACAAATGATAATCACTTTCCAGAATTTATTTTGAGGATGATATTATAAGGCAGATTTGGACTTATTTAGAAGGTGACCCACCATTAGAGTTCAATTAATATTGGAAGGAAACTTATGACAAACCTAGACAGCATATTAAAAAGCAGAGACATTACTTTGCCAACAAAGGTCCGTCTACTCAAGGCTATGGTTTTTCCAGTGGTCATGTATGGATGTGAGAGTTGGACTGTGAAGAAAGTTGATCACCAAAGAATTGATGCTTTTGAACTGTGGTGTTGGAGAAGACTCTTAAGAGTCCCTTGGACTGCAAGGATATCCAACCGGTCTATTCTAAAGGAGATCAATCCTGGGTGTTCACTGGAAGGACTGATGCTAAAGCTGAAACTCCAATACTTTGGCCACCTCATGCGAAGAGTTGACTCACTGGAAAAGAGTCTGATGCTGGGAGGGACTGGGGGCAGGAGGAGAAGGGGACGACAGAGAATGAGATGGCTGAATGACATCACTGACTCAATGGACGTGAGTTTGAGTGAACTCCGGGAGTTGGCGATGGACAGGGAGGCCTGGCGTGCTGTGATTCATGGGGTCGCAAAGAGTCAGACACGACTGAGCGACTGAACTGGACTGAACTAAATATTAAAAAAAAAAAAATTAAACTGATGAGACAAAAAACTTACTGTTGCCAGATTCACAGTATTACTTTACCAGCACACAAGAGTTAAAGCTCGAGTAACTCTCTACCATTGACCAATAGCTATTTTGTCCTTCTGAATCTTCCATCCACTTCTCTGTATACCTGCCCAATCCTCCACTAGATTATGAACTCTGGGAAAAAAGGACCCTAACCAACTCTTTAATACTCCCCCAGAGAATTAAACTAGATATTAAAAAAAAAATTTTTTAATAAAAAATCATACTCATCAAATACAACTAATAAAAAACCAAACTGCACAATTAAAAAAAATTACTCTTCTAACATAAGCCACATATTAATAGTAGATCTCAATCCTTAGACTCATCCACTGAGTCTCATTCCATAATTATTGTCTGAATCCTTACCACATGTCAAGGTCAAAGTCAGTTGCTAGAAATACAGTTCTTCACAGACTGTAAACATGGTCTTTGCCCTCATATATCCTTCACATATCAGCTGAGAAAGCTGTAGAGAACGGACTGTGGACACAGAGGGGGAAGAATAGAGTGGGATGAAATGAGAGAGCAGTACTGAAATATATACACTACCCTGTGGAAAACTCATGTGTGTGTCTGCTCAGTTGCTCAGTCATGTCTGACTCTGCAACTCCATGGGCTGTGGCCAGTCAGGCTCCTCTGCCTGTGGAATTTCCCAGGCAAGAATACTGGAGTAGGTTGCCTTTTCCTACCCCAGGGGATCTTCCCAACCCAGGAACGGGAAATGCTGCATCCAAGTGGGAAGCTGCTGTACAACACAGGGAGCTCAGCCTGGTGCTCTATGATGACCTACAGGGATGTGGGAGGGAGTTTCAAGAGGGAAGGGATATACGTGTACTTATAGCTGCTTTACATTGTTGTACAGCAGAAACTAATACAATATTGTAAAGCAATTATCCTCCAATTAAAACTAAAAAATGTAAGTAAACATTCCAAAAAATAACTCCCTATTGCATTACCTTTGTGATGGAAAGAAAAGACTGAGACAGAAAATAAAGCAACAAAGCATTTTATACAAGGTGATCAGGGGAGGTGACACTTAAGCAGACATGTAAAGAATGGAAAAGAAAAGAAGTAAATGCAGAAGCCTTGAGTTAGCAAACAAAAATCTCAGATGTTTGAGGATTGCTAGAAGACCATCTTTGGATGATGGTCTCTCAGGTTATTAGAGCTTATTAGAGCAAAAAGGGGAAAAAAAAAAGGGTAGCAGTTTACTTACAAGGCGACATTATTTCAAGAGTTGTTCCACAGTCTGGTTCAGGATAATTAGAGTTGTTATCATTCAGGTCCTAACATGGTCTCTATTTCAATTGACAAAGCTCAACATTGGTACGGAGAAGCATGCCAAAAATTACTAATGAGACATCTACAATGAATACAGATAAAAGACTACTGACAAAAACCAAATCATAACTCACAAATATGGCCGCGATCTGAGCTGCACCAGAACCCTTTAATGTTAAGCAGATCTGGTAACTGGATCACCCTAGGAAGGGTACTTAACGCTCAAACTGAATCTAGAACCAATATCCAGCTCCTGCCAGATTTAATTAACCTATGTCTGCCCATCTGGTCTTCTCGTCTACTAGATGAAATATGGTAGCCATTCCAGAGAACTTCTATTAAACAGATCTCTACAAACATTATTTCTTTTTCCCTCTCAAATAAGCACCAGGGCAGGTGTCTGATGCTGCGGCTACCTAATGAAACATTTCAAGTAGGAGATAATCAGGGATTTGTCTAAAATAATAATAGATTATAAGAATGCAATTTAGTTTCTAATCTGAAAGGTACCCCCAAATGTGATGGCCAGAGTGATTTATGCAACCTATTATTTGGGTTGAAGCACAGTGTATTTTCCATAAGCACCTGAAATAGAAGCACAATTTATTCTACTTCAAAAAAAAAAAAAAGATTGCCCTAATTCTTCAATAAAATGATTTATACACAAACCGTCGTATGTCAGGAAGGCTTTAGAAATGTGTTTAGCAATATTTTGAAACCTTAGGAGGCAAATAGGAAAGTAGAGCAGAAACAGGGCAGAGGGCACAAAGGAGGGAAGGGGAAGTCATGAGTGAAATCCAGACACCGTCTGTTCCCACAAATTCTGCTTTGTGGCATTTTATTCTTTGAATCTTTTCTTCTTATACAGTAGCCGTGATAATGTTCCCTTTGCACCCAGGAGAGTTAACAAAGTTAGGTGACCTCTTTACTGTAATGTTTATACAAGGAGTTGTTCTGCTCTTTTGGGCTTTGTATTCAGCATCTCTTTATTCTCCGTTAGTTTTTTAATCTTTATAAAATTTAAGTGGAGAGGGATCTTTTACATTAGTCTTTACAGAACCTAGAATCCGCTGGCACCCTTGAGTTTCTTAGCTTTTTCATCTTTAAGGTTAAATTCTTAAAATTGAAAAGAATGACCACCTCTTGAAAATATAATTGTAAAAACTGCCATCCAATCATACCGAAATATGACAGTAGAGGAAAATAGATCAAATGTCTTATCTATACCAATGGCCTCTTCAGGTCAATGAGATGTCAGTGTTTAAAAGTGAAGTGTCAGTAGAAAATTTGCATTTTTTTCTCGTAATTTTCTGTGATAGGTTGGCAATGCTGATTAGAGTCTGTCACTTTGAGGCATCTGAACTTCATCATTCTCCGTCTGCTTTCTATATGCTCCATGAGTTCTGAAGGATCTTTTCAAGGATGATGAGGGATGGAATCGCTCTTAAAGTATATTTTGAATCTCATCCAAAAGAGATGACACAATAAATCTTCAAACTATTTTTGACCATATGTCACAACTCTTGAAGGCAAATGAAGGCTCTCGCAGCTTGAAAGGATTACTTAACACTGACAGCTGTTAAGGCATTTATCCTGAGTTTTCTTCTTTCTTTCTATTGAGATTACATAAGATGGCATGGCTTGTGGGTTGGATTATATGTAATGTGCTTGATGTATGGTGTGACGTCACATACATTTCCCACATTCCTTCGTGTTTATCCACCTCAGTTCATCTACAAACCAACTGCGTGCCCCAGGCTTGGGAATGTACAGATGAGATCATATAGAGTTGGAAAATGTGAAAGAGAAGATAAAACAGGCCATGAAAGGTATAACATAAGGTTACTTTAAAAAAACAAAAAAAATCATTATTGTATCAGAGCTGAGCAAGTCGGCTCGGGAACATTTAGACTGGGAGTGAAGAGACCTAGATTTTAAACATGTGTGATTTAAGGCAGATCACCAAATCCCTGTAGGCCTCAGTGACTTCAGAGATGAAATGTATGGCTTAAATTATTCTATCTTTGAGATTTCTCCATAGTTTTCAAATTTTCCTATATAATTTTAAAAGACAATGTAGACTGAATCTATTATGTGTCATAGTTAAACAGCTTAGCAGTGTGTAGGTACCCTTTTGGAAGCCAGTGATTTTATTGTATTTTATTTATTTTTGGCTGTGCTAGGTGTTTGTTGCTGGTCCTGGGCTCTCTCTCATTGCAGTGAGCAGGCTCCTCAGTGTGGCTTTTCTTCTCTGGCTACAGACCAGTACTCTAGAGTGCAAGGGCTTCACAGGCTTAGTTGCCTCTCAGCAAGTGGGATTTTAGTTCCTGGATCAGGAATGAACCTGTGTCTCTGCACTGGCAGGCAGGTTCTTAACCACTGGACCACCAGGGAAGGCCTAGAAATCAGTGGATTTTAAAGCTGTCGTAAAAGGATCACAGTCCTTAACAAGCTTAATAAACGCATTTGTAATAAAAGGAGTAACTATTTGTTGCACCTAAAAGTTCAGAAGAAAAACTTTTGTTTTTCTGTTGTACTATTTTTTAGCAGTACATTTAATTATTTTTAGTTGGAGGATAATTACTTTACAATATTGTGCAGGTTTCTGCCTTACATCCACAAGAATCAGCCATTGGTATACACTTGTCCCCTCCTTCTTGAACCTCCTTCTCATCTCCCACCGCATCCCACACCTGTAGCTTGTTACAGGGAACCACTTTGAGCTCCTGAGTCACACGGCAAATTCCCCCTGGCTAGTATCTAGCTGCTATAAGATTTTTTTAATTTAACTTTTTAAACTTTTTTTCTGATTCTAAAACTTCAGAGAAAGATCAATGGAAATTTTTAGAAGGAAATCTAAATAATTATTGAAGATGTTCAGTAGGTAAACTATCACTGAATATAGCTTATAGCTCTTTCCTCAAGCTTTAAAGCTTTAAAAAAGATATCATAGATGTATTACATAGTTCAACACCAGCAGAGTAAAGCTGGCTTGCAATGAGCTTCCCAGGGAATACGTACAAGACTCAAAATCCAGTTTCCAAGGGAAACTGCTGACAATTGGTATCACTTCTTCAGATATAAAACACATCAGCTCCTGATAGTTTCAAAGTTTTACCAAGGATCAAGGACAGACATGGATGTAAGCAAAATAAAAAGCTTGCCTATTGTAATACTAAGAAAGGAAAGCTTTTGTCTAATACACAAGCTTCACTTAATCTGGCTTTAGGCTAAACATTGGTTTCTAAATGCTAGCCTTTGGTCTGCCTGCAAAGGAGAAAGAGAGTTTGAAAAATTACCCCCTCTCTGGCACGACTCTGAAGATTACAGTCCAAGTACATTAAGGGTGGGGCCTAGAAATCCATGTTCTGAAAAGCCTTTCTAGATGATGGCTGGCAAACAGTCAGGTTGGGAAAATGAAGATGCTGAGTTCGTTATGCTCACATCTTAGTTGCATTTCCTCAGTGGCAGAGTGACAGCTAGAATTTAGTTCCTACGAGTTATTAAGCTGTAAACAACTATGTAGTCTAGTAAAAATAAAACCTAATTTACTAGTATTATATCTTTTAGATGAGAGATATTTGAAGACCACACATACAAAAAAAAAGAAACCTTTGAATTTGTCACTGCCAGATTCCTTCAGGAAGTGTATACTATCTACTCCTTACTTCATGCTAGATTAAGTTTTAAGGATAATGGGGGCAGGGAGGAAGGTGGAATTGAACAACTGACGGAGACCTCATTGTATCAAATGTTCCATATGAATCATAAATTCATGTACACATTATAGCAAAGCCAGTATAAATGAGTTGGTGTGCAAGATACATATAAAATATTTTTAAACCATGTTACTCAAATCTGAGTTTACATAAGGGATATTACACTAATGATGAATTACTAAAGAAAGGAGCACATCACAAGAAGAGAGATAATATTAATTATTTTTAAAAAATGATTGATGTGTGATTTTGCTCCAAATTGTAGAGGATTTTGGCCATATTCTTTCAAGGGAATGGCATTATTTTCTACTGCTAGATAATTATATTTTTCATTATATTTTTATAATAAATCAAGAGTTTCCCTTTTCATCGATGAAAATGAATACTCTTCTTAATATTTACATACACTCATGACTGAAGCGATTTAGCAGCAGCAGCAGTGCTGTACTATAGCATTTGGTCATGGGGATAAGTTGGTGACTTTTAAATAATTATCATTATCGTTAAATATAATACTAAATGCAATGCTCTCTATTAAGTAAATGTGTGTTTGTGCAATTTTTAACTTAACTATTGTATAAAATTAACTGAAAAGCATATGAATTGAAATCTTTAACTTAAGACATTATGGCCAAAGGCTCTCCATTTTGAAGCTGTCAAATATAAAAACTGATAATACTGCCAGAGTTTTCCCCAAGGTTGAAGAACCAGCAGTAATTAAGGAACATTTATCTAGTCAAAAAACAGAGACACAAAATGCAATATGACATCAACTTGGCTGCCACAGTCTCTCTCTCAAGGTCAGGAAATCCATCACAGTGACAACAGTTCATAGCTAGAAACCAGGCAGAATGACTCTAACGAGTAAGAGGCAAAGACAGCATTTTGTAAAGAAGCCAAGTAGACACTGCCATGTAAGACAGATGCCACCAGAGACTCCCTGAAGTTATTTCAACCCTGATGTAGAGAGGAAAGACGATGAAGCAGATAATGGTGAACACACATCAGAAGCCAAAGAACAGAGTCAGTCTTGAGGTTTACTTGAATCTTGAATAAACATCATCAAGGTAGAAAAGTCAGTGTGGTTTACGTCTCCCACAGTCTTGGTCATTTAAGCCCAAATTTAGATATGACATAGTACAATTGCAGGGGATACCGTTTAGCTGGAATACAATGCGATCATATCCCGATAGACTGAAAAAACTAGCAGAACTAACTTTATAATTAAAATGATTGTGCCTTAACTGTGTCAGGATATCTTAAGGTAATAACAGAGACAGCATCTAAATGAAGAATTAGGAGAAAATACAGTACATACAAAATCTCAAAAAATCACATTGTACATTTATTTTATGTTATAAGTAAGACAAACTGACAGTGACAGCTTAAAAAACCCCAGAACCAGTAATTTCCCTCAACTCATCTGTGTAAACAAGCAATAGTGCATGGAGGCTCTTGGGTTGGAGTGCAATGACAACTCTATTTTTTACAGTCAGCTGTTTTCACTTGAGCAGTCAATAAATCTTGTCATAATTGTTTCAGTTACAATCCAATAGTAGGGAAAGAAGTAAACCAAATAATTTTCTTGTTTTTTATTACTAAACACCAAGTAATACTCCTTTTTCTTTCAAAAGATCATTTAAATCAAGTTATTTCTTTAAAATACGTATGAAAAACTTTGCTTGAAATTATCAATAAAATCCACCACTTACACTAACTTAGAAAAGGATCATTTTACTTAATGGTTTCAGCCCAAATTCATTTACCCCAAATTACCCTACAAATATAGTGACAAGAAGTCACAGACCTTTTGGAATAACTCCACTGTGACTAGATGGCATATATTTTTAGACATAAAATGTACTGTTTCTTGAGAATAAGACAAATGAACATAATTTTATAATACATAGTATGTTGTCATAAGAGACCTCGGGAGAAATGTATGTGCTGTGGAATCCAGGAAGAAAAATAAGTTGTTTTGAAAATATTATAAATGTTTACACTGTAAGCCTCTAGTTCCACATTAACTAAACCTTTGTTGTTGTTGCTTAGTCACTAAGTCATATCTGACTCTTGCAACCCCATGGACTGTAGACCACCAGGCTCCTCCATCCATGGAATTTCCCAGGCAAGAATACTGGACTGGGTTGCCATTTCCTTTTCCAGGGGTTCTTCCCAACCCAGGGATCAAACCTATGTCTACTGTGTTGGCAGGTTAATTCTTTACCACTAGCGCCACCCGGTAAGCTGAAATATAAAAGATAAAGAAAAAAATGAAGAAAATGTTCATCACACTTTCTGGAAGGCCATTTCCATGATTACATGGTCCTATCCCACTGTCTCTTAATTATGAATGCTGAAGCTTTTAGCTTCAGAGGATCCTATAGGTTTGCTATGAATGATTAAGGGTTCATAAAGTTTTTACTAGCACATTAATCTCCAGATGCAGAGAAAA
This sequence comes from Moschus berezovskii, assembly GCF_049115385.1. Classification (NCBI taxonomy): domain Eukaryota; kingdom Metazoa; phylum Chordata; class Mammalia; order Artiodactyla; family Moschidae; genus Moschus; species Moschus berezovskii. Next base: position 18,497,747 of record NC_142472.1, read on the forward strand.
ATCAAGAAACTTGTTAAAATTCTCTAGTCCTCACACAAGGTTGCCTCAGGAAACACGGTAAACAGTATAGCGGTGGCTCCTCAAGACGGCACCTAAACACATCAACTTCAAAGGAAGGCTATCTAGACAAAAACCCGGATTCTGCTTTCAGTGAATTGGCCAAAAAAATAAAAAGAACTTTATGTTACACCGCTCTTTCTTTCTGAAATGCAACACCCCGCGAGGAACAAGTTCATGACGCAGAATTTAGAGACACAGAAGATGCTTGATATTTGAGAAGGCGTCCCTAGTCCCTTGCAGAGAGCATCAGGTCACCCAGGGAGATGAATGGCACACTACGAGGATGAGTATAGAAAAGAGACACAGGAAATGTGCCAGTTGGCCCAGTGACTAGCTCTTCTCACAGGCTTTACCTCTCAGTCCCAAGTCAACCACCCGACAATTCTTTCTCTTAGAAGCCCTGCTTCCCATGCAATTTTTCCCTCCTTTAGTTGCCTTTCCTGGCTCCCTTTTGAACCTACCGTTTAAGGAGAGATTTCTCCAAGACATATTCTTTAGCTCTCTGTTCTTCTCTGTATACACTTTCTCCCTTGAGGAGACAGGCAAGTGGCTTTGAAAAAAATATCACAGGCTTTACACCCAGACTACTTACGCAGATGGGCTAAGTAGTCAACAAATCAACTCCCATAAATCTCTTCTCCCTGACTTGGAAATAATCATACTTTGAAGGCGGTTCTGAGATGTAAGTCGGTTTTAACTATAACACATGTAAACCACACAATACATAGTAGGCACTCCCCGAAGTCTAATGACTGATTCTTGAAGCTCTCACTCAATATCTTGATTTCAATTTTCTGTCGTATCATAAATCTGGGAAGATTGTGAAGAGCAAACTTGGAGCAGAAAGCAGTGGTCAAAGATGAGAGCATGTTGTATGAGAGTGGAGGGAGAGGAAGGAGAGCTGTGTAGATTTTAGAACCAGAGACTGCAATTTGGGAATGACCTAGGTCCCTGACATCAGCATTATTTAATAATTCTCAGAAACCAAGCAATATCTGAGGCTGAAGTGTGTCCAGGAAATGGCCTTCTCTTGTTGGCTTGGATACTTATATACAGAGTTTAAGGATGAATTTATTCAGGCCATGCCAATAGAGTTTACTATTTAGGATTCACATATCAAAGCACCCATGATACACATAGGGGCATAAAATAAGCACATAAAACTAACTAACATTTAGAAATATATCCCATGCTGGTAAAAGGTTGGCACATTTTAGAGATTAGGGAAATTAACAAGGGGCTTAGATGGGAAGAATACTGGAGTAGGTGGCCATTTCCTTCCCCAGGGGATCCTTCCAACCCAGGGATTGCACCTGAGCAATCTGCATTGATAGGTGAATTCTTTACTACTGGAAATCCCAGATGACTTAGCAACTAAACAATAACAACAAAAATAAACAATAGATAAACAAACATACCCTTCCAGGAGACTCAATGGTAAAGAATCTGCCTGCTAATATAGGAGATGCTGGTTCGATCCCTGAGTCGTGAAAATTCCCTGGAGAAGGAAATGGCAAGCCACTTCAATATTCTTGCCTGTAAAATTCCATGGACAGAGGAGCCTGGGGAGCTGAAATCCATGGGGTCACAAAGCGTCAGACATGACTGAGTACTTAGTCACACACGCATAAACACCAAGGGTTTTGGAGGAAAAACGAAGTTAGCTCATCTACATAAGTGGTTTTCAATATTTTCTTTAATCCATGTTCTTTTTGAAGACCTATAAATATGCCTTAGTTGCTCTGATGTTACCTGGAATTTCAATATAAAGTAGTAAAAGAATCAAAACAATGGACCAAAAATCTGTTACACGTCTGTTATAGAAGTAGAGGAAAAAAAATTCTTCTAAAAGGGTTTGTAAAACTTTCCCTTGAGACTGTTTCATGGTCAATAATCTTAGTAGCCATAGACACCTTAGAATTATGTCACACGTATAAATATGACAGCAGTGATTCTTAAAGAAGCGCTGAAACTAAAGATACCATGTTTTTGAAGAGATGTCAGTTGATTTAAGAGTTATTAAATCAAATGGCAAAACTGATTACATCATGCATTGTTAATTGGCTGAGGGAACATATGAAGGAAAGGAACCAATATCTGATATGCTTTCTGATATTTTCTATCACTTTCAACAAATTGAAGAAGTATACACATAAGTGTCATGCTTTGTATGCAGCAGAAAAATCTGCCTTGCAGTATCAGGCCTTACTTATAATTCTGAAAATGGTATGCAATGCAACTTGAAAAACAGTTATTACTATGGTTGGTTAGATAAAGTTATTTTTTTTCTAAAAGCAAATAGGTTGAAGCATGACTGCAAACCAATTTCAGCTCTAACAGCGACCATGTAGCACATAGCATCATCTCAATACCTAACACATTCTCATAAAGTTGACTGTAACATGAAATACTGCTGTATTGCTAATGATATTGCAACTTGAAGCTGCCCAGAGAAAGCATTTGCCATTATTTTTTTTAATGTTGGCGTAAAGATAAACCCAGCTTAGATGCCATCTCTATTTTTTTTTCTAGCTCCTGAATTAACTTTACCTTCTCTGAAATACACTTCCATATTGCTCTGGTTCATAAATACTGGGGAAAGTCAATACTAATTAAATGCATTAATAAGTTTTACATTGGAACATCTGGTGGCTGGCACAGTTATCAATCTGAAAACCCAACTAGAAGATGATCCCCCAACAATTTTGTATTTTTTTTTAAATTTAGAATCATCAAATTTGAGAATGAAACAATCATTTAGTCCAGGGATCATCATATGTTTTTGTAAACAACCAAGTGGTAAAAATTTTAAGGCTTGTGATTTCTAAGGTCCCTGTTGCAACTATTGAACTCTGGGGTTGAAAAAACACAAAAGTAGCCACATACAGTATGGAAATAAATGGGTATTGAAGTGTTTTTAAAAAACTGTATGTAAACTGAATTTAATTTTCAGATAATTTCTACTTGGTGGAAAATATTCTCCTTTTTCAAATTTTTCACCCATCCATTTAAAAATTTAGAAATCATTATTAACTTGTGGGCCATACAGAACCAGGCAACAGGCCACATCTGGCTTAAAGGCTTTAGCATGTCATCTATAGGATTGTAGTGGGGAAAGATCTAGATGGGGAGCTAGGCAGACAGCAGATGCTTTCTCATCTCAAAGACGTACAATACTTGGGACTTCCCTGGTGGACCAGCTGACTGCTGCTGCTGCTGCTGCTGCTAAGTCACTTCAGTCGTGTCTGACTCTGTGTGACCCCATAGACGGAAGCCCACCAGGCTCCCCCGTCCCTGGGATTCTCCAGGCAAGAACACTGAAGTGGGTTGCCATTTCCTTCTCCGGACCAGCTGATTAAGACTCCACAATTCCACTGCAGAGACGGCTTGGGTTCGATCCCTGCTCAGGGAACTAAGATTCCCAAACACAATGCGGTCAAAATGTTAAGGGGGAAAAAAAAAGATGTGAAATACACTGTTTAGCTACAGAAAAATCGAAACACTTGGCACATATTAAATAGATGTACATATTTTGTGAGTATTGGAGTTTCAGCTTCAACATCAGTCCTTCCAATGGAGGGATAAGGGACAGGAGGAGAAGGGGATGACAGCGAATGAGATGGCTGGATGGCATCACCGACTTGATGGACATGAGTTTGAGTGAACTCCGAGAGTTGGTGATGGACAGGGAGGCCTGGCGTGCTGTGATTCATGGGATCGCAAAGAGTCAGACACGACTGAGAGACTGAACTGAACTGAACTGATTCTGTGAGTAATGTAAAACATTAGTCAGAAAACGTAAACTCATTTCCTATCCCCAACTCGATCCTCTCCACATGTTCTCTGTCTCAGTGAAATCTCCATGCCCAGTCCTTCAACTCGACAATTCTATTCTATTTAGCCTCTCATCCAATGAATCATTCACTCCCAGCAGTTCTTCCCCACAAATTACTTACAGAACTCTACAATGCACTCCGCTGGTCGAAGCCACCATCACTTCAGCTTAGTTTACGGTAACAGCCTATTCATTGGGCTCCACACCTTCATGTTAACCTACCTCCAGCCCAATCTCTTCACTGCAGCTGGACCTCTGTCATTCTCCACCACAAATCTGATTATTTTCACTCTTCCAAAGATGCCAGTGGCTTTCTACCATCCTTAAAATGCCAACTCATTATCATGGTTTACAAGGTCCTTCATAAGCAAATGCTTTAGTAAGCACCCATCCTTATTTTGCACAAGATTTAATGAAACAGAGCTACTAAAAGTGGGAAATGAGAGGCTCCCAGCAGCTTCTCGATCCTCCACAAAGCCATACCCCAGGGGAATGCAAAAGGTGAAAAAAGGTACACTTCTGTCCAGCATGCAGAAGCATCAGTAAGAAACAACTTTATCAGCGCCCCCCGCAAGGTGCACTCGGTGGGAATGGAAGGTTCTGGCAGCACCAAGTCATACAGCGAGATTTTCTAGGTTTGTGCTAATTGAATGACATCCATTTTCCTTGTTTGTAAATAAGAATGTACATCAATAGTCCAATTGCAAATTAACATAAAGGGCCTTGGCATCACAGCTTCCCAGGTGGCTTAATGGTAAAGAGGAGACACGGGTTAGATCCCTGGGTCAGAAAGATCCCCTGGAGTAAGAAACTGCAACCCACTCCAGTATTCTTGCCTGAGAAATCCCTTGGACAGAGGAGCTTTGTAAACTACAGTCCACGGAGTCGCAAAGAGTCTGACACAACTGAGCAACTTGAGCATACACATACTGAGGAGTCACTGATGAAGGGTCTCATATAATTAAAAAAATAGCTGATAAAGTTACACAGGAAATGGGGTTTTGCTAAAAGAAGAAAAAAAAGAAATGAATAAAAGGCTGACTTGTGAGTGGTGTGCTCTCTGAAATCGTGAACTTTGTGTTATTTTTCTCTGGTTGGCTCATCTGTAAATATTTAACTGTGGTGTTAAAAAAAGAACAAACATTAAGTCAGAGAAGCTGCTAATGGGAAGTGAGGCAAAACTCAAGTGATAGAGAAAATAAACAGTTGACTATGAGAGAGCTGTGATGAAAGCCGGGCATGATCAAGTGGACACAGTCCAGCAGTACTGGGAAGGGAAGGGACATTCTTTGCAACTGGTAGAAAGTTCCATCAATTCTGTGTGGTCTCCACATTTAGTTGACTCTTCTTACTTAAGTGAATGTGAAGTGAAAGTCGCTCAGTCATGTCTCGGTCTTTGCGACCTCATGAACTATACACCCCATGGAATTCTCCAGGCCAGAATACTGGAGTGGGTAGCCTTTCCCTTCTCCAGGGCATCTTCCCAACCCAGGGATCGAACCCAGGTCTTCCACATTCCAGGTAGATTCTTTACCAGCTGAGCCACAAGGGAAGCCCCTTCTTACTTAAAGCGGGGTGTTAATACATGCATCGAAAGAGTGCAGGAGAAAGAATTAGAGTTTGGAGACTGTCTCAGTCAATACCTCTGAAGGCATTTAAGACTCACCTCAACATTTGACCGGTAGAACCTCCATGACAAGGTGCCCACCTGCCTTGCATACCTTCATTCTGGTCAGCACATGATCCATACATTATGTCCCAGAAACACCAAATTGTCTATAACCCCCCACCAACCCATCATGGTACCTGGTCATGTCCTTCCTCCTATTTCTACTCTTTCTATATTCCTCACTTGAGGCCCTTTCATAAAAGAGTAGGGAATCCAGCACACCTGTGCTTTCAACATGACCTCCCAGCTGGGCTTCTTTATTGTACTTCATCTGTTCCTTTCACAAACATTTACCAAGTGCCTATTCTGTGTCTGGCACTGTTATAGGCTACCGACTCTGTGGACATGAGTTTGAGTTAACTCCGGGAGTTGGTGATGGATAGGGAGGCCTGGCGTGCTGTGATTCATGGGGTCGCGGAGAGTCGGACACGACTGAGCGACTGAAATGAACTGAACTGAACTGAACTGATGCCTTCAGTTCCTTGAAGATAAGAGTTCTGGCTTACATCTTTGTACTTTTCTGTATATAGTAGGAACTCAATACTGCTCACTGACTGGAGAAGCAGATTAGTAATGAAGGAAGAACTATGCTGAGAAGCCTAAGTTTGATCATGTTGCTAAGTACCTGGGAGCCTGAACATCAGAATCTCTCCTGGAGCTTGAACTTGATAAAAAGAGATTCTTCTTGAATCTCAGACAAGATATTTACCACTGGATAGAACAGAAGAAACTCATTAAAAACACTGCTTCACATATAATAAAACAATTCTGTTTCGATATAGAGGACAGAATCAAGTCAAGCTCCAATTCTTGTCTCAAAATTGTATTATATTACTGTACTTATTCTTGCCTGACAGTGAATATCTAGAGAGGTAAGTCTTCTTTGAGATTCTTGCTCAAATGTATGAATAATGGCTCTGTGTGTTCTTTCGAACATGGTGATGTTTTTTTTAATTTTATCATTTATTAATATTTTCACTATGTTTTGCTTTACAACTAGCCTTGCCATAGCATTGTTTTCTCTTTTATATCAACGTTATCTATTGAGGTAACGTTGCATTATAACATTTTGTATGTTTCATGGTATAGTTTTCTGTATACACTGTAGAGGGCTCACCATGAGATTTTAGAAACAGTTGATCCCCTTTCCTGATTTTGTCCTCTCCATGCCCCAATCTTCTGCAGTAACCACTGATCTGTATCTGTTTTGTTTGGTTTTACTGTTCTACCAATGAGTGAAATCATATGTATTTGTCTTTATTTCTTTGACATGGGCTTCCCTGATAGCTCAGTTGGTAACGGATCCACGTGCAATGCAGGAGACCCCGGTTCGATTCCTTGGTCGGGAAGATCCGCTGGAGAAGGGATAGGCTACTCACTCCAACATTCTTGGGCTTTCCTTTTGGCTTCTAGGTTGGGAAGAACCCCTGGAGAAGGGAAGGGCTACCTATTCCAGTATTCTGGCCTAGAGAATTCCATAGACTGTACCGTCCATGGGTCGCAAGAGTCAGACACAATGAAGCGACTTTCACTTTCTTTGATTTACTTCACTTAGCATAGGTAAAATCCAGTTTCTCGGGATCTTTCTGCGTTGTCACAAATGGCAGGATTTCATCTTTTTTAGGACGAAGTAGTGACACCATACTTATGGCAGAAAGTGAAGAGGAACTAAAAAGGCTCTTGATGAAAGTGAAAGAGAAGAGTGAAAAGGTTGGCTTGAAGCTCAACATTCAGAAAACAAAGATCATGGCATCTGGTCCCATCACTTCATGGGAAATAGATGGGGAACAGTGGAAACAGTGTCAGACTTTATTTTTTTTGGGCTCCAAAATCACTGCAGATGCTGATTGCAGTCAGGAAATTAAAAGACGCTTACTCCTTGGAAGGAAAGTTATGATCAACCTAGATAGTATATTAAAAAGCAGAGACATTACTTTGCCAACAAAGGTCCGTCTAGTCAAGGCTATGGTTTTTCCAGGGGTCATATATGGAGGTGAGAGTTGGACTGTGAAGAAAGCTGATCGCCGAAGAATTGATGCTTTTGAACTGTGGTGCTGAAGAAGACTCTTGAGAGTCCCCTGGACGTCAAGGAGATCCAACCAGTCCATTCTAAAGGAGATCAATCCTGGGTGTTCATTAGAAGGACTGATGCTAAAGCTGAAACTCCAATACTTTGGACACCTCATGCGACGAGTTGACTCACTGGAAAGGACTCTGATGCTGGGAAGGATTGGGGGTGGGAGGAGAAGGGGACGACAGAGAATGAGATGGCTGGATGGCATCGCCGATTCGATGGACATGGGTTTGAGTGAACTCCAGGAGTTGGTGATGGACAGGGACGCCTGGCGTGCTGTGATTCATGGGGTCGCAAAGAGTCGGACACGACTGAGAGACTGGACTGAACTGAACTGAGTACTTCATTATACTTAGATAAGACAACACTTTATCCATTCACCCACTGATGGGCAATTAGATTTTTTCCATAGCTTGGCTAATGCTGTGATTAACATAGGTGTATATATCTTTTCAAATCAGTCTTTTCATTTTCTCTGGGTAAACAACCAGAAGTGGAATGGCTGGATTGTGAGGTAACGATCATGATGATTTTCATACAGAAAAATACAGCATCCTCCACAAGAGAACCTTGACCTATATTGTGATTTTGTAAGAAAATCAAATTCACATAGATATCAATTTATCATTAATTAAGCCTATTGGCAAGCCACTCCACTACTCTTGCCTAGAAAATCCCATGGATGGAGGAGCCTGGTAGGCTGCAGTCCGTGGGGTCGTTAAGGGTCGGACATGACTGAGCGAGTTCACTTCACTTCACTTCACCACATATACTATAAGAAAGTTTATTATAGCAAAAAGCATCATATACAAGATTAATAGAGACAGAGGGAAAAAAATGAGAGGGGCTGCCTCAGCACCACATAAAGAACCATGTACCAGATTAAAGCAAAAAGACTTCATATCCATTTTATCTCAGTTATGTATATTCTTTATGACTAGAAGCATACAAATGCATGACTAGATCTTTTTTGGGATTAGTTCATTAATGCCAAGGCTAATAGACTTAACTCTGAAATAATCTAGTTTGATAATAATGAGAGGTTCATAAAAAACAATGAAAAACAACAACCAGGTACCAAATTCTTGCAAGGCATCCTGATAATATATACAGAGAACAGTATAATCAATCACACCCAGGTTACTGAGACAGAACATCACCTGACAAGAAGACAGGACTGATAAATCAGACTACATGATAACATTCCATATATGTTTCTCAGATTGAATATTTTAAGTTTTTCATAATAATTTTAAATTTTAGTTGTGAAAACTTAATATAAAAATCATTTGGGGAATAGGGCCACTTGTAGTGTCTTCATCAAAGTAATGTGCTCCCCTCTACCTAGGAAAGGGATTGATTTCCTTATCCTGGAACTTTGGAGAAAAATACTCAGAATAGATAGAAGGAATCATATTGTTCTGATCTGTCAAGCCAATCCCAGTCATTTATTTAGCCGAATTTTGGCGCAAACGTTCCCTGGTGGCTCAGACGGTAAAGCACCTGCCTACAATGCAGGAGACCTTGGTTCGATCCCTGGGTTGGGAAGATCCTCTGGAGAAGGAAATGGCAACCCACTCCAGTACTCTTGCCTGGAAAATACCATGGACAGAGGAGTGTGGTAGGCTGCAGTTCATGGAGTCACAAAGAGTTGGAAACAACTAAGCGACTTCACTTTGCACTGTTTGGAAAAAAGGCTAAAAACATTCTTTGCCAATAGTTTAAGAATTTGTGAATATCATGAATCACACTGGTAGCTGGAATCAAGTGTCACTGGTCCCTCAAATGGCAAAGCATCCTTCAGCCATGATTTTTGCTAATACGACTCGACTGTAGATTTGGGCTCCCACTTACCTTTTGCTTACTCTGTAATAGAGGGCACACATTTAGCTTCTCAAAGTCTACTTCTTGTTTTATAAAATGATTATAACAATAAAACATTGGATCTACTGTAAGAATTAACTGACATAATCTATATAAAGTGTGCAGCAGAGAACCTGATACATAGCAAGCATCTTCAAAATATTAGGAAAATGCTTTACGTTTCTGCTAATGCGCAACAAATTAATTTAAAAAAAAAAACTCTCTTCACTCATAAATCAAAACCTTATCAAACAAGAAAAATGATAGTTAAATAAATTTCAACAAGCTAAAAAAGCAAAATTGGGCTATCAAAATTATTCCTTGTCAAGTCCAGATTCTTAAAGGAAAAATAAACACTGAATCAAGTAGCAAGAAGGAATTTTTATAATATCTTTCAGTCACTGTTTCACTTCAATAGAAAAATGTACTCTGAATAGTCTATGAGAGGTCAGCTTTTGGAGACATGGAGAAAAATATTTAAGGAAAATCAGGAAAGCTGGGTTGTAGTCATGATGCTGTATCTATTCCCATCAGATGGGTTACTTCTGCTCCTTCATGTGTACAAAGGGTAGATTGTAATGGATCATAAAAGTCCAACTTGACAGTAAAACACTTAATTGGTGATTCCAGAAGCTTCTGATACCTTCCTATCCAGAGTCACTGCAAAATAATTGTGACAGTAATATTCCTGAGTAAGCATTCAAATGATCTAACAAAGGTGACTCAGAGAGGCAGCAAGCCAAGGGGCATGGTGAATTTTCTGGTCAAGAAGCCAGGAAAAGAAATTCAGGAGTAGGCCATACAAACTAGGGTTCTGATCACAACATCTTTGAGCATTTTGGAGTGAAAAAAAACAGCTGGTGCAGACTATGGAAGATGAATTTCAAACTAGCTCCAACATCCAAATAGCTTCATCTTGACGGTAAGTGGATAGTACTGCCCATAAACCTTTAGGATGTACAACTTGAACAACTGAATTCTAAACATCAAACAAGAAGATTCCTTTAAATTCCTTATATCTTCTATTATTTCAACATGTTTACTAAAATACTATCTGTCCATATTCTGTTGGATGACCTTCTATCCTTTTCCTCACACTCTCTCTCCCATCTTTGCCTGGGATGGCTTCCTTCCCCTGACTTCGCCCTCAGTGGAAATAAAGAACAAGTCTTTCCTGAAGAGTTTCTTGCATAACTACCAAATTCATGTTTTAAATAGGGTTTATCAAATAAAATCAACTAACATTCATTGTTTTGTAGCCTTTATATCATTCATTCAAACAGCATTTAGTTAAAACCTACTGAGTCTACGGCCAGGTGCAGGGGAAGATGAAAAGGACTTCATTAACAAGTTCACAAATCAATATGTGGGCTATTTTTCAAGTATCTTTTGATATTTACCTCTAATATAATTGTACAGTGATAAGAAAACAGACTCTGTATGATTTCAATACCTTTAGACCATGAAATTTTTGCACCTGGTCTTATGTTCCTGGGTATGTTCCAGTGTCTCTGAGTTAACAGTCAATGGGAACTTGGATAGAATTTGTATCCTACTGTTGTGTGAAAATTGTATAAATCATAATTATGTTGAATAGGTTCATAGTGCTTTTCAGGTCCACTATATCCTTCTACTTCTCTGTATAGTTATTTTATTAATTTTTGAGTTTGATACTGAAACTCGAACCAAAACTCTTAATTCATCTACTTAAAAAATAATTGATATATAGCAGAACTATATATGTAATTTTGTTTTGTATTTTCCAAGTCTCCTGCAAATGTGTAATCATATTTTCATAATCTAAAAAATAAATAAAGAAAAAATAACAGGTTCACAAGCCAGAATAGGAAACAGAAATGCACAGAGTTGATTAAAAATTGGTCTGACTGGTGCTACAATACCATCGATGGTACGGACGGCAGGGATGTGATGAAGGCAATAATTCACTCTGCAGAAGGGAGATGACAGTGAAGAGTTGACAGACTCTACATTTCTGGAAAGCCTAGAGCATCTTCAATACTAATTTGAATTACTGCTCTTTGAAAACAGTGGAGTATACTTAGATGTGTCCAATACTACATTTTACTAGAATTGCAATCTTCGTTTAATATGCACAGCATGCAGAGAAATGGTATTTACCAGGCCTGAGCATGACAGCCTTAGGAGGGAGGAAATACTCTTCATCTCTAACCTCCCATTAGAGAAAATGAGGTTACACGCAGGTAACCACTCTACTCCATAAAGATAATGATATTATATTCACTATTACCTCAACATAGACTGGATATTAAAGGGAAAAAAAACCATAAAAATTTTTACCAACCTAAACACCCATATGGTGTATTTTTTCCCCATTTCTCTAATACCTTCTACACTCTATGAGGAAATATAATTGAAATAATAAGGTTTATTATAGCAGAAAAGTTTGCTTTAAACTCACAACAGGCAAAGTAAAGAGTCGGTGTCTTTTATAAAAATAAGTGATAAATTTTGAGGATGAAAAATTACATGTCCTCTTGTTTCTAAATTTAAAAGAAGCTAAGCTCTACACTTAGTGAAATAAATGCATGAAATTCTTTTCTTGAATTGTATTTTTTTTTCTTAAAAGATATTAGAATATAAAAAAGGCTAGACAAGTTTGGAAATAATAAAATGCATATATAACAGACTACATATGTATAAAGTTTGAAAAGTATTAAAAGGAAATAATTATGTTGGCTGTAAGAACCAAAAGGTGAAATTCAAAGCTGTGGATTAAAATTTTATGAGAACTTCTGTTCTAAAAGACATTCTAAAGGAATTGCCATGAAGATATATTGCTTTGGGTATATTACAGGCATGGCATGCCTGTGTTTATGATGATGGGTTAATTTTTCAATTTCTATGCTGTTAATAAAATGAACCTTGGATATTAGAAAGCACACTAGTTCCCTTGTCATCACTGCCACTCAACACCTATTCACAACAGAAAAGAAAAAAGATTGCAGTTTTACTTTTTATCGGAGACTTCATGTTGTGAATCCTTTAAGCAGTATTTTTGATAACATGTTTAACAATTGAAAATAAATGAATTCACCAATCAATGTTTCTATCTGAAAATTTGAAAATCTAGAAAATAACATAGAGAAAAAAAAACAGATTTTGTGTATATGGTCACTGAATGAAAATTAAATCCCTCAGTCCCTTCCAAGCATATACATATGGAGATGGCTATTCTAAGCGGTTTCTATTTCCACAAAGCTGTGATTTACAGCACTGATATTATAATGGAGCTGCCTCGATCAAACACCAGTGATACTTCCCTAATGTCTTCAGAATCAAGTTCAAATATCTTAGGTCATTATTAAGACTATTCATACTTTCAGTTCAGTTCAGTTCAGTCGCTCAGTCATGTCCAACTCTTTGCGACCCCGTGAATCACAGCAGGCCAGGCCTCCCTGTCTATCACCAACTCCCGGGGTTCACTCAAACTCATGTCCATCGAGTAGGTGATGCCATCCAGCCATCTCATTCTCTGTCGTCCCCTTCTCCTTTAGGTTCAATCTATTAAAATCTACAGTCCTAGCTTTCAATCTCACCATCTCTTTCTATTGGCCACCTGATGTGAAGAGCTGACTCATTGGAAAAGACCCTGATGCTGGGAAATATTGAAGGCAGGAGGCGAGGGGGATGACAGAGGAAGAGATGGTTGGATGGCATTACCAATTCAATGGACGAGTCTGAGCAAATTCTGGAAGATGGTGAAGGACAAGGAAGTCTGGTGTGCTGCAGTCAATGGGGTTGCAAAGAGTCAGACACGACTTAGTGACTGAACAACAGCAATGATCTCTTTCTAGAATGCCCTATCCTAATCCCTGAAAAAACCATGTGTTCGAATAACTCCAGTCTGGTATAGCCTTGATCTCCTCCAATCCTACCAGTGGAGCTTCTCATCCTCATTTTAACAGGATACACTGTTGTATCCTTAAGTCTGACTTCCATTAAGTAAATTGGCAATATGCCTGGGTACCCTGACAGGCTGTATGTTCCTAAAGACTGAAATCATTCACCTTTTTTATCACCCAATGACAGGCACTGTGCCTTACACCTAGTAGGTGCTTAACGAAATGGGCTTAAATAAATTCAGTGGGAATTCATTACCTAACTAACCTTGTTTGTCTAGCCAGACTCCTGTTCATAGACTTATTTTGCTATCATTTGTCCAATCAGCTTCTCAAAATAGTCTCATGACAGCAAAGGTCAGGCAGAAAAACCATATTTGGACAGTTTATTCCACAGATGAATCTGAAACATGATTCATTATCATTAAAGTTGGGAACATCGGATAAGACCCTTAAGTGGTTTCTCATTATTAAAATTGATTTTATACACTAGTGTTGGCTCCTTTATGTAATATGGGCAAAGCAAAAGAAAAAAAAGACAAGTAATCTCATGATAAGCAGTTGAACTCTTAAGAAGATTGTGGTTAGGAGTTAGCTTCTCTAAGTAGCAAGCAGTGTTTAAATACTGTTCATCATGCTATGTATAAACAGATGTTAAGATAAAGGTTTCCATTTCTTTCATAGAAACCTCTTAAAGCAACCTTCAAAAAGCAAGCACAGGATGATGTAACTAGTAGTGAAAATTGATATGAAAATGTAACATTACATATCAATATCTAGACATAGGGGATAAAGAATGGTAGATTTTTTTTAATGTTTTCAACAATCAAAATATATATATATATATATATATATATATACACTTGGTAGGTAACTATCCACAAAAAAAGGTCAGACTTTGGTAACACAGTTGTCTTCATGAGTCATATTTTTATCAGAAAATCACTGTGTATCTGGTCTATCCGTAATATGTTTGGGGACAGGAGATACTACATATTCCCAGTAATCATGGATCCTAACAACCCTGGAAAAACTCATGTACTGATGGAAGCTCTTGGCATTGAATAACAAACAAATGTATTCTTGTAAAACTCAGGCTTCTTTGGAACTTATTTGTGTAGTTTTCTATGGGGAGGGTTGGAAAAGCAAGAAGGTTGATATAAAATTTCATCTTTTAAAGAGATCGTCATGTTAAGGAATAGACACCTACCCCAGATTTATATGTAATCTTCAAAGCACACAAAATCTTTTAAATCACAATCTTTTCCAAGTCTACCAGCAATCCCCATCTCCTCCCACCCCCGGCTTGGGATCCCATCACTTTAACGCAGTCTTGCGGCAATAGCAGTTTAACTGGCTTCCTTGCTCAGAGTCCTTCTTGCTTCAATTCCACCGGCACAATGCTGCTGGAATAATCTTCCTAAACCCCTTTTCATTATGTATTTTCTCTGCTGAGGAGCCTCGGGTGGGTCTTTTTCACTGCTCAGATCGAATGTACTCTTCTTAGGCTGATATCAGAGTCCGGCAGTCATCTTTCCTTTGTCTCCAATAAGAACCTTTTCTCCTCCCCATCCTTAAAACCAAGCTGAATTCATGTATTTACTACGTTCTTGCTGTTCAAACGCCCACCCTATCATGTTTGAAATCCAGATCACTCCATACAGCAGAGAACCACCCTGTCTCCCCAGTTAGATGTCCTGGAGCTAGTTCATCCATTCCTGCTCCTTCTTTTCAAAGAAATGTTTATTCCCAGCATCCATAACATGTCTTTACTGACTTCCTCAAAATGCCACATTGCTATCTAGTTCTTCAGCCAAACTGAAAGGGCCCTAGGCCTGGTGGGTGATCTTTTTTAATATCTTACCTGATATCAAGCAGCCTTGGGCTTCCCAGGTGGCGCTAGTGGTAAAGAAACTACCTGCCAGTGAAGCAGATGTAAGAGACGTGGGTTCGATCCCTGCGTTAGGAAGATCCCCTGGAGTAGAAAGAGCAACCCACTGCAGTATTCTTATCTGAAGAATCCCATGGACAGAGGACCTGGCTGGCTATAGTCCATAGGGTTGCAAAGACTCGGACATGACTGAAGTGACCTGAGCATACCTGCATGATATCAAGCAGATGCCTGGGTGCTTGGCAAGGCCCTGCTACTGCTGCTGCTAAGTCACTTCAGTCGTGTCCAACTCTGTGTGACCCCACAGACGGCAGCCCACCAGGCTCTGCCGTCCCTGGGATTTTCCAGGCAAGAACACTGGAGTGGGTTGCCATTTCCTTCTCCAATGTGTGAAAGTGAAAAGTGAAAGTGAAAAGTGAAAGCGAAGTCGCTCAGTCGTGTCCAACCCTTAGTGACCCCACGGACTGAAGCCTAACAGGCTCCTCCATCCATGGGATTTTCCAGGCAAGAGTACTGGAGTGGCTTGCCATTGCCTTCTCCGAGCAAGGCCCTATCCAGGAGTAAATAGCTTCTGCTTTGTAATGCCCCTCCTACTTGGTTCTTCCCTTGCAAGAAAAATGTTAAAAAAAAAAAATTTAAAAACCATAACAATAAAACCCATAGATGAAAATCATCACTTCCATGTACTTCTCCACTAACATCTCTCTGCACAAGTAGACAAAGTAAGAGAAACTCAGGAGGTAACACAACTCAGATTTGTACTTTCCCAGTCTGTGACAAGGAGTTTTAGGAAGTATGTAAATAGTCAAGTGACTGAAGAAACAATATCTGTGAATAAGACCTTGATCATCGGAAACTGATTATGGGAAAGCTTTTAATATGAAACTCCTTGGTTTTGCTTTGACTACTAGGTTCCCAGAGATCATCTGGCCATAACACTAGTGACCAGATTATTTAATAATTCCCTCATCAACTCAGCCAACACTTGTTATACTACATTGCTGCTGCTGCTAAGTCGCTTCAGTCTTGTCTGACTCTGTGTGACCCCATAGACGGAAGCTCACCAGGCTCCCCCGTCCCTGAGATTCTCCAGGCAAGGAAACTGGAGTGGGTTGCCATTTCCTTCTCCAATGCATGAAAGTGAAAATTGAAAGTGAAGTCACTCAGTCGTGTCCGACTCTTAGCGACCCCATGGGCTGTAGCCCACCAGGCTCCTCCGTCCATGGGATTTTCCAGGCAAGAGTACTGGAGTGGGGTGCCATTGCCTCCTCTGATACTACATCGCAATATACATAAAATAACATGTGATTATTGTTGGTGGCCTCTACCAGGCACTGTATGGAGCATTTCAGAAGCACATGAATGAATGCTTTACAATAGACCTATGAATGGCAGTGTGCCATTATCACCAATACCACAGATGATGAAACTGAGGCTTAGAGAGGTTAACAACTCTCACAGGGACCCTGGCAAGGAAATAGTGGAGAGAAGGTACAAACCAGAAACATATAATGAAAAGGGACCTATTTTCTGCAAAATCCTAGTATTGAATGCGTTTCAGATCTGAACTCTGAACTGGTAGTCTCCCTACTCCAAACTTCTTTAACACAAAGTGTGTTGTTCTGCACTGGAACATAAACCTTTGCAGCACAGAATTATATTAATACCAATCTGTAAATGCGTCCATTATCCCTAATAGGTAGGCAGCAAGCTTTTGGAGGCAGAGGACTTATTTTCATGGTTGTGATCTACTCAGGATACAGAACAGAAAGAAAGCCCACCCTGATGATATATGGAATAAAAAGGTATTTACACAGGTACACAGAAGTCGGAAATACAGATTTTTTTGAACCTTTGTTTATAGGTTAATAACAGAGATAATACTTTGCCAACAAAGATCCGTATAGTCAAAGCAATGGTTTTTCCAATAGTCTAATATGGATGTGAGAGTTGAACCATGAAAAAGGCTGAGCACTGAAGAACTGATGCCTTCAAATTGTGGTGCTAGAGAAGACTCTTAAAGAGTCTGTAGGACTGCAAGGAGATCAAACTAGTCAATCATAAAATCAACTCTGAATATTCACTGGAAGGACTGATGCTGAAGCTGAAACTCTTAAGACTATGGCTACCTGATGCAAAGAGCTGACTCATTGGAAAAGAATTTGATGGTCAGAAAGATTGAAAGCAAAAGAAGGGGCAGAGGATGAGATAGTTAGATAGCATCACCAACTCAATGGGCATGAATTTGAGCAAACTCCAGGACAGTGGCGGACAGAGGAGCCCGGCATGCCGCAACCCGTGGGGTCGAAATGAGGTGGACACAACTTAACGACTGAACAACATATACAGGTTAAACCTTCAAAACCTACATCTTTCCTTTTGCTGCTGCTGCTGCTAAGTCACTTCAGTCGTGTCCGACTCTGTGCGACCCCATAGACAGCAGCCCACAAGGCTCCCCCGTCCCTGGGATTCTCCAGGCAAGAACACTGGAGTGGGTTGCCATTTCCTTCTCCAATGTGTGAAAGTGAAGTTGCTCAGTCATGTCTGACTTGTAGTGACCCCATGGACTGCAGCCTACCAGGCTCCTCCATCCATGGGATTTTCTAGGCAAGAGTACTGGAGTCGCTTGCCATTGCCTTCTCCGTTCCTTTTGCTGCTAACGTCCTAATGCCCAGTATTGCATGTCAGATAGAACATTCAAACATATGAAAAAAATTTAGATATGTATCAATGTGGATTGCAGCCTTACTATCATATGGTGCTGAGATGGTACACAATGGATTCAGTGTGGTCTGGAAAGAGATCTGTAGAGAACAAGAAAATGCCTGATTTACTGTCCATACAACTATAAATACATTCCAAAGTCTTGTTTTTCACTTCTACCACTGACAATTGATGTGCAGATGGTTTCAATGTCTTATTCACAAAGATATTTTCCCTCTGTATGCAGTCCAGAGCATTCTGCCTTTCGAGTGAGTTTCCATGATTATTCAGGGTTAGGGCCTCTCTTCTATTTTTGTTATGAAATTGACCTAGTCAGCTGCTGGCTTCTATGCTACATTCATGCAAATTTCTTCAGTTGGTCTTGATCATGGGGATTTATTCAAGCAACAGAATGTACATTATGGCAGAAGAGTAGTTAAGGATTCTCTGTGAGTGTGATCATCCTACAACGTGAATTTCTGGGAACACCATGAGCAGATGTTATCAGTGAGTCAACAAGTCTTTATCCTGGAGGCACCACTCTATGCCATATTTCTACAAACAAATTCTGCTGCTGGTAATCTGAAAAGGAAATCTACATATCTGAGAAACGTGTCAGTTGAAAATTTCCCCATTGGATCTTTGCATGTAGAACCTTGATTATACAGTTTTACTTCAAAGTAATTGTTTTACTTCATTAAAAAAAAAAAAAAAAGAATGGATGCTTTCAAACTGTGGTGCTAGAGAAGACTCTTGAGAGTCCCTTGGACAGTAAGGCAATCAAAGCAGTCAATCCTAAAAGAAATCCACTTTGAATATGCATTGGAAGGTCTGATGCTGAAGCTGAAGCTCCAATACTTTGGCTACAAGATGCAAAGAGCCAACTCATTGGAAAAGATCCTGATGCTGGGAAAGATTGAGGGCAGGAACAGATGGCTTAAGAGAGGAGTTTCACTTCTCTTCTCTTATTGATGGGATCACAGGAAAGTAAAATGAAATTTCTCTGTTATTTGGGGAAGAGTAAGACTTTTCCTTCTGGTACCCGATATATCAAAGCTGTTAGAAGTATTCAGCAAAGCAGCCAAAGTAAACACATAAACTAAACAAAAATTTTTGACAAAATTTACATTAGTGACATAGGAAACAAAATGTATATGACACTAACCAATATTTCATTTAAATCTTAGTTTGCACGTGTCACTGATTTATAAACAAGTAACTCGAGCAACTCCCGATTGGAAAAATTGATTTTAGTCATTAAACCTATCAGTAAAATCAGACTTAGGGATAAACTATGTTACCAACAGCCTCAAACTGCATAGACTCAGCCCACAGGAAGATTATGTTCCCTTGACTTTCACTCCCACAACTGAACATACATTAATAGACTCAAGCCAACTAAAAAATCCTATGCAGAGTTTCTCTCCCCAATTAGTCAGGACACACAGTCCATTCGTGCTCATTTGTTTAGCCTTTTCAACTTTAAAGTATGATCTTCTCTGTCTGGACTCAACAATGGGGTCGATTCTTCACAGCCTTTCCCCCATAAAAGGGAAAATGTCCTATCCCCTTCCCCGTAATTCTTCACTACCTTTCTTTCTCCATCAAAATTCTGCCAGGCTCCTATGCATGCCCTGTCGTTTGGATCTCCCAAGCTGAGATTCTTCTGGGACAATAGGGAGGCTTCAGGCACAAAATCAGACTCTAGACTGTGCTATGCTGAATTGGGCAGAAACAAAAAAAATATTAATTTTCATTTCTACAGATCTGCCCTGTGGTCTTGTGTTTGTGTGGCTGGTTACACAGGGAAACTGAGGGTTAATAAGTACTAGGAATACAACTCAACTTCTATCATTTTGATAAGGTATTAACTCACTGTACCAGTTTGAATCCACCTCTCTGTTTGGGTAACAATTCTCTTTGTATTTGTGCCTTCAGCTGAACATTAAATCACACATTCTTTTGTACAGTTTCATGTCTGCTATTTACCATCTATCTCTGAGATATATGGCAAAGACTATATGAGTGCTTCCCAGATGGCTCAGTGGTAAAGACTTGCCTGCCAATGCAGGAGACATGAGTTCTATCCCTGGGTCAGGAAGATCCCCTGAAGAAGAAGATGGCAACCCACTCCAGTATTCTTGCCTGGAAAATCCCATGGACAGAGAAGCCTGGCAGACTACAGTCCAAGGGGTTGCAAAAAGAGTCGGACACGACTTATTGACTAAACAACAACAACATGTTATGCCTATGTCCATTACCTCTGATTCCCCCAAAACCATTATATCCCAGCAGCCACTGGGAAAGCTCTATGCCTATCACCTTGGTTCAGTACTATAATTTTGATAGTATCTCCATTTTTATATTTCACTTACCACTAAATAAAATTTACTCTAGACTTGTAATTCCACATTTGTCCATCATGAGCACAGTACATGGCATATTAATTTAAGATTTTATACCAACTAAGAGAGGTACAGATGAGTCAGATAAATGGCTCTAGAAGTCAGATAAATTGGCTAATTTTCAAAACCCAGTCTGTATAATTCCAAAGCCTATGGATTTCCCCACTGCCTCCTTTCACACCTTTTTACGTATAACTTCAGCGGTTTTATTGGGGCCTCCAGAATTTATTGGATTTCAGTGAATACCTTTTGAGGGCCTGGAGCAGCAAAGGTAAACTGACCAGAAATCTCCCTATGACTTTGCACCTGGACTACCAACTTCCCTCCACAACTCAACAAATCAGATCTCACAGAGATTCTAGTTCCACAACATCACCTTTTCAAATACATCAGTTTATTCACTATTCAAAAAAAAAAAAATCCTGAATTCTCATGCCACAGTAACTAATGCATGCATACATGCTAAGTCGTTTCAGTCGTGTCCAACTCTTTGCGACTCCATGGACTGTAGGCTGCCAGACTCCTCTGTTCATGGGATTCTCCAGGCAACAATACTGGAGCTGGTTGCCATGCCCTCCTCCAGGGGACCTCCCTGACCCAAGGATTGAACCTGGTTCTCATATCTCCTGTATTGGCAGGCAGATTCTTGACCACTAGCACCAACCTGGGAGGCCCACATCAATAGCTTCAGTTCAGTTCAGTTCAGTCGCTCAGTCGTGTCCGACTTTTTGAGACCCCAAGAATCACAGCACGCCAGGCCTCCCTGTCCATCACCAACTCCCGGACCTCACTCAAACTCATGTCCACAGAGTCGGTGATGCCATCCAGCCATCTCATCCTCTGTCGTCCCCTTCTCCTCCTGCCCTCAATCTTTCCCAGCATCAGCATCTTTTCAAATGAGTCAGCTCTTCGCATCAGGTGGCCAAAGTAGAGAATTTACTTAAATATGGAAACTCTTCTGTAGGCTCTCAGTTCAGTTCAGTTCAGTTGCTTAGTCGTGTCTGACTCTTTGCGACCCCATGAATCACAGCACGCCAGGCCTCCCTGTCCATCACCAACTCCCGGAGTTCACTCAAACCCATGTCCATCGAGTCAGTGATGCCACCCAGCCATCTCATTCTCTGTCGTCTCCTTCTCCTTCCGCCCCCAATCCCTCCCAGCATCAGAGTCTTTTCCAGTGAGTCAACTTGTCGCATGAAGTGGCCAAAATATTGGAGTTTCAGCTTTAGCATCAGTCCTTCCAATGAACACCCAGGACTGATCTCCTTTAGAATGGACTGGTTGGATCTCCTTGCAGTCCAAGGGACTCTCAAGAGTCTTCTCCAGCACCACAGTTCAAAAGCAGCTCTCAGTAGAGTGCTTTTTGTAAAAAGAGACATAGTTACATTGTAAGTGAAAAAAGAACAAGTTCCAAAGATAAACTTTGAGAGTTTTGGTTTTTTCCCTACCAAAATCTCCACCAAAGCGCCCTCTGTCTTTGCCCTTCTTACCCTCAGAATTGCAACAATGCTTTATCACTCTCTTTGGGTTGCAGATTAGTTAACAAGAAATTTTAAAGCCGAAACAATGGAGATAAATATCTTTAATTTTCTACCTCATTTTGTCTTCACAAAACATAGGCAAGCTGCGCTTTGCTTTTACTTACTGCTTGCTCCTGCTAGGTAGTAAATTAATATATCTTTTAGCAAGGGAGCTATTTGGGGCATTAGTACCGCCATTTCACTTTAAACTACACATTCTTAGAGCTTCATTCACTAGAAGCACGCATTAAAATGCTTCAACAAGACTGAACTTTTGAAGATATTTTGTTTTTATATAGCGCCACACAAAACCACCAAACTTGAAATTCTCTCTCTGTGCGACTGGGGTTCTGGTTTATTCTTTGTTCATTGGCGTCACAACTTCATGTCCCAGCTCAAAATCATCTCCCCACAGCCTGATCCAATATATTCTATTGTACCAATGCATTTAACTTACACCTTTATTCAGGTTCCCAGCAGAGATCTGGCTGGAGATAGATTCATGCATGGGTCTGTCAATAATTCTCACCTACTGCCACTTCATGCTCACACAGTAGAATCTAGACTTTCTGAAGGCAATACATATATATAATGCACTGTGTTTATTAAAGATTGGCAGGGTATGCTCAATAATTATTTAGTTAAATTAAATTTGGAAAAACATCTCTTATCTCATTCTGAGTCAATCTGATTATAGATCCCATCTAAGGATTCTGGATTTGACAGTGGTATTCATATATATGTATTTATGTATTTATGTTAATTTTTATGGATACATTTTTGGTGAAAGAACACTGAACTTCACTGGACCCCCGTGATCCATTAAACAGACTTAAAATAATAGTACATGACTTTCTCATCTCTAGCCTTTTTTATTTATCATAATACCACTAGCGTTCCAGAATAGCAAGTTTAAGATGTCTTAATTCCAGGAAGAAAAGTAACACTTTATATTCTAACCTTCTATTATTTGCCAGGTACTGGGATAAATACTTCAATAAAGTTTGCCAAGGATTACTTTCAAAGCCAACGCTAACCATTTTTTTTTCAATCTAAATTTTTGTTCTTCATTCTAAATCCTTAATATCCAGATTCAAAGCATGTACTGATCATTTTAAGGTAATTCCATAAAGATGGCTTTCAAAAAGCATATGTAAGACTTTAAGAATGTGTGTTGTGTATATAATAGCAAATTTTAAGTGGCTTTTTGAATTCAGCTGGATTTTATTCTCCTGACTTGAGTTAATTTTCACTTATCTTTCACTTATCATGCTATCGCATAAAACTATCTTCCATCTTAATTTGCTTTTATCTGCGACGTATAGACATGGTGTTTAAATATTTATCATTTTAGTTACTCAAGTTTAAAAATGAATAAGGACTTTATGGAGACTTTATGAGGACAAACCTTATTTCCCCAACACTTTTTAGGTAAACGTGTCCTTTCTGATAATGGATCTCTATTTTCAACCTGGCTTAAAATAGACAAGAATTCCTTAAGGGTATAAATCATGCAATTGCATAGAACTTGTTTCTGGGATCAATACAAGTGCTTCATAAGACAAGTTAGCATAATAATAAAAAATGTGTTTAGTCTATTAAAAATATTAATATTTCAAGATCACGATAGTCAAAATATTGCTTTTTTTGGCAAAAATCAACAGAATTTCCTAGATTCAAAATATTAAATAGGAAAGATACTCCTTTCTTGATAAAAGGAAAAAAAAGAAAATTTAAAAAAAAAATCATACTGTTCCCAAAACACTTAATGGTAGAAGTTTGAACACAAAAGACTATTGGTACATCTAGGTTTCATTTCCTAAGTACCAGCCTTCTAATATGTGTATCCATTATGACCAATCTGAATGAAGTCAGTTGAGTTTTTTAAACTTGTAGAACAGTGACAAACTGTTTCCTGTCAGTACCACTTGATGAAGGAATAAACTATTTCTCGTTAGTTTCAAATGTAGAATAGTTTGGTAATTTCACAGCTCTGCCATATAAACAGAAAATTGAGTAAATATCTAAACTTCTTTTAAGAAGCAGTTTCCAGGATTTTTGAGATGTAAAGCACAAACAAGTAGGATTTTATGGTATCCAAGTCATGTTTGGTGTTATTATTACTAACGTCTGCCAAGCAAATTCTGAGGTCAGTAAGGCAACTGTCCCTTGCTTCAATTTACCCCTGATTCTCCTTCTCTGCCTCAGATCTGCAGGGTCTACCCAATAAGTTGTTGACTCTCCATCTTGCCATCTGCTAAGTCATTTCTCTTACCACTTCCTACTGATGGATCGTCCAAAGTCATTTCCCCTTTTCTTTCCTCAAGCACAGCTCACAGAGTTAACTCTGAAAAGGTCACAGTAAATGGTGCAGATGGACCTATTTGAAAATCAAACATAAAGACACAGAAGTAGAGAACAAACACATGGATACCAAGGGGGAAAAGGAGGGGTGGGATGAATCGGGAGATTGGAACTGACATATACACACTCAGTTCAGTTCAGTTCAGTCGCTCAGTCATGTCTGACTCTTTGCGACCCCATGAATCACAGCTCGCCAGGCCTCCCTGTCCATCACCAACTCCCGGAGTTCACTCAAACTCATGTCCATCGAGTCGGTGATGTCATCCAGCCATCTCATTCTCTGTCGTCCCCGTCTCCTCCTACACCCAATCGCTCCCAGCATCAGAGTCTTTTCCAGTGAGTCAACTCGTCGCATGAGGTGGCCAGAGTATTGGAGTTTCAGCTTGAGCATAAGTCCTTCCAATGAAGACCCAGGATCGATCTCCTTTAGAATGGACTGGTTGGATCTCCTCGTAGTCCAAGGGACTCTCAAGAGTCTTTTCCAGCACCACAGTTCAAAGGCATCAATACTTCGGGAGTCAGCTTTCTTCACAGTCCAACTCTCACATCCATACATGACCACAGAAAAAAACCATAGCCTTGACTAGATGGAGCTTTGTTGGCAAAGTAATGTCTCTGTTTTTTAATATACTATCAAGGTTGGTCATAACTTTCCTTCCAAGGAGTAAGTGTCTTTTAATTTCATGGCTGCAATCAGCATCCGCAGTGATTTTGGAGCCCCAAAAATAAAGTCTGACACTGTTTCCACTGTTTCCACATCTATTTCCCATGAAGTGATGGGACCAGATGCCATGATCTTTGTTTTCTGAATGTTGAGCTTTAAGCCAACTTTTTCACTCTCCTCCTTCACTTTCATCAAGAGGCTTTTTAGTTCCTCTTCACTTTCTGCCATAAGGGTGGTGTCATCTGCATATCTGAGGTTATTGATATTTCTCCCAGCAATCTTAATTCCAGTTTGTGCTTCTTCCAGCCCAGCGTTCCTCATGAGGTACTCTGCATAGAAGTTAAATAAGCAGGGTGACAGTATACAACCCTGACGTACTCCTTTTCCTATTTGGAACCAGTCTGTTGTTCTATGTCCAGTTCTAACTGTTGTTTCCTGACCTGCTTTCTCAAGAGGCAGGTCAGGTGGTCTGGTATTCCCATCTCTTTCAGAATTTTCCACAGTTTATTGTGATTCACACAGTCAAAGGATTTGGCATAGTCAATGAAGCAGAAAAAGATGTTTTTCTGGAACTCTCTTGCTTTCTCCATGATCCAGTGGATGTTGCACACTACTATGTATAAAATAGATAACTAACGAGAACCTATTGTACAGCGCAGGGAACTCGACTCAAGTGCTCTGGGGTGACAAGGAGGATACATATGTATAATAGCTGATTCACTCTGATGTGCACCAGAAACTAATACAGCACTGTAAAGCAACTAAATTCCAATAAACAAACAAAAAAGTGCATACACACGCAAAATTCATACCTTCCATTCAGTTCAGTAGTTTCCTAACTTCTTTACTTTCTCTTTTCACTTTCAAAATTAATATTATGCTAATGGTGCAGAGTATAATAATAGCAAAGACAAAACTGTTCTCTACTTCTAATTATGTATTCCACATTCTGCTTCCTGTTCTATGTTAGGGAAACACATTCTCAATCAAGACTTGTTAAAAAAAATCTATCATTCCGTTTACATGGCATGTGACTAAGAAAGGCATTAATTATTATTTTATCAATCATCCACCTCTTCCTTAATTATATTTTTGCTTATTTTTCTACTCCAAGTCTTTTCCTTCCCCAAAAGAATTCTTCAGGTGACAATTAAGTGCTACAGTAAAACTGTCACAGCATTCTTGACTTCAACCTTTGCCCAAGGCACACTAGAGTAAGGAATATTTATTAGCAAGCTAGCAATCCAGTATTGCTAGGAAGAAAAAGCTCCCCTGGACTTTCTACCTATTGATGAAACCCTAAGCCTGAGGATCATGTGTGCTATGCAGCAATTCTTTTCACAGGTACCCAGATTCCTGAGCACACACAGTGCCAGCTCAGAGATACTCCTATTGGTCATTCCTTTTGCGCACAACTGACAGACTGTCTGTCTATCAGTCCTCAGGAGATCCACTGCCTGCCTTGCCCACGTAAAACTTACAGTATAATGGAGACCAGAAGAAAAAATACATGGGGGAGCAAGAGGGTAGAATTCAACGACACAGTAATTGCATGTCCCTTTTCTTAACACGGTAATCAATAAAGAGATGGAGACACTTATTCTTGAATTTTCAAGGGCTATTCTGATTTCCCCGAATAACAAGTGTTTTAATCATCTGCCTAGTTAACCCACCAGTTACACGGATTGGCAGTGCATCTAGAGATGGGGAGCAAAAGGAAAGATGGAAGCAATATCAGGAGGTGAAACATCTGCCTGTCATTGGGGAATCTCTCAACAAGCCTCCCAGACAACACTCTCATCCTTCACCTCTGGTCCCCATTACGAATCCATGCACTAATGTCAAGTTTTCACTTTGAGTAGGAAAACTGTTCATAACCTGAGGTGCTGATGAAACAGATGGAGTAACTGGAATAACGAAAATCTCCTAAAGGACAGATTTTTTGTTTCGTTTTGAGGAGGCTCTGAGAAATAGAAAGTATTGCATGAAATAAACAGAAATATGTATGAGGATTGTAGCCCCTGAGAGGTACTGAAATTACCATCAGGAGAATTTCAGTTGATTCAAATGCAGAATAAAATACTTAAGGTCACTTTAACAAACATTTCATTCCCTTTTTTTAAATCTATGTAATGGTAATGCCCGAGATTCCAGTCACCTCAGCATTTAGTGAACAGCCCTGCCACCGTACACAAGATGGTTAGCTTTAGTGGAAGGATTCTGGTCTGAAGGGAGAAGACACCTACTCGATGCTCAGAGGTTCCTGCTACAAAATGACTGGTTCCAGTGCCACTAGCAACCAATTATGCCTTCTGGGCCTCAGTTTTCCTATCTGTAAAATTAGTAGAATGGAATGAGATTATCATTTTCACAATGGTATTTTTTTTTCTCTCTAGCATTTCAAGTATGTGTTCAAACCAAGAATGCACAGAAGCTTATGGTATAAAACTTAGTGTGTGGAGGAGAGGCAGGTGTTGTTGGACAGAAGTCATGCTGGAGAAACACCTGATAACATTCTACTCCCTAGGAGATTCCTTGGAAATCTCAGAAGAACACGAGGGAAGACGCTGGAAAAGATGGTCTAATAATGATGTAATAACCCATGAATCTCAGAGGTGCTAATGTGGACTATATTTAAGAATCTAAGTAGCAGGTAAAAAAACTATGGATGATATTCATGACACAGTGTTAGTTTTTCTCTGTCTTCCAAGGCCAGGAAATAAAAAAAAGAAAAATCTACCTCCAGCATGGAGAAGTTTTTAATCTTCAGACAGGGAACATTTTCAACAGATACTATAGTGGAGAAAATATAGATTTTCATCCCTGAGAGATGGAAAGAAAAGCTGAAATCTTTGGATAAACTGTAACTGCAGGAGGTGGATTGCTGTTTGTTTGATGCTCCTAGGCAGGCAATGTTCTGTCTTTAATATGTCCACACTTTCATACCTGTTTTCTATAAAATAAGGAAGCCCTTTTTTTCCATCATATCACTCTAAACTGTTTGTAAAGTCTCACTGACTGGGTGATTACTACCTTATTATATGACACATAAATCCTCAATAGAATTGTACTCAATTTAATTGCTAAATACAGACTTTTCACCTGCTTGAAATAATGGAAATAAAATCTTGACACACAAAAAAGTTGGGGGTCCTCAATTTATAATAAAGTTGTCAGAGTTCCCAAAAGTTCCCAAAACTAGGATGGTAAGAAATTTCGACCTTGCTAATTTTGTTTAGCTATATTTGAGTTAAATTCCAATAGAATACTGCTAAAATTACTACGATGTGAATAATGATTTTGCAAAAGAAAATGTATTACGTTTTACATTTTACTCACAAGGATTATCAACCGCAGAATCTTTATTAAAATAAAATGAACTCAAATGTGCATGTGTATGTACCTGTGTGGGCTTCCCAGATGGCGCAATGGTAAAGAATCTGACTGCAATGCAGGAGACCCGAATTCAATCCCTGGGTCAGAAAGATCCCCTGGAGTAGGAAACAGCAACCCACTCCACAATTCTTGCCTGGGAAGTCCCAAGGACAGAGGAGCCTGGTGGGCATCAGTTCATGGGATCACGAAGGCTCAGACAGGACCTGGATACTAAAACAATAACAACAATGTACCGGTGTATGTATCACGAAATGAACAAAGGATCTGGCTGATCAGAACCATCCACACATTCATTTTCTACTCACAGATGTGCCATGTGTGCCTCTGAGACAAGCTGTGCTAGGAGCTTGGGATACAAAGATGAACACAGCTTCCTGAAGAATAGAAGGCTTCCCAAGTCTTGATTTATTCATAGATAAAACGCAATAATATGAAGTTTTACAGTAAGAAATAATCATGTGATAGTATGCAAGGTACTGAGATCACATACAATATCTTATGTAAAGCTCTTTCAAAATGTCTAGCCTATAGGAAGTATTGGGTTGGCCAGAAAGTAAGTTCATGCAGATTTTCCTGTTACATTTTATGAAAAAAAGCTGAATGAACTCTTTGGTCAACACAATATTATATGGACAGTTTCTGTTATAATCATTTTTATGAGTAATTTGCATTACTCAATAACAAATAAAAGCCTAGTTGGAGACAAACACATAAACATATCATTCTATGTCAATACAATGGGCTCAAAGTGAGGAAGAAGTTTCTGTTTTTAACCCAACCTCAGGAAGAGGCAGTAAAGGCTTCAAAGGGGAAGTAATATGTAATGTGATCTTGCCTTGGGAATAATTATTCTCTAGATGAAGTCAGAGAATGAATCAAAAAATGTGAGGGGATGCAGGGCAGGCATCTCTTAAGTCTGGGGAGTAGAGGTTGGGGTGGGGTGTGTGACAGAGCAAAAGCTGTTCATATTTGTGACTTTTGGTAAAGTTTTATCAAGGTGGGGTTACGGACGAGATGAGGAACAACAGCCAGATGGCTTGAAGGGCCTCAGGTGCCTTATTGAGAAATTCAGAATTTATTCCATAGGGAACGGAGAGAGGCTGGCAGTTTTTAAGTTAGCAGTGAGTGAAATCAGTCACAGGAAAGGAGAAAATGCAAGAGTGCTTTCACAACACACACTCTTTGGGGAGAACTAGGGCCTGCAAGCCTTCTGCTCTTCC
Organism: Moschus berezovskii; assembly: GCF_049115385.1. NCBI lineage: Eukaryota > Metazoa > Chordata > Mammalia > Artiodactyla > Moschidae > Moschus > Moschus berezovskii. The sequence continues at coordinate 18,527,292 of NC_142472.1, forward strand.
AACTCACCTTTGACCCCAGAATTGAGTCTCAGCTTTTAAACATTTCAGTGATGCTGGGATTTGACCACTGGCTGTGTCCTGAAATTGATTATTTGGTGAAACCTGTTTAATCCTGCAATCCTCTTCTTATCTCCACCATCTGCAGCCTGGATGCCAGCTCCCAGCTCCCAGCAGTCTGCCTCAGGCTGTTGTGATACGTGTACACTGAGCTCATACATTTAAATATATTCCTTCTATTATGTTCTTAGAATTGCTAAGGAATATCTGCATTGATTTCATTTGGGGCATTTACAGAATTGCTTATTCAATCAGGCCCATGGGATTGAGAGCAGGTTTATCAGATTCTTTCTAAGGTGGAACTCAAGCAGCCAGTACCCAGCCAAGCCATGGTGGAAGCTGAAGCAAAAGGGAAAAAAAGTAATGATGATCTGAGTGTTCAGTCACTTCAATCGTATCTGACTCTTCGTGACCCCATGTAGCCCGCCAGGCTCACCTGTCCATGGAATTCTGCAGTCAAGAATACTGGAGTGGGCAGCCATGCCCTTCTCCAAAGGATCTTCCTGACCCACGGATTGGACCTGGGTCTCCCACTTTGCAGGCAGAGTATTTACCCATGAAGTCACATTTATCATCCTATAAATGTCTGCCTTAATTTTAATTTTTTAAAAATACTGCATTGTAATATTTTTCTTTTGATACTCTTTCAATTTGGCACCCAAGCTGAGTGCCTCACTTGCCCTACCCTCGTTCCAGCCCTGAAAGTAGTAAATACATCCCAACACTCCATCCTGGAACCAGGTTGGGCTGTGCTTTGGGGAATGGAGGCACAAGATTTAGAATGCACTGTGCCAGGCAGTCCTCCAGTCACAGAAAAAGGACAGTGTTTCCCTGGAGATCGGCCCAACATTTGCAATCACTTCATGGTTCTGTGCATGGAGTTCTGTTTCCATGCCATCTCCCATGAAACATTATGACATAGAAGTCAAGCCTTCTTCATTTTAAGCTTCAAAAGCAAAGCTAAACTGGAATAAAATAATTCAACGAAAATGTTTGACTAATAAGACTAAAACTCTCTATCCCAGACATTATTTTCCTATACTTAAGGATAGAAGAGGGAATGGCAACCTACTCCAGTATTCCTCTCTGGAGAATTCCGTGGACAGAGGAGCCTGGCAGGCTTCAGTTCGTGGAGTCACAAAGAGCCGGACATGATTAAGCGACTAACACTTCACTTCATATGGCAGAAGAGGGCTTCCCTGGTGGCTCAGCGATCAAGAATCCAGTTGCAATGCAGGAGATATGGGTTTGATCCCTGGGTCGGGAAGATCCCCTGGAGGAGGGCATGGCAATCTCCTCCAGTATTCTTGCTGGGAAAATGCCATGGACAGAGGAGCCTGATGGGCTACGGTTCATGGGGTTGCAAAGAGTCAGACATGACTGACGAGAATTAAGCACATGGACAGAAGAACAAATTAACCTTTGTATTACCTGTACCTTAAACTGAACGATAATAATGATAGTGTCTTTATCATTTTTACTATTAGAATTAAATTTTCAGGATTTTTGAATTAGATCGAAATTTAAGACCTGACTGGAGACAAACCCTCAGGCTGCGTGGTGGAGTAGGTATGGCAGTGTGTCCCCTAGTCTCCCATCAGGATGAAGGAATGGACAGAAAGGATTCCTTTGCTGTCAGGGATTCCTATGGCCAGCAATTCAGCATCCAGCCTCTCTCCAGGATCTGACCTTCTCTGAAGGGAGCTGCTCTGCCCAAGCTTGAAGTTCTAACTCTGGAGCAGCCTGCATTCAATAACCAGTCCAGGCGGGGATACCAAGGCATGGCCCCCTGGCCCAATCTGGGGATCCAAATCTCCAATATATTCAAAATGTCTGCAAAGGGGACATTTCAATTGCAGGCAGCCTCAGAGCTGAGACCAGCTAAGGGCCCTGCACCAGCTATAGAAAGTTCAGTGTTTCCTCTCTCCGATACTGTTTCCCAACACATGTTACTCTCAGGACAGACTTCCTGCAAGCCAGCTTGCCTCTCAGGGAACTCAGCATGCAACACACAGAAATCCTTAGAACATACGAGGTAAAAAGAAGACACCCAGCTGTGTGAAAAGAAAAAGGCAGACACAACATCCCAGCTGGTGAAGCGGGTGGTTGCTACCAGTTGGCAAAGTTCTACTCTGTCTTAAGCATCCATGCGGTCATGAGTCATCCATCCCTTTAATATGAGCAGGGGCTTTGTTTGTCCACTACATAAACTGTCCCAAGTCTTCCATTACCCATCTCGATTAATGAGATATCATACCCTGAAGCATTTTCTATTGATTTAGTCTAAAGGGCACACCAGTGACTCTCATTACTCTGTAAGGTCAGAAGAGGAAATGACCACACCTTCATGAGTCAAGGATATATCAGAAGCCTGCGGATGCCAATGTGGTGGAAATGATAAAACCGTCTGGGAAAAGAAAAGAACTCTCAAGAAGAAATCATTGCCAGAGACACGATCAAGTTCAACCACAATAACCTAGCAACACCCTATTAAAAAAAAAAAAAAAAGTTTCTATAAAGTTCAACTGAATGTATGTACTGCTTAAAATTCAAGCTACTCCTTCACGGAATAACCAAAACATTTTCACTTTATGCAATTTCTGGAGGCAAATAGGATGGAATATTTTCTGAAGTTCAGTGTTTCTGAGTCATCCTTCCAATATTAAGCAATAAGAAGTTTATTACTCAATATTCAAGGACGTTTCTTCTTTTTTTTTTCTTTTACAAAAATGGGATCATCAGATATTTTTAGTTTTCCATGTTTCTGTCCTGCTTAGAAACATATTCTCCAATATATTCAAAACTATGTGGTTAGATATAACTGGTCATACAGGAAAGGATTCAGTCTTATTGAATGGTTATTATTATTATTAATCTTTCCATGTCCAAAAAACCTACAAGGTATGCATTATCTCAGTGAATTACCAGATAGTATAAGGCAGGAACTACTACTAGCTGTTTTATGGATGAAAATCCCAAAACTCTTAAAGAGGTTATGCAATTTGCCCCACGCCACGCAGGTAAGAAATGGGGAGCTGGGTGGATATAACCACCATGTCTTGAGCTTTTAATCAGTGCCCAGCAGTGACCCTCAACAATAAGACAAAACACGTCCCAGACAACCTACTTTGTCTTTTTAACACCAATTTCTATGGAAAACAGTCTTTATTTAAATCTCTACTCTGTGCTTTTTAAGACCTTCATTTAATTTGTGTGATCACATTCTCTCTCATGCTAACTAGATCCTTCAAGTTAAGGGGAGATAGTTTTTTACTGAGAATGCCTTTGAGTACTCTTTTTATTTTTTAATTTGGGGCTATATTTTGGACAGTTAGCTCAGTACAGTGATATTAAGTTTAGTTGCTCAGTCATATCCAACTCTTTGTGACCCCATGGATGGAGGAGTCTGGTAGGCTCCTGGAGTGGGTTGCCATTTCCTTCTCCAGAGGATCTTCCAGGCCCAGGGATCAAACCCGGGTCTCCCACATTGTAGGCAGATGCTTTACCATCTGAACCACCAGGGAAGTCCTACAGGGATATTATGCTATCATAAAATATGTTTTATCACCTTATATAATTTTTGCCTTAAGTATGAATATTCTGCCAGCTCTATTGTCTATCTTTTGTTCTAACGAAATGCTGGTATCCATTCACTCACCTTCAAAAACTTCTTATATGTGGAGGAGGGCATGGCAACTCACTCCTGTATTCGTGCCTGGGAAATCCCATGGACAGAGGAGCCTGGTGGGCTACAATCCATGGACTTGCAAAGAGTCAGACACGACTTAGTGACTTTGCATGTCTGTATGCATTCACTCATCTCCAAAAACTTTTTTTATTAAAAAGTTCACAGAAAAAAAGGCTGAAAGGAAACATATCTTTTACTGTCCTAATAGACTAAAGGTAATTTTTTACTTTATTCAGTATTTTCTCATTGTATCTCTTAAAATTAAAACAATAAGATCAACCATGTTAAACATATGCCATATCCCTGCAATGGCAAAAAAAAAAAAAAAAGATTCAAGAAGTAATTATGTGGTTGTTTAATCTATGTTTGATTTAGAAAAGTAGGCAACTTAATTTTAAAGGCAAACTATACATTAAGAGCTTAAAGAGAAAAAATCTCACTCATGAACACAGTATGTCATTATGATCATTTCTCTAAATGAAAAATCTCAAGTAATGAATTTTGTGGTTGATTTCATATTTTGAGGGTGTTGCTTACAGGGTTTTTTTCTCCCATTTGAAGGAAAAAAATCTTGTTCTTCTTGAGGCAGAATGTATCTGGGGAAGAAGTATCAATCTGATTCAATAAATGTGTGTGTATTCCTTTATTGAGGCAAAGCAGTGACAGGAAACAGGAGGATTATAAAGGTCTCCCCTTTTTGAAAAGTGACAAGGTAACTATTTCAGCAAAGATTTTTCATTTCTGATTATATTTAACTTTATTGGTAACAGAGACTCAAAATTCTATTAAAATGTAATGTTGAAAATTGCAACTATATAACGCAATTGCACCAGGATTGGTGGAAAAAATATTCTATTAGTTGGGCTGAGGAACTCAATCCCCCACAGTGCATACGAAGCAAATGGCACAAGACCCCACTTAACATCCACTTTCATAACAGTTCTGGAACAGGTCTTCAAGCTAAGGAAAATTACTTTCCTTTCCAATAATTCTTACTTTCTGGTTGGAACAATGACATGTTCAAATAATAGCCAAAACAGCCATTTTAGTCATTCTTCTTTCAAGTTTTCCACAGCTCTCATTAAAGACAATGCAAACTGCAGCAAAGCAGACACTGGGGTCATTTCAAATGCATCTGTGCACTAAGGATTTTCAGAGTAAAGTAGATGTTGTATTATACACCACTTTAACAGCAATACTGCTTTAAGCAGTGGGAGAAACATTCCCTGTGTATATGGCTCATTTTGTTCTTTCAAGAACAAGGAATTGTACATTTTGGAATTTACAAAGTGGTGAGCAGAAAATCAAATTCCTGACAAGTATCATGACCAACAGTTTCTTAAAACAACTAAATGACAAGGATGCTAAAAGCCAGCACCATCATTTTTAATAAACTCATAGGAAAGAGCCAACAAGAATGTTCATGAATCAATTGCTTCTCATATAATGAATGACACGAGAGGAGTGTGGGGCTTACAACCAGGTGGATAATCCTATACTTGTCCCAAAATAGACATACATAGTTGTCACAGGACCCTAAACTCTTCTCGAGTCTTCATCTCATTCTCTGTCTCCACGCCCACTTGCCCAAAAGCCTCACAAAATAATGACTGCTAATTCTAAACGATGAGGCCTCAGCTGACTTGGGGAGGCGGGGTGACTGTGATAACTTCTTATGTGGTCCCTCCAGCCACAACGATGTTTTTATGCCAAACTTGTTTCCCCTCAGTGCCTCTGCACTCACTCTTTCCTGTAGTTGGAACAAGGTTCTCAAGACTCTTTCATGCCTGGCCTGACTTCTTATCATTCAGCCTCCACCATGGCCATGACACTCTATTTAAGTAGACACATTTCCTCCACTACATTACCTTGTTTTATTGTCTTCATAGGACTTAACACTACCTTCAATTTTCACCAGAGGCAAAGTTTTCTGAGAATAGAGTTCTTACCTCTCTTAACAACCCTGGCCTCCCCAGGACAAACTGTTGTGTCCTAACATGTAGTAGGAGTTGACTGGATTTTTCTTGAAAGGATAAATAAACAAACCAGCATCTTTTGCTCAAATGACTGTAAAAGTCTCCCTCCCTCTTTTCTCCTCGTATTCCATTCTCCACAGAAAAACCAAGATGACTGTCTACACTGAACAACAGTTGTCATTTTCCTGCTTCAAACATTCCAATGGATTCTCTTTGTAATTAAAAATCTAAAGGCCTTATATTGGTCTTCAAGGTCCAGCAAAACCTGACGTCTGCTTCAGTCTCATCTCAAGGCCACTCTTCTTTACCATCCTTCATCCCCATACTAAGCTCAGTCCCTCTGAAGTTTTTGTATTTTTGATTCCTTCAGCTTCAAAGGCCATTCTCGCAGTCTTGACATGGATGCCTGCTTCCCTGTGGTCCCATTAGGACTCAATTCAAACAGCACCTCCTCAAAAGCCTTCCTTGACCACCTCAACTAATCTGGAATCAGATAAACAACCAGGACACGGCTTTTATTTGAATACATATATTTATAAAAGAGCAGGATGAATAACTTTAACTGGGATGGGTAAGAAAAACTCCTATTCATTTTTAGGATGGTTAAAACTCAGCTTATATTTGATAACGCTGTCAGTACTACTTACATGTTACTCTTTCTAGAAGGTCATTTTCCAGATTCCCTGGTGGCTCAGAGGTTAAAGCATCTGCCCCCAATGCGGGAGACCCGGGTTCGATCCCTGGGTTGGGAAGATCCCCTGGAGAAGGAAACGGTAACCCACTCCAGTATTCTTGCCTGGAGAATTCCATGGACAGAGAAGCCTGGTAGGCTACAGTCCACGGGGTCGCAAAGAGTCGGACACGACTGAGCGACGGAACGGATAACTATTAATATGTTTTTCTACAATAGTAATCTTGGGCGAATGTAGTATTCTTCCATTGCATGCTACAGAAGTATTACTGAGCACTATTCAATGAGTCTGATGTAACTTTATTCTATTTGCCTTTAATTAAGCAATTAAGCTTTTCTTCGTAAAACATGTCTACAATTTTCTTTCCCTCCCAACATCATATGCATTAAGGAGGGTAGAGGCGCTTGATAGTTTCAGTTGTGTTTGTATTTATTCATACTTACTGTAATTTTGAATGTTTAACATAAAGCTTAGTGTCATCTGTAAACACAGCTCTTAGTATTCTTAACAAGTAAGGCACAGAAACACAATAAAAGGAACATCTTCATCAAAGCAGGGCGGCTGTCATGAAGGAACAATTCCCCACCAGGAGGCAGGTAGCCTCAGAGAACTGTTGCTAATGGAAAGTTTCATTATATCAAAGGCGTGGATGAAATCCTTACAGAGAAAGTGTCATACTATGTATCAGTTGAAAGGCAAGTGCAAAAATGCATGTATTCATTAGTTTTCACATAAACTCTCACTTCAATAAATATTCCAAGCACTGAGCTCCACAATAGTCAAAGCTATGGTGTTTCCAATAGTCATGTACAGATGAGACATTTGGACCATAAATAAGGCCGAGTACCAAAGAATTGACACTTTCCTATTGTGGTGCTGGGGAGAAGGCTCCTGAGAGTCCCTTGGACTGCAAGGAGAGCCAACCAGTCAATCCTAAAGGAAATCAACCCTGAATATTCACTGAAAGGACTGATGCTGAAACTGGAGCTCCAATACTTTGGTCATCTGATGAGAAGAGCCAGCTCACTGGAAAAGACTCTGATGCCGGGAAGGATTGAGGGCAAGAGGAGAAGGGGGCGACAGAGGATGAGATGGTTGGATGGTATCACTGATTCGACGGGCATGAATTTAAGCAAGCTCTGGGAGATGGGGAAGGACAGGGGACCCTTGCATGCTGCAGTCCATGGGATCACAGAGTCAGACACGACTAAGGGACTGAACAAAAACAACCAGTTCCACAGTGGCCAAGTGGATAAGGGAACAGATTTCAAAATGGCAGCCAAAACAGAAAGGCTGGAATGCACACTGCCTTTCCGTGTTACTTGGCATTAGTATCTTCTCTAACTACAGTAAGTGTTCCTGATATAAGAAAATGTTATTTTTCAAATAACTTTATCTATGAAATTGAGCCATAAAAGCCCCAAAACCTTCACTCTAAGTCATTAGGACTGAATCCGTCCTTTTAAATTTGGTGACCTTGCTCCGAAATAATTTCACAGAGACCATATACGCACATTCTTCTGGCCTCATTTTCACTCAGATGTTGACCTTTCTGTAAAAAAAAAAAAAAAGTCAAATATTTCTCCACAGACTTCTGGAAGTACTATCCGATGATTAGATTTACTAAAACATATATAGCTTTTCATCTTTTAATTTTTAAATATTTTTGCTCTGCTGTACTGCTAATTAAAAATAAAACAGAAATTTGGATATCCTCTGACAATCAGGCATATTTTGAATAGTTTTATTTCTATGTACAATAGAATTGTGTTTTGCAAATAAAATACCTATTTTAATAATGTATTAAAGCTAATCAAAATTCTATAAATCAGCAGGTAAAAGTGAATAGTTGAATAAGAAATGAATGGCCATCAGAATAATTGGTCTCTTCCAACAGGCTTATGAAAGAGAAGATGGGATTTTTTCATACCAGAAATCCAGAATATAATAAGAGAATAGAGGATATGTGTATGTGTGTGTATGTGTTTCATACAGAAAGAGAATAATACTTAATTTAAATCCATCTCAGTTCCAATCTATTCTTGCAAGCATCATTTCTTCACTGGCTATATGTTTAACAACATGCCCATGAACAAGTTTATAACAATAGCCCAGTCACAGCTTGGCCATGCTTTCTCTCTTCAACTTTGTTTAAATTTTCCATTTTTCTTTACAGTTTTTCAAGGAATACTGAGATCCTACCACACTGCTCCCTCCCACCCCATTTAATTTATTTCATGAAGGAAATAATTCAGCACAGGAAAACCCAGACTGGAACAGTAACTCCCTGAAGAAATACATTCTACCCCACTGCACTGGTCCTCTGCAGATCAGTTTCTGGGTATGAGAGCTCAAAGAAAGAATTGGAACTAGTGATGAGAAACTGATTCAGTATCACGTTGCGCTCCAGAGACCGTTACAGAATTTAGTTAGTGAAAAGAAAGGCACCAGAAATAAATGAGAAGGACAGTACTTTCCATGGATATTCATTAAAATCCTTTCTTTATGAGTAACTTGATATTATCCCAAGGCTATATTGCTAACAAACAAATAAACAAACAAACTGTGAAATCAACTGAAAGTGAAACAAGCCCTCATGAATGCCATACATATTAAATAAAATAAACATGCTCTCATGCCATTGCTTTTCACTTTTCATTGTAAAACTCAAACTAGCATTTACACAGCAAATTCCAAAACATATGTTCTTAAAATAAGACAGACACAACAAAAACAGCACAATGGCACTTGGGAGATTCCCATTATTGCTTCTCAGTAGGATTAGACTAAGTCCAGTGGTTCTATTTTTTCTAACAAAAGTGATGAAGGCATCTATTTTCAGGTCAAGTGATTCAATGATCAAGGAAGAGGGGAAAAAAAAAAAAGTACTAGATTCAAAATCTGAAGACCTGGGTTTTAAGTCAGTGCAGTGTTCTTTAACCTCTCTGAGCTTCAACCTTCACTTCTATAATAACAGGGAACTGGGGCTTCCAGTGCTTAAGGGCCCACCTTGTAAGGCAGGGGACACTGGTCCAATCCCTAGTCCTGGAAGATTTCACATGCCTTGGAGCAGCTAAGCCCTGGTGCCACAACCACTGAAAACCATATGCCCTAGAGTCCGTGCTCTGAAACAAGAGAAGCCACTGCAGTGTACAGCTCACGCACTGCAACTGGAGAGTAACCTCCATTCACCTCAACTAGATAAAGCCCTCACAGAGCTGAAAATAACTAACAAAATACAATTTTATACATGAAAAAAACAGGGGACTTACTCAGTGCTCCTCACTGGGTTATTGTCATGATGAATTAAATGAGATAATGTATGGAAATTAGAAGCAAACTTCAAAACAGTAATGTTTATAAAGTGAAACTTCATCTCTTCCAGTTGAATCATTTGTGATTCACAGTGCAATATTAGGATAACATCATTCACAATTTGTTGAAAAATTAAACCTGATCATAAGTTACATTTTAGCAACTATATTCAAAATCTTTTGTCAAATGGAAATGGCATGCAATCATTTAGAAGTAAGTGCTCGAAAATACTGATTTTTCAAGCCAAAAGTATGACTGAAAATAGTTGAATAGACTTGCATAAGCCACATAATAAAATTCATATATGAATCTGAGGGAGTCTACTCAAACTGTTTGACAACTTCACAAAGCGTTAAATTATTAGTTCAAATCACTAATAGCTGCTATTCTGTAAGTCAAGAAGTGTACAATATTGTTAATTCATAGTGAAAAACCAAATATATCAAATACTTAATGTAGGCATTTTAGACATTTTGTACTCCACCACCCTAAAAAATTAATCTAGTGATAATTATGTTTCTGTTATATTATCAATACAGAAAAAGATGCACACAACAATGGAAAAGTTAGAAAGAATACACAAAGATTAGCAGTTCACTCACACACACACACAAAAATACTGAAGATCTAAAAGAATATTAACAATTTTTACTTTCTTCTATATTCAAAGAGATGTTAAGTTTAAACAAAAATATTATTATCAGTTACAAAATTGATCCAAACTGGAAAGAAATTATAGCATTATTAAAAACAAGAAAAGAGGAACAAAATGGAGTCCCTTATGCTAAAACCCACACCACCAAACCTAGACAAAATTATAGTTTTGGCTATAATAAGTGGAATATAAGTGGAATGTATATAAGTGGAATCTTAAATCATTCATTAGGAATTGCATAATCAGCATTAGTTAGGTAATGTCTAAAAGACCTCTCTCCTCCCCTAATGGAAAGTGACTGCCATAACCAATCCAGTCCTTTGGTTCTATAACTTTTTTCTTCCTGTGTTTTCCTTAAGAAAATCTTTCATTTTGTTAACTTTAGAGTTCCTTTCTATCTGCCGAGTCATGAATCACTGGGTACAGCCAATAAGGGCTTTAATATTACTCAGTTGAGGTTTTTTTTTCTAAAATAATATTTAGTGCTGGAAAGAGCAGTGTTCTGGAAGGCAAATTGCTATTTGATTCAAAAACATTAAAAATATTCATACTTTTTGACCTAGTAACTCCTTTCCTGGAAATTAATCATAGCAAAGCAATCTTAGATTTGCACAATCATTTATGCAATGACAATTATACCTTTAAACTTTTATTTTTAAAGCAAAATATGATTAAAATGAGGATTTTGACATACAAATGAATATTATACAATCATTAAAATGGATGTTTTAGACAATTATGGAAGATGATTATAAGATGAAAAGGAAGAAAGTTTAGAATATAAATCATGCTTATAAGTTGATATAGTTGATATAAATATGAACACCATATACATTTATAAATATCCTATGAGCCAGCAATCAGGCTTAGCTCATTAAATGGATTAGTTTCATAATCATCAGGACAATTCCATGAAATGAGTATAATTATTATGATCCTCACTGTACACAAGAAAATGGTGGAGCACGTTTTACCAAAAATCACATAGTAGACAGCAGAGCCAAAACGTGAACACACGAGTTCAAAGTCTGTGATGGTAACCACTCTAATAGATTACCTCTCAGCTCTTAGACACAAATATCTCAGAGACAATAGACCAAATGTTAACCATGACTATTTCTCACAAATGGAATGACAGTGTGGGGTTGTTTTTTTGCTTGTTTTGTTTTTTATTGTTATAAGATCTAAATTTTCTACTCCAACTGTTTGTTCCTCTGACGTTTGTCATCATCCATCATTCAGTCGCTCAGTCGCTCAGTCGTGTCCGACTTCTCAGTCGTGTCCGACTCTTTGCGACCCCGTGGACTGTAGCCTACCAGGCTCCTCCGTCCGTAGGATTCTCCAGGCAAGAGTACTGGAGTGGGTTGCCATTTTAGTACATGTACATTATATTGGGTCAAAAAGTGGTACTAACTTTAATGTATCCAAACAAATCATCCTATCAGTAGGGAAAAAGAAGCACTAGAAGAAAAAGTCTATGAAATAAGTATTCCTGCACCTATCTTCACCTCTCCATTCCTATCATCACCACTTTGGCAAACCTTTCATGGTCTCTGATAGTAACGGCCTGTCCAATGCCCTGTCTGTAATCTCTTCCTCTGCATCCTCCCCATTCCCAAAAGGGGACTCTTCCTAAAATACTTCTGGCTATCTTAGAATACTCACTGTTCATTTATTTGTGAAACATTTTCTGAATGTCCACAGTGTGACAAGCACTGTCTTAAATCTTGGGTATATAAAGATCAGAAATCATCTCCACCCTTAGATTTCTGAGAAATAGACTGCTATACTGTGGTGCTTAGTCACTCAGTCGTGTCTGACTCTTTGTGACCCTGTGGACTGCAGCCTGCCAGGCTCCTGTGCCCATGGGGATTCCCCAGGCAAGAATACTAGTGAGGGTTGCCATTTCCTTCTCCAGGGGATCTTCCTGACCCAGGAATCAAACTGGGGTCTCCTGCATTGTAGGCCGATTCTTTACCAGCTGAGCTAAAATTTGTAGCAGAAAAAGCAAAACAGACATTTGCAATGAAACATGACTAGCAGAGCAAGGTACAAAAGAAATATGAGAACATAAAAATGAGCAAAAATAATCTTCCCTTAATAGGAAAAATGGGTAGATTTCCCAGAGGTTGAAATATCTTAGCTAGTAGTGGAGGATAAGTAGGGTTTCAGAAATTGAAAGTACCATGAACAATCTTCATAGGAATAACACAAAACACAAAGGAATTACATGGTTGACATGGTCACTTAAACCAAGTAAGCACTAACTAGTCCAGCCCCTCTCCATCTCCTGGAAGGAATGGTTTATAATTAGCACAGGAAGAGGAATATGGCCCCTGATGAACCTTTAAATTAATAGAGGTGGGAGTTGCTGGAGAGAAAAGGTTTATTCTTTTTGAGGGGAAACTGCCAACATCAGCATGTTTCCAGCAACTTATTTTGTGTCACAAGAAACAGAAATAAAACAAGTTCCAAAATAATGAGATCCAAACTAGTTTGAGCTATTTTAGTACACATGTTTTGGGGGACAGATATTCGAAGAATATGAAAAGAGGAATTTTTTCCTTTCATTTAAGTACAAAATTACTCAAAGTATAGCAATTTTTAATTACTTCTAAACAACTTTTATTTTGAAAACACTCAAAGAGTGAGTGAACTGAAGGAGCAAGATCAGAATGAAGCTTATAAAGGAATACCCTATCAATTTAGCTGTAGTCTACATCCTTGACCACGTGTGAAGATATCCTACATTCAACCCCACATACTACTGAAATCACAGTATTTCCTCAAAGTAGATATATGGTTGCATTTATGAAGAAAAGCATAAAATCCTTTAATTTCCCAACTTTACACTTATCTCTTCAGGTAAAAAGCCCTATTTCATAAAAGAACCAGGAGATGAAAGTTAAGTAAATGTCTTAATTTGTATGACAGGCCAACCCTTATATATTCAGTACATTTGCAATGAAATGGCATAGAAGGCTCATTAACCTGCTTTTGCTGACGATTCAAATTTCAGCTACACACAGTGCTAGGTACATCAGTTCAGTTCAGTTCAGTCACTCAGTCGTGTCCGACTCTCCGCGACCCCATGAATCACAGCACGCCAGGCCTCCCTGTCCATCACCAACTCCCGGAGTTCACTCAAAGTCATGTCCACAGAGTCATAGTCAGTACTTAAAGCAGTGCTAATGTAACTAGTTCACTGAGATGTTCACACACAGTCATTTTCTTAAATAGAATTAGCACAGGCTCCATAGTACAGATATTGATTATTAAGCCCTGAAACACTCACTGCGGTGAGATATTCATTAACCATCTCTTTATAATGCAAAACAAATATTTGACATTTCACATTTGCTAGGATCACCTCAAATATAAAGAAAAACCCATGTTTGTCTTCATCATGTACACTGAACAAATCCAGCACCTCAGGTTTTCCTGTATACATAATTTTTTCCTTAAAAAATCCAGAACAATACTTGGATTTATTTTACCACTGATAATCATGCTTTCTTTTATTTTCCTCTTATAAACAGCCTAACACCTACCACCAATCCCCACACAAGTCAAATCCATGCTTATATAAATATAGAAATCAAGGAACCAGTTAAATGCCTGAGATTACAGGATCTAGGCAGGTTTCCAGATACACTTTATAAAAGGACCTTGTGTTTATTTTCTAAGCATCAGTTTGTTAGCCATTGTAGGTATACGGAAAGATGGTCAAAAGTGACACTCAGATTCACACATAATAAATAAATAATTTAGGATCTAATTGGTGGTGTTGCTCTACTAGCCAACCCTTCCTGCTAGGTTTTGCTTTATTATAACAATATATATGATGCACGATTTTGTTTGAAAAATTCATTTCTTCTGGGGGAAATTGTTTCTACTTTATGAGGCAGAAATACATCAATTAATGACCTGGCATTTTTTATGAAAGAGTTAAGTGGTACCTTTGATAGCTATAAACAGAACTAAAAATGATGGTTACGTTGAAAAGATGATGGCTCTATAGCTTTCAACCAGGCACTGAAAATGCAGTTGAATCAAGCATCACATGGATACTGGTGCTGATGCTGGCTACCCAATCTCCTAAAATTAAGTTCTACCCACTTATGATATATATCTTTACTTTCTACATAAGGAGTATATTAAGATATTGAAGTAGTGGGTGCAGGTTTTTTTCCATCTGGTCACGCCTGAATAATGGAGAAGTGAATACAGTGCCTTTTCAGTTACACGGATGGATAGCAGCTTTGTCAACAATCTTTATTTCAGAAGCAAGATAGAGCTACTTACTTTTTTTTTTTATTTCTCTTGAGAACTCTATTAAAGGATGAACTTTTAGGATTGTGTCTAGGAAATCACATTGATTACAGAATAATAATAACAGTAATAATCACAGAGTGTGCTGTGTGCCCACTCTCTGGGAAACTCTTATCTGCCCACTTCTGTCTGACTGCACTACATGAGTCTTTCTCAATCAGCATTTGAAAAATTTCACTCTCTGCTCCATGTCTCCAGCCACTAAGATAATCAAACTGACATGCAGTGAAGCCGAAGAGTCTGCCTTGGGTGCTGGGGATAAATGGATGCGGACAGACACTGTCACAGTAATCCCTTCATCCACATTGTGTCGGACATTGGCTTGACAGTGTGGGCAATGATGAGGGAAGCCAGTCATGAACAGACACCCGGTATTTCCTCATCCCTAAGCAGGCTTGCTGTCTTTTGATGAAGACTCCAACACAGGTAGGACCATATGAGCAGCTAGAGTAATCTCTCTCAGCTACCATATATCAAGAAATGGGAGCCAACACTGGGCTTAGCCAGTCTGCCAGAAAGAACGTTAGCTAAAAATGTAATAGCTTCATATCTCATATGGAGAGTCCTGGGACAGAAGATGGCAACATGCATCTGTGGCAGACAGGTGTTTATGTGAAATGGGAAGCAAGAGAAGTTGGGAAAGTCTTAAAGGGCGAGGGATGTAATTGACATATATGGATGCAATCACGGCAAATTTGGTTTGGATCCAATTTCCATAGTTTAATTTTGGCTAAAACTATTTTGGATGCTGCTGAGTATCATTTCCCTGAGAAAAGAGATGCTCTCTAAGGAAGGAATCCAGTGTCACTCCAGAGAGATTTGTCACTGGAAGAAGTTTAAGATGAAAGTTATAATTGCTTTTTTTAGAAGCTATATTATGAGCCAGAAATTCAATGAACATCCTGGAGTTCTAGGGTAGTACTTCATGAGCCTTTTTTTTTTTCTTCCTTCAGATGAAAAATAAAATCCATTAATTCAATACACTGTGTAGGTCCATTTATTTTATAAAAGTCCTAGGAACTAAAAGGAAAATTAACTTGTCATAATAAATTTGTATCCCAACTGTCAGAATTCACTAATGCTGTCTTCAGCTGATTTTCTTTTCAAAGTATTAACAGGTGAAACTAGGGATGATTTATTTAAATAATTGGCCTATATACTTTAAAGCAGGCTACAGTCCTAATGCAGGCATGATGTTCCTGTTAGGAACATCATAATGACTTTACCTTATAAAAGCTTTACCAGCTGCTCTTTCACTTGATATACACCTAAAACCTTAGCTCTAAGGAGAGAGGATAATGAATTTGGACTTTATTGTTTAGTGATGACAAATGAGTATACTGATGCAAGCACTTTCTAAAACCTCTTCTTAAGTAGCTGATGAAGGAAGTACAGTCTATAATCAATGGTTTTGAGTTGAAAGAATGTGATGAAGGATCATCAACTGGGCCTTATTTTAAGAACTGAAAGTTCCTAGTGGAGAGAGTAAACTGAATACTACAGAATAAAGGTATTAACAGGTCAGCAGATTTTAATCTGACAATAAGAAGCTGGATCTATGAGCTGAGAACAATCCTTGGCACACAATTTTACTCATTCACCTAATCATTAATTCCCTTGGTGAAACATTTGGTCAGTGAGTTCTATCAGACTAGGTTTTAGAAATGAAAAAGTGAGCCCTATTTTCTTTTCTTGCCACCACTGGCCATTTTCTTAAGTTATTCCAATTAATTTCGATCCTCTAATCTCATAGTTTGAGCCAGAAATTCCACTTGCTTTTAACCGTCCTCCTTCTTAATTGAAAACACACACAAGTTTATATACATCTTAACATATTACAGATAAAGTGCTTAGCATAGGACCCGGCCCATACAAAAACTCAACAAATATTTGCCATGGCTATTCTTGTTCATTATTTTTCATTTGTGATTGACTATCCTGAAGACAACAAAACTTTTCCGGTCACAAGCCAAGTACTGAAATGCCTGTGACACCTCATCCTAGATCAGAGGCAAAGACCCTGTTTACCAGGGACACAGGGTAAAAGAGAGACAGTATACACTCACCATCCCTAGTTTATACAGTACTTTCTTTCTTCAGCTATAGAAACCAAGGCCCAGTGGGAGGAAGTATGATTCCAAGGCACAGAGCTTATAAATTAAATATGGAACCCAAACTCCATCCGAGGCACCAGTTCCAATCACAATGTCTCAAAATTAAGTACTAATTCCTCCCTGCTATAATCATTAAGTTTCAATGATTATTGTTTATAATTTTTTAAAGAGTCCTCTGGATTAAATAAGAATGCTATATTCTTTGTCCCTTCTCATCACTAATGAGTGGAGTAACGCAGCTGCCAGCTGACTGACCGTACTACATGGTGACAATTCACCAAATGACATGTGAATTAAACAGACACGTGGAATGGTACGTGATCGTTACAAGAAAATGTGTGTGTGTGTGTGCAAACAAGCAGCTTCCTTGTGTACTCACTTGACCTCAAAGGAGTTTCACTGTCTACACCCTCTCTACTCTGAACACCCTCTGGTAAGTACATCAAAGCCCATGGCAGAAACTAGCGACAGTGACCTCAGATGTACTTAACGTGTTGTCCACAAATAGAATGTCCTCAAACTGAAACCAAATCATCCACATTCTCCCAAACCAGTTCCCAATTATTTTTTTCCATCACATAGGTTGGAATTTTTGTTTTATTCTTCCCTTGAGTTCAGGAACAGCAAATACATGACTCATGTGCTATTATGGTTCCAGCTTTGACCTCTGCAGACATCACTAATCGATCACAACCCTCACCACCTACTACTTCCATAGAATTTTACTCCTTCTCTGAAATTTCCCTAATGGTGCTTCACTAGAGCTTGTATTTCAGAGCTGAATACTCATCCTCACACAAAGTTTCCAAGGGAAAGATATTTGCTGCTCTTTCTCTGCATGATGTTGCCATGCATTACTTAGTTTCAAATTTACTCACTCTCCAGTCAATCCCCTATTCAACAATCTGCATTGCCTACCATGAGTTTTGCACTGCTTTCATTGTTCTTATCCAACAATATCGCTCAGTTTCATCCAACAGGCAGGACTCCAAGTATATCTCAAGTTGGACCATAGATAAGGCTGAGCACCAAAGAATTGATGCCTTCGAATTGTGGTGTTGGAAAAGACTCTTGAGAGTCCCTTGGACTGCAAGGAGATCAAATCAATTAATCCTAAAGGAAATCAACCTTGAATATTCACTGGAAGGACTGATGCTGAAGCTGAAGCTCCAATACTTTGGCCACCTGATGCGAAGAGCTGACTCATTGGAAAAGACCCTGATGCTGGGAAAGATTGAAGGCGAAAGGAGAAGACTGAAGCAGAGGATGAGATGGCTGGATGATGGATGGCATCACTGACTCAATAGACATGAATCGGAGCAAACTCTGGGCAAAAGTGAAGGACAGGGAAGCCTGGCATGCTGCAGTCCATGGGAGCTCAAAGAGTCGAACACAACTTAGCAACTAAACAACAACAACTGTGTCAGCATAGGAGTTCCTCCTGCCATGTCTGTGTACACGATGAACATGCACACCAGACTTCTTTTCTCAGATCTTCTTCATCCACCCAAACCATTCCCAACCCTGTTACCCCCAGATCATGGCTAATCTCTTCTCCTCTAAATCTACAGAAGACTCAGCCTTCTCTAAGAAGAGCTATATTTTTAGATATTATGAAGCACAGTTTCGAGTGGTTAATTATTTCATAGATTTTCAACCACCTACACTTCTAGAGCACAGAGAGTTGGCACAACCCCTTCACAGATGACATAGTCAGGGGTATTTTTTTCTATCTAGACCTCCTCCTCAAAACCCAGCCTTATATAAGAAAAAATTAAGAGCTATTCAGGAAAACATATTCGTCAAAATACAGGTAGATTTCTCAGCACAGTAACTCACAAGTAAAGGATGAAACTTTATACAGGATCCTGTAAGGAAATCTCTAAACAGGTGCAGAATCATTAAGTATTACCTTAGCTCCTCAGCATGGCAATACTCTATGTGTCTTCAAGATTGAACATTTGGATGTTTACAAAACTTTGTACTTAGGTAATTAATCCAGAATGTAAATCAGAATTTGCTTCTCCTTTTTATGGGAGGACCAAGTTTTCACCCAACTTAAAATGACTTGCTCAAAGTCATTCACAGAATATGAGCAGAATGAAATGAAACCCTTGTCATCCTAGGCTTCTGGCATAATATATAACTCTGTGAACCATGATGCCCACAGAACATATAGGCAAATCTCACCATGTTTTATTATGACACATTACCGTTTTCTACTTGGTCAACTTTTCCTATCAATTACCATATTCAAACAACTGCCTATACTTGAGATTCGTCTCCGGGCATATGTCTGTAAGCAAAGAAAATGTGCCTTTTTAGAAATGCAGCATTCTGAAATTGAATTCCTTAGAATTTAATCATAGAGTTGGCACTGGATACTTTATCAGAATAACTCAAAGTCAGGCATTGTCTCAACCACAAAACACAAGTTAGTGACTTTCAATTTGAAAATGTTCTAACCTTCAAAAAAATTAAAAGTATGATGAAGAAATATGGATGTATCACCTTCATTTGTAAATTAATATTTTTGCCACATTTGCTTTCTCTCTCCTTTAGTAATAAAAAAATCTGTATATGTTCATATACATATATATATACTGTATACATACATGTACATATATATATATATATATATAATATTCATCTTTTCTGTTGACCCATCTGGAAATAAGTTGCAAATATCTTGAGTCTTCCCCTCTAAATATTAATACTTCATCATTTTCCTTTAGGAATAAGGACACGTTCATATATAAATGCCAAATTATCACACACAAAATTATGTAACATTGAAACAATAATACTATCTAATATGTAATCCCCAATTGTCCCAATAAGGTCTTTTATAACTTTTTAAAATCCAAAATCAAATCCAGTATAGAATCATGAATTGAAATTTTTAAATGTCTCTTTCATTGAATTTAATCTAGCACAGTCCTTCACCTATTTTGGGGGGGGGGTGGTGAATTTTGCAAGAAATTGACACCTTCCTAAGATTTCAGACTAACTCTTTTGTGAAATATCTCATGATCTGTGTTTGTCTGATCACTTCTCAACTATTGGATTTGGCAAGAATGCTCAGGGGAGATATTGTAACTTTCTCATCGTTTCATGTCGAGAGTCACATAATACCCCACTGCTGCATTATTGATCCAGATGTCATCATTTGAATTGATTCAAGTTTTATCATTGGTTAAGGTGGTATCCAAATTTATAACACTTAAAACAGCGGTTTATGCCATAATCTATGTAGGAAACACATAACACATGATGGTATTGTTCAGAATCTCAAAAGATGCATATTTTTAGAAAGTTTAGGGATAGAAATAAGTGACTTTTTAAATATAATCTGAGATATATTAAAGAACTGACCAAAAGTGAGGAGACAGAGTGATGGAGAAAGAAAAGAAGCTGGAATGAAAGCCAGGAATTCTGAATTTCCTACCCAGCCTCCATCAATAGCTCACTGCAGAGTCCAGATGGCAGATACATTTCATTTCTTATGGCAGTTATGATTGATTTGTGGTGACTGCCTGGAGCACTGTGTTAAAAAGGATTTTAAGGCTGCATATTGACCTGGCCAAAAAAGTGTCTTAACTAAGCATGTGGCACGGATCTTGGAGGATGAGATGATAGTCCATGTGTGGTAGATTAAATATAGCCACAAACTCCTTGCCATACCTCCCAACAAGTGTTGAATTCTATTTCCCAAGTCTTCTATTCAGACTGTCCTTTCCCTTGCTTTGACCAGTAGAAGGTAGGAGAATCGACATTATTCAATCCCCAGAACCTAAGCTTCAAGAAGCTTTGCAACTTATGTCTTCACTTTCTAAGAACTCTCAGCTGGAGCTGCACCTTAAAAAAACTAGTCCAACAGGATTCTGGATTCTGGGAATAATAAATTTGTGATATTTCAAAAGGCACTAAGTTTCATAGCAGTAGATAACACACATTAGAAGCCTCTATTTTTTTGACCCTAGTCAGTATCTCCCTTAACTCTACCAATTACCAGTTTACTCACTTATGAAGTAACAAGGTAACTGTTAAGATTAAGGAGACTTTTGGAGGAAGATTCCAGGCTAGAATTAAATTGGCACTCTCAGCTCCATTCAAGGGAAACCACACCCAAGTTCATGTCCAAGAGGATAAAAGGAGTACGGCAGAAGTTGAGAATGTTCTATTTAGAAAAGAACATGGAAACCCTTCATTATATAAGACTAGAGAACCAAAGGTCTCGGTTCCAAAATGATCTGTCCAACACCATAAGCAACCTAGTGGCAAATTCTGGTATTGCAACTTCCTCAAAACTGGCCAGAACATAGCTGTATCTGATACATTTTTCATCCCCTTACCTTCTGTTCATGCAGATGATGTCTCAACTTCCCTCAATAGCTCAGCTTCCCCAACTAAAATGGTATGTGCCAGGAGACAGAGACATGCACTAGGTTTGGGAGGAAAAGGGCGCTTGGAACATGTACAGAGAGAACTCAACGCGAGAACAGGTCAAAGGAATGAGAGTCAGGACACAGTTAAAAGACTGAAGTGCATCTCTAGCTAGCCTTCCTTTTCTGCCTATTTGCTTCACACCCACACTGAAAATCAAGCAGAAGCACTGGTTTCTCTCAGTATTCATTTATTTTCATCTTTTAAAGATGCTTCATCTTCCCATACTTCTTCTTTGTCTTGCTATGCTCCTTTTTAATTATTCGATAAATGAGGTGGTTAACCAGAACGGGCTCTATACCTTCTCTCAAACTGAATTTTGTAAAGAAACCAAGACTGTCAGAAATGCTACTTAAAAATTAACAAGTGAATGGTTACAATTATTGAATCTCACCAATCTGATCAACTCCAAACCCAAGTATCATATAAAAAAGTTTCATAGGGAAGGGGAACTGTATTACCTCCATCTGAAAGATCATCTGACAAAAGATTTCAGTGAATCCCCAGTTTTTTCCTGAAAATGATTAATCATTGTAGTGATCACAAGTATGCCCAGCAGAAAATCAGGCTGATTAAAAATGTGATTAAGGAAGCCAATTAAGCAAGCAATCTACCAAAAATCAGCCTTTCTACACAAGAGGTAATAAGATGGTATTTCTATTTTCAACAAGCCTCTTGTAACGTAATTTAATTTTAAAAATTAATAGGAATAATTCACCTTATACCAATGCAGGGAATTAGAAAAATAGGAAGAATTGGCACTTTTTCTGATGGCAGCGATTATGATATAAGTTAAAGCTTAATTCAGATTTTGTTGTGCCCTGAGCCACGTCCTCAGTCTTCCTGCAATATAAGTCTTTCTTGATGGACGAAGTTTCATTTGCTTTTTTTCTCTCACACCCTCTGCACGTCCTAACTCTCCCCCAAAATATATGAAATCCCAGGAGTCAAATCTTCATTCTGTGTGTGTGTGTGTGTGTGTGTGTGTAATGTTTAGAGTCTGTTTAGCTTAATAATACTCAAAAACAAAAATAAAGTTTACTTGCTAAAAAGGGCCAGAAAAGCCTAAATGGAAACCTTTTGAGCCACAAAGCTGTCATTTGAGGTAACAGGAAATAATCCTGTCTCTTAGCTCACAAGAGAAATCACAACCGCTTCCCCAAAACATGCTTTTCCCCCACCACACCCAAATACGGCTTCATAATATCTAGATGACTCCATGGAGACAAAAAGCAGTTTTTATTCCATAATGTATCAGAATCTCTCATAAGAAAGTTATATGTAGACAAAAGTCTATTTAATAAAAGGGAAATTTTTTTAACATACATTTGTTTTCAACTGAGAAGCTATGTTGAGTTAACTGAACATGTAGCTCCTGAAAGGAGAGACTTTAGAGACAGAGAAAGAACAATTAGCATGATTAAGCTGATAAAGAAGGCTCCAATTGCCTTGGAAAAAAAAACCCAAAAAACAATAAACATGATCTCCAAGCCATGGCTTATTTTTTAAGACACATATATTCCTAAGGACACAATTTGCAAAGTCCGATCAAATCATTTGGGAAGCCACAGAGGTGGGAAGTAATTAAGTTCTCTATTTCTTTCATGTTGGAAAATGAGTCCAATAAGTGAGCTTCAACTTACTTCTCAGAGAGGAAATTTCATGGGAAGCAGTGATTACCCCCCGGAAAAGATCCAGAGGAGGACTCATTCCACATGCATTTGAAGGCTGTGAATTGGCCACTGGACGATGCAACCTTCTAGGTTTGTAGAGCTTCCCAGGCGGAAATCAAGACCCATGATGGCTATAGTCAGAGAACTGTGGTGCTAAGAACATGACTGTGAATTCAGACCCTCACCTGGCTGCCTATTTGCTCTGACATTTCCCAGATCTAATACATTTTTGTGCATCAGATGCAATTAACTTTGTGTTTCATTGAAGACTGGCGATAAAAGGGACCCCGGCCAGCATCCCCCTCCAGGGCCCTCTTTTCCCAGATTAAAAAATCATTCGTTATGAATAGGAAGGCGAAAGGTCACACCGTGCATCTGGACGGGAGGGTTCAGGACGCTCATTGTCTGTTTCTGAGTGCTCCCTCCTGCTTTGCCCTGGTGCTTACGAAGTTGGCTCAGCACTTGGAGAATTCATTAGAAGCAGTAACTGATGCATCCTCTTCGAATGGAGAAGAGCAGAAATGGCTCAGGCATCAGAAGACCTGGGTTTCAGACACACTTGCACTCCTGATGAGCACTGATGTTCCAGAAAGTTGTTATCACTCCATGGAGGCTGGAAGATGTAGCTACAATGTTCATAGATTTTAGGGACACCTGGCCTTGCATCCAGACTCTTCTTTGCACTTGCCCTCTGAGATGGCAGGTTTGTTAATCGATCTGGGATTCATACAAGTCTTAGTCGCTCAGTCGTGCCCAATTCTTTGCAACCCCTAGACTGCAGCCCACCAGGCTCCTCTGTCCATGGGATTTTCCAGGCTACTGGAGTGGGTTGCCATTTCTTTCTCCAGGGGATCTTCTAGACCCAGGGATCAAACCCGGGTCTCCTGCACTGCAGGCAGATTCTTTACCATCTGTAGGATTCATACTCTCATCTTTTTAAAGGGAAAATAATGCCCCCTTTCTCAAAGATTATTCTGTGCAGATTAAATATGAAGAATATGCAAAATGTCTGATACATTGTCTCCAACCTACAACATTATTGTTCATTTATTCATGTGCAAAATAACTGCTCTATTTGACTAGTGTTTCTTGTTAATGGGGATTAACCCAAGAGCAGGTATAAAATTAAATAACTGAAACAGCATAATCATCACAAATATAAGCACACAGTAAACTCATGGATGCTTTTATAAAAGCTTGTAATGGCATGCCTTTTCATTTAAAAAAAGGCCATTCGTTGAAAAAGAGGCAGAAATATCACCCAGAAGTTGATTTCTCTGCAGTTCTATAACACACAGGTAGAAAGTCATAGTAAAACCTATCTAACCCCCTCTTTATCTTTGGGTTCTAATCCACTGTGTTAGAGAATAAATGCCAGTGTTTGAATAATATGGCTATTATTTTTTTTAAGTGCAACCTAACATAATTTACAGTGAGAAATTCTAGTAATTCCCTACTGGGGGATCAGTTCAGTTCAGTTCAGTCACTCAGTCGTGTCCGACTTTCTGCGACCCGATGAATCACAGCACACCAGGCCTCCCTGTCCATCACCAACTCCCGGAGTTCACTCAAACTCATGTCCACAGAGTCGGTGATGCCATCCAGCCATCTCATTCTCCGACGTCTCCTTCTCCTCCCGCCCCCAACCTTTCCCAGCATCAGAGTCTTTTCCAGTGAGTCAACTCGTCGCATGAGGTGGCCAAAGTATTGCAGTTTCAGCTTTAGCATCAGTCCTTCCAATGAACACCCAGGATCGATCTCCCTTAGAATGGACTGGTTGGATCTCCTTGCGGTACAAGGGACTCTCAAGAGTCCTTTATTGGGGGATAAAGCATGGTAATTTACATTACATTCCACACTGAATGCGATGTTTTCTACTGCACTTTGCATATAATCCTAAATCCAGAGCATAACCTGAAGTGATCCCATGTAACCAGGCTCCACCCTCTTCCATCACCACCATGAGACCTGTTCTCTATGGCTCCCTGGATTCTCTGTGGGCCAGTCCTCCTGGTTTCGAACAATAGTGGGTGCCTGTTTGTCAGGTGCTATTCTACGTACCATAGAAACAACAGTAAAAGTACAACACGCAGACACACACTATATAGGAAAATACCTCTGCCTTGGGAAAAGATTGTAAAAAGAGTTAAATAAATTCAATTGATCTTGAGTTAGACACAAAATAGTGCTATGAAGAAAGAGCTGGGAGCAACATGAGCTGTGCAGGGAGTGGTTTTCTTTCAGTCACTACCAGGAACCAACTTCTCCCTGCCCCATGTACAGGCTTGCCCCCCCGCAGCCTCTCAATTACAAACAAGTCTAACTAAGCTCCATCCTGCAATTCTCATCTTCCGAGATCAGTTTGAAATAAACAAAAAGAACTCTTATAAAATGCAACAGGAGTGACGAAGAGAAGCAGTGGATGCACTTTGTCGGCTTCATTCCCGGCATCTAGAACTTGAATGTTTACCAATCGAAACAAGCATCACCAAAGATATTCCTCTTGAGCATCAAAGATTCCACATATGACATGAGAAGAACAAGAGGCCAGAGCAGACAAGAGGGTAATGCCTCATATGGGTTGGGGAGGGTGTCAGGAGAGGGAACAGGTCCAGGTAACATTAAAGAAAGGCTTCTTTTTCTCTTTCTTGCCCGAGGCAATTAATCGCAACATCAGAAAAACATCATCAACAGGGAACACCATGAGTGGCCAGTGGGAACTGACGTGGCCATAGACAAAGCACCCTCCCTTTGTTTTCTATTTTTTAAACATTTTTATACAGTTGTAAAGGTTACACTCCACTGATGTGTGTGCTTAGTCGCTTTAGTCATATCCAAGTCTTTGCGACCTAATGGACTATAGCCCGCCAGGCTTCTCTGTCCATGGGGATCCCCCAAGTAAGAATACTGGAGAGGGTTGCCATTTCCTTCTCCAACATTCCATTTATAGTTATTATAAAATATTGGCTATATTTCCCATGCTGCATAATACATCCTTGCAGCCTATCTTACACCCAAGATTTTATACCTTTTACTCCCCTCACCCCTATATTGTTCCCCTCACCACACACACACACTGGTTACCACGAGTTTGTTCTCTGTTTCTGAAAAGCACTTACTCTTAAGAAAACTCTTCAGTACAGGGTCAAGACATAGTCAGTTCAGAATCCCAACCCCATCACCTGGGAGGCACATGTCTTGGGAACATCACTTAGTCACTCTGATAGTCTCCATTTCTTTAAAACACAGAAAGTAATGAAGTTGATGCGAGAATTAAATAATTAAGGTCAAGTATTTAGCACAGTGAGCTTCCTAGGTGGTTCAGTGATAAAGAATCCACAGGCTGATGATTCAGGAGACACAGGTTCGATCTCTGGGTCAGAAAGTGCCCCTGGAGAAGGAAAGGGTTCCCACTCCAGTATTCTTGCCTAGGAAATCTCACGGAGAGTGGAGCCTGGCGAGCTCCAGTCCATGGGGTCGCAAAGAGCGAGACATGACTGAGTGGGAGAGCATGCAGGCATTTAGCACAGCACCTGGCTTGACCTGCAGGAAGAGCTCAGTACAATAGTTAACGCCATGACCATGATCCCCACAGCCATGTATGTGGGACCAGCCCATGATCCGATGTCCTGCTTGAGAACACACTTGAACTCACCTGGCTGTTACTCTAGCTCAGGGCATGGGGTGCAGACCCACAGATGGAATCAGACTTTGAGGACTTTCAGTATCACCCAGACTTTCCTGTCCTCAGTGTTCCTGCCCTGCTACGGCCGGATGACAACAGTAAAGAAAAACAGGATGTCGGGTAGTTAGTTTCGGGAAAGCCCAGTAGGGTTCACAGATGAGGAAAAAAGCACATGACTTCTCCAATCACCATTACTCGTTCTGAGCCTAGGGTGCATTCAGCTCAGACGAGATCCAAATTTGACTCCTAGCTGGAAAATGCTGCCAGCAAACTTAATGGGGGAGAACTGAGGATGAGATTTTTTTAAGTAAAAGGAACATGCAGGTGTTTGCTTCAGTGGACTCAGGCTTTCTTGTGGATGGCTCTATTAACAAGTTTATCTTTCCTTTTAGCTATATTATTTCAATATCACTCTATGCTCTGGCGTGTTTTGGGGACTAATTCAAGGTGTATTGAAAAATACTACCTCCATGTAGCTTCAAAGTGCTGAAATGGGGATTGGAATAAAGCAAGCCGGAAGGAAACCCAAAATAAATGTATTATTGACAGAATCAACATTGGATCCAAAGAATTAAAACTCTCCTTTGGTTTCACAGAAGCCTTTTCAGACACTGAAGCAGCATCTTACAGTGCTAGGGAACGCTGTCAGTTTGTGCTAAGAATATACATTTCACACTCTGTACAGGGTCACAAAATACTATATAATTATACTTGGCAAAGGACATGCTGCCAAGCTGAAGAGGACTTTTCGGTAAAGAAATAGCTTCTGCACAGGGGGAAAAAAAAACAACGTGGATTCCAGCCAGCAATGGGGATAAAACTGACACCTTAAAAGCAGGACACATATGTATGTGCCAAGCAACCCAGCACAGAGCCTGGCACATAACCACGCTCTTTATATGAAGAAAGGACTCAATGAATAGTCATTCTACTATCACCAAAACAGATTACAATATAAAATCTAAGGAGCCTAAATTATCTCCTCCATGGTAAATCTTTACAAGCACAAATTTAGAAAATCATCTTTTAAAAGGCAAATAACTGGAACAACAAAAAATAAACAACCTAGTTTAAAAATGGGCAGAAACTTGAACAGACATTTCTCCCAAGAACATTTCCAAATGGTGAATAAGCACTTGAAAGATGTCCAACATCAATAATCACTACTGAAATGTAAGTAAAGGCCACAATGAAATACCAAGTCATACATTTTAGATAATTATAACAAAAGGACTAGGGAAATATCAAGGGTCGCCCTCAGTGTAGAGAAACTGAACCACTCATCCACTGATGGTAGAAAAGTAAAATGGTGGTGCTGCTACGGAAAACAGTTCGGTGGTTCTTCAAAACACTAAATACAGAATTACCATATGACCTAGCAGTTCCACATGGGTATATACCCAGAAGAATTGCATGCAGGGACATGAAACAGATAGTTCAATGACAAGGTTCACTGCAGCACTATTAAAAATGGTCAAAAGACAGGAACAAACCAAATGTCCCTCCAAACATGAATGGATAAACAAAATATGGTATAAACATATAATGGCATATTATTCAGCTATAAATATGAAAGAAGTTCTTATAAATGCCACAATATGAACTTAGAAAGCATCATGCTTAGTGAAATGACAGACACAAAAAGACAACTGATAATTCCATTTTAGCTGAAACATCTAGAATAAGTAAATTCGTACAGGCAGAAGTTAGAAATAACCAGGATCTGAGGGGAAAGAAAGAATGGGACTGCTTAATGATTAAAGTCTGAAGTAATGAAAAAGCTTTGGAAATACCAATGATGTTTGCATAACATCATGGATATAATTTATATCACTGAATTATACACTTAAAAATTATGAAAATGGTATCTCATTGTGGTTTTGATTTGCATCTCTCTGATTATGAGGGATGTTGAGCATTTTTTCATGTGTTTGTTAGCCATCTTTATGTCTTCTTTGGAGAAATGTCTGTTTAGTTCTTTGGCCCATTTTTTGATTGGGTCATTTATTTTTCTGGAATTGAGCTGCAGGAGCTGCTTGTATAATTTGGAGATTAATCCTTTATCAGTTGCTTCATTTGCTATTATTTTCTCCCATTCTGAAGGCTGTCTTTTCACCTTACTTATAGTTTCCTTTGCTGTGCAGAAGCTTTTGATTTTAATTAGGTCCCATTTGTTAATTTTTGCTTTTATTTCCAATATTCTGGGAGGTGGGTCATGGAGGATCCTGCTGTGATTTATGTCGGAGAGTGTTTTGCCTACGTTCTCCTCTAGGAGTTTTATAGTTTCTGGTCTTACATTTAGCTCTCTAATCCATTTTGAGTTTATTTTGGTGTATGGTGTTAGGAAGTGTTCTAGTTTCATTCTTTTACAAGTGGCTGACCAGTTTTCCCAGCACCACTTGTTAAAGAGACTGTCTTTTCTCCATTTTATATATTTCACACCAGTCAGAATGGCTGCTATCCAAAAGTCTACATGCAGTAAATGCTGGAGAGGATGTGGAGAGAAAGGAACCCTCTTACACTGTTGGTGGGAATGCAAACTAGTACAGCCACTATGGAGAACAGTGTGGAGATTCCTCAAAAAATTGGAAATAGAACTGCCATATGATCCAGCAATCGCACTCCTGGGCATACACACCGAGGAAACCAGAACTGAAAGAGACACGTGTACTCCAATGTTCATTGCAGCACTGTTTATAATAGCCAGGACATGGAAGCAACCTAGATGTCCATCTGCAGACGAATGGATAAGAAAGCTTTGGTACATATACACAATGGAGTATTACTCAGCCATTAAAAAGAATACATTTGAATCAGTTCTAATGAGGTGGATGAAACTGGAGCCTATTATACAGAGTGAAGTAAGCCAGAAAGAAAAACACCAATACAGTATACTAACGCATATATATGGAATTTAGAAAGATGCAAATGATAACCCTGTATACGAGACAGCAAAAGAGACACAGATGTATAGAACAGTCTTTGGGACTCTATGGGAGAGGGTGAGGGTGGGATGATTTGGGAGAATGGCATTGAAACACGTATGTTGTCATATGTGAAATGAATCACTAGTTCAGGATCAATGCATGTTATAGGATGCTCGGGGCTGGCATGCGGGGATGACCCAGAGGGAGGATGGAGGGGAGAGGGAGGTGGGAGGGCGGTTCAGGAGGGGGAACTTATGTAAACCCGGGGCAAATTCATATCAATGTATGGCAAAACCAACCAATATAATATTGTAAAATAATTTGCCTCCAATAAAAAATAAATTAATTACCTAAAAAAAAATTATGAAAATGGTAAAGAGTATATTACACATATTTTATAATAATTTTAAAGTAATGTCATACATGTGTGTGCTCAGTCACTTAGTTGTGTCCAACTCTGCGAGCCCGTGGACAGCAGGATATCAGACTCCTCTGTTCATGGGATTCTTCAGACAAGAACACTGGAGTGGCTTGTCATTTCCTAGTCCAGGAGATCTTCCCGGCCCAAGGATCAAATCCATGTCTCTTGCATCTCCTGGATTGGCAGGTAGATTCTTTACTACAAGCACCACCTGGGAAGTCTCACACATAATATATAGATAACATAATATTTACCATTTAATAATTTTAAGTGTACAATTCAGTGATACTAATTACCACTGAATTATACATTTCAGTTGTGTAAATTGTTTGGTATATAAATTACATATCAATAAAGCTACTTTTTAAAAACGGTAAATAATTTGAAAATTTTTAAAGAATTAGACTCTTTTGAACATTAATTCTCCTTCCAGGAATCTATCCTAAAGAAATTCTCAGGGCCATTCACACAATATATAGCATACTGTACGTTACAGTGTAATGTATAATTGTCAAGGATTAGAAACAAATAACTAAGGATGGTTAGACCAATTATGATAGGAATGAACAATGGGGATAATGCAATTCATAAATTCATGCTCTAAAAGAATAAAGTGGGTGTAAAAAATGTTTATGATATACCAAGTGGAAAATGTAAGGTAAAAAGCTGTATACCAGTGTTATGTTCCAGATTTTTAAAGTATAAAATGACTAGAGATATAATATTACATGAATACATACTACATGAACATATCAAGTCCTTTTTTAAGTTCTTTAAAGTATACATTCACTTAATGCTCACAAGTACCTTCTGATGTAACCAATATTATGATTCCCATTTAATAATTAAGTACACTCAGAACTCAAAAGGTGAGACAACTGTTCCCTTGCCCTTAAACTAGTATGTTGCAGAACCAGGATTAAACCCAAGCAATCTAGTTCCAGAGTTTATATTAAAATGTTAATAGCAGATTCCTAGTGATAAATTAGAGATATCTTAAATATCCTTCTTTTGTAGATTTCTATGTTTTCTAAAATACCAGCAATAAACATGCATCCCATTTTATAACTAAAAATTTTTTTAAAAACTTCACATGACCTTTGATTGTGTGTTTAGCTCTGGAAATAAGCAAGGTTCAAGTTCACTTCCAACTAATTTCTACCCCCAGGATGTAAAGTTGGATCTAAAGTCTGAGCTTCCTCTTCTAAACCACTGAGAATAAATTCCCCCAAGGCACTTTTTTCCAGGAACAGTTCAACATATAATTCTCTACTTTCAGCTGGGAAATAAGTAAAACACATGCTCTTCCAAGTAGACATCTGAAATTGCCTAATGCCGCATAGTAAAACAAAGCCAGCGTGTTCAACTTCCAGTGATGACTGAAGGGTTTGAGGAAGACAGGCCCTAATTCAAGGACTTGCCTTTCCACCTACGATCTTGATTGAATCACTTAAGCCTTTTGTCCTGTATCTGTAGTATGGGGAAAATAATTCTCGCCCTGTCAACCTCACCGATTTGAAGAAGATAAAAGTATGCTGAAAATAAAAAGCACTATATAAACAGGGCGACTTTGCATTAATTCTTATTATTCTTAGGTAGCAAGAAACCAATAGTGCAAAAGGAGAATTATCAGGTACTGACAATGACATGGGCTAATAATCAAATGAATTCTATAAGCCACATTTTTTATTCACTTAAAAAATAGTAAAGACATTAACCAGCTAATCTCCAAGGTTCATTGCAGTCCTATTTCCGCCATAGTGAACCTTTTCTGTGTGTGAGGTGCAAAGTCAGATATAAGGAACCCAAAAATGGGTAAGGCAGAGCTCTTTCTTTATGGAAACTCTTGGCTCAATGTAGAAAATGTGTGTGTAAATGCATGTGGATGAGCACATGTAATGAGTTCTATAAGAGTTATAAGTATAAAAAGAGAAACCAGTATTTTCTGGTGAAATCAAGTCACCAGAAATGAAGGGAGCAGAGATGAAGCTTCATAGAGATAGTAACTTCTGAACAAATTCCTGGGGGATCAATATCAATATTTTGCAGAATTGGTGAAAGGGGTTCCATTCGAGACATTCAGTTCAGTTCAGTTCAGTCGCTCAGGCGAGTCTGACTCTTTGCGACCCCATGAATCACAGCACGTCAGGCCTCCCTGTCCATCACCAACTCCCGGAGTTCACTCAAACTCATGTCCATCAAATCGGTGATGCCATCCATCCATCTCATTCTCTGTCATCCCCTTCTCCTCCTGCCCCCAATCCTCCCCAGCATCAGAGTTTTTCCAGTGAGTCAACTCGTCGCATGAGGTGGCCAAAGTATTGGAGCTTCAGCTTCAGCATCAGTCCTTCCAATGAACACCCAGGATTGATTTCCTTTAGAATGGACTGGTTGGATCTCCTTGCAGTCCAAGGGACTCTCAAGAGTCTTCTCCAGCACCACAGTTCAAAAGCATCGATTCTTCAGCACTCAGCTTTCTTCACAGTCCAACTCTCACATCCATACATGACCACTGGAAAAACCATAGCCTTGACTAGACAGACCTTGGTTGGCAAAGTAATGTCTCCGCTTTTTAATATGCTATCTAGGTTGGTCATAACTTTCCTTCCAAGGAGTAAGTGTCTTTTAATTTCATGTGGGTTGGAAACCAGTGATTTCCAAAGTGAAAATGGCATATAGATGAATTAGGGAAGAGTGTTTCCATAGGCAAGAGTACATTCTGCGGTCTGTAAGCCTTTCCCTGGGGTCAGAAAATCTTCAAGTGACAGTGAAAGTGAAAGTTGCTCAGTTGTGTCTGACTCTTTGCGACCCCATGAACTATACACTCCATGGAATTCTCCAGGCCAGAATATCAGAGGGTGTAGCCTTTCCCTTCTCCAGGAGATCTTCCTAACCCAGGGATCGAACCCAGGTCTCCCACATTGCAGGCGGATTCTTTACCAGCTGAGCTACAAGGGAAGACCAAGAATACTGGAGTGAGTAGCCTAGCCCTTCTCCAGCGGATCTTTCTGACCCGGGAATTGAACCAGGGTCTCCTGCATTGCAGGCGGATTCTTTAACAACTGAGCTATGAACATGACAAATTCTAGGAAGAAAATTGAGGCAACCCAGGGATGGACAAAAATAGGAGAGAAAAAAGTGTTAAGTCCCTATCTACACATCCAACTTTTAGTATCTTGAATATATATTTTCAAGCTTTGGAATTAATCACAAGCAAACTAGCCATTCTAGAAGATGTCAAAACTGCCTGCTGGTTTACGAAAACACTTAATACTCTGGCAATTTTAACGCTGTCAAGTGGGTCATAAAGTTATCAGAAAGGTTAAATATGCAATAAGTGATAAGGCAGCATAGAAGCGTATGCACTAATCCGTGAGAAACATCTCTATTAGGACGACAGGCAAAGACAAATTTTAAATGATGAAAAACTGTTATCTTTTGCTTAAAATATAAAGGTTTAGATTTTAAACCATGAAAGAACATAACAGTGAATCACAGGTATCTTTCCAAAAGGGTTTAGTAAAATTTGATCTTGGTCTTCCCTGTTTTGTGGATGTGGATTTATAGTAAGTACTAAAAGACTTGGAGAAGGCAATGGCAAGCCACTCCAGTACTCTTGCCTAGAAAATCCCATGGATGGAGGAGCCTGGTAGGCTACAGTCCGTGGGGTCGCTAAGGGTCGGACACGACTGAGCGACTTCACTTTCACTTTTCACTTTCTACTTTCACACATTGGAGAAGGAAATGGCAACCCACTCCAGTGTTCTTGCCTGGAGAATCCCAGGGACAGGGGAGCCCAGTGGGCTTCCGTCTATGGGGTCACACAGAGTCGGACACGACTGAAGTGACTTAGCAGCAGCAGCAACTAAAAGACTTGAAGTAAAGAGTAGTTCAGTATGGTTGTTGAACAGCAGCATTTTCTTTTCTGATTTTTGTTTGTTTGCTGTTTTTTTAAAATTCATTTATTTTTAAATGAAGGATAATTGCTTTACAGTATTGCCTTAGTTTCTATGAAACATCAACATGAATCAGCCATAGGTTTACCAATGTCTCCTCCCACTTGAACATCCCTCCCACATCTCGCCCCATCTCACTCCTCTAGGCTCTCAAGTAGCCCTGGATTGAGCTCCCTGAATCATACAGCAAGTTCCCTCTGGCTATCTATTTTACATATGGTAATGCACAACAGACTGGTTCCAAATAGGAAAAGGTGTACGTCAGGGTTGTATATTGTCACCTTGCTTATTTAACTTATATGCAGAGTACATCATGAGGAACGCTGGGCTGGAAGAAGCACAAGCTGGAATCAAGATTGCCGGGAGAAATATCAATAAACTCAGATATGCAGATGACACTACCCTTATGGCAGAAAGTGAAGAGGAACTCAAAAGCCTCTTGATGAAAGTGAAAGAGGAGAGTGAAAAGGTTGGCTTGAAGCTCAACATTCAGAAAACAAAGATCATGGCATCTGGTCCCATCGCTTCATGGGAAATAGATGGAAAAACAGTGGAAACAGTGTCAGACTTTATTTTTGGGGGCTCCAAAATCACTGCAGATGCTGATTGCAGCCATGAAATTAAAAGACGTTTGCTCCTTGGAAGGAAAGTTATGACCAACCTAGATAGTATATTAAAAAGCAGAGACATTACTTTGCCAACCAAGGTCCGTCTAGTCAAGGCAATGGTTTTTCCCGTGGTCATGTATGGATGTGAGAGTTGGACTGTGAGGAAGGCTGATCGCCGAAGAATCGATGCTTTTGAACTGTGGTGTTGGAGAAGACTCTTGAGAGTCCCTTATACTGCAAGGAGATCCAACCAGTCCATTCTAAAGGAGATCAATCCTGGATGTTCATTGGAGGGACTGATGCTAAAGCTGAAACTGCAATACTTTGGCCACCTCATGCGTCGAGTTGACTCACTGGAAAAGACTCTGATGCTGGGAAAGGTTGGGGGCGGGAGGAGAAGGGGACGACGGAGAATGAGATGGCTGGATGGCATCACCGACTCTGTGGACATGAGTTTGAGTGTACTCCGGGAGTTGGTGATGGACAGGGAGGCCTGGCGTGCTGTAATTCATGGGGTCGCGGAGAGTCGGACACGACTGAGCGACTGAACTGAACTGAACTGAAATGCATAAGTTTCTCTCTCTATACCTCCCACCCTGTCCTTCTTCCCTCCTCCTAGCCACGTCCATAAATCTGAATCAATCCAAGTGAGATGTTTCTTTGAAAAAGCTGCAGAAGTTGGAAAATAAGCAAGAAGTACCCTCTTATTTATATTTGCATTTTTCTCTCCAGGTCATTTAGCTCTATCACTTCCAGCAGCGAGACGAATGCTGAGCCATCAGTCTATGCAGAAGCTGGGAGGAGGCCCCTGGGACTTCCTTTCGTAATTCTCAAATTGTTAAAATCTTACATTGGGGGTATTTCTGCGAATTAGGAGATATATTAGCCAGCCCAGAAAATCGATAGTTAAGGGCATTCTTTAAGGCAATGTTGATGAGTTTATAAAAGAAACAGCCACTGCACACTTTGTGCAACTGTCTTTTCAGAAAAGGAAGGATGGAATTTCATTATTTCTGAATAAGCTCAATAAAGTAAAAAACAATTAGGGCAACCAAAAAATCATTGGTAACGATTGGCTGCAGTTGCCAGGCTAATGGTGCGACTGAAGCTGAAACTTTCAATTGGGCGTTGGGCAGCCGGAACAAGGAAAATTGCTCAGAATGTGCCCTTCAGTTATTGAATAGCAGGGTCGACATTTTGTTATCAGCTGAACTGAATAGGAAGCAATGAAGACAGAGAAAGGACAGATATTTGAGACCCTAAGATTTCCAGAGAAACCTAAGTCTTCCATATCTGAGTGTTATTCCCTTTTACCATAAGTCCTGATTTAAGAAAACTAAGAAGTTCTTTCCTGCAGAGTACCATCTGGCAACAGAATACCTTTTGTATGAGAGCTAGGTCATTTTGCTGATATATAGCTCAAAAAATACAGCTGAGCAGCTGAGAAACTAGATGCTCAATAACCCCCCATCCTTTTTAACTGTCAAAACACAAGAGGGTCCATCTATAGGAAAAAAGAAAAATATATATATTAAAGAATCTGCTATAACTCATCTGCCAGGGCGAATGTAGCCCATGAAACACGCTGGCCAGTAGCAACATAAGTGCCTTTTAGTATAAGACATTAAACCTTAGAGCTAAGAAAAAGAAACCCAAGAAATGAAAACCCACCCTAATGGGTGGCAGAATCACAAGAAAAGTTGAAATCCAGAAAGAGCAACTACAAGCAGGGCAAACTATATTATCCTTAAGTGTTTTCTTTTTAATAAAACCAAATACACATGCATGTGTGTTTATCATTGTATCTGCAACCGAGATCAAATTCAAAACCTATATTGTACAAAGAGATGTTTCCACTCAAAGACTTTTACATTAGTGTGAAATCCAGTAATAGATTTATATTTTTGAAAGCCATAGCACACTTGAGAAATACTGTCTTTCTCTAGTGACCAAAGGTAGTTGGCATTTGTCATCAAGACTTACAATCAATCTGATGTAGGTAGACATTCGTTATATGGAGTGACACTGGTTATAATTGTATCATTTAAAATCTCTCCACTATGTCCCTGAAAAAGGACAAGTTAAATTTATACTAAAGTCATAGCTTAGAAGATAGTTTTTAGAGCTGTAGGAGCTGATGGTCCCTCTCTTAATAACATTTCATAGTCCTGCAGCTCCCTACTGAGATGGTGATTTATTTCTGGTATATTGGCACTACTTTAGAATGAGCCATACTTTGCCTATGTTATTATAATAAACTTAGTGATGTGAAAGTTGAAAAAAGTTCTTTCTCAATCATCAAACACACTACACATAATAAAGCAGATACTTCCCTCAAAAGAAATGAGACATTTTTAATTTAAGGGATCACAAAATGAGCCCAAAGAGACCAAGAGAAGTGTGATGTTCTAGTGACTTTCCAGAGAACATAGTAAATAAAAATAGTGTGACCTGAGTGTTATTGAATATGCATGAGAAGAGAACAAAGTGAATATGCTTAAGAAAAAACAAAATCTCAACAATCAAAGAAAGGCAAACAAAAAACACCTAACTGATAAAGTTATTTTTAAGAACATATTTAGAACACATATCATTACCAGTTAGCAAAGAATTAATACTCTGAAGGAAAAATTAATACATCACAGCTTAGCAGACCAGCCCCCCTCCATTCTGGAAATGTGAAAGGGTGAAGGCCACACACCAAGTTCCTGGAGCTGTGCTTGAACACACTGCCAGTCTCTTTCCACTCCTGGCCAGACTGCTCTGAAAGGCAGTGAACTTGATCCATTATGATGTGCTTTGTAAGCGTTAGGAACTACTTTAGCACCTCAGCTGGGATTCCAGAATATACTATATTGATGGCTGTATTATCTTTTTCACTGTCTCTATAAGTTCCATTACCGAAAAGCAGGAAGTGGTAATAGAATAGAAATTCACCAGTAGAAAAGATCAGAGCTGAACTCTAAGTAAATGTCTCCTTTCTTTCACATCAGCCACCTCTGATGCTCTGACCCTCCTACTCTATTATTGCTCTCAGAACTGGTTATCAATAATCTCCACTCAATCCTGTAAGGCAATTTGGAAAGCCAAGTCTTCTAGTCAAGGGAAAAAGGAAAAAACAGAATTTTCCTCTCCTATCTCCTCTCTCTTCTCCTCAACCAAATAAGTCCTATTTTTCCTCTCTGCTCATCACCTCCAAAACTCTCCTTAAACTTAACCTGTCCTTTACTAGAGACTCAGGCATTGGGTGGAGAAAAGAAATGCCTGAATCTCCTTCCATACTGTTAAATCTCCCACTAGAATTACACAACCTCTCAGACTCTTAATTGTAAAAGCAAACAAAAATCACTATTTTTTCAGTTTTCTTCCCAAGGAAATCATTGCATACTCATATTTTATAGGAATAAATAATTAAATTTAAATAAATATCCCCAGCCTGGACTTTATCTAATGGGCCAAACATTTATCCCCGTTTTTTTTTCTGATTGTAGACATGTGTGTTAGTTGCTCAGTTGTGTCCGACTCTGCAACTCTGTGGACTGTAGCCCACCAGGCTCTTCTGTCCCTGTAATTTTCCAGGCAAGAATACTGGAGTGGGTAGCCATTCCCATCTCCAGGGGATCTTCCCGACCCAGGAATCAAGCCTTGGTCTCCTGCATTGCAGGCAAATTCTTTACCGTCTGAGCCATCAGGGAAGCCCACGTATTAAAACATAATTAGCACTATTCTGTGGTGATTTTCTTTTCATGAAGGGAAAATAAGGAATTAAAGATATATATATATGCATTTTAAAATGTGTATGTAATATATATTAAACACAGTATATATGTATATATATTATATATGTGTGTGTGTGCGCTTAGTCACTCAGTCATGTCCAACTCGTTGCAACTGCATGGACTGAGCCCACCAGGCTCCTCTGTCCACGGGATTTTTCAGGTAAGAATACTAGAGTGGGTAGCCATTTCTTTCTCCCAGGGATCTTTCTGATCCAGGAATCGAACTTGGGTCTCCTGTGTCTCCTGCATTGCAGGAGGATTCTTAACCCAATGAGCCATCAGGAGGGAAGCCCCATGATTAGACATAAATATATGTTGCTTGTGATAAATATATTTATGAGGCCATTATATATATATATACATATACACACACATATATATGTGTATGTATATGTGTATGTGTATATATATATATATATATATATGTATATATATATATATATA
This sequence comes from Moschus berezovskii, assembly GCF_049115385.1. Taxonomy (NCBI): domain Eukaryota; kingdom Metazoa; phylum Chordata; class Mammalia; order Artiodactyla; family Moschidae; genus Moschus; species Moschus berezovskii. The sequence goes on from NC_142472.1 coordinate 18,566,060, forward strand.
TATATATATATATATATAGTGGCTTCCTCACTGGCCTACTGGGTAAGGAACAGAAGACACAGGAGACTCAGGTTCAATCTCTGGGTTGGGAAGATCCCCTGGACAAGGAAATAGCAACTCACTCCGGTATTCTTGCCTGGGAAATCGCATGGACAGAGAGCCTGGTGAGCTACAGTCCGTGGGGTTGCGAAGAGTCGGACACGACTGAGCACACACATAAGCACACACACACTGCTGTGCCCAACACATTTAGCCACTAGTGTTCCTACTACTTTCACCATAGGATTTTTATTTTTCAGCTCTCATGTAGAATCCTGTTCAAAAGTAATCATAACCTTCACCCCACATCATTATACCAAGTGAGAATACTGCTGCTCAATAGATACTGCAATACCAACACTTAAGCACTGTTTAGGGCTCACTGAAGTACTATAATTTCCTCAAAATCAGCAATGGAAAAAATAAGTAGGCATGAATCACTAGTTTAATCATGATGACAGGGAATGCTCACACACTCAGTCACACCATTTTACCATATTTGTAGCAAGCTCTTTCCTACATACTGAACACACAGAAGCAAAAAAGACAAAGTTCTTGCCTCCATGAAGCTTACAGTCTAGGGAAAAGGAGAAAATAAAGGAATGAATAAACATGCAAAATGTGTCAAGCAGGGATACGGGGAGAGATGGAGGAGACACAGCAGACAGGAGGGAGGGGAGTGTGAGGAGGCTGTGGGCATTAAAGTGATGAGAAGGAGTTCCCAAGACAAGGCAACCTTCCAATCTGGGAAACACACCAAGCTTGGCAAGATGCTCTGCTCACCCTGCTGCGTGATCTGCATCCAAACAAATACTGCCTCTAGAAGGAGATGAAAGGGGAAAGACGTCTCAAGGCAAAAAAATCTCTGCCCCTCACTCACTATGGGCTGCTAGTAGTTCAAGCTGCCAGCCAGGAGTCTGGACAGACATGACCCCCTTATGTCTAACCATTGCCCTCTTCTCCAGTGAGCTCTCTGGCTGGGCACACTGAATCCAGCAAAAGAACCCAGATTCAGGAACAGGCTCCAGAAGACACTGGGTTAACAGCTGATAAATGTACCGAACTCCTCCCAAACTCACGGTGGGCATTCTCGAGCAAAGCATTGGGCGGTGGTCTAAAGCTTGCACCCTGGACCCAGACAGACCTGGATTAGAAAACCAGTTCTGCTGACACCCTGTACATCTTTAAGCAAGTCATTGGCCCTTCAATTTCATCATCTGTAAAACAGGGGCAATAATACCTACTCCAAAGGTTTGTTGTGATGCAAAATGCATGAAATAATGGATGAGTATCTGGCAGAGTTCTTCTCCTATAATAGAAACTATACAGGACTAAGATGACCAGAACTGAGACTGAACAAAAATTGGTAACATAAACAGAATTGAAAAACTAGAACTTTGTATAAATATAGAAAAGGTAAACATTCGCCAAGCTAGAAACTAATTCTATGTCCAAGAACCAATACTTTAAGCCCAGTAAAATGAAAAAGCCATAAATGCAAATCATATTTGGAAATGAATTTCTTTCAAAGTCTCCTTTATAGAAGTTCAATTGAGCAAATTTTTAACATTTTACAATTAAAAGAAAATATTTCTTTGTTGAATTCTATTCTCTTATTAAAAATGTGTAGAGATTTTGGGCAATTTGATTTTCTGACAATCCTATGAATTATCTCTACTCCATTTTATTCTTGGAGCAAAGCATTGAGAATATGTTATTCTTATTGTTGATGAAAGTTGATAAAATTCGGATGAGAAAATAAAGGTGCCAACTCACATGTCTTTGCTTTGTGTTCTGAGTCAGTGACTACAGTGGGTAAGAACACTGTCCCCTCAATTCAGATCCACCAGGAACCTCAGGATATGATCTTACTTGGAAATAAGGCTTTTGCAGATGAAATTAAGTTAAGGATGAATCTGAGAAAATGTTGAATTAAGGAGAGCCCTAAATCTAAGGAGAATGTTCTTATAAGAGACAGAAAGAATACTGTCTGGGAAAATACTCAGGGAAAAAAGACAAGTGAAGACAGAGGCTGACCGTGAACTGATGCAGTCACATGCCAAGCATAGCCTAGAGCTGGAAGAAACAAGGAAGGATCCTCCCTTAGAGACTTGGGAGGGAGCACGGCCATGCAGACACCTTGATTTTGAACTTCTGGCACCCAAAACTGTAAGAGCACAAATTTCTGTTGTTTTAAGATACCAGGTTTGCGCAGCCTTCACAGAAAAATAAAACAGTGATGTTCTGAAATATTCAGTTCTTTCTATCATTATGATGGTGTCCACCAGCTCCAGCTTTACCCTCAGAATCCCAGGGTAAGACTAGAGTGTAGAGGATGGCAGAGGCCCTTTCCAGAACGTCTACCCGTTAGGCAGATGGGTGGATTTAATCACGTTTTCTGGAAGTTACTATTGACCTTCACTGTATACTATTAGTGCAGACACTAACACGAAACTAACACAAAACAGGGTTGGTTCCCATGGGCCACGCTTCTTCCATAAATTTTATTCCTGACAAGAGAAAAAAAAGGCAGGATCACAATTATGAGTGTTAGATCAGTCTGGGGAGATGTAGTAGGAAACAATAAACAGCGTTTTAAAGGGCTCAAAGAGGAGAATTATCGGTATCGAAGCAGCACTGTTCCTGCAGTAATGTTTCTACCTTCCATTTAAAGACAGATAAATTTTCCATGACAGCTCTTAATAGCCTCCACAGTTATTCACTGAACTTGCCCTCAAAATTACAGAGTAATAAAAGGATAATAGCATTTGACTGACTACAGTGGAAAGGTGGACTTTTTCAATAAAGTGGCCATTTCATTTCCCCCTTTATCCTGGATTATCCAGAGAGGGTGCTCAATGTGTCTACGGGCTGAGGAATAGCCATAAAGCATCTTCCATCACAGCAATGCCATCTGGACCCTTCATTTATTTATCCACAGAGAAGGAGAATATTTCTCTTACTAGAGACCACACTGACAGTAGACAAATGTCTTAATGAGAATAGTCAAGCTCTGAGTCTTTTAGGTTGAACCACATGAACCAGCCAATACTCAACCACCGTCACCCACAAAAATGGCAACTATGTCAATGACAATCTAACAAAAAATACACTTTACTTATCACTATGTGAACTATAATTAAAATAGGGGAATCTCTCTTAGAATCAACAACTGGAAAACAAAAAAGTGTTAATTAGAAATGCACAACAAGTTTTAGATGTTTAAAGAGGAGGAGCCACAGTAAGGAATATGGACTGAAAAATGTGGCCTGAAATGTGGCCTCTGTATTTTTCAGATTGTTGAGTTAAAAATGAATGAATTTGGAATTGTGTTCGGCTCTGTCTATCCACACTGCCATTTGCACTGCTTGATTGTCTAAGTTTCTCCACTCCCTCTTTAGGTTCTCCTTTAATCCTTTTGTCCACAGCAGTTGCTTTTCAAAGCACAGATCAAGCGGATCAAGTCACTCCTTGCTTAAGTTTAGTATGACCTCCTTTACTGTTGCACACACTCCCCGGTCCTGTCCATGGCTGAGGAAACCCTGAATGACATGGCCCCTGCCAACCTTTCCCATTTCATGTCCTTCCCCTCCCCAGTGCTCCATCCACACTGTCCAGCTCTCAGTTCCTGGATCACGCCAAACTCAAGAGCTACCCACATGGGCAAGCACTTTGTGTAGCTGGTTCCATATTCTTCAAATTCCTTTTGGTCTCTGTGTCCACTCATCCCTCTTGGTATCATTCTTATCTATCATAGCTCCCTGAGCATTCCTTAATGTTTGTCTCAATTTTTCATATAATAGTTTGGATGCCTTGTTTATTTTCTGAGTCTCTCCATTAGAACAGAATCTCCTTGGAGGCAATGACCCCAACACAGTATACCTAATGCCTAGCACTGAGCCTGGTCCAAGATATTCAGCAAATATGAATGAATAAATGGGTGAACATACGATTCAAATTTAGGAGAGCAGATGCTGAAAAGAAGAAGTCTTTCCAAACCACAGAAGGGTATCTCATTGCACAGTGAAAACACACCCAGCTTGTGCACTGTCTGTCTGGTGTCATGGTAAAGCTCATGGGCATATACAACTCTTCCTCTCATTCACCATTCAAACCTTCAAAACCTCAATATACAAATAAGAACTAATTTTGTATTAAGTCTAACATAATATGCAGAGTTACTCAAACCAGTTTAATGTCTTAAAGAATCAATTTTTTTCATGATTCTATTTTTCTATGTAGGTACACTAGGAGATACTGCGGGAGCAGTTCCAGACCACCACAATTAAGTATATATCACAGTAGAGTGAGTCACATGAATTTTTTGGTTTCCCCAGGCATATAAAAGTTATGTTCACAGTATTCTGTAGTCCATTAAGTGTGCAATAACATTATATCTGAAAAAAAAACACACAATGCACATACCTTAATTAAAAATACTTTATTGCTAAAAAAAAAAGAATACCCTCTGAGTCTTCAACAAGTGTTTTTCTTTTTCCTTTTTTGTCAGTGAAGGGGCTTGCCTCCATGTGGATGGCTGCTGACTGATCAGGTTGGTAGGTGCTGAAGGTGGGGGTGGCTGAAACAATTTCTTAAAATAAGACAACAAAGTTTGCTGCATCAACTGACTCTTCTTTTTACAATTTCTCTGTAGCATGCTATCAGTTCAGTTCAGCTCAGTCGCTCAGTCATGACCGACTCTTTGTGACCCCATGAATCACAGCACGCCAGGCCTCCCTGTCCATCACCAACTCCCGGAGTTCACTCAAACTCATGTCCATGAAGCTGGTGATGCCATCCAACCATCTCATTCTCTGTTGTCCGCGTCTCCTCCCACCCCCAATCCCTCCCAGCATCAGAGCCTTTTCTAGTGAGTCAACTCGTCGCATGCTATAGTGCTGGATAATATTCTACCCATAGTAGAACTTTTTCAAAATTGTGGTCAATCCTCTCAAACCCTGCCTCTGTTTTATCAGAAAAATATATATCATAGTTTAAATCTTTTGTTGTCATTTCAACAATCTTCACAGCATCTTCACCAGGAATAGAACCCAGCTCAAGAAACCACTTTTTTGAAACCCATAAGAAGCAACTCCTCATAAGACATCCATGAGGGTTGAAATTAACTTCTTTCAAGCTCCTATTAATGTTCTATTTTGACCTTTTCCTATGAATCACAAATATTCTTGATGGCATCAGTAATGGTAAATTCTTTCCAGAAGGTTTTTAATTTACTTTGCCCAGATCCATCAGAGAAATCACTATCTATGACAGTTATATTATTTCTTAAATATATGTTATTTTTTAAATAATAAGACCTGAATGTCAAAATTACTTCTTGATCCATCCATTGGCTGCATAATACATGTTTTGTAAGTAGACATGAAAACAACATTAACCTCATTGTACAAATCCAAACCCATAAACAGTAAAATACCTAAAAGGAAAGCATCCCCATACATCTCAGGACTGAAACAAAGATGAATCAGACCCCAGCCCATCACACAGGCACCTGACTTCCTTTCTCCTGATCTCATTTCAGTCTCTAAAGCAAATCATAGACGCTTTTAAGAACTCTCAAAGTTACCTGAATGAATAGCACCTGTAAATGTTTTAATACTATAAGTGAACCTAAAGAGTGCTTTGGTGTTAAAGTACTTTTCACATAAATTAACTTAAATATCAACCTTTTTTTTCCCCTCAGTTAGTCGATGACTGAATCTAAGAAATGTCATAAGAAAACTGATACTTCCGTGTTATCCTTCCAGCCTTTTGTAAATGAGAGGAAACACCAAACCAAGATACAAAATTGTTAGTTAGTTTCTTAAGAGTAATGATTATATATATTGTTTACACAGTTCAGTTCAGTTCAGTCGCTCAGTCGTGTCCGACTCTCCACGACCCCATGAATCACAGCACGCCAGGCCTCCCTGTCCATCACCAACTCCCGGAGTACACTCAAACTCATGTCCACAGAGTCGGTGATGCCATCCAGCCATCTCATTCTCCGTCGTCCCCTTCTCCTCCCGCCCCCAACCTTTCCCAGCATCAGAGTGTTTTCCAGTGAGTCAACTCGTCGCATGAGGTGGCCAAAGTATTGCAGTTTCAGCTTTAGCATCAGTCCCTCCAATGAACATCCAGGATTGATCTCCTCTAGAATGGACTGGTTGGATCTCCTTGCAGTATAAGGGACTCTCAAGAGTCTTCTCCAACACCACAGTTCAAAAGCATCGATTCTTCGGCGATCAGCTTTCTTCACAGTCCAACTCTCACATCCATACATGACCACGGGAAAAACCATTGCCTTGACTAGACGGACCTTGGTTGGCAAAGTAATGTCTCTGCTTTTTAATATACTATCAAGGTTGGTCATAACTTTCCTTCCAAGGAGCAAGCGTCTTTTAATTTCATGGCTGCAATCAGCATCTGCAGTGATTTTGGAGCCCAAAGAAACAAAGTCTGACGCTGTTTCCACTGTTTTTCCATCTATTTCCCATGAAGTGATGGGACCAGATGCCATGATCTTTGTTTTCTGAATGTTGAGCTTCAAGCCAACCTTTTCACTCTCCTCTTTCACTTTCATCAAGAGGTCTTTCACATCAGCAGTAAAATAACTAAAAGGAAGACATGATGCTGGAGCATTCAGAAAGAGTAAATTATAAGCATTCAGCATGATTAAATAAACTATCATCATTTCAGTTCAGTTGCTCAGTCGTGTCCGATTCTTTGTGCCCCCTTGAATCACAGCACGCCAGGCCTCCCTGTCCATCACCAGCTCCTGGAGTTCACCCAAACTCATGTCCATCGAGTCGGTGATGCCATCCAGCCATCTCATCCTCTGTCGTCCCCTTCTCCTCCTGCCCCCAATCCCTCCCAGCATCAGGGTCTTTTCCAATGAGTAAGTTCTTCGCATGAGGTGGCCAAAGTATTGAAGTTTCAGCCTCACCATCAGTCCTTCCACTGAACATCCAGGACTGGTCTCCTTTAGAATGGACTGGTTGGATCTCCTTGCTGTCCAAGGGACTCGCAAGAGTCTTCTCCAGCACCACAGTTCAAAAGCATCAATTCTTCGGTGCTCAGCTTTCTCCACAGTCCAACTCTCATAGGAGATATTAAATCCCAAGGAAAAAATGCTGGAAAGTTATTGAGTGTGTTCAGGTACTATATAAAAAGTATTCTTAGTCTGTACAATACCTAAGGTAAAATCTACAAAACCAATAGAAAGACTTTTCTCAAAGTGGCATGACTGGGGAAATTCAATTTCCCAGCACTAGCCAAAAACACATTAAAAACAAATAGGTCATATACCCTTCAGAAGGTCACGGTTAAACAATACACAAGCTATGGTAACAGGAAGAGGAAGGAGAAGCTGGCAGTCAACCATTCTCAATACATTAACAGATTTTTTTCAGATTAGTTAGTTGTCAAGATGTTAAACAGATACACCAAATACACTGGTGAGATGGTCACACGACAGATATCACCATCTGATCATGACAATTGTTCCCATTGATTGGAGCTGTAATCTTGAGATCTTTGCCAAGATCCAGAATTATCCAGAAAACAATTATGAATTGATGTGGAAATATGACACCAACATTAGTCTAGTATTAAAGGAATCCCACAGAGACACTATGTAGGTAAAGACAGTTGAGTGAGGGTAAGATAATGAAGGAAATGGAATAATCCTGAAGATAAGCTTGCTTCATTAACCATTTCTTTTAACTAGTCCTAGACATAGAAACTGAATTTTCTAAGAAATATGAATAATTTTCATGCTAATAAAAGAAATAGCACAATATGGCGATTTTTCAAATATACAGATACACAGCACCGTTTATGTCTTTAGGAGATGATTTTACTGGCAACAAAGCTCAAGAAAACAAAATATTCATAGACTGGTCAATCATTCTAACCCTTGTAAGTTGCTCATGCTTTCTCACTGTTGTTTTAATTGACTTTCCCAAAGGATCTATGCTTAGGAACTGTGGTGCTGGAGAAGACGCTTGAGAGTCCCTTGGACTGCAAGGAGATCCAACCAGTCCATTCTGGAGGAGATCAATCCTGGGTGTTCATTGGAAGGACTGATGCTAAAACTGAAACTCGATGGACATGAGTTTGAGTGAACTCCGGGAGTTGGTGATGGACAGGGAGGCCTGGAGTGCTGTGATTCATTGGGTCGCAAAGAGTCGGGCACGACTGAGTGACTGAACTGAACTGAAATGAAGGATCTATGCAGAGGAGGCAATGGCACCCCACTCCAGTACTCTTGCCTGGGAAATCCCATGGACAGAGGATCCTGGTAGGCTACAGTCCCTGGGGTCGCTAAGAGTCGGACACGACTGAGCGACTTCATTTTCACTTTCACTTTCATGCATTGGAGAAGGAAATGGCAACCCACTCCAGTGTTCTTGCCTGGAGAATCCCAGGGACAGGGGAGCCTGGTGGGCTGCCGTCTATGGGGTCGCACAGAGTCAGACACGACTGAAGCAGCTTAGCAGCAGCAGCAGCAAGGATCTATGGTGAGCAGTTTTCAAATATACTTGCTATATAACTTTGGCAAAATCTTATGCCTACTCTTCTATGAATTTTAGCAATATTTTTCTTTAACAAAGAACAGTGAAACAATAAAGATATGTTGGAATTTCACACATTTTGTGACTTTTTGCTTTATGAAATAATTGTTCTTAATACTGGAAAAAATTCGATTGGATTAGATTTTTCTTTTCCTTAGCACTATTTAATAAATTATGACAATGTAATTGCCAGTGACTTTTCCACAGAATCACAGGCTAGCTGATAATAATAAAGACATTAAATGAATCTGTGGTACTAGATTCATTAATACCAAATAGAGAAGATGTCTGTATTAAAGATCATGAAAAATTACTTTAAATCAACTGAAAAAAGCTAAAAGTCAATTTTTAAGTTTAATTTTGATTGTCTTAATTTGAAATAAAAAGTTTGAAACATTCATACTTGATCAATAATTAATCACAACATTCAATGAGGAATGAAAAAGAATGGCCCATTATATCATCTCTAGGATTCAAGCTAATTAGAAAACATTAGAGTTGAGTGTCTATTACACTTCACTGAACAGACATGCCTGCTGATGTCAAGTTAGATTACAATGCTGGTCAACATCAGCATCAGTAAGAAATCAATCAAAACATCATTTGGAAGACTGCCTGAAAAGCTTGTCCAAACAATGGAAAGTGAAATCTTTTCCTTCAATGTGACTTCACTAAATAAAGTTCTAAAATATATACCTACTGATCAAAAATATATGTACATATAAATGTATATGCACCCATATATGCATGCATATGTATATCATATATATATATATATATATATACACACTAAAAAAATTCAAGATGGAAGGTATGTCTTTGTTTCCCTAAAACTGAAGCACTTCAGTTATTTTCACTGAAGAATATCTAAGAGAGTAACACCTTCTAAGTGATGAACCCCTGGTACAATCTTCTACCTGGCAGTCATTAACAAACAGTGAGTACTAAAATGTATGTATCAGTAGATTGAATGGACAGAGGAAAAAGAATGAAGCAGTGTGATGTGGTGAAAAAAAAAAAAAACATCCCGGGATTAGAAATTAGGATGCCTTCAGTCTGGTGCCACCTCTATAATTAATCCCATGAAATGACACTGGGAAAGGAACTGAAATCCATTAGACTTCAGTTTCTTCAACTATGAAATTAGAACGTTAAGGAGGAAGCAAGGAGAGGACAAAGAAAAAAAAAGTAAGGAAGCACAGAGAACAGAGCATTAATGTCATCAACAATTTTCCCCATTGACATTTGTTGACAGCTATACTCAAGTTCCCCTTCTCTGAACCACAGCTGAGAGTTTCTTCAAAAGCATCCCTGGTTATTGATTACCCTTAAGGCTTGCTACATCTGAGGAAAATCACAATGTTTTTTGTAAGTGTTCAAAAAGATTTTCCTAGAAGTAAAAAAAAAAAAAAAAAACCCACTTAACATTCTAGATCTTTGAGAACATGGGGAATAATTGAATGAGGACACTTATATTTACACATCACCCTGGGATGTATTTAAGTACACTTATATGAATCTGCACATTCTTATATTGGTATCCGTATTTCTAAATATACAAAAAAAAAATGCCTATTCAGAATTTATCCCATGTCAATTTTCCCAACACTCCCTGATTTTCAATGCACGTCAGTGATCAGTTACAAAATTGATGTCTGGGTATTTAATGAAACCAGTTTTTATAACTCTCCTGCAATGGATTTAACACACAATTTTTTATGCTTATAATTTAATTAGCTGGAATCATTTCTGTGATTTAAATTTATCTATTTTCCCCATTTTTCTCATCATCAATTTTTAAGCTAAAGTTGATAAACTAAGGCAATAAACACAGGAGATTCTGGCTCCTGGATATAAAAAGCATAAGTGAAGTGAAGTGAAGTGGCTCAGTCATGTCCGACTCTTTGCGAACCCATGGACTGTAGCCCACCAGGCTTCTCAGTCCATGGGATTTTCCAGGCAAGAGTACTGGAGTGGGTTGCCATTTCCTTCTCCAATAAAAAAAAAAGGATATATAAATACTGACGGCCAACACTTTCCCACTTAAATACCATTCAACATTACCTTATTCCTACTAGTCAATCAGTGTGAGTCGCTCAGTCAAGTCTGACTCTTTGCGACCCCATGAACTATAGCCCACCAGGCTCCTCTGACCATGGAATTCTCCATACAAGAATGCTGGAGTGGTTGCCATTCCCTTCTTCAGGGAATCTTCCCGACCCAGGGATTAAACCTGGGTGTCCTGCATAGAAGGCAGATTCTTCACAATCTGAACCACTAGGGAAGTCCTATGCCTGCAAGGAAAGGAACAAAGGGAGACTTCCAACACTCTGCTTTAAGCTTTTTAAATTGTTCAAGTACTCTATCAGTTCAGTTCAGTTGCTCAGTTGTGTTCAACTCTTTGAGACCCCATAGACCGCAGCACACCAGGCCTCCCTGTCCATCACCAACTCCCGGAGTTTACTCAAACTCATTGAGTTGGTGATGCCATCCAACCATCTCATCCTCTGTCGTCCCCTTCTCCCGCCTTGAATCCTTCCCAGCATCAGGGTCTTTTCCAATGAGTCGGTTCTTTGTATCAGGTGGCTGAAGTATTGGAGTTTCAGCTTCACCATCAGTCCTTCCAATGAATATTCAGGACTGACCTCCTTTAGAATGGATGGTTGGATCTCCTTGCAGTACAAGGGACTCTCAAGAGTCTTCTCCAACACCACAGTTCAAAAGCATCAATTCTTTGGCGATCAGCTTTCTTCACAGTCCAACTCTCACATTCATACATGACTACTGGGAAAACCATAGCCTTGACTAGACGGACCTTCATTGGCAAAGTAATGTCTCTGCTTTTTAATATGCTGTCTAGGTTGGTCATAACTTTCCTTCCAAGGAGTAAGCATCTTTTAATTTCATGGCTGCAGTCACCATCTGCAGTGATTGTGAAGCCCCGAAAAATAAAGTCAGCCACTGTTTCCACTGTTTCCCCATCTATTTGCCATGAAGTGGTGGGCAAGTACTCTATAACCCAAAGCAAACTTTTTTGGCTGCTTCTGTAATTATTTAGTCCTATTAACTTTAGAAACTATGAAACTATTTTGTTTCATTATTCAAGAGTGTACACCAAATTTTCATGATCTATAGGCAATATAAAGGATTAATAAAAGCTACACGTATTTTCCCACTGTTTAAAAAATTGGGGGTATAACAGCATGAAAAAAAAAGCAACTGAACTAGAAAAACAATCCATTCAAATATTCTTAACAGTTTTATGGCATCCGGTAACATTATGGAGGGCATCCTATCCCATATTTTAGGGAACTAAAAAAATGGCTCAAAAAGATTGGATCCCAAGTTCTCTAAACCTCAGTGTATACACATATATAACAAACTTCAGAACATATAAGTATATAATAATAACAATTCAATATGTGCATTTTGATATTTTTCATTTACTCCTTCCTTCTTTGAAAAATCTAGAGATGCATATATAAAAAATATAAATGCATTGAAATTCAGAAAACTAGTCACTCATCTTCATGCATCCACCTATTTTAAGTTCTTAATAGATTTCTGGTGTGTTTTAAGACATACTCAACTAAAATTAGTGAGTACTACATATGTGGGATACAAAATAATATAACATCTTAATTACTCATTTTCAGGTAACTCTCAGTGTAGTATTACAGACATAATCCTTTACTTACTGTATAGGTTGTGGGATAAATGATAAGCTATTCAGATGGAGTCCAGGCTAACAGGGCTCAGAGTTCCTATCCATGTTTCTTGATATGGAAGATACTGTTCCCCAGGTTACATGTTGAAAACTTATAGGGGTCATTTCTACTTTGTAACAGAATTACTCTTTAGCACTTACCATTGATATAAGTATAATATAAAACAGTTTTATTTCCCATTACAGTTGGGTGATTATATGGATTTTAACAAATAATACAGATGGGTAGGTCATACATCTAAAGATTTCATGTAAAGATAATGAAGGCATTATTAAATGATTATTATTAAAAGGGGACTTATTCTGTAGGAGTGGGGGCTTTCCCGGTGGCTCAGTGGTAAAGAATCAGCCTGTAATGCAGGAGACTCAGGAGACTCAATCCCTGGATCAGGACGATCCTCTGGAGGAGGGCATTGCAACCTAATCCAGTATTCTTGCCTGGAGAATCCCATGGACAGAGGAGCCTGGCAGACCACAGACCTTAGGCTCACAAAGAGTTGAACACGACTGAAGTGCCTTAACACGCACACACGCATGCTATAGGAGTAAGAACCACAATCTACAAAGATTTGCAACCTATAAAAGCATAATGTGATATATACTAATTACTGAAGTATCATTGTATACAAAGTGCCAAACACTAAAAATTGGAGTGACTAACAGAGGGCTTAAGAGATGCATTACCAGACAGGTGACATTGAAACTGGGCTTTGAAAATTAAATACAGGTTTCCAGCTGGAGAGATGCCACGGCTGGCCTGGACTGGGGGAACCACAACATAGGCACCAAGCTGTAGCAGAAGAAACACGATGAGCAAACAATTGAGTCGGATGATGAAGTTAATATATCTGACTGAAGCAAGTACCTGTATTTCACACTAAGGAGTTTCAAGCTTATCAAGTAGGCAGCAGGAAGCCATCAAATTGCAGAATAATTTCTCTGGTCATTTCTGATTTCAAAAATATACAATTATATTCGATCCTTTGCCTGGAGAAATAATTATTAGAACCTTGATATTTATATTTTGCTTACTATGTTATTTCAAAAGCTTAGTTATTCCACTACAGGATTTTAAAACGCCTTACAGTGTTCAAAGCGAGACCATGATTTTGAATGCAAATGAAAATCAGAAAAGGAATATTGAGTTTAAATCTACAGTGTTATTTCAAAAATATGCCCTTGAAAATGCTATTCCAAATGAAAATGTAACCAGTTTACTTAAATTAAAATATACGTTCGTTTGATTAACTTTTCAGTTTTGCCTATTGCTTCCTTTGTAGCAAAAGGTGCCCCTTTCGAATTATATAGCCTTCATCCTTAAAGTTTCCAGAGGAAATTATTTATTAAACGTTCCATTTTAGTTAGCATAGATTTTTTTTTATCTCTTATTTCAGACAGGAAAGTGGTGAGGATGCCCCACATCAAATCAAGTTCTTAATAATGAGATACACATGTAACAATTTATTTGTATCAAAGCAAATTAAAGTTAGAGAACTAGAGTATGATCAGAAGACCTTTCTTTTTGCTTCACAGAATTTTATCTGGAGATATTGGAACATTGCTACCAACAAAGGGAGTTCTAAAGAGATGGATTCCTTTTGTTTTATCACTGTTTTCTCAAACCAGACCAATGAACTCTCCACCCCTGACCCTTTACACTGGACTGACCCTCCACAAACTAATCTCCGTAGGGCTCATAAAAGTGAGTTGTAAACTCCAGCAGCTGTTCAGCAGAAAGAATAGTGCAGGACCCCTCCCTACCTTCTTGCCCCTTTGCTGACACTAAACACTTCCACATTCTTTCCTCATCTACCTTGGCCAGGACACAGAGCTTCCTCCTACCCTCCGTGATGTGGGTCATCACAAGTTTGTGCTCCTGACTTCTTGAACTTTCATATAGATTCTGGCTTAGGAAGGAGGTCATGGGAGATTCACTTCCCAGCTCTGATGTTTCTACAGCCCATCCTGACTCTCAACATAAAGTGTCCTTTGACACTTCAGAGCTACTGACAAAGACGCATTTGTCTTTTTTGCAGTTGTAGCCTGAATGAGGTTGGTAGATGACTTCTGTGTGTGTGTGAGTGTGTATGTAAATATATTTATATGACCATCTAGCTCAGCTATAAGGATTAACCTGATTTGAAGGCTACATGTTGGAACAGAAAAAGTGGAAAAAATTCAGCCAGAAAAAGAAATTAATACAAGATGTCCTTCTGAAGACATTCAATTAAACTTATTCATATTCTTAATGATTGTTAACACATTGATTTATTTATTTTATAAGTATTTACTGAAATGAATCTGGAAATAATCTTTGTGCACATGGAAGTGTTTGGAAATACCTAAAATGAGCATAGCCACAATATTATACATATATATTTTATACAACAACACATATTATATATGTAATCATTAAATTGTGCCTGATTCCTTTGTAACCCCATGGACTACAACCTGTCTAATCTGCCCAGGGGAACTTCCGAACACAGGGATCGAACTTGCATCTCTTGCATTGCAAGTGGATTCTTTACCACTGAGCCACAAGAGAAGTCCACATCCCCTCTATTCTACTAGGAGTGTCCCCATGGAAAAAATCAGTAGAAACAAAGGAGTAAATGCAGAGGAGAAATAAAAGGATAGTTCAAACAGAAAAGTAAATTTTCATATGGAGAGTTACTGGCCATAGAATACAAAGCAAAATAACACAGCAGTTAAATAATAAGATCCTTAATCAACATTTATAAAGTTGTCAGGGGCTTCCCAGGTGGCACTAGTGGTAAAGAACCTGCCTGCCAATACTGGAGACATAAGAGATGTATGTGGGTTCCAACCCTGGGGCAGGAAGATCCCCTGGAAGAGGGGATGGCAACCCACTCCAGTATTCATGCCTGGAGAATCCAACAAAGAGAGTCCATAGGATAGCACAGAGTTGGACACAATTGAAGTGACTTAACATGCACACATAAAGTTGTCAAATGTTTTCTTTTGTCAAAGGTTATCTGTATTGCTGCCAGAATCCTATAGTATGACGAATATATGATATATAAAGCACAAACAAAACAAAGGGCTTGACAGGAATAAAGTACTTCTGGTATTACCTATACAGACCAAGGCAGCTTTTGAGCAGAATTACCCTATTTGATGATAATTATGTAAATCTTGATTTTATTTCACCATGAAGTTGGGAAACCCAATCCTGAAACCACTTTTAAAATTAAAAATTTCAGTTCATTACTCGTGTGTGCTCAGTTGTTCAATCATATTTGACTCTTTGCTATCCCATGGACTGCAGGCTGCCAAGTTCCTCTGTCCATGGAATTTCAATTCAGTTCAGTTCAGTCACTCAGCCATGTCCAGCTCTTTGCGACCCCAAGGACTGCAGCACGCCAGGTTTCGCTGTTATCACCAACTCCCAGAATTTACTCAAACTCATGTCCATTGAGTCGGTGATGCCATCCAACCATCTCATCCTCTGTCGTCCCCTTCTCCTCCTGCCTTCAATCTTTCCCAGCATCAAGGTCTTTTCAAATGAGTCAGCTCTTCCCATCAGTTGGTCAAAGTATTGGAGTTTCAACTTTAGCATCAGTCTTTCCAATGAACACTCAGGACTGATCTTTAGGATAGACTGGTTGGATCTCCTTGCAGTCCAAGGGACTCTCAAGAGTCTTCTCCAACACCACAGTTCAAAAGCATCAATTCTTCAGTGCTCAGCTTTCTTTATAGTCCGACTCACATCCATACATGACTACTGGAAAAACCATAGCCTTGACTAGACAGACCTTTGTTGCCAAAGTAATGTCTCTGCTTTTTAATATACTATCTAGGTTGGTCATAAATTTTCTTCCAAGGAGTAAGTGTCTTTTTATTTCATGGCTACAGTCACCATTTGCAGTGATTTTGCAGCCCCCAAAAATAAAGTCTGCCACTGTTTCCACTGTTTCTCCATCTATTTGCCATGAAGTGATGGGACCGGATGCCATGATCTTAGTTTTCTGAATGTTGAAATTTAAGCCATCTTTTTCACTCTCCAGGGAATTTACCAGGCAAGAATACTGGAGTGGGTTGCCATTTTCCCCTCCAGGGGATCTTTCCAACCCAGGAACTGAACCTAAGTCTCCTGCATCTCCTGCCTTGACAGGTGGATTCTTTACCACTGAGCCACCTGGGAAGCCCATGTCCAGTACTATACTCATTCAATTCTTTTTAATGATTATATGCTTTATACTAGAGATATTATGTTTAAGAGAGGCTGGGTAACATGAATTCAGTGAAAGCAGCCCACGCTATCTTGACACCATGGCTTTTCCCAGCTCTGGAGCTCACAGTGGCAACCAAGACTGAGACAGCGTTAATAGAAGGGTCTCTGTTCTTGCTCGCTGTGTAGACAACATTTGCAGGCAGGACCAGGAAAGGCGTTTTCTGTATTCCCTTCTCCTCACCAACCTCAGTCCATGCCCCCGCAATGTATATCTCTTCCATAAATAATCAGAGATGCAGTCAGTCATACTCGGAGATAACCCACCACCTATTACAGACTCTAGCACGTACAAACATGTTGGGTTTTTTTTTTCTTTTATAAAGTTCTAACTTTCACTCTCAAGGGCAGGAAAGATTCCTAGATTCATCGGTTATATTTGCCTTTTACTCTCAGGAAGTAGCAAAGAGGGAAAACCCACATTTCTGGCCCCTTCCCATTCTATCCAACTTCTGCTGTCCACTGCAAGGAAGTTTTAAAACAAATCGCTCTGCCACAGGAAGCTGTTATGAAAGAGGGGTCAGGGGAAACAAGCAGGACTGCCAAAGAGCTCCTGACCAGTTTCAGGTCCCTTCCACGCACAGGCTGTATAGACAGGATGGCCATGAGGCCAAGGGTCTTTTGAAGCTGCCCTGGGAGAAGGGAAGATGAGAAAGCCTCATTCTTCCCTGCGGTTGTAAAACAGTGGCAGGAGCACACTGGAGGATTTATGATGACCCACATTCTCCTTTACCCTTATATGTGCTGGTAGGGGTGAGGGCAGTGCTCAGGAAGGGCCAGATACACTCAGACAGCCTTCTACTCGTGTGTAACCTCATCACTCCATCGAATATTTAAGTACAGCTGTGGAAAAAAAGAAATACTCTTTCTGCACATTGGGAAACACAAGTTCTTTAAGCAGTGCTCAATGTTAATGGAAAAATCTCTCTCCTGCTCGGAGCCTGTATTGTTATTACACTGCTGAGCACAAATACAGCCTTGGTTTGCCTCCCTAATAGCCGTTGTTTTGTCTGCTCCTATGCGTTCCAGAAATAGCCTAGACTTTTAGTGTCATTTACATCAGAGTCAGAAGAATAATCAGGAAAATAATAATTCATGAAAAATTAATTAGGCCTTATGCCATATTAGAGACGAGCTATTTTTAATTGACAAAGGCCGGGATAACATGGGCTTCAAAGGAAGAAGGGGCACGTGGCAATTAAAGAGGCTGACTGATGGGAGAGCTGATTGCTTATCAATGACTAGATCATCACTGTTTGCATTCCACTGCATGCCTCAAACATAAGGCAGTTAAAGATAAAATCAAAGACCAAATGCATCATAACATGTCTCTGGACACAGGCTTAATTTTGAGCAAAAAAATAATATTTTATTCATGGGATGATGAAAATGACACCTAAACTTACCTTCATTTTAAGCTTAATATAGCAATAAAACTAAGATTTCATTTTTTGGGGCTCCAAAATCACTACAGATGATGACTGCAACCACAAAGTTAAAAGACGCTTGCTCCTTGGAAGAAAAGCTATGACAAACCTAGACAGAGTGTTAAAAAGCAGAGACGTCACTTTGCCAGCAAAGGTGCGTTTAGTCAAAGCTATCGTTGTTCCTGGTGGCTCAGACTGTAAAGAATTTGCCTGCAGTGCAGAAGACCCAGGTTTGATCCATGAGTTGGGAAGATTCCCTGGAGAAAGAAATGGTAACCCACTTCAGTATTCTTGCCTGGAGATTTGCAAGGACAGTGGAGCCTGGCAGGCTACAGTCCATGGGGTAGCAAAGAGTTGGACATGACTAAGCAACCAAGATGTTCACTTTGGCTTTTCCAATAGTCATGTACAGATGTGAGAGCTGGACCATAAAGAAGGCTGAGCGAGAATTGATGCTTTCCAACTGTGGTGCTGGAGAAGACTCTTTAGAGTCCCTTGGACTGCAAGCAAAACCAACCAGTCCATCCTAAAGGAAATCAGTCTTGAATATTCATTGATAGGACCAATGCTGAAGTTAAAACTCCAAATCTCTGGCCACCTGATGCAAAGAGCCAACTCACTGAAAAAGACCTGATGCTGGGAAAGATTTAGGGCAAGAAGAGAAGGGGACAACAGAGAATGAGATTGTTGGATGACATAACCGACTCAATGGACATAAGCCTGAGAAAACTCCAGGAGACAGTGAAGGACAGGGAAGCCTGGTGTGCTGCAGTTCATGGGGTCACAACTTAATGACTGAACAACGGCAACCAATGAAACAAAAAAATGGGCTTACCATGTCCAAACTTAACTGACGAGGAAGATAGGAATCTAGGAATTACTAGAGTAGCGATTTGCTAAATATTTTTATTTCATTATCTCTCCTTTTTTTGTTATTTTTATTCAACCTGTTTCTAACATAAAGGAGGGTGAGATTAAAAGAGGTTGAATTATTGCAGGGTTGTGACACTAACTACAAGTTTCCAAACAGCAGCAAAGTCCATACTAGTAATATAGTTAAGCTACGCTTCATCTGAGCTTCTTCTTGCCCTTCTTATCATCTCTTCCATGACTTCATATTACTGGTACTTATTCACTGGTATCTTGGGTCGCTTCCACATCCAGCACAAGGAAAAGACTGTTGAAGAAGAAGATGCCCTGGACAGACATGTAGAGAAATAAGCACATCAATGACCTTATTACTCATCAACTTCCCAGCTTCTGTAAAGACGGAAACTGTATTTGAACACAGGGAACATTCTTAATCAAGACCCATAATTCTATGAGTTCTACCACCAGCTCTGGAATCTCTAGGCTTTCCATTACAGGGAAGGCATTAGAATATATATTCTCTAACTCTCTTCCAGATCTAAAATACTTGACTTATTTCAGAAGTTCCCAATTTTGTATTCTAACCATTAGAAAGAAACAATAATTATGAAACATGATACAGATGTTAATTTTTCTTACAAGAGCAATGGTATTACAACATATAAATGCATCAAATTAACAGATACACCTTAAATTTATAAAATATTACATGTTAAATGTTAAATTTCAATTTTTCAAAAAATGCCAGTTCTGAACATTTAATGAAATCATTAGGGACCTCTAGAAAAGTCTGATTTCTGACCCACTGGATCAGAATTTCCTGGTATGACCACTTAAGAGTTATTTTACAAAAGATCCCCACGTGAATTTTATGACAACACCAGAATAATGATAAGGATGTCAGGGATGCATTAGATCCCTACATTAGATTTAAACCCTTCGAGGGCAGCAACTGTATCTTGTGCATCTTAAAATCTCTGTACAGGACTTGGGGTGTTAGAGATGTTCAATAATTTAACTGCTTCATGATTAAATAACTGCTAAACAGAACCTGGACATTTTTTGTTGTTATTGGATCATACTGAAAGAGGATATGTTATGAAGGCAAATGGTATGTTTATCTAATGTCACCTAATTATAAACCCATAAAACCTGATCTCAGCTTTAACTAAAGTCAGAAATATAAATCATAAGTCAGGAATTAACCGTGTAATTAAAATAAAAGTTTTTATTTGATACAATTTTCTGAATGGCTCATTCTCCTAGGCAGTGGTTTGAGCATTCACTTTAATAATATTAACCTGACCTATATCTTTTGCTTTCACAGAGTTCATTGTCATGGAAGACATACTAATCTAAGCAAAATGGAGCATAATACAAGAGATGGCTTCATGGATTCAACACTGGTCATTTTTTTCATTACACCATTTGTTTTTTTCTTGGTGTGTTCTTCTGTTGCCAGAGGAATTAAAAGTGAAAATATAAGCTGATGTTAATTTGCCTGTGAATTAGATCCCGGTTTAGAGTTCAGCAACAATGTCAAACATTCCCTGCTAGGAAGCTGTTAATACTGGAAGCAGAGGCTCAGGATGAAGATCAGAGGTTGAGTATTATGTGTTTATTTTGAAATGATGTGAAATGGGCTCCTCTGCATCTAAACGGACAGAAAAAGACCCAAGCATTAACTTGGGGTTCATTAAAAGTAAACATAAGCCTGTCCATTCACTGCATTTCCCCCCAAAATCCCCTCTGGTGAAAAACAAAATCACCAGCACAAACAGCTGGGTTTGGGTGACACCATGCTGCCTGAACACCATTGTTTGATAGGTTTAATGTCACTTTCATGCTATTACAAACCACAGAGAGAGAGGCTGAGCTGCATCCAGCAGGGCAGCTAACATTCTGTAGCTAATTGCATGTAGCTCCATGACAGTACGAAGGAAGGACAACCCTGCATATGTCTCAGAAGGGAATAGAAAGATATTTTCTTTATAGTCACCCATCTGTCTGGTCACAACAGAATGGCACACAAGTCCTAGCCGCAGTTCAGTGTGTCCTTCAAGAATGATTTTCCAATTATACAGATTCTATCACCTACCTCTCAGATATAGGCTGCTGGTCATCATTTCCATCTATTTTATGAACAATAATTTATCTGATATCCTAAGGCATCAACTGAAGTGAAGTTCTTCAAATAGATTCCAAAATCGAACAGAGAATACTGTTTTGTTGGATAAAGGCCGAATTCAAGAAAAGGGGGGAAAATGTTTAGGAGACACAAAATGAAAAATCACATGTCATCACACATTTTTTGAGTGTGTGTGTGGCTAAAATAATGGAATGCATACTCAGCTGCACTGGAAAGGACCTAAAACAGTATCTACCCCATACTCCTCACTTTGTGGCCGAGTATGAGGTTCATGGAGGTTAGATGACTGGTGGAAAGTCCAAAGAGTGAACCTACATTTCCTGAAACCTGAAGCTCAATATCAACATGCAAGCAACCCAGCTGAGAATTTTTTCAAGCATTTCTTCTCACAAACACTGAAGACCCAGAAAGAATGGGGGAAAAGAAAGAGCAAGCAAACTCACTGTAGACAAACCATCTGCCCAAACGAGGAGAATCTCGACATCTCTCAAGGGATCTGAAATGCTCTATCCTGTTACTACACACTACCATTTCCATATTGTATCTTACCAATTAGAGGTCAGTGCTTCTGTCCAAATTACACGTCTACCATAAAGCTTTTTATGTACAGTAGGTGTTTGGCATACATACAAATTGAAAGGATGTAAGGTGGGAGGGAGGTTCAAGAGGGAGGGGGTATAGGGGCTATATATAAATATACATGTATATATCTATGACTGATTCATGTTGACGTTTGGCAGAAACCAACACAATTCTGTAAAGCAAGTATCCCTCAATGAAAATAATAAATTTAAATTTTAAAAACAAAGAAAAAATGAATTAATGAAAGCAAAGCCCATCCGAGTTAACCAAGTACCAAAGTAAGTCTTTACTTTCATCAGTCCAGAAACAGGCCAACAAATAGCGCAATGGATTTACCAATGTAAGACCAATGTAACCCATACACAAATGTGCTCCCATCAACTTCTGATTTCCTCATGGACTTATTGCTATGTGATAGTGCGTTACACTTTTCTCCACCCGTGCCTCCAGTCCTCTTAGCCTTGTTACCTGATATTGGATTATACTTTTATGTGTTTATTTCACTGTCTGCCACCCATCTACCATATGAGCTTTGTAGAGCAAAGAGTTATCTGGTTCACTCTGTGCACTGTTTTCACGCAGGTGTTGAATGAGTCAATCAGACCGAAATGATCCATTGATAGATTCAATCATAAAAAACTTGCAATTTTAAGATGCTACTTTTCCATCAAACTATTTATTATACTTTATAACTGGTAAAATTTTTCATTCATTTGTTTCCCTATCACCCAAATCATAAAGTTTGACAATAAGAGATAATATTCTCTCATTATTGCACAAATACGTAACCCAAAATCTAAGCTCATTAGATTTAGCTGATAAAATCCATTTAATATAATCCTTTGCAATCTGCCTGGTGTATGTGGCAGGTTGTATGATGCCCACCCAAAGGATGTTTCACAATCAATTCCCCACAAGCTTCTTTCTCAAACTAAATATATCCTAGGGAGGGAGGTTCAAGAAAGAGAGGACATATGTATGCCTATGGCTAATTCACACTGATGTTTGACAGAAACCAAAATAGTATTGTAAAGCAATTATCCTGCAATTAAAATATATATATATATATATCCTGAATCATTACATGCTCTAGCCATGAAACTGATTTTCCGTTATACTTGGAATAGGTAATATAGACACTAAGAGTTATTGTAAATTCCAACTTAGACTTGGCAAAATAGAATAAAAGATCTGTCATGACCACCCACATTGCTGTAGATCTACTTTACCAAAATTATGAGATCATCTATTATCTATTAGTGTTCTAATTATCTTACTTTCACAGATCCTCTTTTCACTATATCAAAGTCAATACAAACAGGAATAAAGGCCATCTCTCTAAACACTGAAGCGCACTGAGCCATTTTGAATTTTTTCTAAAAAGGGAATTAACAATCTTATGATATCTATATGTGAAATATTTTGTTAAACAATAACCAAGATTATCCTTCATTATTACATTAAAAATGTACCAAATCATTTAAGCTGACCAGATTTGGCTGGTAAAATCCACTTAATGTAATCCTTCATAATTTGCCTGATGCTCGTGTCAGGCTGTAGGGATTCCCTGGTGGCTCAGATGATAAAGAATCTGCCTGCAGTGCAGCAGACCCAGGTTTGATCCCTGGATTGAGAAGATTCCCTGGACAAAGGAATGGCTACCCACTCCAGTATTCTTGCCTGGAGAATTCCATGGACAGAGAAGCCTAATGGGCTATAGCCCATGGGGTCACAAAGAGTCAAGACATAACTGACTAACACTAATTAACTGTGTCAGACTGTACGGATGCCCAACCAAAGGTTATCCCAATCACCCACCAGCCTCTTCCTCAACAACAGCAGCCTAATTTTAATAAAACCTGGTTCTTGAAGAAGTTATACATGAGTAACCCTAGGACTTCACTACATTTAAGTTTCTAATGATTGGACAATCAATTCCTTTATTGAGTTTGATCTTCTATAACTTTAACAGAAAACCTTGGCACTATTTTTTCTCTTTCTGAAACAATATAACTATTTTTCATCATTGTCTTTAATTAGGCATTATGACTTCAAATTATGAAATTATTTATAAGTCTGCTTTCAGTTCAGTTCAGTTCAGTTGTTCAGTCGTGTCCGACTCTCTGCGACCCCATGAATCACAGCACGCCAGGCCTCCCTGTCCATCACCAACTCCAGGAGTTCACTCAAACTCATGTCCATCGAGTCGGTGATGCCATCCAGCCATCTCATTCTCTGTTGTCCCCATCTCCTCCCACCCCCAATTCTTACTCAAGGAATAAAAGGGGGACTCTGATCTGGAGGTGTTTATGTTTACCATATCAGTTCAGCTCAATTCAGTCGCTCAGTCATGTCCAACTCTTTGCAACCCCATGGACTGCAGCACACCAGGCCTCCCTGTCCATCACCAACTCCCAGAGTTTACTCAAACTCATGTCCAAAAATCTTTATATTATCTAGAAACCAAAAGAGCATACCAATTCTGGAACTGTAATTAAAATTTTAAGAAGAGTTTTCATTTCAGTATGATAACAACTGTCTAGAATAATGAATGCAACATTGAAGCCTGTCTCTTCCATAATTTAAAGGCATCTACCTGATTCATGGGGGCGCAAAGAGTCGGACACGACTGAGTGACTGAACTGAACTGAACTGAACCCATAGGTCTCTGGGCATGATTGAAGGACTGCCATAGAAAGGCAGAATAATGTTCATCATTTAAGTGAATTTGAAAAGTAGTTCCTTGCTGCTTTGGAGGGAATGTCTATTGGCATTTTTTAAAAAATACAATAATGACACAATCTGCATAATTACTTGTCAGTTAGCTTGGGTATAGCAGGCCATGGAGAATACTGATTGTTTGAAATACACTGCCTTCATAGATATGGATTTAATGATGATAATTTTAAAGCTAGGAATATTAACAAAAGGGTTGATTGAAGCTTTTGAACATTTCTTTTTATAGTTCTTGTATTTTCATTCCTTCTTGTAAAATACTGACAGTTTTCTCAAGTGGCAAAAATGCTTAAACTATTGCTTAAAATGTTATTAAAATAATAGCAAATCTGAACAAAATCAGCATACTTTTGGGTTTATTATTCTGCTCAGACTAGAACATTCAAATATGATTATAATCAATTAGTATTTTATTTACTAATAACATTATATATCAATACCATTCCAATAAAAATGATAGACTATAAAGACAAAGCCATTTTTATTCTTGCTTTAGAAAAGTAAAATGTATTTTTAACCACAATATAATTTTTTTAATGTTTCATTGGTTGATACATTCACATTTAAATTTGCTATGTTTTTTCTGTTGGATTTATTCCTTAGTATAGACACTCATGCTTCTTCTTGATTAATGTTTGCATGATATATCGTTTTCCATCCTTTTACTTTTAACATTTCGATATCATTACATTTGTAGATGCTTTCTTGCAGACAGCCTAAAAATTGGGAAGTGTTCTGTAACCCATTCTACCAATCTCTGTCTTTTAATTAGTATATTTAGACCATTTACATTTAATGTAACTACTGATATGTTAGGGCCTAATCTCTGTTATCAGTGGAGAATATGTGACAAATCTCTCCTTCACCCTCACACACTAGTAACAAGGTACTCCTTTCATTCCTCAGTGGGTGATGCCAGAGATCTAGAAAGGAATAAGCTATCCATCAGTCTTCCCTTCATAGTGCCTATAGAGGCCACACAGGGAGCCAGAACTTCCTGTCATCATATATTGCCAAGTGAAAGCAGGAGGATATATGTTACTATTACATAGAATAGACTTCAGAGCAAAGAAAATTACCAAAGACAGAGAAAGACATTACATAATTATAGCAGGGTCACTCTACCAAGAAGACATAACAATCTTAACTGTGTATGCACCAAACAACAGAGCCACAAAACAAGAACAGAAAGGCAAAATACACAACTTGGCAACCGCAGTTAAAAGACTTCAACTATTTCTCAACAAATGGTAGAACAACTAGAACTAGAAAAATCTTGGAAAGATGACTAGAAAAGACAATTCTCTAGCAATATTAAAAAAGGAAATTTTCTGGGAGAACATATAAGTTATTATTATTAAGAGTGAAATGGGGTATCGACAGAGGATAGCATTTGTTTCTCTTTGTGATACATAATTGGTAGTATCAGGTTAGCTGTTGCACAGTTAATGCTGTCGTTTAGAAGGGCTGAATTTCTTTCTGATAGCAGTTTTAAAGGCAAGCTTCTACAGTAAAATTCTGAATGTACAGTTCTTTTTAAAACAAGATTCCACTACTGCAACCTCAAATAAGCAATGAAAGGCTTTTCAGTGATGATGAAATTTTAAGTTTGAAAAGTACAAATAATGAAAAAGCTCCCCAAGTGTTGGGACAGTGTTTCTTTTGTAATCACCAGCACATTTCCAGCATCAAGAACAGTGTCCACTGTATCTTAGAGACAGTAAATATTTGCTGAATGAATAAGTGAGGGAGTTAGAAATTGGAAAAGGTACAAACATGTAAATTAGAAAACAGACTAGGAGTTTAAATAAATGTTTGATTTACTCGATTTTAGTAAAAAGAAATCCATAAATCAGAGCAAAAGTCATGGGAGTGGCAGAAAATTGGGGAATGAAATTTGGCTTACAAATCAATATGACATAAATTCTTGCTCAAGTTTTTCAGTGTCCCTGCTATATCTCAAACCCACTCAAATACATGGATTACAGATCACTGGCATTTTGCTCTGTTTGAATCAGAATTTTTTCCCCTAACATTTCCCACCAAAATATTATAAGACTTACTGAACAATAAACAAATTAAACTTTTTTGTGAATAATGCACAGGAATATAGAATAAAAAGGCTGGAGAAACACAGGTGGCTGATTTTAGAAAGTTAAGTGATTTAATTCAGTGATAATTTCTAAAAAGGAAATTGAGTGTCAATGAAGCATGCATGCCCTCTTCTACATTATCCGCAACAGTGCATGTAATTTGCACACATTTAATTAACTAATAAAACCCCTATCTGTAACATCAGGTTTGGAAATGTCATTGTTGATGACATGCTGCTCCATCAGGTTTAGGTGATTGTTTTTTGTTTTGCTAACACCAAGTGACAACATATCCAAATGTGCTGTCTAGCACTTCTACTTGCTTTCAAGTATTTCTCTGTTTTTTGTTGGGGGCTTTCCAGGAAATAAAACCCTGGAAGAGTTTTCTAGAATAGGATAGGTATTCTAGGTAGGATAGAATTTACAGAATTCTGTAACTACAAAGCTTTAACTAAATGGTGATCCAAAGAAAAACTGAGGCCTAAAGAGGCATAATCACAAGGGGATCCACGCAACCACAGATTATGTTTTGCTGCAGACAAATCAGGTGGTCGATTTGACAAGAGATATATAGTGCTATCTCTTGCTCCACAACTTGGATTGTTTTTTTGCCTTGTCCCCTGATTCAGAACCCTAGTCTGAGCTTGTAAAATACTGCCACGACACTAAAATTTTGAAGATAGAAGATAAAGTATAAATAATATGTTCCACCTATATTTTACACAGCATACTAAGTCTTTATTATATATAGAATCATATTTTTCCCTGGAACTAAATCAATCAGGAGAAGAGACATTCAGTCTCTATATTATCACATGTACATAGTATCAGCTTTCTCCAGGAAAAAAAAAAGATTGTTAGAATCTGCCAGGTGAAGAAATCAGAATCAATGCCACCCATAGTCATTGTTCATTAACAGAGATCACTACTTCACTGTCAAGTAAAAAACACAATTGTTCTCATAAAATAATTAGGTTAAGGGTTCTCTAAAATTTAGAGTCTATGTTTCATTAAAACACACACATGTACATGTACTTTAAGATGAGGGCATTCATACTATAACATAACGGTTCTCTGTATCATCATACTTGTGTGTCAAGTATTGTTGTTGATTTTTAAAGGCAAAATACTTGACTACTAGCATTGAAGTTATGAGACTGGGCTCTGAAATGAGGGTTGAGGATTAGACAGAGGATCTGCAAAGCCAGATCAATAGAACTTGACACGTGACCAGGCATGGGAAGGAATGATCCAGGGGAATTCTGTTGCCAGTAACAGAGATTAGGCAATCTGAAGAATTTATTTCCTGATAAGTATCAAAGGAAGGACATCAAAGAGAGTGGAAGAGAAATGACAAGTTCACCTTTGAAAGCCTGAAACTTCAGGAGACTCTAGGAAGTCCTAAGGAAGACGTGCTGCAGGATGTCAAACGTGCTGATCGAGGGTTTATTAATAAGGTCAGAAATGAGAGTTAACCACAGACGAGCTTGTCATTGACCTCACCGTATGTGCCTGACCCCACTATAAGGAGAGCTGAGATACGGGGAGTTGTTTTAAATTTCAGGAACATGTACTTCTTTTATTTCAAACAAGATTCACTTAATTCATAGTGTTTACTATCATATCACTGGCTAATGGAATAAAAAAAGGGGAAAAACGTTACTAAATGTCATATCACAGCAAAGTGTAGCACCAATAATTAACCCCGAATAGCAGTTTTATTAATACGGTATTTCCTTCATGAAATGTGGAAACATTAAGATTGCTTTCAGTTCAGTTCAATTCAGTTCAGTTCAGTCACTCAGTCGTGTCCGACTCTTTGCGACCCCATGAATCACAGCACGCCAGGCCTCCCTGTCCATCACCAACTCCCGGAATTCACCCAAACCCGTGTCCATCGAGTTGGTGATGCCATCCAGCCATCTCATTCTCTGTTGTCCCCTTCTCCTCCTGCCCCCAATCCCTCCCAGCATCAGAGTCTTTTCCAGTGAGTCAACTCGTCGTGTTTTTTAAAAAAATTACTGACTTACCATGCATCACAGTGTTTTTTCTCACTACTCTAGCTATATGACATAAATTCTCCATGAACTTGATCTTTCCATTCTAATTTCTGCACATGGTGATTAAGACAAAAATTATTTTTTCTTCATGCAACAAGAGTTATCTCTTTGTCAACTTTATTAGTGATATTTACTAAGGCACAAAACCCACTGACATAATTTAGTACTTGTGAAATGTCTCAGTAGAGATGCTAATAAATTTTGCAGCCATTTAGGAAATAGCCGTTCATCAGTATTACTTAGCCTTCTAACTGTCCTGACCTCTCTTTTCACCTAAAAATGAATACTTGCTCTGTTAGGCAGAAGTCAGTGGGGCGAGGGATTCTTGGAGACTTGCATTTGTACTTCCTAAGCAAAAGCATTTATTTAAAAAGATGCAGGGCGCTTAAAATTTTAATAGCCACTTGAGTACTCCCTTGAGAAATATTTATTTAAGACAAAATGTACCATGGTTGCTTCCTGAAGATTAGTAAAGTAAGTTAGAATATTAGAAAAATCCCTTCTACATAAGACTGCAAACTGCACACCCTATTGATAAAGTAGTGCTTCCCTAATGGCTCAGTGGGTCAAGAATCTGCCTGCAATGCAGGAGACCTGGGTTCGATCCCTGGGTCAGGAAGATACTCTGGAGAAGGGAATGGCTACACATTGATAAAGTTGTTTCCAAATTCCTATTACCTCTCAGTTTAGTAAATCCAATTCTACCCCTATTTACTTGGAATTTATTAAGTACCTAACAGTATGCACAGCTGCCTCCATCATATAGTTTTTTGGTAAAACCATTCCAACAATATTCAACACATTTTAGCACCTTTTTCATAACATTATTTGGTCCTGAAGCAGTCAGAAATGCTTCCTTCTACCCTTCCGCTCTCCCCGTTGTTGGGTTTATAGCTCTTGCTGATCAAAGAGATCCAGCCACAGGTAATACATCTTTCATGGCACAAATACCAAAGCAGACAGTATACCGAATCCAACATTTGGAAACTTTAAAGCAAAAGGGTTGGTTGAGAAGAACCAAAACATACTACTTAAACACTGGCAACTCCAGAATTTCTCTCTCCGAAGAGCTAAGCAGAGGTAACCTGCAGTACAGAAGAGCTGGAGGCATCCAGTAAATTGACATAGCAAGCCCATGAGGTTCTCTTTGTTATTTATTCAAAGTGGTTTGTGGAAGGAATTAGCAGAGATATTACAGAATTAACTAATCCCCATAAATACCAACCTCGACTATATCCCCCAAACAGATGTTGTGAAAGTCACCTAATTTCTAACAAAAACAAGGCTCTTCTATCGCTACTAGTCCATCACTTATTGAGACATGGTATGATCCTCCCTGAATATTCATTGGAAGGACTGATGCTGAAGCTGAAGCTCCAATACCTTGGCCACCTGATGCATAGAGTCGACTCATTGAAAAAGACTCTGATGCTGGGAAAGATTGCAGGCAGGAGGAGAAAGCGACGACAGAGGATGAGATGGTTGGACGGCATCACTGATTCAATGGACATGAGTTTGAGCAAACTCCAGGAGATGGTGAAGGACAGGGAAGCCTGGTGTGCTGCAGTCCATGGGGTCACAAAGAGTGGGACACAAGTGAGCACTGAACAACAACAATGATTCTCTAGATGGAAGAAAAACAATGGAGAGGAGACACAACATTCAGAGACACTCCTCCAAGTGAGTGATCTTTGTCTTCTCTTAGAATTCAGACAGTGGAGACTCTGCTTCAGTGGGCAGCATCTCTGAAAGAACAGTGGCCTAGAGGCTGTGCACTCCTTGGACACACTGAAATCGGATTTTCCATGCCCAGGGTTTTGTGCTCAACCAGTACTGCTGGTCCTACGTTTCTTCCATCTCAGTCTATTAGCATTTGCACGGTCTTACATTTCACAATAGAAGAAGGGGTACTTCTATAAGCAGAAAAATGAAGATTTTTTTGTCAGTTATGTTCTGTGGAACTTTTAAATACTATTTTTTATTTTCTTAATATATGCAGCACCTGTTCATGGTAGAAGTTTTGGAAAATATTCCCAAAAAGTTAAGAAAAGAAAAAATGTATTTAATCTCCTGTTGTCCCACAACCCAAGTCTGATCCGGAGCTCATGAATATCTATGATATAATGTGTATTTCCTTGGATGCGGTTTCTGTGTCAGAGGCCAAGTCTTCACAGCAGGAACTGCTTTTTGTAACAGGAGCTTGTGGGAAGGAATTAGAGAAAAAGGTAGGAGAATCAGGCTGCCTAATACCTTGGAAATGGGGTGGGAACAGACAGAAGCCATGTACTTTTGAACATTTTCCATGTTTAGAACTCTAGGAGGAAAACTCCTCCTGGCTCCTCTGGCCCATGCATGACAGGAAAGTTTCAGAAGTTCAAGCAAGCAGAAAGGGAGGCCCCATGAGGTCTGAGGTCTGAACGCTGGTGGGAACCAAAGGCATTGAAGCCTAGGGTTAAAGGATGGGCCACCTGAGTTGATGAACTAATATAGATCCCAGCCAGATTTCAGAGGGAATCTGTGTGACCAAGTTAGAGGTGGTCAGCAAGACAGGGACCCAATTTGTAGATTTAAAGAAAAACACAAGCAAGATTTCAGAGGATACAATTAGATCAAACCCTCCACAGTAAATGCAGCATTCACAACCCAGCCCCAGAGCACTAAGCCCACCTTGGGCAAGACATAATCAAAGGACCTCCACATCCAGTACCATAGAGAACCCTAGGTCTTCCCCTGTTTATGGAAGGGAAGAGACAGAGGAGAAACTAATATAGGACATAAAACTATGAACTTCCTGGATAATTATCTGGTAGAAAGTGCTTGGAAATAAAAAAAAGGTATTTTGGAGGAGTTTGATACAATGTGAATATATCAATTCAAAAAACTTCCATCCCACTTCCCCCATCTTTACCAAATAGGGCAAGAGAGATTAATATCAATTACAGAAAATAAAAGATTCTATTTTCCTGCATATCTAATGTGTCGGGGTCCCATTTTTATTCAGATACACATACATACACTGCACAACAGTAGTCTCATATTGCGTAAATCCATCATGTTATTTTGTACGCACTCCTATCCTCAAATGTCCTGACCCTGGGGCTGTGATGAACTACCCTGTCATTCTGCGGTGCTCTGTATGTCTGCTTTCAGCGGGGTATGCTTTTGTCATGCACTCACAAATCCACTCTCAGGCTATAGATCCCTGAGTCATGTCCTGTATTGCACCCCTGACTCCTGTTTTTGTTTTTGTTTTTTTGCCCACCACTGTGGTTACATGGAGTCATTTCAGTTCAGTTCAGTCACTCAGTCGTGTATGACCCTTTGAGACTCCATGGACTTCAGCATGCCAGGTTTCCCTGTCCATCACCAACTCCCAGAGCTTGCTCAAACTCACGTCCATTGAGTCAGTGATGCCATCCAACCATCTCATCCTCTGTCATCCCCTTCTTCTCCTGCCTTCAATCTTTCCCAGCATCAGTCTTTCCCAATGAGTCAGTTCTTCGCATCAGGTGGCCAAAGTATTAGAGCTTGAGCTTCAGTCCTTCCGATGAATATTAAAGGCTGATTTCCTTTAGGGCTGCCATGGAGTAGAGGGTCTATGTTCTCATCCAGTCTCCAAATTCCCACCACACCCTTAGGCGTGACTAAACTGATTCTCTGAGTGGTTTCCACTCAGGTTTCAGTAATCCTCCTGGTCTCCACTTTCTTCTCAGTAGGAGACACTCTTTATCCCGTTCTGATGTTTTTAAACTGGAAACAGTAACTTCTGGAATGATGTTCCTTCTCAGACTCTCTCAAGGAGAAAAAGATTTTCTGTATAATAGTGATTCCAAATTTCTCCTTGAAAAAATTTTCTCTTCTCCCAGTAACTCAGGGTAAGTAGTTTAAAATGTCTACGTTTAATCCAGGAGCTGGGGAAGGAGAACAGCTTGCATTTTGATGGTTTCTCTTCCAACAACATGTTTAAAGTTTTAAAATGTTTTTCTTGCCCAATTACCTACCATTTACTCAAGACAGTACAACACAGACATCAAGAAATCAAGTGTTCAAAACGTCCAGCATTTATTCTGCATTGAACACAATGACATAGAGTAGAGAGCCCCACATGTTCTCTGGATGTCGTGTCTTCGGCTCATCCCACCTTCCTCCAGGTAAACCAGATAACCTCTTCTCAGACCCATGGCGTTATCATGAACTGTTTACTCACATTAGCGATTCATGACTCCAATGCCTCAGAAACATGCTCCAGATTTTAAAAGCACTTCAAAATATACTTAATGTTATTTAAACTCCAGGCTTCGTGATACCCTTTTCATATGTAATCTATCATTGCAGCTGGTGCACTCAAGTATTTTTTTCAAATATATATTTATTATAAATGCACATCCACATATCCATGTACACACACACACACAAAGACATATATCTAACTTTACTTTACCCACAGTCTTACAATCAACCAACTGCATTTTCACAATTAAAACATTGGGACTGATTCAGCATCTGTTACCTGGTAATGCACTGAAAATCACAGGGATGGGCAGAAACAACTAGAAAAATCAAAACCTCTACTCTTAGGAAGTCTTCACACTTGCTGAAGACATATGATATAAAATGAATAAACAGTTAAATTTATTTTCCCAGAAGTCACAGAAACAACAGAAGGTATCCACCTTCTAAAATGTTCTCTCTTTTGAGAAAAAAACACAGATCAATTAGTGTTAGGACCTCAAGAAATGTGTCTTGGATGATGACTGCATATTCCTACATGACAAAATTAGTGGCTCAAATCGTTGTTAACTGCTTTGAGGTGAGTTCTGTGCAGGCTCCGGAGCCAAGCTGCCACTACTTAAAATCTGTGAGATCTTCTGAACTTCTCTCTGTCTCACTTTTCTCAGGCATAAAAAAAAAAAAAAAAGGATGATAATATTGACTGTCTCATAGTCTTGTAAAGGCCACACGAGAGAATGCAAAGAAGCATTGACAGCAGTACATTGTTAACACAATAAATGTTCACGATTACCATGAGGCTTATAATCATGGACGTCTTTCTCGGAAGGAGAAGGTTTACTGGTGCCCAGTGTCCCATGAAAAAGCCACTCACAGGTCGCTTCCAACTAGTCAGCTCCTAGATCTTCCAAGATATATGTGAGTAAGAACTCAGAGATTGTCAGATTATATTAACACATGTAAGTTGAAATTCTAGTGTGACTCAAAGAACTGTGGTATTCAATTATAGAACTCCTTACATTTAAAAGATAAAATACTCATTTAGTCCAGAGAATACTGTGGTGCCAAAACCATTATCTGTCGATAGAGACAGAGTCAAGCATGAAACAAACTGATGTTGTTAGGATTCTCTGGATTATCTTTTATCTCCTTTCTATTCACAGATAATTCAATACCGGGTAATGAGAAACACATTTCATTATCATTCCAAAGGACTTAATAGAGAGGGGAGGAAAAGTAAAATAAAAAGTTCACTGATGCAACTACAAACTGAACAGTTTTATTTACTGACGCTGTCTGTTTTGCATACAGCTTTCAATGCAGGCAGACACAACCAGCAGCATCCACAAACCACCAAAGAGCAACGTAAAACCCCTACTGGTTCCACTCAGAAATTCAGTACACAGTCAAGGTGATTCACTCTGTTTGGGGGAAAGAGAGTTTTCTAGCCACCACATTATCCTCCAAATGGAAGAAACAGGCTTATAGGCTACACATGCAAATAGGAGGGAGAAGTTTACTTTCTTATTTCTGTTTTCTAAAAACAGAAATCGGCTTAGAAGATTCATCACATTCTCCTAATGGCACTTCCTGCCATAGCCTGGCGACCCTGGATCTCCCGCCCAAACTCAGTTCTATATAATAATCAGATATACATTTCATCCTTGCATCTGTATCCATCTCCCAACGAGTCAATTCCATGTACTGGTCTCAACACGATTACATTATTGACATTTCTCAGCTGAAAGGCTCCTGCAAATACCATCCAATTTTCTAGCTCTTTCTGAAAAGATCAAAAGATACACCTTGCATAGTAGACAAGAATTTACACTGATGGCTGCCTTTGTCCTGAATACCAATGCTGCTGGCAGTGTTTGCCTGGAGCTCCCAGGTAAGTCTCTATGATAAGTAACGGCGTTCAGTCAACTAGAGCGGCTTTGACTGGACATAAAATATGTTTGTGCTTGTGAATGCTTTTTCAGCTTGAACAACCTTGAGGCAATGATCTTCAAGGCCTCCTAATTAGGGAGGTTGGCAATCAAATGAGAAAGCCTTGCCCTTGGAAATCAAACGCGTGTCATGCCTGAAAGGGAAATGCCTTCTTCACTGGATCATGGTTCACACTTACGGAAGAGTCTGCCTTTAGAGTCGCAAAGCTGTTTTCAACGGAGTTCTTGCAACAAACCTCATTCAAGGAAATTATCTTGAATCCTTGCTCTACTGGAGACAAAAGGAAATGTGCTGTATTTCCGTATATTGCTTGGTTAAAATCTGAGCTTTCTTTTAATGAGCTGGAAGATTAATTATATAAATTTACCTAAAAGGATGCTACTACATCATCCAGTTTCATTTATTATCTTGCAACAAATAAGGGCCAAATCCCTCTCTGCACTTCTCCCAAGTCCAGGCCTAGCTTTGAAGCTGGCTGTAGGGCATGTCCACCTGTATCTGCTTCAAGAACACGTGCAGAATGAAATTCACCTCCCTCCTCTTCACACCAACTCTTGCTCATGGCATCCTTAGTTCTACGTAAGACACCCTCACTTTCTCAGTTCCCTATATTCTGTACCAATGCCCCAGAACCCTTCCTTTCGGTTGACCTGTACCCCAATCACTATTCAGTCCTATTTGTCACATCCCAATATTCTTCTTCCCAATGTTTCCATATATCCATCCCCACCCCTCCACGTCCTTTCTATTTTCACTCCACTCAATAACCTCCATCAGCCCCCTACCACTCAGGACCTCACCACTTCCAGACTGGACCAATACCACTATCTCTCTGTTTCAAACTTTCATACCAGACTGCCTTCTGTAAATTCTTCCCCATTTATCTTCTTAGACTATAGTTCTAATTACATCACTTCTCTGCTCAAAGACTTTCTAACAAGCGAGTCCCTGGAGTGAAGAAAAACTCCACCTTAAACTGACTTCCAGTGACACCTTGTCTCCTACTCACATCCCAGGCACCATATCTCCTGCTGTCACTTCACTGCTCATCTGACCCAGCCACCTGCACGCTCACCCACGCTCACCCTATTTTTCCTTTGAGGCTAACCAAAAGACTGCCTCTCCCTGACTTGCCCAAATGAACATGGCCGCCCTTCCTTGAGTCTATCACTGTTTACGTCACATCATCTTTCACCTAGTGTCTTGTATGTTCTTGCCCTATTGCCTTAGTATGGCCATCCACCTCATTCCTTTCTAAGAAACAGTCACACCATTTTGCTGAAAATGGCTGTATATCACCTGAAAATGCTTTTATCCTCAAAACAATAAGTGTTTATGCCAACTCAAACTGCGAAGGAAGAAAGAAAGGGAAGAGAAAAAATGGAAGAAGAAGGTTAATATTTATCAAGATATAAATACCAGTTACTCATTTTCGGAAGACAACCAATCACTTCTACTTCCTGTGATCAGCTTGAGATCAGGGCTTACAATGAACAGCTCTTTACAGCTCCTACGTCATCCACAACTGTGTGATCAACAATTGTTTCTTTGAATTTGTTGAATATAACTGTTATTATTAATGTTTTAATTGATGAAAACCAGAGGTAGAAAAGACTCCTGAGAGTCACTTGGACTGCAAGGAGATCCAACCAGTCCATC
Source organism: Moschus berezovskii (assembly GCF_049115385.1). Classification (NCBI taxonomy): domain Eukaryota; kingdom Metazoa; phylum Chordata; class Mammalia; order Artiodactyla; family Moschidae; genus Moschus; species Moschus berezovskii. The sequence goes on from NC_142472.1 coordinate 18,602,413, forward strand.
CTGAAGGAGATCAGTCCTGGGTGTTCATTGGAAGGACTGATGTTGAAGCTGAAACTCCAATACTTTGGCCACCTGACGCGAAGAGCTGACTCATTTGAAAAGACCCTGATGCTGGGAAAGATTGAAGGCAGGAGGAGAAGGGGATGACAGAGGATGAGATGGCTGGATGGCATCACCGACTCAATGGACAAGGGTTTGGGTGGTCTCCAGGACTTGGTGATGGACAGGGAGGCCTGGCATGCTGCGGTTCATGGGGTTGCAAAGAGTCAGACACCTCTGAGCGACTGAACTGAACTGAGAGAGGGATTAAGTTGCTCTTGGGTTCCTCTCTTTCCTGAAAGTTCCCACTTGCTTCTTAAGGGTCTCCTCTCACGTCCCCTTATTCTTCACCCAATTTCCACACACACACCAACAGGCAGACACAGATATGTCAGAAACAGATATGTCAGTGCAGGCTTCTTCCCAGTGAGGCTTCCTAGGTGGCACTAGTGTTAAAGAACTTGCCTGCCAATGCAGGAGATGTAGGAGACATGGGTTTGATCCCTGGATCCAGAAGAACTCCTGGAGGAGGGCACAGCAACCCACTCCAGTATTCTTGCCTGGAGAATACCATGAACAGAGAAGCCTGGTGGGCTACAGTTCACAGGGTCACAAAGTGTCAGACACAACTGAAGCGATTAAGCACGCATTCAGGGAACCAGAACCAGTGTGAGTGATATGAAAGCAAATATATTTAAACTCTTTATTCTAAATCAAGCTTGATCATTTAATATACAGTGCATGCTGGAATATGTTCTTCTATTTTAAATCCCACCAATAAGAGTGCTTGATTGTGACTTGCCTTTTACATGATATTAAGCTGATACTGACAAACAAAATCTAAGAGCTCCAGTTCTTTGACTACTCAGTGATGAACCCCTATATCATCCTATATTCCTAATCAAAGCCCCCTCCCACCCTGCCATTCCATGATCCCTGCAACCAAATGTGTCAGACCTGGGGCTTTAAGCCTAAACCTCTAGGAAGAAAGTGAAAGTGAAGTGAAAGTCACTCATTCGTGTCCAACTGCCACCCCATGGACTATACAGTCCATGGAACTCTCCCGGCCAGAATACTGGAGTGGGTAACCTTTCCCTTCTCCAGGTGATCTTCTAATGATCAAAGTAAATATGCTTCAAATAAAAGCCTACAGTTTGACTTATGAGTCTTCCTTCTAAGTTCTTGTCTGGTTCTTAGAAAAGTAGATCACAATATAGTGAATGTGATTTCCATAGTGAATGTGATTTCCCAAATCAGTTGTTTTCAAAACATCAAGAGTTCCACTTTTTGCCCTTCAGATCTTCTATCAAGAAACATATCGAGCTTGAGGGGAAGATGGCAGAGGAATAGGATGGGGCAACCACTTTCTCCCCCACAAAATCAGCAAAAGAACATTTGAACGCTGAGTAAATCCCACAAAACAACTTCTGAATACTGGCAGAGGACATCAGGCACTCAGAAAAGCAGCCCATAGTCGTCGAAAGGAGGTAGGAAATAGTATAAAAGATAAAAAGAGAGACAAAAGAGGGAGGGACGGAGCTCCATCCCGGGAAGGGAGGCTTTAAAAAAAAAATGGAGAAGCTTCCAAACACCTGGAAACACTGGCGAATGGAACCTCAGAGGGCTGCATAACTGGGAGACAAAAGACATAAATAATTAAAACTCACAGACTCAGTGCCCAGAGGAAACTCTTAGCGGAGAAGTGGCGTAGACACCCGCACCCCCCACTAGCAGGTGGGGGCGGGCAGGGAGGTGCCAGCAGCGGGGCTTAGAGGGAGAACCGGGCTTGAACGCCCCAGGGCAAACTGAAGGCGTGAACTTAAATAGCAAAGCAGACGCTTAAAATAGGGAAGGCTGCGAAAAGCCCCAACCCAAGACTCTGCCAGCCCCGCTCACAAAACTTCAAATAGCAAAGCAGACGCTAAAATAGCGAAGGCTGCGAAAAGCCCCAGCCCAGGACACCACCAGCCCCGCCCACAGAACAGGGCGCTGAGAGGAGTGAGCTGGCAGCGGGCGGCGCTTCCCCCAGCCCCAGCCGAGGCAGGCGGGGAGGGCAGCCAGCGCCAGGGCAGGGGCAGCCGCAGCCCCAGAGAGGCTTCCCGTGCCAAGCTGCAGGCAGGCTTCCTTGCTGGCCAGGACTTCTTGGGTTTGGGCCGGTCAATAACTGCCTGAGAAAGTGCACCGGTTGAACTCCCAGAAAACCGAGTGGCATGAACCGGGGAGGCGATAAGTCACAGCAACCTCACTCGCCAAACGCCTGGTCACCTGAGCTGCTCGGATGGGGGAAGGCACAAAACGCAGGCCCAGCCAAGTCTGCACCTTTGTGGAGTACCCGAGGACCTGAACCTGAGCCGCTCAGACCTGGGAAGTGCATGCAACCCAGCGCCGGCCGCGGACAGCTCCCAGCAGAGCAACCTAGAGCCTGAGCAGCATCAACAGGGAAAGCACACACGCCTCGAGCAGGAGCATTCCCAGTGTAGCCGAGACACTGCGAGCACTCCCCACAGACGCCAGGGATATTTGTTAGCTGCGTTCCTCCCTCCCCACAGCAGGACTGAACAGGTGAGCCAGGGGGAAAAAAAAAAGTGTCCACCACCGAATCCTGGTGTCAGGACGGGAAATAGACACTGAGGAGACCAGAAAACAGAAGAGCTTTTTCAACAGAAGGAACTGCCTTGGAAGTAACAGAGGGAGAAGTCTTGAGCCTACTGCAAGAATAAGACTGAAAACCAGAGGCAGAGGCTTAGGTCCAAATCCTGAGAACACCAGAGATCTCCTGTTCCAGAGAACCTATTAATTGATAGGTACTCATCAAATGCCTCCATACATACACTGAAACCAGGCACCACCCAAGGGTCAACAAGTTTCAGTGAAAGACATACTACGCAAACTATCCAGCAACACAGGAGAATAGCACTGAGCTTCAATATACAGGCTGCCCAAAGCCACTCCAAACCCACTGACATCTCAAACTCATTACTGGACACTTCTTTGCAGTCCAGAGAGAAGAAATCCAGCTCCACCCACCAGAACATCGACACAAGCTTCCCTAACCAGGGAACCTTGAAAAGTCACCCATCCAACCCCACACACAACGAGGTAACTACATAATAAAGAGAACTCCACAAACTGCCAGAAGACGGAAAGGCCACCCTGAACACAGCAATATAAGCAAGATGAAGAGGCAGAGAAATACCCAGCAAGTAAAGGAACAGGATAAATGCCCACCAACACAAACAAAAGAGGAAGATATAGGGAACCTACCCGATAAAGAATTTCGAATTTTAACTGTGAAAATGATTGAAAATCTGAAAGCAAAATGGAGTTACAAATAAATAAACTGGAGAAAAGGATTGAGAAGATGCAAGAAATGTTTAATAAGGAATTAGAGGAAATAAAAAAGAGTCAATATATAACGAATAATGCAATAGATGAGATCAGAAACACTCTCAAGGGAACAAACAGTAGAATAACGGAGGCAGAACACAGGATAAGTGAGCTAGAAGATAGAATTGTGGAAATAAATTAAACAGAGACTGAAAAAAAAAAGAATTAAAAGAAATGAGGACAATATTAGAGACATAGGGGACAATATTAAATGCCCCAACATTCGAATCACAGGAGTCCCAGAAGAAGACAAAAAGAAAGACCATGAGAGAATACTTGAGGAGATAATAGTTGAAAATTTCCCTAAAATGGGGAAGGAAATAATCACACAAGTCCAAGAAACACAGAGAGTTGCTAACAGGATAAAGCCAAGGCAAAATACTCCAAGGCACATATTAATCAAATTAACAAAGATCAAACACAAAGAACAAATATTAAAAGCAGCAGGGGAAAAGCAGCAAATGACACACAAGAGGATCCCCATAAGGATAACAGCTGATCTTTCAGCAGAAACTCTTCAGGACAGGAAGGAATGGCAAGACATACTTAAAGTGATGAAAAAAGTAACCTACAGCCCGGATTACTATACCCAGCAAGGATCTCGTTCAAATATGAAGGAGAAATCAAAAGCATTACAGACAAGCAAAAGCTGAGAGAATTCACCATCACCAAACCAGCTCTCCAACAAATACTAAAGGATCTTCTCTAGACAGGAAACACAGAAAGGGTGTATAAACTCGAACCCAAAACAATAAAGAAAATGGCAACGGGATCATACTTGTCAATAATCACCTTAAACATAAATGGGTTGAATGCCCCAACCAAAAGACAAAGGCTGGCTGAACAGATACAAAAACAAGACTCCCATATATGTTGTCTACAATAGACCCACCTCAAAAGGAGGGACACATACAGACTGAAAGTGAAGGGCTGGAAAAAGATATTCCACGCAAATAGAGACCAAAAGAAAGCAGGAGTAGCAATACTCATATCAGATAAAATAGACTTTAAAACAAAGGCTGTGAAAAGAGACAAAAAAGGAAACTACATCATGATCAAAGGCTCAATCCAAGAAGATATAACAATTATAAATATTTATGCACCCAACATAGGAGCACCGCAATATGTAAGACAATTACTAACAAGTATGAAAGGGGAAATTAACAATAACACAATAATAGTGGGAGACTTTAATACACCACTCACACATATGGATAGATCAACTAAACAGAAAATTAACAAGGAAACACAAACTTTAAATGATACAATAGACCAGTTAGACCTAATAGATATCTATAGGACATTTCACCCCAAAACAATGAATTTCACCTTTTTCTCAAGTGCACACGGAACCTTTTCCAGGATAGATCACATCCTGGGCCATAAATCTAGCCTTGGTAAATTCAAAAAAATTGTAATCATTCCAAGCATCTCTTCTGACCACAATGCAGTAAGATTAGATCTCAATTACAGGAGAAAAACTATTAAAAATGCCAACATATGGAGGCTGAACAACACGCTGCTGAATAATGAACAAATCATAGAAGAAATCAAAAGAGAAATCAAAATATGCATAGAAATGAATGAAAATGAAAACACAACAACCCAAAACCTCTGGGACACTGTAAAAGCATTGCTAAGGGGTAAGTTCATAGCAATACAGGCACACATCAAGAAACAAGAAAAAAGTCAACTAAATAACCTAACTCTACATCTAAAGAAACTAGAAAAGGAAGAAATGAAGAACCCCAGGGTCAATAGAAGGAAAGAAATCATAAAAATTAGGGCAGAGATAAATGCAAAAGAAACAAAAGAGACCATAGCAAAAATCAACAGAGCCAAAAGCTGGTTCTTTGAGAAGGTAAATAAAATTGACAAACCACTAGCCAGACTCATCAAGAAACAAAGGGAGAAGAACCAAATCAATAAAATTAGAAATGAAAATGGAGAGATCACAACTGACAACACAGAAATACAAAAGATTATTAGAGAATACTATCAGGAATTATATGAAAATAAAATGAATAACTTGGAAGACATGGACAAATTCCTAGAAAAGTACACCTTGCCAAAACTGAACAAGGAAGAAACAGAAAATCTGAACAGACCCATCACAAGCACAGAATTAGACGATGTAATCAGAAATCTTCCAGCAAACAAAAGCCCAGGTCCAGACGGCTTCACAGCTGAATTCTACCAAAAATTTAGAGAAGAGCTAACACCTATTCTATTCAAACTCTTCCAGAAAATTGCTGAGGAAGGGAAACTTCCAAACTCATTCTATGAGGCCACCATCACCCTAATCACAAAACCTGGTAAAGACTCCACAAAAAAAGAAAACTACAGGCCAATATCACTGATGAACATAGATGCAAAAATCCTTAACAAAATTCTAGCAATCAGAATCCAACAACACATTAAGAAGATCATACATCATGACCAAGTGGGCTTTATCCTAGGAATGCAAGGATTCTTCAATATCCGCAAATCAATCAACGTAATACACCACATTAACAAACTGAAAAATAAAAATCATATCATTATCTCAATAGATGCAGAGAAAGCCTTCGACAAAATTCAACATCCATTTATGATAAAAACCCTCCAGAAAGTGGGAATAGAAGGGACATATCTCAACATAATAAAAGCTATATATGACAAACCAACAGCAAACATTATCCTCAATGGTGAAAAACTGAAAGCATTTCCCCTAAAGTCAGGAACAAGATAAGGGTGCCCACTCTCACCACTACTATTCAACATAGTTCTGGAAGTTTTGGCTACAGCAATCAGAGCAGAAAAAGACATAAAAGGAATACAAATTGGAAAAGAAGCAGTAAAACTTTCACTGTTCGCAGATGACATGATCCTCTAACAGAAAACCCTAAAGACTCTACCAGAAAACTACTAGAGCTAATCAATGAATACAGTAAAGTTGAAGGATATAAAATCAACACACAGAAATCCCTTGCATTCCTATACACTAATAGTGAGAAAATAGAGAAATTAAGGAAACTATTCCATTCACTGTTGCAATGAAAAGAATTAAATACTTAGGAATATATCAACCTAAGGAAACAAAAGACTTGTACATAGAAAACTATAAAACACTAGTGAAAGTAATCAAAGAGGACACTAATAGATGGAGAAATATACCATGTTCATGGATTGGAAGAATAAATATTGTAAAAATGAGTATACTACCCAAAGTAATTTATACATTCAATGCAATCCCTATCAAGCTACCAAAGATATTTTTCACAGAACTAGAACAAATAATCTCACAATTTGTATGGAAATACAAAAAAACCTCGAATAGCCAAAGCAATCTTGAAGAAGAAGAATGGAACTGGGGGAATTAACCTGCCGGACTTCAGGCTCTACTACAAAGCCACAGTCATCAAGACAGTATGGTACTGGCATAAAGACAGAAATATAGATCAATGGAACAAAATAGAAAGCCCAGAGATAAATCCACGCACCTATGGACACCTCATCTTTGACAAAGGAGGCAAGAATATAAAATGGAGAAAAGACAGTCTCTTTAACAAGTGGTGCTGGGAAAACTGGTCAGCCACTTGTAAAAGAATGAAACTAAAACACTTCCTAACACCATACACCAAAATAAACTCAAAATGGATTAGAGAGCTAAATGTAAGACCAGATTCTATAAAACTCCTAGAGGAGAACGTAGGCAAAACACTCTCCGACATAAATCACAGCAGGATCCTCCATGACCCACCTCCCAGAATATTGGAAATAAAAGCAAAAATTAACAAATGGGACCTAATTAAAATCAAAAGCTTCTGCACAGCAAAGGAAACTATAAGCAAGGTGAAAAGACAGCCTTCAGAATGGGAGAAAATAATAGCAAATGAAGCAACTGATAAAGGATTAATCTCCAAAATATACAAGCAGCTCCTGCAGCTCAATTCCAGAAAAATAAATGACCCAATCAAAAAATGGGCCAAAGAACTAAACAGACATTTCTCCAAAGAAGACATAAAGATGGCTAGCAAACACATGAAAAAATGCTCAACATCCCTCATAATCAGAGAGATGCAAATCAAAACCACAATGAGATACCATTTCACACCAGTCAGAATGGCTGCTATCCAAAAGTCTACATGCAGTAAATGCTGGAGAGGGTGTGGAGAGAAGGGAACCCTCTTACACTGTTGGTGGGAATGCAAACTAGTACAGCCACTATGGAGAACAGTATGGAGATTCCTCAAAAAACTGGAAATAGAACTGCCAGCAATCACACTCCTGGGCATACATACCGAGGAAACCAGAATTGAAAGAGACACATGTACTCCAATGTTCACTGCAGCACTGTTTATAATAGCCAGGACATGGAAGCAACCTAGATGTTCATCTGCAGACGAATGGATAAGAAAGCTTTGGTACATATACACAATGGAGTATTTTTCAGCCATCAAAAAGAATGCATTTGAATCAGTTCTAATGAGGTAGATAAAATTGGAGCCTATTATACAGAGTGAAGTAAGCCAGAAATAAAAACATCAATACAGTATACTAACGCATATATATGGAATTTAGAAAGATGGTAAGCTTAACCCTGTATATGAGACTGCAAAAGTGATATGGGTATATAGAATAGTCTTTGGGACTCTGTGGGAGAGGGTGAACGTGGGATGATTTGGGAGAATGGCACTGTAGCATGTATATTATCATATGTGAAATGAATCACCAGTCCAGGTTCGACGCATGATACAGGATGCTTGAGGCTGGTGCACGGGGATGACCTGGAGGGAGGATATGGGGAAGAGGGCGGTGGGAGGGGGGTTCAAGAAAGGGAACACGTGTACACCCGGGGCGGATTCGTGTCAATGTATGGCAAAACCAACCAATATATTAATGTAAGATAATTTGCCTCCAATAAAATAAAAAAATAAAATAAAACCAGCTTGAAGAAAAAAAAAAAGAAAAGAAACATACCTTTGTGACTAAAAGCTATTAGGGGATAAAATATTCCTTCTTTGTAAAAATGTATGTGAATTTTGTCAGAGACAGATAAGAAAGTGCTGCAAGAAAAGGGAGGATTGTGAATATTTACATCCAAACAGCAAAGGGGGAATGCAAAAGCAGTGAAACTGCCAGGGGACATTAAACATAATAGCAAAGGTTTCCACCCAAGTTACCAAGAGCACTTAGGTGAGTAATCATGTGCAAAAAACCAGATGACCCAGAGCCTGACGAGATTCGGAATCACATAAATCTGGGAGTCCTAAAAATGCCAAGTAATATACTAACATAAAACAGGCGATCCTTCTTCATATATCCAGTGGCTTATTTTTAACACCTTTCCAATGCTCGACATTATTCTGATACGGTTTTGAAGGCCTTAGAGTGTAATGGGGGAAATAAATGAGTAAACCAATGATTTCATAAGCAGTTCATAAGTTTCTGATGGTGTCTTTATCTGATGCTAGGAGCACCAAGATGCCAAATGTTCCTGATTATTATCCTATAGCTTCACCCGGGATCCACTGTTAAATGTTGGTTTTTGGATATTTCTCTTCTTCCTGAGCCCAGTGTAGGACTGTTTCAGACCTCAGCCCTTGGATGTCCTCGTCTCAAGCTACTCATTCTCCAGGTGATCTTTTCTAGTCTGATGTATTTATACACCATCTCTATGCTGATAGATTCCCAATTTCTAGCCCCAATCTCTAATCTCCAGGTGCATATGTCCAATCTCTTCCATGTTATCTAAAGGCACCTCCCCCTAGATGCTTGATTTCCAACCCCTCCAAGAAATCTCTGACACTCTGCTTTCTTTTTTGCAATACAAGGCACACGGTTCACCCTTCTCTTATCTCACAACCACACATAATACATCAGCAAATCACAATTTTAAAATATACCCAGTATCCTACCGTTGGATAACACCTTTGCCTGGACAATCTTATCTCAAGCCAGCCTCATTTCTTGTCTAAATCAGTTTTTCTCAAGCTTGAAAGTTTGAGATTCACCTGGGGATACACTGCAGTAGGTCTAGGGTGGTACCTGAGAATCTTCATTTCTAGGGAGGTCCCAAGTAATGTTCATGCTGCTGGAGACAACTGCAAGATATTCCTAATTGTTTCTTTCCATCTCTGCCTCTCCATTCAACAATCAGAGCAATCACATTTATGATGTAAATTTGATTAAGATGCTCTCCTGCTCAAACACTCTGAAAGCTTGCTATACCACCTAGAATAAAATCGTAAGGTCCTATCAGGCCTGCAGGTTTTGTAAAATATGGCACCTGCTTAGCTCTAGAAAAGTACATCTTTCCATTCCTCCTTCCCTCACTCCAGCACAGACAAAATGCCATTCAAATGTCAGTCTGTTAAAAATGCCAAGCACGCTCCTACCTCCGGCCATTTGAATGTGATATTCCCTCCGTCAGAATGTCTCTCCAGACATCCCCATGAACTCTTTGGTCACTTTCTTCATGCCTCTGGCCAATCTCCTCTCAACAACATCTACACTGAGCATACTGTCTAAAGCTCGGCAAGCAGCACCGATATGTAATATATACATATATTTTCCAGATCTTACCTTGTTATAGTTTTGTCATCACTAACTAATAGTGTATTAAATATTTATTTATCATGTACTGCTCTGCTTAGTCGCTCAGTTGTGTCTGACTCTTTGTGACCCCAGGGACTGTAGCCTGCCAGGCTCCTCTGTCCATGGGATTCTCCAGGCAAAATTACTGGAGTTGGTTGCCATGCCCTCTTCCAGGGCATCTTCCCGACCTAGGGATCAAACCCTCATCTCTTAGTTTCCTGAGTTGGCAAGCAGGTTCTTTACCACTAGTGCCAACTGGGAAGTCCATTCAGTGTATTGCTGCTGCTGCTGCTGCTGCTAAGTCGCTTCAGTCGTGTCCGACTCTGTGCGACCCCATAGATGGAAGCCCACCAGGCTCCCCTGTCCCTGGGATTCTCCAGGCAAGAACACTGGAATGGGTTGCCATTTCCTTCTCCATTCAGTGTATTTCAGTTCAGTGTATTAGGACTCTGTAAATATGTACTGAATAAAAGAACATACTTTTGAATACAGTATAAGCAGGTAAATTTTAAAAGATAGTCTCAAGTACTACGTTCTACCATTTTTGTCCAACTCCCTTGTATATTTAATGTTTTAATTACAATATAATAAGACTTTAACATATTCCAACAAAACATGCCACTGAATTAACTTCAGTATGGCTCCTTCAGCAAACTCGTAACAAACACTTTGCCCCCATGAAGAAACATCTTATTTTTCACTTTGCTTCTTTCGGTGATAGAGTAGCGACACAGACTCTATTGAGACTGATTCATCTTTATGGGATGCACTGGATTAGAGAAAAGCTAGTTTAATGGTTACAGAACAAGCTTTGGGATCAGTGCAGATCAATCGAATATTAACCTTGGCTTCCTCAGCTATTAACTAGGTAAAATAGTATACTTCATAAAGCTGCTTTCAGGAATAAATTAGATAATTCATGCAAAGAAGTTGGCTCAGTACCAATCAGGATTAAATGCACAATAGCAAGCAAATGTATAGGAATATACACTGAGAACCTCCAACTGGAAGACTTCTCAAGGCTTTAAAGTCAACAAATTCAATTCTGACCAAAAAAGTCTGTAAAAGGCAAATTGCTAGAATTCACTAAGTCAAATAATATTACAGTCGTTCAAAATGTTAGGGTTAGGGTTAGATAGGGACTTTGTTTAAGAAATTATAAGTTATTATAATCTAAATAACCTTAAACAATCCCCATGTGTGCTGCATACTAAGTTGCTTCAGTCATGTTTGACTCTTTGTGACCCTACGGACTCTATGCTGCATTATTAACTTATTAAGTGCACAGTGCTCTATTTTAAAAACACATCGCTTGCAAGTAAAATTCTATTGGAATACTGCCACACCCATTGTTTTCTAAAATAATTTGAGGCGAAACTCAGATAACGTGAAGTTAAGCATTTTAAAGTGGAAAATTCAGTAACATTTAGTGCATTCACATGTTTTGTATCTAGTACATCTGTCTAGTTTCAAAATAATTTCATCACCCCAAAGGAAATCTCATGCTCATTAAGAGATTACTACCCGTTTCCCCTCCCCACAACCTTCAGCAACTCCACCAATCTTCTTAGTGTCTCTATGGATTTGCTTATTACTCTACATAGTCCATATAATTGGAATCACATAACATGTGAGCTTTTGTGCCTGTCTTCTTTCACTTAGCAGAATGTTTTCAAGGTTCATCCACATTTTAGTATGGATCAGTACTCCACTCTTTTGTGCAGCCAAATAATATTCCACTGAATGAATATAGCACCATTGGTTTAGCCTTTCATCCACTGATGTACATGTGGGTTATTTTCTACTTTTTTGGCTAGTGTGAACTGTGCTGCTATGAACTAGCATGTTCCTGTACTTGTTTAGAAACTTTAACCTAAAATACTTAATCAGTGATAGATATCAAGATACTGGAGGTTTCTTTTCTTTTAAAACCAAAAATGAAATCACTTACATTATAAATTATGTTCTAATTCATTAGACTCTGCCTATCTCATCTATAAAGCACTCAATTAGAATAAATACTACCTCATAAGGTTGTTGTTAAAATTAATTTTTTTTCCTTAAAATTAAGTAAAAACACCATAACATTAAAAATTTCAATGAAGTCAGCATTTTTTATCTGTTCACATTTAAACCAATACCTGACATAAATTATATATTTATCTAATGGCTTTCATTTATCTAATGAATTTGATTTACTAATTAACACTCATTGTATATTAGCTTGAGTTCATGTAGCACAGAAACACTTGCAGTATATTAGCATAAGGGAAAAAATTAAAATGAGTGTTTGATATAAGGAACATTAATTAAGATTAGAAGGAAAGAAAGGTCACTTGATTTAAAATATTTTTCTGTACAAAGCGAAGAAGCTTCTTTAGCACTTATGCAAGTAGTCTTAGAAGACTGGTGTATTGCATAGTATTTAACTGAAACTTTATAAACACTTTCTTTTTAAAAATTTAAACGTTGGCATATTTCCAAATCAGAAACATCAGTATACATAGTCTGCCTGGCAAATTAGTCATACACAGAATTTATATTAAAATAATCATCTTAGATACATTTTCTAGGGCATTATACATTTTTATCCTAGACACTTAGTATATAGCCTGCAGAGAAAGAACCAATCTGTTTAATGAATAAGGCTCTCTAGAGTTTGTGTACAAAGCAAAATCAATTTTTCTGAAACTAATTAGTATTTAAAACAGGATAGATTTTTGAAAATATCCTTGATATCATATTTGTCTATGGCACAATATAGTAACTTTTATGAACTTCCATGGTGGCTCAGATGGTAAAAATTTCCCCCTGCAATGCAGGAGACCCAGGTTAGATCCTGGGTGGGAAAGATTCCCTGGAGAAGGGAATGGCTACTCACTCTAATATCCTTGCCTGGAGAATCCCAAGGACAGAGGAGCCTGGTGGGCTACAGTCCATGGGGTCGCAAAGAGTCAGACACAACTGAGTGACTAACATTACTTTCATGGGAAAACATCCTAATATATTCTGAAAGTGAAAAAGTGAAAGTGCAAGTCACTCAGTTGTGTCTGACTCTTTGCGACCCCATGGACTATACAGTCCATGGAATTCTGCAGGCCAGAATACTGGAGTATTTCCCCTTCTCCAGGGGATCCCCTTCTCCAGGGGATCACCCCAGCCCAGGGATTGAACCCAGGTCTCCCACATTGCAGGCAGATTCTTTACCAGCTGAGCCACAAGGGAAACCCAAGAGTACTGGAATGGGTAGCCTATCCCTTCTTCAGTGGATCTTCCCAACCCAGGAATCGAACCAGGGTCTCCGGCATTGCAGGTGGATTCTTTACCAACTGAGCGATAATATATTCTGGGAGAGTGTGAAGATCAAAACACCCCCTAAATTTGGGCAAAAGGTTTAAAGAACTTGTTAAATGCAGCCCTAAGTTCAGAGCAATTATCAATGCATGTTAGCTAAGACCTGATTCATCTCTCTCCTGAACTAATAAAAACCTGACTTATGTTGAGGCCAGGAATATAACATAGAAAGCAAACATAATGTGACATCCTAGCACATTGCTCCACCAAGGACTCAGTCACTGCAAAACTGGGGCCAGTGCTTTGATGATGACTTACTGGAGGCATATTCAAGCACAATGCTATTTCAGACACAAAACAATGACATTAGTGACCTATACATTTTTTAAGGAAGAAAAAAAAATTCCCCATATGTGTGTCTCTACTCATTTAAAACTGAGCCTAAGGGAGAGAATAAGAAGCAGTGTGATTCCAACTTCTATTCATTAAATTTGTATGTGCTTAACTTTACAGCTAGTAGAAAAAAAAAAAAATGTATGACAGAGTGTTTTATCCAACCAAGATCCGGTTAACTTTGTATTTTCTGCAGTCTCTCAAAAATATCACTAAAAGACAACACATTGTCTAAAGCATTTATACCAAAAATGGAAGGAAAAGATTTTGTTTCTGAAATTGTTTATGGGTGTCCCAGGGTAAAATCCATTCAATCCTATGAGCATTACTAATTTTAAGTTCCTGATGCTTTAATCGGAGGTAGGGTGACAAATAACCTCATACTCTGAATCTGTGAGCAAAATCTTTACAACCAAATAAATAATGAAAGAAAGATGCAAGGAGGATTAGAAAGGTTAAAAAAAAATGAGATTGTGAAAATGAAGCATATGATGTCTTCCTAATTATAAAGGGTTTTTTTCCTATTAGAAAAATTCACCAATTATGCAACAAAACATTCAAAAGGTTCTTTTTCCTTTCCAAAGCCTATCTTCCTCTAGTTTAAAAAGGCCTGTCTCTAATAGTATTGAGATTTTATATTTACTTGCAATTAACTTGCAATTAGAGGACCAAAGATTGCTCATTATTGGCCAATCAGTACCTGCAAATGAAGAATACATCATTGGAACTGTTTGCTCACTTTCTTGGGTTCATAATCCAATTTCCTTTTTTTGTACCTTCATGGGAGTTGTTGCTCATGTCCAACTCTTTGCAACCTCACGGACTACCACACACCAAGCTCCTCTCTTCTTTACTATCTCCCGGAGTTTGCTCAAACTCATCTCCGTTGAGTCGGTGATACTAAACATCTCATCCTCTGCCACCCCTTTGTCCTTTTGCTTTCTATCTTTCCCAGCATCAGGGTCTTTTCCAATGAGTTGGCATATTGCATCAGGTAGCCAAAGTACTGGAGCCTCAGCTTCAGCACGAGTCCTTCCAATGAATACGTAGGGCTTTTTTCCTTTAGGATCAACTTGTCTGATCTCCTTGCAGTCCAAGAGACTCTCAAGAGTCTTTTCCAGCACCACATTTATGATATATCAAAAAGCATTAGGAAAAAAATAAAGCAGTTCCATGGTCAATGAAGCTATGCAAAGTCTAGACTGAACAGTCAAGGGGTTTTTTAACCAGTGCAGGGCACCAGAGAACCTTGACTTGGGGAGGGCTTCCCACATCCTGCAGAGAAGAGCCTGCAGCTTTCCCCATACTGGTTTATTCATGGGCCCTCTCTCCTGCCTGGTGCATCTCAGTATGACTCATGTTTCATAAAAGCACTGGAAAGGCTGCTCTACTGCCCTCCCAGGGAAGCTTCTGGCAGGACTCAGTCACTCAGAGCATTTACAACTTTCATAGCATCATCTCTGGGGTGAGCCTGAAGAGCAACAGAGGACTTGAGTATGGATCACAGAACTAAAAAATAAAAATCAAAGCTTCCAGCTGTGTAAGCCCATCATTTTTTAAAAAGGGGGGAAAAAAAAGATGAAGATACCTACAAAGCCCAGTACTTTTATTAGGGTGGCCACCACTATGGAGGCTTCCCCTGTGGCTCAGTGGTAAAGAATCCTACTGCAATTCAGGAGACACAGGTTCCATCCGTGGGTTGGGAAGATCCCTTAGAGAAGAAAATGGCAACCCACTCCAGTATTCTTCCCTGGAAAATCCCATGGACAGAGGAGCCTGGCAGGTTACAGTCTATGGAGTCACAAAGAGTCAGACACGACTGGAGTGACTGAGCACAACCGTTATGCAAGAGCACCAGACGCAACGCTGGGACACCCCCAGTATTCAGTAAGCACTGTCCCTCATCCCTCTCAAGACAAAGACAATGGAGAGAATTTTTTGGTTGCTATAATGCTGAAGACAATGCTACTGTTTTCTCTCACCTCTCCTTGTATGGTGGGAATATGCATTCACATTACAAGGTATGTCTAATGTGTCTACAATATCTAGAAGCATCAAGAAAACAAAACTTCCTAAATAATATGTCAACATGGAACTTAAACATGGTGAAGCATGAAGAAATTCTTTCTTCCTGACCCAGTTGTGTCAGCATAAATGCTGCTGCTGCTGCTAAGTCGCTTCAGTCGTGTCCTACTCTGCATGACCCCATAAACAGCAGCCCACCAGATTCCTCTGTCCCTGGGATTCTCCAGGCAAGAATACTGGAGTGGGTCGCCATTTCCTTCTCTGGTCAGCATAAATAAGTCCACACATAGGTCAGTTATTCTGTCTAATGCAAAATACGGCCATTTCCTAAACTGAGTGAGTGAAACTCCCTAAGTCATGTCTGACTCTTTGTGATCTCATGGACTATACAGCCCATGGAATTCTCCAGGCCAGAATACTGGAGTGGGTAGCCTTTCCCTTCTCCAGGGGATTTTTCCAACCCAGGGATCAAACCCAGGTCTCCCTCATTGCAGGTGGATTCTTTACCAGCTGAGCCACAAGGGAAGTTCAAGAGTACTGGAGTGGATAACCTATCCCTTCTCCAGTGGATCGTCCCAACCCAGGAATCAAATCAGGGTCTCCTGCATTGCAGGTGGATTCTTTACCAACTGAGCTATCAGGGAAGCTACATATTTTCAGAAAAACTTCATGTGAACTCCTTTCATTTATTTCATACTTTTGTAAATTCTCTTCCCTATACATTCAGGAAGAAAGAACATCCCCATGGGAGCAATACTTGCTCTGTCATTTGGTCCTTTTGGACTCATTATACAAAAAAAAGGGAAGATAATAAATTAATATTTATCTATCATTAAGGTCCATCTAGTCAAGGCTATGGTTTTTCCCGTGGTCATGTATGGATGTGAGAGTTGGACTGTGAAGAAAGCTGATTGCCGAAGAATCGATGCTTTTGAACTGTGGTGTTGGAGAAGACTCTTGAGAGTCCCATGTACCACAAGGAGATCCAACCAGTCCATTCTAAAGGAGATCAATCCTGGGTGTTCATTGGAAGGACTGATGCTAAAGCTGAAACTGCAATACTTTGGCCACCTCATGCGACGAGTTGACTCACTGGAAGACTCTGATGCTGGGAAAGGTTGGGGGCGGGAGGAGAAGGGGACGACCGAGAATGAGATGGCTGGATGGCATCACCGACTCTGTGGACATGAGGTTTGAGTGAACTCCGGGAGTTGGTGATGGACAGGGAGGCCTGGCGTGCTGTGATTCATGGGGTCACGGAGAGTCGGACACGACTGAGCGACTGAACTGAACTGAATCTAGTGAGCCAAATGGAAAGATTGAAGGTGTTAACAATGGTGATGATAATATAAAATTATAGAAAAGGACCAATGGTATTGGTCAGCTTTAGAAGACTCTATGATCAATAATGGTCCTATTCTGGTTCTGTGGGGCAGGCTGCAGGTTTCTGGCTACAGTGTGAGAATAGTGCCCAGATTTATGAATTTGGTTTCTAAGTTTAACACTTGTTTTCATTATGACCTTAAATGAGACATTTAGCATGTATTTCTTGATTTTAAAATCTGAAAGATCATTACTTACCAGTGCATCAAATAAGCATTATAAAATGGGCTTTTTACAAGTCACCCTAGAAAAATGCACATATCCACTAAAATGCCCATGGCAAAACAGGAGTCCTTTCCAAACCTGCATCTAGTATACCACTATATATACCAACACAATGTTCTCCACTATCCAGAAACAAATGTCAGTACAACAATGCCTGAACTTTTCATGCAAGTATTTAAAATCACCCCACAGAACTTGTGGAATTTGTATGACAGATTCAATTTCCATTTTCAGTCCACTCTTTCAGTCCCTTTTCCCTTATTTCTTTCTTCACTGTCATCCTAGTCCAGCAAAACGTATGTTCATACATGCATCTGATCCATGCATACGTATTCATACACGATTTCAGATAGTGGACAGTAAGGAAGAGTCAGATGCATGCACTACCGTTCAGTGGGAGGGGTACAAAGGACATAAAACATTATTCTCTAGTACCTCTAAGATCACAAGGTAACACTTAATAGTCCTGTGTACACTTAAAGCTGATATGAATATGACAACAGGGACTTCACGCCACGGACATGCACTTTGTCAGTTTCCCTGGGAGCCCTTGAAACCTTCTCTGTACGCCTACTAATTCCAGAATGGCTAAAAAGGATCCCAGCAACTATAAATGGGAAACAAGTATTAATTGACATAGCTCTACATTTATCCGTTTCTGCTTTGCTGCCCTCCTTGTCCAATCACTCAGATTAGACGCTTAAAGAAACGCATGGATGTAAATGGACATCAGAGATGTCAAATTTAGTGTGTTTCATTCTTCAACCCTTCACCTTCTCTTTAAAACTTAATGAAAAAAAAAAAAAAACTGCAGGACTCTGACCACAAGGCACTTTGATCTATAGTGGTTTACTTAACAACAATTCAGCTTCATTTGTATGACACTAAAAGCAGTCATCCCATAAGGCTTTCTTAATCAACTAGCCCAGCAGCTTTCAATAAAGAGATTAACTATGGAATTTTAAAAGGCCATGCTGGTCAGTCCATTCTTATAAATTCCACATGAACCAGTCTTGCAAACTATGGTGAACTTTTCTTTACCTCACCAAAGAATTCTCTTATATCCTCAGATCTCAGCCAATATACCAGATAAATGCGTACTAAGTGTTTTATTTCCTAAGGCATCTTGTACCAGAATATCACCTTAAAACTATACATGATGTGGCAGCATTCAATAAAAGGCAGGCTTATCATAAATATTCTCCAAAAGAGTTTATTTCTAAAAGACCAAAGGAAATGCACCATAAGCTAATTGTATCAACAAAATGGCCCTATTGAATGGATTATGGATTCAGTGTTTTTCAAAGTTCCAACCAATTACTTTGCTTTTCTAACAAAAGTTAGTTAAATATGTTAAAAAAAAAAATCCCATTTTTATTATGCATTTTAAGGTAGGGTGAGTGTGTGCATGCAGTTTTAAAAATTCTAAGTTTTACCATTCACATTTTTAATGTGCATGGTAAGAGATTTTTTTGACATGTAGAGTAGTTTCAGTTCCTCTGCAATTACAGTGAGATACAGGACAAGGAAATAATAAAATAACACCAGCAATCATACCGGCAAACAGAGTTGAATAACCACAGTACAAATACACACAACATGGCATGAACTTGCTCACTTATTGACATGCATTACTCCACCGAATCCACTCAACAACCCTGCAAAACAGTTTTCCTGTCAATTTGCAGATGAGGACCTCAAGACCAAAGAGACTAAAGAACAGATCCAAGGTTATACATGCAGTACAGCGGCAGATAAAGGAGCTGGAATCTAGGTCTGACTACAGACTCAATGCTCTGAAAAGCAACGGTTCCCCAACATTTTGATCACACATCTTATCACTAAACCCATTTTCATGTAACATTGGTTGCATATATTTTTATAAATTATGTTCCCATTCAATCAATACTCTGCCAATATACCATGTATATTTATGCACACACTATTGATACTATATATAGAATAGATAGGGCTTCCGAGGTGGTGCTATTGGTAAAGAACCCACCTGCCAATGCAGGAGACAGAAGAGATGCCCAATTAATCCCTGGGTCAGGAAGATCCCCTGGAAACCCAGGGCATGGAAATCCAGTCTAGAATTATTGCCTCGAGAATCTCATGGACAGAGGAGCCTGGTGGGCTACATTCTAAAGGGACACAAAGAGTCAACACGACTGAAGTGACTTAGCACGTATGTATAAAATAGATAACTACTGCAAGCCTACTGTATAGTACAGGGAACTTTACTCCGTGCTCTGCAGTGATCTAAATGAGAAGGAAATCCAATAAAGAGGGAATACATACATACATGCGTGCGTGCTAAGTCACTTCAGTCGGTCCGACTCTTTGTGACCCTATGGACCATAGCCTGCCAGGCTCCTCTGTTCATGGGATTATCCAGGCAAAAATACTGGAGTAGGTTGCTGTGGCCCTACCCAGGGGTCTCTATACAAAGCCTATATATATATATACACACAAAGCCTATATATATACAAAACCTATATATATATATATCTGATTCACTTTGCTGTACAGTAGAAACTTGCACAACATTGTAAAGCAACTATGCTCCAAAAAATTAATTTAAAAAATAAATTAAAACATAAAAATAGGAATTAAGAGACATAATTATCAAAATAAATATAATGGGATATCCTATGCATCCCTCAGGCAGTGTGCAGTTCACTTTAAAGATATTACCTGCAGAATTAAATAAGGGTTCTTATAACTTTTCCCAAATTTCTAGAAAATAAGCTTTTATGATCATGAAAGAAATCTGTCAATCATTGATACTCTGAAAGTGAAGGTGGCAATTCACTAGGACTTCTGAGCGATGCTGTTGGTGAGCTCAAAGCCAGTGGTAGCAACGGAAGAGCAAGGAGGTGAAAACACCCCACAGAAGGCTGTGAGATTGTCAGGCTTCTATAGCCCGGTCAATTAGTGAATTAAATTGTCCCATTCAAGACTCGGAATTAGGAAGTGGGAACATGGCCAAAAATGGATGGGGCAAGCTGAATAAAGAATAAGCCACAATATGGATCAAGAGAACAAGGCTATGGAAGGAGGTAATGGAGCTCAAAAAAGATGTAACCTATTTTATTGATGAAACCAGAGACCTGGAAAATAGGGGCTGTCAGGCTAATCTTAGATTAACTGGAGGTACTCAAGGGAGAGAAGGAAGAAAACACCTGACAGGTTTTGGAGAATTCAAAGGGAAACAATGTAATCCAAGA
Organism: Moschus berezovskii; assembly: GCF_049115385.1. NCBI lineage: Eukaryota > Metazoa > Chordata > Mammalia > Artiodactyla > Moschidae > Moschus > Moschus berezovskii. The sequence continues at coordinate 18,622,968 of NC_142472.1, forward strand.
GAAAGCTTGCCTGGAATGTAACAAGTCCTTTGGGCCCTCTAATGGCTTCTATGCTGAAGATAAACCTGGCCTCTCCCTGGCCAGCCCACTGGGCAGGAACACTCCCCTCTTTGAATTTATTTTCCACTGCAAAAAGAAAGAGGCTGGGTCACTTCTGAAAACTGAAGAACAACAAAGATTAAAGTTCCAATGGCCTTGCTGGCAGCCTGATCTCTTCCAGGATGGAAAGTGGGAACTAGAAAAGTATGCCTCTGGCTGCATAATTTCAAAACTCTGCCTTGAAATGATTTTTTTTCCTGTTGCTTATAGTTAGACGATAATTAGATACTGAAAATTCAATTAAAGTCATCAAATTCTAATTGGCAACATCCTATGTGTAAGGCAATGTGCTGGTACTAGAAAGCATTTGAAGGGGATGCAGGGATGAGGCAATAAAACCCTTAGGATGTACAGAGAGGACAAGAAGGAAGAGGTAAAATATCAAAAGAGAGACAACAGACAGATTACTGGGACATCAAAGGATGGTCTATTAGGTAGGCATTTGAAATGAGTATAATTTGTGACAGGCAGGGATGAGGGCGGTAAAAAGGTAATTTCAAATAGAAAGAACCTAAGGAATAGAGATGCAAAGGGTGAAAACAGGGTTTGTAGAAGAAATGTCAGTCTAGCTCCCTTGGTCTAGAGAGATCGTCTGGGAGATTAAAGGAGGATAAATCTACAGGAGGTCCTGGGAAGTCATGATGAGGGTCTTGAAGGCTGAGCTGAATAGTTTGGGGAAAATGGAGAAGGCATCTTTGAGGGATAAAAAAAAAAAAAAGTCAAGATGCAAACAGGGAAAAAGACAAGAAAGAAGTGTGTAGGTTTTTGCAGTCTTCTGGGTACATTAGTAACAGACAGGTCTCCTAGTTCTAGAATAATGTCATTATATTAGTACTAATTAACAATGTTACTGGTGAGGATCTGGGGCACCCTAAACCAGTTATAAAGCACTGGGCATCTGCAGTCAGAAATTACGATGCTCACAGGCACAGTGGTCTCTGGCCAGGAGCAGAACAGATGGGACCCTCTGCAAGCACAGGGAACGCATGCATGGGAGGCAGCCAACCTAAATGAATGTGTTAAACTTGATCCACACGCTCTATCTCCTTGAGTTTGCAGCCAAATTATTCCAAGTTATGTAAATGAACTATCTTATCTTTGGAAAACCTTGCACTGTTTTGAAAAGCTAAGCAAATTTATACGTGTACAGGTTAACCCTAGCCAGTGGTAGAGAAGAGCTGTCGTTACTTCTCAGAACTAAGGAACAAAAAAATATCAGATATATTTACATTTCTAATGGATTAAGTAACAGTAAGGTAGAGCTGTGAAAGGGAAAAATCCAACCTGCCTCATTGACCAACTGGTGTCAACACTGTTCCTTCACGCGTATGCAGGAGGCGGCTACTAAGATTTAGGACTGGAAATGGGGAAAAGTGAAAGTAAAAGTGAAGTCACTCAGTCGTGTCGGCTCTTTGTGACCCCGTGGACTGTAGCCCACCAGGTTCCTCTGTCCCTGAGATTTCCCAGGCAAGAATACTGGAGTGGATTGCCATTTCCTTCTCCAGGGGATCTTCCCGACCCAGGGATCGAACCCGGGTCTCCCACATTGCGGGCAGACACTTTAACCTCTGAGCCACGAGGGAAGCAGAAATGGGGAAAGGCTTTCACAACATGTATCTCCAAGCTAACTTTCTGCATGATTGTACCGGAAAGTGGGAATATCATGAACCCCAAAGTCCATTTATACAAGATAACTGATCGTTCCAGGAATAGAATTTAGTGGGATTTGTTCTTCACTTCCTGCCATTACATGGTAAGTGACATTCTTACTTCCTCTCTTGCGCCTCCATCATCCCCCATCCCACCCTGCAGTAAACCTGTCAGTGTTACTTCCAATACCCACTTCCAAATCCATCCACTTCTCTTCATGACCTTCATCATCTCTGCTAAACTGAGCCATCACTGAGCCATCACTTCTCTTCTAGTTTACTTTCAACACCTTTTTGGATCTCACATCTTTTCGTAGTTCCCTAGAATTCACTGTGCCCCCACCACTGGGGACCCACTCTAAAATTTTTCAAAGTCTTCAGCATGGTCCAAAAGGATTTCATGACAAGAATGTAGGCCTCCAACCTCATCCAAACATCCCTGCTGTCATTCTTCAGCTACAGCTCATGGAATTTTCTATTCCTTGAGTGCACCAAGGCCTGTCCCACCTCAGGACCTTTGCTTCCCTTCCTACCACTGCAATGATAAGTGCTTTCTCATCTTTCAGATACTTCTGACTTTTCCTGGGCTTGAACTATCAGAATGCCCTGTATGCTCAAAGCAATCATGTTTTAGAAAAAATCAGAAGCAACTAAAACAAACGAACAATATAGACAAACAAAAACTTGAAAGCTTTTTTACTGAGCATTATGCAAATGTGAATACTCTCCCAAGCTCTGAAACTTATTCCAACTCTGGCTAACAACTCAATTGCCAGTTCCCAACAGCAGGGTAAAGAGTAAGGGCTCATTCATTCAACAATTAAGTCACCACTGTGTACAAAGCACTGCACATGGAGCTGGGATACAACAAAAAAAACAAGGATGGGTGCTGCCTTCCTGGAGCTTCTGGTCTATTCAGGAGAAGGGCAAAAATGAATACACATTAGAGGTCTGTGTCTGTCAGGGTCATCCTGAGAATGAAACTAGAAAACACAAAAACCCCTATGCAGCACTGGGTACATCAGAAAGCGGTATGTGTGTGGGAGTGAGGGTGGTGTCTTATTTTGGAATAAGTGTCCATTTTCATAAGGAATGTAGAAGGAGAATTCTAATCATGACAGATTTTCAAAGTATAGAAAATAAACAAATGTGGCATGATCCAATGTGATGAGAATAATCAGGGATATTAAGATGGCTCCAGACAGTGGAAAGACTATCAGGTAGAAAAGGAATACAGGCGTTCTGTGTCTTCTTAAAAATCTGAACTAGGAATTACTGAATGTGTGATTCCCAAAGTGTATGGCCTATTTCTAAAAGACAGTGAAACTGTTCATCACTGGAAAAGTCCACGATGAAAGCAAGCGTTCTCATTTTTAATGAAGTAAACCCTTTGAAATCTCCTGGTAAGTTTCAACTATAAAATGGCACCAACTCTAGATCACTAAGTCTCCCCGTTGCTCGCTCCTTGCCCTCCCAACACCACCTCCACACCAATTTGAGGACTCATGAGGGGAGCAGAATTCTCAGCCACTGAAATAGAACAGACCTACAGTTAATATCATGCTTTTAAAAATATACTGGAATAGTAAAATATTGAATGATATCTAGTCCCTAATGGGGAATGTAAAATGCATTAAATTCTAACATGCTTATAAAATTCAGAGAGGTAATCACTCATGGACAGCCACTAATGATGGTGATTAAGGAAGATGACTTTAGTTCAAACAAGCAAATGATTAAGCTTGAGAATACAAAATGTTAAAGGGCCCTAATTAATAAAGTAGCAAATTTTTCTTCTCAGCCCACTTTCTAGAACATAAATATGTGAACCATCCTTCTGGGATAGAAATGAATGACCTTCGTGTTCTAAAATTCAGCTCGGGCAGAAATCACTGCCTGGAAACCAAAGTGTGATTCCAAACGTCTACTAGAAACATGTCAGAGATCCATGAAAGGAGCCTTGTGTGTGCATGTGCTCAGTTGCTTCAGTCCTGTCTGACTCTCTGTGACTCCGTGCACTGTAGACACTGGGCTCCTCTGTCCGTGCGATTCTCCAGGCAAGAGTACTGGAGTCCTCCTCCAGGGGATCCTTCCAACACAGAATTGAACCCACATTTCCTATGTCTCTTGCATTGCACAAAGATTCTTTACCGCTGAGCCACAAGGGAAGCCCAAAAAAAGCCTTAATGAGGGCACTAATCAGAAAAGGAAGCTGAGAAACTGATTAGAATGAAAAATCCAATTTTTCGATTTCCTGGTCTGACTTCCTGTCATATATTTCCATTTCATGCATACCTTATAGAAGAAATTACTACCGTTGTATATTTATCTTTAAAGTCTACCCTTCCATTGTTTCTTTAGATCCATTCGGTCATCAACTACTGGTGAATTATAATGCCCATATTCAACTCACTGGGGTAATAACTTTGCAGAGTCACTCGTTTTGTTACTTGCTGATTTATATTTATAGAATTTTTAAAAAGGAAAAGAAAGCAGGAATCCCAATTCTTAAAATCAATTGCTTCCTCATATCATAAAATATTAATATTAAAGCTAGCAAAAGGCAAACAAAAAGAATCTGTTGTGAGTCCTTCCGTCCAAAGGGGTGAAAGTGTTAGCCCCTCAAGTCATGTCTGACTTTCTGCCACCCCATGGACTACAGACCACCAGGCTTGTCTGTACATGGAATTCCCCAGGCAAGAATACTGGAGGGAATAGTCATTTCCTTCTCCAGGGGATCTTCCTGACCCAAGGATCGAACGCAGGTCTCCCACACTGCAGGCAGATACTTATCTTCTGAACCACCAGGGAAGCCCAAAGTGCCCTACGGTTATTAAGGGTAATTCAATCCTGTTGTAAATGAAGCCCCATCTGAGGTTTCAGACTGCAGTAATGCTTTGGGAGAGGAAAGACCCAGGATACTGAGAAGGAAAATGGAACTCAGGGAAGTCCACTCTTCCTGCTCCAACTGTTCTCCATTTTCAGCCTTAGAAAATGTGACCAGAACAGTAATCTAAACTTTGTAAATCCTAAACTACATTTAGAGAATAAATCTATTCTCTTTGTTAACTGTGAAAAGATATGTCCACCAGACAGGCAGGCATTCAGTATATGTGCTCCCATTCAATGCCAAGAGTGTGTTTGATGTCATTTCAGTCGATTTAATGCATTAATTTTCATTAAGCGCGCAAACTTTGGAACCAGAATATCTGGGTTCCAAGAGAGTTTCCTCCATGCTCTGTCTATGGCCTCAGAAAAACTATTTAATCTCCTGTACCTTAGTCATTTTTGGAAAATCTGAAATAAGGACAATGACACCTAATGAATAAGTGTGTTGTGAAAATTAAATACATGTAAGTACTCAGAACAGTGCTGAGCACAGAATAAGCACAATGCCTGTGTTAATCAGTTATCACCACAGTGGAACTGGTAAACTAGTATTCAACAGTGCATAAACTTGAACCCTGAACCACATATGGGCATCTCATTTTTTACAAAAATCTTCATAGAGTCATCATTCTCAGCTTATACCTTAGTCTTGATGATAAAGTCATGTCTAATACGATGCTCTGAAAGTCAAACTAAACAAACTCAACAACTTCACAGCAGGTGTCTTTCTTTCACTTCTGGGAGAAAGTGAATTGTTAAGAGTCAGCACAACTTCCCAGCTGTTAATTGAAGAATTTTGCCATTAATGGTCACTGGAACAGGACAGTGATTGTACTCTGTGGCTAATGGGATGGCTCCAGAGACCACACTGCGTGTTGAACAAACAACAACTGATGCGTGTTTGGGCATCATTAAAATAAAAGTGAACATGTTAAATACAGCAGAAAATCTTTACATTGAAGGAGCTTTGACAGCATTTGTCAGCTTGAACATTTTATGGCACCAGCGCAGCTTGTTAAGAGGCAATGAAAGACAGCACTATTAAGCTCAGGATGGTGCTGAAATGGTTTCATCCAGCCCTTACTCATTTTCCCCACCACCAAGCGGGGATGCCCGTCAAGAAAGGCCATCGTGTACAGAAGGTCTCCGCAACTCATCGCTAGTAATTGTAATGAGGAAGACATTCTGTTGCCACCTGGTGTTACAGTCTACCTGGTAACCTACACAGCTGTTTTGATTAATACACAGACTTACATTAAAAAGGACTTGTACAGCACTTTTCCCTAACAGAGCTTCCTCTAATAAATTCCAAATAAAACGGAGCTTCCGACAAATAAAGGATTCCTCTTTCTTTAAAGAAAAAATTCAGTTCTTTAGAATTCAAAAGCCTACTTTGAAGGTGGAAATGGATGAAACCGATCTACCTTTCTGGAGTTAACAGGGCGTCCTTTTAGTCCATAGTTACTTGTCTTAATTGCAGCTTGATTAGTTTCGGGTGCTAAGTAAAACTGTGAACTACTGGACGGCATTCAAATCTGGAGGAACAAGTACTGAACTGGTAAAGACTGTAAGAGATGTCCTAAAAGGAGAAGACAAAGAGAAGCATCTACCCTTGGAGGAAAAGTAGCATCAGTATAATTATGTGGAGAGTCAAAACTGTCTTCTGCGAAGATATTTCCAATGCACTGGTTTTATATACCTTATCTGCCAATAGTAGCAGTATAACCCAAACCCTTCCTGGTAAAATTCCATACAATGCCAAACACAGGGCAGGTTTGATTTTATGAGCTGATAAGTTTTTATCAGTTGAACTGAGCAACTTTCTCTCACGAGGGGAACTGACTACAATAAAATTAGATTGTGAGAGATAACGTAATGATCTTATCTTCAGAGGAAGATTTAAATCTTTCCCTTCATCAATTAGCATTTAGCAAGCACACACTGGGTGCAAGGATCTCAGCGCACTTAAGGCACAGAATTAGGTCTTCTATGCCTATTCTTAGGAGGCTAATAATTTATCTCTCTTTTCATAATAGAGCTGTACAGCAGTCTAAAAGATTTGTCTAGTGGTAAGTAATCAGAAGAATTCAAGGAAGAAAAAAATGTAAGCATGCAATACAGAGCACCTGGCTTACTCTAGGGCAGAGGTCATAAACTCAAATGCCCAGAAAAACTGGGAAGGCAAATAAGTACAACTTAGCTGGGTATACAACGAGACAGAAGCAGGAAGCCTCCCAGGAACTATAGCTGGTAAGTCCCAACAAAGGCTGCCAGTTAGATAAACTGAATAACAATTAAGAAAAAGGTCAGAGGGTTTATTTGGCCTATGGTCCCACAATCTCTACTGCCACCACCCCTTCAATACAGAGGCAGGAATACTGGCTCTGAGTTCAGCAAACCTGAGGTTGATGCTCACCTCTACTGGAAACCAATGATGCCATTTTCAGCAAATTACTTAATCTTTCAGGTTTCACTTTCTTCCTCTTCAAAAATGAGGATAATAACTCATTCTGGGCCTTGATAATGTTATTAGAAGACCCAAAAGAAATGCCGTGGATGGGAACCCTCAAAGAGATGTGATGGATATTATTTTGATAATAAGCCAGATAATTATGTATAATCAACATCAGCTACATAAGAAATTTTGTATTTGCTATGGACAGCATGGTTCAATATGATGAGGTATCTGTCCTGCATATGACACACATGTTAGAAAGAATAACTGCCTCCACAACTAATTATTACTAGCTGAAGAAACACCTGCCTTCTGCATAATTAGCCACATGACTGGCACTGGGAATGTGGACGATAATCAACTTGATGAATGAATCAGTGGTTGGAAGAAACATTTGCTCTGTAGAGTGAAGAGAGAAGACTCGAACGCTAATTCTCCGTTTACTTTCGGTCATCCTATTTACTTTACTGAGGGGGGAGGGTCCAAATATCATTAAAGTAGAATGTAACTTTTGAAGGTGAATAACTAAAGATATGAAGAGAAGCATAACTGATTTTAAGGGTTGGGATTACTTTTTTTTTTTTTTCTTGGAGTAGAGTTGCTTCACAATGTTGTGTTAGTTTCTGCTATACAGCAAAGTGAATCAGTTGAATGTAGACATATATCCCCTCTTTTCTAATTTCCTTCCCATTTAGATCACAACAAAGCACTGAGCAGAGTTCCCTATGCTCTACAGTAGGTTCCCTTAGTTAACCTATTTTATATGTAGTCTATGGGGTCACACAGAGTCGGACACGACTGAAGTGACTTAGCAGCAGCAGCAGAGTATATATGTTCATCTCCATATCCCAATTCATCCCACCCACTCTTCTCCCCTCAGCATCTATAAGTTTGTTCTCTCCATCTTTGTCTTTATTTCTGCTTTGCAAATAAGTTCATCTGTACCGTTATTCTAGATTCCACATAGAAACAATTTTACATGATATTTGTTTTTCTCTTTCTGACTTACTTCACTCTATTTTTTGTTCATGCCTTTTACGAAAAAAAATTCATTGAAGGATACTAAAAAATGTAAATCAATGGTGAATTATGTATGTTGTTAGATAGTAAGTTTCAGTATCAGAAAGATTTCTTTCCCCCAGATTGAGAGACTAGATACAATTCTAACCCAAATCTCATCAAGCAGTCTCATTAGCTGATTTCATATTGTCTATATGGAAGAGTAAAGGACCATGAAAAACTAGGAAATTCCAAAAGAACAAGGTGAATAGAACACTAAGATTTTTATGTGTAAATACAATAATTAAAATAATTTGGTTTTGCTACACATTCAGATAAACAGACTAAAAGAAGAGAGTAAAACTCAGAAATAAACACAAACATATACGAAAACTGTTTATGACAGAGCAGGCATTGCAGATGGGTGAGGAACATATGGACTAATCAATAAGTAGTGATGCAAATTGGGTATACAGAAATAAATTAAATGGATCTCAACTTCACCACCAACATATAAAGTTACAGTTGGATATCCTCATAAAGTTATGACAGAGAAGAATTTCTTAATCAATACATACGAAAAATAATATAAAAGGAACAGTCTGATGAATCCAGTTACATTAAATTAAGGATATATTGTTTGTCAAAAATAAAGTCAAAAGAATAGCCTAAAACACAAGCCAAAGACTCACATTTAGAATATATAAAAACTGATAGAAATCAATTCTAAAAGGTACCAGAAAGCAGAAAAATGTTTAAACACACAAAAATTTTGCCAGAGTATATATAAATAATGCCCAAACACTTCATAGCGAATTTTTTGGCAAAATTTTTAAACTACAACATCTGCCACTAGATGTTGCACAAATTGGTACTACCACTTGGAAAATAACTTGGCATTTTCTAACAAGGTTAAACACACATATATCCTATGAGCAGCCATTTTAACCCACAAATAAACTCTATACATAATCCCTGCATGCTTTAACCAGGAGACTTGAACAAGACTGTCCACAAAAGCAGTGTTGGTAATACCAAAAATGCAAGAATCAAAACCCTAATGCCAACCACCAATATGCTGGATAAATAAAGTGTGGTCTAGCCATTCAAAACAATACTCCAGAGCAGAGAGCAAGAGATAACTGTTACAAGCATCAGAATGGACGAAGCTTGCAAACATAACAGTGAGCAAAGAGTCTTCAAAGAAAATCATTAAATATCATTATATTGATATAAATTTCAAAACAAGGCAAAACTACCAGAATACTGCTTGCAGATACATATACAGCTGGGCTTTGCAGGTGGCGCTAGTGGTAAAGAAAGTGCCGATCAACGCACGAGACAGAAGGGATGCTGGTTCAATCCCTGGGTCAGGAAGATCCCCTAGAGGAAGAAATGGCAGCCCATTCCAGTATTCTTGCCTGGAGAATTTCATGGACAGAGGAGCCTGGCAGCCTACAATCCACTGGGTCTCAAAGAGCTGGACACGACTGAGCAACTCAGCACTCAAGCAGCACACAGATACATTAGTAGTTAAAGTAGACGTAAAAGCATGGGAGTGATTTACACACAATTCAGTACAGAGTCAGCCTCAGTGGAAACGTGGACAGAAAGGTGATCAGTGAGAGGGTATGGGATGCTTTGAAGATTCTAATGTTGTTTCTCAACCTTCAGATGGTGAGCACACATTATGTCAACCACATACACACATTAAATAATCTATGTCTATGATAAATATTACTATAAATACTTTTCAAAGAAGAAATGATTATCATGGTATGTAAGTTTGCAAGAGATAATGAACTGACTATAACAAGTAGCTAGGTCTCAGCATATTTTGAAGCAGCAGAATAATGCAAAGGATAAATAAATTACAAGTTTCTTCATGAAATTTCAAAAATGAAAAGCAGAAAACTCAGAAAGGAGCAGTGCTTTTAGGGCTAGAGGAGATGATTTAAAATGTCTTCCATAATAGAAAAGTATTTATTATGCAAATTATCCAGATATTTATATGCCTATATTAGAAGAGAAAGACAAATACATTTGCTTCAAAAGTTGATAAAAATCAACTGGTATTTCTCATGTAAATTATTTCCGTAGCAAACCATTCTCAATATGATGATGAATCATCCTTCACCAAGCTTCTTACGAAAGACAGCTAAAGGGCAATATTTTTTAAAAATATATACATTTAAAAATAATAATAGGAGAAAATTTTAATTTGGGAAATGCCAGTGAGAAAGGATAAAATTCCTTCCAAAATGCAGAATTGGTGGGTGTATAATTAAACTTAGACTACTTGCGACCTGAAAAAAATGTAATATGTCAGCATATTTAGAAAGAAAGAAAAAAAGGAGAGAAGAGGAAGGAAGGAAATTAGTTAAAAATATACCACCCATCATTAACAGACATCACATCCTAGAAAATAACAAACAAAAGTGAAACCAAAAGCTCCAACCCCCAAAGAGCAGTCTGCAAGCCACCTGGGAAATACAATGAGCATATGAACCTTATCAAACAGTTATTAATATTACATTCATTTTCCCATTAAAAACAAATAGAACAAGCTCTCCTTTATATTTATTAAGAGATCTATATAAAAAAAAAAAAAAACCTCAGGGTAATTCCCAGGATCTACGATCTAAAAAATTGACAGATACATAAGATAAAATTTTAGAATACAAAATTTGGTCTGAATGTTAATGGTTTTATTTGAATTTATGTATGTTTAAACAAATAAGATTGTCTATATGTTGACAGGAAGACACCAGAAGAGAAAGAAAAAAAATGAATGATTCAAGAGAATCTTTGGATTCACTAAAGCAAGGCTTGGAATGAGGTTTGGGGAGGCAATGGTACTGGGATCAAGGGTCAAAGAAAAGAGCTGGGTACCTAAGGGAGAAAATAATGGGTGACAACTTAAGTAAGAACAATTAAGTCTTATGATAAAGAAGCCATTTACAGTTAATGATGTAGCAGTCCCCCTGGGAGTGCCTAGAAATCTATGCAGGACTTTAATGATCACAATGAAAGGTGGGCTCCACTGCCATCCAGGGAGTGGGGACCTGAGCTGCTGAACCACCCTACAAAGTACAAGACACTCTTGTACAATGAAGAATGTCAGTTAGTCAGTTCAGTTGCTCAGTCATGTCCAACTCTTTGTAATCCCATGGACTGCAGCACGCCAGGTCTCCCTGCCCATCGCTGACTCCCGGAGTTTACTCAAACTCATGTTCATTGAGTTGGTGATGCCATCCAACCATCTCATCCTCTGTCATCCCCTTCTCCCACCTTCAGTCTTTCCCAGCATCAGGGTCTTTTCAAATGAGTCCATTCTTTGCATCAGGTGGACAAACTATTGGAATTTCAGCTTCAGCATCAGTCCTTCCAATGAATATTCAGGACTGATTTCCTTTAGGATGGACTGGTTGGACCTCCTTGCAGTCCAAGGGACTCTCAAGAGTCTTCTCCAACACCACAGTTCAAAAACATCAATTCTTTAGCACTCAGCTTTCTTTATAGTACAACTCTCACATCCATACATGACTACTGGAAAAACCATAGCTTTGACTAGACAGACCTTTGTTGGCAAACTAATGTCTGTGCTTTTTAATATGCTGTTTAGGTTGGTCACAGCTTTCCTTCCAAGGAGCAAGCGTCTTTTAATTTCATGGCTGCAGTCACCATCTGCAGTGATTTTGGAGCCCCCCAAAATAAATTCTCTCACTGTTTCCCCTGTTTCCCCATCTATTTGCTATGAAGTGATGGAACCAGATGCCATGATCTTAGTTTTCTGAATGTTGAGCTTTAAGCCAACTTTTTCAGTCTCCTCTTTCACTTTCATCAAGAGGCTCTTTAGTTCTTCTTTGCTTTCTGCCATAAGGGTGGTGTCATCTGCATATCTGAGGTTATCAATATTTCTCCCGGCAATCTTGATTCCAGCTTGTGCTTCATCCAGCCCGGCGTTTCTTATGATGTACTCAGCGTGAAAGTTAAATAAGCAGGGTGACAATATACAGCCTTGACGTACTCCTTTCCCGATTTGGAACCAGTCGGTTGTTCCATGTCCAGTTCTAACTGTTGCTTCCTGACCTGCATACAGATTTCTCAAGAGGCAGGTCAGATGGTCTGGTATTCCCATCTCTTTAAGAATTTTCCAGAGTTTGTTGTGGTCCACACCCTCAAAGGCTTTGGCAGAGTCAATAAAGCAGAAGTAAATCTTTTTCTGGAACTGTCTTGCTTATTCAATAGTCCAATGAATGTTGGCAGTTTGATCTCTGGTTCCTCTGCCTTTTCTAAAATGAAGAATGACTTCACTCCAAATGCAAAAAGCATCCAGATTAAGACAAACTGTGAATCTTCGTCGTCTTTTATTGCTTATACTGACTTTGGTCTTAATTATACGCAGCAAGATCATTAATTAGATCTTAATTATATGCAGCAAGATCATTAAGAAGATCCTGAAGAAATGGCAAACCACTCCAGTACTCTTGCCTGGAAATCCCATGGACAGAGGAGCCTGGCAGGCTACAGTCCATGGGATTGCAAGAGTGGGATAGGACTTAGTGATTAAACCACCAAGATCATTAGAGTACAAATCTCATCAAACTTCCAATTGTAAAGCAGATCATTTTAATGTTAATAAAATATGACCTAAGCCCTCTGGAATTTTTCTAAACAATGGATTTACTTATAATTTCACTATCTTACAAAGTTCAATGTTGTGAAAACTTTGCAACAGAGATTCATTCCATTAACTGCTGAGTTTAAGGTAACCAGGAAAAAGGAAACACACTGATCCTGTTTGATGTGACTGTGTGTTCAGTTGCTCAGTTGTGTCCCTATGGGACTAAATGGCCACCAGGCTTCTCTGTCCATGGGACTGTCCATGGAAAAATATTGGAGTGGATTTCCTCCTCCAGAGGATCTTTCTGATCCAGTGATCAAACCTGCATTTCCCGTGTCTCCTGTATTGGTAGGTGGATTCTTTATCACTGAGTCACCTAGGAAGCCCAACAGTGCTTGCTGAACACAATTTCAGGAAATTCATTACCATTTATACATCTGCTTCTTCTGGGAGCTATTCTGCCAAAAATGCCTGTAAGGATACAGTTAATGAAACCCTTAAAATATCAATAATATCCATTCTTTCCAGCAAGACCAGTAAACAGGCTCTCTATGTTTTAAGCCATTTTTTAACATTTACTACTAAAACAGAGAAGATCCACTGAGAAAGTCTAATCTAAGGAACTTTAAGAAATAACATAAATCCCTATTAGCTGCCAAAATTAATTTAAATATGCAACTCAAACTTTTATATTGTTGGTGATCAACAAACCCAGAAGTAGGGAAATATTTACAGAGTCACTAATCCTGTTTTTAATTAAATTGCAAAGAAAAGACTAATCATTTTTTACATAATTATGAGCGTTTTAATCCATTTGTGATTTAAAATAGCTGCCAATAGTGACTAGTGAGTGGGCTTTTACTTTCTTATGTTAGTATCAAATGTTGTCTACCTGCCATAAATAGTATTGTTTGCAGTGAGTATCAGAATCAGATAGGAAATTAAGAAATTTTTCTCTGTGGGCAGTTAGATTTACCACACAACCTAGGGAAATTGTGTCTGAGTTATCCTGAGCCCAATATATTAGGGGTAATAAACAAACACCCCAGTACTTATTTTAAGTTAGTAAGTTTCAGGACCCAAAATTTAATTGAGGTCACCAAGACAGGAAATTTTATAAGCAATTTTAGTCAAGATAATTCTTACAAAGATTTCCTCTAATGCTTGAAAACACAGTCAACCTTGGTCTTTCTCCCACACACAGAGTCAAAATCAGCAGCCCTGAGTTCTGATGACTGTTACTAAATACAAAATTTACTTCTTATATTTCCATATTATCAACAGGAAGCACGGAGCTACTTGGTGAACTTCTGCAGGGAAATCTCTGATTTTTCCAGTAGTACCTAATCTTCTACAATACTAATTCATCATTTAAGGTAAATACATAGACATATATTTGCCATCATATTATATAGATTCTAGCTAATGATCAGGTTAATTTCATTTCAGTATGAGCCAAGTTTTTTTAGTAGAAGTATAGAAACAAAATAATCTCTCTAGACTCAAGCTAATTATTTTGTGATTTTTTATAAAAAATATAACATATAAACACTTTAACCTTAGTGGAACACAAGGTAGCGTTTTCTTTTCTAGGATACCAAAAGATAGAATGAGAGTGGTTCTTAGCTTTATGCATGTTAGTGCAGCTGTGAATTTGCTTTATGTCTTTATATATTAAGTTAAATAATTTTTAAGAAGCATCCAAGCAAAGAATGTCTCCTGAAAGAAAGGAACAGAAAAGTAAAATTTGTGGGACCATGCTAGAAAAGGAAAAGACCTAAGACTTTGGGAGGATTATAATTGACGAGGTAAAAAAAAAAAATGATATTCTGTGGTCAAAATGATCATTTACAAAAACATGTTTTTATACTTCACATAGTTTATCATCATTTTGTATTATTTGCTCCTGAATCCATCAATCATTCAGGTCTACACCTTTTGCATCAGAGAATTTGTCACCAATTTCCATGCTAAACATTTAGAAATCTTTAAATATAAATTTGACTCTTTCTTTTTTGGTAAAACTTATTCTTTTTTTAATTAATTTATTTTAATTGGAGGTTAACAACTTCGCAATATTGTAGTGGTCTTTGCCATACATTGGCATGAATCAGCCATGGGTGTACATGTGTCCCCCATCCTGAACCCCCTCCCACCTCCCTCCCCATCCCATCCCTCAGGCTCAGTCCAGTGCATCGGCCCCGAGCACCCTGTCTCACATGTTGAACCTGGACTGGCGATCTATTTCACATATGGTAATATACACGTCTCAGTGCTATTCTCTCAAATCATCCCACCTTCTCCTTCTCCCACAGAGACCAAAAGTCTGTTCTTTACATTTGAGTCTCTTTTGCTGTCTCACATATAGGGTCATCATTACCATCTTTCTAAATTTGACTATTTTTAAAGATATTTTGTCTTCAATGCCACTAGATGAGATACGTAAATACTTATCCTTTTACAAAATAGGGAATATAGCCCATATTTTGTAAGAACTGTAAATGGAAAGTAATCTGTAAAAATTGCACAAAAATAAAAAAATATTAAATACATATTGTTCAATGTATTACTGAGGTATTTTTCAATCAGAGATACTTCATTCTGAGTACTGCCTTCATAAGATATTTTCTCCTGGCAGGCACACCTATTACTATATCATAAATACATCTTGCCTGTGAAGTATTCCATGCTGAGGAGACAAGGCTCTGAAATGGTTATTAAACTGGCCAGAAACTGAGCCAGGATTCGAATCCAGGTCTTCTGACATTAAGCACCTTTCATTATACAATAACTGTCTCCCTAATGATGTTCTGCTCTATTCATGAAACTGAAACATCTCTAGCAGCCTCCATGCAATTACTTCTTCTTCCCTATTAAATAAGAGCAGAATCAAAGAACAAGAGGAAATAAGTCTACAAACCCAACCAAGGAGAGGAAAGTCTTACCCCTAGAATATCCTAAGTGTCACACAGACCATATCATCCTACAGACACAGCAAACAGAGGAATCCAAATCAGAGAAATATTTCCATTGAAAATGGGAGTGGAGATTTCCTTGTGTGGTCCAGTGGTTAGGAGTCCACCGGCTAATGCAGGGGACACGGGTTCAATCCCTGGTCTGGGAAGATCCCACACACCACAGAGAAACTAAGCCCACGTGGCCACAGCTACTGAGCCCACGTGCTGCAGCTACTGAAGCCCGCCTGCCTGGAGCCCATGCTCCACAACAAGAGAAGTCATTGCAGTGAGAAGCCCGAGCATCACAATGAAGAGTAGACGCTAGTTTTCTCTAGCTTTTTTGCAGCAACTAGAGAGTAGCCCGTGCAGCAATGAAAATCTAGTGCAGCCAAAAATAAATAAAATTTTTAACAACACAACAATTCTCAATGAGAAAAAAAATGGATTAACTTGTTTTAAAAAGGGAGTGATATTTACTCATTTCCCCCCAATAATGTATACGGTCAATGCTCAGAGCAAAGACAATGGTCTCCAACCACTGTAAGAATAACGCTTATGAAAAGATAGATTTAAGTCAAGTGCCTCATTACTATCTAAACATTGACTGGATTTCGACACATCAAAAACTCCTAGAAGGAATCCTCCCTTCTTGTTATTCTCTCTATGTTAGAAAAAGTCTTTTCTGTACTATTGTCTGTGCTCTTATCTATGATGCAGAAAATAAAAATCTGAAGATTCTTTCTCAACTGTTTTTCCTAGTGAGGCAACCAAAACGTGAAAAGCCAATAACATCTACTGCTTCTAAGTGCAGGTTCAGAATATGACATGAAATTATATACTTTTATTCCGCGAATGACATTTGCTATCTTCTTTTCCTGAGGCAAGAAACAGGAACACATTTCTTAAAAATGTTAGCTGGACATGTTGTTTTCTCTTCTTTACCGCCTTTCAGATTTTATGGATTAGAGTTGAAAAGTCAACACTTAAAAACAAAGTGTGGTTTGGAAATGGTTATCTGTAAATACGAGTTCATTATTCCCCTCTGACAACCCTAAGTAAAGTCAACAAAATATGTTCTGTCCATGTTTGACATAAAGAAATATTTTCCAGATGACCTGGAGATTATGGACTTTCTGCAAAAGCAATTTCATTGTAAATGAATGTGTACATACACATATGTAGGCATTCCCCAATCTGTGAGTGGTTCTGCTCTTAAAGAGTTTGTTTATAAGTTTCTCCTAAACCTTTAAATGTGTGTGTGTGTGTGTTTAGACAGGGAGAGACTAAGACAGAAAGAAATGATGTGGCTATGCTCCCAAAGCACACTGTTATCTATCCAATTTTTTAAAGTATGTTAACAACATTTAACCAGTTTTAAAACTACAGTTCTACTGTGTCCAGTATGGTCCATGGACCAGCAGCATCAGCATTACCTAGGAGCTTTTTAGAGCTGAAGAGTCTCAGGCTCCACCCAGTCCTATTGAAACAAGAGCAGGACCCTATGGTCCTTGCCTGGTATGAGCTCTGTTTGCCTTTTGTCTATGGAAAAACTAGCCAGAGAGTAAGTTTAATCAGAGAAGTAGAACGTTTAGCAACAAAGGAAAGCAGTCAAAGGACACCAAATAATAATAATGTAGTATTATGAAATAAACATAGTCCAGGACCTTTGGTTCCTTCTCAAAGGCTACCAGTAATATTCCGAGTCATATCCTGTGAGCTGTGTTACAGATACTGAAACCCCCACCAGGTGGACAAGGTCAAGTACGGGGTAACTAGACTGTAGCCATGACCTCGGAGGAGGCAATGGCACCCACTCCAGTGCTCTTGCCTGGAAAACCCCATGGACGGAGGAGCCTGGTGGGCTGCAGTCCGTGGGGTCGCTAAGGGTCGGACACGACTGAGCGACTTCACTTTCCCTTTTCACTTTCACACACTGGAGAAGGAAATGGCAACCCACTCCAGTGTTCTTGCCTGGACAATCCCAGGGACGGGGGAGCCTGGTGGGCTTCCGTCTATGGGGTCGCACAGAGTCAGAGACGACTGAAGTGACTCAGCAGCAGCAGCAGCAGCAGCAGCCATGACATAAGCTGCCCCAATTCTCAGAACTGGCCTCAAGGAAATAGAACTGAAGATTAACTGTACTTAAAACAATCAAGATGATGCTCGTCAGACCACTGATGATCAGGATCAAGACGACGCTTTCTTCATGGAGGCCCGTCACTCAGCCCATAAAAGCTCTTGCCCATTGATTGTCAGCAGGAGGGAGTCGGCCTTTGAACAGATATCCCCTGCTTCTCCACCCCCAGTTGCCAACAACCAAAATAAACTTTCCTTTCCACCAACCTGGCTTCTTTATTGGCTTTTAAGCAGTGAGCAGTCAGGCTCCGCTTTCAATTATACTATCTGCATCAACATTTGCATTGTCACAAGATGCCAGAAAGTTCCAGACACACATTAAGGTCTAAGAAGCACCCCTCCAGACCTTTCAACCTTGAAGTTTCCCAGTTACTTCCCACATACTCTCGCTCATTTATTTTTCAAAACTGAATGACATCTGCAACTGCAGAGACGTCACCTTCAACTACACACGCTGAGCCTCTCTCTCTTCTCGTATTTCCTGTAGCTCTGAGTGTGTCAGCTTCCACCTAGTCACCTGAGCAGAGATCTGGAGGCTGGTTGAGTCCTCCCTCTATGTTCCATGCAGGCAAAAACCATGTCTGTGGTGCTCTTCATTAGGTCCCCACACCTGGTGACTTCATGACTATTTGTTGAATGGAGAAAACAAGTAACCATGGAGACACCTCCCCACGCCCCTCCTCTCAGCCACACTGCTGGAGTCTCTTCATCAGGCTCTGACTCCTCCTTTTCAAATAGGGAAAGGAGTACGTCAAGGCTGTATATTGTCGCCCTGTTTGTTTAACTTATATGCAGAGTACATCATGAGGAATGCTGGGCTGGAAGACGCACTAGCTGGAATCAAGATTGCCGGGAGAAATACCAATAACCTCAGATATGCAGATGACACCACCCTTAAGGCAGAAAATGAAGAACTAAAGAGCCTCTTGATGAAAGGGAAAGAGGAGAGTGAAAAAGTTGTCTTAAAACTCAACATTCAAAAAGCTAAGATCACAGCCTTTGGTCCCATCATTTCATGGCAAATAGATGGGAAAACAATGGAAACAGTGAAAGGATTTATTTTCTTGGGCTCCAAAATCACTGCAGATGGTGACTGCAGCCATGAAATTAAAAGATCCTTGCTCCTTGGAAGGAAAGCTATGACCAACCTAGACAGCATATTAAAAAGCAGAGACATTACTTTGCCAACACAGGTCCGTCTAGTCAAAGCTATGGTTTTTCCAGTTGTGTCCAACTCTGTGCGACCCCATAGATGGCAGCCCACCAGGCTCCCCTGTCCCTGGGATTCTCCAGGCAAGAACAATGGAGTGGGTTAACGTTTCCTTCTCCAATGCATGAAAGTGAAAAGTGAATGTGAAGTCGCTCAGTCGTGTCCGACTCTTTGCAACCCCATGGGCTATAGCCTACCAGGCTCCTCCATCCTTGGGATTTCCCAGGCAAGAGTCCTGAAGTGGGGTGCCAGTTCCTTCTCTTGTATGGATGTGAGACTTGGACTATAAAGAAAGCTGAATGCTGAAGAACTGATGCTTTAGCACTATGGCGTTGGAGTCCCTTGGACTGCAAGGAGGTCAAACTAGTCCATCCCAAAGGAAATCAGTCCTGAATATTCATCGGAAGGACTGATGCTGAAGCTGAAACCCCAATACTTTGGCCACCTGATGCAAAGAACTGACTCATTTGAAAAGACCCTGATGCTGGGAAAGATAGAAGGCAGGAGAAGAAGGGGAAGACAGAGGACGAGATGGCTGGATGGCATCACTGACTCAATGGACATGAGTTTGAGTAAACTCCGGGAGTTTGTGATGGACAGGGAGGCCCGGCGTGCTGCAGTCCATGGGGTCACAAAGAGTTGAACACAACTGAGAGACTGGACTGAACTGAACCATGGGACTTCTCATTTCTTCAAAAATCTTCCTAAGTCTTTCAAAACAGAGCTATGTGTCTACAAAATTGTAATCGCCCACTGGCTGTGCATGAGTCTTTCCAATATTTGTTTTCCAAGTACATACCATAGAGAGGTCAGGTTCTGTGCTGGTTCCAGATTGAGTCTCGAGGTTAAGTATCACTTCTGGTTCTTAATATAGGGAGTTTCCAAACAGCATAAATCCTGGAGCCATCACAACAGCTGGATAAATTGAGGTGCCTGAACATGTAGCTCCAAAACCCAAATCTACCGTTTTTCACATTTCAGTGCCCTTTTCAGATTTATCTGGCCAAGAACACACTGCACACCCAAACTCCCCTCCCTGGAAAACCCACAATCCTCCACCACTGAACTGCCTTCACGTAAGCTTAACTGTGGCACTCTTGTCAAGTCTGACTCATGCCCAACATAAATCACCTACTCCCTCTTTATGTCCTCATTGTACCCTGAAGAGACTTCTAACAGAGTTTCTGTTAGCAAGTTATTCACATGTTTATCTCCCACTAAACTGCAAGCCCTGGCTTGACTGCGGGACCCATGTGTTCATCTTTTCCCAAACACTTGGCGTGGTACTTCATAGTGAATAAGCAAACTTTTTTTCTTTTTTGGCCATCCTGCATGGCACGTGGCATTTTTAGTGCCTGATTAGGGAATGAATCCACACTCTGTGCAGTGGAAGTGCAGATGCCTAACCACTGAAACCACCAGGGAATTCCCTAAGCAAACTTATAATGTATGTAAAACAGCATAAAGAGCCACAAATGTGCAGTTCTGTTGAGAAAATGACACTTTCTGAGCCCTGAGGGTTCTGATTTAAAGTAAAAAACTGAATCCATCTGGGAGTTGAGATGAACCCCACTGAACCATGGGCTGGACACAAAATGGGACTTGAATAACAGGTGGAAACTGACCACTGAGGCAATCCCCTGTCAACAGGGTGGAAAGGCTCACCAATGAGGTGAGAGAGAGGATGGGAAAGAAGAGGAGAAAGGAAGAAAGGAAAAAACGTCAGCCAAGATGGCTCAGTCGTATCCAACTCTTTGCCACCTCTTGGACTGCAGCCCGCCAGGCTCCTCTGTCCATAGAATTCTCTAGGCAAGAATATTGGACTGGGTAGCCATTCCCTTCTCCAGGGAATCTTCCCAACCCAGGGATCGACCCTGGTCTCCCACATTGCAGGCAGATACTTTGCCATCTGAGCCACCAGGGAAGCTCCGTTTTAACGAGAGGGCCTTGGTAACATGAGGGCTGAAAATTTGACAGCTGAAGCATACGTGTGTGTGTGATATATATATAGCACCTATTTTGTCCATTACATGATAAGTTTGGCTACATTAATAAGTCCTCAATAATGCTATCACATATCTCTTAAGTTTATAATGGTCACCATAATGGAAACACTAACAAAGCAACTGCTGAGGAGTTACCTACTAAGAAATCTCTATTACAAAATCATTTCAACATTATATAATTGAACATAAAAAATGATAAAAATAATATATCAAATAATTGTCTTAAAAACTGATATGAAAGATGAATCAACCTTTTGTATTACTGGACCAAATTTTAAGATCTATCCAATTCCAGCACAAAGAAAAATTGAAAACTTGTTATCCAATATCAAGTCTAGGAGACCACAGCATTGATACTCAAGCTGTACTTCTTTATACCAGACCCTAATGAGGTAAATACAAATATTAAGGGTAAGCAGAAATTTTTATTAGAAGTTAACAATATCAATTGAATCTAACACTAATGTACTTGGATCTTTTAATTCATTGACAAATTAATTTTATTATATTTTATGAAAGAATCAATCTGCAATGGACTGGAAGGAGTAGAAGGAAGAAGGGAAAAAGGAGGACTGGTCATTCATGACAGAGAGTTTGAGAAGCACTGTTCTACTCTTCGAGAAGGAAATGGCAACCCACTCCAGTACTCTTGCCTGGAAAATTCCATGGATGGTGGAGCCTGGTAGGCTACAGTCCATGGGGTTGCAAAGAGTTGGACACGACTGAGTGACTTTACTGGTTCACTGTTTCTGCTAGATGTAAACCCGTCAGAAGACTGCCCAGTTAGGGGGTAATGTTGGTCTCACACTAGAACTTGCCATGGGCTGCCAATTCCAGGTAAAAGATTACAGGCAACTTGTATTTGGTTATTTAAGCTGCTCAAGGCATGGAGCACTGTGGACAGCACCTTAGTGATGTGACTTCTTTGGGGCACTATTTTCTCAGGGGAAATGAAAATGTCCCTCTTCAAAGAAAAATAGCCTTTAGTTTTAATAGATGGACATGGAGAAAATACTTTCTAGGGTTTATTTCAACCCTAAAATTCTCTGATTCTATTGTTGGCTTATTGCTGAAATGTTACACGGATTTCTCTGTGGCTTGAAAAAATAGTTTATTTGACACTGAAATCAAGGAAGGAATTTTCAGTTAATCTGTACTATAAACAACAAAAAATAATTTGGAGCTCTCAAATCCAAGAAATAGAAGAGACAGGCATTACTTGGGAAAGAGAAATTATTCCTGTACTTGTGGGATAGCATTAAAGAAGGAAGAAAGGGAGGGAGGGAGACAGGGGCGGAAGGACACAAGTAACAAAATGTGAGCTGCTTGTGACAAATTAGGCTGTGAGAAGGCTGAAGTTTTATTTGAACAAAACACAGTCATTAAAGATGGGAAATTAGAAAACTCTAATGTGATGTGATTCTGAGTGAGTGAGAGAGTGGCATTTGGTACTTCAGAGGCTTTAGACAGGGTGACCTCACCACAGTTTTAAATAGACTGTCCATTATAAGCATAAATTATCACTCCATGAAACTTTGATAGATTGGACACTGACCTGGAAATTAACAACCAAGCATACTGTATAAAAAAACTTAAGTGAACCTTTAGCTTATAATCAGCATGAGGTTGATTAGAATAAAAAGTGAAATCATCACCATTTTTTTTAAATTGCTATTGTTAAAATAGAAATTAGCTGAATGAGCAAAGAAAAATATAATGTTTCACCTGTCATAAAAAAAAAGAATCATCCCCTCTCCTGCCATGAAGATTTGTTCATGGAGACTAATTTCTTCTAGAAAGTATTAGTAGTTGATCAGTAGAGAAAGCTATAGAATTTGGTTTAACAACTTAATAAACTGCTCATTTGGAGAAGGAAATGGCAACCCACTCCAGCATTCTTGCCTGGAGAATCCCATGGACAGAAGAGTCTGGTGGGCTACCATCTATGCGTTCGCACAGAGTTGGGCACGACTGAAGCGACTTAGCAGCAGCAGCAGCAAACTGCTCATTAATGAATTGCTATATCAAATAATATTGTGGAATGTTTCCCAAGCTGAATCCAGTGTTTTATTTCAAACCATTACACGACATCAAAAATACATCATCAGGTTTAGGTATAGGTACATTGTTTTCCAAAACATTTTTCCAGTATGGAAAGTCACAGTATTCTCCCTTAAACCATTCCTCTTGGTTCATATATTTCAGTTCAGTTCAGTCGCTCAGTCATGTCTGACTCTTGCAACCCCTTGGACTGCAGCAGGCAAGGCCTCCCTGTCCATCACCAACTCCCGGAGTTTACTCAAACTCATGTCCATTGAATTGGTGATGCCATCCAACCATCTCATCCTCTGTGGTCCCCTTCGCCATATATTTAATGCCATTTAAAATTCTGAAATTTCTACCTGCTACAAAATTGTTTTCTCTCAAAAAAACCCTGATTCCAATTGTTTACTAGTATTACGTATTGTTCTCTCATGATTTAAAGCCCTTTTTCTTTGAGAAAGTATCTTCTTTAATATAGAGCTAAATTCAAATGAATTTAACACATTTACAGGAATCAGTTTAAAATGTATTTAAAACTATGTTTGGTTATTTATTATTCTTAGTAAAAGCAAATGAATACACAGCTCTTGAGTCAATTTTTTTCTGGAATATATAAAACTCTTCTTTTGGTTAAGGTAATGTGCTCTGTGCTATGCTGGGCTAATAAGTCACTTCAGTCATGTCTGACTCTTCATGATGCTTTAGACTACAGCCCTTCAGGTTCCCCTGTCCATGGGATTCTCCAGGCCCTCCTCCAGGGAATCTTCCCCATCCAGGGATGGAACCCATGTCTCTTATGTCTCCTGTATTGGCAGGCAGGTTCTTTACCATTAGGGCCACCTGGGAAGCCCAAGGTAATGTGCAGTATTTGCATTATTATGAGTCTATAGTTTCTCTGATGAGCCAGATAGTGTACTGATTTTTTTTTTAACTTCATTATTTTCTCGGATTTAATTGTCATCTTTTTTTTTTCCTTTTGCTTAGACCCTTGCCAAACTCTCCAACGCCAAAAACAGTTAAGATACAGGTTTTCTATGGGCAAAGATATCAGGTAGTCCATAGTCTGGCACCCTCTTATCTCCTCCTCCAAATTGTGTTGGTTGATCCCTACACCTGTCAAATAACTATTAACCTGTGATCTTTCATTTACTACTTCTAGTTTCCATACTGCTGCAGGGGCATCCTGTATCAGTCGCATTCTTTTTTAAAAAGTTTTTGTTTATTCAAGTTCTGTGTTCATTCCACAGAGAAAATCTTTATTTTTATTAATTTTTAGGGAAATCACTACTAATTTATTTCGTATGTATTTACTTGTCTGCATCAGGCCTTAGTTGCAGTAGGCAGGATCTTCCTTGCGTCCTGTAGGATCTTTCGTCGTGGCACATGGACTCTCTGAGGCCTGCGGGCTCCATTGCTCTGTGGCATGTAGAATCTTAGTTTCCTGAAAAGGGATCGAACCAGAGTCCCCTGCATTGCAAGGTTGATTCTTAACCACTGGACCACCAGGGGAGTCCCCATCACTTCCATTCTTAATCTGTTGTATACAACACATATTTTTCTCATTTAAAAGCCTTTAGGATCTGGTCTTCAAGCCTAAAGTTGTAAAATTTCATGATGATGTTCTTGGCTTTTTTTTTTTTTCATGAATTTGGTTATGAATTTGAATGCATAAGCTGAGTCCTTCAGTTCTATAACAATTTTTTTTTTATCAGTTTGAAGTTAATTCCCTTCACTTGGCTCTTTTAACAAAAACACTCTCAGTTGTGGATTATGTGGTCAACTTGTTATACTTTCCTGGATATTATTCCCTTTAATAGTCACACTGTTCTATTGATTAAATTTATTTCTTTCAATTTTTTTCATTTGCACGAGGTCTCTCTTGTTCTTTAATTGTTCTGAATGTCACAGCATCATATTCCTTTTCATAGAAACAATGCCTTCATTTCTTTGCATTTGTGCTTTTTTAATAAAATTCTTCTTTAGAAATAAAAAAAAAAAAGAAACAATGCCTTCTCTTATTTCCCTATGTTAATTTTCTCTTTTGTTTATTTGAATCATTCCTCCTGCTCCGCAACCAATTATTAATTTAGTTCCTCCAAGCTTCTTTCTAGTAGTTCTTGCCCATGTACAGCCTGTTTCTTTCTTGTTGGGGTGTACTCCAAATACTCGGTTATCTGTAGATATATTTAAGAGGGAGAAAATTTTAAAATGACTGGGAACACTGTGGGCAAGGGCTGTGGCTTATCAACTGATGGATTTCACTGCAGGGTGGGCAGACAGGCATCTGAGATCCTTCAAGTATCAAAAATCTATAGATCTTTTCTTTAGAGCTAGTTTCTCAAGAAAATAAACATTCACTCATTCAGGTGGTTCAGTGTTAAAGAATCCACCTGTCAATGCAGGCAACAGGGGGTTCGATCCCTGGATTGGGAAGATCCCCTGCAGTACAAAATGGCAACCCACTCCAGTATTCTTACCTGGAAAATTCCATGGACAGAGGAGCCTGGTGGGCTACAGTCCATGGGGTCACAAAGAGTCAGACATGCCTGAGTGACTGAGAGCCCACAGGCACACATACACACAGACACACACACACACACACACACTCTCCATTTGGGAGTGACCGGACTGTCTGCCAATGCTACTGGAAAAAGATAGCAGGAGAAAGCTAGGGATCTCACTGCTATTTACACAGACTACCCTCAGCTGTGCAGACTGTTCCCATGTCTGGAATCATTCTAGCTCTTGGTCTCCGTAGAATAAATCTCATTTCTGACTAAGAGTGAGAACACACACCAGCAATTTGCTATCTGCACATACAGGGGAAGGGGTCCTGGAGAGCTATAACATACCCAATTCAGACTTCCAACAAATTTCCTGTTTTTTCCCTCCCAGCTTCTCCAATATCTAATATTGCCCATTCCTGTCTTTTCCAGGGTTCTGAAGTGTAAATTTGTTCCTGCTCATGGGCCCTTTCCTCCACAAGCACAAGGGATTTGACTCTCTCTCTGCTCCAGTAATCCCTCCTTCCAATTCATTTTACCCAGAAATTCCAGGCATTTCCAACCCATCATCTCCTCTCCAATTCTCTTTGCTCCAGTGTGTTTCCAGCCTTTTCACTCCTTTCATTTCAGCAAGGTGTTTGGGAACTAGCGGAGGCAAACACATCTGCTCAAGTTGCTGTGTTTAACTAGAATCTCCAGATCTTTTTTTCTAAGTCAGAAAACATGCTTCTCCTAATTGAATCAAGTTATCTGACAGTGAATGCAGAAAAGAACCATATTAGTCATGTTATTCATTCACCCTCTGGATTTAAAAGAAAATGAAAGTCGCTCAGTTGTGCTCGACTCTTCGCAACTCCATGGACTGTAGCCTGCCAGGCTCCTCTGTCCATGGAATTCTCTAGGCCAGAATACTGAAGTGGGTAGCCTTTCCCTTCGCCAGGGGATCTTCCTGACCCAGGAATCGAAGCCAGGTCTCCCGCACTGCAGGTGGATTCTTTACCAGCTGAGCCACCAGGGAAGCCCAGATTTAAAATAAGAGTCTGCCTTTGGGTGGGTGGGGTTGACAAGTTCACCAGCATCAAAGGTAAAAATTAACATCAGTAAAAATAGACACATATTTGCAAATGAAAAACTGGCACCTATTTACAAATGATGCAACTATCTAGAATGACTCTTAAAATGTATTTGGTTGTGGGGAGGAAGGGGAGCCTCAAACGGGCTGTTCTCTGTGAGTCCACTTTCCGCAACTCAGGAGACCAAACCTATCAATCATCTGCAAAATACAGAGGGCTACTCCATCTTCTTGGCATCCATCAGAAATTTCTGGGCTAGTCCTCCCTTGTAAAATGACAATGCCACATAATAACGGTTGAACTCACTGGAGAAAAGGCATGCATGATGGCAGAAGAGGACATGACTGTGATAGAAAGCATTGAGCTGGTGATTTTCCTGGCCATTTATCATTCCTCCTGCCTTCTCCAGACCATCATAAAGAAATCTCAGTCTGTGCTCTGAAACAGTGGCGGGGCTTACCATAGTACAATAACAGCCAGAGGAAAGTCCAAAATGAAAAAAGACTGACTTTAAAACAAGAAAAAAATATTTGAAGTTGGATTTCAATCAAGGTTCGAGCCCCCTCCATGCACTGCACTCTCCGCTGGAAATTTTAACAAAACCAATTGAGAATTCACCACCATCCCATCAGTTTTCTGTTAAAATCAATAATAAAAAAAAAAAGAGTAAATGTAGGGGCATAGAGGGTCAGCACTGACGCCACAGACATTTCCTTTCCTCCAAATTAAAAGCTGTCATAAATTCAACTCAAGAAAAAAGAAAACAAACAAACAAAACGCATGTCTCTCATGAAAATTCAGGGCTCAGGATGACCAAAGGAGGTGTGTGAGTTTCCATTGATCACAGACTTCCTGTGAGAGTTCAAAGTATAGCCTAGTTATCAAAAAAGTTAAGACAACTCTGACCAGCAACAAAGAAGCATAGAGGGTATCCAGCTAATCAAAGCACAATTTTCCCAAAACTTCTACTGATAGAAATTGTCATTTTTTTTCTTTTTCTGTTCAGAAAACATCAAGATACCCAATGAGTTTATCAAACAGTTTTAAATAAAATGAATACTAAGGCAGTATTGTATGATTTGGTATGTGCAAATTCTGATTCTTTTCATGGAAAAAATGCTTTAAAAAAAGAACTGTTAAAATCTGAATTGGATTTCTTAATGCAGGACCACACACAAACCATTCATTCCATGAAGATATTAAAAGTCAGCCAATTTTAAGCAACATAAAGGATAAAACAGGGACCACCTCTCCCATTACATTTCTAAACCTCCCCTCACGTTTATAATACAGGTCTGCATACTTGGAAGTGCTGTTGAAATTGACTTGCTAATGAGAGTGGCTCAAAGTACTAAGATAGCTTGCTCCTAAAATGTAGATCAGATAATGAGAGCTTTAGCATTTTAGTGTATAAGCTGTAGAAAGCAATGAAAAAAAAAAAAAGGTATGACACCGTCTCACAAGAGCCAAGTGCATTAAAGTGTATGCTGAGCAATGAAAGAAACATTTAAGCCAGGAGTTCCAGAAAGTATCGTAAGATTCTGAGTTACTGCTTTTGGGGAAACACCTTTAAGTCTGCTAGAACAAGGTAAAACATTTTAGTAGGATGCCAGTCTGAAAGAGATGTTCGAGAAATGTGAGTAGCACGTAAGAGGGGTAAAATGACAGTTTTTCATTTTAATTATTATTTCCTGATTGTTAAAGAAATAACCTGGTTTAAAAGTTACAGTTTTCCAATGAAGACAGTGGTTTAGAGGATAGATATAGTCTAGCTGGTTCTTTCCTTCAATGCCTAAAGCATGTTTTTTACACCATCCCTAACAGAACTCCTACCATTCTATCATTCATTTACATGTCCTCCTGGCAACAGGGCTTCCCAGGTGGCTCAGTGGTAAAGAATCCACCTGCCAATACAGGAAATGCAGGAGACTCAGGTTCAATCCCTGCGTCAGGGAGATTCCCTGGGGGAGAAAAAGGCAGCCCACTCCAGTATTCTTGTCTAGGAAATCCCATGAACAAAGGAGTCTAGTAGTCTACAGTCCATGGGGTCCCAAAAGAGTAGGACACAACTTAGTGCTTAAAGAACCACCTCCTGAAGCACCTGATCAGCAGCCCTTTGAGATCAGGGAAATATTCTGTTCAGTTCAGTTCAGTCGCTCAGTCATGTCCGACTCTTTGTGACCCCATGAATCACAGCACGCCAGGCCTCCCTGTCCATCACCAACTTCTGGAGTTCACTCAAACTCATGTCCATCGAGTCGGTGATGCCATCCAACCATCTCATTCTCTGTCGTCCCCGTCTCCTCCCGCCCCCAATCCCTCCCAGCATCAGAGTCTTTTCCAGTGACTCAACTCGTCGCATGAGGTGGCCAAAGTATTGGAGTTTCAGCTTTAGCATCAGTCCTTCCAATGAACACTCAGGACTGATCTCCTTTAGAATGGACTGGTTAGATCTCCTTGCAGTCCAAGGGACTCTCAAGAGTCTTCTCCAGCATCACAGCTCAAAAGCATCAATTCTTCGGCGATCAGCCTTCTTCACAGTCCAACTCTCACAT
Organism: Moschus berezovskii; assembly: GCF_049115385.1. NCBI lineage: Eukaryota > Metazoa > Chordata > Mammalia > Artiodactyla > Moschidae > Moschus > Moschus berezovskii. The sequence goes on from NC_142472.1 coordinate 18,652,170, forward strand.
CCATACATGACCACTGGAAAAACCATAGCCTTGACTAGACGGACCTTTGTTGGCAAAGTAATGTCTCTGCTTTTTAATATACTATGGGCTTCTCAAATGTTTCTGAAGATATATATTTAATTACTAATTAAATGACTGAATAGGTAAGCCTTATCTATTCATTGGTAATAATTATAATTTATAATAGCTACTAAGGTACCAATTTTAAAAGCAAAATCAATAATGAATATAATTGCAATTACATTCAATAAGGGCATTTTATATACCTATTCTCTTCCAAGAATTCATTTTATCATTTCCCTCGAAAATAGAATGATACTTAAAGACAATTTCTCCATAATATGACTATAGTCAATTTGATGCAAGAAAAAAATTACAGTTGTTAAAGGTATTTAATTACATTTGAAAGAAAGTGAAAGTGTTAGTCGCTCTGTCATGTCCAACTCTTTGGATCCCATGGACTGTAGCCCACCAGGTTCCTCTGTCCATGGAATTTTTCTGGCAAGAATCCTGGAGTAGGTTGCCATTCCCTCCCAACCCACGGATTAAACCCAGGTCTCTTGCATCACAGGCAGTTTCTTTACCATCTGAGCCACCAGGCATGCATGCTAAGTCACTTCAGTCCTGTCTGACTCTGTGCGACCCTATGGACTATAGCCCAACAGGCTCCTCTCTCCATGGGATTCTCTAGGCAAGAGTACTGTAGCGGGTTGCCATGCCCTTCTCCAAGGGATCTTTCCGACCTAGGGATACAACCCCTGTCTCTTACATCTCTTGCATTGCTAGGCGGGATTTTTACCACTAGCGCCACCTGGGAAGCCACCAGGGAAGCCCATCACTACATTTATCATTTTAAATAAAAATTATAGTATTAAAGTTATTTAAAATTTGGATATTAAAATATTAAATATTTTAGTGAGTTTTTTTAAAGGACATAAATATTGGATAGGAAGTCCCCTCCCTCTCACTACTCCTAAAAATAATCAGAAAATGAAAGTACCTTAATCATCCAGCAGAAGTAACAGAAGGCTGGTTTTCAACTTTTAGTTTCAATGTTCTCAAACTCTTCCTTGTCTTTTTTGTTCTGTCACTATACATGAGTCTAGGTTCCCATCAACCTCAGACCAGGTTATCCCCTCAAAATGTTTAGCCATATGATCCTTTGGGTTCACAGTCTATTCCCAGATAACCTTTTTATATGATATGGTTTCCTGTACAGCATCATGACAGCTTTCTCATTTCTCAGTACACACCACCCGCTCCTTGTTTCCTATCTAACAAGGTCCAGATATATCCAATGCAGTCATGTCCATCCAGTTTAACATCCAGCCTGTGTGTGTGTCCTCAGTCGCATCTGATTCTTTGTGACCCATGGACTGTAGCCTGCCAGGCTCCTCTGTCCATGAAATTTTCCTGGCAAGAATACTGGAGTGGGTTGCCATGCCCTCCTTCAGGGGATCTTCCTGATCCATGGATCAAACCCACTTGTCTTGCATTTTCTGCATTGGCAGGTGGGCTTCCCAGGTGGTACTAGTGATAAGGAACCTGCCTGCCAATTCAGGAGAAAGAAGAGATGCAGGTTCTATCCCAGGGTCGGGAAGAACTCCTTGGGGAGTGCATGGCAACCCCCTTCAATATTCCTGTCTGCAGAATCACACGGACAAAGAAGCCTAGCAGACTACAGTCCAGGGGTCGCAAAGAGTCAGAAACGACTGAAGCAACTTAGCACAAAGGTACAAAAGAACCAAGGCCTACTACATTGCAGTCCAATTAGAATATCAAAGGCAAAATTGATAACCTAAATTAAATGCTTCTACTGTATATAGTGGGTCATGAAAAACACAAGAATGCATTGTGGGGACTATAAGATACTAAGCTTATATCCCAAGCCTGGTCATCTATTCTGAATCCTCAACACAACCATGTTTCACCCCTCAGACTCTCGAACTGCTATCATCTATGTTCAGGGTTAGAAAGGCAGGTTAATGGATTTCATCAATTTGGTCACTTTGATTCTATGCAGTTCATCTTGTCTTCAAGTTTTCTTAGATCATCTCTGCTGACTTAAGATCTGAAGACAAGGGACTTCCCTGGTAGTTCAGTGGTTAAGACTCTGAACTTCCACTGCAAGGGGCATGGGTTCAATCCCTAGTTAGGGAACTAAGATCCCACATGCTGCGCTGCTTGATCAAAATACAGAAAGAACAGAACTGAAGATAAAAAGACACATTTTAGAACAAGGAAAACAAGAATAGAGTTCTCCTGACAGCTCAAATTCAGGGGATGGTTTTGCTTCATGTAAATGCATCAAACTTACAAATAGAAAAACAGTCCAGAACAATCTAAATTAAGCAGGGGATTCATACCTACAATGTGAAATTGGGCATCCATTAAAAAAAATGAAGTCTGTGCCAACACAGAGAACTTCTCATTGTACATGTGCTTGTGAGAAAGCAACCTGGAGAATTACATATGCAGTATCACCATAATTCTTAAAGGATAAAATTCTACTATATGTAAGTTTGCATATGAATAGCAAATATATAGAGGGTGAACACAAGAAATTATTCACACTGGTTATGTTGGAGTAGATGAGAAACTCCGCTATTCACCTTGCAGCGTTTTGACATATTAATTATTCAGTACAAGCACATTTTAAAAAGAGCACAAAAGTGCTGAAAGCCATGCTGTTGGTCATCTCAAGTGCTTTATGTTGTGGTCACACTTTAAAGTGATCTCTCAAGTTCCAACCAAATGCTGAGAAACTGATGAAAAATGTTCCCACCTTATTTCAAAAGAAAGTATACAAACATTGCTAGCTAACTGACGTTCAAATAATGGATTGGTTTTACTTATCCAAGGAAAAGAAACACTACTTTCTGGGTTTCGAGCCTCAAAGGTTTTATCGGTTCTTCATTTCTGTTTGTGTTTGGGTTTGATGTGTTTTGGGTTGTGTCAAATAAATGATCCTAGACGCTATGATGTCAAAACTTCTAACAGATAGCTAAGCATATGGCCATTTTGGAATCATATTTACTTAGATCCAAAAAGGAATCTCTAAAACAGAATTAATGTGTGCTGACATGGCATGTTAGCTTCCTAACTTCATTACCTAGAACACATTGCTTCTCTATTAAATATGAAAATGGTTATGTCTTTAATATCTTCTTTCATTATCACCTAATATCATCATAGACTAAATTACATTATTAATTGCATGGCAAAGGTGGCTTTCAGTAAAGTTTATAGTGCCAAAGAGGATATCATTAAAATTACATTAAACCATCTCCTGGCATGGTAAATCTACTTGGGTACAACCGATTTTAGAGAAGACAAAGTCACACGCCAGCATGTGGAACAGCTACAGAGTTCCTGCAGTATGCAGAAGTAGCTAAAGATTTCAAGGTGCTCAACGAAATAAATTATCCTTCATTTAATTGACCATGCTACTCACAGGGCACACCTCTTTAATAAATGACTCAGTTTAGGGATACTGACTTAAGAACTTAAAGCAGGTTATCCAATTAGAGAAGGAAATTGATATCTAATAATGGAAGTATGCTGTGGGCTTGTCAAAGCCATCACTAGGTCCTATGAAATGAAAAGTGTAAAAAAAGAAAAAGAAAGCAGGAAACTGAATAAGCTGTAGGCCTGTAAAATAATAATAATAATGGTAGTATGGATGTGAGAGTTGGACTGTGAAGAAAGCTGATGGCCGAAGAATCGATGCTTTTGAACTGTGGTGTTGGAGAAGACTCTTGAGAGTCCCTTATACTGCAAGGAGATCCAACCAGTCCATTCTAAAGGAGATCAATCCTGGATGTTCATTGGAGGGACTGATGCTAAAGCTGAAACTCCAATACTTTGGCCACCTCATGAGACGAGTTGACTCACTGGAAAAGACTCTGATGCTGGGAAGGGTTGGGGGCGGGAGGAGAAGGGGACGACGGAGAATGAGATGGCTGGATGGCATCACCGACTCTGTGGACATGAGTTTGAGTGTACTCCGGGAGTTGGTGATGGACAGGGAGGCCTGGCGTGCTGTGATTCATGGGGTCGCGGAGAGTCGGACACGACTGAGCGACTGAACTGAACTGAACTGAATAATATAAGCCACTGACAATTAATCAGTTTCAGTCTTTCTTGCTTAAACAGTTAAACTCTCAAAATAGGAAATAATAGGTAGGCTTATGTAATTCACAATACAAAAGGAAATTGACCTGAGGGGTCAGAACTTTTGGCAATATACAGTATAAACAGGAATGGGAATACACCCCATTCTCAGAATCTATTAACATTTTGATACAAACAAATAATGAGGAAATATGCTAAAAAGTGACAAGTATAAAAAAGTCAGTTTCAACAAGAGAAAACAACTGAAATCTACCAGAGGGGGGAAAATGATTATTTTCAAGAAACTAAAAAAAAAAAGAGAGAGAAGCTATCTGGTTTTGTAATGCTTTCTCAAGTACTGCCAATTTCACATGAGACAGATGTGAAATGACTATATAATTAGGATGCTTAGGTGTCTTCAAAGCTGCAGTAACTTTCTGAATGAATTGTTTATTACTCACCCACTACTGACAAGTACTGCATGTAAATTCCTTCGAGCAGTCTATGAGGGGACTCATTTTCTCCTTAGCCTCTCTTTCTTTTTACCCCAGATCACAGGCTAAAAATCATTCTTCTGACTATCCCAGAAACCCTCCTGTCCCTGAACCCTCAATGGTTACCTGACATACAGGTGAGAATTTTAGAAGGGTGGATTCTTTAATGGTTCCTGATTCACAAGTTAGATTTAGATTTGGATTCTGTCACAATTTCCACCTTCACTTTGTTAGCCTTCTGGGTTAGACTGTGAGTGCTTTGTATGGGTCAAAGATTGCATCTTCTTCTATTTAACTCATCATTTGTTTACAAAGGGACTAATCTCTACAGGCTTTCATGAAGTTCTAAGCATCATAAGTTAACCATACAACATGTGAAGGAAGCATAGCTTAGCCAAAATAATGATAGACTTAGAAAGGCGCAGCTGATTTCAATAACAGTGCTTGTCAACACTATGATGGTACTGCCAGAAAAAATAAAAACATAAGCGGTGCTGTCTTTGCTTGAAATAACAGAAATATGCTGTCCTGTATCTGAAAACATGGGCTCCCTCTATGACTGGAGATGTTCTGGAGCCTTGAAAACATTCAAAGGAAGATTGGTAGAAGACCAATTCAATGTCACTATATTCAAATGTCTAAAGGATCATCCATGAAAAGAAAGGGTTTCTTCTGCATGTCCCTGCAGGGAAAGTATAAAATGAATAGGTAGAAGATGCAATGAGCCAAATTTCGTTCCCTGCAAAAGAAGTTATCTAAAAATCAGAGCTTTCCAGAGATAGAAAAGGTGTCAGAATTTCCTCCACAGAAACAGCCTGGGTCAGCTGACACTTCCCCACCCCATCTGATCCTGGAGGCCTAGGCTTCAGGGCCATGGTTAAGGTGTTATCTGAATTCCTAAGACAGTGAGGATACCATGGGGCTTAATTCTCCGGGACGGAACAATTCTTTCTCATACCAGAAATGAAACTCATAGACCATAAAACCTACCTACTCAAATATTTTTTTTAATCAGCAAAATGTTCTAACTATAATACAAAAGGATTTTGCAGCTTGTAAAAATTATTTGCAATAAAATAATAGTAGTTCAGTATGCAATGCTGAGGTTAGACTTCACAAGAAGACCATTAAAATAATGAAAGGACAACTGCAACTGCCAATGAACAAAATGTGTCACATGAGTTATTCCAGTGCTAACAGCAGTTTAGCCATCAGTAGTGTGATTTTTTTACAATAATGAATAATGCTTGGTAAAATATGGAACACAATAAAGTATAGCCTTTTCTCAAGTTACATGGTAGCTGCATTTCTGAAAAATTCACTGTATAATAAAACACTGGTAAAATAATTTTTTAACATAGAGTTAGTTTCCAAACTCAGAATATTATACACAGGTTGTTCATTGACTGGAATGTCTTCAAGGATACTTGAAAGTCTTGCAAGAAGTCAAGATTTAGTCCCCAACCACTGCAAGCCAGTGGCAGGCACTCCACTGCTGTGACACAGATATGTCATGTTTCCAAAGCACCCTTGTGAGCAACCCTGGTTTTGCTCATTATGTTGGCTAATCTTATATGTCAACATGATTGGGCTCAGGGACTCCCAGATAGCTGATAAAACATTATTTCTGGGTATATCTTGAGGGTGTCTCTGGAAAAGATCAGCATTTGAAGTTCTCTTTTTCCACTGAGAAAGAGATCCACCTTCCCCAGGGCTGGTGGGTAGCATCCAAATCTTAAGGATGTGACTAGAACAAGAAGGCTGAGAAAGGGCAAATGCCCTGAGACAGCCATCTCCCCCTTCCCTCGGACATCCCAAGCTCCTGCTTCTCAGCCTTCAGACTCAGGTACTAAAACCACGGACCCCTGGTTCTAATGCCTTCAGATTTGGACTAGGTTAAACCACTGGCTTTCCTGGGGCCCCAGTTTGCAGATGGTATATTGTGGGACTTCTCAGTCTCCGTAAGCACATGAGCCAATTCCTATAATAAATCCCCTCTTCGTATCTATGTATCTATTTATCTCTATCAATATGTTGTCTCTCCGGAGAACCCTGAATTCTACACCCATCCTGTTGAGACAGACCTTTATCTGCAGATTCTTCAAGGATAAAGGCAAGTCAAACCAAAGCTGAGGGAAATGGATGTAGAAGGAAGTAGGTGGAAGTAGGATGAGGCCTGGAGGAGTTCCTACAATGAAAGGACAATCAGCTGCAGTGGTGTTTACATGGTTTCTGCAGTTGCACCTCCATCCTGAGGGTCAGTTCAGAAGCAGAAATTGAAAAGCACTCAGCTGTGTCCAACTCTTTGTGACCCTATGGACTATACAGTCCATGGAATTCTCCAGGCCGGAATACGTGGGTAGCCGTTCCCTTCTCCAGGGGATCTTCCCAACCCAGGGATCAAACCCAGGTCTCCCAATTGCAGGTGGATTCTTTACCAGCTGAGCCACTCAGAAGCAGAGAGAGGTGATCATTTCCAGTTGGTGACAGATGGTGTCCAAGGAAAGTCTGGATGACCATCCACAAGGAAAACGGAAGTGGGGATTGGGACATCTATGATTCCCTGAGACTGTGTAAAATACTTACTCACCATGGTAACTGGTCCAGTCAGACTTCAAAGGAATCTAGAGATGTCAGCTTTCACAGCGAGTTCACAAATAATCCTTCTTACAACGTACCCTATGATTTCAGAGACTTTAATCATTCACTAGCCAAATCAGGTCACTCTGACAGTGCAAGTAGAAGCTCTGCTTTACTGAATTACCTGGCATAACACATATAAACCAGGACTGTCCCAGGCAAATCTGGACCTGTGATTACTGTGTCTACAGCACTCAGAGAAGAACCACCAAGGAACAGTAGCATTAATAGTAAATAATATTCCCACATGACTATCTAACCATTCAAGGCTTTTTCCTCCTATATTTAATTTAAAAGTTAAAACACCAAAATTATGGCATCATGAAAATAATTATAGCTTATTATATTCCTATATATTTTCCCAAGTAATATATTTTCTAGATGCTTACACTAAAGCATATATACTTTATAAATTGCTTATACCAATTATAGTTTAAAATATGTCATATTATTAAATTAAAGGCTTCATTAATTTAAGAAAATGCATATATAAATATATCATATTGCACACTGTAATATGTTACCAGAGTGGTTTCAAAGTGATCTGATATATGTAATCTTAATAGAATCAGTCATCTAAAAATAAGAACAAGCATGAAGGGGTATATTCATACCAACCAAAATATTAGCAATACCATGAATTATCCTTATGTTTATATTTCAAGTCTAATGCTGAAATGGCTATTTTTAAAGTAATTCTTTATGAAAACAGATCGTTACATATTCAAATATTGGCTCTACCATTTTTTTTTTAGTCACACTCTATACCATTCAGATCCTTTAAATATTTTGGGGAAAACACATTGTTTATCTTTAAAATAAAAATTATTTATGTATAATCTGTATAGTCTTCTGAAAAAGATTAATACCTCTTTGAAGGGAGGAAAATATCTGAATCCACTCACTGTTCCAGTTTAGTATTTCTCCCACAATATGGCCAGCTTGTAAAGATTCACCTGCCAATGCAGGAGATGTGGATTCAATCCCTGGGTCAGGAAGATTCCCCTGGAGGAGGAAATGGCAACCAACTGCGGTATTCTTTCCTGGAGAATGCCATGGACAGAGGAGCCTGGCGGGCTACAGTCTATGAGGTCACAAAGAGTCAGACATGACTGAGTGACTGAGCAAGCAAGCAAGCACAATAGTACCTACTCAGTAGATGCTCATTAAATATGGGATGACTGCTTAAATGAAAGAACCAGCAATCTCACAGGAAAATGTTTAAGGCTATAACAATTCAATGATCATCAATATTCTCAGTGGAAACAAACTGAGACAAACAATACTATATCTAAAACATAGTATTTATTGACTCTAAACTATAGCATTGGAATTTGCTGTTGACATTTCTTAATCATATATCATATAGAAACATTAAAATTATAGGGTCAATTCTTCTTTAGCTGTATCAAGGTTTCAGAAATTCAATTATATACATGCTGTGCTGAGCCACTCAGTCGTGTCCAACTCTGAGACCCCATGGGCTGCAGCCCAACCAGGCTCCTCTGTCCATTGAATTCTCCAGGCAAGAATACTGGAGTGGGTTGCCATGGCCTCCTCCAGGGGATCTTCCCAACCCAGGGATCGAACTCATGTCTCCCGCATTGCAGGTGTATTTTTTACCATCTGAGCCAGTTGGGGATTTCTCTGACAGTAAGATTCCATACTTCCACTGTGAGAAGCATAGTTTCCATCTCTGGTCAGGAGCTACGATCCCACACATCCCATGATGTGGTCAAAGGAAAAATTATATATAGCTATAGACACATTTATTTAAATTTGGTTTAACCATTTCTACCAAAATCAGAAGATTTACTGTTCAGTCGCTCAGTCGTGTCTGACTCTATGCGACCCCGTGGACTGTAGCCTACCAGGCTTCTCCATCCATGGGATTCTCCAGGCAAGAATACTGGAGTGGGTTACCATTTCCTTCTCCAGGGGATCTTCCTGACCCAGGGATCGAACCCGGGTCTCCCGCATTGGAGGCAGAAGCTTTAACCTCTGAGCCACCACTATGAACCAACTATTTCTTAGTCGCTATGGACACAAAACAATGTTAGTCACTGAAGCAATTTTTTGTCTCACAATAACATTTCTAAATTAAAATCAGTATTATTATAAAATTTTATCATATCAAAGCCTCAGGATTCTTAATAACTGACCAGAAGTTGTTTGGTTTTTATAACATTTGTATAATGATTCCTAAAACCATCTTCAATCATATACATAATCATAAACTCTCCTGGGTTAATACAATAGAGCTAGTAGAAAGAGCCCTTCACACTTCACCTATGTCTCTCTTCATGCACAATTATGAATGATTTATAGACAAGTTTTAAAGTAATCTGAATATTTTTAACTTTTCCCCTTGCACTCTAAATAACCACTGCCTCTACTTCCTATATGGTTAAGATTAATAAGCAAGGATAATTTCATCCCACTTCCCATCATAAAATCTAAATTATTTGAAGAGGCAGACAATGATATATGAATGTATAATTGTGAAATAACAATGAGAGAACATGATCACTCATGTAAACAGGATTTAAATGGATAAGGCAAACATATGACTATAAGTCCACCCATACCATGAATTACACTTTCACTATTGCCATATATGGGCTTCCCTGGTGTCTCAAACAGTAAAGAATCTGCATTCAATGCAGGAGACCCAGGTTTGATCGCTGGGTTGGGAAGATGCCCAAGAGAAGGGAATGCCTACCCATCCCAGTATTCTTGCCTGGAAAATTCCATGGGGTCTTAACTGGAGCCTGGGGGTCTACAATCCATGATGTTCCAAAGAGGTGGACACAACTGAGCGACTAACACTTTCACATTCAGTTCAGTTCAGTCGCTCAGTCGTGTCCGACTCTGCAACCCCATGAATGACAGCACGACAGGCCTCCCTGTCCATCACCAACTCCCGGAGTTCACACAAACTCATGTCCATTGAGTCAGTGATGCCATCTAGCCATCTCATTCTCTGTCGTCCCCTTCTCCTCCCGCCCCCAACCTTTCGCAGCATCAGAGTCTTTTCTAGTGAGTCAACTCGTCGCATGAGGTGGCCAAACTATTGCAGTTTCAGCTTTAGCATCAGTCCTTCCAATGAACATCCAGGATTGATCTCCTTTAGAATGGACTGGTTGGATCTCCTTGCAGTATAAGGGACTCTCAAGAGTCTTCTCCAACACCACAGGTCAAAAGCATCGATTCTTTGGCGATCAGCTTTCTTCACAGTCCAACTCTCACATCCATACGTGACCACAGGAAAAACCATAGCCTTGACTAGATGGACCTTGGTTGGCAAAGTAATGTCTCTGCTTTTTAATATACTATCAAGGTTGGTCATAACTTTCCTTCCAAGGAGTAAGTGTCTTTTAATTTCATGGCTGCAGTCAGCATCTGCAGTGATTTTGGAGCCCAAAAACATAAAGTCTGACACTGTTTCCACTGTTTTTCCATCTATTTCCCATGAAGTGATGGGACCAGATGCCATAATTTTTGTTTTATGAATGTTGAGCTTCAAGCCAACCTTTTCACTCTCCTCTTTCACTTTCATCAAGAGGCTTTTGAGTTCCTCTTCACTTTCTGCCATAAGGGTAGTGTCATCTGCATATCTGAGGTTATTGATATTTCTCCTGGCAATCTTGATTCCAGCTTGTGCTTCTTCCAGCCCAGCGTTCCTCATGATGTACTCTGCATAGAAGTTAAATAAGCAAGGTGACAATATACAGCCTTGACGTACACCTTTTCCTATTTGGAACCAGTCTGTTGTTCCATGTCCAGTTCTGACTGTTGCTTCCTGACCTGCATACAGGTTTCTCAAGAGGCAGGTCAGGTGGTCTGGGATTCCCATCTCTTTCAGAATGTTCCACAGTTTATTGTGATCCACACAGTCAAAGGCTTTGGCATAGTCAATGAAGCAGAAATAGATGGTTTTCTGGAACTCTCTTGCTTTCTCCATGATCCAGTGGATGTTGGCAATTTGATCTCTGGTGCCTCTGCCTTTTCTAAAACCTGCTTGAACATCTGGGAGTTCACAGTTCACATATTGCTGAAGCCTGGCTTGGAGAATTTTGAGCATGACTTTACTAGCGTGTGAGATGAGTGCAATTGTGCGGTAGTTTGAGCATTCTTTGGCATTGCCTTTCTTTGGGATTGGAATGAAGACTGACCTTTTCCAGTCCTGTGGCCACTGCTGAGTTTTCCAAATTTGCTGGCATATTGAGTGTAGCACTTTCACAGCATCATCTTTCAAGATTTGAAATAGCTCAACTGGAATTCCAACACTTTCACATTACCATATGTAAAATATGCTGTTAAAAACTGAATGTCAAACATTTCTTTTTCTGCAATCCAGAATAACCAGTTAGGTTAAGTATAAGTAAACTTTTGAAGAAAGAAATTGCACCCCACTCCAGTATTCTTGCCTGGGAAATCCCATGGAGCGGGGAGCCTGGTGGGCTATAGTGCATGGGGTCACAGAGTCAAACACGACTTAGCAACTAAACCACACGTGACCACCACACAATAGGCAAAATTCTACAACTGATTACCAAGGGAAGCTAGAATACCTCTTTCACTGGCAATATTTTAAAAGAGAAATCAAAATTCAAAAGGATTTACTGAGTTTCTAAGCTCCACTGATCATCTCAATTTCATTTATTGCTCTTCTAAGCTCCAGTATAAGCACTAACGATACAAAGATAAAACATGCTCCCTGCCCTTTCTAAACTTCAAGTTTGGTAGAGGACATAATATTTAAAAAGAAAAACAAATATGCACTGTGGAAAATGTATGAAGAACCCAGGCCTATTGGATCACAAATAATAATTTCTCAAAAGTATGGTATGCTTTTGATGTGCAGCTTCAAAAAGATGGATAGACAAAATGACTTGACAAGATTCCTTTTAATCACATGATTCAGTGAACTTAGTTTCCCTAGAATGTTAAGGAAATGAAGTTGTTTTAAAATATCAAATAGTTTCATATGACTCTCTTGGAGATAGGACCTATTTGAAGTGAAATCTTAGATCGATCACTTATATGAAATATTTAACAAATTCATTTCCTACATTAAAGTATTAAATCTGTTTACTTTTCCTCTTAAAATTTAGAGTTACTATATTCCATTTTCCTTTCTGAAATCTTTCACAAAAAAGTCATTAGATCCATCAAGCAGTTAAATAAAATATTTGTCTAAATATATTCAAAGCCCAGCTTAACAATGAGTAAACAAAGTTGGCCCTATTTTAATTATATACTGGCTAATAAATAGAATTTTCCCACTTATAAACATCAGAAACCACCTCCCCAAAATTTAGGTCACTGTAATAGCAAAACCTTTGAAATTCAGCATTTACTTTCATCATCACTTTTAATCACATACTGAACTCTTGATCATTAGTTTCTACATTTCAACTTTTTCTAAAATAAAGACTATATGGTTTTCACTTTGTACTCTTTAACAAAAGATATTCAATAACTCTATATTGAAATGAGACTGTTCAATACCCATCTGCATTAGTTTGTTATGTACTGTGAAGGTTGCTATGAATCCTATATTAATTTTATAAACATTGTTTGAACTGAATATACTAGCCTTCCATTCATTTATATAGGAAATGAGCACATTTATGACTATCTTAATCTTTTAGTGATCTCTACTTTCTGCTTTTTGGTTTTAATATTTTATTTTCTAATATAGTTCAGTGCATATGGGAAGCAGAAAGTTGATTGCTTGATAAGCACATTTAGAAAAATATGAGAAAAATAAAAACAAATCTGGAAAGTAGATTGCTTGATAAAGTCATTCAGGAAATATGAGAAAACTAAAATCAAATCTGGAGTGCTTTTCTATATGAAATGCAATATAAAAAGTTTAGAAAAATAAAGTTGTTAAGTCATCCATAACACATCTGTGGACCCTAATGTAAGATAACGTGACAAGAAGAAAAAAGAAATATGTAAAAAGATATACTCATTTAGAATCAAATAATATACAAGAAATAAGAGACTTAATACTCTGTCTTCATGGCTTTGGACATTCGGAAGAGAGGGTGTCAGCTCCCTCACTAATTTTGTCACCTTGAGGAAATCACTTAACCCTTCCAATAATAATGAATTAAGAACTCCAATAATAATGAAGAAGAATCACGCCTCTCAAGATTGTTGTGAAGATTAAATTAAATGATATGCATCAACGAGCTCACATGACCTACAACATACATAAGATACAGGATTTTACGTTCTGCTCCCTCCTCTAAAAGTTTAGGGACATGATTAATGCTACAGTTACCTATAGGTTTACAAACTAAGACTTTACTTGGCAGAGTAGCAGCACCAAGCCCAGAAGGAATAAGTGATCTAACAAGAGTGTCCTCATTAATTTGGGGACAGTTTCTCCTCATAACTTTTCTAACATAACCACCTGTCAGGGTCCCAAAATGACAGCAAACTGGGATTCCCTTCAGATGCTGACTGGGTTTGGTTCTCAGCCCAAGCTGTTCATCAGAATCAAGAGAAGCTTGACATGAAATATCAATGCTTGGACCCAACTCCAGAGATTCAGACTTTACTGGCCTTCTGCAAAGCCACAGAGAGTTTCATTGTTTTGCATTTGTTGACTGGTTGCATTCAAGTGTTCCCAGATGTTTCTAATGAACAGTCACATTAAGGACCACTGCTGTAAATGATCTAAATCCTGGACCCCATTGTCTACTCCAACCCATGATCTTCAGGAGGAAGCTGGAACTGATCCTATTGTGGGTTTCAAGCATCTCAAGATCAGAAATAGAGGCTTAAGGGTGGAATGAAGAGCTGGGGTGAGAAGTTCTCAGCCAGCACAAAGATAAGTTGCCAAAACAGAGAAAACAGAGCCTCTCTGAAATGACAGAGACTCCTGCTTGACCAAGCTTTAGTCAGTCTCTTTCGAGCCCTCTTCTGTAGTATCCTTGTCCTTGGCTTGCTGAGCTCAGTGTAGCAGAAATCTGCCACCCATCCCTGATATCTAATCAAGTTCCTCTTAGTAAATTTCCATCCACTAACCCCCTCACTCTGCCCACTAGCTACAAATCGCAATCTGTCTTTGCTGTACTTGGAGTTGAACTTAGTTTTATACCTAAGGCTCTCTCTGCTACAGTAGCTCCAATAAAATCTATCTTGCTGTTTTAACAAGTATCAGAATTATTCTTTAAAAGTTCCTATATTCTCCAAAATACAGTCAAAACTACAGGAAACTCAACTCCATGTAGAAGTCTAAGGATGGTGCCAGAGATTCTTTGAATCAGAGAAAAGCCATAGAAAGCAAGACCAGATAAAAGGGAAAGGTTCTATACAGACTTTCGAGAGGAGTTGTGAGAAGGGTGCTATGAAAGCCGAGAAGAGTGCCTAAAGTTGAGGCTACCAACTGTCAACTGCCATCAGACATGCCAGCAGGAATTCTTTGTAAGTCTCACACTGGTTGCAATGACTAATGCTGTGTAGCCCCATTACCCTTAGTCATATCCTGGATTTAATCCTATGACAGAGTTTTATTGATGGTAGTATTTTCTCTCCTTGAATAAGTCCCAAGAAACACCTCCTCTTGCATTGGGTATTCTGTAATCTCTTTGAATAATTTCCTCCATATTTGCAAGTCCTTTTTTGTATGTAAAATCCATCATTTACCTTAATTGAAAATCCTCATTGAATATGAAGTGTTATTCTTAAAGAACATCCAGAGATTGAGAAATGTGCTCCAGTCCATATGGAAGTCCACTGAAGAAGGAAATAGAGTCAAAGGGTAACCAGATCACTTGAATGGCATTCCAGAAATAGACAGACTATGTGCTTTTTCATCTTTACCAGTACAAATTAAAGATTTTTGCAATCAAAAAGATTGAAGTCAATTAATACACGCTATCTCAGGCAGGAAACATACCAGATCCCACACATTTTAGAATTTAATACTTAAAATAGTAACATCCCATTAGCTAGAAAAGAAAGTGTTCCCACAGCATTCCCATATCCCATTCCCATTTATAAACAGGCCTTCATAACACTTTGCTTAACACTTTCGGTACTCACAGACAGAGGAAAATACACAGTGACCTAATTTTGATCTTCTTTTCAGAAGTCTGAATAAATTTTATTTTATTTTTGTGTGACTAAACCAAGTTCATAAGAGGAAGCTTGGCAGGGATGTTAAAATTGCAAAGATTATCTGGTTCATTACCCTAGAAAGCTCTAGTTACCTTGTCAACTGAACAACCTATTAGGACTAATAATATAATGCTCCAAAAATGGCTGCCCTTTGTAGACATCAAGGGAGATCCTACTTGGTTTTGGATGTGGCTAGAAGAACCATCCCAACTGGCCAAAGAAGGATATTCACTGGCCATGGCATGTCTAGGGATCTTTTTCTCCCTAAGACTGCAACTGTGCTGGGGAAGGAGGAATCATTATTGTAACAATCTCCCAGCTATCCATGAGCTCTAAGAAGTCATGACCCCTGGAGCTGACAGGAACAAGGTTAAATAAGTCAGTTCTCCAACTCTGCCAGTGCGAAGTGAATGCAACTTATCCAAGGCTGTGAAAGAGGCAACACAGCCCCTTCTACGCTTGCTCTTGCCCTTCTTCATCCCTCGCCAATACAAGCTGCATAAATTAACTAATATCAACAAGGACACTTAGCAAAGTCACAAAGAAACCCCTAGAAACTATGAAGAGTAACATGCTGTTTCCACTCTCTAGAAAGTTCTCTGTAGAATGATATATACCAGTCATTCCAAATTGTGCTTTCTCTGTGAAACCTTCTCAAGGTCCCTTCAAGAGGACCAGTGACACATTTCCAACTATCACCACTGTAGCATATAAACTGTTAAACTGTGATTATTTATCTACAGTTCAGTTCAGTTCAGTCACTCAGTTGTGTCTGACTCCTTGCGACCCCATGGACTGCAGCACGCCAGACCTCCCTACCCATCACCAACTCCCAGAGTTTACTCAAACTCATGTCCATTGCATCAGTGATGCCATCCAACCATCTCATCCTCTGTCATCCCCTTCTCCCACCTTCAATCCTTCCCAGCATCAGGATCTTTTCCAATGAGTCAGCTTTTTGCATCAGGTGGCCAAAGTATTGGAGTTTCAGCTTCAGCATCAGTCCATCCAATGAATATTCAGGACTGATTTCCTTTAGGATGGACTGGTTGGATCTCCCTGAAGTCCAAGGGACTCTCAAGAGTCTTCTCCAACACCACAGTTCAAAAGCATCAATTCTTCAGCACTCAGCTTTCTTTATAGTTCAACCCTCACATCCATACATGACTACTAGAAAAACCATATTTGTCTACATACAGCACCAAATTGCAGACGCGGGGCTCTTTGAAATCATGACTCCAGTTTTGCATCACACCATCCAAGACAGTAAGAGTTGGCTAGTGTGGCTTGTAGTAACATATGTTGGGTCAGTGAATGAATGAATGAGAGAGTGAAGCTGACAGTAAGCTGCATGCACGCATGCGTGCTAAGTCACTTAAGTCACGTCCGACTCTTTCTGACCCCATGAACTGTAGCCTACCAGGCTCCTCTGTCCATGGGATTCTCCAGGCAAGAACACTGGAGTGGGATGCCATTCCCTTCTCCAGAGAATAAGGTAATGTTTGCCAACTGAACATGGTTGAGCTTGACATAGGGACTTCCCAGGTGGCGCAAGTGCCAAAGAATTTGCCCGCCTATGCAGGGGATGCAAGAGACATGGGTTTGAACTCTTCACATGGAAATAAGAATGTAAGCAAGTAAAGATTTCATCTGATTTTCTAGAAATTTGGAGCTAAGAATTGGTCTCTATATTCTCTCCCCTGCTGCCCTCCCTCCTATTCTTATACCTCAATTCACAAAAAGAACTTGCTGAATTTACAAAAATAAAGCCAAACTAAATAAATATGAATACTCACTTTCAGTATTACAGTGCTAAGACACGGAACCTCAATACACTGCTAAAATATAACCACCTGAAGAGTTATTAATGGTATCACTAAATGGCTTTGCAATCACTACACTTTCCTGGCTGTGCCCCTGCTTTAGAGCTATGCATTATAATGAATTGACTCCACGTTGTCACTGGCGTTATGTAAATGGTGACCTTGGTGCTTACTCGGAGATAGAATCCCTCTCCTCTCTGCAGGCTCACTACCTCATTTCATTGGGAAAGATGGTTTTCCCAGGTGCGGCTATGCTGCAGCTCGGTGTAGCTGTTGATGTTAATTAATTTATGCAAATCAGCTAGATACCATCCCTGATTAATGTCTTCACTGCTTTATTAATTCTGAATACTTTAAGAGGCTGTTGGACATGTATGATGCAATATCTGCTTGGAGAATCACTGCTCACACGATTAATTGAGACCCTGAAGAACAGTACTTGATCTCTTCTGGTTGATACCACTAATGACACAAAATTTATAACTTTAAAAAAAGTAATTGTGCCAGAAATGAAGCTACGTTTTACAAATTTTCTACAAGTGACATTGGCATATAGCACCCTCAAAAATAGCCGCCTGAAATTGCAATCTAAAATTAATAGAAGAGAAAATGCAATGAAGGCCTATTCTGTGCCAGGCTCTGTGCTAAGGGCTTCACATGCTTTCACCATCACAATAGAACAATCTAGCTAAGCAGACAAGAGTGGCAGTTCTGGGAGTCTAATCTTGACCACAGGGACTGGAGCCAAATTCTTAAGCACTATGACATGTGGACCAAAATAGCTCACACATTCAACAAAATTCATATAGAATACATGGAAGTCATTTTAGTTATCACTGT
The DNA here is from genome assembly GCF_049115385.1 of Moschus berezovskii. Classification (NCBI taxonomy): domain Eukaryota; kingdom Metazoa; phylum Chordata; class Mammalia; order Artiodactyla; family Moschidae; genus Moschus; species Moschus berezovskii. The sequence continues at coordinate 18,670,222 of NC_142472.1, forward strand.
TCCATTCAAATGTTTATGTTTTCTGACTGTAGTTGCATCTGTTTCTCCACGAAGCACCAAGCTTCTATGAGAGCTGAAATTTTATCCCACATTGCTCTCTTTTACCCACAAACATAAAAACAGTGGCTTGTACTGAAACTTGTTTCATTGATTTAATTTTATGGTTAAAATTACTTTCTTTCAATTTGTTAACAGCAAAAATCATTTTATTTTCCTCCTTAGATATTTTCCTAAGTGGTAAATACTAGAAGGCATTTGTGGTATAAAAGGGAAATGTTCATTATTAGGGAACCCAGGACTTTTTCAGGGAGGGGCAGAAACAAGATGGCAAAAGAAATGAACAATCTTTTTGTCTCCTCTGCACTTCTAGGTCAGATACCCAGAGGGGAATGAAGCTGAAACGTTCTCAACTCATGAGTGAATACGTTACGAGAACAATGTGTGCTAATTACCTAAGTAACAAATAATAGGAGACACAGACAAAAAAGGAAAACAAAATAAGAAAAAGAATAGTGTGCTATTGGGTATGAATGATTGTGTCTCAATGCAATAAATAATACTGGTATCCATTATATATATGGGCTTCACCTGTGACTCAGCTGGTAAAGAATCTGTCTGCAGTGCTGAAGACCTGGGTTCGATCCCTGGGTTGGGAAGATCCCCTGGAGAAGGGAAAGGCTACCCACTCCAGTATTCTGGCCTAGAGAATTCCTTGGATTGTATAGTTCATGGGGTCACAAAGAGTCAGACAGGACTAAGCGACTTTCAGAGGGCTTCCCTTGTGGCTCAACTGGTAAAGAATCAGCCTGCAATGCAGGAGACCTGGGTTTAATCCCTGGGTTGGGAAGATGCCCTGGAGAATGGAAAGGCTACTAACTCCAGTATTCTGGCCTGGAGAATTTCAGGGGGTCGCAAAGATTTAGACTGAGCTGGGTGTTCATTGGAAGGACTGATGCTAAAGCTGAAACTGCAATACTTTGGCCACCTCATGCGACGAGTTGACTCACTGGAAAAGAGTCTGATGCTAGGAAAGGTTGGTGGTGGGAGGAGAAGGGGACGACAGAGAATGAGATGGCTGGATGGCATCACCGACTCTGTGGACATGAGTTTGAGTAAACTCTGGGAGTTGGTGATGGACAGGGAGGCCTGGCGTGCTGTGATTCATGGGGTCGTGGATAGTCGGACATGACTGAGCGACTGAACTGAACTGAACTGAGCAACTTTCACTTTCACTTTCCTATTACATAAACCATGGAATGTGCGATGTTCCTTACTCGAATAATCTATAATACTTTTATCAATGACAAGTTCAAGACCACTCAAACTCAACCCCTCAACTCTGACTTTATGCCTGAGTACTCCACACCCTTAAAATATACTGAAGCTTCAAGTAACATAGTTCTGACTCAGAAAGATAGATATCATATTAATTTCTGAGAAAAAAAAACCCTCTCCTATAAAGGTACATTTTTTTCCTGGATTTTCATTTACTGGAACTGCCAAAGGTTTCCCAAATAATATATTAACTTATTTTTCAAAAGTTAGATAAAAAGATATAATTATTGATTTTTTTAAAAATTCCTAAATATTTCTAATATTGTGATACAAAGGCTAAGCATTTTGAATACCTAGACAGACAGGCCAAGAACAATATGTCTTTAACCAGCCTCGCTTGTCAATGAGACAATAAGCCTTTATTAACCCAGTACACATTATTTTCTAGAGTATATTCTGGTTTATTGTAAACTGTAGAAACAGACCTCTGCTAAGGATTTAAATACAATATATTTAATACAAAATGAATATGGGTATTTTAAAAAATCTAAGTATTTTGCTAATGTAGAAGAACCATGGTAATTATGTACTTAAATTAACCATGCATTTTAATCACTAAAAGTAAATTAACTGCCAAAAAAGTGGGGATTCACTTCTATTATAGACACATCAGTACACTCTACATACATCGTATTAATTATCATTTATTCTATGTATGTTTACTCTGCTTGACCAAAGTATACAGGTATGTGTGCGTATGTATGTGTATTAGTCGCTCAGTCGTGTCTGATTCTTTGTGACCCCATGGACTATAGCCTGCCAGGTTCCTCTGTCCATGGAATTCTCCAGGCAAGAATACTGGAGTGGTTGCCATTCCCTTCTCCAGGATCTTCTAAACACAGGGAGCAAACCTGGGTGTCATGCATTTCAGGCAGATTGTTTATCATCTGAGCCACCAGGGAAGCCCAAGTATACAGGTATGCAATACCCATCGTGTCTTGGAAAGACTACGAATATTTATGAGCGTATTTTTCCGAGTATCATATTATTGTAAAAATTTCATTGTGTGGGTTGTCTTAAACACTCCAACATATTACTAAACTATATTTTGTTCAGTATCGTTCCTTCAAAAATGTTTGTCCCTTTCAAAAACGCTATTCCTTTTCTCAAAATGTCGGAGTTCCCCTCAACTCTCAAAAAAGCACCTTTCTCTGGATAAGACTTTCCATGAAAGAGGAGCTGCGCTTTGAGCAGGGCACCAAATCATGAGTCTTCGTAGAAGCGCTCACGTGAGGTAGAAGTTATACACCCCCTGGAGAGCATCATTTTTAGGGCACAGGACATCTCCATTTTCATTTTCCCCCAACAAACAAGCCAAAAAATAAACTCAGAAATACAATAAAACTAATAGTTAGCTATTGGCAAATTTGCTTCAAAGTGCCTTAGAATAACAAAACTTTCTTCCAACTTAGTGATCATCACTAAGTATTGTCAATCATATTTAAGCACTCTGTGTGTGTGTGTGTGTGTGTGTGTGTGTGTGTGTGAGTGTGAGTCAATCAGTCATGTCCAACTCTTTGCGACCCCATGGACAGTAGTCCTCCAGGTTCCTCTGTCCATGGGATTTCCCAAGCAAGAATACTGGAGTGGGTAGCCATTATATTCTTCAGGGTATCCTACTGACCCAGGGATCAAACCCACATTACAACTGAGTCATCAGGGAAGTCCTATTTAAGGATTAGGATTCCTAGATTGAAATAATAAAAGTATATTACAATATCTAATATTTGCAGCATTTTAACTTTTGTATTTTTTGTGGTACACTGAAAATTTTACCATTGTCTTTTGTTTCCAATATCTTGCTAACAAATGTTGGGCAGGAAATAAACTAAAACATACTGTCTTTCACAAGATGAAATCTCTTTGGATGGGAAATACAACTCCACGTTTTACTGATGTTGTTTGTGACATGGATGTTCACACTAATGTGAACTTGACAGGTAAATTATGGAAAATAAGTTCATTCTTAATATTTTTTCTATAGGGATTAATATTCCAAAAATGAAATGGCGGGTGGACAGAACTGATAAAATGCAAGTGAGATTAAAATGTTCAGGTAATGAATAGTATAATTTCCCATGACCTAATGATACAGAAGTAAAATATAATACAAAGGAGCCATATAACATAAAATATATAATATATAAAACAAAGAAATTGTTCTAAGACTCCAAGAATCAGAACTATTTAGCAACTGGGTTGAACTGTAGAATGAAAATTATGAAGGCGCAGTTTTACTTAGCTTAACATGTTTTGTTCAGAAACTCACTGAGTGTATATTGTCCTATTGGTAACATTTGGGTAAAGAAACCAATCAAATTGAAACCAAGACATGATGACAGTTTTTAAATTAATAACATTTATTTTTAGAGCAATCTTAGGTTCACAGCAAAATTGAGGAAAAAGTACAAACAGTGTTTTTATATCTTCTGTCATCACACACAAAACCTCCACCCAAATGGTGGAGTATTTTTTTTAATGTTTTACTGAAGCATAATTGACTTACAATGTTGCAGCTATACAGCAAACTGATTGTACACACACAGACACACCTTTTCAGATTCTTATCCATTATAGGTTATGACAAGATATTAAAAATAGTTTCCTGTGCTGTATAACAGGATCTTGTTGTTTACCTATTTTATATTTAACAGGTGTGTTAATCCAAATTCTTGATTTATCCCTCTCCTACTTTTCCCCTTCAGTAACTGTTAGTTTTTCTATGTCTGTGAGTCATTTTCTGTTCCGTATCATTTTTCCAGATTCCACACATAAGTGATATCATATGATAGACAATGGCATTTTCTAAGTAGAGTCAATGGTAGGTCACTCGACTGATACTGTCAGCACTGCGACACAAATAACAACCTCACAGGTCAGATTTCCAAGGCCGAGGTTTGGCAACCAACATATGGATAAAACAGGAATTGCCAGACTCTTGACTCTAAAAGCTTATAATCCCTGAGTCCATTGTCAGCATAACTGGCTTCAACCTATATCAATGTAATACTTTGTTAGCATTCATATCAGCCATCATGTATGTAATTTTAAATAGTGGTTCCTAATTAATTTTCTCAAAAAGTTAAATTCTATTGAGTTAAAATTGTCAATAATTTTCTCAAAGCTTTGACTGGTTTCTTTACTCAAGTGGTTGGCCACAATTAGTATTTCAGGTCATAAAAAAACATGCATAGAGAATTTTAAAAATCACCATCATGGAACATTAATCAATGTGTCCATAATTATGACCATGCTACTGGGTACATGGTTTAAAATAAAGACTACTCTTATGCAAACCTTCACACTTTTTGTAAAGACATTTTGTTTACCTAAGTAAGCCGACTCTTTACAGCTAAGTTATAAATCTAAGACCATATCCTGTATGGGGATAAAGTTATGAGATCAGTGTGGTTCCCAGAAGTTTTATTTCTGTTGAAGGTTGGAACAAATGACTCATCAAAGTTATACTAATTTTCACAGCAGTGGGTAGTATGTCTATGCACAGAAGTCTGGTGTAAAATGCATTTAGTCAGACTGGGCAATGATAATTCCAGCAACGGGTTGTGGGAATAGATTCTACCATTCTACGTTGCTTTGAAAATTAGACAATCATAGACCATTATTTGTAAACAGTTTCCTGAGTAGCCACAGAGATAGTATCACTGCGATTTCAATCAAATTGTTTGATTACTCTAAAATGAACCAATTTACTAGCTTTCTTGTCTCCATTTTTCCCCTCACCATTAAAAAGAAAAATAGGAATGTACCAGCTAATGGTTGCACAGTGCAGATTATTTCTGAACTCCTGGACAGATTGTGGAAATAGCTTTTAATTTATGGTGCCGGGTGTACAAGATCATATCTCAATTCTCTTGTTCATTTATGTTACTTTCCTTTGATTTCAACCCAGCAGCCATTGCCTGCCCTTTTCATTTTTGTGGTTTAAAATAAGTCACATAGAAATACTCCTTATTAGGGGGAAGCATTTAGATGACTTGACAAATTTGCACCTGGATCTCATCAAATCAGCAACCGGTTCTGCATGATTGCCAAGTCTGTTACACTGACCACCCTACTTCATTTAGAGTCCAGACCAAACTCTATGAAACAAAAATGAATGACCCCACGTACTGACTCCAGAAACCCTACTAGAGTCAGCTTCTGGCTAAGTACACGTTCAAATGATGATGCTTCTAAATAGAAAACATTTCTTCACTTTGTGAGTCCACACGACACCAAATGATATCTCCCAAAAGAGGTGCTATTTTTTTCCATGAAATACCAGTGTTGCATGACCAACCAAAATGACAGATTCAGAAAATGTAAAAGAAACTTCAATATTTATTTTCAGACTGTGCTGCTCACCTCTTGATCCTGAAAGCAATGAAAGCTGTCCACATAAACAAATCCTTTTATATAGATTGGAATTCACATCAATTTGAAATGGCTCGAAAGTACCAAATAAAATCTGTCTGGACTCTTGTTTGTAGAATCTGCTCACCTAAATTGAAAAGCAGAATTCTGCATACAAGTTTAATCAACAGAGTGTAGTTTTCCATACACGTATAGGTTTTTATCTCTGTAAGTGGATATATGAATACAGATTTTTATCTGTATCCAGATGTTAGTAATTGATGTGTATAAATATGTACTATACACAGAGAGTGCACATCATTTTTATTTCTAATAAATTATCATTACCTTCCCTAAAAATACTTATAAATATGTTTATTTCACCCTTTGGCTGTCAGTGTATTAAAAATAATCAGTTTAATGACATTCTTATATCTTCATGGTATCTTTCAATGTTTCCTCATATTTTGAAACAGTGTTTGAGTTTCAAGGTAGATATTACTAACTGCGTTTTACAAATGGGAATACTGACGTTAAGAAAGATTCAATGACTTGGGATAGAAGGGGACTCAGGCATTCTGCTGCCCGAGCGAGGGTTCCTCCCCTTGTCACCTGTTGTTCTGTATGGAAGATGCTGTGCTGTGAGCATTATTAAAGCTACTGGTATTCATTACACTAGGATTTCAACACAGTACAAACAAATCCACAGAAAAAAATCATATAATAACATCACTCTCTGGGAAGATTATCACTCCAACCTTGACACTTTTTATTTTCCATTTTAGACCAAAATGAGAAAATCCAAATAGTCAGAAGACTGTGTTCAGATTCTCACTTTAGTGTCCTCAGCAACGCAGCTCTTCTGTTGCTTATTTCATCAGCATAACTGTCTTGTGGTTACGGACTGTCCTATACAGGCTGTATGAAGATTAACATTTGTCCATCAGGTGGTTTAACCACACCTTGTGGAAATCACCTCTAGAACCACCGATCACCTTAGCAGGCTAGGTACTTAGTGCTTAGCTTCTGTGCACAGAAGAAAAAAATATGCCTACAGAAAACAGAGATCATACATCAAATTGTCTAGTCTTCATTTTTCATATACATATTGTTTAAAATTCAGCAAAGCATTTTTAATCCATATAAAACAATTGTGTGATATCAGATGCTATTATAAAAGACTATTCTTAAGGTAAAGGCCATTGTATAGTGTTAATTTTTTTTTTTAATTTTATGAAGGCCCTTTTTAGGAAAACCAGTGAAAGTTTTCATGTTAAGGAAAAGGTGTATGTCAAGGCTGTAGATTGTCACCTTGCTTATTTAAATTATATGCAGAGTACATCATGAGGAACGCTGGGCTGGAAGAAGCACAAGCTGGAATCAAGATTGCCGGGAGAAATATCAATAACCTCAGATATGCAGATGACACTACCCTTATGGCAGAAAGTGAAGAGGAACTAAAAAGCCTCTTGATGAAAGTGAAAGAGGAGAGTGAAAAGTTTGGCTTGAAGCTCAACATTCAGAAAACAAAGATCATGGCATCTGGTCCCATCACTTCATGGGAAATAGATGGAGAAACAGTGGAAACAGTGTCAGACTATTTTGGGGGCTCCAAAATCACTGCAGATGCTGATTGCATCCATGAAATTAAAAGACGCTTACTCCTTAGAAGGAAAGTTATGACCAACCTTGATAGTATATTAAAAAGCAGAGACATTGCTTTGCCAACAAAGGTCCGCCTAGTCAAGGCTATGGTTTTTCCAGTGGTCATGTATGGATGTGAGAGTTGAACAGTGAAGAAAGCTGATCGCCGAAGAATTGATGCTTTTGAACTGTGATGCTGCAAAAGACTCTTGGAGAATGAGATGGCTGGGTGGCATCACTGACTCTGTGGACATGAGTTTGAGTGAACTCCGGGAGTTGGTGATGGACAGGGAGGCCTGGCGTGCTGTGATTCATGGGGTCGCCGAGAGTCGGACACGACTGAGCGACTGAACTGAACTGAACTGAAATACCTCAAATATCTGAAATAAAATTTCTCAAAGCTATTCTTTCATCATCTTCACAGAATCCCTAGATTAGAACCCTTGATTAGCAAAACAAAAAAGAAAGTTTTTTTAAAAGATTTACAGGAGATATTAATGTTAATTAAATCTCTTTTATCTGGATTGATTAATGCAATTCATTATTCACTACGACTCTGGACAGATGTGTTAAATGACAGTTGATACAGAATACTGCTCATAGTTTATTTGATCACATTACTTCAGCCTTAAAAATATCCACACTTGAACTGAAGAGAGAGCACACAGATTTCTAAAGAGTTTTTCCTGCTCAATATTTTTTGAGAAGGATCAACCTCAAATGGTGTGACTGTCTTATTTTGAATATGTTTCTACTAATTATCCTTTGTAATTATTTCAATTTTACAAGTAGTATTACTTGGCAGCTTCAAAGTATGGGGATATGAGAATCTCTGATAACAAACAGCTTTATTCCAAATAATTTACAGATGCATTTTATGAAGAGGGCATTTCTTACTTAAAATCAAAATTGATGATACTTAATGATAGTTTAATAAAATGCAATAAATTCAGGAGATTGCTTAAGACCAAATCATGATGATGGTATTCACAAGAGTTTTTCCTATAAGGATATTTGAACAAAATTCAAATTATAGGAAAACTTAAAAAAAATCATATCCTTAAAAATGTATTATTTTCAAATGAGAAGAAACTTTCAAAGCTTTATCAAAGAGTCCTAATATACCCTTTAATGAACTGTGCAAGTGAATCAAACATATGGATATCATTTTCCTTATAATGCGTATGGGTAAAAGTTACAGGAAATATCATTACCGAAATGTGTTGCAGACTTGATTATACCTTTTAATATTTGAAAAATAGTTTGATGTGTTTTATAAAAGCAGCATGTGCCACATTCCTAATTATTACTCAATTCCATATTTCCTCTGTCATATCTTTAGATTATGTTGAGGTGATGATAATGTTCTTCAAGATGAAAAGATGCATACTCAGTAACAGATGAATCACCAGGCCTTTCCTCACACACTGGCTTTTTTAAGAGCAAGAAAAGAGCTGGAAGAGCCGCTGGCTAGTTTTCTGGGTGAGGACAGACACCAGACTGGGAGACTTTCTGGGAGGTTCAGCCTCAACCTTGAACTAGTCTACCCCCAACCCCGGGGGGCTGCAAAGGCCTCTGCCTTTCATGTCACTGGCTCACTTTTGGCCAAAATAGCCTCATGGAATCATTTTACCATCTCATGGTGACTTTTTAATTACCTAGATCATATTATTAAGTTATAATTCAGCTTATTTTATCTCACTAAACACCAAGTATTGGGAAGGAGGAAAGAAGGAAGGGAAGGAGAGAAGCAGGGAAGGAGAAAGAGAGGGAGAAAGTATCAATATAACCCGGCTTTCACCACCACTACCCACATGCTCAGAAGGCAGGGAAGAAGGCCAGCCTTCACAATTTGGGAGGGAAAAAAATATTTACAAGCGATGTCGGGAACTGGCATCATGAATAGCCTATTGAGGACCAGGCTCTAGAAGATTCCAATATCCTCTGAGCTTCGTTCGACCTCCGAAGGTGTAGGGACTGCCTCTCTGAGTGTATAGAATCACCGACTTGAGAAGTCCTTTGTGTTCTCTGCCTATGTTTTTTAGGGCTATGTCTGCTTCCCTGATGGGTCTTCTGTGTACAATTTTCTGCCCTCTCCAAGCTGCCAACTTTTGGTACCTTCAAACATACCTATTATTTCCTAACATTTTTAACTTTCTCATATAGGTTTGATTCATGTAGTATGCATTTACACTGATAATACTAAAGTAGAAATATCTATATTTGAACAATTTTCAAAATGTCCTTAAAGGCAGTAATTTTCACAGTTTTTGACATGGCCTTGTATGCAGGTCAGGAAGCAACAGTCAGAACTGTACATGGAACAACAGACTGGTTCCAAATAGGAAAAGGACTGCGTCAAGGTTATATATTGTCACCCTGCTTATTTAACTTCTATGCAGAGTACATCATGAAGAACGCTGGGCTGGAAGAAGCACAAGCTGGAATCAAGATTGCCAGGAGAAATATCAATAACCTCAGATATGCAGATGACACCCCCCTTATGGCAGAAAGTGAAGAGGAACTAAGAAGCCTCTTGATGAAAGTGAAAGAGGAGAGTGAAAAGGTTGGCTTGAAGCTCAACATTCAGAAAACAAAGATCATGGCATCTGGTCCCATCACTTCTTGGGAAATAGATGGAAAAACAGTGGAAACAGTGTCAGACTTTATTTTTGGGGGGCTCCAAAATCACTGCGGATGCTGACTGCAGCCATGAAATTAAAAGACGCTTACACCTTGGAAGTAAAGTTATGACCAACCTAGATAGCATATTAAAAAACAGAGACATTACTTTGCCAACCAAGGTCCGTCTAGTCAAGGCTATGGTTTTTCCCGTGGTCATGTATGGATGTGAGAGTTGGATTGTGAAGAAAGCTGATCGCCGAAGAATTGATGCTTTTGAACTATGGTGTTGGACAAGACTCTTGAGAGTCCCTTGGACTGCAAGGAGGTCCAACCAGGCCATCCTAAAGGAGATCGATCCTGGGTGTTCATTGGAAGGACTGATGCTGAAGCTGAAACTGCAATACTTTGGCCACCTCATGCGACGAGTTGACTCACTGGATAAGACTCTGATGCTGGGAGGGATTGGGGGCAGGAGGAGAAGGGGACGACAGAGAATGAGATGGCTGGATGGCATCACCGACTCGATGGACATGAGTTTGAGTGAACTTCGGGAGTTGTTGATGGACAGGGAGGCCTGGCGTGCTGTGATTCATGGGGTCGCGGATAGTCGGACACGACTGAGCTACTGAAGAGAGAGAGAGAAAGGACCAACACAAGCTATGCAGCTTTTTCATCAGGGTTTTAAAGGGTGTCATTATTGCTACTTTTCTCTACTTATCATCAAACACGCTTGTGTTTCTGTTTGCACACAAACATGCACACCTCATCAATACACATACATACACATCCACCAAAAGATAATTTCTAAATTTTGATGGAAAAATTAATTATACATATTGATTTTCTAACAACAGAGTGAAGTGAAGTCACTCAGTTGTGTCCAACTCTTTGCGACCCCATAGACTGTAGCCTACAAGGCTCCTCTGTCCGTGGAATTTTTCAGGCAAGAATACTGGAGTGGGTTGCCATTTCCTTCTCCAGGGGATCTTCCTGAACCAGGGAACCCTGGCCTCCCACATTGCAGGCAGACGCTTTACTGTCTGAGCCAAACTATGTTAAAGACATAAACAGAACCATGATTTACAATTTAGTTGCAAACTAAGGCTACAGTATGCAAAAATATCTTTGCTTAACTAATGAAATTATTTCCTATTCCAAATATTAGTAATATAGCATAGAAATAAGGATTGCATCTCCTTTAAACCTTTCAAGAGTCAATGTTTACACATTTATTTTTATCTATAAATAACTGGAAGGAAATTTTTTTTCAAATCAATAACTTTTCAACTTTTTCTAGGGTTCAGTTCAGTTCAGTCGCTCAGGTGTGTCCGACTATCCGCGACCCCATGAATCACAGCACGCCAGGCCTCCCTGTCCATGAACAACTCCCGGAGTTCACTCAAACTCACCTCCATTGATCGGAGATGCCATCCGGCCATCTCATTCTCTGTCGTCCCCTTCTCCTCCCACCCTCAATCCCTCCCAGCATCAGAGTCTTTTCCAGTGAGTCAACTCGTCGCATGAGGTGGCCAAAGTATTGCAGTTTCAGCTTTAGCATCAGTCCTTCCAATGAACACCCAGGATTGATCTCCTTTAGAATGGACTGGTTGGATCTCCTTGTAGTCCAAGGGACTCTCAAGAGTCTTCTCCAACACCACAGTTTAAAAGCATCAATTCTTCGGCGATCAGCTTTCTTCACAGTCAAACTCTCCCATCCATACATGACCACGGGAAAAACCATAGCCTTGACTAGACAGACCTTGGTTGGCAAAGTAATGTCTCTGCTTTTTAATATACTATAGAGGTTGGTCATAACTTTCCTTCCAAGGAGTAAGCGTCTTTTAATTTCATGGCTGCAATCAGTATCCGCAGTGATTTTGGAGCCCAAAAAATAGTCTGACACTGTTTCCACTGTTTCCCCATCTATTTCCCAAGAAGTGATGGGACCAGATACCATGATCTTACTTTTCTGAATGTTGAGCTTCAAGCCAACGTTTTCACTCTCCTCTTTCACTTTACTCAAGAGACTTTTTAGTTCCTCTTCACTTTTCTGCCATAAGGGGGGTGTCATCTGCATATCTGAGGTTATTGATATTTCTCCTGGCAATCTTGATTCCAGCTTGTGCTTCTTCCAGCCCAGCGTTCCTCATGATGTACTCTGCATATAAGTTGCTCAAAATTCTCCAAGCCAGGCTTCAGCAATACGTGAACTGTGAACTTCCAGATGTTCAAGCTGGTTTTAGAAAAGGCAGAGGAACCAGAGATCAAATTGCCAACATCTGCTGGATCATGGAAAAAGGAAGAGAGTTCCTGAAAAACATCTATTTCTGCTTCATTGACTATGCCAAATCCTTTCACTGTGTGGATCACAAGGAACTGTGGAAAATTCTGAAAGAGATGGGAATCCCAGACCACCTGACCTGCCTCTTGAGAAACCTGTATGCAGATCAGGAAACAACAGTTCGAACTGGACATGGAACAACAGACTGGTTCCATACAGGAAAAGGAGTACGTCAAGGTTGTATATTGTCACCCTGCTTTCTAGGGTTACTGAAGTATAATTGATACATAAAATTTTAATTTAAAAAATATTAAGGTTAAGAGGCTATGGGTGATGGGATTATCAGGATCTTAATTTTCTTCTCTGTATAACTGTTACAAATTCTTTGCAATAAGCATGTACTATACAAAGATAAAGACCAAATCCTTAACATAGCTCACCCGACTCACTGGTCTTGAATCTCTCCCTGTACAATCCATGGAATCCATTCATCTCCTTAAAGAGGCCTCAGAGCCTCAGAAGCTGCTATTCCTTCTCATTGGAAGGTTTCCTCTTATTCCATCTTTAGTATACACCTACTCAAACCTTCAGCTGAGTCCAGACATTTACTTTCACAAGGAAGTCTTTCCTCACTTCCCAGACCAGACAATGTCCCTCAGTAAAGACACTGCACCATCCTCTACTTCTCTGGGATAGTATTACTGTAATTTATACTCATACATTGATTTCATTAGTGTTTTATTTCTCTAAGTCATAAGCTCCATGAAGCTCAATTTTGCTCAGCCTTGCATCTCCAAGCACTTGGCATGTGCGAGGTACTTCAGTTCAGTTCAGTTCAGTCGCTCATTCGTGTCCGACTCTCCGCGACCCCATGAATCACAGCACACCAGGCCTCCCTGTCCATCACCAACTCCCGGAGTACACTCAAACTCATGTCCACAGAGTCGGTGATGCCATCCAGCCATCTCATTCTCCGTCGTCCCCTTCTCCTCCCACCCCCAACCTTTCCCAGCATCAGAGTCTTTTCCAGTGAATCAACTCGTCGCATGAGGTGGCCAAAGTATTGCAGTTTCAGCTTTACTAAGTCTTTATTAGTAAAATGGAGTGAATGTTTTTATTACATGTTAAAATAGCCATGAGATTTATGCATTTACTACATGATTCTTAGACAAATCTGAGGTTAGAAAAGTGTTAATTACACAAATGCATTGTAGAATGATTTCACCAGAAATCTGACAAATATATGAAATACAGGGCCATATATCAAAAAGCGTCTCCTATTACTAACATTACTGCCAGTGAATAAAGAGAATGTCAAATGACTACAATGAATATACTAAAGAATTTCATTTGTTGAGACATTTCTGCTCATTAATCCTGATAAAAAACTATTAAATATTCTCTGTAGCTCAGACAAAGCAGCTAACTACTGGTATAAATCTTCATAAGCCTCTAAAAGAACTTAAAGGACATAATAAACCCTATTTGTAAGACATACACATGATTTGAGGTTGGCTTAGTTTGGGTGTCCAATTAAAATTATTGCTAACTGCATTGCGACTGTACCCTGGGGGACTTACTCTGTGACTCCAGCTCAACAGTCTTTCTGTTTTCTTCTGCTGTAAAGTATACCCTTTTAAACATAAAATCAGACTTACTTGCTTAACAAAAGCACTAAACTATATGTTTTAATTTGCCATCTGCAAGAAGCTAAACTTTGCTATTTCAAATGCACAAAGCTAGTGAGCTAACAACACTCGACACAAAAAGCATTACCTTCAGAGAATCTGAACATCAATGTGCAATTGTCAATTCTTGATCATCCATTCTGAGATTCTGTCTACTTTGTAAGTCTTCCAAAAGGAATCTGAAATTGCAGGTGGGCTTTCTGCAACCTATTTGTTGAGCTACAGACTTCCTCTAATTTGTTACAGGCATTAGGAATACCAATTAAATATTAGTCAAATGAAAGGAAATATCAGAAAGTGGATAAATGTAATAGCAGCAGTCATATTTATCCAAATACATGAAGACATATGCTGTGCTCAATTGCTCAGTCATGTCCAAATCTTTGCAACCCCAGAGACTATAGTCCGCAAGGCTCCTCTGTCCATGGGATTATCTCAGCATGAATAATGGAGTGGGTTGCCATTTCCTCCTCCAGAAGGTCTTCCCAACCCAGGGATTCAACAATGCATATCCTGAGATCCATGCATTGGCAGAGTTCTTCACCACCAAGCCACCACCTGAGACATGAAGGCATATTGCTGTTCAGTCCCTAAGTCATGTCCAACTCTTTCCAACCCCATGAACTGCAGCACTCCACTTTCTCCCCGAGTTTGCGCAAACCCACGTCCATTGGGTTGGTTATATCAAGTATCAAATTAAAAAGCAGAGACATTATTTTGCCAACAAAAGTCCATCTAGTCAAAGCTATGGTTTTTCCAGGAGTCATGTATGGATGTGAGAGTTGGACCATAAAGAAAGCTGAGCGCCAAGGAATTGATGCTTTTGAACTGTGGTGTTGGAGAAGACTCTTGAGAGTCCCTTGGATAGCAAGGAGATCAAATCAGTCCATCCTAAAGGAAATCAGCCCTGAATATTCATTGGCAGGATTGATTCTGAAGCTGAAACTCCAATACTTTGGCCACCTGATGTGAAGAACTGACTCATTTGCAAAGACCTTTATGCTAGGAAAGACTGAAGGTGGAAGGAGAAGGGGACGACAGGATGAGATGGTTGGATGGCATCACCGACTCAACGGACATGAGTTTGAGTAAGATCCTAAAGTCGGTGATGGACAGGGAAGCCTGGCGTGCTGCAGTCCATGGGGTTGCAAACAGTTGGACACAACTGAGCAATTAAACTGAACTGAACTGAACTGAAAGTTCTTTATTACCTACCATTTGAGATTACCCATGATCACGTGAACAAAGACCACACATGGAATTTCCACATGCATTAAACCACTGACGTCTCCCTTCCAGCTTTTTACTGTTTTCTTTTGTTCTCTGCAAATCATGAAAATTAACATTCCATCCTTCTGAACAAAACCACACATCATATCTGTTTGTATCAACTGCTCCTTCTCCATTGGTTTATATCAGTGCTTCTATTTATCAAACTCTGTAATGAATTACTGATAGCAGATGACAGCAGCTCACCCCTGGAAGATTAACCCATGCTTTATTTTCTGGAAAAAATTGAGGCCACCCAGTGTGACCTTTGGTAACTTTTTGTTTTCCTCAATCTCAAAAATCTCACTTCTCTATTTTAGCTTATTTCTATCAGCAAAATAAAACAACAACAACAAAAAATCTTCCTAGTTTGGGGCTAGAGATAGATAAAGTTAAGAAAAAAACAGTACCAAAGCCTCTTCCACCATAGTGGGCAATCAATTCAAAATATCTAAAATTTTAAAGTTAATTACCAAAAAAATTAAAACTATTGTCTCTATGGAAAGAGATACAGGAATGACAGCAGATAATTTTTCTGCGTGAAGTATTTTAATGTTTAAACTATGCTGTAATTTTTAAATAAAATTATTTCTTCTGTCTAGCAAAAATTAATTTCCCTAGTCAGTATATTCAAGTTCAAGTCCATACTTACATTAAGTATTATATATATATATATATATACAAATATATTAGGGTTTCCCCAACGGCTCAAGCAGTAAAGAGTCCACAACGCGGGAGATGCAGGAGACACAGGTTCAGTCCCAGGGTAGGGAAGCACCCCTGGAGAAGGCAATGGCAACCCACTCCAGTATTCTTGCCTGGGAAATCCCATGGACAGAGGAGCCTGGTGGGCCACAGTCCATAAGGTCACAAAGAGTCAGACACAACTGGGCATGCACACATTCATTCATTCATATAAAGTATATTAAAAGTATATACAAATATTTAAGTATAAGTGCACATATAGATATATTTACATACAAGTATATAGTATATTTAAGGACAGAGTCTAGAGACAAAATTGACTGGAAGTTTTTTCACTCTAAACCATGAGTTAGATCAGCTGAGATGGGCGGGATGGGGAATTAGAACCATAACAGGAATTTTTCATGGAACACTCCCTGCCCCTTTCTCTATAGGGTCTCAGAGGGCTATCAGAATCTGGCAATGGAAAAGATGATTCTTTTGGTTTGAAAATCGCCCAAAATGGTTCTGATAGAGTCTCCTGAGTTAAGAACTTTCCTCTACACCATGCTGAGGATGATTTTCACAGAAAATTCACGGCTTTATCTCCTTAGCTCAAGGGAAAGAGATAAGCCTATTCTGAGTAGGGACTTTTGTTTCTTTCATGCTTCCTCAAAAAAAAAAAAAAAAAGAAACTCAAAAATCTGATTGTCCTAGGAGAAAACAATCTAAAAATATTTCTTCATTTTATTGAACATTGATCCCATTAAACAATGTATCTTAAACTTTCACCATCAGAGGTTATAAAAAGTTCAGAGTAAAGGCTCAATTCAAAAATAACTTTATGTTTTTTTGAGCATTTTTTTTTTTCATGTGTTTATTAGCCATCTTTATGTCTTCTTTGGAGAAATGTCTGTTTAGTTCTTTGGCCCATTTTTTGATTGGGTCACTTAGTTTTCTGGAATTAAGCTGCAGGAGCTGCTTGTATAATTTGGAAATTAATCCTTTATCAGTTGCTTCATTTGCTATTATTGTCTCCCATTCTGAAGGTTGTCTTCTCACCTTGCTTAGAGTTTCCTTTGCTGTGCAGAAGCTTTTGATTTTAATTAGGTCCCATTTGTTTATTTTTGCTTTTATTTCCAATATTCTGGGAGGTGGGTCTTGGAGGATCCTGCTGTGATTTATGTCGGAGAGTGTTTTGCCTACGTTCTCCTCTAGGAGTTTTATAGTTTCTGGTCTTACATTTAGATCTTTAATCCATTTTGAGTTTATTTTGGTGTATGGTGTTAGGAAGTGTTCTAGTTTCATTCTTTTACAAGTGGCTGACCAGTTTTCCCAGCACCATTTGTTAAAGAGACTGTCTTTTCTCCATTTTATATTCTTGCCTCCTTTGTCGAAGATAAGGTGTCCATAGGAGCGTGGGTTTATCTCTGGGCTTTCTATTTTGTTCCATTGATCTATATTTCTGTCTTTATGCCAGTACCATACTGTCTTGATGACTGTGGCTTTGTAATAGAGCCTGAAGTCCGGCAGGTTAATTCCCCCAGTTCCATTCTTCTTCCTCAAGATTGCTTTGGCTATTCGAGGTTTTTTGTATTTCCATACAAATTGTGAGATTATTTGTTCTAGTTCTGTGAAAAATATTGTTGGTAGCTTGATAGGGATTGCATTGAATGTATAAATTACTTTGGGTAGTATACTCATTTTTACAATATTTATTCTTCCAATCCACGAACACGGTATATTTCTCCATCTATTCATGTCCTCTTTGATTACTTTCACTAGTGTTTTATAGTTTTCTATGTACAAAAAAAATGCTCAACATCCCTCATCATCAGAGAAATGCAAATCAAAACCACAATGAGATACCATTTCACACCAGTCAGAATGGCTGCTATCCAAAAGTCTACATGCAATAAATGCTGGAGAGGGTGTGGAGAGAAGGGAACCCTCTTACACTGTTGGTGGGAATGCAAACTAGTACAGCCACTATGGAGAACAGTGTGGAGATTCCTCAGAAAACTGGAAATAGGACTGCCATATGATCCAGCGATCGCACTCCTGGGCATACACACCGAGGAAACCAGAATTGAAAGAGACACATGTACTCCAGTGTTCATTGCAGCACTGTTTATAATAGCCAGGACATGGAAGCAACCTAGATGTCCATCTGCAGATGAATGGATAAGAAAGCTTTGGTACATATACACAATGGAGTATTTCTCAGCCATTAAAAAGAATGCATTTGAATCAGTTTTTATGAGGTGGATGAAATTGGAGCCAATTATACAGAGTGAAGTAAGCCAGAAAGAAGAACATCAATACCGTATATTAACGCATATATATGGAATTTAGAAAAATGGTAACCTGAACCCTGTATAAGAGACTGCAAAAGAGACATAGGCATTTAGAACAGTCTTTGGGACTCTGTGGGAGAGGGTGAAGGTGGAATGATTGGAGAGAATGGAATTGTAGCATATATATTATCATAAGTGACCAGTCCAGGTTCGACGCATAAATTTTCCTCTGTTCAAAAAAATAAAAAAATAAAATTCTGATACTATACCTCAAAAAAAAAAAACAAAAATAACTTTATAGTAAATATTATCACTTCCTGTTAATTCTGTTTCACTCAGGGTGACTGTATTTGTAAATATATCAACGTATAAAACTGAAAGGCTAGATTGGCTCTATATAACCCACCTTTCTACCTTTCCACCCAGTACCCACCCACGAGAAACCACAGACTCTCTAATCCCACACTGTCATTATCCTTGCCAGGCAAAATGAAGAAAGTCACAGAGGAAATTCAGAATTGGTTCCACTGCAGTGAGCAAGAGAGCTCATTAGCTGATGTGGACTAAGCTAATGCCTGAAGAACAATCAGTCACATCTGATGAAAACCACTGAATTGTTTGCATTTTCAAATGGAAGTATAAACCTGGGGAAAAGACCACAGCCATACACAACAGGAGAGCCTACAGGACATGAGAAGACTGGGGACACAGTGAGGCCAGAACATGGACCACTGACCCTGTTTTCTGTTTTCTTTCCATGGGCAGACTTCCCCCAATCACTTTCTAGAGTCACTGCTATACAAAAGGGTCAATGTTCTGTCCAACCAATGGAAGCTGCCTTGAGGAGTGATGACTGAAGAATCACTTGGGGTCCCCAAGAAATGATAGTCGATGCTTCCCCTTTTTTGTGGTGAGAAAAAGAGAGCAGCAAAAAAGACTGGTCTCCAAAGGATGAAGTGAACTTTAAGTAACTTGTAGGAAATGGTGAGGGACAGGGAGGCCTGGCATGCTGCAGTCCATGGGGTCACAAAGAGTCAGACGCGATGGGGCAACAGAACAACAACAGAAGAAAGCTAGCCACTTGGGTGAATTAATAACTACTCAGAAAATCACATTTGTTACGAAGAATACTGGAATGAGTAGCTTTTTCCCTTCTCCGGCGGATCTTCCCAACCCAGGAATCAAACCAGGGTCTCCTGCATTGCAGCGGAATTCTTTACCAGTTGAGCTATCAGGGAAGCCCTTTATAAAGTTTAGAGGTATCATGATGGCATTGGCGTCAACAAATAAATACAGAATAAATTCAATTCAGTGTTCATATCTTTTTTTTTCTTTTTGTAGTCTATATTCTGAACAGCATAATTTTCTAAGTCAGTGGTTTCAAAATGGCTGAATATTGAAGATTTTTCATTTAAAGCGCTTTCTTGACAAATTACCATCAGCAGTTAGTCGGTGAGATTTAACACTGAGCTATTACAACCAATTATTTAGGGTTGTTTCTTATATATTTTAGTAATTCCTTTCAACTAGAGAGGAACCTTTTCTCTGCTTTCAAATCTTCAATCTGTTTTCCAGATAAGCCCCATGCTAGGCTTCTGTATTCTGGCCCTCTTTCCACTTAGTAAGTGGAAATGTGGAATTTGGAGACCAAATGCTGGTTCAAAACCTGTTCTGACCATGGACAGGATATACAGTCTTTCTGGATCTCCTTACATGTTAAAATGAGGTTCATAATGTCTGTCTGAGAGAATTTGCTTGGTAACATGTGTAAAGCACACTTTGCTGAGCATTCCTGAACAGAGCACACCTGGTTGGCAGTAATGAATGGGTTATATCATGTTAGACATTCAGCACAATAAAAAATATTAATACTACATATATTACGTGCCTGCATGCTAAGTCACTTCAGTCGTGTCTGACTCTTTGCAACTCTATGACTGTAGCCTGCCAGGCTCCTCCGTCCACGGGATTCTCCAGGCAAAAATACTGGAGTTGGTTGCCCTGCCCTCCTCCAGGGGAACTTCTCAACCCAGGAATCAAACCCGCATCTCTTATGTCTCCTATATTGGCAGGCAGCTTCTTTACCACTAGCACCACCTGGTAAGCCCATATATGTTCAGTTCAGTTCAGTTCAGTCGCTCAGTCGTGTCCGACTCTTTGCGACCCCATGAATCACAGCACGCCAGGCCTCCCTGTCCATCAACAACTCCCGGAGTTCACTCAAACTCATGTCCATCGAGTCGGTGATGCCATCCAGCCATCTCATTCTCTGCCGTCCCCGTCTCCTCCTACCCCCAATCCCTTCTAGCATCAGACTCTTTTTCCAGTGAGTCAACTCGTCGCATGAGGTGGCCAAAGTATTGCAGTTTCAGCTTTAGCATAAGTCCTTCCAATGAACACCCAGGATTGATCTCTTTTAGAATGGACTGGTTGGATTTCCTTGCATATATTACATATATTTTAATTCAGTATATATTTCAGTATATATTTTTTGCCTACCCGTGTACACCATTCATCCACGTGGGATGTGTAAATTCCAAAAAGAGAAACATGGGATAACCAATATGTCATGTTAGGTGTCACTATTCATTTTATTTTGTGTCTTTGTAGGAATTCTTAGAGCCCTGGGCCAGTTCCATTATTTTGTCCCAGATAAAGAACAACAACAAAAAATGTTTAAAAAATAAACCCACAGACAGGAGACTATCACATGCATACAAGGAATGGGATGTCTGTGATGCTAAGTTTACCTAAGGAATTAACGTTGGTCTAGGCAATGGCAAGCCACTCCAGTACTCTTGCCTGGAAAATCCCATGGATGGAGGAGCCTGGTAGGCTGCAGTCCGTGGGGTCGCTAAGGGTCGGACATGACTGAGCGACTTCACTTTCACTTTTCACTTTCACCCATTGGAGAAGGAAATGGCAACCCACTCCAGTGTTCTTGCCTGGAGAATCCCAGGGACAGGGGAGCCTGGTGGGCTTCCGTGTATGGGGTCGCACAGAGTCGGACGCGACTGAAGTGACTTGGCAGCAGGCCTGTTCTTGGCAGCAGGAACAGGAAGTGGGTGACTTTTTTACACTTCCTCGAGACAGAGCTTTGTTCGGATCCTTCTGCCTGAGGCTCTGAGGACTCTGGAGGATGATAACCATGTGTAGAAGTCTCACCCCAGACACAGGGGTGAAAAGACACATTCAGGTGAATCACAGGATGACCATGGGATGCTTTTAATCCTTGAGTTAGCACCACCCTCCAACGCAGGCCACCTGGTGCATTTCAGGCTCAAGCAGGTATCATTATGCCTCTCAGTTCTTCCAGTCAGGCTAGGCATTTGCTTCAACATTCATACATTCAGCCAATTTGTGTGTGTCTATCATTGTGAAATTGACCACGGATCATAAAGTCAAGCAATTCATTTAAGATACTATTAATGATAGAACTTTTCAGTTACAAACCTCAAACACTGGAATACAGGAAACAAAGTTTTTTATTTCCTTTATTTACTATCTCTGAAGAAACAAAGTACTGGATTTAGAAATTCTTTCTTCTCCTCTCTACACTAGGAAATAGAGTTAAATCATTTTTAAGATAAAGAGAGATGAATAACCCACTGCCCTGCCTCACGGTGAATTTTATAACCCTATACTCTCAATCACACATTGAAACCTTAGACTTTGCTCATTCTTTATTCTAAAAAGCACTTTTCAAGTTACACAACTGAATATGAGTGTCCCTAAAAAGGTAATATTTAGATGTTAATTAAAAGATGGCTCTGTAATCAAATGAACTGAGGAAATTTTAGGAAATGAAGGAAACCAGGTCAAAGAGGCTACTGCATGGCAGTGTCACAAAGGGCCTTTCACGTCCGAAGGGAACAAGGACTCCCTAAAAAGATGACTTCTAAGCCCACTGGATAGGTCTTAAAAATCTCTCTCTACTCACAGCTCAGTCGGTAATGAATCCAACCGCCATGCAGGCGACCTGGATTCAGTTCCTGAGTTAGGAAGATCCCCTGGAAAAGGAAATGCAACCCACTCCAGCATTCTTGTCTGGGAAATCCTCTGGACAGAGGAGCCCGGTGGGCTATAGTCCATGGGGTCGCAAGAGTCGGACATGACTTAGTGACTAAACCACAACCAACTACTTTAAAAAGTATCTTAGAAACTTCTGCTCCAGACCAATAGTCTTCAAAGTGTGGTCCTCGGGTCCAGAGCATCATCAGCATCACCAGGAAACTTGTTAACAAGACAAATCCTCAAGTATCTCTTTTAACCTACTAAGTCAGCAGCTCTGGAGCTTTGGTCCAGCATTCCGGATCAAGAAAGCTCTCCAGGTGATTCTGATGTACACTTGAGTTTTAGAACCACTAATGCAGGGAGACCATTCTTCTCCACAAAAGTGAAAACACTGTTTCTACAATCATCTTAGAAAAGAAAGGGTTTTTAAATTAAAGTCAATCTTTAGTAACAAGCACTTTTAAAAAATATATTGCTTCTTTTCTTACTTAAACCTAGCTTGATTCAGAGAAGTATCCACCACTTTACAAATTATAGAAAATGTTTTCATTTTCCCTCTCACGGTTTTACTGTCTTCCTTTAGCAAGGCACAATTTCTGACCTAGATTTAAAGAAAATTAGTACCTGCTTTGGTTGTGTAGAAATCAAAATGGAAATGTTACTTAGTATTACATGACCCAGATTTCATATATGACTCTAACTGACATAAATAAAAGCAGAAATAAAAACTAATGTATCAAGAACTTCCCTGATAGGCCATTGGTTAAGACTCCGCGCTTCCACTGCAGGGAGTGCAGGTTCTATACCTGGTTGGGAGACTAAGATCCCACATGCCTCACGGTATGGCAAAAAAAAAAAAAAAAAATTCTAATGTATCAATATATCTTTTTAAAATATTTGTCTATGAAGTATCTGAAGTAGTCAAAATCACAAAACAGAATGTAAAAAGGAGGGCAAACTAGTGTTTAACAGGCATAGAATTTGAGTTTTACGAGATGAAGACATTCCAGCAGTCCATTGAACAACCATGTGCATATACCTAATGCTACTGAGCTATACACTTGAAAAATGTTTAAGATGGAAAATGTAATGTTATGTGATTGAAACCACAATTAAACATAAACAAACATTTTTTGAAAAACATGTCTCTATTTAACTCATACAGGGAAACTGAATCATTATGAAACTTCCTAAATGTTGGAAACAGCATTATTACAATATCAATATACTCTACCCAGGAACTACAGTACTGAAGGAAAAGGTTTAATTCACTGGAACACAATATAAACTTATTTTCAAAATAAGTAGTGATTAAAAAGTGAAGAGCACAGCATGGAGGGGCTAAACTCTAATATTATGTTAGAAATGCAAACAGGAAAACCCTTAATGTGAATAAAAGAAACTTTTCCTACTCCAAATTTCTTCCACAAGCTTCTATTGAATGTCAGGCACTGAGCTTACCAATGGCTGGGGAAACAAAAACAGAAGAGATAAAAGATTCCTGCCTTTTGGAAGCTTACACTACTTTGGAAAGAAATATACAAAAACTTACAAAAAGTTCTCCAAAAACCACAGTTGAACAATTATTCCTTAAAATAAGGTGAAAGACAATCCAAAAAGTAAATATTAAAAAAAAAAAAAATTTAACCACAGTCTTTGTCAATGTATGTTTCCACAGTATAGCCAGAACTCATTTATGTTCTAGGAATCTCTGAACATTTCAAGTTCAAGCTCAGACTGGGATATGAAGGAACTGAATTATAATAAAGACACCTTGGTTTAGCCTAAATAGACAAGATTTTTGAAAAGTAAAAGCATTTATTACAAGCTTCAAATGCCTCCAGCACAATTTCACAATCCTCTACCAGCATGGATCACTGCTATTTGTATAGTACCTGACAGTTTATAAAGCACTTTCCTTGATGTTATTTCACTTGATCCTTACAACTGTTAATTAGGCTGGCAGATACTATCTTCATCATTTTACAGATGAGATGCTGAGACAGAGGGAGATGAAGCAACTTGGTGCTAACGGTCACCAGGCTATTGCTTTCAAAACCAGCACTGAAAACCAGGCCTTCTTTTCATTGCGTTACTGTATTTTATTTGGGAATTCCTTTGCTGACAGTAAAATTACGGGACAACCTTTGCAAAGGATCATAACTCAACTAATAATTAACCCAAAATTATGTAACTAGAGTCTGTATAGGGTTGCATACAGTATAAGGTTACAGGCTATGTCACAGGGAGAGACTTTTGGGAAAAAATTTCCCTCCCTCGGTTTCTCTTCTCTGCACAGAACCATGTAATCAGCATGGTTATAAGTATTTTATAAGCATTGACTATCAACTTTTTCCTTAAAAATGCTGAAATGTGGATGTGATCTGTATGAAGCAGAGTATAAGGGACATAAAATAGAAGGTCTTCATTGAAAACCAGCTAGGAGGCTGGCAGGAAAAATGATAAGCTGAAAAGACACAAGAACAGTCTTGCCCAAGAACTCTCAGAGTGGACATTGCCATTACACGATGGCAGAAATCCCATCCATGCAGTGAGGCTTGCATTAGACCTTGCACTCCACATCCCAGGCTCTTCCACAGAAGATGTAACAGCTGGCAGCAAGCCAATGCCACTCCATCTATTACCTTTCAGAGGAGCCTTGACATCTAGGCATTTCCATGACCAGAGTTTTCTTCCTCCATCCATTCTAGGGAAGTTCATCTTCCAACCCCCAACATATGCGTAAGCCTGAATATGCATGTGCGCACATTGCATACTCCCTGAATTCAAGGCCTAAACGCAAAAAGATTCATAAACTCACTGCTGAAAAAGCCAAAGCCTCACGCATTTTTTAAGTTGTAAGCTCTTGACTAAGCTCAGGGTATAACAGTCTCATACATCAATGGTAAAAAGGATCCCAGTTAGTTTATTTGACTTTTCACCACCCAAAATGAGAAAGCTTAAGCATAGAGTTACCTCTAGTGTCAGGAAGAAACTTAAGGACTTCCTTTCTCATCTTCCCAGACCATCCTTGGCTCTTGCTTGGCTAAAAATAAATGTTTTCACCTTGGTCATTATAAAGTACTTAAAAATGTTCCTATCTGTTATGGGCCGTATTGCTTCTCTCCCAGAAAAACTAATGTGTTAAAGCTCTAACACCTAGGACCTCAGAATGTGACTGGATTTGAAGATAGGTCCTTTAGAAAGGTGATTAAGCAAAAACGTGGCCAGTAGGTGGACCCTGATCCAATATGAAAGGTGTCCTTATAAGAGGAAACGGACACACAGAGAGACACCAAGGATGCGTGTGTACAGGAAAAAAAAGCCCACACGAGGACACAGCAAGAAGGTGGCCCTCTGTAAGCCAAGGAGTGAGGCCTTAGAGGAAACCAATCTGCCCAGAACAGACTTGATCATGAACTTCTAGCCTCCAGAACAGTGAGGAAACACAATTCTGCTGCATACACAAACCAGTCCAGTATTTTGCAATAGAAGCCTTAGCAAACCAATATACCAACTGAATCCTGTGTTCCCACTTGTATCATGGTAGAGGTCTGTTGACTTCCTCTTTGCTCTCTAGTCAGTTTCTGAAGAATGAAGCTCTCTTCTCATTTCTATGCCTCATAAAATTTTGTAATGTTTAAAACAAAAGGATCCTTGGGTACATGTTGCAAATGTGCACGTACCAGGATCAATGACAGAAGAAACCATTTCATGTACCCAATTAAGGTCTTAAATGAACCATTTTTAGAAAAATAACCATTAGGAACTTTAAAACAGTCTTCCCCTGATGAGATGAAAAGAGTTTCAATGTATTACTGCATCTGTTTGCAACATGTCAGAGTTGGCAGACAGGTTAGTCTCTAATCAGAAGAGGCTTGCAGTTGGAAAGCAGGACGTGTAATATTCCTCAATATTTTGCCTGATTAAGTGCTTAAATTCGGAAGGTTTGAGCAGACAATCAAAATCTGTGAATATGTGATCTTGTGATTAAATTTCCCCAGCGTCTAACCCCAAATCCTCACTAATTCCCTATACAACGTCTTCCCTTAGTCTTTCACGCAGCCTTAGATAAGACTCTAATTTGGGAGGCAATATTTGTATGTTAAAGTACTCTGAAAACATAGGAAATTGTTATACCAAAATTAGAAGTAACTGCATTACTAATTCTAACCATGGTTACATTGCTTACTTGTGTTGATCAATTTGTAGTCATATGCTTCACTTTCAGATCCCTGTGTCAGAGTTTATGTATATACTCTGAAGCTATATTTGATGCACCACAAGCTTCCATTTTGTCAACGGCTTTAGGAATTATCTGGATTGCAATGTTTATATCAAAGGTTTCTAAATGCTTTTACCTAAAGCCCTAGCTGTCTCAGAAGGAGAATGTTATCAATCAGTGTGTTTTCCAGACAATACCTTCATTGTCTTAGGGGAGAGCAGGTGAGACAGGGAGACACACCAAATTGATCATTAAGTCAATTTCACGTAACTTAACAGAGTTAAAAATTGAGTAAAACAGAAGATAACATAGAGCGATTCAAGGTCTACAGTGCAAGTACAAGTATCTCCCCTGTAGCATTAAAGCGTTCAGACTCCAGGTATCTCTTGACCCTGCGGGCACAACTACCTATGGAAGGAGGAAGTATTGTCACCACTGGTGACATCCAGCTTGCAGTGCAAACTCTCGCCTTTCCCTTGAATGAGTCTGTTTTCTGCTCAGCGTTCTGCCCAGAGGGAAAAAACGGCAGAGGCCTCCAGTCGTCCAGATGCGCCACTAACGACAGGGGCAAGTCTATTAAATTCTGCTGGGAATTGGCAGCAAGCCCTTTTGACCTGAGATCTAAATGCAGATTTACAATCAGCTTTAATCTCCATTTGTCACTTTAATCTCCGTTTATCTGTCTTCTCTCTACCGTTTCTCATTGGGTCTGAAACTATGGAAGCAAAGGAAAGGGAGTGTTAGTTTTGAGTCTCTAAAACCTCCAAATTTATCTAAGACATGGAGTGGGGGTAGGGAGTAATGTCCACTGGGATTTTACTCCATTTTGAGGGAAATGAACACACAAATTTTAAGAGGCGACACGTGAGGATGCTATGATAGACATTCCAGATATATGAAGCTGGTCATTCTGGAAAGGCTTCCATGAGAATTTTAAGGTGGACTTGAAAGTATTTTGAACTTCAAAGGTAATTTATAGAGGAGAGGAAGGAAAAATACTGCAGGTGTACAGAAACATAATGAGTCGTAATGCTTTGTTAAGTGGAATCAGGGGGAAAAAAACACACTGGGGACTTGCCTGGTGGTCCAGTGGTTATTAGGATTCTGTGCTTCCACTGCAGGGAGCCTGAGTTTGATCTCTGATCAGGGAACTAAGGTCCCACATACCACGCGCAGCATGGTCAAAAAAAAAAAGCATAATCATTTATAATGTATACTATCCAATCTCCAGACATGCTATAAATGTTATCCACATGTCTATAAAGATAAGCATATAATATTGTGTACTTATATGTGTAAAACTCTCAGAGAAAAAGGATGTAAAACATTAAGAAGAAACTTGAGATTCCAGGTGGCCACGGGGACTTTTACCATCTACTCACACCTCCAGTATCAGAATATGTGTACCATATACTTCCATATATTGGCCTTCTGCTCGTCTTCCACATATTTAATTGAAAAAGAGGACAATAGAGACAGACAGAAAAGAAGGGAGGAAGGAAGAGAAAAGTACAGTGAGAGACACAGGATGATAGAATTACACAAGCCTTAACTGTTTATTTAGAAAGTGCTCTAGGACTGTAAAAGGTCAGTGGAAGACTTTTACGGCAATCAATATTGATTACATCGATGACTACAAAAGTAGAAACCAATACTCAAATTTACAACTGATAGAATGAGAGGTAATTGTCATGAGGAAACTCATTTGTAAAAGTATAGGCTTTACATGTCTGTCTTAATAAAAAGTTAGTTATATAATCTTTTCATTGATAGAACCCTCAGTCAATACTCTGTGAGATTATTTCCAAACCGGTGACAGGCCTCCAATTATTCATCAAGTACACCGTCACTCAGAAGATAATATTCCTGGCAAAAAGGATTTTTTCCTATGGTAAACTGTTGCATTCTAAACGTATCCTCAACCCACTAGTTCTCTCTTTCCATGATTAAATAATTAACTCATTCTATATATTTCGTCAATGTAACCACCATCATCTATTTTTTTCCACTAAGTTGAATTATGACAACTCTTACAAGTGCACCCCAAAGACATCAGAAGGGGGAAGAAAGAGGGTCTGACCTTGACAAAGAGATCAAGGCAGGCTTCCCAAAAGCATGAATCCTGGGCTGAAATCTGAAGGATGCACATTTTTTGGGTGGGGGGGCAAGAAAAGAAGACAGTGTGTGAGTACTGGACGAAGCCTGACTTCTGGTCAACGTGCTGACAGTGGAGAGCATCAGACAACAAGGGTTTGGGAAGTCACACTGAGCAATTAAGTCTTCTTCCTAAAAGCAGTGGAAGACACTTCAGTGCTTAGACTAGAGGACTGCCATATAATAAAGACCTCTCTGGCTTCAACGAGCAAATATTCCCAAGAAACTACATACTCATGTTCTTCCAAGTAAGACTGACTTGGCTGCAGCACATGGCATTGACACTAAGATCACCAACATGCTCAGTAGATGGGTCATTCCACTGTTTGCATCTAGAACTGGTCTTCACGTAGCCAGAGATGCTACATCCATCCCCATCATTCCTAGTATACTTTGTAGGCAGGAACCCAGCTTGTTTATTCATAGCTCTGTCCCCCAGCACCTAAAGTAGTGTCTGGCACACTCTTATGTAGGTTTTTCTCACTGACTGAGGACCTTAGTATTCAGATTTTAATATTCTAAATGGAAATTAATCCAAGACTTGTCTCTGCAACTCTGCTTGGTATATAAACTTGGTATAAGAGCTGACCCATTGGAAAAGACCCTGATGCTGGGAAAGGTTGAAGGCAGGAGGAGAAGGGGACAGAGGATGAGATGCTTGGGTGGCATCACTGACTCAATGGACATGAATTTGAGCAAGCTCCGGGAGATGGTGAAGGACAGGGCTCTCTGGCATGTTGCAATCCATGGGGTCACAAAGAGTCTGACACAACTGAGTGACTGAACAACAATATAATATTTGATACAGGTAAACACACCTGCAAATATATGGGCAGACCAGCTTAGGGTAGGTGGTATCGTAGAGTCTATCTTCTATAAACTACATATAGATTGTCCAAGGGACTCTAGGTGTATGTAAGACAATGCATCAATGTATAGTTCAAATAATCCTCTCATGATGCTTTTTCCCTACCGAAATGCACATAACCCACTTTAAAACACCTTTTATAATACAGAGCATGCTAAAAATGAGCCCTGAGAAAGCTATGCAAATATAGATCACTTATTTTTAGGTCAAAATGAATGCAATCTAAATTAAGGGGCTAGTTACTAAGGTTACAGAGAATGACTGAATAAAGTAAAGCAGTATTTCAGTCAGTCTTATCAACAAGTACAAAAAAACAAAACAAAACAAACAAAAAAAACCACGCACTTAACAACACATATCTCTACAGAGAAAGCTATGACAACGCGTTCCGCCCCCCACCTGAATGCCTACCAATCTAAGAACATCCATTCTTTCCTTTTCTCATCTGTTACATAAAAACTCTATTCCTAGACATATATATAAACCTTTGGTTCAACAAGCTGATGACAATTTAGATGCAAAATCTAACAAACTATTAACTTGTCCAGGTCACATTTGGCTTTTAAAAGAAAACAGTGAATACTGTTTTAATGTGATCTGGCTTTCTCCAGATTCTAAACACCACACAAAATGTTCCAGTCCTAAAATTCTCAAGTCTGGCATTGAAAAATATATATAGTGACTGAAAATATTATACATTCTTGTAGTTCTTTACAATCTGTACAGTGTTTCCATTAGATCATTTAGAAACTTTTAAAAAAATCAAAGACAAGTGTGTAGGAATTAGAGTTATTAGCCTAGAAAAAAGTAGATGCAAGTTTATATGAATCTTCAAGTATACAGGCATACCTCATTTCATTGTGCTTTGCTTCACTGCACTTCCCAGATACTGTGTTTCTAACAAATTGAAGGCTTGTGGCAATCCGGCATTGTCAGATGATGGTTAGCATTTTTAGCAATAAAGTGTTTCTTAATTAAGGTGTGTACAATGCTTTCTTAGACACAACACTGTTGTACACTTAACAGACTACAGTGTAATATAGACATAAACTGAGGTATATTTACTTTAAAATGTTGTGTTATTTTTTGCTGTACAATGAAGTGAATCAGCTATGTGTATACATATATCCCTCCTCCCAACCCCATCCCACCCTTCTAGGTCACCACAGAACACAGAGCTGAGCTTGCTGTACTGTGCAGGTTCCCACTAGCTATCTATTTACACACAGCAATGTATATATGCATAAACATAAGTTTTATTGGCACTGGGAAACTAAAAAGTTGCTAAGAATTGCTTTATTGTGGTATTCACTTTATTGGGTGGTCTGGAAACAAACTGGCAATATCTTCCAGGTCTGCCTGTATAAAGAGATTTTTCAAAAACACCTATCAGAAATAAAAAGATAGAAGAAGGGAACTGGCATAAATTACTTCCTGAAGAACGGAAGGCTATATTAAAAACATTCACCTGGTTGAAAAGTCTATTGAAAACTCCAAATGAGAGTGAGCTAAGAGTTCAACGTAGAAACTGCAAAGCCTTCAACCAATCTGACCTCTTGTCTTCTTGGAAGGACCTGTATGAATCCAATCTTAAATTCCCATCTCAGAGAAAATCACAATCTTAAATATTTTCATTCTTAAAACTGTAATGAAATCAGTTCAGTTCAGTACAGTTCAGTCGCTCAGTCGTGTCCAACTCTCCGCGACCCCATGAATCACAGCACGCCAGTCCTCCCTGTCCATCACCAACTCCCGGAGTTCACTCAAACTCATGTCCACAGAGTCGGTGATACCATCCGGCCATCTCATTCTCTGTCGTCCCCTTCTCCTCCCGCCCCCAACCTTTCCCAGCATCAGAGTCTTTTCCAGTGAGTCAACTCGTCGCATGAGGTGGCCAAAGTATTGCAGTTTCAGCTTTAGCATCAGTCCTTCCACTGAGCACCCAGGATTGATCTCCTTTAGAATGGACTGGTTGGATCTCCTTGCAGTATAAGGGACTCTCAAGAGTCTTCTCCAACACCACAGTTCAAAAGCATCAATTCTTCGGCGATCAGCTTTCTTCACAGTCCAACTCTCACATCCATACATGACCACGGGAAAAACCATAGCCTTGACTAGATGGACCTTGGTTGGCAAAGTAATGTCTCTGCTTTTTAATATACTATCAAGGTTGGTCATAACTTTCCTTCCAAGGAGCAAGCGTCTTTTAATTTCATGGCTGCAATCAGCATCTGCAGTGATTTTGGAGCCCAAAAAAATAAAGTCTGACACTGTTTCCACTGTTTTCCCATCTATTTCCCATGAAGTGATGGGACCAGATGCCATGATCTTTGTTTTCTGAATGTTGAACTTCAAGCCAACCTTTTCACTCTCCTCTTTCACTTTCATCAAGTGGCTTTTGAGTTCCTCTTCACTTTCTGCCATAAGGGTAGTGTCATCTGCATATCTGAGGTGATTGATATTTCTCCCAGCAATCTTGATTCCAGCTTGTGCTTCTTCCAGCCCAGCGTTCCTCATGATGTACTCTGCATATAAGTTAAATAAGCAAGGTGACAATATACAACCTTGACGTACACCTTTTCCTATTTGGAACCAGTCTGTTGTTCCATGTAGGTTGTAACAAATTTGAATCCCTCAGTGAAAGTGAAAATTTTAGTCGCTCAGTCATGTTCAACTCTTTGTGACCCCATGGACTGTAGCCCACCAGCTTCTTCTGTTCATGGGATTCTCCAGGCCAGAATACTGCAGTGGGTCACCATTCCCTTCTCCAGAGGATCTTCTTGACTCAGGGATCAAACTCCGGTCTCCTGCATTGCAGACCGATTCTTTACCATCTGAGCCACCAGGGAAGCCCTTTGAATTTCTCCAGACCCAGTGAAATAAGTCTTCAAATTTTCAAAGGACGAACATGTTAACTTCTACATTTTGCTGATATAATATTACTATTTGTCAACTACAAATTGGTGCTTGTGGCGTTTGCCATCTTCCTCTGCAGAGACTGAACCCTGTGCTCTGCAGCTGCCGACTTTCAACACCCCCTCAGGGGAATTCAGGGTGGACAGTGAGGCACTCTGTGCTCCAGGGAAACTGGTGGACAGGTCTTCAGACAGTTAGATATTTTCAGGAGGTGATTTCATGACCCAAATCCTCGCATCTCCTCATATCTAGAAAAGCACTAAATCCCTTCATGGTGATATCAGCTCCTCAAGAATAGCAGAAAACCTTTTGGAAGTGAGTGCTTGATTGCACTGACTTTCATCAAAATGTTATATATTGACCTTGCCCCATTGCCTCTTTGGAGCAGTCTCTGAGACCGATCTGAGGTGTTGTCTCCCAGGCTGCAGTCCTCATTTTGCCCCAAATCAAACTTAACTTGAAGCTCTCACACTGTGCATATATTTAGTCGACATATTAAAAGAAACGAGCAGAGCTGGCTTTCATTATTAGGAAATCATCCCTACTCCTGCTTAATTTGGGTTTTACAAGTTATTTTCTTTATAGATCAGTAAGTCATAAACTAAAATAGGTGTCAGAGTCTGCTTATAATCTCTTTTGCATCCAGAAAACATGAGCCTCTGAGTTCATTTTTATGCAGGATTTCTAAGTCATCATTTCTTTGTACCTCTTGAGTAATACATGACAGAGTACAGAATAATAAATCACATTTTACTACTTATAGAATGGCAAAAGCCGCAAGGCTATATACAACTGTCTATTACTCCTGCCTTCCATAAATGATATTTACCAGCAGAGCCCTAACTCTGACATTTAATCTCCTTAAATTCTGATCAAGTTATTAACATTACCTGTATTTGACTGGATAAAAGTCATTCTTCCTATTTCAACACTGAGGGAAAATTAACAATACAGCCTGTATAGGTTACTCATCTGCGTGCCCTAAAGCCCTCAGCTTCTATATTCACAGTCAAAGCACTGAATCCTGGGGCTCTGCTGGATGGCGCAATTCAAATACTAACTCATATGACTCCCACTAGCATTAATTCCCATTCTTCTTTCTATTTATATGAGAGTGACTGCATCACAGGAATTCCAACCATCCTTTCAACTTTAAAGTGCTTCTTTCTTTCCATAGCAGCCCTTCATTCCATAGTCAGCCCCTGTCTGACTCTTTGTGACCCCATGGACTATAGCCCGCCAGGATCCTCTGTCCTGTTTCCTAGTAGCAAGTATTAGGGAACCGTTTGGTTTGTTACAGTGTTAACCTCCCACCATGAATCTTGGTAAATCATGCTCTTAAAATGTTTATAATGCATTATTTGCAAGAGATTCCACTGGTATAAAAATATTTAAAAGCAACCAGAAATTATACATAAATTAAAAGTAAACTGTAATGGTACATATGTACATTAATTGTACATATAAAAAGTAACAGTGATCCATAAAGCATTACTAAGGTTTTGTTAGTAATCCAGAAAAATAGTAATCCAGAATCCAGAAAAACATCTACTTCTGCTTTATTGATTATGCCAAAGCCTTTGACTGTGTGGATCACAACAAACTGGAAAATTCTTCAAGAGAAGGGAATACCAGACCACCTGACTTGCCTCCTGAGAAATCTATACGCAGGTCATGAAGCAACATTTAGAACTGGACATGGAACAACAGACGGGTTCCAAATCAGGAAAGGAAACGTCAAGTCTATATATCGTCACCCTGCTTATTTAACTTATATGCAGAGTACATCATGTGAAATTCCAGGATGGATGAAGCACATACTGGAATCAAGATTGCCGGGAGAAATATCAATAACCTCAGATATGCAGATGACACCACCCTTATGGCAGAAAGTGAAGAACTAAAGAGCCTGTTGATGAACGTGAAAGAGGAGAGTGAAAACGTTGGCTTAAAGCTCAACATTCAGAAAACTAAGATCATGGCATCTGGTCCCATCACTTCATGACAAATAGATGGGAAAACAATGGAAACAGTGACAGACTTTTTTTGTGGGGGGGGGCTCCAAAATCACTGTAGATGGTGACTGCAGCCATGAAAGTAAAAGACGCTTACTCCTTGGAAGGAAAGCTATGACAACCTAGACAGCATATTAAAAAGCAAAGACCTACATTTACCAACAAAGGTCTGTCTAGTCAAAGCTATGGTTTTTCCAGTAGTCATGTATGGATGTGAGAGCTGGAGTATAAAGAAAGCTGAGCACTGAAGAATTGATGCTTTTGAACTGTGGTGTTGGAGAAGCTTCTTGAGAGTCCCTTGGACTGCAAGGAGATCCAACCAAAAGGAAATCAGTCCATTCAAAAGGAAATCAGTCCTGAATACTCACTGGAAGGACTGATGTTGAAGCTGAAACTCCAATACTTTGGCCACCTGATGCGAAGAACTGACTCATTTGAAAAGATCCTGATGCTGGGAAAGATTGAAGGCAGGAGGAGAAGGGGATGACAGAGGATGAGATGGTTGGATGGCATCACCGACTCGATGAACATGAATCTGAGTAAGCTCTGGGAGTTAGTGATAGACAGGGAAGCCTGGTGTGCTGCAGTCCATGAGGTTGCAAAGAGTCGGACATGACTGAGTGACTGAACTGAACTGAACTGAACTGAAGGTTTTGTTCAGAAAAGTACAACAAAGTTTTACTTTTCCTATTACTGAAAATCAGACATGGCAAACAAATGGCCTTCTCAGAGTTCTGAAGGTTGATTCATCTTGGACAGAGTATCACTTATACATACATATGTACACTGGTAACAACCAGCTTTCTGGGAATTGAGGCCCGATTTTTACAGTTTGCCAACTTCTATAGTATAAATACTCTACAGTACTCAATACACATCACATAATATTTGAAAAGTTAACAATTAGTCTTTATGGCCCAGTATGAGGTGGCTTCATCACAATCTGTGTGTACATTTGAAAGATAAATATATATACATACGTATACATACCCGCATATATGTTTATGTTGCTATACATTAGACACACACAAGAGGAAAGAAATACCACTGTTAACAAATCAATTCTTTCAAAGTTTACAGCAGTTCTTTCTAAAGGTCAGAATTTCACTTTACATCTAATGTCTTTCTAACCACATCTCTTATTATCACTGCCTCAGAGGCCCTTATAGAGAAACAACAAGGGTTTTGAAACGCATCAGCATTAAGCAAATAATTAGCTATGGCCATATGTTCGGTGTCTAAACTGAAGCAAGCTAGATTTAGAATCTCCGCAAACCTCTAATAATTTCATGACTTTATCTTCTTAGCATCCATCATGAAACTCTTATCCAAATGCACACTGGTAAATGAATATGGGGTCCATTTGGATACCATTCACTCCACATATTTAATTGGTTTATTTTTATTTGCACAACTTTCTTCTGCAATGGTACACAATTCTAAATGTTGCCTGAAGGGAATCCAAAATCTCCATCCATCCATCTACTCCATCTGAAGTTGAATAGCCCATACCCTGGAATGACAACCAGGAGGAACGAGCTAGCCTCAGGCAGAGCCAGAAAGAGCTGCCGCCAAACCATAGCTCCAGCCACAAATACCACCATGTGACGAGTGGTACAACCTCCTCTGGGGCTGTGCAACGTGGCAACTGAGTGCTCCTGCTACATTAGAATAAACTGGCAAAACTAACAGAGAGAAATGCAGCAACGTCAATCACAATGGTCACACCTATGACTTTTTCCCCAGCAATGCACGTCCCAGAATTTGTGAGATAAACCCCTTCTTTGTGAAAATGTGTACATATGAGGACATTCATTATGACATGGTTTGTACAGCAAAAATGAAACCACCTAAGATGTCCATGAATGGGAAATCAGTTAAATAAAGTATGGGAAATCTGTATGCAGCTTCCCAGGTGGCACAAGTGGTAAAGAACTCGCCTGCCAGTGCAGGAGTCCTAAGAGACTCGTTCAATCCCGGGGTCAGGAAGATCTCCTGGAGGAGGGCATGGCAACCCACTCCTCTATTCTTGCCTGGAGAATCCCCATGGTCAGAGGAGCCTGGCGGGCCACAGTCCATGGGATCGCACAGAGTCAGACGTGACTGAAGCAACTCAGCAGACAAGTTTGTACCGTGGGATAAAAATGCAACCTCCAGTGAGATGGGCAGAAAAATACAGGCAAGTTTTTATGCACTGAAATGAAACAAGTGTCAAGATAAGCTGCTACATGGGAAAAAACACCTGCATAAAGAGGTATATAGTGTCTTACCACTTGAGTAAACATATATACTTATGAATATTTGAATATGCATAAAACACCAACTAAAGCATCACAAATGCCTAAAAGAATGATTGTCCCTGAAGAGATCAATCCTTTGGTATCATTTAAATATTTTTATGGTACTAATACATGCATTTTTAGAAATTAAAAACACCTGGAAGAATTTGTCATGATATGTCAATAGTTCAAGTTTTAAAGGACTGTGGGCCCCTCATTCTTCTTTTGGAAACTTCCTCCTGTTCTTTACCGAGGCAACATGTGAAGTCAATGTCCGCAAGTTCACTGTCGGTACAATTATCTTTAGTGATAAAGTTCAAGGTGATTTGGGGCTTAAGGAAACTTCTAGAAATCAAGAAAAAGAATGGAAGGAGCTATAATATATTGTTCATACAATATGTTACCATTTTAGACTCAGAATATATGTATCCTAACTCTAACACTGGCATTCTTGTTAATGATTTTCCATTAAAAAACATATGGGACTTCCCTGGTGGGGAAGTAATTAGAACTTCATGGTTCCACTGCAGGGGGAATGGGTTTGATCCCTGGTCAGGGAACTAAGACTTCACATGCCACACAGCACAGCCAAAATACACACACGCATGTGTGTGTGTGTGTGTGTAACATACATAAGTATGTGTATATATACATATATATATATATGTGTGTGTGTATATATGTATATACGGGGGAAAAAAGTAAATGTGAATGATGCCAAACTATGGAAGTCACTTCATCTTTATCTTCTTTTTCCACTCAGTACTTGCTTATCATCCAATTTTTCACAAAACCCCAGGTTCGCACCTCAAAAGTGAACAGATAGTCACTTAAATCCACCAGTTAAGACGCTTATCTGTTTGTCCAACCCTGGGCAAAGTACCTATGAAACAAATGAAACTTGCATAAACATAGCCCTAGAGGAACTTAAATCTTCAAACAGTTCTTAGACAATCTTGGAGTGGTGGATTTACACTCAATTTCCCTAAAAACAGGAAAGCTCTTTTTTTTTTTTCTTAAATTACAAAACTTATGTATCTAGAAGTGGCATTTATATACTACATTCTTCTTATATCTTAGAAGGCTTTAAAATGCAACATTGATATTGTATCTTAACAGAGCTATTTCAAATCAATACAACAGAAATAATTATTAGTATAGAAGCTAGACTCGTCAAACCACAGTGGATGCTATTATCACTCTACAAAATTAATTGCTGAGAACTATAATGCTTCGGAGAAGGCAATGGCAAGCCACTCCAGTACTCTTGCCTAGAAAATCCCATGGATGGAGGAGCCTGGTAGGCTGCAGTCCGTGGGGTCGCTAAGGGTCAGACACAACTGAGCGACTTCACTTTCACTTTTCACTTTCACACATTAGAGAAGGAGATGGCAACCCACTCCAGTGTTCTTGCCTGGAGAATCCCAGGGACGGGGGAGCCTGGTGGGCTTCTGTCTATGGGGTCACACAGAGTCGGACACAACTGAAGTGACTTAGCAGCAGCAGCAGCAGCATAATGCTTAGAAATGGGAAGCCTGAGAAAAACCTTAAAAATTGATGATTGTCTGGAATACTTACTTTGAAAAATCTGTGTTTTCCATCATAAAATTTCTATCATGTCTGGGCCATGCCTGTCAAATTCTCTCCCCCCTAACTGCCCATTCCTCCAGGGGTTGGCTTTGCAGAAGGAATAAAGCGTGTTCAGCAGTCAACAGGCTTCAGATGAGAAAGAGGAAACATGGTACTACATCCTGGTCCTTAAGTCTGTAGGTGTAAGATCCTCCACTTTTCTTCTGGAAACAGTGAAAGTCACTCAGTCGTTTCCCAATCTTTGTGACCCCATGGACTATACAGTCCATGGAATTCTCCAGGCCAGAATACAGGAGTGAATAGCCTTTCCCTTCTCCAGGGGATCTTCGCAGACCAGGGATTGAACCCAGGTCTCCCGCATTGCAGGCAGATTCTTTACCAGCTGAGCCACAAGGGAAGTCCAAGAATATTGGAGTGGGGAGCCTATCCATTCTCCAGAGGATCTTCCCGACCCAGGAATTGAACCTGGTTCTCTTGCATTGCAGGTGGATTCTTTACCAACCGAGCTATCAGGGAAGCCCTCTGGAAACAGTACTTGCCATTAGTGGAGGAGTTTGCATATCAAAGGGGAGGGGAAAAGGTATCTGACATTGAGCTTGAAGAATATAGCTGTGTATCCCCATCTGACAACCCACCATAACAATACACAATTCAAAGTTAAATCAATACTAAACTACAAAGAAAATGAAAGGAAATAAATTCTAATTTTTTTTATAATAACTACCGTATTGCCAGAAATATTATTTTCCCCAAATCCTTTTTGATGCCCCTGTTCACAAGTGCCCAAAGCACACTCTTGCCTTGCCGAGTGGGTAACCCAACACTGGCTTCCATAATTTCTCCACAGTACCATAAGAAATAGCACTAAGGACTCAAAAGCTAGTTTGGCCAAATATACAATAAAATAATCATTAAATCTTGCCTTTGATTTTCCCCAGAATGATTTCCCCATGGTCCCTACTTCTTTGTGTCACAAGCTCCTAAACCAAAACCAAAGTGCGTACATGTCGGTCCATTCTAGACCACATGACCTGGCCCTGGATGCAAAGAATCTGGGAAAGCAAGCATCTGAAATTTTTACTTACTGTACTAGCAGGTGAGTTCTTTCTTCCTTTTGACTCAAATGGATGAGTGTTTCCCTAAACCTAAAAAGGAGGATTTAGATGTGAAAAAAGGGGTCCAAACCCAGAAAGGTGGTTCGGAAACAGGTAGAATAATTATGTAACAATATAGTTTTACACATGATGACTCAAAATCTGTACTGGAAATAAGTTATCACTTGATCTCACTCAAAGACTCTAGAGATGGGTAGTCATGTTTGCTCCTTTTTATCTCCTCTAACAATGGAAAGTTAAGTGATTCATAATATTTGGAAAGAACTGCATAAACCATTACATAGTCCAACATCTGAGAAAATTACTTTCATTCTAGAAAATGTTATTCTGCTCATATGAAGAAGAAAATCACGTTATTCACATTGGTAGTAGTTAAATTCATGAGCTGTGGAATCTTCCTGGCTCATCTGCGTACCCACCTATTGCTTTGGACAAGTTAATTGCACTCTCTCTGTCTCAGTTTCCTCATCTGTAAAATGTGAAGAGTAATACCTATAACGAAGATGTTGCAAGGATTATATGAGCTCCTACAAGAGTTTATAATTGTATGTGGGACACAGAGGGAGCCCAGTCCATGTTATTATATAAATATATACTCAGCGGTATAAGAGGAAGCCCATTTTTAACAATCCCACTACAATTTCTATGTTTTATCTTCATTCCATTTCATTTCACTAAAGGGCAACCTTCAGCTATATGGAAAGGTCAATCATTTGATACTCTTGTTACAGCAAGAGAAAAGAGAGCAGACAGCCTTCTTTATTCTTTCAAAAATATCAGTGGAATAAGACCATTCAACTTGCTGTAAAAGTCATGGCTCTTTAATACTGATTTTTTTCCAGAAGTAAATGCATAGGTAAAATGCAAGAATGGTCTCTCTCTCTCTCCCTAAGAACTAGGGTGAGGATAATAAGGTGCAATATTCACCTGGGCTAGCTCTAAATATAAATTTTACTCCCTAGATTACTAATTTACCTGAGGGAGAAATATCTCAACATCAGTCTCAATGGGAAATAACTTCCGTTCCGTTCCCTTCCGTTCCATTCCATTCAGTCGCTCAGTCGTGTCCGACTCTCCGCGACCCCATGAATCGCAGCACGCCAGGCCTCCCTGTCCATCACCAACTCCCGGAGTTCACTCAAACTCATGTCCATAGAGTTGGCAATGCCATCCAGCCATCTCATTCTCTGTCGTCCCCGTCTCCTCCCGCCCCCAATCACTCCCAGCATCATGACACTTTTACCACATGCCCTTCTAGAGAGTCAACTTATTAAGGGCAAGGTATTCTGACTTCACTTGTGCTTGATAAATCTGAAGAAATGAAAATTGACAATATAACAGCTGGAAGTTAGCATATGTCCCGTAATGTATAGAATGCCCTTCATAACAGAATACACATGAGTTGGTCAACATCTATAAAGAGGTTGTTTTCTACAAATCAAGAGAAAGCCCAGGTCATTGTTATAATTTAATACATTCCATATATGTGTACTGAATGCCTTACTTGTGCCAGGTACTGGGGGTCATGCCAGGATACATCAGACATGTCCCTGCTTTCCAGGAACTTATAAACTAATGGAGATTAATCAAATACATCAGATATGTATTATATTTGCAATAAAAGTTAGAAAGAGATTATTGCTCCAAAATGTTTAAATAAAATATTGCAAGAAGTTAACAGATGGAAGAATTTCTCCCTCTAAATGCATTCCTTCTTTAAAAAAAGAAAAAGAAACAAATCTCTCTTGTCCATATAAAAGTACATCATCCTTAGGGTCTATCCCATTTTTCCATGAGCAATGGTGCTATAGTGGTGAGCACAGCTGTCTTCCATTTCTTGAAATGAACAGAGAAACTTCCTTCAGAGAGCAGAATGCAAAATTGGTATGTCTATCAGAGCAGAAATGTATACTTTAGCAAATCAGATTTATTATATTAGTCTTTAACAAAACTGTGTTATTATTTATTGGGGCAGTAGTGACTTCACACACACACACACACATACACATCATATTCCCCAATCTCAAATATATATGCCATGTATAGAGGCTTCTGATGCTGGTTTCAATACTTTGGTTACCTGATGCGAAGAGCCGATTCATTGGAAAAGACTCTGACACTGGGAAAAATTGAGGGCAGACAGAGAAACAGGCAACAGAGGATGAGATGGTTGGATAACATCACCAGCTCAATGGACATGAGTTTGAGAAAACTCTGGGAGATAGTGAAGGACATGGAAGCCCGGCATGCTACAGTCCATGGGATCATGAAGAGTCAAACAGGACTTAGCAACTGAACAGCAATAGGAGGCTTCTATTTTCCAGATTAGGGAACTGATCCACTTTCTGAGAAATTGGGTCCCCAAGACAGATATGTTTCTGACAGAGTGCCGTTATGTCTTCCATTCAGAAATCAGGCCATTTGAAAGAAACACCTTCAACGCTACCATATTCTATTAGGAAAAGTTCAGTGTACCCTGCGAATCAATATATACAACACCTAAAGAAAACCATAAGCTCAGAGCTTCAATCCGACATGAGAAGGAAAAAAAAAAAAAAACTTTGAACCTTGTTTTCAGAAAGAAGTATCAATTTGTCCAAATCAATTTTAAGAAAAACAAAGTCAGTTAAGAAAAGCAAACTCATTCTGGCTTTCCCTTCTATAATCAGATTGCTTTCCGAAAAGACAGTTGTCTGTCTGCTAATACATGCGACCACAGGCTACAGTGTAAGGCCCCCACTACAAGCACAGAGCAGGCAGCAAAGAGCAGGCAGGCAGAGCCGTCAGCCAGAGCAGAGAAGTGGCCACATCCGGGCTGCTCACCAACTCCATCAATAAGGCTCTCTTGTGCCAGGCTTTTAAATACCTTCATTTTAAAATTAGATTTTGATTTTTTTTTCCCTCAGAAACAGCTAAATCTCTGTTCAGCTACCCAAACATATTTTACAACTTAGATTAGTGTGTTCTGCCTTCCTGCCTTTTTTTTTTTTTTTTTTTGCAGCTGTTACTTTTAAGAGAGCACATTTTGCTTTCCAAATGAGAAGGGAGGCTTTTATTTAAAGGAGGAATTTTTCTGCTCGTTGTCATCTGGGCATCCTCCCTACTTTTTATGATTTCAGAACCTGCTTAAAACATCTTCATATGCAAACTGTGCAGCAGCACCAGAGTGGAAACGTTCACAGTTTCAAACTTGATAGAAAACATAGAAACGAACCAAAAAGTAAGCCCAGTCAGATGACAGAGGGCACATAAAAGCTCACTTGGTTTCACCTTTTCTCCAGCTGGAACCACTTATTACAGCATCTATGAAAGAAAGTTAGGAAAAGGGATTCACAGCATGAATTGTTCTTTTCAGCCACTCCATGGCCAAAAAAAAAAAAAAAAAGCCTCACCATTAGTGTCAACTTTGATTATCGGAATATTTATGTCTCTACTTATACATATCACAGGGCTTCCCTGATAGCTCAGTTGGTAAAGAATCCACCTGCAATGCAGGAGACCCCAGTTTGATTCCTGGGTCAGGAAGATCCGCTGGCGAAGGGATAGGCTACCCACTCCAGTATTCTTGGGCTTCCCTTGTGGCTCAGCTGGTAATGAATCTGCCTCCAATGCGGGAGAGCTGAGTTCGATCCCTGCGTTGGGAAGATCCCCTGGAAAAGGGAAATGCTACCCACTCCAGGATTCTGGCCTAGATAATTCCATGGACTGTATACTCCATGGGGTTGCAAAGAGTCGGACACGACTTAGGGAATTTCACTTCACACATATCTTTTACCACACACATTGCCTACCAGGGTAGCTAAGATGCCTATGAACTTTTAAAATGCACAGCACAATCGTATGCTGATATCACTAAAAGAAGGTTTGCATATTAAATGGTAGAATTATCACCACTTAAAACTACATATTTAAACAGGGATTGTCATATGGTATAAATGTGGTTATTTTCCTAATACTTCTCTAGAAAGTTGATTAAGATATAGAGGCCAAAATACTTGGGGGTTACATAGCATTCTTGAGTAATTTATACAGTTTCCCTAAGAACAGATGCATGTTCTATTTGCTTCAACGAAGATGGATGACATTTTTCAAAATCAGCATTGCCTAGGATTTCCCCGGTAGTCCAGTGGTTAAGACTCTGGGCTTCCAATGCAGGTAGCGCAGGTTCAACCATTGGTTAGGGAACTAGCATCCCACATGCCATGCAGTGAAGCTAAAAAAAGTTGTTGTGTGTGTGTGTGTGTTAATTAAAAAAAAAATTCAGTGTTGCCCATTTCTTAAGGAGTTCACAGGGCATGATTTAACTGAGGAATTTAACCTTCCCTATTCCCCGTTGGCTCAATGGTTAAAAAAAATCCACCTTCCAATGAAGGACACACAGGAGATGCAGGTTCCATCCTTGAGTTGGGAAGATCCTCTGGAGGAGGAAATGGCAACCCACTCCAGTATTCTTGCTTGGGAAATCTCATGGACAGAAGAGTATGGTGGGCTACAGTCCATGGGGTCACAAACGGTTGGACACAACCAAGCACACACACACACATTTACTATTTAATTAGGGTTCGTCCATTTATATGGAAGTACATTGTATAAGATATAGCTTGTAGCAGTGGAGAAAAAATGCATTTCCAGAGCCCACACTTTTTCTTCCCCTCCGCCTCTAACAGCTTACCTATACCTGCTGTCCCGTGTTCACCTGCTTCACTTAGGGTCCCCATGACTTATCACGCCATCTCCCCATAATATTGAGATTAATCATCTATATGTCTGTCTTCACCATTCTGTGTGTACTCAGGGGAGGGCAGCTGTTGGTACTTTTCCTTAACCAACTAGTTAAAGATAAATTTGTACTGGTCTGAACTGACATCAGAGAACTTAGATAGGTAACAGTTTAAAATAGAATTCACAAAGTTACAAGCTTTTATTATTCAAAGCTCCCATGGTAAATAGATCATTTCAAAGGTGAGACAATCTGATGGCTCTATCCTTAGAGCTGACTTTTTAAACTAACTTTCCTCTCTATCAATGTCTTTATCTCCCAGGAAATGCCACTGCCACTTAAAGTACTCTTTATATTTAACTATTCTAATCTTTTCAGGTATTTGAAAATTGCTGTCAGTGATAGCTAAAATATGCCACATTTTGGAAAAAAACTTCTGATATATATATAGCAGGTACTTCATTGGAAGAAATATTATGCTGTAAAATAGAATGAAAGCCACAAAATGTATGTTTTACACAATAAACTTTGGTGGTCTATACTTTTACAAACTGATTTCCACTGGCTAAGCTAACAGAATTAACTTATCAGCTGCAGTCTTTCAAAGAAAACACGAATGTGTCTTTATATTACACCATTTAAATTTGATCTTACTAAAAGTTGTCTGGAAGGCAAAAAAAAAAAAATCTCTTTATAATTACAATTGGGGATAGTCAATTATCTACTGATTTCCTACAAGGCTCAAACACTGTGTTCTAGAGAGTGTGCTCAGTCACTCAGTCATGTCTAACTCTTTGTGAGCCCATGGACCATAGTCAGCCAGGCTCCTCTGTCCATGGAATTTTTTTTTTTTTTTGGCTGTGCTGGGTCTGAGAAA
The DNA here is from genome assembly GCF_049115385.1 of Moschus berezovskii. Taxonomy (NCBI): domain Eukaryota; kingdom Metazoa; phylum Chordata; class Mammalia; order Artiodactyla; family Moschidae; genus Moschus; species Moschus berezovskii. The sequence continues at coordinate 18,715,171 of NC_142472.1, forward strand.
ACTCAGCAGTGGCCACAGGACTGGAAAAGGTCAGTCTTCATTCCAATCCCAAAGAAAGGCAATGCCAAAGAATGCTCAAACTACTGCACAATTGCACTCATCTCACACGCTAGTAAAGTCATGCTCAAAATTCTCCAAGCCAGGCTTCAGCAATATGTGAACCGTGAACTCCCAGATGTTCAAGCAGGTTTTAGAAAAGGCAGAGGCACCAGGGATCAAATTGCCAACATCCACTGGATCATGGAGAAAGCAAGAGAGTTCCAGAAGAGCATCTATTTCTGCTTCATTGACTATGCCAAAGCATTTGACTATGTGTGGATCACAATAAACTGTGGAAAATCCTGAAAGAGATGGGAATCCCAGACCACCTGACCTGCCTCTTGAGAAACCTATATGCAGGTCAGGAAGCAACAGTCAGAACTGTACATGGAACAACAGACTGGTTCCAAAAAGGAAAAGGAGTACGTCAAGGCTGTATATTGTCACCCTGCTTATTTAACTTATATGCAGAGTACATCATGAGGAACGCTGGGCTGGAAGAAGCACAAGCTGGAATCAAGATTGTTGGGAGAAATATCAATAATCTCAGATATGCTGATGACACTTCCCTTATGGCAGAAAGTGAAGAGGAACTCAAAAGCCTCTTAGTGAGGAGAGGAAGAGGAGAGTGAAAAGGTTGGCTTGAAGCTCAACATTCAGAAAACAAAGATCATGGCATCTGGTCCCATCACTTCATGGGAAATAGATGGAAAAACAGTGGAAACAGTGTCAGACTTTATTTTTGGGGGCTCCAAAATCACTGCAGATGCTGATTGCAGCCATGAAATTAAAAGATGCTTACCCCTTGGAAGGAAAGTTATGACCAACCTTGATAATATATTAAAAAGCAGAGACATTACTTTGCCAACAAAGGTCCGTCTAGTCAAGGCTATGGTTTTCCCCATGGTCAGTATGGATGTGAGAGTTGGACTGTGAAGAAAGCTGATCACCGAAGAATTGATGCTTTTGAACTGTGGTGTTGGAGAAGACTCTTGAGAGTCCCTTGGACTGCAAGGAGATCCAACCAGTCCATCCTAAGGGAGATCAGTCCTGGGTGTTCATTGGAAGGACTGATGCTAAAGCTGAAACTGCAATACTTTGGCCACCTCATGCGATGAGTTGACTCACTGGAAAAGACTCTGATGCTGGGAAAGGTTGGGGGCGGGAGGAGAAGGGGACGACCGAGAATGAGATGGCTGGATGGCATCACCGACTCTGTGGACATGAGTTTGAGTGTACTCCGGGAGTTGGTGATGGACAGGGAGACCTGGCATGCTGTGATTCATGGGGTCGCGGAGAGTCAGACACGACTGGGCGACTGAACTGAACTGAACTGGGTCTGAGTTACAGCATGTGGGATATAGTTCCCCGAAAAGGAAATGAACCTGAGTCCCCTGCACTGGGAGCTCAGAGTCCTAGCCACTAGACCACCAGGAAAGTCTCTGTCCATGGAATTTTCCAGGCAAGAATGCTGGAGTGGGTTGCCATCTCCTCCTCCAGGGGATCAAACTTGAGTCTCCAGTGTTTCCTCCTTTGGCAAATTTATTTACCACTGCACCACCTAGGAAGCCCCTAGAGGTCCCTATGGCCAAGTTTGGGAAACACAAATTAAGAGACATTCTATTTTATTAATTTATGTATTTTTAATTGAAGGATAATTGCTTTACAGTGTTGTATTGGTTTCTGCCATACATCAACATGAATCAGCCATAGGTATACCCATGACCCCCCTTGAACCTTCCCACCCACCTCCCTCCTCGCACCCCATCAGACCCCTCTAGCTTGTCACAGAGCACTGGTTTGACCACCCATGCAGCAAATTCCCACTGGCTATCTGTTTTAAATATGGTAATATATACGTTTCCTTGCCTCTCAATTCACCCCACCCTCTCCTTCCCTCCTCTGTGCATAAGAGGCTCATTCTAAATGGTAGAAAAGGCCAAAGAAGGCAAAATTTGAATTATTACCAAATGAACACACAAATGTTCCACAAACTTGTCAAAGAAGGAAAAGCTGGGAATTAGATAGCTTATGAAAAATTCACAACAGAAAATTTGACCTCAAGTGGATTTTCCCTGCTGGAGAAAAATGGAGAGAACAGACCTAGACTTGTATTATTGTTGCTGTTTGGTGGCTAAGTCATGTCCGACTCTTTGTTGGACTGTACTATGCCAGGTTTTCCTGTCCTTCACCATCTCCCGGAGTTTCCTCAAACTCATGGCCATTGAGTCAGTGATGCCATCCAACCATCTCATCCTCTGTCATCCCCTTCTCCTCCTGCCTTCAATCTTTCCCAGCATCAGGTTCTTCACATCAGGTGGCCAAAGTATTGGAGCTTCAGCATCAGTCTTTTCAGTGAATATTCAGGGTTGATTGCCTTTTAGAGTAGACTAGTTTGATCTCCTTGCACTCCAAGGGACTTTCAAGAGTCTTCTCCAGCACCACAGTTCAAAAGCATCAATTCTTCGGCACTCAGCCTTCTTTATGGTCCAACTTTCACAATGGTACATGACTACTGGAAAAACCATAGCTTTGACTAGACAGACTTTCATTAGCAAAATTACGTCTCTGCTTTTTAATACACTGTCTAGGTCTGACATAGCTTTACGTCTAAGGAGCAAGCACCTTTTAATTTCATGCCTGAAGTTACCGTCTACAGTAATTTTGGAGCCCAAGAAAATAAAATCTGTCACTGTTTCCACTTTTTCCCCATCTATTTGCCATGAAGTGATGGGACAGGATGCCATGATCTTAGCTTTTCAAATGTTGAGTTTTAAGTCAGCTAATTTTTTTCAACAGTATGAATAAGCCTTGTTATGAGGTGTTAGCAAATGTAATGAGACACAGAAAGAAAATGAAATTTAGTGAAACTTTTTACTAGACAGAAATTTCTAGATGGATGCCTAGAAGTAACCTACAAGGATAGCTTGAGATTCTGAATGTCAAACAGATGGGGTTGAAATTTATCCTCAAGCCATTGGAGAACCAAAATTGACCTCTGATAGTTTAATACTTAAAACTCTAAGTCAGGAGGTCACAAAGAGTGATCCAGGGACCATCAACATTACTTGGGTCCTGGCCCCATCTCAGAGCTAACTAATACATGGGAAGCTCTCAGCATGGAACCCAGTAGCCTGCATTTGAACACACCTCCTGGGTCATTTTGAGAACCACTGGTTTAAGCAAATTAAAATAATCAAGGCAATGTACCAGCTATATATCCTTCTGTTGGTGGCATACACAACAGAAACCAGTGAGAATGGCCTGAAAGAGAAGTTTCAGAGCCATTTCTGAGTAGAAGACCAGAAAGGAGAAATAAATGTTTTTGAAAGATTTCCTATTTGACATTTAACAGTATTTCAGGATCACCTTTTAACGTGCTATGAAAGCTTCTCTCTTAGAAGCTTATCATAAAAGGAAATTAAAAGTGACTAAGTCTCCGAATGGGGATTACAGCCTACTAGGTTTTCTTTCTCCTCTTCTGAATAGAAATAGATTCCTCATCACGATACGTGTGTCAGGAGGGAACTAGGATAAAAAAGAACTAACATTTACTGATGACTTCTCTCTCTCAGGCTGCTCACATGCATTATGCCATTTAATCCTCACAAAAAAGTATTATGAGCCACACTGTATTATTACCCTTTTTTATAGATAAGGATACTGGGGTTCAAAGAGGTAAGAAAAGTTTAAAATAATCAATTAGCAAGCACAAAACAAGGAATTAAGTCCTTTTTTCCCATATGGTACCATCCTCTAGGGGGTCCAAAGATTCCAAAATAAACAAGGAATTCCTATTATTTCCATTTCAGTTAGTGTTTGAGACATTCTTTGGAAGTTGTTCATCTTGCTTATGTAATGGGGATGACATTTTGAAAGTACTTAATTCAATTCAGTTTGCCCTTAATCCATTGTTTTCTTACAAGCTTCCACCTCAAAGTGTATGGGTATCTGTTACCTGACCTCTCTAGGAGACAAACATCTTCAAACCCAAAGGGCTTGAGGTCCAGCCAGAAGAGAAAGGGTAGCAAACCCACCGGTCCAGAGGTCATGGGAAGAAAGGAGTTGGAAGGATTTAATGGCTCCCCACAGGCTTCCCAGGTGGCTCAGAAGTAAAGAATCCACCCACCAATGCAGGAGACACAGGTTCAATCCCTGGGTCAGGAAGATCACCTAAAGGAGGAAATGGCAACACACACCAGTATGCTTGCCTTGGAAATCCCACAGACAGAAAAGCCTGGTGGGCTACAATCCATAGGGTCACAAAAAGTCAGTCATAACTTAGCAACTAAACAGCAATAAGAATGGCTCCCCATATCTCCCAGTTTCTCCTCTCTGAGCTTTGCATCTAGAGGAGAGCCAAAGAAAAGAGAGATTTCTGGCTCAAGTTCTGCCTAGGACCCAAGGAAGAGACTGCCCAGTGGGCCATCTAAAGCTGACCTTAGAGTAAACGTGGAGGCACTGGGCACTCAGAGGAAGGGCTGCACCCACACACACCTGGAGGGACACATGCCTGGCCCCGAAGTCCCCACAGTCCTCCCAGAGGCTCAGAAAGCAGCTGAGTGGTAAACCAGGAGGTAAGCAAGCCTACAGGAGGGCCAAAGGCCAGGTGAAGGCCAGGTCAGGGATTTAGGAGGCCTCTGGGGTCACAATGGCCAATGTCAGGGTGAAGACTTCGGGAAAGAAGGCTACCAGGTCCTTCCCAAGTTGTATAAGATCAGATCACTGAACACATCAACCCCAGACATCAGCTGTGCAGGCCAGCAGGGCCCGGAGATGGGAAGACCCCAAGGAAACACCCCCTTCCCTGTCCTTTCCTGAGGAAGAATCACTCCCGTGTCACTCTCCGGGCCCGTGGAAGAGACTAATTTGCTTTTCTGTCATTCATTGTTTGACACACATGTACATACCCTTTATTATGTGCCAGGCGTTATTCTAAGAGCTTACATGTTCATTCATGTAATAGAATCAGAACACTGAGACGGAGGAACTATTAAGTATATCCCTGCTCACTGATGACAAAACCAAGGCACAGAGAGGTTTAGAAAAAGGTCCAAGAAATAGAGCGAGAAGTCAAAGACAGACTCTGCTTAAGCACTAAACCAGAACAAGTATCTCGTGTGATTTACTGTTGCTCAGTTCAGTTCAGTCGCTCAGTCGTGTCCGACTCTTTGCGACCCCAGGAATCACAGCACGCCAGGCCTCCCTGTCCATCACCAGCTCCCGGAGTTCACTCCAACTCATGTCCATCGAGTCGGTGATGCCATCCAGCCATCTCATCCTCTGTCGTCCCCGTCTCTTCCCACCCCCAATCCCTCCCAGCATCAGAGTCTTTTCCAGTGAGTCAACTCGTCGCATGAGGTGGCCAAAGTATTGGAGTTTCAGCTTTAGCATCAGTCCTTCCAGTGAACACCCAGGACTGATCTCCTTTAGAATGGACTGGTTGGATCTCCCTGCAGTCCAAGGGACTCTCAAGAGTCTTCTCCAACGCAGAAGAGCTAAACTGATCACACTAAGCTTTATAAACTTGACCACACTAAAATTTTTCACCCATCATTATCCAGCACATGGGAGGTCCTGAGGAAAACCAAGTGGGTCATGTGAGTGAAGCAACAAAGGAGGAGGAGGAGGCAGAAAGGAACAGAAAGACAGAGGAAAGAAATCTCCTGCCTTTACAAGTCAGAGTGGCAATGTGTCCATATTTCAACTTTGCGGGGGGAAAATGGTGGCAACTCACATCCTACAGGTCCTCCAAAAGCTTGTAAAACAGGTGAGTCCCTGGAAAGGGCAGTGATGACTTAGCAGCCTGGCTGGTTTTCTCTAGTCTGGTTTCTCTTGTCTTCTCTTTTCTCTTTCCAGTGACCACTGCTTGGACCGAAGAGAAATCAAAAAACATCCCATTTCTCTAATTTTTTTTTAATGGAAAATGTCCAGTGTTTTGAAGTATTTTTCAGTGATATTTAATGTTTTTCCCCAAAGCCCACAAGACTGAAATACCACCCTCAGCTCAAACCTTAGTGTAAAGGTCTTCAAGTTCATTTTGCAAAAACCCTTCACACCCCACCCCACAGGAAGACAAAACGTACCATCAAAACAACAGAAAGGAAAAACAAGGGCAGACTGGATGTAATTCTAAAAATTAAATATATGGCCTCCAGAAATACACTGTCATTTTTAGGATCAAAAGGAATGAACTGAAAGTATAAGCAGTTTTCCAGGCTTTCTGGGGCCCCATTAATTATTTTTGTCCCTGATGAGATATTACCAAATGGAGCCACGACTAACACTGACATAATCTCGGCTCCCAGGGGGCAGTCTCATGGGACACGAGGCCCACCAAGGTGGCAGATGTATGGCACTGACAATATATTTATCTGAGATCTGGTTCAGTTTTTAAAAATCTAACATGCCGCTGAATAGGTCCTGGGATACGGTATTTGTACAATGTAAAAAAATGATTCTTTTGGGGGAGAGGAGAAAAAAAGAACAGTGCTTTCAATGTTCAGTATCCTTTACATCTGCTGCTCAGCTGGAAACACTGTTAAAAGGCCATTAGGACCTTAAGGTAACAGACCTCGAAGGCTCTGAAAGCCAGGGAGCAATTTGCTGTTTGTGTGAGGATCAGCCCAGCCACTTCCTTTTCAAGGGCTGAAAACAGCTTCTGTCATGAGCCGTGAAAATCAATTCCACAGGAACCAGGCGGAAATGTGGCCAAAGGTGGTACACCTACAGGCTGGCGCTACACAGCAGAGCCTCCTTCTGGGCATCCCTGGCACCTTCCAGAAGGAGGGGATGGGCAATCTGGGACTTCAGAAACCTCCAGGCTTCTCTCTTAGGACACTGGTTCTCTCTGATGCTTCATACGTTAAAATCCGAATTGTGTGTGGCCCAGAATGAAGATCACTTCAGGGAGTGTCGACCTGGGAAAAGCCTACTCTGGCTTATTTGTATTCCATCTTTCTGTTTTTCCTGATGATAGTAATTTGGAGAGAGGCTCATTTTTTTCTGAAGAATACTGTTTCAAAGTCTTTCAACATAGAAGGCGTTTTTTTAACTTTTTTTTTTCAAGTACACATGATATTTTTGAAAATAAATATTTCAGAAGAATCACAATGGTTTTGTCAAGAGTTGTACCTGATAAACTCATGGTTAGAAAGGTTAAAACTCACTTTAAAATGCATGACAGGTTTTTCAGTTATAGGAAATTGTTATTCCAGTTATAATATGCAACCTTGGTTACCATGTAGAATTAAGACCATGATAACCTATATTTTTACATATAGTCAACTCTCTGTTAAACTGCAAACCTTTGTATAATTTACTAAGTATACGCTGGATAAAAATAAATTGCCATTCTTAAACCATAGCAATTAGTTAGGCATATACCTTCTCACAATATTGAATTTACCTTTTCAGCAATAACCCAGGCTGAGAAACTGACTCAAAGATAATTTGTTAAATTAATATGACAAAATGAAAAAGCATAATTTCATGGTTTTTTGCTGTGAATATCTGTTGCACCTAATGTATTGTTTTAACTGGAATTTAAATGTGATTACACACAGTTTCTTGATTAAAATAGAAAAACATGTTTATACAATGTTGATACGTCTATTACACAAAACATATCATGAAGATCTCTGATTTTAAGAAATCCTCAAGTTATTTTTTCTAAAAAACGGAAGATGGTAAGTGAAAAGAGATTATATGTATTAATTTTGTTGTTGATGACATAAGAGTTGCCATTTGCAACCTATTATATTCAATTGAGATTGACCTTTTATGAGAGCCCTGTGGTAATGTAAGCAAAATGAATATATTCTTTATGGCAGTCATATAAAAAGATTGGCCTAAGCTTTTAACATAGTACTTGACCTCCTGGTGTCTGAATACCCCCAAGTCTGTGAAAGAATATTGAATAAGATAACCACATAATCAAATGAGTAGTAAAAGCACAATAAAAGCCTTTCACACATTAACACTTGATAATATAAAAGTAACAGTCAACTATGTTCCCTAAATTCAGTACAAACATGTAGCTACAGGAGAGGCTGGAACAGATCAAGTAGGTATGCTCAGAAACCCGACACTTCAGGAATATTAACTGCTATTAATAATTTAGAATTAAAAATTATTTTCTAAATAGAGCTCCCATTATGGCAAAGATCACTTAAACTCCTCAAAATCATTTGTTAAAACTTCTGCTACAAACAAAGAAAAAAAAATCAAGTGATTTTCAATGTTATCATTTCTAAGTTTTAAAAACTCCCAGTTAGGATTCGGAATAACATAGGATAAGCAAACAGCTAAAGGACAATATTTTCTTACTTTCCCAAGAAAAAAATTAAGGCCCGTCACTTACAAACATCTATACTAGCCAAAAGCATGGTGACTTTTTTTTCAAGTTCATTGCAAAAGTGCTATTGACTTTGAGCTATTCTGACCCATTAAGAAAATAATAACTGATAGTTACTCATCTCTTTTTTGGAAGACCTCAGAGTGCTTTTTTTACAGAGTGGCCTCCACTCCACTGCAACCTTGAATGGAAACAACCTTAGCTCCCTGAAATTCAGCAGAGGAGCACTGGCCTCTGCTAATCTCAGCTCTGCCGAGGACACAAAAAGAGAAAGTCAATTTCTCAAGAAATCCGAGACGCAATAAAGAAGCAAACACACTAGCTGATAAAGCCTACAGGACACAGGTGTGCATGCCCAGAATGCATTATGCTACATCTTTAATTAAATGCGTATAAAATGAAGAGTGACCAGCTCTAATGTAGTCTCCTTGTATCTGGAAGTCAGGAACAAATGGCTAAATCTGCACAGGAAAAGCAGCTCAAAGACGGACAGGTGGAGTTGGAATCACTCTTGACCAGAGATATCTTCTAAAAAGGACCCCAAAATGTGTCCTACTTACTCACAGAAAGCTGACCATATTAGCTAAAAATAATAGGGACGCTACTGCGAAAGAAACTTAAATTGTCCTTTCCCAGTTTCCCTTTCAAGCAATGTTGTGCTTTTTTCTTTTACTCATGCAAAAAGGCCTCAGTCAGCTGGGTGAAACCCGGTCTGCTCCAGGCACAGGTAGTTCAGGTTTGAACTAATCCAGTCACTCGCTTTCCCTTGGTCCCCCTAGTGGCCAATATAGACATCTGGAAGAAGGCAGAGGAAATAGGGTGTGTGTGCAATTTGGAGCAGAGACACTTTCTAGGTGGAGGTTCTTACCCAAGATCAAGGCGAAAAACAATGCAAAATCATTGCCCAAATCAAACTGGGTACCCTGACTGAAAAAAAAAAAAAAAAGTGTGTTTAAAACCACGCTGAGTACACTCAGAGTGTGGCTCCCAGACACTCCTCAGAAGATGGTGCCTGGACCAACAGTATCAACATCACCTGGGAACTTGCTAAAGATGTAAATTCCAGGCCCTGTTCGGAACTACTGAATCAGAAATTTGGGGGGTAGAGCCCCGGCATTTGAGCTTAGAAAGCCCTCCAGTGATTCGGATGTATGATAATGTGTATGAAGCACTGCTCCAGATCACTGGCTCTCCTCCCCACATGCATATCAGAATTCCTTGGGAAATTTTAAAAAGGAGGAGAAGGAGGGAGGGAGGGAGGGAGAATACCCTTCCCAGACCCCTTAAATCAGAATATCTGAAGATGAAGCCCACGTGTAGCTTTCTTTTTTTTTTTTTTTTAATATCTCATATGATTCCAGGATAAGCCCTGGTTCTTTCCAACTCAAAAGAGCCAGTTGTTAAATTTTCTGGAATTTCGTGAGCTCGTTGTTAATCTGTTAGTGGCTCAAAATTGGCCATGGTGGGAACATTTAGGCCACAAAAATTGGCGAATGTTACAAATCAGGTCTCCCCACACACTACCCTCTAGAGAGCCAATCATTTTACATGCATCAGTCCGCCACTGCCCAGCGTTGAGAAATGGGTCTAAAGCAAGAATGCCAAATACTTAATTCAGATAGTCTGAGTCATCCCTCTCAGTTTCTCCATTTCCCCTCAACTGCTGGGGATTCCTATTAAGATGATAAAGATTAAGTAACCAATTTAGTGGCCATGGACATGCAAAAGGCTATCAGCCCCTCTTACAGTATAACCATGACTAGTTCAGATCAACAGCCACAGTCCTTTTCCTTTCTCTTCCAAGCAGGTATAAAGAGTAATATTCCATTATACATATCTTCTTTATCCATTCCTCTGATGATGGCCATTTAGGTTGTTTCCATGTCTTAGCTATTGTAAACAGTGCTGCTATGAACATTGAGGTGTACATGTTCAGTCTTTTGACAAGACCATTTTACAAATGGTGTTTTATACTACCAATTTCATCACATTAAGAACCAGGTTCTAAAGGAGATCAATCCTGGATGTTCATTGGAGGGACTGATGCTAAAGCTGAAACTCCAATACTTTGGCCACCTCATGAGACGAGTTGACTCACTGGAAAAGACTCTGATGCTGGGAAAGGTTGGGGGCGGGAGGAGAAGGGGACGACAGAGAATGAGATGGCTGGATGGCATCACCGACTCTGTGGACATGAGTTTGAGTGTACTCTGGGAGTTGGTGATGGACAGGGAGGCCTGGCGTGCTGTGATTCATGGGGTCGCGGAGAGTCGGACACGACTGAGCGACTGAACTGAACTGAACTGAACTGAATATCTATCACTCCTTTTGTACTATTAATACAAAATAATCAGTGGCTCAAGTTTAGTCGTATTTCATTATGTGGGCTTCCCAGGTGGCGCTGGTGGTAAAGAATTCACTTGCCAATGCAGAAGACTTGGGTTCAATCCCTGAGTTGGGAAGATCCCCTGGAGGAGGAAATGGCAAACCACTCTAGTATTCTTGCCTGGAGAATCCCATGAACAGAGGAGACTGGTGGGCTACAGTCCGTGGGGTCACAAAGGGTTGGACACGACTGAGCAACTAAACAACAACAAGTTCAGATCAACAGCCACAGTCCTTTTCCTTTCTCTCCCAAGCATGGGCACAGGAAGCAGCTCAGGAATGAGAAGGGTGGGTAAATACACTGGGGGACTCCGGGGGCAGACTGCCCCATCAATGTGGAGATGCACGTGGGAAGGAATGGGCCCTCTGGGTGCCTCAGCGCATTGTCATGAGGCTTTGCTTCTTGGGACTCCAGCGGCCAACTTGTTTTCATCATGCAGCTGATGTGCATGGTGGACAGAATGAGGATGGAAGGATCCAAAGACGGCGCAAAGCTGAGAGCGGGTCATACTGTTTCACTTGCCCCCTTCTCACCCTAGAGCTGCTCTATGTTGAGACTTCTCTGCGTGTAAAAGAATGGCTCTCCTTGGTTGTGTGAACCAGTTGCGTCAGGGTTTTCTGTGACCTGAAGCCAAAAGTATCTTAAGTGACACTAATTATTTCAGGCAAGAGTTTCAACGGCTTGTCTTCTTTATACCTTTTTAGTGGAACTTCTAAGTAGCAGAGCAGTTTTTAAAGGTTTTGTTTTTTTTTTAATTTTACCTCTTCTCTGACGACATCATTCACCCTTTTCTCTGCCTCTTAACTTCATCCGCGCCCTCAGCTGCTCGTGTTACTACCGAAAACCGCTCCCTGGCTGTCCTCCCTCCATCTCCGAACTTTGCATGACCCCTTTCTATTCCATCCAGTTTATACTTCTTGCCAGACCTAAAACAATACTCTCATCATGTCCCTTCACTGCCATGACTCTCAGATGATAATCTACTTTCTGCTGTATAAAGCCGAGGATGCCCAAGGTCCATCAAAACTCCAACCCCACCCTATCTGTTCAACATTACTTCTCACAAGCTCTTAGTCAATCCCTTTCTGACTCTCCCCCACAAGCTTTATTTTGCTCGCCCACTTAACCCCAACCCTAACGGCTTCTTTCATGGCCCTCCGTCAAAGGTGACCCATTCTTCAAGGTTTCTGTGATGGTTTTTACATGTCCACTTAACCAGCCAAAGGAACACCCAGATAAGTGGCCAAACGTCATTTCTGGGTGTGTCTGTGAGGGTGTTTCTGGAAGAGATTAGCACTTGATTCAGCAGACTGAGTGACCAATGTGGGCAGGCATCAGCCAATCACTTGATCTCCTAAATGGAACAAAATGGCAGAGGAGTGGTAAATCCTCTCTCTCTTCTTGAGCCAGGCTTCTCTGTCCATGGGGATTCTCTAGGCAAGAGTACTAGAGTGGGTTGCCATGCCCTTCTCCAGGGAATCTTCCCAACCCAGGGATGAAACCCAGGTCTCCTATATTGCAGGCAGATTCTTTACCCAGGAGCCACCAGGGAAACCCATTTTTATCTTAGTGAAAAATTTTTAAATGTACATTTTTACATTTTACACTGTATAACAAACATACATTTTTTACTTGAATTTCAAAACGAACACAGCTGATGACATATATTTTGATACTTTCTGAGAGTTAATAATGCACCTCTATTTGGGAAATCTTTTTCTCTCAGTGACCCTAAAACTCCTAATAGTCCTCTTCCGGTTTTATGATATTCTGTTGCCACTAAAAGGTATACATGAACTGTGTCAAAGTATTTATATAGACTTGTTAATTTGATAAACATTTCTGGGACACATGATTCTCTCTTCAACCTCTATCACACACACACACCAGTATTTATTCACTGTCGGACACATAGTAGATGCTCAATAAATAACTGTGGACTGATTGATGGTTTGGGTGGTATCAATTTTACCTCCTAAATACGTCTCGAACCCTTCTACTTCCTGCCACTCCCAGAGTCACCACTCTGGTTCATGTAAACATCTCCCCTCTTCCTGTATCTGCCTTTGGCTCTCCTCCAATCAGTTCTCTACAAAGCAACCAAACTAACACTCAAAACCATGTCCCCTCCTAATTAAAACACTTTCTCAACAGCTTCTCACTGCTCTGAGTTAAAGGCCATATTCACTGTGGTGAGTTAAACAGATTACAATGCCGGTCAAGGAAAGAGACAGGGCCAAGAGTGGGCAGCAGGCAGAACGAGCTTTGGGAGGCACTTGGACAGGTTGCATAAGAAGTCCCTCAGAGCTGATCACGTCCAGAGGTACCAGAGAGTCCCCTGCAAGGAAGAGGAAGCACTGAAAGATCCTGCCAGGCAAGGGGGAGGAGGTCTCGGGACAATGGTGCTCAGCCACGGGGTACTGAGGGCGCAGCTGCTTAGTCTGTTATAGGCCCAGGGAACACAAATAGGGAGGCTCTAAATAGTTTAAAATCTGCTTCTTTGAGCTAGAAACAGTTGACTTTAGCCCACAGCCTTTAGCACTAAGTGTCCATGTCTGCGCCAAAAAAAGTAAACGTTTGGTCAATGTGCTCGGGTCATCTTGGATCACAAGTCATCAACCCAATTCTGGGCTTCCCTGGTGGCTCAGATGGTAAAGAATACACCGGCCAATGCAGGAGATGCGGGTTCAATCCCTGGGTTGGGAAGATCCCCCCGAGTAGGGCAGAGCAACTCACTGTAGAGTATTCTTGCCTGGAGAATTCCATGGACAGAGGAGACTGGTGGGCCAGAGCCACGGGGTCGCCAAGAGTTGGACACAACGGAGCACTAATACTGCCTTCTTCAGGCTCTTCTCCCAGGGCTCTCATACCCTTTGCCCCTTCAATGGCTATTTCCCCAGGTTCAAGGCCTTCTTACCACACAGGCAATGTGTGTTCCCTCTGCAACCCTCTTCCCTCTGCTTCCGTATTCAGGCTTCAGAGCCCATCACTCTTCCTCAAGGAGGCATTTTCAGAACCCTGTGATCAGAGGACAGGATCCTATTAAATGCTTTCCCAGAGTCAGGTACCCCAGTGCTGCGTACTCATCTCGCCCATTCACTGCTAAAGGTGCCCTGAATTTCTGCTTCCCTGCTGGGATTAAAATTCCCTGGTGCCCTACAGCCAGAACCACACAGTGACTTACACATAGTAGGTTACTATTTATTAGAGAAATGAAAAACAAATGCCTAAAAGAGATGAAGAATAGGTTGTAATAGTAATCAATAGCCTGGATAATGTGTAAACGTGGAGTCGAATTTCTGTTTTTCTTTGTTACTAACTGTGCATTTGTCTAAAAATATTTTTCATCCTGGGTTATTCAAAACTCTTAAATATGTCCATCCAGGATTATTTGAGTTTTTAAACCTTCACCAAAGAATTAGTACTATGAAATCCTTTATTTACAAACACGCCATCCCAAGGAGTCAACTACACTATCATACACTGTCATGTAAATCACTAAAAACTTAATAATACTGGAGAAAACTATGAAACTATTTAAAGTCTCATTATGCACCAGCTAAAGAATTTAAGAGAGCAGGATTTGGTCTGAAAAATGATATAAGCACCAGTTTGAAATAATAATTTTTCCTGTTTATACAGTCAAGACAACTCCAAGTCACCTTGCTGGCCTTACTAGAAGCCTTTGGAGAGATATGAATTAAGGAAGAAAAAAACAGTCTTATTTATGATTTTACTTCTGTGAGTCTGAATATATTAAGATTAAGCTAATGAATTATTTTATCAATAATTCCTTTACTACAGTTTTTATCCTAAACTCATATTTCTATAAAAATCTTGTGACTGACTGGTATGTCACTTTGGTTTAAAAAAACTCAATAATTTTATATTCTGTTAAATGTTCATAATACCCATAACTGCCAAAGAACAGTAGTCACCCTCTCACATAAATTATAATGCAATGCTTATACTATAATATTCTAAAGAACATCTCACTGTACATTTTAAACCACTTTTGATAGTGGCCTACATTTCTGCTCACAAACTATTACGATGTGGCACAGTTAAAAGACGTGAGTTTTATGTAAAAAAGTGTATCAGTCAACTCAAATGAACTCTTATTCTCAGTGATGACATATCATCTTCTAATTAAATCAGCTAAGATAACTCTGTTTGCAAGGATCATTCTAAAATTAATTCCCAAATCAAAAGTCTAACAAGTGGTACTCCTAATAGCCCAGATTTTAGATTGCTTTGATACCTGGAATTAATGTGAATCTTTCAGTAATCTAATGACTTGACAAATCATAAAATAACCATTTGAAGTTCCACTAATTCATTTATACCTCACACTGTTCTTCAAAAGGATCTTAAAGACATCATCTAACGAAACAGAGCACTAGGAAATCAGAACTCTGTGAAGGAGCCGGTTAAATGGAAATTAAATTATTTATCCCTAACTAGGAGATTTAAAGAGTAAGACTTACCAAACACTGTTTTTTCATTTACGTTAATGTGATATCTACATGTAAATTGAAAAAAGAGTTGGGTTAACAGCAAATGTATTAAAGAAGTTGGTTTGCTGGGGAGCAGAGGAAGGGCAGGCTTATTCCCTGGAAAGCCCACCAAAAAAAGGAAGGAAGGAACTGCTGGACTCAGGCCAGGTAAGATGAAGCATTACATATTCTGAAATTTGAAAATGATAAAGAAGGACTAAAACAATCACTAGTATATCCCTGGAAAATCAGAGAATGTTATTTTTTTTTTACTTTAGATTTTTGAGATAGATTTTCATATTTTTTGAGAGAACCTGATATCAAAGAGACAGGAATTTTTATGTTTTCTTAATATCTAGCTATAGCCTGACTCATAGGAAAAAGTTGGCAGAGTAAATTATTGAGAATAGCGTTCTCAATATATCCCCCCCCGCTAATTTTTGTAGATAAACTTCCCTCCTCCTTCTATCCTCATGATAATTTCCTATAGTAAGTTTTTTTTGACTAACCCAATATTCAGAAAGTAGGCCCAGTATATTGAAAAAAACACCCAACACATGTTTTTACTTTCTATCTTTTATAAAACCACATCTATATAATGATCAGGAAAATGCACAAATACACAATTTAGTGGTGGAAGCATAGCCAATTCCAGAGAACATAAAACCTAAATTCAAAGTGAGGTTGAAAAATTGTAGATGTTGCAAGTAAATAGAAAAATTCTCAGCTTGAACCGTGAGTGAATGCATATGGTGATTGAGAATACCAGACTATATAGGTATTAGATGAGAATAGAATTGATTTTACATGTATTCATTCAACAAATACAGCATGGCAGTGGGCAAGATGAAGTGTATGAACTCCAGTGCCTGGGGTCAGAGTGCCTGCATTTGAATTCTAGGCTCCTCACTTTCTAGCTGAGTCATCCTCAGGCAAGTTAATTATCTGTTGCTAGGTCTTTTCATCTTTATAATGGGGATAATGATAGTATCTAAGTTATTAGAAAAAGTCAGTCAGGCAATGTTTAATGGTTTTAAAGTAGGTAATGTTGTCACATAGGTGCTGGACACAGTAATTTCTACATAAGGGACTGTTAAGTAAAGTTACATTAGATAAATGAAAAATATTCACATGAGCCAATAAATTACCACTAGTCAGCAACACATGCATATTATAATTAATGACTCCAAAAAGACTCAAAGCATAAAACAGAGGCTCCATAAGCATAGAACAACATCCCCCTGAAATGCCCAGCCTTTTAAGCAGATGCTCTTTTCAGCTGTGAGTTTCTTTACAAGTTTGGAGCCATCAGTATGACTTGGATTGGAAAACAAGATAACATTTCTGGTGCTGGAAGAAAAACCGGCATGTTTCTCGCTGACCTTTGATCAGAATAACAGTCCTAACAAAGAACCCGATGATACATGACTCAATATCTTCCCAGAAGACAGAACAAGAGAAAATAAGCACACTTTGAAGGTTTTTGACTAGATATCTGGAAACGTTTGGATACCACAAAAATTACTAAGTATCAGAATGGATCGCTGAGAGGGGCTCAAGAGTCTACTCCTTTGGAGGTCTTTCAAACAAGGACAGATAGTCTATCTGATCTGCCTGGGATGGTTTAAAATCAGGGCTGAGTGAAGATTAATGGTACAAGCTGCCCCTTGAAGGCCTCCTCTTTCCCAACCACTCTCTAAGAGTCGAACTTTATATATGACCCATCACAGCCCCTCATCTGTTGAGTTTGAAGAATTCCCTTTTATCCTGGAATAGAAAAGGGCAACACTATTTCACAATTGTGAGTTCTGAGTAAAGCTTTAATAATGTCACGATGAGACACAATGTCCTCATTGCTTCTAGGTTATTTTACCAGGCAAGCTACCTGCAAATATCTTTCAATTAGAAACAGCTCTCATGAACCTGAAATCTGAACAGCAGTTCCTTTAAATTCATGTTCCCTGGCAGAATAACAGCACATGCCGTTTCTCAAGCAAACCATTAAAAGTCCAAACAAGGCAAAGGATAAGGAGTTGAAGGGAAGGATAACCACCATATCCTAGATGATTAAAAATAAATAGTATCAGGAACTAGGGAGGAGAAGAAAAGTAGGTTCATTTAATAACAGGACACAAATGATTCTTCCAACAGCAATAGGTAGATTGAGTAAAGTTTACCTTGAAAAAATGTTGATCCTTAATACACAGGTACCTTTCATCTCATTTGTTTTTCCTATCAAATGTGCCTCTGACCCCCCAATGACCTATAGCTTGAGTCTTTCAAAGGGTACCAAAGGACAGGAAGCTTTATGCAAAGTCAACAGTCCCCTTAGTCCTAGAAAGAGACTTTAACAGAAAGTGTACACATTTTAGAAATTCATAGCGAATTAACAAGCCCTGTAATTGTCAAGGAAGGGGGATGGAAAAGGGGGACAAAGCCCTCTGTAGCTAAAAATCTACTAAAGGATTTATTTCAACCACTGGGAATGTTTCAGAAAAGTCAATGGTGCCTACAGAAACATATACACTGAAAACCTTTCCTTTGATATTAAGGAGATTTGCATCTTGGTAAAGACCTGTGGTCTCCTGAAAGCCCCACGATTCATTAAATAATAGAGAAGCAATTTTAAAATACTTAACTATTTTCTTCTTGGAGACACCTTTCCTGAAATCACGTTGGGAAGTATCTGTGTGTTTAAAAGACATAGTTTGAAAAAACCCAGATTAGAGGAGAAAAAGTTCCCAGAAAAAAGTGATCCATACTCTATAAACCTTTAAAAAGTTGAATTCCCTGAGATTGGGGGAGGGAAAAAAGGCAAAGCTGATCCTTATCAATTAATTAAAAAGAATGAAATAACAGTAGACAAAGGGGAAGGAGATTTAAGAAACTTAAGGATCTGTGGGGGCAGTCGCTCTCCACGCATTGATTAACAAATTAAGGAGCTCTGGAAAAGCGAGATGAAGTGACAGAGAGAAAAGTGGTCTTATAATTCACCACAGGTTCCGCCTCCGACTCACCAGAGGCTGCCTACGTCTGGCTCAGAATTGAAAACCTCTCCCTGTATATAATGCTCCGCGCTGTTAGCGTGATGTATAAGCTGTTTTTTGTGGTGGTTTTTTTTTTTTTCTTTCCCAGTGCCTACATTTCTAGAAACGTGCTCATTCCGGGATAAGTAAAAACCCTCACTTGTAGAGTTTGTGCATCAACCATAAAACGGCGATCCTACTACGGATCGAAACCGCGGTGTTTTAACATCACAGCAAAATGCTTTTCACACAGTAGAGACCAGCTCCTGGGCAAAACGCAGAGAGGCTGGTGGAGATCCAGGGTTCTGACTCGACCATCCGAGGGTCACTGAGGACTTCGGCTGCCGGCTCCGGGCAGCCCGCGCCCTCGCAGCATCCCCTGGCCCCTCTCTGCCCCTCTCGGCTCCGCGCTCGCGCAGCCAGGGGATTACCTCTCCCCAACACGTTTCATTCACAGAGCCCCCGAGATGCTCCGGCTCGGTTGGAGCTAAGAGCCGGAAAACATGCACCCAAGCGACCGCGCAAGCGGTCGGAGACCGAGCGCTCCCCACACGCCGGCGCCCGGCCCGGGGGATGGGGGCTCTCGAGGGAGGAACACCCGGGGCCGGGGCACGCGGGGTCCGAGGAGACCCCCTGGACGCATCCGCTGGCGAGCCACCCGCTGAAGTTGACTCAGCTCCCCGGGGCGGCCGGGCGAGGCCGCGCTCCGGACGGGGCGCCGCGCGGGGCGGCAGGGCTGTCCCCCGGACCGCGAGGGACCAACCGCGATCAGGGGAGCCCTGAGGAGCCGGAACGGCAGAGCCCGCCCCAAATCTGAAACGGGCAGCCCGCGGACACCCCAGAACCCCCGGAACCGCCGACGTCGGAGGCCGAGACCCCGGGTGGAAGGGGTGGGGGGTGTCCCCCGGCCCCGATCGCCCGCCCCGGGCGCCGGGCGCTCTGCCTCCCCGGAGGGCAGGAGCGAGGGGCCGGGGAGCCCTCCGCGTCTCTCCACCGCCCCCGCAGGCGCGAGGGCGGGAGCGGAGAAGGCGCCACTCTGACGGTGGCGCTGGGCAAACTGCGGCCGCAGTTCTTCCAAGTTTGCCTGAGCGAGCGGCGCGGGGTGGGCGCCCGGCTCGGCGTGCCGCCCTCGCGCCGCGGCCGCCCCCGGGGGATCCCGGGCTCCCCGGCCCGATCGGCCAGGGCCAACGACGAAGAGGAGCGCGAGGGCGCGGGAGCCGGGCGCGGGAGGGAGGGAAGGAGGGCGCTCCCGCGTGAGCACACACAATGAGGCAGCCGGAGATGCACACCTTCCCCCCGCCTCCGCGGGAGAGGCCGCCCGGAGCAGCATCCGCCGCCCGGCACAGAGGCGCGGAGAGCCCCCCGGCAGAAAGTGAACAGCACAACTCAGCAACAGGGGGAAGGCGGAGGGCTTCCGGCGGCCCGGGGGACGGGCGGCCGCCCAGGGCTGCTGCCGGCCCGGGCCGCGCGCCCACGCTTACCTGCGATCTCCTGGTAGGGGATGTCCGCCAGGCTGAATCCCTTGGCACCATACGCCTGGCGGACCTCGCCGCAGCTCCGAGCCTTCACCTCCGCCCGGGCCGGGAGGGACAGCAGCAGCCCGGAGAGGGGAAGAATCACAGCCCCGATCCAAGAAGGCATGGTGCAACATGCAAATCCAGCTCGGTGAACCCCGGGACCCGTGCGCTCTTCACCTTGCCCCTCCAGCCGAAAGCCCGCCAGAGCCGGCGGCGCGCTCCTCGCAGCTGCCCAGCGTCACCCCCTTCCGCCAGCCGAGGGGACGAGCCGCGCAGCCCTCTGGACTGCGCTCAGCAAACTTTTATAAGCCTGATGGAGGATGGCAAAGCCAACCGGGGCTGGCTGGGAAAAGCCGCCGCCTCGCTCCTCTAGTCCCCCAGACCGAAAACGGTGCGAGGAAAAGGAGGAAAAGAAATGTTTCCAAAAACCACCATAGGGGTTGAGCGCTGCGATCCGAGTTCCGAGCCGCAAGAATCCTAGCGCGCGGCGAGCTCGGCTAGCGGGAGTGTGCGGCCAAGGTGGAGACGCGCGCCGGCTCTCCCGGGAGGGAGATGGACAGGCGGCCGCGAGGGTGTGCGCGCGCGAGTGTGTGTCGGTGTGAGCGCGGGGTTCTCGGGGACGTGTGTGCGTGGAGGTATGTGTTGGGGATATACGAGATCCAGGGGAAACCTCAGCTTCGCACAGGCTGAGGGAGCCTGTGAGAGTCCTCCTGAAATAGGAAGAGAGAAATCCTGGAGACAGACGCTGGGAGGCTAGAGGGAAGGAGAAAGGAGGGAGAGAAACGTGCTACACATTGCACAGCCGAAATTCAGAGGCAGAGTCGAAGGCAAAACCTGGACTGGAGTTCTTTCTAATCGGCAGCAGAAGAGGGCTAAAAGGGAAGCGTTCCTTTTTTCTTCATTGGTTGCACATCCTTCGTACTCATCCGAAATGCTACTTTTAAATGCCATAACGAAGTCATCTAGAAAGACAAAGTATTTTGAGGTCATTAAGTTACGTTATTAAACTATGTTTTTGTGGCTGTAAAGGATAACTCAATTGTTGCCAATTGTTGCTCTAAATATGAGCAATAATTCACGACCTACTGGAACACACAGCCCTCGCAGAAATGAACAATTAGAGGGGAACCCGGAATAGCAGGGCACAGTCGCTGCTCTAATTACTGGGCTTATTGCTGTGTGACTTCATTTTCTAAAGACAACGCAGGCATACATTAGACATAAGGAGGTTTTTTTTATTGTTAAATTTTGGGTTCTGGACTCAAAAATGTCCCCCCTTTTAACTTCAAATGTTACATAATCTTGGATCAAAAATCGTGATCTCAGATTTCTAGTGTGTAGATGAACAGGAAAGCGAAGAAGCAGCAGAATAAGGAAGCAGTGAGAAAAAAAAGAGCAAGGGTCAGTGTGGTACATGGAGGAAGATACTGGGGAGGGCAGTGAGGTCTTCCCTTGCTCTAAAGGCTCTCACATACTAGACTTAGCATTTTCTTCCAAATGAACAACATTTTCAAGTGGAGAATCAGTTCACTTCTTTCCTCCTGCCTTATACTCAAGTTTTGTGAAATGGTATAAAAATGAAAATTCTTATCAATTCTCTTATGTTAATGAACTTTGCTGGGCAGGAGTATATATTGAAACTCAAACAACTACTAACTCATGCTCTACTAACTACTAACAGGCAAATGCAACTGCTAACAGGTAAATGTCAAGACCAGAAAAAAAAGATAATGCTTACTTCCTTTTGTGTCTTTGTGTGTTTAGGTCAGCTCATTATTTCAGAAATAACTGTAGGGTAATGTCCAGCTTTTTAGACCTTCTCTATAAAGCTATGTTTTTCAGATGACAGCTCTTAATCACCAGAATGACCATGAAATTTAAGTCATTCTGTTTGTTATCACGACCACTGTCATAGTCATCTTCATCATCATTAAAACACATTAGATACCTCTTCTTTCTCTCTTTAATAAATTCCTCCTCTCTTATTCCACCAAAAAGACTCCCAAGTTCAAGATCCAACCTGATTTAAACTATGAAAATGCTTAAAAATGAGTTTCTCTTCTTTACAAGTTAATTTTTCCCTCTTGAAAATTCCATAGACAAGTATTTCTTTCTGAAAACTTCAGTCACTATTTTTTTCTCTTAAAATTTTAGCATAATTTTTGCCTTCACAATATTGTACTAACTGGTAGGCCTCAAGTGACTTGAATTTATTTCCCTCGAAGTCTGAAATCAAGATAAAATATACAATTGTGTCATAGTGGACAAAGGATAAGATAGGTAGGATTAGGAAATGCTATAGCCAAGTCATTATTTCTATGATATTTGACATGACCTTCAACCTTCTGTTTTTGTCAGAGTCAGGTTGTAGGCATTTTGCACTCCAGAGGAGGGGATTGATTACACACATAACTTATTCTCTCCTCACACATTGGGACTCACTGTAATTTACCATTATTCTTGCAATATATAGCAAGTAATGCAATAGAAAGGACATTTGAAGTGGAGAAAGAGGGGGTAAAAACATACTATATGTATTTTAAGATATATT
Source organism: Moschus berezovskii (assembly GCF_049115385.1). Lineage (NCBI taxonomy): Eukaryota > Metazoa > Chordata > Mammalia > Artiodactyla > Moschidae > Moschus > Moschus berezovskii. The sequence goes on from NC_142472.1 coordinate 18,737,542, forward strand.
TAAAAATCAATGCAATGATACAGCCCTAGGTTCTTGTACACAGGTCCTAGACTTATAGGAAGGCTAGTATGGAAAGAATTATAACTTAATCAGACATGCTGCTGCTGCTAAGTCACTTCAGTCATGTCCGACTCTGTGTGATCCCATAGATGGAAGCCCACCAGGCTCCCCTGTCCCTGGGATTCTCCAGGCAAGAACACTGGAGTGGGTTGCCATTTCCTTCTCCAATGTGTGAAAGTGAAAAGTGAAAGTGAAGTCGCTCTGCAAACCCATTAATTATAAAATCAACATCTTTCTCAACAAAGAATCAATACAAATGCTACTTCAAGTTAAAAATAATAAGTTAAAAAATTAATTTAGCCCCCTAATTTAAATTTTTAAATAAAAAAAGAGAGAAACTCAGTGTTAGATGAGTTTAATCCCATCAGGAGGGTGAAACAATTTAAGGTAGGTTTATAAATTCCAATACTGAAACTCCAATATTATGGCCACCTGATGCAGAGAACTGACTCATTGGAAAAGACCCTGACAGTGGGAAAGATTGAAGGCAGGAGGAGAAGGGGACAACAGAGGATGAGATGGTTGGATGGCATCACCAACTTGATGGATATGAGTTTGAGCAAGCTCAGAGAGTTGGTGACAGACAGGGAAACCTAGCGTGCTGCAGTTCATGGGGTCACAAAGGGTCGGACACGACTGAGTGACTGAACTGAACTGAACTTATAAATTCCAGTCAGACCAAAGAATTAAGTAATTTGCTTAACTGGTGCTCTCAAACCTTCCTGGTATATTCACTGGATAGTGTCGCACTGTATGAGGTGGTGTAAGAAATTAAGTCAAACTTTCCAGCTAAGGGCAACAGCAGAGCCTAGATGAGGTATTGGAATGAGACTTGAAGGTCATGGGCGTTTATAGAAAAGCCTTGACTAGAAAGATGAGAACTCATATGAAGGAGATGTTGGCATTTGGTTTAGATAGGAAAAAAAAAAAAAAGAGTGTAGCTGAGAGACTTGAACCCTGACAGTAATGTTTATATGGTACGTCATAGGAAAAAGAAGTTAGAACACAAAGAACCTCAAACCAAAGGAAGCAAGCACATAGAAGCAAGAGAAAGTTCAGTAGAAGAAACACATAGAACTCTGTCACAGTGGTCAAGATTTCAGGTGATTGAGACAAGAATAGGAAGATAGTAAATGGAAAGAAGGTGAAGATAGATTTTGCAGAAAGGATTAGTAGTTTGGTCCTTGGTTCAATACATACAAAAAAAATTTACTAAAACGTTATTTCAAAATTGTAAGTCTCATTAGGAAAATGCAGTATTTACTTGGACATAAGACTCCTACAGCACATTCACATCCCAGCTGTTTATTTCACAACAATCCCTCTGGGCATAAGATGAATGGAGCCTCAGAGACTGAGATATGGAGACAAAAAAAAAATTAAATCTCTAAGGAGCAGGCACAGTTGACAGGCGGGCAGAGTTGCCCCTCTCAGGTGTCCACCCCATGATCATTGGCTCTTCTTTCTTGCTATCCTAATCCCAACTGTGTTCAGGGCATTATGCCAGCACCAAGGGATGAATCACAAATGCTCATCCCTTGGAGGATAGAAAGAACCTAGAAGCAAGTCATGAAATTTTCCCTTTTCATTAAATAGTGTAGGGGTGGGCCTAATGCCCCTTGTTGCCCAGTGAGATATAAGGAAAAGATTTCTGAGAAAAGCATTTTTCCTGATTAAAGGAAAGAAATAGAGGAACAGAGAGGTCTTTTTGCCTCTGCCTCCTCAGGTGGCACAGTGGTAAACAACTCGCCTGCCAATGCAGGAGATGCAAGAGAAGTGGGTTCAGTTCCTGGATCAGGAAGATCCCCTGGAGAAGGAAATGGCCACTCACTCCAGTATTCTTGCTTGGAAAATCCCATGGATAGAGGAACCTGGTGGACTACAGTCCATGGAGTTGCAAAGAGTTGGACACTAAGCATGCACACAGGCATCTGTCTTCTTAGAACTGGTTGGCCATCTTGTGAGTAGGAGACAAGACATTACCAAGAGATTAAGAATGGCAGACCAGAGGATGGAAAGAACTTAGACCCTGGGTTCCTGTCCCAAGTCACAAAATCAGCCCCACGACTGCCAACCTCTTAACTTCTTGTTAAATAATAAATATCCCATAGTTTATGCCACTGTCATTTGGTTACTCAGTTATTTACAAATGAAAGCAAATTAATGACTATAGCAACCTAAAGGAAAAGCAAAGGAAGTGAAGGCAACAGATAGGGGTTGGTTGCAAATATAAGAAGTGAACAAAAATGAGGTAGCATCATGGAATTCAAGTTAGAAGATTTTCAAAGATGAAGCAAATCCCAGGGAACATCAAAGCCAAGGAAGTTGAACAAAATAGTACTTGGACAATGACAGGCTTCCTGGAAACTTCAACGGAAACATTCTAGTAAAGTAATGAAGTGGATGCCATACTACATGGAATTGTATATGAAGTAGGTGGAGGGACTATTGAAACATCAGGTATAACTGATTACTTCTGCTGCTGCTGCTAAGTCACTTCAGTCGTGTCCGACTCTGTGGGACCCCATAGACGGCAGCCCACCAGGCTGTCTCGTCCCTGGGATTCTCCAGGCAAGAACACTGGAGTAGGTTGCCATTTCCTTCTCCGATGAGTGAAAGTGAAAAGTGAAAGTGAGGTCGCTCAGTCGTGTCCAACTGAGTGACCCCACGGACTGCAGCCCACCAGGCTCCTCCATCCATGGGATTTTCTAGGCAAGAGTACTGGAGTGGCTTGCCATTGCCTTCTCCGATAACTGATTACTGCTGTGTGGCAACTCTATGTGGAAGTGGAAAGGGATGGGCTTTCCCAAAGAAGCTCCTAAGACTACAGGCAAGAATACAACATGAGACATAGAAAGAGATTGAAATTTATTTTTGTTTTCAAAAAAAAAAAAAACACAAACCCTTGTGTCTAGGGCTGACTTTCAATAGATCACAGCGAGGGAGCTGCTCTGCTACATACGAAACCCCGACCCAGAAGCAGGTCACCTACGAATGGTTTAGCAACAGGTTCCCCACGAACGTGCAGTGCAAGAGATTGAAATTTAATGTAATATCATTAGGTAAGTTGATTTTATTTTTTTTAAATACTTATTTACTTAATTATATATTTGGCTGGGCTGGGTCTTAGTTGCAGCATGTGGGATCTAGTTCCCTGACCAGGGATCAAACCCAGGCCCTCTGCATTGGGAGCACAGAGCCTTAGCCACAGGATCACCAGGGAAGTCCTTGGTAGGTTGATTTTATATTCCTCTTTCTTATCTACATTCTATAAGATTTATACAGTAAATCTAGGTACTTATGATGAGAAAGATATTGTTTTAAAATGAATATCTCAAATTTTTAACAAATGCAGATGATATTTGTGCCATGTTTTGCAAAGTAAAGTGGGCTTACCATTATCTCATGTATGTAAAACAAATGGGAGTTAATATTTCTTACAAAAACATAGCAACGTTGTGGTATGAAGTTTTTCATTGTGAATAATTTTTCTAAAAGCCATGAATAAGGGGGAAAAAGGCAGTTACACAAGTTACTATTCTTTTGCTAAGTTGCACCAATTCATGAATGTGAAGCTGAATGAATTTTTAAGTTTTTTTTTCTTTCTTTGTGGATTTAGATCAAGTAGCACAAATAAGTTCAAATGAAATCTTATGAAAACAAGAGAATGGACTTCAAGTGTCTACTCCACATCTCAGCTTGGTGCAAATCAAAATTGCTTAGTTAACCTGCCTCTTGAGAAACAAGGGCCTGTAATGAAAACGCCATCAGAAACGTAACAACAGTAGCTCTGCCAGGTGCCTGCGTAACGGGAAGATTGCTGAGTTACAAAGAAAGAAAGGCAAACTCGGGTAAATAATGACCAAAAACGGTAGAAATAGTGTTTCATTTTTCTTATCAAGTTTTATACCAAACCAAATCCTAATACTCTATTTAACGTTTACTGAGCCTTATGAGTTTACCTACTAGATGAAAGTAAAAGAGGAGAGTGAAAAGGTTGGCTTGAAGCTCAACATTCAGAAAACAAAGATCATGGCATCTGGTCCCATCACTTCATGGGAAATAGATGGAAAAACAGTGGAAATAGTGTCAGATTTTATTTTTGGGGGCTCCAAAATCACTGCAGATGCTGATTGCAGCCATGAAATTAAAAGACGCTTACTCCTTGGAAGGAAAGTTATGATCAACCTTGCTGCTGCTGCTAAGTCACTTCAGTCATGTCCGACTCTGTGTGACCCCATAGACGGAAGCCCACCAGGCTCCCCCGTCCCTGGGATTCTCCAGGCAAGAACACTGGAGTGGGTTGCCATTTCCTTCTCCAATGTGTGAAAGTGGAAAGTGAAAAGTGAAAGTGAAGTCGCTCAGTCGTGTCCGACCCTTAGCGACCCCACGGACTGCAGCCTACCAGGCTCCTCCATCCATGGGATTTTCTAGGCAACAGTACTGGACTGGCTTGCCATTGCCTTCTCCGATGATCAACCTTGATAATATATTAAAAAGCAGAGACATTACTTTGCCAACAAAGGTCCGTCTAGTCAAGGCTATGGTTTTTCCAGTGGTCATGAATGGATGTGAGAGTTGGACTGTGAAGAAAGCTGATTGCTGAAGAATTGATGCTTTTGAACTGTGGTGTTGGAGAAGACTCTTGAGAGTCCCTTGTACCGCAAGGAGATCCAACCAGTCCATTCTAGGGGAGATCAATCCTGGGTGTTCATTGGAAGGACTGATGCTAAAGCTGAAACTGCAATACTTTGGCCACCTCATGCGACGAGTTGACTCACTGGAAAAGACTCTGATGCTGGGAAGGGTTGGGGGCGGGAGGAGAAGGGGACGACAGAGAATGAGATGGTTGGATGGCATCACCGACTCTGTGGACATGAGTTTGAATGAACTCCAGGAGTTGGTGATGGACAGGGAGGCCTGGCGTGCTGTGATTCATGGGGTCGCAGAGAGTTGGACACGACTGAGCAACTGAACTGAACTGAATATAAACCCATTAAAATTATATCTTTAGGGCAACTGAGAACCAGCTGGTTGCTAATGATCTCGAGGGGGATGTCAAACACAGAGGGACCACAGATTTTCCCTATCTTACAATATTCGTCTAAGGCTCTGAAGCCAGAGCTACTTGGCTTCTGAGGAGAGAGTGTTATGATCTGCTTCATCAGATTTTTGCCTAAAAGTTATGTCAGGGTTTAGCCAAGGGAATTGGAAGAGCTCTAATTATTTAATTATATTCAGTTTTCATATATGTACGCTAGAAATGTAATGCAAGTTTTCCTGTATTCTTAAGCACTACTCATATTTACTTGGAATGTTAATAACACTCACCAAGAAGGTATAAACAGAAAATATGTTAAGGCATAACAATGATTGACACACTATTTAAAATTTTCCATATTTATTAGTGATCCAGAAATCTCCTCTCCACTGATTGTGAGTTTCATAGCTGGATATACATCTTAAGCTATTTCACGCCTGTTTGTGCTTAGTATCAGAGTCATATCCCACTCTGCAACCCCGTGGATTGTAGCCCACCAGGCTCCTCTGTCCATGGGATTCTCCAGGCAAGAATACTGGAGTGGGTTGCCATGCCCTCCTCCAGCAGATCTTCCCAACCCAGGGATCGAACCCAGGTCTCCAGCATTATAGGCAGATTCTTTACCATCTGAGCTACCAGGGAAGCCCATTTTATGCCTAGAAATACATTTTAGGCTATTCATGTAAATATTAAGTAATAAAATATTTAGTTTAAAAAAATCGGTTTTACAATCACTCTCTGCCTTGGAACAATCTTGGCAAATAGAATACTAGCTAAGCATCATTTTAGACCATCATTATAAAAGCTTATTATACATAAGGAATAGCATTTCATTTTGACTTTATGGCTCACAATATTAATAGAAGCCTTCAATAATATCATTATTTAAAGCTCATGTGTTTCTGAAGTGTTTCCAAATCAGATACATAAATGTAGAAGAGTGGCACAGATGAAAATCCTATTGCAGATTAATAAACTTGCTTTTTTGTAGTTCACAAAAGATCATTTAACCTTGCCTTACTTGTTATAAATTCAGATATTAATGTTATGAGAGATGATTCTGTAACTAAGCAGTAATTCAACATACCTAGATTATTGGAACCATACATCTCGGCAGTCACTACCCTAGTTCTGCTTTTGTGAAAGATGAATGGAGCTTTGCCTCGTTTTCAGATCATCTGGCATCATAAATAATGATATTTCTTAAGGCAAATGAATGACAACACAGACTTGATGGAGGATAGCTCTCCATGTGTTGCTAACTTTCATCAGTGGAATGCCCTTATTGCTGTTGTTCAGTCACCAAGTCGTGTCTGACTCTTTGCACACCCGTGAAATGCAGCACTCCAGGCTGCTTTGTCCTTCACCATCTCCGGGAATTTGCTCAAACTCATGTCCATTTAGTCGGTGATTCCATCCAACCATTTCGTCCTCAGTCACCGTCTTCTCCTTTTACGTTTAATCTTTCCCAGTATCAGGGCCTTTTCCAATGGAATACCTTAATTCGCTGTATTAAAATGATTTCTCAAATTTTAGAAGCTCTAGCTGCTGCTGCTGCTAAGTCGCTTCAGTCGTATCCGACTCTGTGTGACCCCATAGACGGCAGCCCACCAGGCTCCACCATCCCTAGGATTCTCCAGGCAAGAGCACTGGAGTGGGTTGCCATTTCCTTCTCCAATGCATGAAAGTAAAAAGTGAAAGTGAAGTCATTCAGTTGTGTTCGACTCTTGGCGACTCCATGGACTGCAGCCCACCAGGCTCCTCCGCCCGTGGGATTTTCCAGGCAAGAGTACTGGAGTGGATTGCCATTGCCTTCTAAGTTAACTATAACTAATTATTTCAGCATTAAATAAGCAATATGTCAGGCTGGGTTTTTGGGAAAAAAACTGATGATGAACCCATAAAGTAAGGCTTTTTAAAACTATTTAACTACATAGAAATCTCTATTCTTTTAACTTCAGCTTAGAAGGACAGTGCTCTGAAGGAATAGGAAGATAATTTACTGACTGGACTTTTTTTTAACCTAATATTTCTACATAAGAAATGAAAGCAAACAGAAAGTTACTTAGATAAATAAATTAGAAAAAACCTTCAGTTGATAAGAATCAGAAGAGACTCAAAGAAATTTTAAAAGATATTAATGCAATTAAACCTTCTTATGGTTGATCATACTTTGATATCAAGTTACTTTTAATAATGGAAAGCAATCTGAATATTCTAAAATTCAATAGTCAGCATATCCATAGCTTTTAATTCAGGGAGTTTTCTAATAACTCCTAATTATAATGATTAAATTTTTTCAAACTTAGTGTAAGTTAGCATAGGAAAAAGGCAAATGAAAATTTTGAATGGGTTCTTCTGCATCTACTAGTACATTCAAGTCAAAACTTCTTTGTTAAATGTCACACCTTAAAGCACTATTAGTTTTTCTGTGGAAAACAATGGGAGGGGTTTACAACAATGTATTTGAGACCAAACAACAGTTAGCTCTTCTCTCTTTAATGTCTACAGTCACAGAGATCTCATCTATAAGCTATACAAAGACTATTGGTCACACGAGAGAGAGGACAGGCATCAACAGCGAAGTTGTGTATGTTTCACTCTACAAAGAATCACTCAGCTTCATAGAACCAGTAAATAGTATCAATCCAGTAGCATACCAATAACCACTGATACATTTTACTTGATACCTTGACAAAGATTATAATCATGTTATTTAGTGACTTCATTTGAAGAAGCCATGCTAATTCCTTAAAAAATAAATATCTGATTCTTTTATAACAAATATCATCTCCTCTGCAAGTTACAAGGATAATGGTTTCAATAATAATTCTTATTTATAGACCTTTTCAAACTCTACCAATTCACCTTCATGGTTGGAATGAATATACATGGACATCAGAAGTACAAAGAAAATTTACTTCCTCAACTTAGTCATTACTCTGAATAATAAGTAGGAGAATTTAGCAGTAAAATATGCTCCCTATCAAGTCAAGAAAACAGCTTCTCAATGTGTCCAGAAAAATCCTCTAACATATTCTCTGTCAATGCTAATATTTTCATTAAGAATTTTATGATTAAGTGTTCTTTTTAGTTTAGATTTTTTAAATGTTCACAAATGTATTCTTCTTACCCACATAGGACAAAGTTTTCTAAGCAGTTTATGGCTCCATGACACCAGAACTGTGTCACATTTTAAAAGATCAGTAGACATTAAGGAAAAGAGTGATAAATCATTAGGCTTACAGCCTGCATAGCAAATACAAACTAGCAATAATTTTTAGATCTATGCTTAAGAAAATAGCACTGATCATGATCTATGTCATTTATTGGTAAGTCAAAGTCTAAACAAACTTAATTCCACTGAATTTATATAAAACATTTATGGCCAACAGCTTCCATTTTTTATCAGCCACAAACAAGCAGAATATATTTAATTTCATATAAAGTATCACCATTTTTTTTACAAAAGAATATGGTCTTATTTGTCTTCATAGCCTGAATTCACTTCCAAGCAATCATTTCTAACACTCGCCTCTATATTAACTTCACACATTTTATTACATTTCAGAGGGAAATAATTAAATATTTGAGATGGAGCAAACCTAGTGTATTTTTTAAGTTACTTGGAGAAAATGTCTGAGGTTGAAAGTTGGAAGTCTGTTTCCAGGGAGGTGTCTGAAGCAAGCAGAAAAGCACATAGCAATATGCCTTCAGTTTTCTCCTGATGTTCATCTGCAATTATAGCTAATCAATGTTGAGGACATGACTAAGCAATCCAGTGCCCTATGCTTTTAATTGGTAAACTATCTTCCAAAAATAACATCTTCGGGCTTCACAACACCCTAGTCATAGAGCCATTAAAGAATGAATGTCTTTACTGTGCAGGAGGACCTCTATGAATAATGAATAGGGCTCTATTTTTCCTGGGTAACAAACATGTACGGACTGGTGTGTTCTGGGTAATGAACAGCATTGTGAGTGTGTATAACACAGAAGGACATTCCGTCTACTCTGACTTGTACCTTAATTTCAGTAGATAACTGATTTTAAAACCCCCTAGAGGGTAAAACAATCGTATTCTAAACTTGTAACATGCTGCCTGGCTTCAAAGTTGCTTTTATAAGTTCTAAATGATGATTTATTACAAAAATTGAAGAGATGACAGATCATGTTACAGTCTCGAAGGGGCGAGACGATTCCACAAACTTGAGAGGAAAAGAAAAGAACATTTGAACATGGTATTTAAGAAACTCGAATTTTATTTTACAATCATGAAAACATAGGTAAACCATGATTTTCCTTAGCACACATGAAAAGTTGTGCTGTGCAAAAGTGTAATCAAATCTGGGTATTTGTGCAAGAGATATTTCAAAAAATAACTAATGAAAAGTAAGATCTAAGATTGGAAAATGATAATGACCTTGCAATGTGTTTAAAACTATTTGGCTTTTCCTTTAGCAAGATCATGAAAGAGCTAAATGTATTTTGTAAATTACTTCCATAATGATTTCACTTACAAAGAATATAATTTGGTAGTCTATTTTCATAATGAATGAGAGCTTAATGAATCACACATACTTCCCCATTCAACAGAAATATGGGCATCACAGCACTGAGTTGAAATATTCATTATAAGAAGTCTTCGGACATTCTAAAGTTCTCTTTTTCTTTGCTGCTTTTTGGGTAGAGTGTGTTTCTGTTCAAGTTGACTTAAAGGATTACTTAACCATCATGCAAAATTATTGTTCATTTTAACTGGTTACAGTGCAAATGGAAATTTTTATATTTGTGTAATGGCTATGAATTTTCACAGGCCACAAACTCAGGTGTAAGGAAAGGAACTTCCTTTATTTTTCTTTAATGGAACTTAATTTCTATTTTAAGTCTCCTATTCAGCAGCAGAAAATTTAATCTTGCCAATTTAAGGTATAAATTTAGTTGCATAAGAACTTTCTCAGACACAGTTCCCTCGCTATGGAGGGTTCATGGTTTTCCATGTGGAGATGGTAAGACAGTCAGGCATTGGTGAAAACAGATCATCTATTTGTTGGTCATTGTTACCTTCTAGGATGGCATCCTCAGAGTTATAAACAGGTCTTTTCCCAGTCCCCAGCTGTATGGTCCACAGTTCATGATCCACAGTTCATGATCGGCCACGCTGTCCTAGGATCCTGCAGATTCACTGGTGTGTGCACACCACCAGTAGTGACAGCTTTCCTTAACTCATCTCTCCCCCTTTGTTGATTGCACAAGGAATGTGGTATTGCCCTCCCACACCTCCCTGCCATTCCATCACCCTCCCCTTCATTCTTTGTGTATAGGTTTCACAGCTCCCATTCCATTGTAGGATGAGGAATATCAGACAGATTACAGATGATAGTGTCTCCAGATAGGAGAGTCAGAATACACATCTCCACTGCCAGTGGGGTCCTACAAGTCAGTCCACAGGGAGGACACAAGGCAACTCAACAATCCATTAGCTTCCTCCTGCTTTTTCTCTTCCCCATTACCAAGCATTTTCACCCTGAATGGGGTGAAAAAAGAGGCTCTTGTTTCATGCAGTTTGCTTTCTTTCCAATGGACTTCTGGACTGCAAAACAGAGCTTGCTCCCTTCAGAAGTTAGAATTCAGAACTCAAAAGCACCCCTTTCTCTTTCAGAACAGTTTTAACTATTGCAAACTAAAGCCATCTCTGTATTAAGTTTGAGAGATTTCTTAGAAATTTAAAAAAATTGAAGGAAATGATCGCTTATATTTATAAAATTTTAAACAACTTTGAAAATACTTTCCATAAACTCTTCATCTCCCCATTCATGCAAACACAAGTCCCAAGGAATGCATATGAGTCAGTTCTAATTAGGTGGATGAACATACAGCCTATTATACAGAGTGAAGTAAGTCAGAAAAACAAATATATATTAATGCATATATATAGAATCTAGAAAGTGTTACTGATGAACCTTTTGCAGGGCAGCAATGGAGATGCAACATGGAGCACAGACTTATGAACAAGAGCTGAAATGAGTGGAGAGAGTAGCATGGAAGCATATACACTACCACATGTAACAGAGATAGCCAATGGAAATTTGTTGTAAGACTCAGAGAACTCAAACTGGGGCCCTGTAACAACCTAGAGGGGTGGGAAACAATGCAAAGTGGGAAGGAGGTTTAAGAGGGAAGGGATATATGTACACCTGTAGCTAATTCATGTTGATGTATGGCAGAAATCAATTTTGTAAAGCAATTATCCTTCAATTAAAAATAAATAAATTCTTTAAAATCCCCAGAAATCCCAGAGGAAATAGCTGAGTGCATCATGCCATGACCTTTACCAAAGCCAGGTCCCAGTATTTAAGCAGCTCCAAGTCAAGTCTGTCAGGGACCGTCAAGATACTCTGGTGAGAAAAGTAGAGCTAGATAGGAAAAACATGTGGCACATTTCCCTATCAGAGATTAAAGCGGTGTTCCTCTTGTCCTTTCCTTCTCTTAGGATATGTGCACCATGGTCTGATCATGTAAGAAATGTAAATTGCTCTGAGTCACTAAAAGTAGCTTCTTTCCATCCTTACCTCCTAGCTTCTGGGGCCATTGAGTGCCCAAGACTCTAGAAGGTACTTGCTGCTAAGTCACTTCAGTCGTGTCCGACTCGGTGTAACCCCATAGATGGGAGCCCACCAGAATCCCCCGTCCCTGGGATTCTCCAGGCAAGAACACTGGAGTGGGTTGCCATTTCCTTCTCCAATGTGTGAAAGTGAAAAGTGAAAGTGAAGTCGCTCAGTCGTGTCCAACCCTTAGCGACCCCATGGACTACAGCCCACCAGGCTCCTCCAACCATGGGATTTTCCAGCAAGAGTACTGGAGTGGCTTGCCATTGCCTTCTCCGAGAAGGTACTTAGGAAACTGCTTTTAGGAAATGCAGAGGAATTAAATCAGCGATTTGAATATGTGAGTTTCTAAAACACGAAACAGCAGTCCTGGGGACGGTGTTGGCACACACATGTGCTTTGTTGGCCTTATAAATAATTTGAAAGCGCGCCAATAATTAATATTACGAAAGAAATTTAAAATGTGTGCTTTTCGTGAAAATTCCAAACATCTGGCAGAATGGGGCCCTCATCTGGCTGGAGCCGCAGTGAGTTAAACAGCCTCTCTTGGTCAATGTCTGCATTCAAGCTCGGGAACCCTCCCACTCCCCTTTCTGCCCTTACTGGTCTACTTCACACATTGACTTTTCTGGCTGCCCTTTCTTCTCCTGAGGTTGTGACCCCCTGATCATCCCAGGAAGGAGACCCCAGAAAGCTGAAAGGGAGTGGGTAGAATACAGGGAAGTATGAAGTGGATCGAGGCTGAATCACAGAAGACCCAGAACACCTGACACTTCTGCCTTCAGCCGAGAGCACCAGGGGCCTTCACCCTTGTGAGTTTCTCCTGCATCTCAGCTCAGTTCCAGGCCAGCCCTGGCCCTGGCTCCTCCCCGGAAGACCCCTGATCCCAGTACTCCCCATATGGCCTCTGTCTGGACAGCTGTTCACAGGCTCTTGAATTGTAGTGGAGCACTAACTGCAGCCTGAAGATTCTCAGGGCTCTTAGAAGGGAACATGCATATATAAGGAATCTAGAAAAACGGTACTGATGAACCTATTTGCAGGGCAGGAATAGAGACGCAGATGTAGAGAAAGGACCTGTGGACGCAGGGAGGGAAGGAGAGAGTGGGATTAACTGAGAGAGTAACATTGATGTATATATTTAATAGTATACATGGTAGTGTATTTATATATAAATTAGTTCAGTTCAGTGGCTCAGTTGTGTCCGACTCTTTGTGACCCCACGGACTGCAGCATGCCAGGCTTCCCTGTCTATCACCAACTCCCAGAGTTTACTCAAACTCATGTCCATTGAGTCAGGGGTGCCATCCAACCATCTCATCCTCTGTCGTCCCCTTCTCCTTCTGCCTTCCATCTTTCCCAGCATTAGGATCTTTTCAAATGAGTCAGCTCTTCACATCAGGTGGCAAAGTATTGGGGTTTCAGCTTCAACATCAGTCCTTCCAACATACATTCAGGACTGATTTCCTTTAGGATGGACTGGTTGGATCTCCTTGCAGTCCAAGGGACTCTCAAGAGTCTTCTCCAACACCACAGTTCAAAAGCATCAATTCTTCTGCGCTCAGCTTTCTTTATAATCCAACTCTCACATCCATACATAACTACTGGAAAAACCATAGCCTTGATGAGATGGACCTTTGTTGGCAAAGTAATGTCTCTGCTTTTTAATAAGATATTGAGGTTGGTCATAACTTTTCTTCCAAGAAGCAAGCATCTTTTATTTCATGGCTGCAGTCACCAACTGCAGTGACTTTGGAGCCCAAAAAAATAAAGTCTGCCACTGTTTCCACTATTTCTCCATCTATTTGCCATGAAGTGATGGGATTGGATGCCATGATCTTTGTTTTCTGAATGTTTTACCTTCATTCATTTATTTACATTTATTTATTTATACAAATAAATATTCGTATTTATATACAAATATTTTTATATATAGTGCATTTATATATATACTATCATGTGTAAAATAGATTGCTAATGGGGAGCTGCTATATAGCACAGGGAGCTCAGCTGTGTTGTGATGCTCTGTGATGACCTAGAGGGCTGGGATGATGGGGGGAGGGAGGCTCAAGAGAGAGGGGATATATGTGGTCATATAACTGATTCACTTTCTTCTCTTGTACAGTAGAAACTCATGCAACATTGTAAAGCAATTATCCTCCACTTAAAAATAAATTTGAAAAAAATTAAAAAATAATAATAAAAAATAAAACAGAAGGGAACAAATGGGGAACAAATCTCCAGTAAATGTAATCAGCTGTCAGAACCTCAGAATGATCCCACGGGTGCAGGTTCTTGCACAACTAAAAGCACCTGGTCAACTCCACGTCTGTGTGCCCTCGGGCATATGTGCACACGTGGACAAGCAAGAGAATGCGGGTGTGAGTTGGGTGAGCACCCCAAACAGGAGAAAGGGGCAGTCAGGGCCAATGCGTGTCCACGTCCAGTCTAGAGTCACCCTACCCAAAGGATATGCCAGCTCTGGTCATCCCAGGGATTAGACGGAAACTTCGAAAATCTTTTTAAAGACACATCAAACCCAGGGCCCCTCCTGTGGTTTGGGAAGGTGAACAGCGAGGGTCTCTGCTTGCCCACATTTACAGGTAATGCTGTCTCTGACATTCGTCCTTCAGGTCCGGGAAATGTCATGGTAATCTTCCTCAGTCTATCACCAACTCCACAATTTCTTACTGCCTTGATTCTTCTATATAGGCTATCTATTCAACCATTTATCCAAAAAATTTATTGAACATGTACATCACATATTGTGCTAGAAACGTGTTATGAAATCGTGAAAACACAGGATGTGTCTCTGTCCTTAGGAGCCTCCCACCAAGTGCCCTGTTGAGTTGAGAACTTCTAGAGCTTAACTGTTTTCTTAAAAAAAAAAAAAAAAAATTGAATAAGGAGTAAAAGTGGAATAGTAGAAGACCTCAAGAAGAATAAACAAGTATAGAGATCAATGCCTTCATTTTTAAAATTTCATGCATACTTAATAATTTTGGTCTTACTGTTATTTCTTGAAGGAATACCACTTCAATCTAATTAATTTGTGTAAAACATTTAATATAAATATATGCCATTACAATTTATGTCACATGGATTGACAATGAGCAATCAAAACAGGGACTGGCCACACTTAAAAGGTGACTTTGATACACTTTTTTAGAAGGACTGCTGCTGCTGCTGCTAAGTCACTTCAGTAGTGTCCGACTCTGTGTGACCCCATAGACGGCAGCCCCAGAGGCTCCCTGTCCCTGGGATTCTCCAGGCAAGAACACTGGAGTGGGTTGCCATTTCCTTCTCCAATGCATGAAAGTGAAAAGTGAAATTGAAGTGACTAGTGGCTCAAAAAACCCAGAGCTTTTGGGTTTGCTTATTAAATTTGATTATTCCAGCCCATAGAAAAAGGTCTTAACTACAATTGGCCCTCAGTTAGGACTTGAGAAACTAGTATACCTGAGAATACTTAAAATGATCATCTTAATGTGTTTAGCTTGACCTCCTTAACACTCACCATCGGCTTCATGTACCCACAAACTCGACCAAGAACTAAGGTAATTTTGAACCTTTTGAATCTCTTTCAATCTGTTTTGGAGAAAATTTTAGTATCTAAAAACAGCAGTAGAGTTTAGTACTTTAACTGGCATGACAGAAGAAACACTCATGTTTTGACTGTGTATGTGTCTGTGTGTGTTCAGTCGTGTCTGACTCTTTCCTACCCTATGGACTGTTGCCCACCAGGCTCCTCTGTCCGTGGAATTTTCCAGGCAAGAATACTGGAGTGAGTTGTCATTTCCTCCTCCAGGAGACTTCCTGACCCAGGGATCAAACCCATGTCTCCTGCATCTCCTGCATTGGCGGGCGGTTTCTTTACCATTCAGTCAGCTGGGAAGCCCAATGTCTTGACTACTGCCTTGCAAAATAATCTAAGATCATCAGTTTCCTACACTTTAAAGTATGATATTAATTTTGATTCAAAATCAATGAAATTATCATAACCTTTCAAGAAAATGAAACCTAAATTAGAATAATAACTAATTTTAGATTTTCAGAAGAGTGTTAAGGGTCAGAAGGAGAGCCTTAATTTTGCAAATGAATTGTGCACCCTATTAGAATTAAAATTCAAGGAATACGGTAAGTTTGTTGGCAAGGATATGCACAGTCCCCAGACTTCCAGGTGCCTTGCATTGATCCTGTCTTCAAACCAACTAAAAACCCCATCTCGACTCTACCATTAGCATCAGGCAAACACAGACATTGCAATCAATCAGGACATCATTCCTTATCCTCCACTAGGTGAACTAATCAGCAGTTCATTCCTTCCCCAAGTCTTGTATCAAGATTAGTTTTATCCATCCTAAGTATGAAGATTTAAACATAGTAAAGATATGCTTCTTTCTTACCAAGAGCTTATGGTCTAGTTTTCATAGAAAGAAGGAGGAATGGCAGATAATATTTATTGAGTAACTAAAATTACCCTGATACTTTAAATAAACACCCCATAAAGTAAACATAAATCAAAACTGGAACTGCTCTTAGCACCACACCATGTTGCAAGAATCAATTCATATTTTCAATGTCAAAAATGGTATCTTCATTCTAGAAAACCTTTTATCTTTTGCCTATTTTATCTTTTTGACTATTTTTATGTTTAGAATCATTGTAGAAGTCTAAGGATTCAGAAGCTTGGCCTCTGCTGTGGTAAATTTACATGTTCAGAAACATAAAAAACTAATACAATTTATATATCTATCATATATAGATTATATATAGTGTATAAAGTGCTTTGATTTTTTGTTCTTATGTAGTTTTCATGGTAAATACATCCTGTAGGCCTGAGAATTCTGCATCTTAAACTAATTACACAAAAACTTGACACTGTACAAGTGTATCAATCTGTTAATACCACCATTACAAATATTTGGGAAAGAAATTATCAATATCTTCAGAAAATTATAAGAAGCATCAATAACAAGAAACTCATGTGACTGAATGCTGTTATTATAATCATTATACATTAACTTTTATGTCTTATTATAGCTCTTTTGACTACCATTTATTTTTCCCCATAGTTTAGCAACATCAGTGAAATAGCAAACTATACGTCAGTGGGAGTTAATACTATTGGAAATAAAATGTTCATAGTTAAATTATTTGATTCCTGCTAGACCATTAAATCAGGGCTGGCAAATAGCTTTTCTATTATGTGCTAACTCAAAGTGATTTGAAGAGGACTCTGAGGTCATTGCCAGCCTTAGAGAAAAAGTGTGTTGCTAGATTAGTAATGTCTGTCATGGAAAAGGTTAGGTGAGCAGTGGAATTCTCACTACATATTTGCCCTCTGTGATATAGATTGCTAGTTAAATAACCTCACAAATTTTTCTTTCTAATGTAAAGTCAGTTTATCTATTAATACAGAACAAACCAGTTTATATATCTCACTGCCAGTTGCCAAAATCAAAATTCATTTTCTTATCACAAAGAGAGTCTGTGTGATGGGAGAGTTCAATGATAAAAATTATTTTAATAAAATGTGCTCCATATTTCAAAGTCACATACTAAATTCCTGATTGAAGATCTAAGAAATAAAGAATAGCAATAACTCTACATTTTCACCATGTTCTCCTTGTCTTTTTTTATCAGACTTAGCTAAAATCAGGGAGGAGAAAACTGTTCATATTTTAAGAATCATCAGTATCATAAACCATTTCTCCTGACTTAACATCTTTATAATAAAATATCTACTATAATAAATTCATTGCTAGGCTGTGTTTTTATTACTATAATCTCCCCCATGAGTTCTCGGTTAAAAATATTCTGGGGGAGGCAGAAAAATGTCATTTGTGTCAGAACATAATTCTCTACCTGCTGAAAAAAGGCATACAGTTTTGATAGTTGCCTCTTATTTTTTTAAAGATTGATATATAAGCTTACATATTTATGACAAATTAAATAAATAGATGGGAGTATATTATACTATCAGGCTATTGTTACAGAAGTAACCAACATAAATTGTGAAGTTTCTAATATTCATCCCAAGCTTCTATAAGAAAAAAAAAGAAGCCCAAATTTCTAAAACAAAGATTTTAAAAAGAAGAAAAATGATACTGAATTCATAATCTTACTATATATTCATGAAAGATTGTCATATTTTTCTTTCTTATTATGAATAAGACTGTATCGATTCAATTCTGGAACCTGTTAATTTGTATTGTGCTACTTTTAAAATTTGGGTACATGTATTCTGAGTGTAAAATAATTTTTGCTGTATAATTATGCTAATTGTGTCTAAACTACTCCAGGCTACAGTGAGGCCCTTTTGGAAATTATCTAATGGCAGCTTGTCACATAGGCATTTAAATCAGACACAAGTCATCTAGTGCATATATTTGTACCCAAATTTGACTTACTAATTTCAAATCTGTAATACTATTGTCTAAGACAATAACCCAAGATGAAAAAAAGCTATCTCAACTCTGAGTTTAAAGAAGCAAATAACGAAGGGTAAAAATGACTTACTCCCTTTATTTGAAAGATTCTCAGATCATGTTTCTGAAAGCACTCTTTTGTTGACATCTCTTCTCCATCCCCACTAGCATGGCATCATTCCAGAATTCACCTTTTTCCTTTATTCCATTGGATCTTAACTTCACATCACTCTCGATAGCAACAGCAGAATCATCTTCGAGGGGAAAAATACCCAATAACTATAACATTATTTACTACTGTAAAAGAGTAGTATCAATGTTGCTTCAAAATCTGGCTTCAATGACCCTCTCTAGTGTTCTATTTTCTTTACAGAAACCTCCACATTTCAACTGGACTGGACTTCCAATGTTCCTGGATGCCTGGCACTCTTTCATGACACTGTGTCTTATTCAACTTTATCTTCTTAGCATTTCCTTAGTATTTTAATGTATTTTCATCGCCTGTTTTTGCTACCTTTTCTTTCATGAATCAATACTTTGACTTCTCTTTTTGACTCTGTTAGGAAAAACTGTGAAAGATTTGAAAATGAACAACAGATTTCTGGGTAAATTTTCAATGTAATGCTGGCATTTTCTACCTGACCCTTTGGAGATGTCTCATAGCAGGGCAACTTGGAGGGTCTGCTAGATTATCTGATGACTGTAAACTGTAGAACATTTCAGTTCAGTTCAGTTCAGTAATGCAAATAATTATTGTCCATAGAAATACAAATAAACTTTGTTCAGTAGAGATACAATTGATTTCTGGCTTATAGATGATTTCAAACATTACATTATATTGTTCTACAGGGTATGAACCAATTTTTTTGCCTATTAGGAATTTAATTTCAGCTTTGTTGATGAGAGATAAATTTGGATTCTCTTTCAAACCAGTTTTCA
The DNA here is from genome assembly GCF_049115385.1 of Moschus berezovskii. NCBI lineage: Eukaryota > Metazoa > Chordata > Mammalia > Artiodactyla > Moschidae > Moschus > Moschus berezovskii. Next base: position 18,756,621 of record NC_142472.1, read on the forward strand.
AAATCTTCCTGATTCTGTTGCTAATAAACTAAATAGAACATTTTATATCTGTATGAGAGTCATAGGTGTATATTTTTTAAAACTATATTTGAACCATTTTGAAGGGCCCACAGACATATGCAATGGATTCACGTGACAAGGCTAGGTTGTAGGGGCAGTGTATCTCATGGACTATTTAGTTCCTGTACATAATTTCCTTGGTTCCCATGGGACATTACAAGTGGAGATAAAATTTAAAATTTACTGACACTCTTTCATTGTGTTGTGTCTCTCCACTAACTGTGTATTTGGGAAGGGAGAATATGTGCCTATGTACACTAGTACAATAATTTATTCCTTATTGATGGTGATAATAATTATAAAATTGATTTTATGGTGATTTTCTAATACTCTGACGGGTAATGGAAATATATTCTCTGATGAATGAGAAGAGACAAAGAATGTAGTGTGAAAGTCTCTGGTTGCATTTTTTTTTCTCTATTTTTGTGCTCAAGTCAATTAAGAAATTATTGGTGACTGATAATGAGAACAACTCTTACAGATCTGAATCAATGAATGAGTTTTTGTGTGTTTGTATTTACTTTGGACCTTTGCCAAAAACTGTAAAACTGAAGCTGTATGCTCTCTAATGTCCAGTATCCACGTGTCTGAATGCCTCCAACGGAGAAAGGCCTTGACCTCTCTATATGACTATGCAATGTTTCCCAATTTCTGGATGGTTTTTAGAAATTAGACTGTGATGTCTCAAACTAAAAGAGCTTTCTTTGGTTGGTTGTCTAGCTGATATGCTGGGCTTATGGAATCAGGCCTGGGCCTCTGTGTGTCCTTTAGGAGGCTATTTTACAAATCTTTAAGTGGTTGAAAATTGAGAGTAATACAAATTGTTCTTGCTCATTGAAATGTAAATGTGTTTTCCCACTAAAGATACAATTGATATTTGCCCAATAGAAAGTTATATGTGCTCTGCTGTGCTGTGCTAAGTTACTTCAGTCATGTCTGACTCTTTGCAGTCCCACAGACTGTAGTCCGCCAGGCTCCTCTGTCCATGGGATTCTCCAAGCAAGAATACTGAGTGGGTTGCTATGCCCTCCTCCAGGGGATCTTCTTGACCCAGGGACTGAACTCACATCTCCTGCATTGGCAGGGAGTTCTTTACCACTAGTGCCACCTGGGAAGCCCAGAAAGTTATATGCCAAAGATTATGTTTTATGCCTCTAGCTTTGCTTCTGTGAACAGTCATTTCAACATTCTTGAATATCTGCATATCTACCTACATTAACATCTACATCAAATTCTCCTTTTGTTGTTCAAAGTATCCTTTTCACCTGCTTTAACATCTTATGGGCACTCATTAATTAATGAACTAAATAAAATCCTTGGTATCTGTTCATTTTATATTTGAATAGAGTAATGGTTTCAAATTTTTAAAAACTAGTTTTTGCACTTTGTTCATACTTACACATTAAAGAATATATATTTATATTTACAGGTACTAACTATATATTCACAGGAACTAACCAAGTATCCATTTTATAATAGATGATAAAAGGACTTCCCAGGTGGCACTAGTGGTAAAGAATCCACCTGTCAACGCAGGAGACACAAAAGATGCAGTTTCGATCCCTGGGTGGGGAAGATCCCCTGGAGGAGGAAATGGCAACCCACTCCAGTTTTCTTGGGCTTCCCTGATAGCTCAGCTGGTAGAGAATCCGCATGCAGTGCCGGAGACTCAGGTTCGGTTCCTGGGTTGGGAAGATCCCCTGGAGAAGGGAATGGCTACTCACTCCAGTATTCTGGCCTGCAGAATTCCACGGACCGTATAGTCCATGGGGGTCACAAAGAGTCGGACGTGACTTTCACTTTCACTTTCCAGTATTCTTGCCAGGAGAATTCCAAGGACAGAGGAGCCTCTTGGGCTAGGAGTCAGACACGACTGTGTGACGAACACTGCTACTGTTCTTTGCTGTGTTTAGTCCCTCAGTTGTGTTCAGCTCTTTGCAACCCCTTGGACTGCAGCCCATCTGGCCCCTCTGTGCAGGGATTCTCCAGGCAAGAATACTGGAGTGGTTCTCTATGCCCTCTTCAACACTACCACTGCTAGGTACTAAAAATGTAGTTTTTATTATCACAAAAAAACAAGGCCTGCTAAGAAATTTGGTGAAGAAAGGGACATGAGATAAGAGGATGACTAAAATTTTATAACAGCTATTACATTTTGTTCATCAGTGACTCTAAGTAGTAGGAATTGGTATTTATCAGTTTTCTTAATCAGAATTTATGCACAATGATCAATTGAAATGCTCTATACCTGAAAACATTTCCACTGCTGTCTCACAAACCAATTTCATTATGGAGGGTTTGAAAAGGTAATATCTTTCTATAATAAAAATTATAATACTAAATAAACATAATTCTTTAAGTAAAATGCAAATTTTCTTACCTGTAAAATCTGACTTATTGCCTTAATTTTAATTAGTTATATTTTTAATTTCTGAAAAATAATAATTGAAATTACAAATTTGCTTTTGACCTTATGTCTTGAATTCATTTGAATTTAAATCTTCATTTTTAACCTTCTAAAGTCATTACAGCCATGAAATTAAAAGACGCTTACTCCTTGGAAGGAAAGTTATGACCAACCTAGATAGCATATTAAAAAGCAGAGACATTACGTTGCCAACCAAGATCCGTCTAGTCAAGGCTATGGTTTTTCCCGTGGTCATGTATGGATGTGAGAGTTGGACTGTGAAGAAAGCTGATCACCGAAGAATTGTTGCTTTTGAACTGTGGTGCTGGAGAAAAAGAGTCCCTTGGACTGCAAGGAGATCCAACCAGTCCATTCTAAAGGAGATCAATCCTGGGTGTTCATTGGAAGGACTGATGCTAAAGCTGAAACTCCAATACTTTGGCCACCTCATGCGACGAGTTGACTCACTGGAAAAGAGTCTGATGCTGGGAGGGATTGGGGGCAGGAGGAGAAGGGGACGACAGAGAATGAGATGGCTGGATGGCCTCACCGACTCGATGGACATGAGTTTGAGTGAACTCCTGGAGTTGGTGATGGACAGGGAGGCCTGGCGTGCTGTGATTCATGGGGTCGCAAAGAGTCGGTCATGACTGAGTGACTGAACTGAACTGAAAGTCATTTTGCTAACAAATATTTTGCACTGAATATTTTTTTTCTCAGAAATGTATGGAGAACTAAAATTCTAAAGTTCTGACAAAATTGTATTTCTATGTACTTGCTATTTTTCTTAAACTTTACCTTTTATTACAGGTAGAGGTTACCTTATCAAAGTGATTAGATTTTTTTTTTAATTTTTATTTTTATGCTCTTGTAATTGACTGGTTCCATAGTGTTCTTTGCGTATTCAAGCATACAAACAAGCTGCTTTCTGAAAGAAAAGTAAATGAACTAATTTTAAAAATTAAATCTTTATCTCTAAGTAAAAAAAAACTGCAAAATTATAGAAAATAAACACAAAATGGAAAACCTCATATGTATGATGCAACAATTCTGTGGTATATATGACTCATGCAATTAATGTATGATTAACTATAAATTCTTATCGATGTTGAGATATTTTATGTATTAAACATTTTATTTGAACATCCTGTTATTTTCATATGGAATAATTCTTGGAGAAGTCCTAGAACATTTTCATTGTGTTAAATGTTTCCTATGAGTTTGGGGGAAATTAGGAACAAAAATTTCCCTGGTAACAAATTCTTTCAGTTAAGAGAAAGAAGACTGAGAAAACTGCTTATCTACATAAAGTTTCATTTATTCCTTGGTGTTAAAAGTCTATTATGAAAAAAACATTAAATTCAACTTGTAATGATAAAGTTTTATCTAAGAACATCTAAACAAATCAATATTTTAAATGATTAAGCATAAGCCAGCTCTAGCAATTTTAACTATGATAATTGAACTTTCTAAATATTTATAGATACTAAGAAGAAAACCATTCCAGCTGCAGATTTCTTGGAGAAAAAAAGTCCATATATCTTAAAGTGTAAAGAAAGTCAGACAGGTCATTAATCAGATCAAAGATTTTTAAATCACCTCTTTTGGGGACTTTTGACAAATTTTTGTTGTTCAACAGAATATTCATTTTAAAATGAGGTGGTAATTCATTGTAAGAGTAAAACAAAGAGAAAGTAAGCTGTACTCTTTTTGTGGGGATATACAAAATGATCAGAATTACAAAAATCAGAATGGTGTTACAGAATCTCATTTCCAGTAGATGTCAATTTCTGAAAAAATAAAATAGACATGGAAACTTAAAGGGATTTAATATTTCAATGAAATGATAAAATGTTTTTATGTACTACAGCTCTATACATAATAAAATTCCCTCTATTTTTGTCATCACCTTTTTAAGTAATAAGAACAAATCTTAAATATTTACCCACGCAGTTCCCAGTTCCAGTGCCCTTTAGTCTTGCTGTAGAGCCATTTGGTATCATTTTCCTCTCTCTGTGCAGCTCTCCACTCTCAGTACCTTCCTTATAAATTTTAAATGCCTTGGCCTCCTGATGGTCTCTTCTCTCCTATCAGGGACCCCACCCATGCACCTCTGGTTAGGTTGCCCCTCCTTGCAAGGCAGCCTGGGTGGTGGTGGTTTAGTCACTAAGTTGTGTCCAGCTCTTGCGACCCCATGGACTATAGCCCACCAGGCTCCTCTGTCCTGGGGATTTCCCAGGCAAGAATACTGGAGTGGGTTGCCATTGCCTTCTCCAGGGGATCTTCCTGACCCAGGGATCGAACCCAAGTCTCCTACATTGGCAGGTGGATTCTTTACCAACAGAGCACCAGAGAAGCCCTTTCCAAAGGCAGGAAACTGGAGCAGTTACACGACTCACTACTTTCTTTTATAAAAAATATTTATTTATTTGGCTAGGTCAGGTCTTACTTGCAACACGAGGGATCTTCCTTGTGTCACGTGGGTGTGGCACACTGCCTCTCTAGTCGCGGCACACGGGTTCCAGAATGTTCAGGTTCAGTAGTTGCAGTGCGTAGGATTGGTTGCTCTGGGGCAAGTGGGATTTTGGTTCCCTAAGCAGGAATGGGATCCGTGTCCCCTGCATTGCAAGTGACCTGAACAAATGTGTCATGAACTCTAATTACAGATGCATTTTGTGTCTTTCTAATCTATTATTCTTTTCACTCTATTTCATCAACAAAGTGTCATTTCTTAGTACACTACTAAGTCTCAACCCACAGTTTGAAACCAACATGATCCTGATGACTGTAGATACAGAATTAAGATTCTTACAGGTCAAATTTGTTTCATTTATTAAAAATTGCAATAACTGATTTATAATCTGTTTGAGACACGTGGGGGCTTTGAGGAAGATTAGGATTTTAGAGAGCCTTCAAGCCTGTGTTTATTAAATATTAGCTCTGTGTTCATTTGGGGCAGAAGCTGAGTCCCACCTGAAAGGAGGATGGAGGAGGGAGTGAATCGTGTTCTAGCAGGTTTGTGGCACTTAGCATAAGGAAAGTGCTGTAGAACTGGACTGATTCCTTAGATGCCACCCAGCAACACCCACAGATGCAAGGAGTGGTCCCCTTTCCTCAGCCCAAATGGCTTATCTAAGTGTTTCTTCTAAATAGTCTCTTTGAGAGAAGTTCTGGTAAAATCATTTTTCTCCATCTTGTCCCAGTCCAGCTGACATTTTTGTGGTGTTTACAATCCAGTTGTTGACCCCCTGAGAAGATGGCCCACACTTTAAGTTCCAAATTCATTCACATAACATGAACATACTAGGCACATACTAAGCACATGCCACATATTGGACATTCGGTAATTCTCAAGACACATCTATTCCTTCCCTTAATGCTTGGTGCCTAGTAAGGATTTTCCATAAAACATGAGAAAAATGATGTTAGGGTTAATACAATGTCATGGGAGCATAAAACAGAAGTATTTGAGTATTTTTCTGTAAAGGGCTGGGTAGTAAATATTTAACATTTTGTGGGTCATTATGGTCCACAACTTAACTGCTCAACCATGTAAAAGCAGCCACATATAACATGTCAACAACAAGTGTGCCTGTGTTCAAATGAAGCCATATTTACAAACACAGGCAATGGGCCAGATTTCATCTTTGGACCAAAATTCGTGCAACCCTGATCTAAAGGTGTCTAGGGAGAATCAGAGGAGACTTCCTGGAAGAACTCAGTGTTAAAACTGACTCCCAAACATGCATATGCGTGATCCAATAGAGAGAAAGGAGACCCAGAAGAAATGGGCCTAGAAGTGAAGGAGAGATCATGTTCAAAGACCAGAAAGATGCTCAATGTGGATGTAGATTAGTTTTTTTTTTTTTTAATTAAGATTCTTTTTTCAGATGAGTAGCCACTCTAGTACTATTGCCTAGAAAATCCCAAGAATGGAGGAGCCTGGTAGGCTGCAGTCCGTGGGGTCGCTAAGGGTTGGACACGACTGAGCAACTTCACTTTCACTTTTCACTTTCACACATTGGAGAAGGAAATGGCAACCCACTCCAGTGTTCTTGCCTGGAGAATCTCAGGGACGGGGGAGCCTGGTGGGCTTCCGTCTATGGGGTCACACAGAATTGGACACGACTAAAGTGACTTAGCAGCAGCAGGTTCACAAACAAAATTGAAGGTAGAGAAATTTCCCATATATTCCCCTGCCCCCACACAGGAATTGACATTTGACAACTGAAGAGTCCTCACTGACATACCATAATCACCCAAAGACCATAGTTTACACTGTGGTTCACTCATAATTTTGTATATTCTATGGGTTGGGACAAGTGTTTAATGACATGCATCCATCATTATGGCTGCATATAGAGTATTTTTACTGCACTAAAATCCTCTATGCTCTGCCGATTCCTTTTTTCCCCCACCACTGCTGCTGCTGCTAAGTCACTTCAGTTGTGTCCGACTCTGTGCTACCCCATAGAAGGCAGCGCAACTGCTGATCTTTCTACTATCTCTGTAGTTTTGCCTTAGAATGTCATACAGTTGTAATCGTATAGTTTGTAGCCTTTTTATATTGACTTCTTTCCCTTAGTAATATGCATTGAAATTTCCTCTATGTCTTTTTGTGGCTTGATAGGGTCATTGCTATTTAGCACTGAATACTATTTAGCATGACTATTTAGTTCATTGTCTGGTTGTGCCACAGCTCATTTACCAATCACCTACTGAAGGACAGCTTGGTTGTTTTCAGACTTTGGCAGTTATAAACAAAACTGCTGTGTGCAGGTTTTTGTGTAGATTTCAGTTTTCAGTTCCCTTAGGTAATCAGTAAGGAGTAAGATTGCTGGATTATATAGTAAGAGCATGTTTATTTAGTTTTGTTAGAAACCTCTAAATTGTCTTCTGAGTTGACTGTGCTGTTTTGCGTTCACCAGTGATGAATGAGAGTTCCCGTTTCTCCATATCCTCACCAGCCTTTGATGTTGTTGTTGTTGGCCTGATTTTGGCAATTGATTAGGTCGATAGTGGTATCATTTTTTTTTAGTTTGCATTTCCTTGATCGTGTATGGTATGCAGCATCTTTTCTGTGCTTATTTGTGCATTTCCTTTGGTGAGGTATCAGTTAAGATCATTGGCCTATTTTTCAGTTGGTTGTTTGTTTACTTATTGTTGAGTTTTCACAGTTTTTGTATATTTTACATAACAGCCCTTTATCAGATGTATTTTTTGAAACTATTTTCTCGCATTCTGTGGCTTGTCTTAGTACTCTGACATTGTCTTTTTTGGAGCAGAGGTTTTTAAATTTAATGAAGTCCAGCTTATCAATTATATTATTTTTTGGACCATGACTTTAGCATATTATCTAAAAAGTCATCACCATACCCAAGGACATTTAGATTTTTTTCTTATATGATTAAATTAATTAATTAATTGTGGCTCTGCTGGGTCTTCATTGCTGTGCACAGGTTTTCTCTGCTTGCACTGAGCGAGTGCCTACTCTTCATTGCAGTGCATGGACATTCTCTTGTTCTGGAGCACAGGCTCTAGGTCTGTGGGCTTCAGTAGCTGCAACAAGTGGGCTCAGTGCACGGCTTTATTTGTTCCGTGACATATGGAGTCTTCCCGGGCCAGGAACCCTGTGTTGGCAAGCCAATTCTTATCCACTGTTCAGTTCAGTTCAGTCGCTCAGTCGTGTCTGGCTCTTTGTGATCCCATGAACCTCAGTATGCCAGGCCTCCCTGTCCATCACCAACTCCTAGAGTTCTCCCAAACCCATGTCCACTGTACCACCAGGGAAGTCCATTCTCTCCTATTTTGTCTGCTAGGGGTTTTATAGTTTTGTGTTTTATACTTTGGTCTTTGGACCATTTTATGTTAATTTTTGTGGGGGGGTATAAGGTCTGTGTCTAGTTTCTCTTTTATTTTTTGTATTGTGGGTATCCAGTTGTTCTATCACCATTTGTTGAAAAAACTGTGTTTACTCCATTGTGTTCCCTTTGCTCCTTTGTCAAAGTAGTTGACTATATTTGTGTGGGTTCATTTTCAGGGTCTTCATTCAGGTTCCACTGTTCTATTTGTCTGTGTAGTTTAGAATTTGAGGAATATGTGGAACATTATTTTATTCATCCGTCTATCTGTCATCTGAAAACTATTTTCATGTTTAGGGAATTTTCCCACTTTATGAGTCTTGGAAAGAAGCAAAACTCCCTTCCCTAAGTGGGATGAATTGGTAGATGCTTGTATCTTCGGTATTTCTTCTAGCTAAGGCACAGGTATGCAGCCCATCTCTACCAGTCAGACATAGCCATTCCAGACTTCAACTCATCAGCCAACGATGAAAGAGGGAGGAAGATAAATCAGTCCCTCCTTGTCCTTCTTACTGTGTTCTGCGCATATATCTAGCACGGACTTACTAGTGGTTGCAGTTTTGAAATACTGAGGCTTAAGTGGTACCAGAACAGTTCAAGATCTGGAGCTTATCGGTGGTGGTAGAAATTTCTACATTAGGCCAATCCTGCAATGAGATTTTGGGCATTATTCCTCCAAACTGAGCTTCATGCCCAGTTCTCAAACTACCCACAATTCTAGGAGATATTCTGTGGTTTCAATAAACTCCTTGCTGATGACTTGAGCTAGAGTCAGCTTCTGTTGTTTGTAACTAGGAAATCTGATGTATCAAGGGAACAGAGAGATAAATAGGAACCAGTTCCTGAGGACTCCTCAAACCACATTAACACATTTTGAATTTATTATTAGTGTTGTGAGAAGTCATTGAAATATATCAAGGAAGAGAATGATATAAACAGATTTGCAATTTAGAAAGATCACCTTGTAAGCTCCCAGGGAATTTTTTTTTTTTTTTTCTGACTGCTTACTGATCTCTGCTCTGTGCTTAAACTTGTGTCTAACACATAACAGGTAATAAGAAAGTTTTGAATGAATGATGGAAATTTTCATGAATGAATTGGAGGAAGGGGTTCAAGTTTGAAGGGGTTGTAAATCAAATGACAATGGTGACCTGCACTAAGTTAGAGTCCTCGAGGATTCAGTGAAATACATGGATTCAGAAGATTGATATGAAAGAGGCAGAATCTAAATAATGTGCATAGAAATTGCATATTAATATTTTAAAATGCAAATATGCTTTAAAATTAAATTAAACTTACAATGGTGTCAATTTCAATAATTAAATATAATATTAATGGAGAAAGAACACAGGAAAGTATGTGTTGCAAAGATTTTCTCCATCCCCCACACTTGAGCACTGCTTCCATAGATAGAACCATGTCAGGGAATGATGCATGGGTTGAATATAAGCAACTTCCAATGCCAAGAAAGAGAACAAACCAACAGTGTAAATAATCATTTAGTGCTGAAGAGATAAACATAATATCAAAGGCAGTCGCTTCAGCTGTTTAAGTATCCTATTCTTTCCTGCATTATTTGGGTTACCCAGGCTGTCACTTTTTTAATAAGCCTAACAGTGGATTCAGTTAAGTAGATGAGGAGGATTTAAAAGATAAAACCCAGACTGGCGTTCAACACTCCTTTCTCCTAAGCCCTCGGAGACGATTTAATAAGAAGGAGACAGAATATTAATATTTCTGAATTTTTGTTTGGTTGGATGACCTTGGTAAAAGCAAGTAGGCAAATTTAGAAATTAGTTTAATTGACTGTTATTACCTTCCTGCTTTTTCACTGGAATAATTGACTGGTCATTCAAGTTGATTCACTAATGGAGCAGGTAGATAAGTTAGGCAGGGCAAAAAATATCTCCACTGGAGTTCAATAATTTCCCCCAAAGCCTCCTGGCAAATTGCATATGTTAACATGAAATTTCACTTTACATTCTCAAAACAGTACTCAATAATATAGAAAATCAGGTCATTAGTGAATGGCTAGCATAATACTTTTTCGGCAATAGTATGCAGCATTGGTATTCTGAAGAAAAACCACCATCCCCTTAGAGACCAACCAAACTATTTTGATAAAATTAAATCAATAATATTCCAGGCTAGAATGGGAAATGCACATTGTCCAGTTTATTATGTCCAGTGGAAACATTTAGTTGTGAAAGAGGCATGGATTCTTAGCCTTTCTGCTAGCCAGTGAATTTGATCAACTCTTTAACATCTTCATGATGCGATTTCCATTTTGGGGGGAAAAAAGAAATCGAACAATAAACTAGCTTATATATTCTTACCAGTCAGCAACCTCTGGCCTAAAATATGTATTGAGCAGGCAGGACTTCTGGAGTCTAATCTGATGGCTCTAGAAAACTGACTTCAACCTTCTCCCAGCCATACAGGCAAGTACACTGAGAATAACTTTAAGGGAAATTCTTGGCCTCACAGTGATGCTAAATTAACACATTTATCAGACTGCTTATGTGGACGTCAGCCTATGCGGAAAAAGGACTAGGTAAACAGACAGTTCTGCTTTGGGAAGGAAATGGAGCCACAGAAGGACAGAGAAGTATGCAAACTCTCTCATGGCCTGATTTCATCAGCCCTGTTTTCAGACTCTGTCAGGTTCACCGTGATTTATTTAATGAAGGTCAGTGAGAGAACAAACCCAATGCTTTAACTTGAGAAATAAAGCAGGGAAACTGTGTGTACCACTGTAATAAAACAACAAGCTGAAAAGGAAAATTTTCACACGGCCAATAATTTTGTCAACATGCACCAACTAATACGTTTTATTTTACTGAAATGACAGATTGTTTGTGCCTCAGCCACTATAAGTGCAAAACTAACGTCATTAACATACTTTTGTCTCTGCCCTTAGCACAGTGCTTTACAATGGCAAGTGTTGAATAGATACTGCTGAATTAATGAAGAATTTTATCCATGTTCTTCCCATTTTCATGGTCCACAAATTCATGGTCCCTAATCTGAGCTCTGCCCTTGGTGCTGTCTACAAACATTGTGAGTTTTCTCCATCTCTTTGACTTGTCTATATCACAATGACTAGTCCAAACCTTCCCCATTCTCAAGACCTGTGTACACATGCCTGCGAGGTCACTCCAGTCATGTCCAACTCTCTGTGACTCTATGACTGTAGCCTGCCAGGCTCCTCTGTCCATGGGGATTCTCCAGGCAAGAATACTGGAGTGGGTTGCCATGTCCTCCTCCAGGAGACCCTCCCTCTCAAGGTCTCAAGGCCTCCCATAAATTTCTCATCCATATCATCTCTTTTCAAGTTAATTTGTCGCTTACTAATTTAACCCTTGACTGCTTTAATTCCTTTCCTCTAGGCTAAGAAGACAGGTGCTCCCTCCATGTTCAAGTCACTCCATTTCCATCTTATATTGGAGTATACTGACCCCCTCACATTCTTACCAAATCTAACCCCTTTTCTGAACCATTTCCTTCCTCTTCAGTTCAGTTCAGTTCAGTCGCTCAGTCGTGTCTGACTCTTTGTGACCCCATGAATCACAGCCAGGCCTCCCTGTCCATCACCAACTCCCGGAGTTCACTCAAACTCATGTCCATCGAGTCGGTGATGCCATCTAGCCATCTCATTCTCTGTTGTCCCCTTCTCCTCCCACCCCCAGTCCTTCCCAGCATCAGAGCCTTTTTCAGTGAGTCAACTCGTTGCATGAGGTGATCAAAGTAATGGGTTTGCAGCTTGATCTCCCGCTTAATTCTGACATCAACCCATCTTCAAGTTCTGCCTTTTTTAAAAAAACAAAACTATAATGTAATATTTGCTAGCTTTACCTCCGGAGAAGGCAATGGCAAGCCACTCCAGTACTCTTGCCTAGAAAATTGCATGGACAGAGGAGCCTGGTGGGCTGCAGTCCATGGGGTCGCTACTAGTCGGACACGACCGAGTGACTTCACTTTCACTTTTCACTTTTGCACATTGGAGAAGGAAATGACAACCCACTCCCGTGTTCTTGCCTGGAGAATCCCAGGACGGCGGAGCCTGGTTGGCTGCCGTCTATGGGGTCGTACAGAGTCGGACACGACTGAAGCGACTTAGCAGCAGCTTTACATCTCAGCTCCTCTGTCTTTCCTATACCTACTTGGCATTAGTGCAGTTGGTTGCCCTGTCTTCAATCTTTTTGTTCTCAGACCCATGCCCACCTATTACCAGATGGACTTCCATAACCCACAAATCTGCCAGTGCCATTCATTTGCTGTTTTGCTCAGGGTAATTACTACTTTCTGCTCTAACAAACAGCACCAATATCTTAGAAGCTTAAAACATAAGTGTGTATTTCTTGGTCCTGTTAGATTCAGACCCAGGTCTGATGGATCGCCTTGATCGCTCTTTTCCAAGGGATGTCTCAGCGATTCTGTTTGTTCCAGTATGTCAGGCTGACATTCAAAACTGTATCTTTGAAGTCCTATAGAAGTGAAAGAGAATAAGCTGAGGGTCTCGGGATAAATTTTAGGGATGGGTGTGGGCAACATTTCTATTTTTGTTACACCGACTGGCCAGAAGGTCAGTATAGTCTCAACCTAACTGCGTAAAAGACTGAGAAGTTTAATCATCTTGGGCACCAAAGGAAACAAAAACATAGGATTGCAAGCATCTAGCTAATCTCTGCCTGACTTGCTTTCAAGAAGTCTTTAACTTCTTACAGTCTAGAAAGTTCTGGTCCCTGGTTGTGGGTTATAAGACTCATGGGCCAGCATCTCCATTCTCCTTGTCTCTCGTCTTTCTGTGTTTTATATATACCTCTTCTAACTCTTGACCACTGCTCTTTTCTTTCTCTCCCTTTAAAAAATAATTCAGTATCTGTATTTTCTTAGCTGGATACATTTTTCTAGTGAATAGTGTGTGTTGAAAGAATTATGTCTCACAAATTGTGTGTCTTAAGTATCAGAATCAACTACATTTTGAAACTATGTTTACAGAATTCCTTGCTTAAGGAAGGTTTTGCTCTTCTTTGTATGAATGACTGACTCAACAAAGCATTTTCTAGGTGAAAACTTAAGTCTCAATACCTCAGCCACACCTCATAGTTCAGAAATGATGCTGAGAGAAAATTTACAGGTGTCAAAACATGTCCTCTGTCTTAAAGGGCTTTTTTCTCAAAGTTGTCAAGATGAAAACTGTTTTTCCAAATACCTTGTGGCCTATTTCCTTAGCCATTTTCACCAGAGTAAATACATGACTATCGCCAGTGTTTAATTCATAATCTAGAGAGGATTTAGTCACCAGGGCCCAGCGTCTAAGTGGACAGAATAGAATTGACTGTGACCTAAGCTTTATGCTTGGAGATTGTGATTAAAGCCAGTTTTCACCTTCAAAATTATTTTTTTCTAAGAACCATCTGATTAAAACCATTTCTCCATCATATTGTCTGGGTTGAGAGTTAAATGCATTCTAGCCTCTTGACAATTATTCAGAATATACTATCTACCTCATAGGACTGTTATAAGCGAAAATATGATACAACAATAAAGCTTTAAACTGTTGGTTCTTATTATTATTAACATTACCTTGGAAAAATCCATGGAAACTTATATAAACACTCAACACATAATAGATCATCAATAGTTTTCTTAATAATATTTATTTATGGGTTTGAATGTAGTCAAAGGAAATGGCAACCCACTCCAGTATTCTTGCCTGGGAAATGCCATGGACAGAGGAGCCTGGAGGGCTACAGTCCATGGGGTCACAAAGAGTCAGACAGGACTGGGCGACTAAAAGAGAGAGACAGTTCAGTGATTATCTAGGAGAGATGTTTCTGTTACTGTCTTTGAGGGATATTATCTATGAGGAAATTATAGACATATATCTATGAGATATATTTAATACCTGGCGGGCTGCAGTCCATGGAGTCACAAAGAGTCAGACACAGCCCGCAGATGACTAGAAAATGAAACGACTAAGAGCAACAAAGCCTCTCAAACCAGTAAAGAACGAGGAGTTGTCCTGTGTCAAAATATCCTACCTCATGCGGTAACTGTAAATTCCCACAGAGATACGGTGCAGATATTGGAAAATCTTTATATCTAGACATCTCACTTTTGCTAGTTTCACTGCAGGGAGCTTATGCTCGTCTTTGGAAACTAAAGTTTAGCTTTCTACTTAAATAGCCTTGTTAACTCTGAAACCTCTTCCCCGCTCCACCCCCTTTGGCTGCGCTGCACAGCTTGCAGGATTATAGTTCCAGGACCAGGGGATGAACCACTAGGAGGATTTGTGAAGCTAATAAAGATTGTGGCAGATGGGAAAGAAGTATGTTCAGTTGTGTTAGTAGCCCTTGTGAAGGAAACATTAGCGTTAAGGATGACTGGTGTGGGTATGTGATCCCAAGTGTTACATAAAAAATATGTGTGCGTGCTCAGTCATGCCTGTGACCCCACGGACTGTAGCCTCTGTACATGGAATTTTCCGGGCAAGAATACTGGAGTGGGTTGCCATGTCCTCCTCTAGGGGATCTTCCTGACCTAGGGTTTGAACCCACCTCTCCTGCATTGCAAGAAGGGTCTTTCCCACTGAGCCATCTGGGAAGCCCACATAAAGGATATACCAGTTGGTGCTTCTCAGAGAGGCGTGATCTGGGTATCTTGACAGATTCTCCCACTAAGAACGACTAAAAATGCCTAGTGAAAATATAAAGAAGTGTCATTTTAAATTAGTTAATGAGCCAGCAGATGAGTAAAAACTGTTCAGAGGCCCAAAATGAATGAATGTGGTAAGACAAGAAAAGAGGACTCCTGTTGGCTTTTGTCTTGAAGGCATTTGCTGACCCGGACACCTTGAACTTTGGACTTCTTTCCTTCCCCAGATAAGCCAGATACACAGCCCAGAGTCAGCCCAAGATGAGTGAGTACTTTGTAGGACAAACAACCACAAATAAAGCTGGGACCCCAAAGAATTGTACGTATGTGGTGACGGTCAAGTAGAAATATCACCCCTGAGCTTGAAAACATCAAATCCTGAAATAAGGCATAGAATATAAAATAAGTATTTCAATGTGTTTAAAATGAAGGATATATGGACATTTTCACTATATTATTTTTACAGCCTTTCTGATGTTTGAAAATTTTCAAACAAAAAGGAAAAAAACCTAAGGACTAGAAGTAAACTTCTTTAATACAACAAAGGATAAGTATGAAAATGTACAGCAAATATCTTACTTAATAGTGACATGTTAAAAGCATCTGATCAAGGCACTGGTATCCAGTATCAACACTTCTATTTTAAAATGTGTGGAAATCCTAGCAGTAAGGCACAAAAAAGAATAAAGGATGTAGGACAGAGAAAAAGCAATAAAACTTTCTATTTAGATAATACGATTACCACAAAAATTACTCAAATACATTAGAAACAATAATGAGTTTAATAAATCTGCTAGATATGAAACCAACGTATGAAAATAAGCAGAAGTCCTGCAATCTTACCATTGGTTAGAAAACATTTGTTTAAATAAAGTTACCCATTATAAGAAAGAAAGCTGAGCACTGAAGAATTGATGCTTTTGAACTGTGGTGTTGGAGAAGACTCTTGAGATTCCCTTAGACTGCAAGGAGATCCAACCAGTCCATCCTAAAGATCAGTCCTGAATATTCATTGGAAGGACTGATGCTGAAGCTGAAACTCCAATACTTTGGTTACCTGATGCAAAGAACTGACTCGTTTGAAAAGACCCTGATGCTGGGAAAGATTGAAGGCAGGAGGAAAAGGGGATGACAGAGGATGTTTGGATGGCATCACTGACTCGATGGACATGGGTTTGAGCTAGCTAGCTCCAGGGATTGGTGATAGACAGGGAAGTCTGGCATGCTGCAGTCAATGGGTTCACAAAAAGTCAGACAAAAATGAGCAACTGATCTGAACCAATTATAATAGCATTAAAAATACAGAGTGGTTAGAAATATATCTAACCAAATTTGAGCAAGAGATATTTTTAGAGAAAGTTGTAAAACTTGGTGGAGATCGTTAAAGAAAAGCTATGTAAATAGACATCATATTTGGGGTTTAGACTATGAACATTACAAAGGTGTTGATTTTTCCCCAAATTCATCTACAAATTCACTTTGATTATTGGTTTGAAACCAATAAAAACTTCAATAGACTTTTTTTGTGGAACTTGAAAATATGATTCCAAAATTAACATAGAAGGATATAAGGACAAGTATACTTACTCTGAAAAAAGAACAAAGTAGAGGGATTGCCTATGCAGATATCAAGAATGGTCACATAGTTGTAGTAATAAATTCAGTGTTTTGCAAAGGAATAGATTAATTAACTAGTGGAATTGTCTGTTTCAGAAACAGATTTACTCAGTAAAACTTCTTGTATGATTGAGCTGATATTATAGAATGGGTATAAAAGATGGGCTTTTCTATAAATGATTTCTGAACAAATGATCACAAAAAATGGTCATATAAAAGGGAAAAAGTAAAATTAGACGCTACTTCACACCATAAGCCAAAATTATAAAGTTCTATGAAAACAATATATTTATAACCTTTGGGTTAAATCTAAGAGTTTATGAGTGTTTACAGGATATTCTTTATAAACCTTCGGGTTATAAATATATTGAGTATAAAGGATTTTTTTAAACAAGTCAGAACAAAAGCATGAACAATTAAAAAGTGGGTTTTTAAAAGTGTATTTAAATTGAAAACTTCTCTTCATTGAGGGATATAAGGCATTTGTAAAAAAAAAAAAAAGTCACAATAGGGCAAATATGTGTATAATTCATGTAAATAACAAAATATCAGTATCCAGAAAAGATATAAAAATCTCCTACAAGCTAAAAAGAGAGGAAAACTTTAAAAGAGTATTGAGTAAAAGGCTTAAACAATTCTTTACCTAAGAGAAAACCTAATTGGTCAATACATATGAACAATTTGTTTAATCTTATTAGTAGCTAGAGAAATGCAAATGAGAAGCCACAATAAAATAACAACATATTTACCACAGTAGAAAAATTAAAAACATTGAATAATTTTAAGGCTTGTTGAGAATATGGAGCAAGTGCAAACATTCACAGGTGGTAGAATGGTAAAATGGGCAAGATCATTTTGGAAAACAGTTTGACACAGTCTAGTTCATTTGAGATGCACATATTTAGCGACTGAGCAATTTCATTCCTGTCTCAGAGAAGCTCTTGTCCAGGATACATACACAAGTGTTTACTCCGGCACTGTTTGAGATAGCAAAATGCTGGAAACAACCCAAATATCCATTCACAAGAGAACAGATAAATAAATTGTGGCATATTATTCTGGTGAAATACTAGATAATTGAAAATGAATTATAACTGGAAGCAAAACCTTAATTGATTCTCAGGTACATAATGCTGCAGAAAAATGCAGTAAGTATGTTTATACTTGTATGAAGTTCTGAGCCATGCACAATTAAATAATGTATAGTTTAGGGTTACACACTCTGTAGTGAAGTAAACATGTGAAGGAGAATAATTCTATAACAACATTACATTCCAAATAATGGTTACCCTTGAGGGATGTGGTGATTAAACTCTTTGCTCTGGAAAACACAGGGCTTCAAAAGTGATGGTAAATTTTGTTAATTAAATTGAACATGGGTACCCAGATATTTGTGTTGATTATTTGCCTTATGCATATTTAATAAAAAAGATTTTGTATCTGTTCAATATTTAAAAGAATTAAAGTACTGAGTTCAGTTAGAGGCATTTTGATACATCTAGGCTGATCGCCGAAGAATCGATGCTTTTGAACTGTGGTGTTGGAGAAGACTCTTGAGAGTCCCTTATACTGCAAGGAGATCCAACCAGTCCATTCTAAAGGAGATCAATCCTGGATGTTCATTGAAGGGACTGATGCTAAAGCTGAAACTGCAATACTTTGGCCACCTCATGCGACGGGTTGACTCACTGGAAAAGACTCTGATGCTGGGAAAGGTTGGGGGCGGGAGGAGAAGGGGACGACGGAGAATGAGATGGCTGGATGGCATCACCGACTCTGGACATGGGTTTGAGTGTACTCCAGGAGTTGGTGGTGGACAGGGAGGCCTGGCATGCTGTGATTCATGGGGTCGTGGAGAGTTGGACATGACTAAGCGACTGAACTGAACTGAACTGAACTGATCTTGCTTTCTAGGATTATTTTAAAAATTATTCACAGTATTTTAAAAAGTAGCTAGTAAAAAATTAAAAAGGCCAATGGGCGAATGGATGCATATATATATATATGGCTGAGACCTTTCGCTGTTCACCTGAAACTACCACAACATTGTTAATCGACTATACCCCAATTCAAAAGGTTTTTGGTCTTAAAAAAGTTTAAAAAATGTAAAAAAGTCAATGATTTTCAAAAGAGCACTTTTCTGAAAAATTATCCCAAACATCTGCTTATCTTGGTGGATTTCTTTTATAGGCACACCCAGACTGTGTCTACTTAATTCCTACCAAGTTTTGGAAAAATTTATTGACTCAGTCATCATTGAATTCTGGGCTGTACATCCTCGTAGACAGGGTACCCTTTGCCAGGAGCACTCACTATGTTTTCTCTGTATCCCCTTCGCTTTCCTCATGTGACTCCTTACTGCTCACCTGGCAGAACTCAGATATTCTTTATAAGGTTACTTTCTCTACTGAAGCTCTGGAAAATTTTTAAAGAGATGGGAATACCAGACCACCTGACCTGCCTCTTGAGAAACCTGTATGCAGGTCAGGAAGTAACAGTTAGAACTGGACATGGAACAACAGACTGGTTCTAAATAGGAAAAGGAGTACGTCAAGGCTATATATTGTCACCCTGCTTATTGAACTTATATATGCAGAGTACATCATGAGAAACTCTGGGCTGGATGAAGCACACACTGGAATCAAGAATCTGCCTGCAATGTGGGAGACCTGGGTTCAATCCCTTGGTTAGGAAGATCCCCTGGAGAAGGGAAAGGCTACCCTCTCCAATATTCTGGCCTCGAGAATTCCATGGACTATATAGTCCATGGGGTCACAAAGAGTCAGACATGATTGAGCAACTTTCACTTTATCTAAAGATATTGAATATATTTCTCTGTTCTATACAGTAGGATCTTGCTGTTTATCCATTCTATATATAAAAGCTTACATCTGCTAACCCCAACCTCCCATTTCATCCTTGCCCCAACCCCCTCTCCTTTGGCAACCACCAGTCTATTCTCTATGTCCACGATTCTGTTTTTGTTTCATAGATAGATTCATTGTGTCATATTTTAGATTCCACATATAAAAGATATCATATGATATTTGTCTTCCTCTTTCTGACAGTATGATCTCTCGTTGCACCCATGTTGAAGCAAATGGCACTATTTCATTCTTTTTAAGGCTGAATAATATTTCATTGTATACATGTACCATTTTTTTATCCATTCATCTGTTGAGAGACATTTAAGTTATTTCCATGTCTTGGTTATTTCAAATAGTGCTGCTATGAACATAGGGGTGCATGTATCTTTTTGAATTAGAATTTTGTCAGTATATATGCCCAGAATTGATGGATTACATGGTAGTTGTATTTTTAGTTTTCTGAGGAAACTCCATACTGTTTTCCACAGTGGCTGCACCAACTTACATTGCCAGCAACAGTGTAGAAGGGTTCCTTTTTCTCTACATCCTTTCCAGCATTTGCTGTTCATAGACTTTTTAATGATGGCCATTCTGACTGGTGTGACGTGGTACCTCAATGTAGTTTTGATTTGCATTTCCTTAGTAATTAGCAAGGTCGAGCCTCTTTTCATGTGCCCATTGGCCATCTGTGTGTCTACTTTGGAGATTATATTTAGGTCTTCTGCCCATTTTTTTTATTGGGATGTTGGGTTTTGTTGTTGTTGTTGAGTTGTGTGAGCTGTTTATATATTTTGGAAATGAAGACCTTATTACTTGTGTCATTGGCAAATATTTTCTCCCATTCTGCAAGTTTTTTTGTTTTCAAATGGTTTCCTTTGCTGTACAAAAGCTTGAAAGTTTGATTAGGTCCCATTTATTTATTTTTGTTTTTATTTTCTCTTGCCTTGGGAGAAGGAATTAATTCTTGAGCCTGGAACATCTTGTATCAGAAAGTAAGGAAGGACTTTAAGACTGATGAGGACATACCAAAAACGCATCAAAGCCAGCCTGAAGGACTTTCCCCTGGCCGAATTTGGAACAACTGGGCTTTGAAAGAATGATGGTAATGAAGATATTGCAGTGACTTAAAAAATAACTCGTGAGACCATAGTCATGATAAAAAAGACACAGGGAAGAAGGAAAGGGAAGCTCTTCTTTACCGATGCATTCATGTTAAAAAAAAAATAAAGATATAGGGAAGGAGGAAAGGGAAATCTCCGCTTTACTAATGTATTCTGATATATGTGGTGAGAATCACCAGACGGAAAAACAGTCACCACGTCACAGCCCCAAATGTAATAATTGATTCAGGCAAGGATCAGCCTGGGAAATTTCATCCATGCTGAAGTTTTGGAGTGAAATATTATTGGGAAACAGAATATGCACACGGTTTCAAAGTACCAAATTGTCATATAGTTAATTACAGAGGTGCAAAAGTACCTTTATAATGAAGAAGTATGGCACATCCCACCTCTACCGAGTGACTGAACTTAATGTCACCAGTAATGGGAGAAACAAACAATACTTGCTATCTGATATTATGTACCACGAAGAACTAACATCATGATATGACATTCTTGTCAAAAATATTTCATCTGAATCTATTCATGAGGAAAGAACAGGCATATTCATCTGAGGGTCATTCTACAAAACAACTGGCTTCGACTTTACTGACTCTTAAAATACGTCATCAAGATGAAAAACTGCTCTGAAGGAGATCAAAGAGACTTGGCAGCCAAACGCAATGTGTGGTCTTTGGTTGGTCTTTGATGAGACCAAACATAAAAGACACAGAGAAAACCAAAGGATTTTGAATATTGCTCCATTTTAGATGATATTATTAATATATTAGTGTTAACTTTCCTGAGCGTGTCAATGGCACTATGGTTATATAGGAAAATGACCAGGTTTTTAGGAGTTTCACGCTGAAGGGGTGAAATACAAGGAGAGGCAACCTCCAGATCCAGCTAGTTTTCCTTGTCTGTCTTTGCCTTATTTCAGTAGAGGACCTGTAGATGTGGGTAAATGAGCCTTTAGTTGATTCCAGGGCATCCACTCCAGCTGTCTGGTCTTTCCTGCTGAGTTCCCAGATATCACGGGATAGAGATAAGTGACCCTGACTCACTCTTCCTCACTGAATTTCAATTCTTCAGAATCTCTGAATCTAATAAAATAGGTTTTTTAAGCCTCGATATTTAGGGTTAATCTGTCATGCAGCGATTGTGACCAGAACAGAGAGATAAGGGGTAGGTAGGTTCTGTTGATGGATTAATTGAAGTCTAATATTAGTGCTTCCTTTATACGATAAGTCCTCTTTTTTTTTTTTTTTTTTGCCTAGTTCAGAGATAGCTCCATCTACATCCCTTATTGTTCTGTTGACACCAGGGTTTCTCTGTGTTTGACCAAAGGACAAGAATAGCACAGTCCTAATTATCTTTTCTAAGTTCTTCCTGATGACTGGCCTTTTCAATCTCTGTGATTAATTCTAAGTATTCGATTAGCCTGGAGGTGGGTGATGAACTTATATTTGCAAAACCACTTTTTCTCAACCCTTTGCTAGTCTCAGACAGATGATCTTGCCCCTCACTTTTAGAATATGGGGGCAGGTTATCACCTGATTACATTCTCAGCTTTAAAGTTAAATCTCTGTACCACAGGAAATACTCGGCTACATGAGGATTTAGGTTTAACTTCCTCAGGATATATTTGAAAATCCATATTGCTCTTCTTTTTCATTTGACCAGAAGTTTTTAAACCAATAACTCTGTGTAGACAAAATGCTAACGTATTATGATTTTGAGATATTATAATTCTGATGCTTAATATTCTCCATGAGTTCATGTGCTAAATTTCAAATATTCTTTTCATTAGAGATGCTCTTAACTTATATTAAGTGTGTATACGTACATGCCCAAATCCCCAATGTGTGTTTTTGGTTTTTTTTTTTAGTATTTAAAGTTTTAATTCTAGAGTAGTTTTATACTTACAGAAAAAATTGCAAAAATAGTATAGAGAGTTCCTTTGTACTTTATATCCTTTGGAAACTATTGCTGATATCTTGTATTACTATGGCATGTCTATCATAACTAACAACTAACTCTGGTGTATTTTTATTACCTGAACGCTACGCTTTGGTTTTTTATTGTCATTAATTTTTCCCTAATGCCCATTTTCTGTCTTGCATTCCTGTTTAAAATAGCACTTTACATTCAGTCATCATGTCTCCTTAACCTCCTCTCTGTTGTAACAGTATTTCAAACTTTTGTTGGTATTTTATGACCTCTACAGTTTTGAGAAGTACCAGTCATGTATTTGGTAGTATGATCCTTGATTTGGGTTTGTCCAATAATTTTTTTTTTCATGGTTAGATTGGAGTTATGAGGTTTTGGAAAGAAGACCATAGAACAGCATATCATAAGTAAATGCCATCAACATGCCTTTCCACTGCGGACGCTGACCTTGGTCACCTGTATACAGTGGTGTTTGTCAGCTTTCCCACTGTGTAGTTTCCTCCCTGCCTCCTTCCCACATGGTTTCCTCTGAAGGCAAGTTCACTAAGAGTGGCTCGCATCTCCAGAGTAGGGAGTCATGTTCTACCTTTGTAGGGAGCAGCTTCTCCCTAAATTATTTTTAATTCTTCTGTGTGTGAGATTTGTCTATTCTTGCCCATCCATTTATCTATTCTTTGATTGATATGAGTATAGTCTCAAGGATATTTACTTAATACTTTGGGTTATAATCAAATTCTATGTTCTGTATTCTGTCTTTCATGTTGTTCCAGCAATTGCCAATGGGAGCTCTTTCATTTCGCTTCTGCTTCCCTTTAACATACTCCCATTATTTGTTTTTTGAGAATTCCCTTCCTTTCTGGAATGAGAAAATGCTCTAATATCAGGTTACATATTCCCTGTCCCAACCCTAAAATCAGCCGTTTCTCCAAAAAGCCCTAGTTTCTTTTATTGATCTCAATGTATTTTTGTGTTTTTACATTATGTAAACATGTACTATTTCTGTTTTTTTTAAGCCACTTTTAAAATTCTCAGTGTGCATAATTGGTAATCTGCTGTGACATCCTTGCTATCAGTGAAACTTCTAGCAGAATGAAGAACCCCTCCCTCACTCTAATCTTTGCTTGTCTACCCTAGTTTCGCATTATGATTGCTGTAGAGATTTAAAAATATACAGATTTTCAGGCTCCTCCTGAGGCCAATTAAATAAAAATACTGGAATTAGAGCTCAAGCATGAGGACTTTTTAAAAACATCTTTAGGTAATTTCTCATTTGTAATCAGGCTGGGAACTACTATGTTAAATCTTAATTCCATCAAAATCGTAATGGCTACTTTGAACTCTCAGTGTTCTTTTGTTAAGAACAGACAACAGGGCTAATTTTATTATTCAGAAAGTCTCCCAAAACATGTGAAATGAAAAAATTGAATTCATGTTCCACTACAAAGCATTTTGTTGCTCTGACAAACTTTAGTCATATGGGCTGTGAAAGACAGGTATTGCAATGAAGCAAACAGTGAAACTTTAAACAATTACAACTTAAAGTCTACAAACAATAGTTTTACAGAAAAGCAACAATATTCTTAGAACTTGAAAAATATAAATCTTGTATATTGATTAATATATTAATAATAGATTAATCATAATAAATTAATTAATCATACCATTAACCTAATGGTAACATTTCTAATTGATGGTTTTCTATTAAAGAAAGAAAAAAGAAGTTAATTTGATCAGTTAATCTAGTGTTTAATAACCCAATCAGTTCACTCGGTCATGTCCAACTATTTGCAACCCCATGAATCACAGCACGCCAGGCCTCCCTGTCCATCACCAATTCCCAGAGTTCACTCAAACCCATCTCCATTGAGTCGGTGATGCCATCCAGCCATCTCATTCTCTGTCATCCCCGTCTCCTCCCACCCCCAATCCCTCCCAGCATCAGAGTCTTTTCCAGTGAGTAAACTCTTAGCATGAGGTGGCCAAAGTATTGCAGTTTCAGCTTTAGCATCAGTCCTTCCAATGAACACCCAGGATTGATCTCCTTTAGAATGGACTGGTTGGATCTCCTTGCAGTCCAAGGGACTCTCAAGAGTCTTCTCCAACACCACAGTTCAAAAGCATCAATTCTTTGGTGATCAGCTTTCTTCACAGTCCCAATAGTTGGAAAAATAAACAATTTTTAGCAAGATATTGGGATAATAGGAAATGAAAACCTCCCTTTCCTGATAAAATTTAGAAGTAATGGACTCTAATGAGAGTTTGTCATGATTTGGGGTGAGCCAAGTTCTTTTTATTTTCCACAGTTGAAGCAGCTGGACCTTGCATAGGTTTTGGGAAGTAGCTGGGTTTTGGGAAGTAGCTGGGTTTTGGGAGTCTGGAGGACTTTTCAAGTAAAACAATACAACTAAAGACCTTTAATTATCGAAAAGTGACACAAAGGGGCCTGTGCAAGTGAGAGATCCCGCAGGTATCCTGGTTTCATCCAGAAAGGAGAGAAAAGGCAATGAATAGAGAGGCAAGTTCCTTGCCTCAAGACCTAGGTCAGGTCTTTGCAGGCAACATTTTTCAGTCACACCCAACTACGAGGGAGGCTGGGAAATTTAGCATCCTGCACAAAGGGTATATAGACTGGGGAAGTGTTAGTTGCTCAGATTTGTTTGGCTCTTTGCAACCCCACAGACCAACCCCACATAGCCCACTAGGCTCCTCAGTCCATGGAATTCTCCAGGCAAGAATACTGGAGTGGGTCGTCATTTCTTTTCCAGGGGCTCTTCCTAACCCCAAGGGATGGAACCCAGGTCTCCTGAATTTCATGTATTCTTTACTGTCTGAGCCGCCAGGGAAGCCCAAGTAGATTGGGAGACCACTGGCGTCTTCCTCTCAGAGGGAGAGGATGAGGACTCGGAGCACAGACATTACAGAGGTTCTCAGTGGAAGGAGCTACTTCAAAGAGGCCAGCTGTTCCCAAGATCAAAGGTGAAAGTCCCAGGAGTGAGATTCTGATGAGTGGAGAGGAGTGCATATGGAAATAGGCTTGCTGGGGTGGGAAGGCAAAACAAAGCCTACTGGGCAAGGACCCTCCAGGAGCCTTTGGGTAAGGGAGTGTGAGAACCAGAGCCTCAGAACTTATCATCTGACCGTGACTGACACCTATGGGGGAGGGAATTCCCTAGGAGGAAACTGGAGTGTTGTTAGGAGAGGAGACACACAATTTTTATGTCCAAATTGGCACATATGTTCTCCACACCCTCTTTGAGAGACAGAGAGAATGAACTGGTAAGCATATAGTTATGGAATGTGATCAATTCTTTAATAGAGGAAACAGAGGATGAAATTTGCAATTATTTCTGGGATGACTGAAGCTGAGGGTACAGTGGTAAATTTTAAGCTAAATCTTCAAAGGATCAGGAGTTTTCTAATTAGATAAGAAAGGGAAGTATGCCCAAGCAAAAAGATCATGGACCAGGATAGGTTTTGAATAGGGCCATCTTTAGAAAAATAATACAAGTTTACAACTCCAAAATTAATATATGAAAATGAATTTGTTTCTACAATGAGAAAACATATTCACAGCAAATTACCCATCTTGGAAATTCATAGTCCCTTTCTTCTGAGTTCCCTTTAGGTGATTTAATAGAGATGGCTTCCATAGACATATTTCTGGATTGTTTCTGTCCCTTCCTAGAATGTTCTACTCAACTACCTTCAGCAATTTCAGGGAAAGACTGGAGGTCTGTTTCTCACTAACTTCAGAAGCAATAGGCCTTCTTTGGCTTGTGAAATGGTGTCATGGTTTCAGGAATTCCAAATGATTTTACTTCCTGTGATTACAGCTGGAGCTGAGGTTAGACACCCAGTCCAGTGTCAATGGTAAAGGATTTTACCTGTCATCCTATGGAGCTCTATTTTGTAGGACATGGAGGCTTTGAAAGATTTTATGTGAAAAGTTACATGATTACATTTACATTCAGAAAGATGCTTCTGAAATATTTAAGGCCTAGGTAGAAATCCAGAGAAGTGAGTTTAGTAAGTATTAATGCTTGTTGGAAACCATTTAAAGTAGCCTAAAAATTAAAATGATTACTGAATAGTGAAAGCAGAAGGGATGTATTAAGGAAATAATCACCAAGTAGAATTGAAAAGAACCTATAAGAAAAAGAGTCAAGTATGCAATAACTGATGCAATAAATAAAAATAGATGTCATTTGAGCACTGGAAGCCATTAATATTTATCTTGTATTTATATTTGTATGAGATGAAAAGGTAAAATATGGCAAGAAGGTAGAAGTAGGTGAACACAATTTTAGAAAGGCTAGATTGTAATCTTTTTGGCAAGAAGAAAGCCTCCATCTAATTAGATAATGTGCTCTTCTATAATGAGGAAGTTATTTTAAAAAAACAGGGAGTAAAAGATACTACATAAGTATAATTATTATTCAATTTGATACATAGTATAATATCTATGTTGTATCTTAATAAGCATGACAGCACTTATTACAGCTTAGCGAGGGAAAATAAAAATTGGTCTTTGCAATTAACCTTATCCACATGTAAATGAGATTAATTAGTAGTTTTTCCTTTCTAATCTTTTGGGGAAAGCAGATAATTGTAATTATACTGTTTATGCAAATTGTATCCAAATGTGCAACAGGACACAATAGTTTGCAAATTAAAGTTCAAATAGAAAAATTATTCTAAAATTTACCTTTAGAATACTAGGAAACCCAATTAGAGCATATGAATGAAATGTTACCAACAAATATAAATATTTTTCCCAAGGGAAGTAGCTTTTTATTTAATGTTATTAATGCTTTTGCTCCCCATATAACTTATTCAATGAGGTTTAACATGTGTTTCAAATTTTTTTTTTCTTATAATGAAGTAAGTTTGAAATTCTAAGTAAAATATTTTTTAAAGTTAATATATTTTCTTCACAAAAAATAGATTTTGACTGAAAGACAGGAAAAGCTT
Source organism: Moschus berezovskii (assembly GCF_049115385.1). Lineage (NCBI taxonomy): Eukaryota > Metazoa > Chordata > Mammalia > Artiodactyla > Moschidae > Moschus > Moschus berezovskii. The sequence goes on from NC_142472.1 coordinate 18,784,114, forward strand.
GATCCCCACTTTCCAGAGAAGAGAGTAAAAACAAACTTAATATTGTTACAAAATTAAGATAAGAACTTTTATGTTCTGATTTCTGGTTCATTGTTCTTTCCCACACATTCATGACCTACAGAAGAGGGAAAATCATTTTCTCCATTACCAGGGTTATAAGGTTTCTCTTAATAATCTGGTTTTTTTTTTTTCATCTCATTTTATTGTGGGGGAAATGAAATGTACATTTCATTTGCAGAATAACAGAAAACAGTTCTTTTGGTCAGTTTCAGAGAAGATCAGAATAAAATTTCTGTTCATGCCTTGAGTGAAACGATTAAGATATGCATTTATTGCTTTATTTAGTGAACAAACTTTAATATTTACTGTGACGAGGTCTAACATAGACCCTAGGGAAAGGGCAAGTACAATGCAGTTCCTCCCCTCAGGGAGAAGGTGTGGAGACAAATGTACATGATATGCAAACCTAACAGAAGTCTGTACAGCAAAATGCACAGAAGTAGAACAAGCAACTTTGGGGAAAAGACGTGCTAAAGAATGGTTGATGGAAGAGAAAAGTAAGAGCGGGCACATCAGGTAGACAGAACACATGCAAGAGCCCATATAGACGCACGGTGTTTCTTCAGACAGGATTGTGTGTGGGGCAAAGACTGACGGGAATGTCAGGGTCAGTTGAATTCACTGAGTTCTGCTGACACAGTGTTTTTTCAGACCATTTCTGTGTACTGCTGAGAGTTTAAGTCATCATCTTATTTGCTTGAAACAATGAAATAGTCACCCTAACTGTCTCACTGAAAAGATGCTTGTCCACCCACCAATCCTTTTTCTATATTGCAGCCAAAGTAATCTTTATATAAAATGTTACAGATTATGTCATTTCCCTGTTTTAAGCTCTTTAATTTCTTATTGTCTTTAAGATAAAAATAAAATCTTTAAGATGAATTGTATGATCCTCTACAGTCTTTCTTGGCTACCCCTTCCACACATGTGTGTGCTTGCTCTGTGGTCTTATATCTCTTGGGGTTCCCTATTTTTTCTATTCTATTTCTAATGTAAGTTAGTCACTGGATAATTGGAGTGAAGTCTGCCTTGAGAGACTCATTTTATTTAGGAATTTATTCATTTATTTGCAAAGGTTATGATCAAATGATACCCTACTCCACTATTCTCGCCTGGAAAATTCCAAGGACAAAGGACACTGGTTGGCTGCAGTCCATGGGGCCACAAAGAGTCGGACACAACTGAGCGACTGAGCGCATATGATCAAAATAGCCTCAAGATGAGACCCTTCTAGGGACTAAGCCATTGTCACAATCCTTTCTGATTTGGAAATAACCTTAGATACCAAGGTTTGGTATCTTTGGTCTGCTTGTTATAAGACCTCCTCTGGATGCTGAGGTTATGATAAAATCCCATTCTCTTCCTGAAAAGAGACAGTGACAAATATCCATAATCTGAGAATCCTGAATCCCTGTACTCAATAGCTAGTATTTTAGGAACTGTCGTGTAGAAAATATATAATTTTATCAGTCAGGGTTAAACCAGAGAAGAAGAATCAGCATGTGTGTGTGTGTGTGTGTGTGTGTGTTTATCTATCTAGATTCATATACATTTTCTATCTACCTACACACATATATATGTGTTTCTATACATGATGGGAATCCAACCTCTGCACTCATATAGTTCCCTAGGAGGAGTCAGACTTCTATGGTGAAGAGTTGGGAGTGCCCTGTGGTTGAACCTGAGTTTTGGGGAAGAGGAGAACAGTGTAGGAGCATCTCTGCAAGCTGTTAAGTGCAATCATGTTAGACAATTGTGGACAACTAAGACTTACTGAGACTTGGTGTAGCACAAAGAACCATGATAACAGCCAATGATTACAGTCATCTAAGCTTCCTAGGTAGCGTTAGTGGTAAAGAAACTGCCTGCCAAAACAGGAGACATAAGAGATACGGGTTTGATCCCTGGGTCAGGAAGATTCCCTTGAGGAGGACAGGGCAACCCATTCCAGTATTCTTGCATGGACAATCCCATGGACCGAAGAGCCTGCTGGGCTACAGTCCATAGCGTCGTAGAGACTCAGACATGACTGAAGTGACTTAGCATGCATAGTCATCTAGTACTGATATGTTGGACTTTGTTTGGCATAAGGAGCAATGAATATGATAATAAAGGATCATGAATGTCGTCTACGCATTGAGGATTATCATTTGATCTAAAAGTGGGAGGGAATATTGGATGATCTACCTGCAGTCTTATATAAAAGTCGCTCAGTTGTGTCTGACTCTTTGTCACCCCATGTATCATAGAGTCCATGGAATTCTCCAGGCTAGAATACTGGATTGGGTAGCTGTTTCCTTCTCTAGGAGATTTTCCCAACCCAGAGACTGAACCCAGGTCTCCTGCATTGCAGGCAGATTCTTTACCAGCTGAGCCACCAGGGAAGCCCAAGAATACTGGAGTGGTAGCCTATTCCTTCTGCAAGAGATCTTCCTGATCTCTTGAGCCTGGGTCTCCTGCATTGCAGGTGGATTCTTTACCAGCTAAGCTACCAGGGTGACCTGTGGCTAATCCAAGGCAAGTTTTATTTCATTCGGCGTGTTAAAGAAGTGTGGCATAGATGTTTTGAATCCATACCCCCAAATTACCAGAAAGTTGAAAATTCTTGTCCAACATAAATATCTGCAGGCTGCCACAGTGATGATAACCCTGTTGGGGAATTGGTGTGTGGGGATAAGGGTAGCATCTTGAACATCTTTTCTTGTTTGAAGCTCATCAGATGACTGTCACACTGTTAGATTTGAAGGGATTCTACAAAATACCTAAAAACCTCAATGCAGAAATACAGTCTCATTGGCAGAAGGTTCAGGATTAAGTAAAGGTTCAGTGAAGCCTTATTTGCTGAAGGACTGAATTTCTTTGGAATTACCCTTGAGGATACTGAGACAGGAGAGAGATTAAAGATGATTTTAAAGGCCCCTCCTTCAGACGTCACATTTCCAAAACTATTGGTCTTCTTTCTGAACAGGGAGCAGCTCACTCTGTCTGGGAGTGGGCAAGAGAGACTTGGACATGAGAAAAAGCTCTGTTTTCACAAACTCGGACAGAGCAGCTGAAACCCAGACTGAAGCCCTGGCTCAGGTGGCGTGGGGTGTGTGCAAGGCTTGTGGGTGCTCAGTTGCTCAGTCGTGTTGACTCTTTGAGACCCTATGGACTGTAGCCCTCCAGGCTGCTCTGTCCATGAAATTCTCCAGGCAAGAATACTGGAGTAGGTTGTCATTACCTTCTCCAGGGGATCCTCCCAACCCAGGCATACAACTTGCATCTCCTGCCTTGCAGGCAGGTTCTTTACCACTGAGCCATCGGGGAGGCCCCTTGTATACAAGGCTATTCCTCTTCTAATGGAAAAGATAAATGACCAGAAATGGAGTGTGCTGGATGGAGGAATTTGATCTTTGACTACAACATTTTTTTTCAGATTAATGCTTCAGTGTCATGTCTTAGGAACTAAGGAATGCTAAGGATTAATGGACACTCTTACAGGCTCCAACTGTGGAGGCCATTTCTTTCCTCAGAGGGGATGAAGTTTTACTGACCGAGATGTTGCAACATAGCAGAACCAGTCCTCAAATTTTGTTTCTGGGCATTAATCAGATGGTTTTATTTCATAACAAAAGGGCCCTGAATCTGTACTCTATGTCTTAAGATTTTTGACATAGCATTAAATATTTTAGAGTGCTATCTTATCAGAATGAACCATTATACCCATGGGTCTGGGGCTCTTTATCCCCTTTAAATTTGTGGCAGAAGGTACAAGTCCCCCCAGATCTGTATCCAACCCTAGTGGCCCACAGACAATAACAAGAGGGGATGTTCCACCACTGAAAATCACAGATTGCTTTTGCCCATCTTGAGATATCTGTAGGTACTTTACAACTTTCTGGCCTGATGACCAGATCCAAATCATGCACATTTCTCTCTGACTTTATTGCCAGAACCTACTCTCTGGTACCAATTTCCATTTAATATTCTTTGGATGAAAGCACAGAGAGTGATTCTAAGCCTCTCATAAAAATGATTGGCTGGTACCTGCCAAAACTGAACAAAAAGCTGAACAACCAAGTCTCAGAATATACAGAACCACTGCAGTTCTGGGGATCTCAGTACAAGAATTTATAACCTTTATTCTTTTTAGCACCTGCTGTCAGACACCATCAGATGATACGTTGAAAACAAGGTTCCTGGTGGAAAAAAACCTCGATTAGTCTAACTTGGGTCAACCTGTCTTTAAGGCACGAAGGCTGGGTCTAGGATCAGGATGGGAGAGGAGATTAGAAGTATTGACCCGAAAGTAAGTAGCTACTTTAGGTTGTTATGTTTCCTTGCATCTCTGAAGATGAGTCTAGTGATCCACTTTAAAGACAAATATTGTATATTAACACACGAGCATGGAATCTAGAAAGATGGTGCTGATGAACATATTTGCAGAGCAGCAACGGAGATACAGACATAAAAAGCAGACTTGTTGACACAGTGGGGGAGGGAGTAGGTGGGACAGATTGAGAGAGCAGCACGGACACGTAAACATTACCATATGTGAAATAGATAACCAGTGGGAACTTGCTGTGTGACACCGGGAGCTCAACCCAGTGCTCTGTGACAACCTAGAGGGATGGGATGGAATGAAAGATAACAGGGAGGTTCAATAGGAAGGGGGCATATGTATACCTGTGACTGATTCATGTTGATGTATGGCAAAAACCAACACAATATTGTAAAGCAATTACCCTCCAATAAAAAATTTTTAAAAAAAGCAATGGAATATTGTTGGGCCATAACATTTTGTGGGCCATATCCCTTAATAATTGGAGTACAGATACATACATAAGTGACAGATGAATGTGACTATGTTTATCACCCATTATGGAAAAAATTGTCATTAACAAGCCCATGCATGTGTTGCTTCAGATGTGTCCGACTCTGTGTGATCCTATGGACTGTAGCACACCAAACTCCTTTGTTCAGGGGATTCTCCAGGCAAGAATACGAGAGTGGATTGCCATGCTCTCCTCCAGGGGATCTTCCCAACCCAGGGATCAAATCAGCATTTCTTATGTCTCCTGCATTGGCAGGCAGGTTCTTTACCACTAGCGCCACCTGGGGAGCCCTTAATGAGCCCATATGCAAACACAAAATATGTGATTTTGACTTCATCCTGGATGATGGTGATGGTGATGATAATGATTTATACTCATAGCATTAGTGGGAGTAATTCCTAATTGTGTGGTATCTTGCAACTTAATCTTTCTGAGATAGTTTCTTCCTTCATAAAGCAGAGATTACTATTGTAATATATCTGGATAATACATACAAATTCTGTTTCTGAGATTGGTAGCTCTCATTCCTTTAGACTAGGAACTGACTCTCTTGGATCTATGAATTGCTCAACCTACTGTTTTCAAGCATCATTTTTTGATCTGGTCACTGTATTTCTGAACCCAGCATGTCAAAATTGCCCATCTTGAATATTATTTCCCATAAGAAGATTATATCTTTTCAAGTGATATTAGAAAGAAGGTATGCTATTATTTACGTATGTTTTGAATGATTCTTGGATAATTGCCATCCGTGCATTTAAAGTAGAATATTTTCAAAATTATATTTCTATATTATAGTATATAAACTTTATGGCATACATTAAGTAAAGATGATGATTGAAATATGTATTACTGAAGACATTTTTATGGCATGCTTTTATAGTGCTTTATCTGTAAAGAGCCTAGATTCTCAATCTATTTGCCCTAACACATGCATATAAGTAATCATATCATATGTTTATATATTTGTTTAGTCTTATTGTCACTGTAATATTTCTTAGTTAACTGTTAGCCTCCAGGCTACTTTTTTTATAAGCCCCTAAAGTCAAGGATATCTTGTTAATTTTACATGTACTACCCTAGTTGAAAATTATCATATTAGTTATCCAGTGCATGCATGTTAAGTCGCTTCAGTAGTGTCTGGCTCTTTGCAACCCACTGAATGGTAGCCTGCCAGGCTCGCTCCCCTGTCTGTGGATTCTCTTGGCAAGAATACTGGAGTGGGTTGCCATGCCCTGCTTTAGGGGATCATCCCAACCCAGGGATCGAACCTGCATCTCCTGTGTTTCCTGCATTGCAGGCGGATTCTCACTGCATTGCCACCAGGGAAGCCTGAGTTATCTAGTGCTATATAACAAATCATCTCAAGAATTAGTGACTGTATTGGAATGATCTTTTGGTTGCTGGGGTGGGGGAGGGAGGGATGGGGAGTTTGGGAAGGTCATGTACACACTAAATTTAAAATGGATAACCAACAAGGACCTACTGTATATTCCATAGTATTCTGCTCAATGTTATGCGGCAGCCTGGATGGGAGGGGAGCTCGGGGGAAAATGGATTCATTAATATGTATGGATGAGTCCCTTCACTGTTCACCTGAAATCATCACAACATTGTAATCGGCTATACTCCTATACAAAATAAAAAGTTAAAAAAAAACCTTAATGGCTGTATTAATTTGCTAGGGCTGCTGTAACAAAATAGCACAGACTGAGTGGCTTAACTAACAGAAATTAACTTTCTTGCAGTTTGGAGGCTAGCAGTCCAAGATAAAGTGTTGTACTAGATTTGATCCCTTTGGAGGCTCTCCTTGGCTTGTGGATGGCCATCTTCTTACTGTGTCCTCACATGGCCTTACCTCTGCCAGAGCCTTCAATCAGCAACTTACTGACATCCCTTCAGAGTTTTAGCAATTACAAATCGCAAGAGTACTTATGAATTGTACTTTTATATTTGTTTTCATTTAAGGTAAATTTCCCACTTGCAATTTTAAAAGAAGGGATTTGCAGACAGCTGGGGGGGGGGGGCGGGAATAAAAACTAGTACAGCTGTATAGAAAACAAGATAAAGATTTCCCAAGAAATTGAAAAGAAAAATCACTTTATCATTCAATTACTCCTCTTATGGGTATATATCCAAAGGAAGCAAAATGACTGTCTTAAAGAGATATCTGTATTCCTATGTTCAGTGCAGCATTGTTCACGATAGTCAATGTAAGAAGACAACCTAAGTAGCTGTTGACGAATGGATAGAGAAAATGTAGTATATATAAACAGTGGGATATTATTCTGCCATAAAGAAGAAAGAAATTCTGATATTTGCAATGAGATGGATGAAACTAGAGGTCACTGTGCTAAGTGAAAAGAAAGAAAGGCAGAGAAAGACAGATGCTACATGGTTTCACTTATATGTGGGATCTAAGAAAAGAAAACAGAAGCAGAAAAAACAAAGCAAAACAGGCCAGCTTGTCAAAACAGAAGGTAGAATGGTTGTCGCTAGGGCGTGGAAGATGAGAAATAGGGAGAGGTTATAAAATGAGTACCAACTTACAGCCATCGGAGAAATGTTTTTAGGATATAATACATAGCATGGTGACAATAGTGAATTACACTATATTGTACTCTTGAAATTTGTTAAGAGGGTAAATGTTATACATTCTTACCCCTCTCCAGAAAAAAAGGAAAAAGAAAACAAAGGAATTATGCTGGGAGATGGATGTTGACTTGATTTGGGGCATCCTTTCACAATGTGTCCATACGTCAAAACATCGTATTATACACTTTAAATATATTACAGTTGTATTTATCAACTATACCTCAATAAAGCCAGAAAATGTTTTTAAAAACTAAGGGATGTATAGCAAAAAAGAATGTAAACAATGCCATCTATGTACACCTCATTGAACAAGAATGGATTTGACCTAGAATTCAAACTATATTAATCAAAGTATACTAATCTATTAGGCCTTTATTACCTACCAATCTGCCCCTATTCTAGGCATCTATCACTATTCTGTTTTGAGAATGTAGTATATTAATTTCCTTGTTTTTAAAGCCCCCAAATTTGTTTACTTCTTGCTTTGTAGACTTGATCTCCAGACTGAACCTGGGCACATTTTCTGATCATTTTATTATTCCAAAGAACATAAATTAAGTTCTACCAAAATACTTGTACTATTTAGATGCTGAAAATATAATTTGTTCAAGGAACTTGAATTTCCTAGGTAATTTCTCTCGCTCTAAAATTCACCTGACTCTTGAGGAAACACTTAGCTCTTAGCATCATTGACATGCTTTGTACAGAAAACCAAAACTGATGCTCAGGTCTATTCATACATTAAGATGCTCAACTTCTTATTCCAATTAAATTTTGGTTTTAATATTTTCTTATCTATAACAACAGAGTACTTATCAGTCAAGTTATCTTAGCCTTTGTCCCTTACAACTTAAACATTTTTTCCATATTTTCCTTTTTTGAAAACTAAAACTAATTGTAGTTGTTTTGGAGAAACTTTTTGTGGATGAGTATCACTGCCTTATTATAAGGATGTACCTTCAACCTTGAATTTTAACTGTCATATTGACACTAGAATATTTATTTTTCTTATGGAACTTTGCACGTTATTAGGTTTTACCCTATTTCCATCTCCCCGTACTATGTCCTTGCAAGTATTATGGTGTCAAATAGCTGCTTTATTAAATTTTACATGATAGACCCGAGAGTCAAAACTTTCTAATAATATATTGTCATTGGCAGACGATGTCTTGAGTTTTTCTGTTAGGGGTTAGAAATTCAGTTTCTTTTCCTCTGGAATGGAAGGATTATAGCTGGTGTTACATATTTTGAATATTATCTTTTTATTCCAAGTAGACGAAACCCTAAACTTTGCTTAAAGTGTTGTATACATTACTTCTGCATATGTTCTAATGCCTTTGAGAGCCCATTTCCATATTATTAACTCTTAGATAGGGTTTCTTTGAAAGTAATGATTCTCCATCACATTAGAATTTCACATTAGTAGAGTCAAGGAACACTGTGTCCTTGGAATTTCTCTCAAAGCACATTGGTCCTTTTAGGCAAGTGGCTTGTTGAAGATGGGTAGGAGAGTTGGGGGATTAGAGGGATGGGAAAAAAGGTAAAGGCTTTAAGGAATATAGAACATAGGGCATTTCATTTTTTAAAAAGTGGATGCTTATTTTCCTACATTTTCACCGAGTCTACAGTTTTCCGGTATGCAGAGTTCTATGCTTTCAGAGTTTGACTGACTCTGAAAATAGCTTCTTTAATATGTGTGCCAGTGGTTTAGTGCAGTCATATTTTTTCTTAGTTTTAATATAACATGCTTGCCAGATTGCCTTTGAAGTCTTTTATGTTTTTTTTTCTTTCAAACTTTGAACAGTGGGATGATGCCTATTTGATCTACGACTCATCGTGTTTCTTGCTGTTTGGGGGCGAGTTCTTCCTATTCACACGGATGCAAGGATGCAAAGAAGTTACCATGTTGGTATGCAGCCCAGAGGGGAGAATGGCTCTGGGACTAAAAGATGTCAGCCCAGTGTGGCTACTTATCTGAACAGAGAAAATGTACAGTTGGAGGTGGTATGTAGTGGCTGTTTTTCATCCTGAGATTTGGGAAGTAGAGCCCACCATTTAGATGGTGGCAGGTGAGGTGGATGCAACACAAGTTCAGAGAGACGGAGGCCAAAGAGGGAACATGCAGGGGTTTGAGTTAAGGTTAAGCTGGTTCTTAGGGCATTTTTGTTTTCATGAGTGTATTGTTGCAAAATAAAGTCTATACTTTGCCTAAGCTAGTTTCCTCTGATATCTGCTATTATAGATGTCCAACCTAAAGCGTGCCCTTTTTCTCTTTGTTTTGGTTAAGAAACCTCTAGTTATCTATTTTTACTTTTCAGTTAGAATACTTTTTAGTATTCATTATTGTTCATAATGGTGTGCTGTTTATTATCTTTTTAATGTGGTTCCCGAAGTGCATTTAATACACTACCTTAGATGAAGGAGATATTTTTCTTATATAGGTACATATACAATATAATAATTTAAAAATTCATAATTATTTGACTAATTCAATATGACCACATTCACCCAGTCTACATAACATGTCTTTGGGCTTTGAAAACAAATTAGGAAACAGCGGAGGGAACAGAAACAAGACTTTACAATATGAAAAATCCAGTTTAGAACAAGCACGATAAGATTATTTTAATAGTAAAAGCCTTGAGTCATCTATGTTGAACAAAGATAAGAATGCAGAAGTGCTTAGTCGTTAAGACTTGAAAATTATTTTCTGAGACCATCAAGATGATACTGCTTTATAAGAACTATGATTAATGTATGGGATTGTTTTCAAGTTGAGTCAAACTTATTTCATATATTTGAACTAATCTTTATCTGTTCTTATCAGAATTGTTCCTTCTCAACAGTCCCCATGTTTCTATATGTTTTGGAAAACCACAGAGTTATTTGGTTCTTGTTTTTTTGACATATTGAAGTTATAGAGAATACAGAGATGAGTAACAAGGATCTAAGGTGTTGAATTAGATGGTTCACTAGTCTCTGTTTCCCAGCTGAGGGCTATGTCCAATTTCTTGTTCTGAGTCTAATTACTGTAGAGATCTTATAATGGGCTAGATTGCAACATGAATTTAATAAGTTCTTCCAGTTCCCTTGAGAGGCCTTTGACAAAAGTCATGGTAATATAGCAATTGACCCATTTTCACTGTGAGGGTTGATGGTGATATATCATGAAACTGATGTTCAATCAGCAACGATCAGGCAGGTCTGAATCATGACTTCTATCCCTTTGTTTGTTTGTTTGTTTGTTTTTTAAAGATTGTGTGTTTCCTTGGCCACCTCTTCACTTACTTCCTTTAGGTCTTTCTAACAAATTACTATGTGATACAGTGAAAAGAATTCTTGACTGGAGTCAGATAATCTGTGTTTTAGCCCTGACTGTGACCTTCTAGCTATTTGACTTTGAATGCTCCACTGAACCTGTTTCCTCATCTGTCAACTGAAAATAAAATACCCATGTCACAGAGTTGTTGTAAGAATTCAGTGCAATATATATGGTATGAATTGCTTCATAAGATTAAGTTATTATTCTTGACAATGGTTTTATTTTTCCCCTAAAATAATAGTAATAAATAAACCTACTTGTGGTTAAGAGCATGGAATCTGAACATACTATCTGAGTTTGACTCCTGCCTCTATTACTAGCAGTCTTGGGAAAGGCATTCCACATGTTTGTCCCTCACTTTACTCTAAAAAATGAGTATGAGAATAGCACTTCCTCATGTAACAGTTGTGAACATTAAAGGAATTAATACAAAGCACTTGCAAATTTCTCTGTGTGGTAATTCTATATGTGTTTGTTAAAGAAACAAGCAATCAACTAAATAAGTAGAGGGGTTACCTGCCTTCCCTCAGTTGACCTGGGAAATCCCAGATTTTGAAATAGACACTAAAGTATGGGGAACTCTTCTGCTATGGTGGTTGCTTGTCATTTTAAAGACTTCTCCCAGACAGCCCCATCCAGAGCCTTGCCCAGCAGCTTGTGACTTCGGAGGAAGTGGGATCCCACTCCCTCTGCATGGAATTCAGACAAGAGTGTCCTTGGATTCAGCTCTTCAGTCCCACAGCATCCATCTCCAAAGGTCCCAGCTTCCTAGTGAGTGTGGACCTTTGAGCACTGTCCTTCCCTGTGGACCCTTGGCCTTTCCTGGGATTCAGACTTCCAATCTGGATTTTCCTTTGCAACCATCAAGATAATAAGGGATGAATTAACTCCTTCCCTCCCCACCTTCACCCAAACAATGGATAGCTTTTTCCTGCACTACCCTGTTGGGTGATCTTCCTTGATTAATTCTCAGGCTCAAGTGGGTTCATTATACTCCCTTCCCCTGGACAGCTTTCTCACAAGATAAAGCCTATAAGTCTACTTGCAATACTTCTAGGGAGCAGAGAGTGTGACCAAGTGGGATAGAAGCTTTCCTCAGTGAGTCCATGTTGGCTTTTTGGAAAGACGGATCCTGTAAGTCCCCTTCTGAGTTGTTCAATCAGCTTTTGCCAACCAAAAATTAGCACCTATGGTTCTGACCAATATGTGCATAAGTTGATATTGTCAGGTAATTCTGGGTAAGTATGTGAAAAGTGAAAGTGTAGTGTTAGTTGCTCAGCCATGTCCAGCTCTTTGCAACCTCGTTATATCCAGCCAAGCTCTCTGTCCATCGAATTCTCCAGGAAAGAATACTGGAGTGTGTAGCCATTCCCTTATCTAGGTACCACCTACCAAATATAAATTATTCTAAGCATAGTTACCCACCTTGGTTTAGATGTATTCTTAATTGTAGTTCTTAACTGAGGTCTGGGGCTTCCCTGATAGCTCAGTTGGTAAAGAATCCACCTGCAATGCAGGAGACCCAAGTTCGATTCTTGGGTCAGGAAGATCCGCTGGAGAAGGGATCGGCTAACCACTCCAGTATTCTTGGGCTTCCCTTATGGCTCAGCTGGTAAAGAATCCACCTGCAATGAAGGAGACCTGGGTTTGATCACTGGGTTGGGAAGATCCCCTGGAGAAGGGAAAGGCTATACACACCAGTATTCTGGCCTGGAGAATTCCATGGACTGTATAGACCACAGGGTCACAAAGCGTCAGACACGACTGAGTGACTTTCACTCACTCCCTCAACTGAGGTCTAAGGTTTATATTCCACAGCTGCCTAAACACTTTGCTCATGGAAGAGAAGCATCTTTAGAAGCAAATGGCATTTAGGAATCTTTAAGAGAGTGCCTTGGGAAATGGAGGTCTGGACAGGGTGAGGAGGAGAGAGGAAGTGATGAAGGGACAGAGAGGAGAGATTGGTTGAACAGGAGGAAGAGAGAATAGATAAAGAAAACCGACCAGAGGGGAAGCATGGGGGTTCACTAGGGAAATGTGTCTAGGTTGTTGTTGCTGAAGGTTGTCAAATTCCTCATTAGCTTTTGCTGGAGAATCTTTAATTGAAGCAACTTTTGAATCAGAATTTTCTTTCAAGGTTTCTGCATACCAATTAAAAAATATTACTCACTATACTTGAGATATCTTATTCCGTTTTTGTAATTAAGATTTAATGGACATACAATATTATATTAGTTTCAGGTGAACAGCATAATGATTTGTTATTTGTATATATTGCAAAATAATCACCACAATGTATCTAGTTAACATTAAGTTCAGTTCAGTTCAGTCGCTCAGTCGTGTCCGATTCTTTGAGACCCAATGAATCACAGCACACCAGGCCTCCCTGTCCATAACCAACTCCCAGAGTTCACTCAAACTCATGTCCATCGAGTCGGTGATGCCATCCAGCCATCTCATTCTCTGTCGTCCCCGTCTCCTCCCGCCCCCAATCCTTCCCAGCATCAGACTCTTTTCCAGTGAGTCAACTCATCGCATGAGGTGGCCAAAGTATTGGAGTTTCAGCTTTAGCTGAAAGTCCTTCCAATGAACACCCAGGATTGATCTCCTTTAGAATGGACTGGTTGGATCTCCTTGCAGTCCAAGGGACTCTCAAGAGTCTTCTCCAGCACCACAGTTCAAAAACGTCAATTCTTCGGCGATCAGCTTTCTTCACAGTCCAACTCTCACATCCATACATGACCATGGGAAAAACCATTGCCTTGACTAGACGGACCTTGGTTGGCAAAGTAATGTCTCTGCTTTTTAATATACTATCAAGGTTGGTCATAACTTTCCTTCCAAGGAGTAAGTGTCTTTTAATTTCATGGCTGCAATCAGCATCTGCAGTGATTTTGGAGCCCAAAAAAATAAAGTCTGACACTGTTTCCACTGTTTTTCCATCTATTTCCCATGAAGTGATGGGACCAGATGCCATGATCTTTGTTTTCTGAATGTTGAGCTTCAAGCCAACCTTTACACTCTCCTCTTTCACTTTCATCAAGAGGCTTTTGAGTTCCTCTTCCCTTTCTGCCATAAGGGTGGTGCATATCTGAGGTTATTGATATTTCTCCTGGCAATCTTGATTCCAGCTTGTGCTTCTTCCAGCCCAGCATTCCTCATGATGTACTCTGCATATAAGTTAAATAAGCAGGGTGACAATATACAGCCTTGACACACTCCTTTTCCTATTTGGAACCAGTCTGTTGTTCCATGTACAGTTCTGACTGTTGCTTCCTGACCTGCATACAGGTTTCTCAAGAGACAGGTCAGGTGGTCTGGTATTCCCATCTCTTTCAGAATTTTCCACAGTTTATTGTGATCCACACAGTCAAAGGCTTTGGCATAGCCGATAAAGCAGAAATAGATGTTTTTCTGGAACTCTCTTGCTTTCTCCATGATCCAGCGGATGTTGGCAATTTGATCTCTGGTGCCTCTGCCTTTTCTAAAACCTGCTTGAACATCTGGGAGTTCACGGTTCACATATTGCTGAAGCCTGGCTTGGAGAATTTTGAGCATGACTTTATTCACCCCTTTTACCCACCAACTATTGCCCGTCTTCAACCTGTCAAATCTGTTCTCCCTATCTATGAGCTTGGTTTTTTGTTGTTTATAGATTCCATATGTAAGTGAGATCATACAGTAATTGTTTTCCTCAATTACTTATTACAATTTACCTTGTAATTATTATAATTACATATTATATAATTATTATAATATATAATATTATGTAATAATAATATATAAGACTTATTTCACTTAGAATAAGTGTCTGACTTATTTCACTTAGAATAATGCCATCTATCTACGGTCCATCTATATGGTCACAAATGGCGTTTTAAAGATGTTTTTCAAGCAAACAATTTTTGTTCAAGTCAAATATTTCTCAGAGTGGCCATGGAAGTCTCAATCACCATTGCTACAGTATGCCATTTACAGAGAGAGATGTAGGCATTAATAATGTAATGAGAGAATATATAAATTGTAGGAGTTTTCACTACGAGAAGATTTGGATTTAGATGACCTCCTGAGAGCTGGCAATGGTCAGGTGAAAATGATGTGGGTACCCTTTGTGTCTTGGGTCCCCAATCTGAGGATTGGCTGCCTCTGTGCACAGACCACAAAAATCTGTACCCTGGCAGGTGGACAGCCAGAGAAAACATGCTCTCGATATGGTGGCTCAGCTGGTAAAGAATCTGCCTGCTATGTGGAAGACCTGGATTCGATCCCTGGGTTGGGAAGATGCCCTGGAGAAGGGAACAGCTACCCACTCCAGAATTCTGGCCTGGAGAATTTCAAGGACTGTATAGTCCATGGGGTCCAAAAGAGTCAGACACAACTGAGCAACCTTCACTTTCAGTACCAAAGATGAACTCTCCAGATAAAGAATCAAACATAAGAAGCACCAGTCAGGTTTTATTGGTGTCCCACAGCAAGGTTTATGCAAATGAACACTGGTCAGTGAGAACACTAACACAAATCTATCCATGGGGCTGGCTTAAACAACAGGCTTATAGGGTCTGTCTTGCCATCTTTTGCTTATTTTCTACCTCTTCTTTATGACAAATAATACGTTAGGTAATACAACACAAAATGGAAGCACAGAATAGAATAAAAAGGAATGTTCTGATTCTGCTTTAGAATGCCAAATAAATTGGAACCAATTACAAAACCTGGGTATACCTACCAAACTGAGAATAACTAGCAAGGAACTCAAGTGCAGTGGACTCCAGACCTAGTTCTGACTTATCCAATCACAGACTTGTCAAGCCATGAGCAGCGATACATAAGGAACCTCTCTGGGTTCTGCTCCTTGTTAAATGCTTAGGTCTGCTGCCACCAGTGGAGAAGCCAATGGCACTCCACTCCAGTACTCTTGCCTGGAGAATCCCAGGGATGGAGGAGCCTGGTGGGCTGCCATCTATGGGGCCGCACAGAGTCAGACACGACTGAAGTGACTTAGCAGCAGCAGCAGCAGCCACCACCACGTTGTATATACTGTATCTTGATGGAGATTCTAAGAAAAGCTGTGGAAATAGCCACGCAAAAGAGAACCACCAGAGGCTATTTATTCAGAGCTTGCCATAGCAAGGGTGTCAACCACCATCACTTGTGTTTGGCAGTCAACGGCAAGCAAAAGTGTAGGAAAACTTTGTGGAGGGAAAACAGAGAAGGCTACAGGTTATGTGCTGGCATGGGAAAACTGAAGGTGGGTTTGCTAGAACTGGCCATCTTATGTGATTGATCTGGAGCCTATACTTGGTTTTCTCTGGTTCATCCTGAGTTGGAGGTGGGGGCAATGAATAGAGAAACTGATGCTGACTAAGCCCTGAGTGTTCTGAACCAATTACTGTAAAGGCTGACGTTTGGTTTCTTGGACCAGCTGTTGCAGAGGTTGTGGGTCAAATTTCTGTTGTCAAATATTGTCCAGTCGCTGCCTTTGTATTCAGTCTCTTATTAGTTTTCATGATAAGCTTTCTTTTGGTGATATGGATATAGTGCAAACCCATGAAACTCACCTGTTCAAACTGAAATTTATCATTTTCATTAAATTTACCATCTTCAAGGCATCCTATAAAACTGTAAATCTAGGGGTTGATCTTTTTTTCTCCCATATGTTTTTTACCCATATTTAATTGATCACCAAATTCTTTTTTTTTTTTTTTTTGACCCCACCATTCCCTGACCAGGGATCAAACCCACGGCCCCTGCATTGGCAGCAAGGAATCTTAACCACTGAACAACCAGGGAAGTCTCCACTGAGGCATATTAATTTCACGTCTTTAACCTCTCTCCAATCTGTACACTTACCTCCATTCCAGTGCTCACTGCCTTGGACCCAAGTTTTCATATTTTCTTAGGGCTCATTACTATAGTCAGATTTCATTCTCTTTCTTAGATTCAGTCTCAGGTTTCAGTTCAGTTCAGTTCAGTCACTCACTCGTGTCCAACTCTCTGCGACCCCATGAATTGCAGCATGCCAGGCCTCCCTGTCCATCACCAACTCCCAGAGTTCACCCAAACTCATGTGCATCGAATTGGTGCTGCCATCCTGCCATCTCATCCTCTGTCGTCCCCTTCTCCACCTGCCCCCAATCCCTCCCAGCATCAGGGTCTTTTCCAAAGAGTCAACTCCTTGCATGAGGTGGCCAAAGTATTGGAGTTTCAGCTTTAGCATCAGTCTTTGCATGAACACCCAGGACTGGTCTCCTTTAGGATGGACTGGTTGGATCTCCTTGCAGTCCAAGGGACTCTCAAGAGTCTTCTCCAACACCACAGTTCAAAAGCATCAATTCTTTGGCGATCAGTTTTCTTTACAGTCCAACTCTCACATTCATACATGACCACTGGAAAAACCATAGCCTTGACTAGATGGATTTTGTTGGCAAAGTAATATCTCTGCTTTTTAATATACTATCTAGGTTGGTCATAACTTTCCTTCCAAGGAGTAAGCGTCTTTTAATTTCATGGCTGCAATCACCATCTGCAGTGATTTTGGAGCCCCAAAAAATAAAGTCAGCCACTGTTTCCAGTTTCCCCATCTATTTCCCATGAAGTGATGGGACCAGATGCCATGATCTTCGTTTTCTGAATGTTGAGTTTTAAGACAACTTTTTCACTCTCCTCTTTCAGTTTCATCAAGAGGCTTTTTAGTTCCTCTTCACTTTCTGCCATAAGGGTGGTGCATATCTGAGGTTATTGATATTTCTCCTGCAATCTTGATTCCAGCTTGTGCTTCTTCCAGCCCAGTGTTTCTCATGATGTACTCTGCATATAAGTTAAATAAGCAGGGTGACAATATACAGCCTTGACACACTCCTTTTCCTATTTGGAACCAGTCTGTTATTCCATGTCCAGTTCTCACTGTTGCTTCCTGACCTGCATATAGGTTTCTCAAGAGGCTGGTCAGGTGGTCTGGTATTCCCATCTCTTTCAGAATTTTCCACAGTTTATTGTGATCCACACAGTCAAAGGCTTTGCCATAGTCAATAAATGAGAAATAGTTGTTTTTCTGGAACTCTCTTGCTTTTTCGATGATCCAGCAGATGTTGGCAATTTGATCTCTGGTTCCTCTCCCTTTTCTAAAACCAGCTTGAAATTCTGGAAGTTAACGGTCCATGTATTGCTGAAGCCTGGCTTGGAGAATTTTGAGCATGACTTTACTAGTGTGTGAGATGAGTGCAATTGTGTGCAAGTTTGAGCAATCTTTGACATTGCCTTTCTTTGGGATTGGAATGAAGACTGACCTTTTCCATTCCTGTGGCCACTGCTGAGTTTTCCAAATTTGCCGGCATATTGAGTGCAGCACTTTCACAGCATCATCTTTCAGGATTTGAAATAGTTCAACTGGAATTTCATCACCTCCACTAGCTTTGTTCGTAGTGATGCTTCCTAAGGCCCACTTGACTTCACCTCCAGGATGTCTGGCTCTAGGTGTGTGATCACACCATCGTGATTATCTTGGTCGTGAAGATCTTTTTTGTGTAGTTCTTCTCTGTATACTTGCTACCTCTTCTTAATATCTTCTGCTTCTGTTCAGTTCAGTTCAGTCGCTCAGTCGTGTCTGACTCTTTGAGACCCCATGAATCACAGCACGCCAGGCCTCCCTGTCCATCACCAACTCCCGGAGTTCACCCAAACTCATGTCCTTCGAGTCGGTGATGCCATCCAGCCATCTCATTCTCTGTTATCCCCTTCTCCTCCCGCCCCCAATCCCTCCCAGCATCAGAGTCTTTTCCAGTGAGTCTCTTAGGTCCATACCATTTCTGTCCTTTATCGAGCCCATCTTTGCATGAAATATTCCCTTGGAATCTCTAATTTTCTTGAAGAGATCTCTTGTTTTTCCTATTCTGTTGTTTTCCTCTATTTCTTTGCATTGATCACTGAGGAAGGCTTTGTTATCTCTCCTTGCTATTCTTTGGAACTCTGCATTCAAATGGGAATGTCTTTCCTTTTCTCCTTTGCTTTTCGCTTCTCTTCTTTTCACAGCTGTTTGTAAGGCCTCCTCAGACAACCATTTTGCTTTTTTGCATTTCTTTTCCATGGGGATGGTCTTGATCCCTGTCTCCTGTACAATGTCATGAACCTCCGTCCATAGTTCATCAGGCACTCTATCAGATCTAGTCCCTTAAATCTATTTCTCACTTCCACTGTATGATCATAAGGGATTTGATTTAGGTCATACCTGAATGGTCTAGTGGTTTTCCCTACTTTCTTCAATTTCAGTCTGAATTTGGCAATAAGGAGTTCATGATCTGAGCCACAGTCAGCTCCCAGTCTTGTTTCAGGTTTGGTTCTCTGTATTTCTGACAAAGCAGCCTTTTTGAACACATACATGCGTGAATGCCTGTAGGTCAATATCCTTGCCCTGGCTTATCAGTCATGCATAAGCCAGTCACTGACCAGCTCTCTAATGTCACCTCTCCTTAGTCCTGTTCCTACTCTGTGTGCACCATGAAGAGAAAATCAGTCCCCCACTTAAGTCCTGTTTTCATCATCCATGCCTTGGCAAAGTGTGCTCTAACTTGAATTCTCCTCTCACTCCATCTCACCTGCTCCATTCATAGATTTTGCACAGACAATAGTCCTTCCCCTTGAAGTCTGGTCTGAGGGATTCTCTCGTCTGTTAAGTCAGTCACAATTTCTTCCAGTGGAATTAAATTGCTCTCTGATATGCTACCACGGCAACCCATACCTACATCTACCATAGTATATGGGCTTTCTTGGTAGCTCAGCTGGTAAAGAATCTGCCTGCAGTGTAGGAGACCCCAGTTTGATTTCTGGGTTGGGAAAATCCCCTGGAGAAGGGATAGGCTACCCATTTCAGTATTCTTGGGCTTCTCTGGTATCTCGGATGGTAAAGATCCTGACCGCAACACGGGAGTTCTGGGTTTGATCCCTGGGTTGGGAATATCCCCTGGAGGAGGTCATGACAACCCACTCCAATATTCATGCCTGGAGAATCCCTGTGGACAGAGGAGCCTAGTGAGCTACAATCCATGGGGTCCCAAAGAGTTGGACAAGACTGGGTGAGTAAGCACAGCACAGTATCATGGTATATATTATACTTTCTTTTATTTGATTATGTTCCACTTAGAATATTAATGTCTCTATAGCAGAGATTATTTTGCAGAGTCCTCTTTCTTTAACTACAGTGTCTGGATTATAAGAGGTGCTTAATACATTTTTGTTGAAAGCATAAAAGAAATCATGAAGTTGCAACTAGTTGCTGGATAACTTTGGTGCAAATCAGTGCAACTTGGATTTCCATCCTGTCTTCACAGGTGCCTTTCTTCAGAAAACAGCTTTCTCTAACGTGTGGCAGAAGGAAGGTGCTGTTTGACTGCATCTCTGACATTACTGCTCACTGCCCTGCACTGAGCTGTGGTCCCTTCTCTCTCTCCCCAGCATCTCTATGTGCTGACCGCTTGCTAGGCAACAACCATCACACCAGGTGATAGACTTTTTGACTTAACAATCTTTCTTCTCCACAGGAGAGCCAAAAAGGAAACCAAATGGAGCATGCCTTATTTCTCCTCTTCCTATCTTGCCTCTCTGCAGCAGAATAACAATTTAGGAAGGAAGAGCTAAAGTTCTTAACGACTTGGACTTCCCCGAGGGTCCATGTGGAAAGCACCTGAAGGGCAGTGGGAGCATGGTGGCTACACCTTGCCTTCCATTACGTTCCTCTACAGGTTCTCAAACCCTCCCCCATACCCCACCTTCTGGAGAGCTCTCTGTGAGTCTCTCTTCCTCGGAGACTCATCCCGTGCATAGGGCAATACCTTAGTCCCTAGGTCTAAGGTGTCATACCAGCATTTCGTAATCTTTAAATAACTGGAGTAGAGGAGGAAGGCTGCCCTAAGTAATTCCATACAGGAATACTGTTTGTGTGTTTGTTTTGTTTCTGGCACAACAGTGTTTTAAGATATCTGCTGTGATGTCTTTTATGAATATATCACAGCATCACATGCGTTTCAGATACACAGTTTGGCGTTTTGTTTACTTAGCATTTACCTTCAGTGAAGACACTGGGGAATGGCTGCAGTGAGTCCACAACCTTTACTCGCTAAGGAGCATCAAGCAATTTCTAGGTTTGCATTTCATTGTTCTGCTTCCTGATTTTTTTTTTTTCTTTGTCCCTAGGAAATCAGTGTAAAAGGGACTGAGCATTGTGTCAACCTGTCACTGTTTTTCATACATGTGCTCACTCCCTAAAAAGGCAATTAAAGGCTGCTTCCTTAGAGGATATTCATACAGTAATAAACAAGCAAAATAAACAAACAAAACCCACAAAGAGTGATGTTCGTCCCTGTCATGCAATCTAGAGACTGCTCATCCTTTTCAATATTCCCAAGGGCGTGGGAACAGACACGTCTGTGTGCTTATCTATGGCGCCTCTTGTTTGTTAGAGCAGAGCACGCACAACACCATTTCCAAGGACAGTCTCACTTTTTGTTTTGCTTTTTTTTTTTTAAGAAAGGAGGGAGCTATACTGTAATCTCATGTTGAGAACAGGAGTATTTTTGTAAGCAGAACCATTATGCAGAATCAGTTCAGTTAGCTCAGCTGCTCAGTCATGTCTGACTCTTTGAGACCCCAGGCCTCCCTGTCCATCACCAGCTCCAGAGCTTGCTCACTCAAGTCCATTGAGTCCATGTTGCCATTCAACCATCTCATCCTCTGTCGTCCCCTTCTCCTCCTGCCTTCAGTCATTCCCAGCATCAGAGTCTTTTCCAGTGACTCAGTTCTTCACATCAGGTGGCCAAAGTATTGGAGTTTCAGCTTTAGCATCAGTCCTTCCAATGAACATTCAGGACTGATTTCCTTTAGGATGCACTGGTTTGATCTCCTGGCAGTCCAAGAGACTCTCAAGAGTCTTCTCCAACACTACAGTTCAAAAACATCAGTTCTTTGGTGCTCAGTTTTCTTTGTGGTCCAACTCTCACATCCATATATGACTACTGGTAAAACCATAGCTTTGACTATACATATGCAGAATAGACTGACTTTTCCCCTTATTTTTGTTTAGTTGCTAAGTCTTATCTGACTGTTTTGTGACCCCATAGGCCTTGCCAGGCTCCTCTATGCGTGGGATTTGCCAGGCAAGAATACCAGAGTAGGTTGCCATTTCCTTCTCCAGGGGATCTTCGAGATCCAGGGATCAAACCCATGTCTCCGCATTGGCAGGCAGAGTCTTTACCACTGAACCACTGGGGAAGCCCTTTTCTTGTTCTACAAATGAACTGTATTGCCATTTAATGGAAGTTTCTGTTTTCCCAAAAAGGCTTTTAACATTTAGGTGAAGGGTAAATTTCTCATCAGACTAGGATGAAATTATTTAGCTCTCCTGCATGGGGATGTGGTCAGTTAGGAGTGAGTCAGGCTGGTGGTGGTAATTCATCTTGTTCCATCTGCATGATGTTCATGCTCAGAGGCTAGATAACAATGTTTAAATAACCTCTAGTTGTCTTCTGGGAAGAATGTGGTATGGCTGGATCATATTATTAATCTGTTAAAAAATTTTAAGGACACCTAGTATATTCTTTCTCCTTCTATTTTCACTTCACCATCGCAGCAACTTGAGTTGTGTTTCAACTGTCTCAAAAGAGGAGTGCACACAGCTGAATGTTATAGTTGGACAGAATTCCTGGATTTTTATCCCCATAAATTATTCTTATTAAGAACTGAGTTTGCAGGACAGAAAAATAGGACTTCTTTTGAGGTTGGAAACAAACTCCTGAACATGAGAGCGAGAAATGATGGTGAATTTAGGAATAGCAGGGTTTTGTTCTTTCTTCTGGTGGAGCTCTTAGAACAGTTAATGGTAACTTGTGCAGGAATGGCATAACACTGCTTTCCCCTTGGCTATCTCTCTGGGGGGAACGAAGGAAAATTTAGATGCAATTTCCTTTAGCTAGTGGGAAGCAGGCTCAGATTCTTTTTTATTTCAAGAAGATGTGATAGAGCTGCAATATGTCTGGGACATAAAGTTAGGGGCCTAATTGTAAATTAGCTTGCCACTTAATAACTCTGTAAAATAGCTTGGACAAGTTTCTTAATCTCTCCAAAAGTATGTATCTGTAAAAGAGAGAGAAGAAACTAACCTTGAAAAATTGTTTTAAAAACCAAAGTAAATGAGCTAACATTTGTCAAGGACCAGCCATCATTAAATGGCATCTATTATTACATTATTACTTTTACTTGTTATAAATTGACAATTATGTTTATGCAATAGTTTGATAAAAGGCTTGTTTGATCTGATGTGAACCTTTCATTACTATGCTGTCACCCTGCCTGGGTACACATTTACATTCTCTGCAAATTTTTAAAGCTATAAATACAGTTTTATTGAGTGAGAAGCTCATTATAGGAGATAATGTCTCAAATTTGTGAAATTGACTCGGTGTTTAAGTCAAGAGTTTAGGTAATCCAGCTTCTTTAAATGGCAGACATTTACTCATACTAAATTTGAATTTATTGCCTGTATATCTCAAATAAATTTATGAGAAATTCATTAAAAAGTGTGAAAATGTCAACATAGAATTGTAATTGTTGTACTTTCTGCATACTTGAAATGTCACAAAATATCAGGATTATATGAGCTACACAAATTAAAAGCATCTTTAGGGAATAAACCATTTCTAGTATAAAGTCACATGTCCTTATTCCCCCAAGGACTTGTTGTTCAATAAATGCTAATGGGTGATGATACAATGTAACATTTTGTGATATTAATTTTCTCAGTTTCTTTTTTCTGGGAGAGTGCATGGAAACTAGGCTGCCTATGGTTCTTTTTTTTCATGTTAAAGCTATCTGTGCCTTTAGAGTGATTCTCTAACTACTTAATCTTTAGCCCCCTTAACCAGAGTTTTATAACTATTGATACACAACACATAAAAAATGGGTTATTAGTTTTCCTGGAGAGGATTCTTTCCAGCTCAAATTGATGAGTGGAGTCTCAGGATGGCAAGAGCTCTGTTGTTCCTCTAGCTAAAGCAGTTGCTTCCATCTGCATCCATATTCTGTACACAGATTATTATTAGCATATATATGTGTAATAATATATATATATGTATATGCCATGAAATGAAAAGTGTAGAAATCCTGGCAAATAATTTTTTAAAAATAACAATTTAATTCTAACATTAAAAATATCACATTTAGCCCTTTTTTGTATCTTTCCATGTCTTAAACATTTGTAGAAATGTTAGTTATATTAGTTTGAGGTTTCTTTTCCCTAGATTCCAATACATTTTTTTTGATGAAAAATAAAATGACAAAATCTAACAGCATCTTCACTAAGAGTGAAAAATTAATAAGAACAAATAAGACCATATAATATCAGGATGTTGTACTGAATTTAAAAGCTAACTTCCACATTATCTTAATATTTAATATTTTATTTTTATGATAATGTATTAATAATCTAAAAATACTTCCCATTTATTAAAATATTATCTTAGAATTAAATATTTTAGAAAAGTTGTGTAGAATTTTATAAAACAGCCTCATAATGATATTTTGCACATTGATCTGCATCATATCTTACTTTTCTGTTTTTAAATAGTTTTATTTCAAATGGAAAAAATGGTGAAACAGGACACAAAAATTTTTGAAGGACAAGGATGAGCAAATTTTTCTGAAGGAGTTTATTAAATGGATTATAGACTCAACATCTGTGAGAAGGACCCAAGTAACTATGGTTTAAATAAGATTATTTCTTTCACAACAGAATTCAGGGCAAACATAAATGGCTCTGAATTGCCAGGGATCCAGGCTCCTTTATCATTTACTGTTTCCGGATCCTCAAAAAATTATTTTCACTTCTTGTTTCAAATGTCTGTTCCACCTCCAGCCATTATGTCAGTGATCTAGCTGTGGAGGTAGAGAACATAACAATTTGTTTTTGTGGGTTAAGCTTGAAGTTTCACACATCACTTTTTCTCACAATCTGTTGGTCAGGATTTAGGCACATGGCCATGAAATGGATAGAAATGCAATCCAGTTGAAAATCTGATCACTATGAAAGGGGAAAAGGGACATTATAAAATGATTAGCAGTCTCAGCAGCAAAGGACTACTGTGGAGATCTCTATAAACGATCACCTATGAGACAAAGGACGTATTTATTGTGGACCTTAATCTACATTGGTTTTACTGGAGGGCCAAAGGGCTTATGGATGCCACATATATGGTATGTTTGTTTTCCTTCAGTCTAGTGTATGATCTTTGAAAATAATTGTTTTACATCCCAAGGTTATTTTTGCATAATAAAATAAAAATAAGGCAAAAAGGCAGACTTCTCTTCAAGGAATTTATCCTCTATTAGGGAAAAGATAAAAATAAAAATTTATGTCATGTGTTAAATGTACTGATAGAAGTTATGTATAAACAGGTGGGATAATAGTGATTAAAACAATTACTTGGTTCAAAGAAAAATTTTCAAGGATATATATAGTACTTGGGGCTTCCCTGGTGGCTCAGACTATAAAGAATCTGCCTGCAATGCAGCATACCTGGGTTCGATACTTAGGTTTCAAAGATCCCCTGGAGAAGTGAATGGCAACCCCTTCCAGTATTCTTTTTTTTTAAATTAATTTATTTATTTTAATTGGAAGTTAATTGACTAGTACATACCCACACACATAGAGTACTTGAGTTGGATTTGAATATGAAAACATTTTTAAGTTTTTAATCTATTTCTTGGACAAACAGCAATGACACACATCTTTAGCTTATTAAGGAATTATTTCTCATACTGAATGATTAGTCAGAACACAGAAGGGCATGTAAATAGTGAGATAATTCATACAGCATTCTTGGTCAAGGGCATATCATATTAGCAAAAATAGAGACCTTAAGGATTGACTTTTTATAAATAAAAAATTAATATAGAGGCATATAATTTTGGAAATATATTTTATGTTCAATGAACTGAGCTTATGATTTTAAATAATCATAAAACTCTTTAACTTAATCAGTATTAGAAGACTGAGAGCTATTAATATTTCCAATTATAGTGTGGACGCTTTCTAATTTCAGTTCGACAAATTAAAAAATAAAATGATAACAAAAATGCAGTAATTGTGTACTTTATGAATAAGCCCTTATTTTCACTGCTTAAGAGTTTAACCTAAATTACAGATAATGGCATATAGTCAATAACAAGATACTGTTATTCAAAACATATGTGGCAGTGCTAATGTAACAACTCAGAGGTAAATTCATAATGAAAATATTTTCCATGTGTTAGTGAAAGATTGAAAATAAATAAACTAAGCATTAAAATGAAGAACTGAAAAATTTTTGAAAAGCTATGTAAGGGAAATATAAAGAAAATATTAAATAAATAGAAATATATATTAAATGATGAATAATTCCAAGAATTAATTTTTCTTAAAAGAATGAAATATCAAATAAAATAATATTTTCTGATGAATCTAATCAACTTAGAGATTGCAGAAAGCATATCTGGGAGGAGAACAGACATAACAAATTAGAAAAAAAATTTTAAATTCTAATATTGTTTTCAAAAGCATGTGTTATCTTACAATTTGTAAAAAAAAAAAAAAAGTTTAAAAGCATGAATTCTAGATGAGTGGAAGAGTCTAATTTAATTCTGGGAAATATAAATTACCAAAATTGATTTAAAGAAAAATCCAAAGTCTAGAAAAAAAGATAGTTAAAATGTTTTCAATTATAATCTCTAAATAATTTCCAGGTTCTCTCTGGGTTAGAAAGTTCATTAAAAACACATTCAATTGTCTTAAGAAAACAAGTGGAAAGACAAAATACCACAAAAGTTAGATTAAATTGCTTATACCTGCTCTAGAAAAATCTGAGACCCTTGATGAAATGGATTTTTTTATCTTTACAGAAGCAAAATGATAGGAAGTTCTTTCCCAAAAACTTATTGATAATTTTCTTGACAAGGACTTAATGCAAAAAGTAATCCTCATCAAACTATTGAATAATTTGACTGCTGCTTCTAGTTATGATGAAGTAACAGAGAATAGATTTATCTTCATACAGGGAAGGGGATCCAAAGGCAGATCACGCCCATCTCCCTGAGCTGAGGACCAGAATTTTAAGGGCAGACTTTCAGAGAGGGGGCAACTCTCAACATTTAAGGGAAAAAAAGAAAAAACACCAATAAATTCTTCTAGAGACTTGAAAAGTATAAAACATCTCCTATCTCTTTTGATGCGGAGAAGGCAATGGCAAGCCACTCCAGTACTCTTGCCTAGAAAATCCCATGGATGGAGGAGCCTGGTAGGCTGCAGTCCATGGGATCGCTATGAGTCGGACATGACTGAGCGACTTCACTTTCACTTTTCACTTTCACACATTGGAGAAGGAAATGGCAACCCACTCCAGTGTTCTTGCCTGGAGAATCCCAGGGCAGGGGAGCCTGGTAGGCTGCCGTCTATGGGGTCGCACTGAGTCGGACACGACTGAAGTGACTTGGCAGCAGCAGCAGCAGCATCTCTTTTGATGAGCTCAACATAACTTGGAGAGCAAACTTATAGAAACATTACTGAATAATGTCTATTCCAGTCATTTGATTCATGAACACTGATGCATCAATTCTAACTAAAATACCAACAAACTGAATCCAGCAACATATTTAACTCCATACCATATGGTAGGTTGATTGTATACATTTTCAGGAATGCAAAGTTTGTTCAATAGTCAACATTCCCTACACTATTCCCTCTGCTGCTGCTGCTGCTAAGTCACTTCAGTCGTGTCCGACTCTGTGCGACCCCATAGACGGCAGCCCACCAGGCTCCCCTGTCCCTGAGATTCTCCAGGCAAGAACACTGGAGTGGGTTGCCATTTCCTTCTCCATTGTGTGAAAGTGAAAAGTTAAAGAGAAGTCGCTCAGTCGTGTCTGACCCTTAGCGACCCCACAGACTGCAGCCTACCAGGCTCCTCCATCCATGGGATTTTCTAGGCAAGAGTACTGGAGTGGCTTGCCATTGCCTTCTCCGACACCATTCCCTCTAGACCCCATGAACAAAATAATGGAGAAAAATATCATAGCTGCCAAAACAGCTAAAGAAAAGCTTTGATATTAGATAGTTAGTTATGAAAACACTTTTATAACATTAAGAATAGAAGGGAACACTGTGAATATTATAAACTCCAATTCCTGAACTCAGCACCATTCTTAGTTGTAAAATGTTGATAACTTTCGCTTTGGGAGTGAAACAAAGCAGGAATGTTTGCTATTAATCATTTGTCTTCAATATTATACTGGAGGATTAGGAAAATACTATTCAATAGAAAAGAAAAAGCTATAAAAAATGGATAATTTTGACTGTATTAAAGGTAAAACCTTGCATCCCTTAAAATAATCTTTTAAGAAAGTCAGTATTAAGCCAAATAACAGAAGATATTTGTGATCTGTATAAGTATATATGGCCCAGATTTCATAAGTAATTCATAAAAATCAATAAGGAAAATATGTCTGGTAGAAAATTGGGCAACGAACTTGAACAGGCAATTTGTAAAATGTCCACATTTTGCAATAACTATTCAACAGCATATATGGTGCTATTTTATTAATAGTAATAGTGAAACATAAAATAAAACCACAGTGAGATCCCATTAGATCC
Organism: Moschus berezovskii; assembly: GCF_049115385.1. Taxonomy (NCBI): domain Eukaryota; kingdom Metazoa; phylum Chordata; class Mammalia; order Artiodactyla; family Moschidae; genus Moschus; species Moschus berezovskii. The sequence continues at coordinate 18,812,570 of NC_142472.1, forward strand.
TACCAGAATGGCTAAGATTTTAAAAAGCCAGAAAAAGCCAAGGGTTTTTTTTTTTTTTTTTTGCCAAAATGTGAATCTATAGGAATTTTCATACAGCTCTGATGAAACTGTAAACTGGTGTAGCTATTTTGGAAACCAGTTTGTTGTTGTTGCTCGGTTGCTATGTCCCACTCTCCACGACACGTGGACTGCAGCATGCTAGGCCTCCCTCACTGTCTTTCAGAGTTTGCCCAAGTTCACGTTCCCTGAATCGGCGATGCTATCCAGCCACCTCATCCTACGTATAGAATTTATGCATTCATTCCTTATTACTCAAAAATTCTATGCTTAGGAACTTTTCCAGCAGAGGTGTAAACAGATTTTTCCTAGAGGATACATACACAAATCCTCATAGTAACAGTCATAATCGCCCAATTTATAAATAATTTGAATATCTAATGTATGGTATGCCCATGAAGTGTGGTTTATAATTACAATGGACTACTATTCAAGAAAATGAATGAACTTAAGCTATAGGTAAAAATACGGAATAAAATGAATGTTTATTATAAACATATTGTTGAAAGAATCCAGAGTCAAAAAACATGCGCTATACAATTTCATTTATATAAAGTTAAAAAATGGGTTAAATAAACCATGTGTTTAGAATTGCATCCTGACAAGTGTATAGAAAATGAAGAAAAGGACTACAATTACTCTCTCTATGGGAGAGAGTGCATGCTAGGCATTTTTGAAAGTCACAGGTGATGTATTTCTTCATCTGTTTACATGGGGGTTTCAGTTCAGTTCAGTCACTCAGTCACGTTGGACTCTGCGACCCCATGAACCAAAGCACGCCAGGCCTCCCTGTCCATCACCAACTCCTGGAGTTTTCCCAAACTCATGTTGTTGAGTCCGTGATACCATCCAACCATCTCATCCTCTGTCGTCCCCTTCTCCTCCTGCCTTCAATCTTTCCCAGAATCAGGGTCTTTTCAAATGAGTCAGCTCTTCACATCAGGTGGCCAAAATATTGGAGTTTCAGCTTCAGCATCAGTCCTTCCAATGAACACCCAGGACCGATCTCCCTTAGGATGGACTGGTTGGATCTCCTTACAGTTCGAGGGACTCTCAAGAGTCTTCTCCAATACCACAGTTCAAAAGCATCACTTCTTCAGCGCTCAGCTTTCAATATAGTCCAACTCTCACATCCATACATGACCACTGGAAAAACCATAGCTTTGACTACATGGACTATCATTGACAAAGTAATGTCTCTGCTTTTTAATATGCTATCTAGTTTGGTCATAACTTTCCTTCCAAAGAGCTAGTGTCTTTTAATTTCATGGCTGCAATCACTATCTGCAGTGATTTTGGAGCCCCCCAAAATAAAGTCAGCCACTGTTTCCACTGTTTCCCTATCTATTTGCCATGAAGTGATGGGATCGGATGCCGTGATCTTAGTTTTCTGAATGTTGAGCTTTAAGCCAACTTTTTCACTCTCCTCTTTCACTTTCATCAAGAGTTTCATCACTTTCATCTTTAGTTCTTCTTCACTTTCTGCCATAAGGGTGATGTCATCTTCATATCTGAGGTTATTGATATTTCTGCTGGCAAACTTGATTCCAGCTTGTGCTTCCTCCAGCGCAGCATTTCTCATGATGTACTCTGCATATAAGTTAAATAAGCAGGATGACAATATACAGACTTGATGTACTCCTTTCCCAATTTGGAACCAGTCTGTTGTCCATGTCCAGTTCTAACTGTGGCTTCTTGACCTGCATACAGATTTCTCAGGAGGCAGGTCAGGTGGTCTGGTATTTCCATCTCTTTCAGAATTTTCCACAGTTTGTTGTGATTCACACAGTCAAGGATTTGGCATAGTCAATAAATGAGAAATAGATGTTTTTCTGGAACTCTTGCTTTTTCGATGATCCAGCGGATGTTGGCAATTTGATCTCTGGTGTCTCTGCCTTTTCTAAATCTACCTTGAACATCTGTAAGTTCACGTACTGCTGAACCCTGGCTTAGAGAATTTTGAGCACTACTTTGCTAGTGTGTGAGATGAGTGCAATTGTGCAGTAGTTTGAACATTCTTTGGCATTGCCTTTCTTTGGGATTGGAATGAAAACTGACCTTTACCCAGTCCTGTGGCCCCTGCTGAGTTTTCCAAATTTGCTGGCATATTGAGTGCAGCACTTTCACAGCATCATCTTTCAAGATTTGAAATAGCTCAACTGGAATTCCATCACCTCCACTAGCTTTGTTCCTAGTGATGCTTCCTAAGGCCCACTTGACTTTGCATTCCAGGATGTCTGGTTCTAGGTGATTAGAATTGTTTTTTAATCATACACAGAGCTGAATTTTTTATATAAACACCCATATTTTCTCCTCTCTAGTTTTACATGTATCCTTGAAAGATTGTTTTACAAATATTTTGTACTGTGTTGATTTTGAGGTTGTTTGTCACAGATGGGCATAAATGGATTTAGGTAGACATGGCCCATGAAACACTTTTCTAGCTTGTGTTCCACAAAACCCTGAGTAATTGAAGTAATTTTGCTAAGGTGCAGAGACACTGCTTCTGTAAAGAAAACTAGACAAAAAGAGAGAATTCTGGTGTCTGCAGATTGTCCAAAGTTCGAGTGTCCTGTGATTAAAGAGATTCATTTTTTGTTCCATTTTCCCCCCAAGTACAAGGAAATTGAAGCCCCGAGAATGATGAGGCTTCACTTATTGCTGCTCCAAGGAGAAGGGACTCAGACTTAAATTTATGTTAATTGAATAATGAGTCTCATTATGTATTTTGTGAAGGGCACAGGCAGAAGCCTCTAAAATTTGATTTATTTTTTACTTGGGTGGTGAATCTACCTGCAATGCAGGAGACCCGGGTTTAGTCCCTGGGTTGGAAGAACTCCTGGAGAAGGAAATGGCTACCCTGTTCAGTATTCTTGTCTGGAGAAGTCTATGGCAAGAGGAACCTACAGTCCATGGGGTCGCAAAGTGTCGGACATGACTGAGCAACTAATACTTCCACTTCAGGTTGTGATTGCATAAATGTTTGCTGTGTAGGATCTCTACTGTCCCTCTGCTTTGGACCTTGCTTCTCCTAGTTTTGGCCTGTGGTCTTTTAAAAATTATGTCAAATGCAGGGATTAAGTGCTGATGCTTGATTTGTGAGGTACAATTCTAGCAAACGAGAGTGAGGGCAGAGGGAGGTGAGACAGGTACAGTGTAAGGTGAAGCAGTGTGGTGCCAGCCCTGTTTCATGAAGTCCAAAAGATACAGCTGTCGGTTTGGTGAGGGGGGGGTCTCTTATACCTTATGCAGCAATCACCAACTTTTTGGCACCGGGCTCTGATTCTGTGGGAGACAATTTTTCCACGGATGGGTTGGGGGGAGGGTTTCAGGATGGTTCAAGTACATTACATTTATTGTGCACTTTGGTTCTATTATTACATCAGCTCCAATTCAGACCATTGGGTATTAGATCCGAGAGGTTGGGGACCCCTTAAAGGTTATTCCCAGGCAAGATCCACAGAGAAACTGCCTTGAGCTAGAACCTTGGCGAAGAAGGAGAGGGAATTTATGGAACTGATGTGTTTTGTCTCTTGTCCCCACTGGGCAAAGTTCACTGCATGAGGTGTCAATCCCTTGCACTTGTAGTCTGCATTATTTGGCCCCTTTGGCAGCTATGTGGGAAACCAGGTATTATTCTCCTTGGTTTCTCTTGAGTGCAAGAAGTTTTTGAAGAGACGGGTTCTGCTAGATTCTTGTTGTTTCTGTGACTGTGATCAAGTTGGAAATGCAGTGAGAGCAACTGCTGTGAAGCAAATAGGAGATGATCCATAGGGCAGGAGAGGCCATGAGGATATGTGAGAGGAAAATATTTTAAAATAAAAAACAAAGTCATACATATTTGGTATATACTTAATCTTATACATAAAAACTTACTTGAAATAAATTCATCTCTCTAGCACACATCACTTTAAAATGTGTTCTTGCATGCTGATAAAAGAATGTCATCTTGATTTCTGTGCTAGGAAAAGTAAATTTTATTTCTGAGACAGAAAACAAATCAATTTGTAGCTTTGTATGGGTAGAGACAGAAATTAGTTCATAATCATCTCTGTAATTGTTTCTTAAAATTTATGCTTGGTTTCCAAAGGATTGTACCATTTATTATTATTACTATATAAGCTGTTTTGATACATTAACTGCAAATTTCCATTCATACTGCAAGTTACTTATTTTCAATCATTGATGCTTCAATATTGTGGTTCTAAGGAGTTTTGAGAATAATTTCCTTATTTCCCATCATGTTAGTTTTTGTTAATGGGAAAATATCTTGAAATACTTTCTTCACTTGGTTTCCAATACCACACTTGCCTGGTTTTCCTCTTAGCATTGTGGCCACTTGTTTTCGTTGTCTTTTGCTGGTTCCTGTTCATCTCCTCTATCTTTACGTATTGGAGAATCCTAGGGTAGCGTGGTTGGATATCTTTTCTTTGCTAGTCACGCTTACTACCTAAGTGATCTACTCAAGTCATATGGCTTTACATATTATCTACATGTTGATGACTCCCAAGTACTGGATTCCAGAAATGCATTGCAACCATCATCTCCACTATCCTCATGACCACAGCTGATCAAAGCTTTCAACACTTTTTAAACAACATCACGGTAATATGCTTCAGATGGTCTCTCTGCTTCTGCGCTTCCCCATCCTCTCCCCTCTTAACACTTCAGACAATGATTCTGCTGAAATGTAGATTTTCTTAAAATTCTTACACTGTTTTTTATCTCGCTCAGGAGGTCTGACAGGATTTAGCCCTGTGTTACCCTTCTGACTGCATTTTCTCCTCTTCTGTTGACTTTCCTCAGCAACTCTGAATTTTCAGCAGTTCCCTGAATACACCAGGGTCTTTTATTTGTTGTTCTGTCTGCTTATAGGTAGGACTTGGGGGGCTCAGATGGTAAGGAGTCTGCCTGCCCTCCTGGAGACCAGGGTTTGATCCCTGGGTTGGGAAGATCCTTTGGAGAAGGAAATGGCAACCCACTCCAGTATTCTTTTCTGGAAAATCCCATGGATGGAGGAGCCTGGCAGGCTAAAGTCAGTGGGGTTGCCAAGAGTCAGACACAACTGAGGGACTTCACTTCACTTCTGCTTGTAGGTGCGTATCAGTTATATTGGGGAAAACGAACAGACAGAGAGAGGTTTGTCACAAGGTCTCCACCATTGTCTCTCTCCTCTCTTCTCCCCAACCCCAATTTTAAATTTCAAAAAATTCCAATACTATTTTAAATCTAACTAAAAAGATTTCAGAAATTGAGTGCTAAAGAGTGAGAATGAGGGGCAGAGAGAACTCAGGTGAGATAGCATAAACTGCGTCCACTTGATACAGTAAGACTCTTTCCTGGAAATATAAGGTTATATTTCATGATGTCATTTTAATATTATTATTAATGAGTGAATTAATTTTTAACCAAAAAGCCCATTTGTGGTTGGAAGCAACAATATTACTCAATGGTAAATATCATATATTTTTTGGAGTCAACAGATATTGGGCTTAGATTCTGCCTTGAGGCTTAAATGAGCTGCTAGCAAGAACTTACAATTTAACTTCTCTTTAGGAGTCTCATACATGGGCTAAATATTACATACCTCCAAGGATTGGACTGAGGTTTAAATGACTCGGTATTTACAAAGATCATTGCACGGAACCTGACACTTTGCAAGCACTCATTAAGTGAAAAAAATAATCATTTCAGTTCAGTCACTCGGTCGTGTCCGACTCTTTGCGACCCCATGAATCGCAGCATGCCAGGCCTCCCTGTCCATCACCAACTCCTGGAGTTTACCCAAACTCAGGTCCATCAAGTCGGTGATGCCATCTAGCCATCTCATCCTCTGTCGTCCCCTTCTCCTCCTGCCTGCAATCCCTCCCAGCATCAGAGTCTTTTCCAATGAGTCAACTCTTCACATGAATTGACCAAAGTTTTGGAGTTTCAGATTTAGCATCAGTCCTTCCAATGAACACCCAAGATTGATCTCCTTTAGGATGGACTGGTTGGAACTCCTTGCAGTCCAGGGACTCTCAAGAGTCTTTTCCAACACCACAGTTCAAAAGCATCAATTCTTCGGCACTCAGCTTTCTTCACAGTCCAACTCTCACATCCATACATGACCATGGGAAAAACACAGCCTTGGCTATGTAATGTCTCTACTTTTTAATATGCTGCCTAGGTTGGTCATAACTTTCCTTCCAAGGAGTAAGCGTCTTTTAATTTCATGGCTGCAATCACCATCTGCAGAGATTTTGGAGCCAAAAAAATAAAGTCTGACACTGTTTCCACTGTTTTTCCATCTATTTCCCATGAAGTGATGGGACCAGATGCCGTGATCTTAGTTTTCTGAATGTTGAGCTTCAAGCCAACTTTTTCACTCTCCTCTTTCACTTTCATCAAGAGACTTTTTAGTTCTTCACTTTCTGCCATAAGGGTGGTGTCATCTGCATATCTGAGGTTATTGATATTTCTCCCGACTATCTTGATTCCAGCTTGTGCTTCTTGCAGCCCAGCGTTTCTCTTGATGTACTCTGCATATAAGTTAAATAAGCAGGGTGACAATATACAGCCTTGACAGACTCCTTTTCCTATTTGGAACCATTCTGCTGTTCCATGTCCAGTTCTAACTGTTGCTTCCTGACCTGCATATAGGTTTCTCAAGAGGCAGGTCAGGTGGCCTGGTATTCCCATCTCTATCAGAATGTTCCACAGTTTATTGTGATCCACACAGTCAAAGGCTTTGGCATAGTCAATAAATGAGAAATAGATGTTTTTCTGGAACTCTCTTGCTTTTTCGATGATCCAGCGGATGTTGGCAATTTGATCTCTGGTTCCTCTGCCTTTTCTAAAACCAGCTTGAACATCTGGAAGTTCATGGTTCATGTAAGGAAATGTAAAGATTAAGCAACTAAAAATACACATGGGATGTGTGTGTGTGAGATACCAAAATGTCTTGGAAGTTTGACCCTAAGGTCTTGTCCAAAGAGTGTGTATGGTAATTTGTGGGTGGTAGAAATATGGCATTTTTATCTTCTTGCTATTGTTTATCTGAATTTCCTTACTTTCTACAATGCACACAGACTGTATTTAGACAATAAACATATATTGCCTTTGTAATCAAGCAAATTTTGAAAATTTTTTTGAGATAAATGTCAACATATATGTTAAGGGCACTCATTGGCAGTGCATTTATATTGCATAATTTACGGATCATTTAAATTGAATACACAGGCTTGGGTGAATGTGAGGGCATCTATAAACTTTTTCCTAGTTGGGTGCAGGCTGACCCTAAAGCATCAGCCGTTGTCAGTTACATGGATCCCACCTCAGTCATCATTGTTTAGTCTCTAAACCATGTCCAACTCTTTGTGACCCCATGGACTGCAGCATGCCAAACTCAACTGTCCTCCACTATCTCCTGGAGTTTGCTCAAATTCATGTCTGTTGAATGCTATCTAACTGTTTCATCCTCTGTCACCCCCTTCTCCTTTTGCCTTCAGTCTTTTCCCAGCATCAGGATCTTTTCCAGTGAGTCAGCTCTTCACATAAGTTGGCCAAAGTATTGGAGCTTCAGCTTCAGCAACAGGCCTTCCAATAAATATTCAGGGTTGATATATTTTAAGACTGATTGGAATACAGCTAAGTGTACAGTAGAGAAATTAATAAGCATCATTGTTTCTAATTACTAATGAAATTATAATTTTACTAATATTTCTGTAAAGAACATATTTAGTCTGGCATTTAAATAATTAAATAAACTCAGCAACACTATAAACTGTTTCTATGTCAATCATTTAACAATGAATCATATTTTTTCATAAATTAATTATCAGCAAATTGTAACGTATCTAACTTGTCATGGTTCTTCAGAATGTATTTGCTAACAGGTTGCTGTTAGAAAATCACAAAGCAACCTCATATTTATAATGTTTTGAATTGTACTTTCCTACAATTTACTCTTCCTCTTCGAACTAGTTATTTTTTATCTTGTTAAAATGTAGCATTTCTAACCTTCACATGTATTCCTTGCAATTTTCAATTATTTTCTACGAATCATTGGTAAACATTCCATTTTTTTTTTTCATGAAATTATCATTGAAGAACAGGTACAGAGTTTCAATATGGGATACTGTTGTGGTTTTGATTTGCATTTCCCTAATGTTGGAATCAAGATTGCCGGGGGAAATATCAATAACCTCAGATATGCAGATAACACCACCCTTATGGCAGAAAGTGAAGAGGAACTCAAAGTCTCTTGTTGAAAATGAAAGAGGAGAGTGAAAAGGTTGGCTTGAAGCTCAACATTCAGAAAGCAAAGATCATGGCATCTGGTCCCATCACTTCATGGGAAATAGATGGGGAAACAGTGGAAACAGTGTCAGACTTTATTTTTGTGGGCTCCATAATCACTGCAGATGCTGATTGCAGCCATGAAATTAAAAGACGCTTACTCCTTGGAAAGAAAGTTATGACCAACCTTGATAGTATATTAAAAAGCAGAGACATTACTTTGCCAACCAAGGTCCGCCTAGTCAAGGCTATGGTTTTTCCCATGGTCATGTATGGATGTGAGAGTTGGACTGTGAAGAAAGCTGATCACCGAAGAATTGATGCTTTTGAACTGTGGTGCTGGAGAAGACTCTTGAGACTCCCTTGGACTGCAAGGAGATCCAACCAGTCCATTCTAAAACCATTCTGGGTGTTCATTGGAAGGACTGATGCTAAAGCTGAAACTCCAATACTATGGCCACCTCATGCGACGAATTGACTCACTGGAAAAGACTCTGATGCTGGGAGGGATTGCAGGCAGGAAATGAGATGGGTGAACTCCGGGAATTGGTGATGGACAGGGAGGCCTGGTGTGCTGTGATTCATGGGGTTGCAAAGAGTTGGACAAGACTGAGCGACTGAACTGAACTGAACTGAATGTTAAGCATCTTTTCCTATATCTATTGGCCACTTTTATATCTTCTTTGAACACATGTCTATTCAATTCCTTTACCCTTACTTTTGTATCAGCTATCTGTATTTTTTGCTATTTAATTCTAGGAGTTTCTTGTTTATTTTAGGTATTAACCTTTTGTGCTTCACTGGTGGCTCAGATGGTAAAGCGTCTGCCTGCAATGCAGGAGACCTGGGTTTGATCCCTGGGTCAGGAAGATCCCTTGGAGAAGGCAATGGCAATCCACTCCAGTACTCTTGCCTGGAAAATTCCATGGATGGAGGAGCCTGGTGGGCTATCGTCCATGTGGTCGCAAAGAGTCGGACACGACTGAGCAACTTCACTTTTTTGCTTTCTTTCTTACCAGAAATTTGGTTTGCAAATATTTTCTCCTAATCCATAGGTCTTTCCTTTGTTGTATAGAAATACAGATATATTTGAAGAAACCTGTAAAATGCAAGTTTAAGGAAGTGCTTATTGCTTGATTTTATTATCTGTGTTTATATGACTATTTCAGAATATTAATCAAGCCTCACTCACTCCATTTTCTAATAGATGAGGTCTTTGTCATCCAATCTTATCTTCCTAGATCTGTTCAAGACAGCTGTTCTCAAACTTGAACATGCATCAATACCTAGAGGGCCTGTTACTAATGAAACCTGGATTGCTGAATCTCATATTGAGTTTCTGATTCAGTAGATAGGTGGGGCCCAAGAAATTATTTTTTTCAGTTTGTCTGATGATGGTGCCAATATGAAGCCCATGCTTTGAGAACCACTACTATAAAGCAGGGGGAAAAATCAAATTTCATTTTTCTAAACCACTAGAACTGATGATTTTGAACTGATGGTTTTGAACTGTGGTGCTGGAGAAGACTCTTGAGACTCCCTTGGACTGCAAGGAGGTCCAACCAGTCCATCCTAAAGGAGATCAATCATGGGTGTTCATTGGAAGGACTGATGCTAAAGCTGAAACTCCAATACTTTGGCCACCTCATGCGAAGAGTTGACTCATTGGAAAAGACCTTAATGCTGGCAGGGATTGGGGGCAGGAGGAGAAGGGGACGACAGAGAATGAGATGGCTGGATGGCATCACCGACTTGATGGACATGAGTTTGAGTAGACTCTGGGAGTTGGTGATGGACAGGGAGGCCTGGCATGCTGCGATTCATGGGGTCGCAAAGAGTCAGACATGACGACTGTGTGACTGAACTGAACTGAAACTACTAGAATCCAGATTATGGCCTTCCTCTTCACTGTTTCATTTTCTCATCCAAAATGACATCCAAGTTCTTAACTATCAGAACCCTTGACCTCATGGTTAATATCACCTCCCTGAAATGTCAGCCATGAGGGGAACTTCCTATCATAAAACATAGCTCCCAGTCACTCAAAAGTGTCTAATTCAGCTCTTCTGAACATTTTCTGTGTCTCCTTTCTCTGCAATGGTTGAAACTTGCTTTCTGCTATGGGAATTAAGACATTACTCATCCCAGTCATTTTTGGCTGAGGTCAAACTTCTCTCAGCAAACCAAAGTTGACTCTTTCCCACCATGTACTAAGCGGTCAGCTGCTTCAGTGCTCCTGCCAGCATTTCGGACTCCCTGGTGTGCCCTCCCCATCTCCAGCCTTGGATGACTCCATGGTGAGCCTTCTGCTTGCAGACTGCAGACGGCTCCCAGAGAAAGTCCTGTGGCTTCATACAGCTGGCGCCCTGCTAGAGCCTGCTGTACAATTTCAACTTGGCCAGGCCCTTCTGCTCAGCTTTCCTTTTATTTATCCCTTATTCATTCCCTGGATTATTCTTCGTAACTTTTCAGGACTTGGTTTTTTTTTTTTCTTTCTTTAAGACCTCAGTTTCATCATATCTCTCACCTTTAATTTGATCTGCCTACCTGTTCATGTTTATCCGTCTCTCAAGTCTCTGAAGAAGATATATCCTTCTCTCAAAAATTGTCTGATGTTTCCAGCAAATGTCTGCTGTTCCTTGGCTCTCATCCCTTTATACTTCTAAAGGGGCTTGTTTGACTCTTCTCTTTCCTCCCTTTCCCTTTCATTTTTCCTGCCCTCTTCTAATCTCCCCCTTTCCCAAGCTTGGACTCCTTTCCTTCTGCTTTGAATGCTGTCTCAGTAATCTCTAAAGAAGTGAAATGTTTAGTGCATCCTGTTTCCTTTTCCTAATAGCTCTCTATCTATGTTATCAATCATGTTCTTTGAGTAAATGGTTTTATTCAGTGCAGTGAAATTCATAAATTTCCTAACATCTTTCCTTCAAAATTTCTGGCAATTTGAATGGGCCTCCAATCACTCCATGAAATTGCTTTCTCTGAAGCTAGTTGTGGCAAATTCCATTTCTCCTCTCTTCCTGCTCTAACTGCACTGAATGCCTGTCCTCAGCATTGATTCTCCTTGATTTCTCTGCTGTAATTGTGTCTACTTACTTTTCCATTCTCTTAAAAAATACTGTTTATTTTTGACATCTGAGATCCTATTGTTTCTAGTTCTCTGGGCATTTCAGTTTCGTATTTTTTTCTCCTAAACTTAACTGTTCTCTCCACCACCTTCCCAGCCCAAGCTTCATCTTTGGTTTTCACATTCCGTTACTCTTTGCAGGATATAGCCATCTAGTCTAGATGAATGAGTGTCCCTGGTGGTGCTACTGGTAAAGAGTCTGTCTGCCAATGCAGGAGACACAAGAGATGTCGGTTCGATACCTGAGTAAGGAAGATGCCCTGGAGAAGGAAATGACAACCCACTGCAGTGTTCTTGTCTGGAAAATCCCATTGACAGAGGAGCCTGGTGGGCTAAAGTCCATGGGGACTCAAGGAGTAGGACATGACTGAGCACACACACACTAGACATTTGACTCAAAGTCTTAACTTTGGTCCAAATCCCTAACATGTCTAGATACTTACTGAATTCTTCCTTTTTTTTTTAAATTTTATTTTTTTTTACTGTTTTCCTATCAAACTGTTTCTTTTTAAATTTTCTTTTTTCTTTTTTTTCTTTTTTATTGGAGGCTAAATATTTTACAATATTATATTAGTTGGTTTTGCCATACATTGACATGAATCTGCCCCGGGTGTACGTATGTTCCCCTTCCTGAACCCCCCTCCCACCTCCCTCCTCCCCTTATCCTCCCTCTGGGTCATCCCTGTGCACCAGCCCCGAGCATCATGTATCATGCGTTGAACCTGGACTGGTGATTCATTTCACATATGATAATATACATGTTTCAATGCCATTCTCTCAAATCATCCCACACTCACCCTCTCCCACAGAGTCCCAAAGACTATTCTGTACACCTGTGTCTCTTTTGCTGTCTCGTATACAGGGTTATCATTGCCATCTTTCTAAATTCCATATATATGCATTAGTATACTGTATTGGTGTTTTTCTTTCTGGCTTACTTCACTCTGTATAATAGGCTCCAGTTTTATCCACCTCATTAGAACTGATTCAAATGCATTCTTTTTAATGGCTGAGTAATACTTGAAGCTCAACATTCAGAAAACAAAGATCATGGCATCTGGTCCCATCACTTCATGGGAAATAGATGGAAAAACAGTGGAAACAATGTCAGACTTTATTTTTGGGGGCTCCAAAATCACTGCAGATGCTGATTGCAGCCATGAAATTAAAAGACGCTTATTCCTTGGAAGGAAAGTTATGACCAACCTTGATAATATATTAAAAAGCAGAGACATTACTTTGCCAACAAAGGTCCGTCTAGTCAAGGCTATGGTCTTTCCCGTGGTCAAGATCGATTGTGGGTGTTCATTGGAAGGACTGATGCTAAAGCTGAAACTGCAATACTTTGGCCACCTCATGCGACGAGTTGACTCACTGGAAAAGACTCTGATGCTGGGAAAGGTTGGGGGAGGGAGGAGAAGGGGACGACCGAGAATGAGATGGCTGAATGGTATCACCGACTCTGTGGACATGAGTTTGAGTGATCTCCGGGAGTTGGTGATGGATAGGGAGGCCTGGCGTGCTGTGATTCATGGGGTCGCGGAGAGTCGGACACGACTGAGCGACTGAACTGAACTGAACTGAACTGAATACTCCATGTGTATATGTAGCAAAGCTTTCTTATCTGTTCGTCTGCAGATGGACATCTAGGTTGCTTCTATGTCCTGGCTATTATAAACAGTGCTGCAATGAACATTGAAGTACATGTGTCTCTTTCAATTCTGGTTTCTTCAGTGTGTATGCCCAGGAGTGCGATTGCTGGATCATATGGCAGTTCTATTTCCAGTTTTTTAAGGAATCTCCACACTGTTCTCCATAGTGGAAACTATAAGCAAGGTAAAAAGACAGCCTTCAGAATGGGAGAATACAATAGCAAATGAAACAACTGACAAAGAATTAATCTCCAAAATATACAAGCAGCTCCTTCAGCTCAATTCCAGAAAAATAAACGACCCAATCAAAAAATGGGCCAAAGAACTAAACAGACATTTCTCCAAAGAAGACATTCAGATGGCTAACAAACACATGAAAAAATGCTCAACATCCCTCATAATCAGAGAAATGCAAATCAAAACCACAATGAGGTACCATTTCACACCAGTCAGAATGGCTGCTATCCAAAAGTCCAGAAGCAATAAATGCTGGAGAGGGTGTGGAGAGAAGGGAACCCTCTTACACTGTTGGTGGGAATGCAAACTAGTACAGCCGCTATGGAGAACAGTGTGGAGATTCCTTGAATTCTTCCTTTAAAAACGTAAAAATTTCCTAAAAAAAAAATTCCCCTTCTTACCCTCTCTCCTTTTGTATTTACTTACTTGTTTATTTATTTGGAGCAGCATCATTCATAATCAGTATCTTGAATTTTTTTTTTTTTTTTTGGCTTGCTTGTTGACCTGTGCTTTCCACAAGCTGCTGATCACTGGGCTCATTTGGTGCTTTGGAATCTCTAAATCCTTCCTTCCTTCTTAAAGTTACTATCTTTGCTTTTATGAACCTATGTTTGGTTTTCTCTAATGGCCACCTTACAAGAAAAACAATGCATCTTTGTTTCAAACAGCAGTTTACTTTTCTTGTCATGCTGCTTGTATCATGTCATTGAGTTCTGAAAATCTGTCATGATTCCTTATTCCTCTTGGTGATCAGGTTCATCAGCCTTTGGTCAAAGTATGTATCAACTGGCCCCTCAAATGTCCTGTGCTCCCCACTTCCCCCTCAAAAAAGCTTCACCTGTGGTCAGGATTATTCTCTCACCATTCCTATCTACTTGTATCCCACTTCCATGTCTTACTCCTATCCCTGCCTTAAACTAAATTGCCTCTTTTTTCACCTTTCTTCATCCTTTTCTTTGATAATCAAATGCCTGTGCTTCTGTTAGGATGAATACTCCTTTCGCCTGAAGCTTTTACTTATTACTGAAACCCACTGCCATTGTTCCACTACTCAACTTCTATAACTCTGTTAGAGTCTATCATTAAATTATGTACTCAACCGAGCCTTTTGTAAAGATTTCATATATGTATATCAGTTTCCCAGTGAAATATAAGTATCAGATTCTCGAGTTCTATTCACTGCAAATATGCATTGAATGAGCCCTCTATGGCTTATTCCATCAGGCCCTGGCTTCTAGCCTTGTGCTGCATAAAAAAGGGGGCCTGAGATGGATTACTTTCCTATTATTTAGGAAGATAGAAGGGCTTACTTTCTGACTCCCCTTAGGCTTTCTGCATGGCCAATTTGCATGATTGACTTTTTAAACCACAAAGTACTAGGTAATCATTATTTGCAGTTGGTTCTTAGCTTAACACTCATAACTATCAGCATCATTGTTATCAGAAACTCAGCCTAAAGAACTAAATAACGGCCTCAAGGCGCAAAACTTTGTACCATAGATTTTGTAGCCTTTTAAAAAACTAGAGCTGTAATCTGATTTTTCGGTCTCTGAGTTTAGCACCTGGGGCCTAGTCAGACCTTAACAGTGGTGTATCAGCACAAATTTCCTTCATTAGAATGAATTATGTAATATTTTAAATCATTAGCTCAAAAGAACCTAGAAAGAAAAAATGTTGATTGTTTGGAATAGCACACACCCTTAATGGTACATTTTAATTTAAATAGCAGTTGTTATGTTTGTAAATCATGTCTCACTCTTTGTGACCCTATGGGCTACAACACACCAGGCTCCTCTGTCTTCCACTATCTCCTTGAGTTTGCTCAAATTCACATCCATTGAATCGGGTAATCCTGCCTAACCACCTCATCCTCTGCAGTACTCGAACCAAAGATAAGTGTAAAAAATATTACTCAATAGTACAAGCCATACTGTTTCAAACTTTAAAAAATAACTTGTAGATTAAATATTTTAAAAATTAATTAATTTATTTTAATTGGAGGCTAGTTACAATTTTCTGGTGGTTTTTGTCATACATTAACATGAATCTCTTGAGAGTCCCTTGGACTGCAAGGAGAGCCAACCAGTCCATTCTAAAGGAGATCAGTCCTGGGTGTTCATTGGAAGGACTGATGCCAAAGCTGAAACTCCAAAACTTTGGTCACCTCATGCGATGAGTTTACTCATTGGAAAAGACTCTGATGCTGGGAGGGATTGGGGGCAGGAGAAGAAGGGGACGACAGAGAATGAGATGGCTTGATGGCATCACCGACTTGATGGACATGAGTTTGTGTGAACTCCGGGAGTTGATGATGGACAGCGAGGCCTGGCGTGCTGTGACTCATGGGGTCGTAAAGAGTCGGACACGACTGAGCGACTGAATTGAACTGAACTGAACGTGAATCAGCCACAGGTGTATATGTGTTCCCCGCACCCTGAATCCACTCCCACCTCCCTCCCCATCCCAACCCTCTGGGTTGTCCCGGTGCATCGGCTATGAGTGCCCTGTTTCATGCATCAAACTTGGACTGGTCATCTATTTAAGTGGTAAGAGATATTAATTTACTAATGAAGGTAGAATGAAATAAAACTAAATGCTATAATTTTTATTTTTCTGTTATATAAGGTAGTTCAGTTTATGAATGACAAGTGACATGTGAGAGTATTATTACACTTATGTTAAAATGATCAGTGGTCTTTTTCCTATGTCTAAATAAGAAATACATAAAGATATTTCTGGAATGACCTGAAATCCTGCCACTGACTTGTCATGGCCACTGGATGTCACTAAGACCAATGACATGGATATGAGCCAAAATGTTCATGAAAGGCTTAAATACTAGTATTTCATTTGATTTTAAATTTATTTTATTCTCCAAAGTGGGAATACTCAAACTTTATTAGGTACAAGTGGTTTATAAGGAGATAGAGGAAGAATAGGAAGATAGTAAAATTAAAATATTAAAAAACTGGTAAAGGAAACCGGAGATATGAATTATGACAAACCTCAGTGTGACTACAATAGAGAGGTTTAGCTCTAGTAGCGCAGCTGTTTGTCTTAATTGATGGAGATACAACTTTAACTGAGCACTCAAATAATCCTGCTAAAGGAAGAAGTCAGAAATCGTTCAGTTCAGTTCAGTTCAGTTCAGTCGCTCAGTCGTGTCCAACTCTCTGCGACCCCATGAATCACAGCACGCCAGGCCTCCCTGTTCATCACCAACTCCCGGAGTTCACTCAAACTCATGTCCACAGAGTCGGTGATGCCATCCAGCCATCTCATTCTCCGTCGTCCCCTTCTCCTCCCACCCACAGAAATCGTACTTGGTATTAAAACTGAGCTGGACCCTGTGGGGGTCCTCCCAGGTACAAAAGCCCTCTTCTGGGCCCCTCATTTCAGGCTTTAGTCTCCTTGACTTTTCCAGAGTTCCAAGGAGAAGGCTCAAACAGTTACTAATTTAGGGAAGTGAGGGAATGCAGAAACAAAGGACAAGCAGTTAAGCCAGGTAGCTCGAACAGTAGCTCAATAAAAAAGAGTCCTACTTCCCCCTCAGGGGCTTCCAGAGTGCCTCAGCAGTAAAGAATCCACCTGCAGTTCAGAAGCTGAAGGTGGGGAAGATCCCCTGGAGAAGGATATGGCAACCCACTCCTGTATTGTTGCCTGGGAAATTCCATGGACAGAGGAGCCCAGTGGGCTACAGTCCTTGGGGTCACAAAAAAGTCAGACACGACTTAGTGGCCAAACAACCGCAAAGTTCCCCCTCAAGAGATATACATCATTCAACAGAGACTTTGGAGTTGTTAACAAGCTCAGGTGGAGGCTAGGGACTACATTCTGACCACAAGCTCCTGTAGATTCTGCTGCTGCTGCTAAGTCGCTTCAGTCGTGTCCGACTCTGTGCGACCCCATAGTGGCAGCCCACCAGGCTCCCCTGTCCCTGGGATTCTCCAGGCAAGAACACTGGAGTGGGTTGCCATTGTCTTCTCCAATGCATGAAAGTGAAAAGTGAAAGTGAAGTCACTCAGTCGTGTCCGACTCTTAGAGACCCCATGGACTGCAGCCCGCCAGGCTCCTCTGTCCATGGTTTCCAGGCACAAGTACTGGGGTGGGGTGCCATTGCCTTCTCCGCTGCAGATCCTAGACCAGTTGAAATCAGAAGCTTGATGATTGAAATTCTTAAAACATCACCTCAGTGTTTCACCACCAACCAATCAGAAGAAAGTCACCAACCCTTCAGGCCTCACCATATATGTTGTCTTTAAAACCCTTCCCTGAAAACCAGAGGGGAGTTCTAGTCTTCTGAACATAAGAAGCTTGCATTCCTTGCCTGTGTGTTAAGTCACTTCAGTTGTGTCCAACTCACTGCAACCCCATGGACTGTAGCACATCAGGTTCCTCTGTCCGTGGGATTCTCCTTGCTTGGTGCCATGCATATAAACATGTACTTCTCTTCAACACAACCAAGTGTCAGTAAACGGGCTTTGCTGTGCGGTGTGTGAGGGAACCCAAGTTCACTTCAATAACAGTATCTGGATTCTTGGTCTCTTAAACAAGGTTAAGTTCCTTTTAGGTGGTGTCTGTTATGGGTTGAATTGTGTCCATCCCTAAAATTTATATTGAAGTCCTAATGCCCAATAACTCAGAATGTGACCTTATTTGGCTATAGGGTTTTTCCAGAGATGATGATGTTAAATTGAGATCAGTAGTGGGTGTCCTAATCCGAAATGACCGGGTCATCATATAAAGGGGGAATTTGGACATTGCGATATGCACAGAGGGAAGACCATATGAAGAGACACAGGAGGAAGATGGTCGCCTGCAGGACAAAGAGAGAGTTCTGGAACAGGTCCTTCCCTCATAGCCCTCAGAAAGAATCATTTAATTATCATCACAACCTTATAAATAAAAACTATTCTGTCTTTTACTCAGACAGAGTAAAACTTAGAGATAACTCAAAACTTAGAGATAAGTGAATTATAAAAGGCAGAGTTTATCTCAATATAAAACTGCAATTTTTCATGACTGGAACGCTTAACTATTTTTCTTTACTATTAAACTTAAAATTAAAAGGAACACTTACATCTTTATGAATAATTAACATTACTTCTAATCATACTTAAATAATACTAAAGACTTTTCTACTTGTGTTTCTAATTTCAATAAAAATATAAACAATAAATCTAAAACACATTGTAAGTCATAATCCAAATAGAAATATTATTGCCCAAAGAAAATTGCAAAAATTTACATCATATGGTAGATGTTTTTTAGAAGTTGGCAATGGTAATTATTTGGATTAATAAAGTTTCAGTAGTAGGAACATTGTGAAAATGGTGCAACACTTTTTAAAATCAGGTGTGCAACAATGAGGAAGTTAGTTGATAGAAGTTGTTAATATAATTAGATTTTATCCTTTGAAGTTAGTTGATAGAAGTTGTTAGTCGTTAATATAATTGGATTTTATTCTTTGAGCTCTCAGATTCATGCTTGGTAGTGGGGAAAAAAGAGGCACGTGAAAAAATTGTATAACATTACAGGATATGTAAAGGCACCATTCAGTTCAGTTCAGTCGCTCAGTCATGCCTGCCTCTTTGCGATCCCATGAATCACAGCACGCCAGGCCTCCCTGTCCATCACCAACTCCTGGAGTTCACCCAAACTCACGTCCATCGAGCTGGTGATGCCATCCAGCCACCTCTCAAATGATAGGTTAAAAACCTATACGCACTTAAATATTAACAATAATGAATAAATATTTCAGGGTTTTGGGAGTTCGATTAAAAAAACAAATTTGCTCCCAATTACCAAAATTAAACTTACTTACTAAAAAAAGGTTGAGATGACACAGGAAATGCAAACTGTTCTGCCTTTGCAATCTCATTGCCTGCTCTGCCACCTGTTACTAATGCTGATGCCAACTAGCTAAGTTTATGCCAATGCCCAATCCACATCTGAGATTTTTCTTGCAATCATTGCAAGTTCGATAGCATCTGTGAGCTTTTTTAATGTTTGGGCTAAAAAGGGGAATTAACAATGGACTTGAGCACATAATTCAATGCATTCATATGTGTATATAATATTGCATTTATGTAAAATTTTCAATAACACCTAAAAATGCTAAGTGGAACATAGATCATCTTGCTCATCTCAGTTTGGCCACTACATTTTCATCAACAATACCTGATCTATATTTAGACTTCAAAAACTTTGCAGTCGAAAATTAGGTTCACATTCCTAACCTGTTCCAGAACTTCCCTAACTTGTTCCAGGGCTTCCCTGATAGCTAAGTTAAGAATCCACCTGCAATGCAGGAGACCCCGGATTTATTCCTGGGTTGGGAAGATCTGCTGGAGAGGGGATAGGCTCCCACTCCAGTATTCTTGGACTTTCCTTGTGGCTCAGCTGGTAAAGAATCTGCCTGCAATGTGAGAGACCTGGGTTGGATCCCTGGGTTGGGAAGACCTTTGGAGAAGGGAAAGGCTACATATTCCAGTATTCTGGCCTGGAGAATTCCATGGACTGTATAGTCCCTAGGGCTGCAAAGAGTCAGACACGACTGAGTGACTTTCACTGTCACTCAGCTTCTTCCAAACCTGGCTCAGAGGGTAAAGAGGGTAAAGAATCTTCCTGCAGTGCAGGAGACCTGGGTTTGATCCCTGGTTGAGAAGGCCCCTGGAGAAGGAAATGGTTACACACTCCTGTATTCTTGCCTGGAGAATTCCATGGACTGAAGAGCTTGGCTGGGGTCGCAAAGAGTAGGACATGACTGAGTGACTAACACTTTCACTTTCTTTCAACTGAATTGAGTATCAAGAAAACATTTCCCTGTAATATTTGCATCCATGTTGATCAAGCTGGTTTACCTCTTTTAGAATAAATGATTTCATTTCGAAACTTTGAAGCAAAAGGATATCAATTTCAAAACTACACTTAAGTTGGTTGAATTTATTAACTCTTGCCATTTAATTAATGACAGTATTAATTATATGGACTTCCCTCCTAGCTCAGTTGGTAAAGAATCTGCCTGGAGTGCAGGAGATCTGGGTTCAGTCCCTGGATCAGGAAAATTGCTTGGAGAAGGAAATGGCAACCCACTCCAGTATTCTTGCCTAGAGATTCCCATGGACAGAGGAGCCTGGCAGGCTACAGTCCATGGGGTCGCAAGAGTTTGACATGACTTTTTAGTGACTAAACCAGTATTAATTATATAAAACTCAAAGGAATATTATATACATTCAAAAGGAACTCTAGATTTACCAATGTCAGCAAAGCATTAAGATTTTTCTGGTATATATGTTTTCTATATGTATAAAATTTTATAAATAAAACTGTTCAAATTTATTTCTGCTTAGAATCATACATTTTGTTTTCAGGCAGCAGTAATATTAACTTTGCAAATTCATGATAATATTTCTATTTTATTAAAAATCTATACTATACAAATAAAATATCAATATTTACCTTGAAAAAACAGTTTAAGAAGCTCACTGAAAACATAGAATATATTCTCTTTGAGAAAGAAATTCAACACTCATCTTCTCTACTGGAGAGTCTTACCTGACATCAGGATAAAAAATCACATTAAATACCAAATATTGATTAGATCATCGGTCAGAAACTTTATGGGTGGAACTAAGGGTAACTTTTGATTTTTTAAGAACTTTAGAAACTCAGCATTCAACATCGTACATTTGTTGAACAATTCATTCAAACATTTTTTACGGGAGAAGGTGACAAAAATGTATGTCTTCATGAGAGAACTCTGTTTAATCAAGTTTATCAAGTGCTGGTCATAAACATGAGATGTTAATCTTCTTTTTCTATTTTGTAAACAAGATACAAAGGACAGTCTAAACTTCTACATTTATATTTTTACAAAAGTTAAACCCAGTCTTCAGTTCAGACATGAACATTTCAGCTGAAATGCTTTCCTTACAAATGGATTGTGAAACGTGAATTTGAAGCAGCTCAGTTGTGTCCGACTCTTTGCGACCCCTATAGACTGTAGCCCACCAGGCTCCTCTGTCCATGGGATTCTCCAGGCAAGGATACTGGTGCGGGTTGCCATTAGCACTTGTCTATTGTGTTACTACAAAACTGGTTAATGATCTGCTTTTGTTCAGAAATATCAAAACTAAACCTAAAACCCTCATATTGTTGATGAGAGGCTGTCTTAGGCATACATAACAGTCTAGAAATCAATATTTACAAGAACCATCTGAATGTTGAAAAAAAGAAATAGCTCAAGTTGTAACTAAATGACAGCTAATTTCCATCCAGATTTGAACAAGAATCTGGATGTTTGGCGTCATGTAGGAAAGTTCCAGATGGTTGACAAGACTTCTCACTTTTCATTTGGATGTTTTTCCCAAGAGTTTCATTCAGTTTTAATGTTCATCCATGGAGACAGTTTGTGATAGACACATAACTTTCAGGCATATTCTTATAATATATTAATAGAACATGAGTCATATTTGGGCATGCCATCCTTCAGGAGATTAAAATAACAGTAGGAATTAAATTATTTGCATATTTGAGTTCTTTGGTAATCATTATTAAACTTGTACCTTACAGTGACCTCAAGATACCAGTTAACTCCATTTCAAGTGATATTCAGTGTCTGAAAGATAATGGGCACTCAATAAATGTTCAATTAATGTATAAAGAAAAATAATTTAAGATAGTTTCAATGGAAAATATTTGTAATAGGTAAAATCTACAGATCAAAGTTAAAGGGGGAAATAGAAAATTAATAAGGTGTGTGGAGGAAATTTAAATATTTGAACTACTAAGTAGTATGTGGAGATGTTGTTTAGTCTGATTTGCATCATTTGTCTGTCTGGTCGTACTATATAATCATCGATCTTCTCTATTTGCTTTGTGCTGTGAAGCAGCAGACATGGCATGAAACACAGCAATCTGGGGGTATTCCATTTTACCTTCTGGAGTGCTGGCTGACAGCAACTGGATTGGGATTTCTTTTTTTTTTTTTAGCACATAACATGAAATGTTAACAGATTATAAATACTGTTTTTCATGGGAGTAGAAGTGATTGAAAAGTAGTTCCCTTTTATGTCAAAAGCTATTAAGCTGGGGATGTGTTAATAAACAAGTTACTGTTCTAACAAAATTTAGAGAGCTTGTGTAGAAATGCTAATTTAGGTTACTGAACAGGGGCTAGAATTGGGAAACTGGATTCTGGGCAAGACATTAAATATTCCTAAGTATCAGCTTCTTTGTCATCTCCAACACTTACTTAGGAGTATATACACTTATGAATATACAACTTGTGCTGATCAAATGGATGTGAGTGTTCTTTAAACAAACCTGCCATTCAAAGCATAAGATGTCTGTTATTAATATGGAAGATTGTAGAACTTTCTGCACTAGAGATCTCACCTAATTTCCCTCTAGATTAATATTGTGATGACAAGTAGGGGAACTTTGTAATCCACTGGCCTCTTTCACCTCCATGTAAATAGCCCAAATGTTCTGATATGCAAGCATCAACTTTCCTGAGAATGGCAGCCAATGGTGAGATTGCTGACTGGCAGTTCCAGCCAAAGGCAAACTTGTGGAATGAATCGCAGTAATTGGCTCTTACTGCATGCTTAGCTACCCATCTCACAATTTTATGTTTTGTTAATGAATCATTGACACCTCTTGTTAGCTCCTGAGGTTTGGTGTTGCCCTACTGGCAGCCAAGAATCCCAGATTTCAATTATTTTGGCTGGTAACTCACCACATATGTTTTTGGCATTGTTAACTGAAAAGGAAAAGAACAAGTTGTGCAATTAAACCAACACTGTGGAAAGGGGTAGTGTACTTTTTTTATTGTGACCAACAAAATCACAGATTTTCTTGTCAGTGGGATATATACCACAGGTAAGTTGCTATTTAGAGACATTTAATCAATACATATTCTAAAAATTTGTATTTTTTTTAGAAGAGAAAGTAGTTTCACACTTTTGTTTTTGAAAACAAAAAAGTAGAATATAGTAATCCAATCCTTGGAGACTCAAGAATGAATTCAAAAAATAATATGCCTCTGGTGTTTGCTAGCAGCAAGGAGAAAACTTGTAAAATAATACAGCTGATAAATATTAACTAAGACTGTTATGTGTTGGAATCTTTAGGTTTGCTAGTCAAGAAAATACATGTTCAAATATGCTCATCTTTATTAACAGTGGTTAATTAAAAAACAATAACACTAGTAAAATATAAAACTTTTTGTTTCAGAAAAAAGATTAAATTGTCATAGTAACACCCACCAAATCACCTGAATCATTAAAGCAGGAATCAATATGGACTCCTTCCCTCTTCCTCACCCCAAACCACACATAGTCTACTGCAAGTTCATTCATGTTTGCTTCTTTAATAGTTCTCACATATGTTTCTCCTCTTCACCATGTCTATTCTGATGAATTCACGTGCTCATGTTCTGCTTATAGGGCTCCCACAATCATCTGTGACCTAATCTTCTGGTTTATCCTTCATACGCCATCCTTCTTTGAAAATTATTTCCATACAGTTTTCCTATTGTTCCTTCCATGGTTTTAGCCAACCATCTTTTTCAGCATTATCATTTAATGCTCCCTCTCCGTCTCTTTCTATTCAACCTTGGCCTTTTTCACCTCTTCATGTAACTTTCTGTGTACCAGTCCAGTGGAAGCATTTGCAACTTCCTCTTGCATGCCATGCTCTTTTGTGGTTCAGGCTAATCTTCTGTGGTGAAATTATTCTTCCAATTCTGTTTACTTGGTGAACATGAACTCTAAGGTGGTAATCTCTTCTAGACCATATTTCTTGATCCCCTACTCCTCAAGGGAAGAACCAGCCATATTCCTCTGTCATGTGTTTTGTTGTATTTTAAAATCATTTTCTGAACCTGTTTTAGTTTCTGTTTTATAGTTTCATTAAGAACATATTCACTGGCTATTTACCATGTGGAGTCCACTGCCTTTATAGTCTTGGCATTGAGTACAGTCCTTGGCATGCAGTAGGTACTGGAGGAGTGTAACATTTGAACTGAGGAGGGAATGGTGACATGGGTCACAAAAGAGAATTGTGACACGAGGAGAAAATGTTCTATGCAAAGAAAGGGCTTTGTAATGGAAGCTTGGCTGGGAATTTCAGGGTATAGGGGCATTGTGTCTGGATATATGGGCTTCCCTGGTGGCTCAGATGGTAAAGAATCTGCCTGCAATGAGGGAGACCTGGGTTCGATCTCTGGGTGGGGGAAGATCCCTTGGAGGAGGGGATGGCAACCCACTTCAGTATTCTTGCCTGGAGAATCCCTATGGCCAGAGGAGCCTGGTGGGCTATAGCCAATATGGTCTCAAAGAGTCGGGCATGACTGAGTGACTGAGTACAGTACAGGGATCCGAGGCTGAGCGATATGATTATTTGAGTTAGGCAGAAGCCAAGTCATGGAAGAATTTATGTTGTAAATGTATTTCTGTAGGTTATGAAGAGAATTTTCCAGGTAGGTGAGTGCTATGACATGAAAACTTTTGGAAATATCAGTATAGTGGATGTATTTGGGGTGAGCATACTGCAGAAAGACATGGAGAAGCAGAACAATACAGAGATATAAGGTAAAATAAGAAACAGATTGATCAGTTAGTAGCTCATTGCAGGATTCTAGATAAGAGCTAACTATGTTGAAGTAGGGTAATGGCAGTTGAAATGGAAAAAAAGAAGTAATTAAAAAAGACTTAGATAGTCAAGAATTCTTGCCCAACTCTATGCTTCATTATGATAATTGAAGGATAGAGGAACCTGAAATGACTCTCAGGTTTCTAGCTTAGACCACTGGATAGAAGGAGACCCTTTATTTAAGACTGGAAATAGTGGAAGAATGGCAGATTTGGGGAAGGATCTGCATTATGTTTGAAGAATGTAAACTTGTAGATGTTTATGGGCCCACCAGTTGGACATATCTCATGGGCAATCAAGTATTATTGGTTAGAGATCATAAGAAAGATCAGAGTAGAAAAAAAGAGACTTGGGGGTCATCACAGTCTATAGACTAAATTGCCATGTATGAGAGAAACTGCCTAGGGATTGCTAAAAATATGAGAGGTGAGTTGAAAGAAATGTGGAGAATGTATTTAGAGTCAAAGAACTAAAAGAACAAGACAGAGATTGAGAAATTCCTACGCCCAGTGTTTAGAAATCCAGAAATTATTGGTTTTAATAAACCAAGTTATGAAATATTTTAAAATAAAGGTGTGGTCTATAGTGCCAAAGAATGCAGAGAAATAAAGTCAGAAAAGAAAAATTTGAAAGCCAATTAGATTTTAACCATCAGACACCCTGAGATTTTAGAGGGCACTTTCAAGGGAGTGGTTGGGATATGGCTCCTATGCAATGGGTAGAAGTTCAAGTGGATGTCAACTACTAGGACGTGTGTTAAAATGTTTATTTTCTAAAAATGTTGATGTAAATAAAAGGAGATTTGGGGTGACATCTTGGATACATTGGCCAGTTTAAGGGAGGTATAAACAAAGTCAAGTGACATTTTCTTCTCTCAACCTCAACCTTTGGTCCCTTGCTCTGGTTTTTAATTGCTCCTTCCCTATCTGATTTTCTGCTCTCTATTCCTAAAGGTATGACAGATTATTTTCATCTTCAGTTTTATTCTTTTCTCTATTAGCTCATCTTTCAGAGATTTTCCAAATCTGTAGCTTTCTTCCATATTAATTTCATTTAAAAATATTTTATTTAAAATTCTAGTTCTTGATCCTAGGCGGCTTCTACTCTGTAGCTTGAACATTTCCTCCTGGGTAAGCTTTTGGAAGTACCAAGTTAGCATTTATAGAGTAGAACTCTCCCCAATATATTTGACCCACTGTGTCTGTTATTTCCTGTTTTCAAGGTAATCATCCCTCCTTTTGTGTTAAGTCACCAGGTTCTATCTGAGCTTTGCAATGTCTTTTCCATTGGTCCCATTTTTTTTTTCTTTTTCTATTGTCACTATCCTCATTAGTTTCTTATTATCTTTGCCGGGATACTGACAACAATCTAAAAAAAAAAATTATCTGAAAGGTTTGATGGTCTCTAATGCATGGACATGAGTTTGAGTGAACTCCGGGAGTTGGTGATGCACAGGGAGGCCTGGAGTGCTGTGATTCATGGGGTTGCAAAGGGTCGGTCAATGACTGAGCGACTGAACTGAACTGAACTGAAATACATCCTATTTGGTTAGGTCATCCTAAACTGTCAGACTATCCTTGATGTCAAAAAAAGGAAGAGGGAAGTTATTAAGGCTTGTGACTGTGAGGCTCTGTGTGTCTGGCTCTTCTTCTATTTAAATTCCTATTCGTGATCCCTAAGCCACAGTGCAGAGAATTTAGCTTCAGAAATATCTGGCCAAACAAGCCCATATCTAGTTAACAGCCACTTCTCTATTCTTACTACTTCCTTTGAATTTGAAATGCAACATGGGCTCTTTCCTGTGTCTCCATCCTGAAGGCCTTCAGACATGAACTGCATTGTTGCTCTTTCCTGAATCTGTAGCCTGAAGGCCTTTGACTTGACTTGCAGGACTGTCCCTTCTCTGGGTCTCCAGCCTGTTGGCTTACCCTGTAGATTCTGGATTTGCCAGCCTCCTTAATCATTTGTGCAAATTTCTTAGAATAATTTATTGAAATAAATTTCTTAAAATCTATCATCTACCTATCTATCTTTCACTATCATCTATCAATCCTGGGCCTTCCTTTTCTCCAGGGGACCCTGAACTAAAACACTAAGCAAGGAATATTGCCTCTCGCCAGATAATGTTGTGTACAGTTCAGTTCAGTTCAGTTCAGTCGCTCAGTCCTGTACGATTCTTTGCAACCCCATGAATCACAGCACGCCAGGCCTCCCTGTCCATCACCAACTCCCAGAGTTCACTCAAACTCATGTCCAACAAGTCGGTGATGCCATCCAGCCATCTCATTCTCTGTTGCCCCCTTCTCCTGCCACCCCCAAGGGGACCCCATTTTTGTTATCTAATTTGTTTCAAGACATAGGTCACAAACTCAAGTATGGAAGTCAAGAAATGGTTCTGCTGATATTTGCAACAGTTATTCTTTGGTCCTGCCTTTTCTAGTTCATCTTGCACATTGCAGCCAAAGGGCTTTTTAAAAGTATAAACATGATATTACCTTCTTCTGTAAGATTATTTAATAACTCATCATAACCTTACAAAAATCCAAACCCATGTGTGTGGTGTACCTGGCCTTTTGTATTCAGGCCGCTGTGCCTCTCTGGCCTCTCCACTCACCCACCTCCCTCATGATCCAGCCGTGGGGAACCACCTGTGGCATTCCACCTATTCCAAGCCTTCTTCCTCCTGTAAATCTTTAATCTTCAAGCTGTTGATTCTGTTTAGAATACTTGCCCCTTATTTGTCTGTCTGTCAAGCACTTATTTGGACTTTCCCAGTGGCTCAGTGGTAAAGAATCTGCTTGCAATACAGGAGCCAGAGGAGACACACGTTCAAACCCTGGGTCAAGCAGATCTCCTGAAGAAGGGCCTGGCAACCGACTCCAGTATTCCTGCCTGGAGAATCCCAAAAACAGGGGAGCCTGTGGGCTACAGTCCATAGGGTTGCAAAGAGTTGAATGCAACTGCAACTGAAGTGACACATGCACCTACTCATCTTTCAGTTCTTACCTCAAACACTCCAAATGACATCATTTCCTACTTGTTTGGCCAGTATTGACTATTTTCTATTCTGTGCCCTCACAGAGCTGTTTTAGGCAGCCAGGGTTCATGATATCTCAAGTTTTCTCTGCCATCTGTCTTTCTACATTCAAGGCTACACCCTGTACTGGAAGTGACGACTAATGCTTGTTTACAGCAGCCTCAGGACTCCATGTGGACAGTGGTCACAGCTAGGGCTATTTATAAAAAATTATATGCTTGTCTAGTCAATGGGACGGAGAAGGCAATGGCAAGCCACTCCAGTACTCTTGCCTAGAAAATCCCATGGATGGAGCAGCCTGGTAGGCTGCAGTCCATGGGGTTGCTAAGGGTCGGACACGACTGAGCGACTTCACTTTCACTTTTCACTTTCACACATTGGAGAAGGAAATGGCAACGCACTCCAGTGTTCTTGCTTGGAGAATCCCAGGGACGGGGGAGCCTGGTGGGCTTCCATCTATGGGGTCACACAGAGTCGGACACGACTGAAGTGACTTAGCAGCAGCAGCAGCAGTCAATGGGAGCAATCTGTATACCACTGAATCAGGCAATGATTTTAACAGAGGCACTGTGTATGTGAGAAAGTTTGTACGTATTTAAGAACAAAGATTGGGCTTCCCAAGTGGCACTCGTGGGAAGGAATCTGCCTGCCAATGCAGGAGACACAATTTGATTCCTGCGTCAGCAAGAAATCCCGGAGGAGGAAATGGCACCCTACTCCAGTATTCTTGCCTAGAAAATCCCATGGACAGAGGAGCCTGGCTGGCTACAGTCCACGGGGTTGCAAAGAGTCAGATATGGCTAAGCACGTTTGCACACACATGAACATGGTGAAACAGCAAAAGACAGTGTCTTCAGCTTGCATGGAGAAAATTTGGTCATATTAAGGGAGAGCTCGGATGTATCAGTAATATCAGAGATCTGCAAGTATCATCGCAAGAGACTCCAGACTTAAGATCCCATGATGATTCTTGTTAAGGAAATGAGTTACAAGTTTGGAGTCATCTGTACATTATTCATTCAGAGGCTTTGTAAGACTTCCTTTCATTAAAAAAAAAAAAAAAATCTGTTTTTCTCTAAGAGATTGAAGACTCTATCAAGGAAAGGGAACATTGCCTGAAAAGAAGAAAACAAGAAATATTGGGTTGGCCAAAAAGTTCGTTGGGATTTTCCATAAGATCTTATAAAAAACCCGGAGGAATTCTTTGGCCAACCCAATATCTGTTGAGTAAATGAAGGAAAGGATGGAAGCAGATAAAAAAGCTTAACTAATCAGCTTTCAGTTGATTGTGGTAGTAACCAAAAATTAGTCATCTCAATTAGTAATTGAAAATTGAACCTCAATAATCCCTGCAGTGTAGATAATTGAAAGGGTCGACTTTTCCGTGAAAATCCCATGGATGGAGGAGCCTGATAGGCTGCAGTCCGTGGGGTCGCTAAGGGTCGGACACGACTGAGTGACTTCACTTTCACTTTTCACTTTGACATATTGGAGAAGGAAATGGCAACCCACTCCAGTGTTCTTGCCTGGAGAATCCTAGGGACGGGGAAGCCTGGTGGGCTTCCGTCTATGGGGTCACACAGAGTCGGACACGACTGAAGTGACTTAGCAGCAGCAGCATGTATCTTCTCCTATTGTCCTTCCAGCACAGGAGACACTTTTATGTTATCTGGTTTGACCTTGACAACCAATACAAGAGGTAAATGTTATCTTCATTTTATAGATAAGAAAAATCAGGCTCCAAGGAGACAAATAACTGTTCAAAGTCTCACATCTCATAATAGCAGAGCTCCACATCTCATATGCTCTTTCCAGCCTATATTTAAAGACTGGTCATGCCTGTATAAAGCCCTTCACTCAAGTTAAACTGATCCACTTAGCACCCCTTAATGCTTCTGCCCTTTAGCCCTTTGTATTCATGATTCTTTACTTCCCTCTGTCATATCTTTTCTCTTTCATCCTTTAGCACTTTAGTAAAATCCCTTTTATGAAAACAGCTTAGCTTTAGTCCAGGGTTTCTCAACCTTAGCACTGCTGACATTTTGGCCAGAAAATTCTTTTTTTGTGGCGAACAATCCTGTGCATCATAGGATGTTTAGCAGCATCCCTGGCGTCTAGCCATGAGACACCAGTAGCGCTCCCCCGCCCAACTGTGACGGCTGAAAATACTGCCAAGCCTGCCTTGCTCAGCATCTTCAGGGGAGCCAACTACTCTCAGCTGAGAACTTTGTTCTCATATATCCCCGCCTGTAAGTCTTTGCAAATCTTTCCGAGGCCTCCACAAAAACCACAGCCCTTTATTGGTAATCTCTGTATTTAAACACTCATGTCCTTAAGACCGCCCTTTCCTGGTTTTCTTTATATTTTCATTGTTGTGTTGCTGTTTAACTTTTCATGTGCAGAACTATCTCTCCAACTTTCCTAAAAGTTTTTTTTTCAAGTAGAAATGAAGCCCTTTCTGAATCTCAATAAGCCTTTGTGTTTTGCACAGAACACCAATTTGATAATCTGATTATTTTGTGGCAT
Organism: Moschus berezovskii; assembly: GCF_049115385.1. Lineage (NCBI taxonomy): Eukaryota > Metazoa > Chordata > Mammalia > Artiodactyla > Moschidae > Moschus > Moschus berezovskii. Next base: position 18,843,141 of record NC_142472.1, read on the forward strand.
GGAAATTTGAATTAACTAATGATGTGAAATTATTTGACACACCTAATGACTAATGATGCCCAGCAGCAGCTCAAGTCCCAGTTGTCAAGTCACCTGGGAGGAAATTGACAAATGCCAACTCCTGTTTAGTTTCCATTCGAGCGCTAAGTTAATTCCTTGAACAATAACAAAAATTTGGGTTTCCACATAGTTTCTCTATTATATTGTAAAAGGCAAAAGATTTTTTAAAAATGAGGTGAAATTGATTAAATCATGGGATCATGTTTATTGTTGCATGCAAGAACACAATCACTATTTGCTGGAGAAAAGAAGACTTTTTTAAAGCTGCAATTTTTTAACCTTACTGGAGAACACACGAACATTTCTGCGTTTCCACAGGTGTGAAAAACAAGCAGATTCTAACTTCTTTCAGGTGCCTGGGCACACAGCCCATTTTAGAAATCTTAGGTTTGGGTTGTACTTATGATTTCACCGTCTCATATAGCCACTTTGTTTTGCTAATGTGGTGAATATTCCTTTGGAAAAGAATAGAAGACTTCTATGAAATCTGTTTTCATTAAAAATATACAGAACATAAAATTTGTCATCCAAATAATTTCAAGTGTACAGTTCAGTTCTGCAAAGTATCTTCACATTGTTGCACAATCAATCTCCAATCATTTTTCACCTGGCAAAACTGAAACCGTATAGTGAATAAACAATTTCCCCCTTCCTTTATTCAACCCTTCCCAACCACCATCCTACTTTGTCTCTCTATGGATTTGACTACTCTAGATACTTCACATAAGGGGGATCATACCATATCTGTCCTTCTGTGACTAGATTATTTCACTTAACATAATATCCACATGGTTCATCCATGTTGCAGAATATGTCAGAATTTCCTTCCTCTTTAAGGCTGTATTATATTTCATTGCATGTATAGACCACATTTTGTTTATCCATTCATCTGTTGATGGACACTTGGGCTGCTTCCATCTTTTTAACTATTGTGAAAAATGCTGATATAAACAGTGTATACATATCTCTTGGAGACTGCTTTCATTCATTTTGGGGCATAAACCCAGAAGTGGAATTGCTGTATCATATGGTAGTTCTGTTTTTAATTTGTTAAGGAACCATCATACTGATTTCTATAGAGACTATTTCATTTTACATTCCTACCAAGAGTGAGCAAGTATTCCAGATTCACCACATCCTTGCTGACACTTATTAATTTTTTGGTTGTTTGTTCTTGGACAATAGCCATCAATGAGCAGTATCTTACTGTGGTTTTGATTTGCATCTCCTTAAGGACGTGTGATGATTTGAACAACAGATGATTTGAGCAACCTTTCTTGTGCTTATTGGTCATTTTTGTATATCTTTTTTGGGGAAATGTCTCTTCAAGTCTCTTGACCACTTTTTAACTGAGTTGTTTGTTTTCTGTTTAGTTCTGGTCATTCTTTACATATTCTGCAGAGTAACCATTTATCAGATATATAATTTGTGAATATTCTCTCCCATTCCATAGGTTGCATTTTCACTCTGTCCATTGTGTCCTTTGATGAATAGAACTTTTTAATTTTGATGGAGTCTGATTTATCTCTTTATTCTTTATTTTTTTTAACAGCTTATTCTTTAATAAAATCAGGGGTCTCCAGGGATATAATCCAGAAGCAGAACTGCTAAACACTATCGCTGATGGACTGCAGGCGTGTGGAGCCCTTGGTGAAACCAGCCTAAATAATGCATAATACAGTATAATCCCTCCGTTCTGATTCATACAAAAACTACAAAATATTCCCTGCCCCAAATCTTTACATTATGAAAATGAAATAAAACCCTAGAATGAGGTGGTTTTACAGATGTATTAGATTGGAACACACAGTAAAGCTGCCCTCTGGACATGGCTGCCTCCGGCCAGTGGCTCCAGGCCGAGGTGGTGGTGCAGGTCCAGGGGTGGGGGGTCTTTCCTGGGACAGGACGCCAGGGCCCTCTGGAGCCCCCAGTCCTGCTCGCTGGTGCAGGCGCATCCCAAGCAGGGAGCCACATCACTCAGTAGCCCCCAGCTCTCCACTCTGTCGTGGGCAGGCAGTACTGTTTCAGGCTGGGCTTGATGTCCTTCTGCGTGTCTGTCATCTAGGCCGCACTGACGCACTTCAGGGGTCTCAGCAGTGGCACCTTCGGGTGCCCCTGCTGTGCTGCAGTGCCAGGCTGGAGTGCAAGGATAGCTTGATTGCTTCCGACAGCTTGAGCCTGGGCCGCTCCATCAGGCAGGCGGGTCCCTGTCTCCGGGGCTGGTCCTCCTTGGGCCTCGGGGGGACTGTTTCTGCTTCCAACCCTCCTGTGCCGTCTGCCAGGTGTTGCTGAGTGGTTCTGGTGCCATGGGGCACTCAGAGAAGCCAGCGGGGGGCCTTTCCCCTGTTCCTGGCCAGAGCTTGCTTCTCAGCAGCCCCCTGCTCCTGGAAGCAGGGGTGCTGCAGGGCCTGGTGGGCAGTGATTCTCTTGTCAGGCTCATAGACCACCACTTCCGTGAAGGAGGGACAGGCATTGTGGGGACAGATTGGTTGTCGGTAGAGGTATCCCTGATCCCTTTTTAAAAGGAAAATCAAAACTCATAGCTCTGGACTGTTTGAACTTGGCGAGGGTCTTTTCTGCAGGCATGCCCATGACGTCGTGGATCCTTGAGATCTGGACCAGCTTGTTGGCTCTGGGGAAGAGGACCTGCAGGCTGGCCATCTTGTAGAGCTCGCAGCCCGCACTCCACAGGTCTATCATGTAGCTGTAGAAGCCTTTGGTGAAGGGACACTTAGGGGCCTGGTACCAGCGGGTGGAGATGTACTCCATGTAAGGCTGCTTAGAGTAGGCACTCCGGCACGACCTGAAGTCCCCTAATTTCAGGACCTCCTGCTTTATTAATATATTTTCTGGTTTTCCATCTCTGTGAAATATTCCATTTCTGTGCATGTGATCCAAAGACTTACACAATTGGTACCTATAGTGTGTAATTTTTTTTTTTTCTGATAATGGGTGTCTTCTCCCTCATAAATATTCATGTGCATAAGTTCACATGTTAGTGCAAGAGAACCAGATATTCTGTCAAAAATCACTTTGTGCAGCGTGAGAATGTTTGGGTGTGGATTCAGGCATCTCATTGCTTGTATCCCTCACAGATTGTTCACTTGCTCAATACTTTCGAAATGCTGTTTCATTTGTTTACATGCGTAGTAGTTTCCATCTCTCAGGTTCTGCATCTTAGTAACTTCAGAAAACGTTCCCTCTTATATTTTGTCAATTGTTTTATAGTTCTTCATCCTGGATGCAGAAGCCGGCGACAAACTCTTGCCGGTACTGGTTGAAGAAAGGGATAGAAAGTGGAGGCCCTGGCTTCCACTCCTTAGAGGCAGGGTCCGGAAAAAAGACCTTTGCGGTGGTCCCTAGATGGAGAGCATTAGGATCTGGCCGCCATGTGTATCCCTGTCACCCTGGCCTGATTTATCTCTTTATACTTTTACTGACTATATTTTTGGTGTCAGATCCAACATATTACTTAAATCCAATGTCATGAAGGACTTCTGTCAAATTTATCTCCTCACAGAATCTAGAGCTCATGAATTACTTCCATTTTTGTTGACTGAATGTTTTAAATGTTAAGTACCAGCCAAATCTTCATAAAGTTTCCTCACTCCAATTCTACTATTTCTGTCCATGGTATTCCCCAGGCAAGAATTCTGGAGTGGGTTGCCATTTCCTTCTCCAGGGGATCTTCCCAACCCAGGGATTGAACCTGGGTCTCCTGCATTGCAGGTATATTCTTTACCAACTGAGCTACTAGGGAAGTCCTTTCACCAACCAAATCTTCATAAAGTTTCCTTACTCCAATTCTACTATTTCTAGAAACAATTCTATTGTATAATCTAGGGGAGAGTACGCTCTCTCTCAATCCACCTTTCCCTCTCCACCCTGGCTTTTGTGCTTCCTTGTGTATTGAGAATGGAACCCCTGTATTCTCTTTAATAGCAGTTTGTGTATAAAAATGAGAGAATTATACTATCACCTAACATTTTGTGGGAATTAAATGAAGAAAAAAGTTTATGTGTAGGTTTGGTGACACTTGGAAATAGTAATTGCTCATGAACGATGGTGATTAGTTATTGACGAAAAAGAAATCAGACTTACAGAACCTAGAAATTCCTTAAGACTTGCTGATACTAATATCTGCACAACAGTGTCAAGGTATCATATTCTTGTTGGGAAGATAAGTTTACATTAAAACATGTACATCAAAAGAAGCAAGATCATCAGTGAGTAAAGCAAGTGCTGATGTCTGTCAGAGTTCCAAGGGGAGATTACTACAAAATCGAGCAGCACAATAAAGCTTCATGGAGAAGATAAACTTGGGCATCGTCTTGATGGACAGCTGAACTTAGATAACAGGAGAGGAAAAGAAGGATGCACCAAGATAGCAAACACTTGAAGGATGGTTTGTCTATCAGTTGGTCTTCAGAGTGTGGAAGGATTTAAACATCACACTATGGGTTTTGTACTTCATCTTCTAAACCAAGGGTTGGAAAACTTCTTAACTTTTTCTGTAAAAGGCTAGACAGGAAATATTTTAGACTCTGTAATCACAAGCATTCTCTGTCAGATATCTTCTTTGCTATTTTTTTTCAACAGCACTTTAAAAATGTAAAAGCCATTTTTAGCTCTCAAGCTGCACAGAAACAGGTCACAGACTGGATCTGGTATAGTTTGCTGACCGAGAGGCTCCATCAAAGAGTTTTTTGAACAGTCACTTGACATGATTAGAGGTACATTTGAGGAAAATGGCTGAGGGTGGTGAGAATCACCTTACATATCTTTCCTACCTAGATTTTGTATCTTTAGAGAAAACATGTTTTATAAATTAAACTGGAAGGACAAAGCTTTATATTTTCTGGCTCTGTATATAGAGCAGAGAATTCTACCATCACTGAGAAGACTACAGGATAACATTTTCACTGCATCTCACCTCTTGCTGGCTACAGCTGGCATCATAATTGCTATTAATAGCATTACAAATGGGTACATTGTTGGCACTTAATGGCTACTTTAAGAAGTGAATTTAGGAGGTGAAAATGCTTTATGAACTCTATAATAAAGAAGTTTTATTGCAGCTAGTTAAGAAACAAATGTTATGAGAAGAGCAGATTCTTCTAGTATGTATCATAAAATATGACAGTCTTTATGCTGGCAACTTAATTCTACAAGCTTCGTGTGTTTGCCTTTAAAGGTATTTCCATCAAAATGATGATATGGAACCAAAGCCATATATTGTCCTTTTCCTGAGCTCCATATCAGTCAATGATGACCAGGGAGATTTGGCGTAGCTTTATAGGAAGACTGATGAAGCATTTTGTTATATGAACAAAATTAAGTTTTTTCATCTTTTAATGCAGTATAGGAGAACCCAAACATTTTGAGTTTAATAGTTAATTAATAGTTCATTTGATAGTTAATTTTATCCATCAGCTTGGCTAGGCTACCTTACCCAGATATTTGGTTAAATATGATTCTAAGTGTTTCTGTGAAGGCATTGTGTATATATGTGTGTATATATATACATATATATATATGCATTGTATATATATACATACACATAGTTGGTTGTGTTTCTCTCAGTTCAGTTCAGTTCAGTCACTCAGTCATGTCTGACTCTTTGCGACCCCATGGACTACAGCACACCAGGCCTCCCTGTCCATCACCAACTCCCGGAGAACCCTAATACAGAGGGCATGTGTGTGTGTCTGTGTAGTATCTAACTTAGATACTAGTTGTGTGGTGTACTGGCATATACATAATTAATTTATGGCAATGGAGGGGTGAGCTGGTAGGTAAAAAGTCATCCCTCAGAGTGATTGGAATCAACGTCTGCTACTTGCAGATTCTTATACACTGCGTGTATTAAGCAAGTGGACACAGAGAACAAATAACAATTTCAACTATAAGTTTTCAAAATTGAAGTCATATGAACAGATGTTGAATTATTACAAGCTGCGATGGGTATAATGTCAAGTATCCTTCATGGAGGGTAGCTAAGTCATGTGTCCTTCAGAGGGTAGTGAGGGTAACTATCTTGATAGTTAATGATTCTTCCAAACCATCTAGTAAACCTTAAAATTTTTACTCTGTCAGAAGTATTAACCATTACCAAGGGCAAAGTTTCTTTATCAATGATACAAAATTTTGGACTAAACTGGAGGCAATTCAGTTAAGTTCAAGCAACATTTTCTGAGTTACTCCCATGTACTAGGCACCATTCACAGATAAATAAGACAATTCTCTCCAGACTATAGTTTCATGATGGCTTGTTGTTGTTTTTAGTCACTAAGTTGTGTCTGGCTCTTTTTCACCCCATGGACTGTAGCCAGCCAGGCTCCTCTTGTCTATGAGATTTCCCAGGCAAGAATACTGGAGTGGGTTGCCATTTCCTTCTCCGAGGATCTTCCCAACCCAGGGATCAAACCCACCTCTCCTGCTTGGCAGGCAGAGTCTTTAGCACTGAGCCAACTCGGAAGACCTTCACGATGTCTATTAAGCCATTAAAAGAATGTCTATAGTAATAAGTACATAGCTTATATAGTCTAAATTCATAAATATCTTTCTCGGAACAAGGAAAATTTTCATCTTAATCACAGTTTCTTTGACAGAGTGCATAAATGAAAGAAGCTGGAAGTTGAATTTCACCCACATGTTCTTTGAGAACAGAGTTCAGGTCATGGATGTTTTCAAGCAAGAACTTGGAGAAATGGCATCTCCAGAGACAGAAATGTAAGTGATGAGATCTATTGTGAGACAATAGGCAGATAAGGATGGAGTTGAGCCCTGGAGGTTGTGAAGGGATGAAGGACCATAAGTATGGTGAGGGGCAAGGTGCTGCCTAGATGCTTTACCTAGTTGATAGTCATGTCTATAATCTTCCAAACACTTTGACTAAGCAGTTCTTTGATGAACACCCCCAAATGCTTCATGTGGAACTTAAATTGAAACTAATAATACAAAAGGAAAGCATTTAGTTTTGCGCTGATTCTATCTAGACTGTTACTGAAGCTATAATTTTCCAGTGTCATCTATCCTGCTTCTAATGTTTTATAGATTTTCTTTTTCTGTTAGAGCAACCAAATTTCATTGGTAGAGTCTGAAACACTTAACGGATTTTTAATCATAGAACTATCTTTTGCACAATCTCCTTGAGGAAAGTAACACCATTCTGGCATTTTATTTTGTGGGAAGAGAAGCAATTTTATTTCTTCGAACACTGGAGCTGACAAAGAACCCACTGACTCGCAAAACAGTCCTAAAATAAACTGTATTGCTATTTGAACCATGGGTACAATTACCCATTTTCTGCTTCTATTCAGAGAGAATTCAAATAATGGAGAATAAAAAATATTGAATGTCAAAGTGCATTTGCCTTTGCAGAAATAGTCTGAGGTGTTATTAATGAGGATCTGCAAATAACCACAATTTTGCACAGCTCAACATTCATAAATAACTACTGGTTAAATTGAGGGAGCAGTTTCTGCTTTCATTATATCTTGAACATGAAGTGTACATGTTATCTTAACATCAAAGTGTGTATAGTACTACCAAAAGAAGGAATCTGATGATGGCAGTATTTTGAACCACAAGTTATCAATAGATCACTTAGTGGTATGGCAGTGTTCCAACCAGGCAGAATTTTCTTTTATGCTGCAAACAAAGGTTGTTCCCTTGCCCATGTTTGAAATCTGCACTGATATACATGATTAGTTCTACTAGGCTTCTGGCTGATTTAAGTAGATGAATATTTCTGTTGATTTATATTGTAATATAATTATACCTGATGTGAAGAGCCAGCTCTTTGGAAAAGACCCTGGGAAAGATTGGGGGCAGAAAGAGAAGAGGGTGACAGAGAATGAGATGGTTGCATGGCATCGTCAATTCAATGTATATAAGTGTGAGCAACTCCGGGAGATAGTGAATGACAGGTAAGCCTGGAGTGCTGCAGTCCATGGGGTCACAAAGAGTTGGACACAACTTAGCGATATGTACATGTATGTGTATATATGTGGGGTTTCCCTGGTGGCTCAGTTGGTAAAGAATCTGCCTTTTATGTAGGAGACCTGGGTTTGATCCCTGTATTGAGAAGATCCCCTGGAGGAGAGAATGGCAACCCACTCCAGTATTCTTGCCTGGAGAACTCCATGGACAGAGGAGCCTGGCAGGCAGCAGCCCATGGGATCCCAAAGAGCTGGACACAGCTGAGTGACAAACGTGTGTATATGTGATTAGTTCTACTAGGCTGCTGGCTGATTTAAGCAGATGAGTATTTCTTTTGATTAGTAATGTAATATTATTATTATATATGTATAATATATATGTGTATGTATATGCATGTATATGTATGTGTATTGCATTGGGAAAAATGTTCATTGGGGTTCTTCTGTATGGTGTTATGGAAAAACCCAACAAATATTTTGGCCAAATTTATATAAATTTTTAAAATTGATGAATAACATTTTGGTAACAGTATATGCTTACCTGGCTATATTCAGAAATCTAGTTATTAGCTGGTAGGGGATAATGCTCCTTGTATAAATCAAATATTGATTACTTCTGTTAAATTGCCCCCTTTTAGGCATTATTTATATTTTAATGTTTCAAGTTTGAAATTGGCAGACTAGCCGCCATGAGTTAAAATGGCTCTGTTTTTGGCTTAGGTGACAGTAGTTTAAAATTTCTGCAACTATCCACAACCTCAAATAGTTTCAACATGTAATTTTCTGTTGGATTCTTGCTATTACCCAAATTTGAAGTCGAATGTGATTTTGGATGTTGCAACTTTAATTCTAACTTGAACCCCATTGAGCAAAAGAAATTTTTACGTTTGCTTTTATTTTTCTCTGCTTTAATTTTTGTTCATTGCTTTCCAGCCCTCATGGCCACTAGTGGCGTGTTGAGCTGTTGCTTGAGGCACATGCTGCAGATCACTGAATAATGTAATTATAGTCTGTTGGCTGAGCTTGCAACTCCTACTGCAGGCTGTATCTTGCAAAAGTGGTGACTCATGTGTACCATGTAGCACAGTGGGCTCAGAAAGATCAAAATGAGATCTGCTGAAAGTAAAGAGTCTTAAATTTGAGCTTAGATTTCTGATAAGATCCAAATTTGGCAAATTCTCTTTAGAAGCATTATACAAGATGTGACAAATTTCTGAGCTACGTGATCTTTCATATTTTGATATCATACCATTGTTTGCTGCTGCTGCTGCTAAGTCACTTCAGTCATGTCCGCTCTGTGTGATCCCACAGACAGCAGCCCACCAGGCTCCTCCGTCCCTGGGATTCTCCAGGCAAGAATACTGGAATGGGTTGCCATTTCCTTGATGATTATAAATAGCAAAGAAAAATGGTTAATAAAAGATATATGGTGTTTCGGGTAAAGTTGTCTTCCAGAAATTCTTGGTACATTTTATGGAAGTCTTAAAATGCTCTTTTGAACTACTCTGGACATATTGGGCTTCCCAGGTGGCTCGGCATGTAAAGAATCCATCTGCAATGCAGGAGACATGGGGGACTCAGGTTCAATCCTCGGGTGGGGACTATCCCCTGAAGGAGGGCATGGCTACCCACTCCAGCATTTGCCTGGTGAATCCCATGGACAGAGGAGCCTGTGGGCTACAGTCCATGGGGTCGCAAAGCATCAGACAGGACTGAAGCTACTGAGTATGCTCACATACTGGATATACTGGTGAGAGAGAATCTGAATTTGTCCTTCCTTTAAATATTTAATGAACATTTACTGCTTGTGAAATTTTATATGTATAATTGTTTTTCTGTTCCTTAGGGGTAACTTTGGGGTGATACGAGTTTTATAGTTTTGTTCCAATGGACTTCCACTCATATTCCATATCTGAAACTGTGTAGAATAAATGAACATCCCAACCAGGTGGCTCAGTGGTAAAGAATCCACCTGCAATGCAGGAGACCCTGGAGATGCAGGTTCGATCCCTGGGTCAGGAAGATGCCCTGGAGGAGGAAGTAACAATCCACTCCAGTACTCTTGCCTGGAGAATCCCATGGAGAAAAGAGTCTGGTGGGCTGCAGTCTATCGAGTCACAAAGAGTCGGAAACAACTGAGCGAATGAGTACGCAAAGAAATATATCTGCTTAAGAAGCTGAAGTGGATAGAGTTTAAGGAGAGTAAAGTAAATTATAACATTAAGATTATATCAGTTACAGTGTAGAAGGCCTAATTTTAAGTAAGATGAATACAAATTTACAGAATTATCCTTAAGGAACACTCAGCTAAGGGGTCTAGTCAGTATTAATGGCTTCAATAAGATTAAATCTAGTAAGCAGAGGAACAAGATTTTAGCTGTAATTTAAATGAAGTTTTTCATGATGTGGAGTGACACAGATATTTTAATATCCAATCCAACATGCCACCTACAAGTACAACAGAAATAGAAACACCGTGCTCTGTGTGCCAGACCGTCCTTCAGTGTTCTTTAGATATTCTGTTGTTTGATGGAGAACTTTTCCACTGATCCCCTGCAATACATTTTTGTGTAGATATATTGTTACACAGACACGTACTGCTATCTTGTGGATTTTACTTTTCTAGCATTCTAATCAGTTGTTCATTCTTGCCTGTGTTATAATCACATGCCATGATGTTCAATGTGCCACTGATGTGAACCTTGTCTGCTGCCTGTCTATGACTAATAGTATCAAGGATAATGGTTTGAATGGAAAGACCCTAAAAACAGCTAGAATAGAAAGACCCTAAAAACAGCTTGCATAGGAAACTTGAAATCGTCTTAACTTTTGCAACATATGGATATAACTTGTTGTACTTATACAGCCCAGTGGATTCAAAATGCTATAAACTTCTAAGGAATCCTTTCATTCAAGACTACCTAATAGTTTACTAGTTTTATGTTAGCAAAAGCACAGAATAATCTAAGATTTATTAGGCTTAGTGAACATAGAATAGCTTCAAAACTGATTTTACCACCTAAGTTACACTTTTAGGGTTGTAATTTAAAAAGGTGGATAGAGAAAATTTCAAGAACTTGATTTGAATGAGATCATCTAAGATTGGGTCAAAGAAAATCAGGCTGCATTGAGTGGAAATTCTAGAGAGAAAGAATGAAATGAAATTCAAATTATAAAAAAGACCTTGAAGGAATCAGTTAATATATCCTTTAGTATTCCGAGGTTGAAACCTTAAGGACTTTAAAATTTGGGGGTCTACTTTAGCATCATCAGTCTAATATTATTCAAAGGAAAGGGAAGAGAGGAAATTTGTAAAACTTTTTGGAAAATAGTGCTGGACACTACGCTCGAATGAGCATGTGTCTTCGCTTTGGGTATAAGGTGTGGTGATCAGGAGGAGAGCATGTTAGATTCAGCAAAGATTGAAGCTTATATATATATATTCTCTTAAAATGAGACAAGTAAATGTCATTGGGGAAAGTTTTTCTATCTCACAGTCCTTTATATGTCACTGTAATCTCTGCCTGCATGGCCCAGTGCATACAGTAATTGGGCATCATTTCTTGATTTTAGCCTTTCTGTGTCTGAGAAGAACATTTCTTTCTTTGCTGTGGTTCAGGGATTTTTCTCTTGAGATTCTGGTTCTCCAAACCTAACACCTTCCATGTCAGTGTCCTGTGTTCTAGAGGTGTCTGCTTTTCTGTGGAGAGGTCTATAACTTTTCATCAGCTTTCCGGAGGCATCCATGTACCCCTTACAAAGCTCTGCGAGTATAGGATACAGACAGTATCTCTGAGTTTGTTCACACCTCTGAAACTAATTGTGGCTCAGCTGGTAAAGAATCTACCTGCAGGAGACCCCGGTTCAATCCCAGGTTTGGGAAGATCCCCTGGAAAAAGGAAAGACTACACACTCCAGTATTCTAGCCTGGAGAATTCCATGGACTGTATAGTCCATGGGGTCACAAAGAGTTGGACACGACTGAGCAACTTTCATTGGAGAAGGAAATGGCAACCCGCTCCGGTGTTCTTGCCTGGAGAATCCCAGGGACAGGGGAGCCTGGTGGGCTTCCGTCTATGGGGTCAAACAGAGTCGGACACGACTGAAGTGACTTAGCAGCAGCAGCAGCAGAGAAACTTTCACTTTCTGAAGCTAATTCTTTTCATTAATGGATTTTCTGTTTTTATCTGGCTCTTAAGGAAATTCCACAGACTTTCTTATGGCTTCCCAATCTTTCAGTATCGACACTGCCAAAGAATGATTATTCTCAATCCTACATACATGTTTGAATCACCTGGGAAGCTTAAAGATGTGTGGTTCCTGGGTCCCATGCCCAGAGATTCTGAATAAATAAGTGTGTGGGAACTGGCAAAGGGCTGGGGACAATATTGTATGTTTTTAAAAGCTTCTCTAGCCAAGTGGAACCTGCAGTATAGCACAGGGAGCTCAGCTCAGTGCTCCGTGATGACCTAGGTGGGTGGGAAATAGGGATGGGTGTTGAGAAGGACCAAGTAGGAGGGGGTGTGGCTGAGGGGATATAGCAGAAACTAACACAACACTGTAAAGCAATTATACTCCAATTGAAAAAAAATAACAAAACTTTAGAAAAACTTCCATGACAATGGGAAAAAAGAAAGCTTCTGGAGATTATTCCAAACCGCAGCCAGACTGAGAGAGCGACTGACCTAAAGTGTTATGGAGCTTCACATTTGAATTAGTCGAGGTAAATTAGGAACAATTCTGAAAATTAGCATGGAAATGTCTTTTTATGCTGCTTGTGGTGATCAGATCTGATTATGAAAATAAAGAGGAAAAAAGTGACTGTATCTATTATTTATATATTTCAGTGTTTAACACCTGCCTAAGAGGGTGTTGCCTCTAAATTAATGGTAAAGTTGTGTTAATGTGAAGAACTGTCTCTTTTCCTTAATAAATCCTGTGTAAACAATGAACATAAATACAGATTACAGAAATTTGACTGTTCAAAAGCATTTAACCAAATGTAAATATTGAATCATGCATGTTAGTCATGAAACATTCATCAATAAGACATTACCCTCCCCCATCTATTTCTAAGAGTCTGACTAGTTTTCAAATTAGGTCATTGACAAATCTCCTACAACTATGCTGAAATTTTAAAATTACTTGCTTCTAGTATTTGATGGAACCTGGAGTTGAGTACATGTGTGCTTTTTATGTATATTAAAATATTTAAAAATTAAAAGACTACAAATAACATATTTTTAGATTTCATAAGATGCTTGAAATGCAGGTGAAAATTTTAACTTTTCTAGGTTTAGTATTTTAGCCTGAAGCCCCTCCTTCCAGTCTTATACAAAATCCATACTTATTTTTTCCAATTTAATTAACAGAAATTCCTGCTTTGAAGAAACTATTTTACCCTTTCTCACCCTGTTTCCATTTCCCTTTAATTTTTAAATCAAGGTTCAAACCAAGTCCTATTCATTGATGAGCCAAATAAACTGTTCTCTAGCAAAGAGACTGCATTCTAACTAGCTGTGGGATATAACTAGTACATTCTCTGGGCCAGTAAGAACTGAATTTACCAGATGCCAGCAACTGATAATCTGGGACATTGCGAGTGGTAAGCAGGCAGAAATGTTGTGGAGAAATGGAAATAGTGGCTTATCCTTACCTCAGGGGCTTCCCAGGTGGTGCTGGTTGTAAGGAACCTGCCTGCCAGGGCAGGAGACAGACGTAAGAGACACGAGTTTGATCCCTGGGTTGGAAGATCCTCTGGAAGAAGGCATGGCAACCCACTCCAGTATTCTTGCCTGGAGAATCCCATGGACAGAGGAGCCAAGTGGGCTACTGTTCATAGGATGGCAAAGAGGTCAGACATGACAGAAGCGACTTAGCACTCACATCCTTACTTTAGGAGGACGAGGCTGTCAGGATTTAAGGGAGGAAATTTCTGACAACCTAGTTACTTGTACTATTAAACATGTTAAAAGTTCAGTTATCAATACACAAGACTACCAGACCAAAAGAAATTACAGAGGATTCTGCATCAATAATCACATATTATGACAATTAATCCATGAAATACAAAGCTGCCATAGATGTAGAGTATCTTAGCTGAAAACCAGAATCTTGGCTGTAAGTCAAAGTTTAATTTTTTGATAAAAGCCTGCAGTTGGCTTCAGTTTTAGTCTAGCACCAGGACACCATGGACCCGTGATAAAATTTTATTACTTCTTAATAAGAGGCCAGACCATGAAATAGTTTACCTCATTTTCATGAAGTTCCAATTTATCTAATCCAATTGCCGACACACATATGCGTATCAAAATGAAGATCTAATAGCCTTTTGAGCTATATTTTTAAGATCTGATATAGAAAGTAGCATATTAGATTTGATTTTGAAATAAAAGTACATTACTTACAAATAGAGCAAAAAGTTTCAAGTTTGACTAAATCCTCTGAGAAATTTCTGGTGAACAGAAATGGGATCTAAAATGGGGCGTTGAAGTACTCTATGAAAATAATCCCTAGGGTCCTTTAAGTTCATTTTATTATACTTGAACTTTTTACCAGTTGGTAAACAAAGAAGTTATAGTTATTATGAATGCTTTAAAAGCATTCAGAATTGCCTGGTATTCAAAGTATAACAGTATTATTAATATGTGTTATAAAACCTATTAACTGCAGCTCTGTGTGCTAAGTTCCTTCAGTCATGTCCAACTCTTTGTGTGACTGGTGGGGAATTTATGAAAATACATTTATTCAATTCCTGCCACAAAATTTATGAATTCTGGATAAGCAAGAGTCTTTGTTGGCAAAGTAATGTCTCTGCTTTTTAATATACTATCAAGGTTGGTTATAACTTTCCTTCCAAGGAGTAAGCGTCTTTTAATTTCATGGCTGCAATCAGCATCTGCAGTGATTTTGGAGCCCAAAATTCATTGGAAGGACTGATGCTAAAGCTGAAACTGCAATACTTTGGCCACCTCATGCGACAAGTTGACTCACTGGAAAAGACTCTGATGCTAGGAAAGGTTGGGGGCGGGAGGAGAAGGGGACGACAGAGAATGAGATGGCTGGATGGCATCACCGACTCTGTGGACATGAGTTTGAGTGAACTCCAGGAGTTGGTGATGGACAGGGAGGCCTGGTGTGCTGTGATTCATGGGGTTGCAGAGAGTTGGACACGACTGAGCGACTGAACTGAACTGAACTGAAGAGTCTTTGAGCAAATATATATGTATATATATTTTTTCCTAAGTATACATATTCTAAATATATATGTAGACAAACATGTAATTCTACATACCCATATATGTAGATCTAGATTTAAGTTTTAATTAGAAGGCAGGTAATGCAAACAATTCTAATTTTCTGAACAGTCAACTCAGGATTATTCAGATTGATAGATTAGAAATGATTCAACATAAAAAATGTTTGAAGGGACCGATAATGTTTACCTTGAAGAAGAAAGGATTTAGTAAGACTATGACAGCTATTATTAAATATTTAAAGGCCTTTCATTAAGGACTGATATTACTAGGAGTAAGTCTTTGTGAGAATTCAGGGAGTTATTCTTCAGTGCTCTGAACACGTGCCTAGCACTTGGTCAGCCCTTGGTAGGTGTTACTATGTTTTACTATTAAGTATTTTAACCACATAAAGTGAGATAAACCTCATTCCAGAAAATTTAGGGGACTGACCACAGCTCACTCTCTGGTTCCTACAGTTGTCTGTGGTTCAGTATCCTCTATGAGGCAGGAATAGTAGCTCAGACGGCAAAGAATCTGCCTGCAATGTGGGAGACCTGGGTTCGATGCCTGGGTTGGGAAGATCCCTTGGAGAAGGGAAAGGTTACCCACTCCAGTATTCTGGTCTGGAAAATTCCATGGACTGTATAGTCCATGGGGTCCCAAAGAGTCAGACATGACTAAGCAACTTTCATATTCACTCAAAGGTATGCAAGGGCTTCTCTGGTGGCTCAGAGAGTAAAGATTCTGCCTGCAATGCAGGAGATGTGGGTTTGATCCCTGGGTTAGGAAAATCCCCTGGAGAAGGGAATGCATACCTACTCCAGTATTCTTGCCTGGAGAATTCCATGGACAAGGAGCCTGGCAGGCTACAGTCCACGGGTCATAAAGAGTTCGACAAGACTGAATGACTAGCACTTACTTACTTAAAGATATTTGAGGTCCTAAACCCCAGTGAACATGAATGTAACCTTATTTGGATGTAAGATTTTTGCAAACGTCATCGAGTTAAGATGAGGTCATTAAGGTGGACCCTAATGTGAGATGATTGGTGTCTTTAGAAGAAGGAAATTTGGTCCTAGACTCAGGAGAATATCATGTAAAGACATGGAGACATAGAAAAATAATGCCATATAAAGACAGAGGCACACAGAGAGATGGCCATGTGGTGATGGCAGCAGAGATCAAAATGCTGCAGCCATGCACCAAGGCATGCCAAGGATTGCTGATTGACACCAGAAACTAGAAGGGGCAAGAAAGAATTATCCCCTCCAGGTTTCAGAGGGAGCCTGTTCCTGCTGGCACCTTGATTTTGCACTTCTGACCTCCAGATCTTTGGAAAATATATTTCTATTGTTTTAAACTACCCAGTTTGGGGACTTCCCTGGTAGTTCAGTGGTTAAGACTCTGAGCTCCTAATACAGGGTGCCGTGGTTCAATCCCTGGCTGGGGAACTAAATCCCATATGCTGCAACAAAAGATCCTGCATGCTGCTACTGCTGCTAAGTCACTTCAGTCATGTCCGACTCTGTGTGACCCCATAGACGGAAGCCCACCAGGCTCCCCCGTCCCTGGGATTCTCCAGGCAAGAACACTGGAGTGGGTTGCCATCTCCTTCTCCAATGTGTGAAAGTGAAAAGTGAAAGTGAAGTCACTCAGTCGTGTCCGACCCTTAGCGACCCCACGGACTGCAGCTTACCAGGCTCCTCCATCCATGGGATTTTCTAGGCAATAGTACTGGAGTGGCTTGCAATTGTCTTCTCCTGCATGCTGCAAGGAAAATAGAAGATCCTGAATGCTGCAAGGAAGACCTTGTGTTCAGTTCAGTTCAGTTCAGTCGCTCAGTCGTGTCCCGCTCTCCGCGACCCCATGAATTACAGCACGCCAGGCCTCCCTGTCCATCACCAACTCCCGGAGTACACTCAAACTCATGTCCACAGAGTTGGTGATGCCATCCAGCCATCTCATTCTCTGTCATCCCCTTCTCCTCCCGCCTCCAACCTTTCCCAGCATCAGAGTCTTTTCCAGTGAGTCAGCTCGTCGCATGAGGTGGCCAAAGTATTGCAGTTTCAGCTTTAGCATCAGTCCCTCCAATGAACATCCAGGATTGATCTCCTTTAGAAAGGACTGGTTGGATCTCCTTGCAGTATAAGGGACTCTCAAGAGTCTTCTCCAACACCACAGTTCAAAAGCATCGATTCTTCGGCGATCAGCCTTCCTCACAGTCCGACACTCACATCCATACATGACCACGGGAAAAACCATTGCCTTGACTAGACGGACCTTGGTTGGCAAAGTAAAGACCTTGTGTAGCGGGAAAAATAAAAATAAAAACAAAAACCCACCAGCTTCAGGTACTTTTCTGTAGGTAATATTTCTTATCACTGGAGGGTTTGTATCAAGGCTAACAGAACCATCAGTTAAGAGTGTGATGGGAAAGAGCCCTTCCCTGTGTGGAAAGTAGACCAAATCTAGTCAATGTGACATATTTTAGTTAAAAGCCCATAATTAGGAATGCAATGATGAGAAGTCATTGGTTCTTATCCTCAGTTATTTCACAGTTTAGATGATCACTTCTAAGGTTTACATAACTCTATTGCATT
Organism: Moschus berezovskii; assembly: GCF_049115385.1. Lineage (NCBI taxonomy): Eukaryota > Metazoa > Chordata > Mammalia > Artiodactyla > Moschidae > Moschus > Moschus berezovskii. The sequence continues at coordinate 18,860,982 of NC_142472.1, forward strand.
ATTTTATGGTAATTAAGGTGTATTAACTGTGGAAAATCAAATAGCTTGTCAAATTGCAGATAAATTTAATAATAAAAGCATACAAGGAAAGACTAGTAGAATGAGGTTGCTTATCAAGAAAGGATTTTGATCCTAAAAAGGCAGGTTATTAAAGATGAATCTTTTAATATGATACAACTTTTCTTTCTTTAAAAAATTTTTTTTCATGTAGGCCATTTTCAAAGTCTTTATTGAGTTTGTTACAATATTGCTTCTGTTTTATTTGTTTTTATTTCTTTCATTTTTTGGTTGCAAGGCATGTGGGATCCGAGCTTCCTGACCAGGGATCCAACACCCCCTGCATCGGAAGGCAAAGTCTTAACCACTGGACCACCAGAAAGTACCAAATACAACTTTTTTATACAAATTATTTTCCAGTGTCAAAAAATTGCTCCTTGTAATACAAAGTCTGATATACGCATATAACTAAAATAGCATCTGTGGTTTGAACACAGTTTGTGTTTATGCAAGCATATTATTTCTCTGCATTTAAATAAAAGATTATATTTTCAAACTCTGTTAGTTGGAAAGTGTACACATAATTAAGAAGGGTTTAGAACTTTAGTTTTAGAAAACTAAACTGTGGACTACACATGCTTTCCCTGGTTCCACATGAATTATTTGGTTTTACAATTTTTATCATGAAAATTTAAAAATATACCCCAAATTGGAATAATGTAATCAGTTCTCGTGTAGCCATCACTCTGGTCCAACAATCAACATTGTAGAGTGTTTTCAGTAACCACTTTCATGATTTAAAGACAGTAAGCCTGGCATCAAATGAGCAAACAATAAATTTGTTAATACTTAAATATTCCACACTGAGAATAATACCAGGCTCATGGGAGACTCAATACTTTTGTGTTAATAATATTGCTGTTTTATAATCCAAGAGAGGTCTTTGCTTGCTTTGTAAGAGTGCATTTTGAAAAGTTAAAGGAAAGGCTGTAGAAAAGTTACTATTGTGATTGAATTAAAAAATCACTCATGATGTTTAGCAAAGTGAAAGACTATTGCCATTTCTCCTGGCAGGCACTTAGTCAAAGTAGGTTAGAATGTAGTGAGACTTTTTAAAGCATCATGCTTTTAAAAATCTCTCTCCCTTTCAAAACACTGTTTAGCTTAAAAAGTATATAGTTGAGATCCCAGGGCTTTTAAAAATATTATCATTCAACATTTTCCTCTATGTCAAAATTAGTTTTCAAGCTGCATAGTTTTCCGTTGTGTGAACTACTCCTTATTCAGCCTTTCTCTGTTTTGGGCTGTTAATGGTCATTTCAGGTTTTAGCTATTATACAGAACACTGCTCTGGGAGTCCTTATGCATGAACTCTAATTGTATTCTTAATTATTCCTTAAGACACACACCTGTAGGTGTAATTATATCGATAAAGATCCTAAAACATAATACTAAACTGCTTTCTAAAAGGATCACAGTATTTTAATCTTCAACTACCACAAATCCTTAGTAGCAATATGTATTATTTTTTTAAATCTAATTTAGAGGGAAAACCTTATATTTTTGCATGTTTTCATTCACAGCTTTATACTATTAGTAAGGTAGAGTATGCCTTTTACTGTAAATAGAGCATTCGTATTTTATACTATGTATTCATTTTTTTAGTTTCTTTAACTTTTTCTCATAAGGTTTAATTTTTTTAAATTACTTATTTATAAGCAATATTTAGATGACATAGGTATTCACCTAAAGGATTACTCTGGAGATATATTTATGCAGGTAAAGTTCTTTTCTTTTTTTGGCCATTTCTTGTGGCACATGTTATCCTGACCAGGGATTGAACCAGTGCCCCCTGCATTGGGAGCTCAGAGTCTGAACCACTGGACCATCAGGGAAGTCCCTGGCAGTATATTTATGAATAGAGAGTTTTTAGCTTATTTTTCTGTAAATCTTTAGAATCATCATCACATGAATATTCAGTAGAATTATCTGCATACATGACTCCTATGTATAAAGCAGCTCAATAATTCCCTGTAGTGGATGAATAATAAAGTCTCCTCTATATCTATTTCACTCCCACCCCCGACCCCCACCAACATTCCCACCCCTGTGTGGCCACTGAGTGGTTGGGTGACAGACTTAGACTCCACGGGCGGCCCAGGTGTCTAACTTCATCACAGTAATCTCGTTCTCCTTGCTAGGAATTGGTCAGGGTTCTAGGTCCGAGCCAATAAGGGCCTTGGATCTGATGATGGGGGAAATTAATTATGCAAAAAGCAGGTGAATTAATCTGGCAAATAAGATGTGTGTGCAAGTTCTCTGGACGTGACTTGGAACTGCTTCTGGACTCCTAAGAGAGTGTCGCAGTACTGAAAAGACCATTTCCTTTTCCCTGGATGCTGTCGTGGGTGGATGTGAAGTCCGAACAGTGGTAGTGGTTTAACAGCCAGCCTGAGGATACAGCCGGAGCAGACAGGAGGGCAGAGCCAGGAGGGCACCAGGCATCCAAGATGGAATCATGGAGTTAACCATCACCAGAATTGCCCAACCTCCACGTAGGAACGCTGTTAATTTCCTTCGTGATTTTTAAGCTTGAGTTGAATTTTCAATTATTTTCAAAGCAAATATTGAATTGATACTTAAAGTTACCTATTAAATACAATCCAGACTTTTACCTTGACCTGTCATATCTCCTCCCATTTCCTGATTTATTCCCTGAATACTAACCACCTTAGAGTATTAACTATGGCTTCCAGTTTCATTGTTTAAAATGCTTCTCATAAGTTATAAACGTTTAATTTTTCTTGAAGTTCTAGCTAAAACCTTAACATCCTCTAAAGCAGGGGTCCCCACCCTCCTGGGTGTCTTATGGGTACCACCTGTCGGATCAGCGACAGTATTAAGTTAGAAACAATACAATAAATGTTAATGCACTTGAATCATCCCTGAACAATCCCCTTTACCCTGGTCTGTGGAAAAATGTCTTCCATGAAACCAATCCCTGGTTCCAAAAAGGTTGGGGATTGCTGCACAGGGCAGTCCATGATGACTTCAGCTGAAATGAATCATATGCACCTGTAAGTTATTATAACATTCACTTTGATTTCTCATTTGTTCATTTATTTACCCAATGCCTAGTTTATGCATCTTAATTCTCACGTGTATCACATGCTATCTCATGGAGTTCATTCCTGTCCTAGGGAGGCCTGGCATGCTATGATTCATGGGGAGTCGGACACGACTGAGCGACTGGACTGAACTGAACTGATCCTTTCTACAAGACTGTTGGCTCCTTGAGGACAACTGTTGCATCTTTCTGTTTTTACGTATGGTATAAAGTATAGCAATATGTAACTTTATTTTCTATTCCTCAAGGGCGTACATTTTAAAAACTCTGTGATATGAGAATAGTTCTCTTTTATATAAAGGTGAAGGAAGTAGAAAGCCAATTCCTAAAATTAGCCAGCAAATTATTTGTTCTATTGGAGTTGGTGATGGACAGGGAGGCCTGGCGTGCTGTGATTCATGGGGTCGCAAAGAGTCGGACACGACTGAGCGACTGAACTGAATTGAACTGAACTGAACCACTGAAAAATACAATTTGTAAGCTGGAGGTGCAGCTACTGACAAGTTGAATCTGAGATGGGACTCGAGTCCCATTGTATCCATGCTTTGAGCACTATATACCATATAGTCAGCTCTCAATAAATGTTATTTGAACAGGCAAAATGGAGCCTCCATTGAGGAAAAGGTAATGAGAACTTTGAGAATCACTGGAATGATATTAATTAGATGAGCAGGTTTAAATGAGTTCTGACTTGCTTAAATAAAAAAGCAAAATCTGCATGATTTAGAGCTGTGACTAGTTTCATGGGTTCTGTAGCCCATGAAATGACATGTTATTCAAAATTCACAAGTGATGAAGTTCCAGGTATTTTTAATGAGCTCCTGAAGATTAATTTTTACTCAATGCTTTTTATATGCCAAGCACTGTGCTTTAATGCTCATACATTTTATTGAGACAACAATTTCTGAGTACTAAATACGTTGCCAAGGTCTCATGGCAAACGAGTAATAGAGCAGGGGCTGCAATTAAAGCCTGTCCACCTTCAAGGACCTTGCTTCTTCCACTCCACACTTATGTCAAATGAGCAACTGCCACCCAATCTGTGGTGAAGACTGTTGTACCGTGTAGTTTCCTGGGGGCAGCAGGAAAGACTGGATCATGCCAGGCCTCTGCTCCTGACACTTGATGGCCTTCAGTCCCTTAACTCATTCTGTATTCATTCAATCCGTAGTTACCAAGAGGCCATCCAGTGTTGGCTACTTCAGTTCAATTCAGTCACTTAGTTGTGTCTGACTCTTTGCAACCCCATGGGCTGCAGCACACCAGGCCTCCGAGTCCATCACCAACTCCTGGAATATACTCAAATACATGTCCATTCAGTCAGTGATGCCATTCAACCATCTCATCCTCTGTCATCCCCTTCTCCACACGCCTTCAATCTCTCCCAGCATTAGGGTCTTTTCAAATGAGTCAGCTCTTCGAATCAGGTGGCCAAAGTATTGGAGCTTCAGCTTCAACATCAGTCCTTCCAATGAACACCCAGGACTGATTTCCTTTAGGATGGACTGGTTGGATCTCCTTTCAGTCCAAGGAACTCTCAAGAGTCTTCTCCAACACCACAGTTCAAAAGCATCAATTCTTTGACGATCAGCTTTCTTCACAGTCCAACTCTCACATCCATACATGACCAGTGGAAAAACCATAGCCTTGAATAGACAGACCTTTGTTGACATAGTAATGTCTCTGCTTTTTAATATGCTGTCTAGGTTGGTCATAACTTTCCTTCCAAGGAGCTAGTGTCTTTTAATTTCATGGCTGCAGTCACCACCTACAGTGATTTTGGAGCCCCCAAAAATAAAGTCAGCCACTGTTTCCACTGTTTCCCCATATACTTCCCATGAAGTGATGGGACTGGATGCCATGATCTTAGTTTTCTGAATATTGAGCTTTAAGCCAACTTTTTCACTCTCCTCTTTCACTTTCATCAAGAGGCTCTTTAGTTCCTCTTCGCGTTTTGCCATAAGGGTGGTGTCATCTGCATATCTGAGGTTATTGATATTTCTCCCAGCATTCTTGATTCCAGATTGTGCTTCCTCCAGCCCAGTAATTCTCATGATGTACTCTGCATAGAAGTTAAATAAGCAGGGTGACAATATACAGCCTTGACGTACTCCTTTTCCTATTTGGAACCAGCCTGTTGTTCCATGTCCAGTTCTAACTGTTGCTTCCTGATCTGCATATAGATTTCTCAAGAGGCAGGTCAGGTGATCTGGTATTCCCATCTTTTTCAGAATTTTCCACAGTGTATTGTGATCCACACAGTCAAAGGCTTTGGCATAGTCAATAAATGAGAAATAGATATTTTTCTGAAACTCTCTTGCTTTTTCGATGATCCAGCGGATGTTAGCAATTTAATCTCTGGTTCCTCTGCCTTTTCTAAAACCAGCTTGAACATCTGGAAGTTCACAGTTCATGTATTGCTGAAGCCTGGCTTGGAGAATTTTGAGCATGACTTTACTAGCGTGTGAGATGAGTGCAACTGTGCGGTAGTTTGAGCATTCTTTAGCATTCCCTTTCTTTGGGATTGGAATGAAAACTGACCTTTTCCAGTCCTGTGGCCACTGCTGAATTTTCCAAATTTGCCGGCATATTGAGTGCAGCACTTTCACAGCATCATCTTTCAGGATTTGAAATAGCTCCACTGGAATTCCATCACCTCCACTAGCTTTGTTCGTAGTGATGCTTTCTAAGGCCCACTTGACTTCACATTCCAGGATGTCTGGCTCTAGGTGAGTGATCACACCATTGTGATTATCTGGGTCATGAAGATCTTTTTTGTGTAGTTCTTCTGTGTATTCTTGCCACCTCTTCTTAATATCTTCTGCTTCTGTTAGGTCCATACCATTTCTGTCCTTTGTCGAGCCCATCTTTGCATGAAATGTTCCCTTGGTGTATCTAATTTTCTTGAAGAGATCTCTAGTCTTTCCCATTCTGTTGTTTTCCTCTATTTCTTTGCATTGATTGATGAGGAAGGCTTTCTTACCTCTCCTTTGGAACTATTCTTTTGAACTGTGCATTCAGATGCTTATATCTTTCCTTTTCTCCTTTGTTTTTCGCTTCTCTTCTTTTCACAGCTATTGGTAAGGCCTCCTCAGACAGCCATTTTGCTTTTTTGCATTTCTTTTCCATTGTGATGGTCTTGATCCCTGTCTCCTGTAAAATGTCACGAACCTCAGTCCATAGTTCATCATGCACTCTATCAGATCTAGTCCCTTAAATCTATTTCTCACTTCCACTGTATAATCATCAGTTCAGTTCAGTCGCTCAGACTTGTCCGACTCTGAGGCCGCATGAATCACAGCACACCAGGCCTCCCTGTCCATCACCAACTCCCAGAGTTCACTCAAACTCATGTCCATCGAGTCGGTGATGCCTTCCAGCCATCTCATTCTCTGTCGTCCCCTTCTCCTCCCACCCCCAATCCCTCCCAGCATCAGAGTCTTTTCCAGCGAGTCAACTTGTCGCATGAGTTTGACAAAGTATTGGAGTTTCAGCTTTAGCATCGGTCCTTCCAATGAACACCCAGGACTGATCTCCTTTAGAATGGACTGGTTGGACCTCCTTGCAGTCCAAGGGACTCTCAAGAGTCTTCTCCAGCACCACAGTTCAAAAGCATCAATTCTTCAGCGATCAGCTTTCTTCACAGTCCAACTCTCATATCATAAGGGATTTGATTTAGGTCATACCTGAATGGTCTAGTGGTTTTCCCCTTTCTTCAATTTCAGTCTGAATTTGGCAATAAGGAGTTCATGATCTGAGCCACAGTCAGCTCCCGGTCTTGTTTTCGCTGACTGTATAGAGCTTCTCCATCTTTGGCTGCAAAGAATATAATCAATCTGATTTTGGTGTTGACCATCTGGTGATGTCCATGTGTAGAGTCTTCTCTTGTGTTGTTATATTGCATTATCCTTTGCTAATTACCTTAAAACCTGCTCACATCTTTGTCAAGAGTCTTTAGATTGTACTCTTCCCTCTCACCCTGTTCAGATAAGCTGCGTGTGTGTTTCCTGCTGTGGCTGTAAATGATACAGAAGTTTATCTTCCTTTGTTTTTTTTTTTTTTGTTTGTTTCTTGCTACTAACTAGGGCTTCCCTGATAGCTCAGTTGGTAAAGAATCCACTTGCAATGCAGGAGACCCTGGTTTGATTCCTGGGTCAGGAAGATCCAGTGGAGAAGGGATAGGCTACCCACTCCAGTATTCTTGGGCTTCCCTTGTGGCTCAGCTGGTGAAGAATCTGCCTGCAATGCGGGAGACCTGAGTTCAATCCCTGGGTTGGGAAGATCCCCTCTAAAAGGGAAAAGCTACCCGCTCTAGTATTCTGGCCCGGAGAATTCTATGGACTGTATAGTCCATGGGGTCACAAAGAGTTGGACACCACCAAGTGAGTTTCAGTTTCACTTTTCGCTACTAAATATATCCTGAGTATCTAGAATAGTAGGATCTTCATAAATATTTGCTAAATTGATGACCAGTTGAGCATGTAAACTTCATTTTAGTTCACTCTGTCACAAATACATTTTACTGTCTCAGAAGCAGCCCACATATACTTCCCCATCCCCCACCTAAAACAACTCTCCTCTGTCTCTCTACCTGTGTATCCAACCATTGAGATGGAGGTAAAATGTGAACTTTAAGTAAACATTCCCAGTTATTCCAGTGGCCAGGATTGATCTTTTATCTCTTAAACAGAACTTAGAGTTTAATCATATCTAGACTTGTACTGGTGATTTTAAGCTCCTTGAGGGCAATGATCAGTTTTTAACCGTTTCTTTTATAAAACCCAAGTAGTGCTGATTATTTATTCAAAATGGCTTAGAAATAACATCCTTTGGTATTATTTCTGGGGACATGGAATCATTGGAATTTTCTCAGTTGATTTTGTGAAAGTAGTTTCTTCATCTTAGTGTGGTGAGAATTTAAAAATCTATATGTATCTTGATTATAGGCACTACAGTTTATTTTAGGATATAATGCTGCATTAAAAAACTTTTTAAGGCCAACTTCAATCTGTGACTGCACATCCTTCTGTAAGAAACAAAAAAGCAAAGGCATTAAGTAACAGCAAGGGTAAATTGTGCTCTCTCTCACTTAATGCACAAAATACCATTTTTTAAAGAATTTAGGATGCTACATAGCCTGGAGCTTAGAGCAAAATGTTGTAATCTGGGTTTCTGATTTGAATTGAGCTGTTATTTCTGAGAGGTCATTTAATCTTTTCTGTACTTCTGTCAATCCAGCAAGAAAGCCTGTATATTTACAAAGCAAGAATCACTTATACAACAAAACAAAACTATACTATGTCTGGGTTAACAAATTGTGCTTCACTAAGCTAGGAAGGATTGGGGGTGGGAGGAGACTGGGATGACGGAGAATGAGATGGCTGGATGGCATCACCGACTCGATGGACGTGAGTTTGAGTGAACTCCGGGAGTTGGTAATGGACAGGGAGGCCTGGCGTGCTGTGATTCATGGGGTCGCAAAGAGTCAGACCTGACTGAGTGACTGAACTGAACTGAAGCTTTTAATAAAACTAATAGCTTGGGACTTCCCTGGTGGTCCAGTGGTTAAGACTTCACCTTCCAATGCAGGAGACGCAGGTTCGATCCCTGATGAGGGAACTAACATCCCACCTGCTGTGGGGCTACTGAACCTGCATGACATAATGAAAAATCCCGAGTGGTGCAACCAAGAGTGGATACAGCCATAAATAGATTAAAAAAACAAAACAAAAAACTAATGTCTTTAAAAGCTCTTTTGGTATTAAAATGGTATTGTCAAAACTTACCAGATACACAAAATAGGCAGTCTTAAGTGGAAGATTCCCTGGAGGAAGGCATGGCAACCCACTCCAGTATTCTTGCCTGGAAAATACCAGTTTAGAGGAGCCTGACGGGCTATCGTGCATATGGTTGCAAAGCATCAGACATGACTGAGCGTGCACACACATGCAAAAAATGTCAGCCTACGTTTATGTGGAATAAATGCGCCTAGAGAAAATACCTTTTTTGTCCATATTCCTAGGTTTTCCCCCTATGAATAATGAAAATTCCTCCTCCCCTGAAATCATCAGACGGACTAAGTGGTTTAGGGCTGAGCTGCTCTCTGTAATATGCTTTGAAGGAGAGCAAATGTGTTTTGTCAATTAGCTAGTTATTGCCTCTTTCCTCTTATAAAGATCAACTAGGGCCGATTAGGAAACTAGAGAAAAGGAACTTTTAACAGCAAGATGAGGATATTAAAGCCAATATTGTAGAGAACCAAATGGAAAGCATTAGAACAGCATTATTGATTGTTCAGCCTGAAAAATATGGTAATTGTTCCTCAAATGCAGGAAAAATGGACCAGATCATCTACTGTGTCTCTTCCAGCTCTGCGATCGTACCTAACTCTCTCAGGGTAATAAAATGTGAATGATACTTTCAGACGCATTTGGAGGTGTCTATATCTGTGGTGCTTGAATCATCCAGGCTTTCAAAAAACAGCATGTAATTTCTCTCTCAGCCATGTAGCTTACAGAACCAACACACCTGGTCTCTTACCTTAGACCTTATAATTTAATACAGTACCAGTATATTGAACCTAGAGGAAATCTGAGTCATGCTTTTGAATATTTTCATAACTTTTTGAAAGCAGTCTACTCAAACAAGTTATGTTTCTACTGACATTCAAATTCGATACTAACATCTCTCCATTTATCCTATTAGCTTTTCTTTCATTGTTACTAACATGCGGATTTGATATTTTCAGAAAATACTGTGTATTCCCAAACACCACCTTTTATATTTCAAAAATTTACAATGTCTTTCTGAAACTCGCACATTATTATCCTGTTAGGTGTCATTCTGCTAAAACCATGTATCACTAATATATCACAGTGATGTTGTGACATTTTCACTTGCAAAATGTTTAAGATTTTCCAAGTAGACACCATCAAGTACTCACTCGCCTTCAATACAAATTTCCCCCTGGAGTTCCTTCCACAGAAAGCAATCTCGTTCAGTAGCCTGTTAACAGCACATTTTTTACATGAAGAGGTAAAGCCAATTGTTGGAAACTAATCCATATTGGAGACTACAGGGAGTGCACCTTACTGGGATCAAACAAAGCATTACTGAAATTTTAGTAAGAGATCACCAAGTCATGTTATTTCTAAAGCATCTGAAAAATACAACATCTAGCTTGAGAGAGAGGAGATGGAATCACAGATTAGAAAGGATAGTCCCATAATCTTGGCAGGCCCATGAATGATACGGAAAATTCTCCCAAGCTTTAGGGCTTTTAGTCTGACAGCACTGATATGTCATTCTTCCTGAATGTACACATCCTAATTGGAGATGTGGCATTTTATGCATACACACGCGTGCAGTCAGCATCAAAGGGCAATACATGTCTTAGAGAAGATTCATTTTACAGAGATAATATTCATGGGGAAGGAGCTGAGCAAAACACATCACAAATCACCTTTTTGTGGTTCTATGAGTGAGAAAGAATCTCCTTCCCTGTATTATCTATTGAGATTAAGGAATCCCCCCCCCACACACACAATTGCTTACCTTTAAATACTTATTAATTTATGAAGTGAGTAAGCACAATTTTGTGAAAAATGAGTTTTGTTTATTATATAGCAGATCTCATGGACTAACATTATGTTCTCTCAGTAAATAATTCTCGTTTGGAGCATATTAACCCAATACAGATGTTTTCCCTTTCTTCAGTTGTTTTTCCTTATATTGTTTTAGTACAAAGGATGCTACAATGTAGAAGAACAAGGTAATCTCCTATCCTAATGACTTGTTTCACTGCCCAAAATGGCAATGCTGTCTCCATCCGTGAAAGCGGGTGGGCTCAGGGTCTTCCATTCAAAGTGCTAGGAAACACTGCAGAGTGGGTGACCAAACAGCTAGATGGTGAAGTCTCATCACTTACTAGTACCTTCTGGTCCAATGGAGTCACTGTCAAAATTTGTAGTAAGGTATCTTTTATCTAAGGTATTGGTGTATGCTTAGTTGCTCAGTTGTGTGTGACTATTTGTGACCCCATAGCTTTCTGTCCATAGGGATTCTCCAGGCAAGAATACTAGAGTGGGTTGCCATTTCCTTCTCCAAGGCATGGAAGTGGAAAGTGAAAGTGAAGTTGCTCAGTCATGTCAGACTCTTAGCAACCCCATGGACTGTAGCCTACCAGGCTCCTCCGTCCATGGGATTTGCCAGTCAAGAGTACTGGAGTGGGTTGCCATTGCCTTCTCCTTATCTAAGCTGCTGCTGCTGCTAAGTCGCATCAGTCGTGTCTGACTCTGTGCTATCCCATAGACGGCAGCCCACCAGGCTCCCATCCCTGGGATTCTCCAGGCAAGAATACTGGAGTGGGTTGCCATTTCCTTCTCCCCTTATCTAAGCTGCTGCTGCTGCTGCTAAGTCACTTCAGTCGTGTCCGACTCTGTGTGACCCCATAGACAGAAGCCCACCAGGCTCCCCTTTCCCAGGGATTCTCCAGGCAAGAACACTGGAGTGGGTTGCCATTTCTTTCTCCAATGTGTGAAAGTGAAAAGCTAGATAGTCCCAAATACCAGGGCCAATTATGACTGAAGCAGTGATGCTTTCGGCTGTAATTCACGCCTATTCCAAAGGCCTCTCCCTCTGTACCAATTTTGCCAGTCTGTAATTCACTTTAAATAATTTTAGAACCACTCCATTGTGTGAGACTTATTACCAATTGAAATGAAGATGTACCCTTGAAGTAGAACACTTTTAAAAATTATGATTTTAGTATTGTGTTCTGGGCTCAGGCCATGAATGATGCTTTATGAGAAAAGGTGGAAGTTTTTTAAAAGACAATTACTCCTAAACTAAAATTATGAGCCATCTGGAGAAAGTTTAGTAATACAGGGAAATTATCCAAACAATACAGAAAAAAATATGTTTTGAGAAAATTAGCATTTTTGCCTTTGTTTGAGTATCTGGATAATTGTGTTAAACTCTAGCCAGAATTAATCACTAGAAACATAGTCATCCTGAGTTTTCATGATTACTTTCACTGTAATAATTGCTTGTCAAATGTCAAAGCCAATCTGGCTTGTGTTCTGACTTTCTGCTCTTATGTACCACTTTTCTTTTGTTATATTAATTTTCAGACATGCTCATTTAGATCCACAAATAACTTAATTCATTCCAAAATTATACTCCCGAGATTCTTTCCTCTGAGCCTCCTAAAAGGTCTTCTTGCTGCTAATTCAATCTCCCCAAAGCATTTTCACAATCAACAAATATGAATCATGCTATAACATTTTGCTAAATCTAATAATCTACATTTTCTCAGTCTTGGATATCACTCACCTGCAGTTATCCCAGTGAAATGGACTTTTGTAATTCTTACAGAACCAGATAACCAGATTATGTGAATTAAAGTTGGAAGGCAGGGGCCATGTGGTGTGAGACACAGAACATGGTTGTTTAGGAGATAAGATCTTAGAGGCCGATTAGTCTGAGACTCTCTATTTTTACAAAATGAAGATACACTGGTTATTCTGTGGATTATGTGACCCTTGAAAACATTCCAATTTCAAGATATTTTCATGTACACTTATTTCCTAATGAGCTATTTATGTATGGCAGCTTCTTCCAGATGTAATTTTAAAATACCGTCACTCATTTTATAGAATAGAATAGTGCTTAGAAGAAGCCAATGAATGTATTTTTATGCGTCGTATTATTATCCTCAGTTGTCTTTATTTATTTAAAATTTGCTTTTCCCATATGGGTCATTACACAGTATTGAGTACTTCCCAGGTGGTGCTTGTGGTAAAAAACACATCTGCCAATACAGGAGACATTAGAGATGTGGGTTCAATACCTGGGTCAGGAAGATCCCCTGGAGAAGGAAATGTCAACCCAATCCAGTATTCTTGCCTGGAGAATCCCATGGACAGAGCAGCCTGGTGGGCTATAGTCCATGGGGTCGCAAAGAATTGGATATGACTGAAACAAATTAAGACTCTTGAGAGTCCCTTGAACTTCAAGGAGATCCAACCAGTCCATTCTAAAGGAGATCAATCCTGGGTGTTCATTGGAAGGACTGATGCTAAAGCTGAAACTCCAATACTTTGGCCACCTCATGTGACGAGTTGACTCACTGGAAAAGACTCTGATGCTAGGAGGGATTGGGGGTGGGAGGAGACGGGGATGACAGAGAATGAGATGACTGGATGGCATCACCGACTCGATGGACATGAGTTTGAGTGAGCTCCGGGAGTTGGTGATGAACAGGGAGGCCTGGCGTGCTGTGATTCATGGGGTCGCAAAGAGTCAGACATGACTGAACTGAACTGAAACAACTTAGCATAGCACTGAGTGGGGTTCCCTGTGCTGTGCAGTGGATCCTTATTGGTTTTTTTTTTTTTTTTTTAATGTAGTAGTGTGTGTTTTGTAGATAGTATTGTGTCTCCTGGTTTATCCCGCCTCCCAGTTCCCCCTTGGTAACCGCAAGATTGTTTTCTGCACCTGTAGACACTATTTCCGTTTTGTAAGTGGGTTTCATTTGTACCATTTTTTAGATTCCAATATAAGTGATCCCATACTATAAAAAAAAGTGTAATAAAAAAATGTTTCTGATTTGTAGAATATTTTGTGTATAAAATACAGCGAAATCGAGTCTCTACACCTAAATATATAGTTCGGTTCAGTTCAGTCACTCAGTCGTGACCGACTATTTGCAACCCGATGATTCACAGCACACCAGGCCTCCCTGTCCATCACCAACTCCCGGAGTACACCCAAACTCATGTCCACAGAGTCGGTGATGCCATCCAGCCATCTCATTCTCTGTCGTCCCCTTCTCCCGTCCCCAGTCCTTCCCAGCATCAGAGTCTTTTCCAGTGAGTCAACTCTTCGCATGAGGTGGCTAAAGTATTGGAGTTTCAGCTTTAGCATCAGTCCTTCCAATGAACACCCAGGATCGATCTCCTTCAGAATGGACTGGTTGGATCTCCTTGCAGTCCAAGGGACTCTCAAGAGTCTTCTCCAACACCACAGTTCAAAAGCATCAATTTCTTCACAGTCCAACTCTCACATCCATACATGACCACTGGAAAAACCATAGCCTTGACTAGACGGACCTTGGTTGGCAAAGTAATGTCTCTGCTCTTTAATATACTATCTAGGTTGGTTATAACTTTCCTTCCAAGGAGCAAGTGTCTTTTAATTTCATGGCTGCAATCAGCATCCGCAGTGATTTTGGAGCCCCCAAAAATAAAGTCTGACACTGTTTCCACTGTTTCCCCATCTATTTCCCATGAAGTGATGGGACCAGATGCCATGATCTTTGTTTTCTGAATGTTGAGCTTCAAGCCAACCTTTTCACTCTCCTCTTTCACTTTCATCAAGAGGCTTTTGAGTTCCTCTTCACTTTCTGCCATAAAGTGCAGTGCAAGTCGCTTAGTCATATTCGACTCTTTGTGACCCCATGGACTATACAGTCTGTGGAATTCTCCAGGCCACAATACTGGAGTAGGTGGCCTCTCCTTTCTCCAGGGGATCTTCCCAACCCAGGGATCAAACCCCGGTCTCCTGCATTGCAGGCAGATTCTCTACTGGCTGAGCCACAAGGGAAGCCCTTCTGCCATAAGGGTGGTATCAAATATTTAGTAGTCAGATATTTAATGGGGGCAGGAGGGAACCCTCTTATATTTTCTCTTAAATGAAGATAATGCTACAATAAATCGCGTAATACCAAAAATGTAAGTTGGGTTTTAGTTTGGAATTGCATCTTACATATTCAAAGGGTGAATACTGACAACATAAACAAAGCATTCTCTTTTGATACTTGAATTCTTGCTTCCTGGGATTTTGTGGAGGTTGCTGGCATTTTGTATTGAAAAACTTGATCTTTGATGAAATGCAGAAACATTACAATTCAAAATATTCAAGTAAAGGACAAATTGGGCAGTGTTTTAGATAGAAACAAACAACAAGGTTTAAAGGTGGTGTGTATTTTTAGAAATACGGTTTACTCATCCGTTCAACATTGGACATTTCTTATACAGTAAGTGCTCAGTAGGCAAAGGGGATAAGAAAAGATGAAGAAAAATAGTCCTCTGCCCTTACTTAGTTCAACCTCTAAGCTAGTCTTTTTGGAAGGTGGGTTCTTTGCATTAGTTTAAAATGTAGGTTTCTGGGTCTCCTCTCTATCCTTGAATCTCTAACAGGAGAATCAGCACATGTTAACAAACTCCCTTGGCAATTCATTTGTGCCCCAGATTAAATGAGACCTTGAACATTGTTTAAACAGGAGTCAGAAGTGCAGTCTACCACTCCAATACCTGGGATGAACTTGGGACCACCATTCTGCCTTTTTTCACTTCAAACTTTTTATTCCATAAAATAAGAGTGAAAGAGGTGACTTAGAAAATACCTAAGATTCCTTTTCCCACGTTCATCTGAGGTAAGGGATACTGTTCCATATGGTATTCCATCCCAGGTACTCTGGCACCTGTTTTCCCTCTTGCTTGCAGTGTTACATCTTGATGTTATTATTTCTGAAAAGGGACAACACAGCAAAACAGCAAAGAGAAGGAAACGAATCAAACATCTGATTTTTGAGTTTCAAAAGGCCATATCCAGGCAAAAGACATTATTAGATTTAGAAGAATACGAAATAAATCAGAGGCATTTTTTATCTTGAACTCCCCAGATCAGATGAAAATTTTCTAGGCTAGTAGGAGAGAGACCAAATTACTCAGATTAAAAGACAGGAGTAGGATATAATGAGATACACTTGGTTATAGAAAAATGATGATGTTTCATAGCTCCTGCTTTTATGCTCTGGGATTCATGTCTCACTATACATTGTAAACATGTGTCCAACTCCTTGCAACCCCATGGACTGTATCCTGCCAGACTTCTCTGTCCATGGACTTCTCCAGGCAAGAATACTGGAGTGGGTTGCCATTTTCTTCTCCAGGAGATCTTCCCCACCTCAGGATTGAACCTGGATCTCCTGCCTTGCAGGCAGATTCTTTACCATCTGAGCTACTGGGATTCATGTCTTACTATACATTACAAACATAACACCCTGTGAATGCCTCCCTGTCCTTCTAGATCCAGGTTAACATTTTTGTGAGGTCTTCTCTTTTGCTTCTATCAAACCGCAGGCATTTTTCCTTCTATATTCCCACTGCACCTTAAACCTATTTTATTTTTCGTATTTCATTTTATGACCATTGTTGCTTGGATGTCTGACTTGTTCTGAGTCTCTGAGAACCTCCTTTTGGATATTCCATCTGGCTTTTTGCCTGTGTGTTCTCATGAGTGCCACAGATGACCACGTAGTTAAACTTCTCAGCAAATATGCCCAGGGCTTATTCCCATCAAATATGTGAAGCGTTTTGTAATATTGGAGAGATGTAGTGAATTTTTATAAAATGAAAATTAGGGTGGAATGTTAAGAACTGGAGAAAGCTAGTTAAGAAGAGATCAGAAAGCATCACTTATCTTCCTAGCAGCCAGAGTGAAAAGAAAAAGTGTTTAACTGAATAATTCTCATTTAATAAATGATGCCAAGTCACTGGAAATAGCCAATATGTGTTGGCTCTGAACCTAGCAAAATATATCATATGTATTATTAAGTTAGATGGAAGTTCATAATAAACTCTCATCATGTATGCTGTTAAGTCACTTCAGTCATGTCCGACTCTGTGTGACCCCATAGACAGCAGCCCACCAGGCTCCCCTGTCCCTGGGATTCTCCAGGCAAGAATACTGGAGTGGGTTGCCATTTCTTTCTCCAATGCATGAAAGTGAAAAGTGAAAGTGAAGTCGCTCAGTCGTGTCCGACTTTTAGCAACCCCATGGACTGCAGCCTACCAGGCTCCTCCGTCTATGGGATTTTCCAGGCAAGAGTACTGGAGTAGGTTGCCATTGCCTTCTCCGCTCATCATGTATAAACAATAAAAAATGAAGCCATGTTCACCACTATTTCATATAGTGTCCAGGTAAAATTCAAGGTTCAGTGTTCAGTTGTTCTGAGAAGACATTTTGGTGTGGGAAGAGTTAATGTACTGTAATAAATGTTTCTTTTTAATCTGACCTGATGAACAGGTGAAAACTAGAGAATCTGAGGGGAAAATGGCTAGCCTGTCCTTACCTGGAGCAGCAGTTGAATTGGTCAAGTGTAGATATTCTTATTGATTGAAAGGCAGCCCACTTGTTTTAGAATTTAGGCAACACTGACATTTGAGGAAAAAATTAAAGAGCTGAAGTGAAAGTGTTTCTTATCCTGGGAAGTCTATGATAGGAATGCCTTCAGACAGGGCCGAGACTTTTCTCAAAAAGCCTTTTCAGAGAAACACAAATGCTATAAAACAATGCAAAATGAAATCTAGGATTTCCTATCATTGAGAATATACAAGCTGAATTTAGCTAAGGGGGTGGAGGTACCAGAGGTTACCAGAAAGCTGCCATTATTGTGATTGTGACCTTGATAGGTTTCATTATTCATCATGATTGCATCATCATTCATGAGTCTGAATCGGGCTTCTCACTCATACATTCTGTGCATAGTAAATTTCTGTGTGCTCAAGTGTTTATATACAAATTCATGTAATTTGGTCTCCTGCAGTTTTCCTCAAATCTGTTTACTGCTCCTACAACCACAAGGTTATATTGCAAATATTTGGCTCATTAAAAAAGCATTATATGCTTATTGTGTTGGTGAATACTGAGAATGTGTTTATCCTTTCTTTTAGCCAATAATGAAGAGGTTCAATAAGATAACGACAAGGATCCTAATCCTAGAAATTTACACAGATAAAAAGACATGAAAAATATTTCCAATAGAGTTTTAACAGTTCAGTTCACTTACTCAGTCGTGTCTGACTCTTTGCAACCCCGTGAACCGCAGCACGCCAGGCCTCCCTGTCAATCACGTACTCCTGGAGTTTACCCAAACTCATGTCCGTTGAGTCAGTGATACCATCTAACCATCTAATTCTCTGTCATCTCCTTCTTCTCCTGCCTTCAGTCTTTCCTAACATCAGGGTCTTTTCAAATGAGTCAGCTCTTTGCATCAGGTGGCCAAATACTGGAGTTTCAGCTTCAACATCAGTCCTTACAATGAATACCCAGGACTGATTTCCTTTAGGATGGACTGGTTGCATTTCCTTGCAGTCCAAGGGACTCTCAAGAGTCTTCTCCAACAGCACTGTTCAAAAGCATCAATTCTCCTGCACTCAGCTTTCTTTATAGTCCAACACTCACATCTGTACGTGACTACTGGAAAAACCATAGCCTTGACTAGACAGACCTTTGTTGACAAAGTAATCTCTCTGCTTTTTAATATGCATCTACAACATAATAAAAGCTATATATGACAAACCCACAGCAAACATTATCCTCAATGGTGAAAAACTGAAAGCATTTCCCCTAAAGTCAGGAACAAGACAAGGGTGCCCACTCTCACCACTACTATTCAACATAGTTCTGGAAGTTTTGGCCACAGCAATCAGAGCAGAAAAAGACATAAAAGGAATACAAATTGGAAAAGAAGAAGTAAAGCTTTCACTGTTCGCTGATGACATGATCCTCTACACAGAAAACCCTAAAGACTCTACCAGAAAACTACTAGAGCTAATCAATGATTACAGTAAAGTTGCAGGATATAAAATCAACACACAGAAATCCCTTGCATTCCTATACACTAATAATGAGAAAATAGAAAGAGAAATTAAGGAAACTATTCCATTCACTGTTGCAACGAAAACAATTAAATACTTAGGAATATATCTACCTAAGGAAACAAAAGACTTGTACATAGAAAACTATAAAACACTAGTGAAAGTAATCAAAGAGGACACGAATAGATGGAGAAATATACCGTGTTCGTGGATTGGAAGAATAAATATTGTAAAAATGAGTATACTACCCAAAGTAATTTATACATTCAATGCAATCCCTATCAAGCTACCAACAATATTTTTCACAGAACTAGAACAAATAATCTCACAATTTGTATGGAAATACAAAAAGCCTTGAATAGCCAAAGCAATTTTGAGGAAGAAGAATGGAACTGGGGGAATTAACCTGCCGGACTTCAGGCTCTATTACAAAGCCACAGTCATCAAGACAGTATGGTACTGGCATAAAGACAGAAATATAGATCAATGGAACAAAATAGAAAGCCCAGAGATAAACCCACGCTCCTATGGACACCTTATCTTCGACAAAGGAGGCAAGAATATAAAATGGAGAAAAGACAGTCTCTTTAACAAGTGGTGCTGGGAAAACTGGTCAGCCACTTGTAAAAGAATGAAACTAGAACACTTCCTAACACCATACACCAAAATAAACTCAAAATGGATTAAAGATCTAAATGTAAGACCAGAAAC
Source organism: Moschus berezovskii (assembly GCF_049115385.1). Classification (NCBI taxonomy): domain Eukaryota; kingdom Metazoa; phylum Chordata; class Mammalia; order Artiodactyla; family Moschidae; genus Moschus; species Moschus berezovskii. The sequence goes on from NC_142472.1 coordinate 18,880,482, forward strand.
TATAAAGCTCCTAGAGGAGAACGTAGGCAAAACACTCTCCGACATGAATCACAGCAGGATCCTCCAAGACCCACCTCCCAGAATATTGGAAATAAAAGCAAAAATAAACAAATGGGACCTAATTAAAATCAAAAGCTTCTGCACAGCAAAGGAAACTCTAAGCAAGGTGAAAAGACAGCCTTCAGAATGGGAGACAATAATAGCAAATGAAGCAACTGATAAAGGATTAATCTCCAAATTATACAAGCAGCTCCTGCAGCTTAATTCCAGAAAACTAAGTGACCCAATCAAAAAATGGGCCAAAGAACTAAACAGACATTTCTCCAAAGAAGACATAAAGATGGCTAATAAACACATGAAAAAATGCTCAACATCCCTCATCATCAGAGAAATGCAAATCAAAACCACAATGAGATACCATTTCACACCAGTCAGAATGGCTGCTATCCAAAAGTCTACATGCAATAAGTGCTGGAGAGGGTGTGGAGAGAAGGGAACCCTCTTACACTGTTGGTGGGAATGCAAACTAGTACAGCCACTATGGAGAACAGTGTGGAGATTCCTCAGAAAACTGGAAATAGAACTGCCATACGATCCAGCGATCGCACTCCTGGGCATACACACCGAGGAAACCAGAATTGAAAGAGACACATGTACTCCAATGTTCATTGCAGCACTGTTTATAATAGCCAGGACATGGAAGCAACCTAGATGTCCATCTGCAGATGAATGGATAAGAAAGCTTTGATACATATACACAATGGAGTTTTCTCAGCCATCAAAAAGAATGCATTTGAATCAGTTTTAATGAGGTGGATGAAATTGGAGCCAATTATACAGAGTGAAGTAAGCCAGAAAGAAGAACATCAATACTGTATATTAACGCATATATATTGAATTTAGAAAAATGGTAACCTGAACCCTGTATAAGAGACTGCAAAAGAGACATAGGCATTTAGAATAGTCTTTGGGACTCTGTGGGAGAGGGTGAAGGTGGAATGATTGGGGAGAATGGAATTGTAGCATGTATATTATCATAAGTGACCAGTCCAGGTTCGACGCATAAATTTTCCTCTGTTCAAAAAAAAAAAAAAATATGCTATCTAGGTAGGACATAGCTTTCCTTCCAAGGAGCAAGCATCTTTTAAATTCATGGCTGCAATCACCATCTGCAGTGATTTTGGAACCCCCAAAATAAAGTCAGCCACTGTTTCCCCATCTATTTGCCATGAAGTGATCGGACCAGATGCCATGACCTAGGTTTTCTGAATGTTGAGCTTCAAGCCAACTTTTTCACTCTCCTCTTTCACTTTCATCAACAGGCTCTTTAGTTCTTCACTTTCTGCCATAAGGGTGGTGTCATCTGCATATCTGAGGTTATTGATATTTCTCCCGGCAATCTTGATTCGAGCTTGTGCTTCTTCCAACCCAGCGTTTCTCATGATGTACTCTGCATATAAGTTAAATAAGCAGGGTGACAATATACAGCCTTGACGCATTCCTTTTCCTATTTGGAACCAGTCTGTTGTTCCATGTCCAGTCCTAACTGTTGCTTCCTGACCTGCATACAGGTTTCTCAAAAGGCAGGTCAGGTGGTCTGGTAGTCCCATCTCTTTCAGAATTTTCTACAGTTTCTTGAAATTCAAACAATCAAAGGCTTTGGCACAGTCAGTAAAGCAAAATAGATGTTTTTCTGGAACTCTCTTGCTTTTTCAATGATTCAATGGATGTTGGCAATTCGATCTCAGGTTCCTCTGCCTTTTCTAAAACCAGCTTGAACATCTGGAAGTTCATGGTTCACGTATTGCTGAAGCTTGGCTTGGAGAATTTTGAGCATTACTTTACTAGGGTGTGAGATGACTGCAATTGTACAGTAGTTTGATCTTTCTTTGGCATTGCCTTTCTTTGGGATTGGAATGAAAACTGACCTTTTCCAGTCCTGTGGCCACTGCTGAGTTTTCCAAATTGCTGGCATATTGAGTGCAGCACTTTCATAGCATCATCTTCCAGGATTTGAAAAAGCTCAACTGAAATTCCATCACCTCCACTAGCTTTGTTCATAGTGATACTTCCAAAGGCCCATTTGACTTCACATCCCGGGATGTCTGGCTCTAGGTGAGTGATCACACCATCATGACTATCTGGGTCATGAAGAACTTTTTGTATAGTACTTCTGTGTATTCCTGTCACCTCTTCTTAATATCTTCTGCTTCTGTTAGGTTTTAACAGTATTTTAGAGTTTAAAGAGAAAATATAAGAAAACAAAAATCATAAATATGGTTTTAGTAAACATGACTTAGTAAAATAATATTTATTAAAAAATTAAGATTTTTTTGATGAAGAGGATTAAAAGATACATAAGACTCTATGGAAATTTATAAAATAATATTTTATTAAAATAATGTATGTGGCATTTAGAGAATCCTACTGGTTACTGAAACTAGTTCTTATTTCATTCTTCAAACTAACACCTGCCCTAATTTTCGGTTTATTTTTTTCATTTAAATAGACTTTATTTTTGGAGCAGTTTGAATGTCACCACCAACTTGAGCACAAAATACAGAGAGAGTTCCCATATTCCACCCTACCCTCCACACACTCAGAAGCTCTCCCACTGTGAACATCTCGTACCAAGAGGGATACATTTGTTGCAATGAATGAAGCCACACTGACACGTGATTATCACCTGAAGTCCATACTTTACATTAGAATTCCCTCTTGGTGTGACATATATCCTGTGGGTTTTGACAAGTGTGTAATGACATGCAGCCACCATTGCTGTATCAGATATAATAGTTTCATTATGGTAAAAATCCTCTGTGTTCCACGTATTCATTCCTCCTTCCCCCTTGCCCTTGGTAGCCACTGATGTTTTTACTGTCTCTATAGTTTTGCCTTTTCTAGAATTGCACTATAGTTGGAGTCATACAGTGTGTGGCCTTATTTCAGTTAGTAACGGACACAAATTTGAGCTAACCTTGGGAGATAGTGAAGGACAGGGAAACCTGACATGCTGCAGTCCATGGGGTTGCAAAGAGTCGGACACAACTTAATGAAAAGAACGTTCTCTGAAGTTTCCTCCTTGTCTTTTTATGGTTTGATAGCTCACTTCTTTTTGGCACTGTTCAGGCTGGTTTTAGAAAAGGCAGAGGAACCAGAGATCAAATTGCCAACATCTGCTGGATCATTGAAAAAGCAACAGAGTTCCAGAAAAACATCTATTTTGCTTTATTGACTATGCCAAAGCCTTTGACTGTGTGGATCACAATACACTGTGGAAAATTCTGAAAGAGATGGGACTACCAGACCACCTGACCTGCCTCTTGAGAAACCTGTATGCAGGTCAAGAAGCAACAGTTAGGACTGGACGTGAAACAACAGACTGGTTCGAAATAGGAAAAGGAATGCGTCAAGGCTGTATATTGTCACCCTGCTTATTTAACTTATATGCAGAGTACATCATGAGGAACGCTGGGCTGGAAGAAGCACAAGCTCGAATCAAGATTGCTGGGAGAAATACCAATAACCTCAGATATGCAGATGACACCACCCTTATGGCAGAAAGTGAAGAAGAACTAAAGAGCCTGTTGATGAAAGTGAAAGAGGAGAGTGAAAAAGTTGGCTTGAAGCTCAACATTCAGAAAACTGAGATCATGGCATCTGGTCCCATCACTTCATGGGAAATAGATTGGGAAACAGTGGAAACATTGTCAGATTTTATTTTTTTGGGCACCAAAATCACTGTGGATGCTAAGATTAGATCTCAGTTACAGGATAAAAATTATTAAAAATGCCAACATATGGAGGCTGAATGACACGCTGCTGAATAACGAACAAATCATAAAAGAAATCAAAAGAGAAATCAAAATATGCATAGATATGAATGAAAATGAAAACACAACAGCCCAAAACCTCTGGGACACTGTAAAAGCAGTGCTAAGGGGAAGGTCCATAGCAATACAGGCACACCTCAAGAAACAAGAAAAAAGTCAACTAAATAACCTAACTCTACACCTAAAGAAACTAGAAAAGGAAGAAATGAAGAACCCCAGGGTTAGTAGAAGGAAAGAAATCTTAAAAATTAGGGCAGAAATAAATGCAAAAGAAACAAAAGAGACCATAGCAAAAATCAACAAAGCCAAAAGCTGGTTCTTTGAGGGGGTAAATAAAATTGACAAACCACTAGCCAGACTCATCAAGAAACAAAGGGAGAAAAACCAAATCAATAAAATTAGAAATGAAAATGGAGAGATTACAACCGACAACACAGAAATACAAAGGATCATTAGAGAATACTACCAGCAATTATATGGCAATAAAATGGACCACTTGGAAGAAATGGACAAATCTTAGAAAAATACAATCAAAAGCTTCTGCACAGCAAAGGAAACTATAAGTAAGGTGAAAAGACAGCCTTCAGAATGGGAGAAAATAATAGAGAATGAAGCAACTGATAAAGGATTAATCACCAAAATATGCAAGCAGCTCTTGCATCTCAATTCCAGAAAAATAAATGACCCAATCAAAAAATGGGTCAAAGAACTAAACAGACAGTTCTCCAAAGAAGACATAAAGATGGCTAACAAACACATGAAAAAATGCTCCACATCCCTCATAATCAGAGAAATGCAAGTCAAAACCACAATGAGATACCATTTCACACCAGTCAGAATGGCTGCTATCCAAAAGTCTACATGCAATAAATGCTGGAGAGGGTGTGGAGAGAAGGGAACCCTCTTACACTGTTGGTGGGAATGCAAACTAGTACAGCCACTATGGAGAACAGTGTGGAGATTCCTCAAAAAACTGGACATAAAACTGCCATATGATCCAGCAATTGCACTCCTGGGCATACACACTGAGGAAACCAGAATTGAAAGAGACACATGTACTCCAATATTCGTTGCAGCACTGTTTATAATAGCCAGGACATGGAAGCAGCCTAGATGTCCATCTGCAGATGAATGGATAAGAAAGCTTTGGTACATATACACAATGGAGTATTATTCAGCCATTAAAAAGAATACATTTGAATCAGTTTTAATGAGGTGGATGAAACTGGAGCCTATTATACAGAGTGAAGTAAGCCAGAAAGAAAAACACCAATACAGTATACTAACGCATATATATGGAATTTAGAAAGATGCAAATGATAACCCTGTATACGAGACAGCAAAAGAGACACAGATGTATAGAACAGTCTTTGGGACTCTGTGGGAGAGGGTGAGGGTGGGATGATTTGGGAGAATGGCATTGAAACATGTATGATGTCATATGTGAAATGAATCACCAGTTCAGGGTCGATGCATGTTATAGTATGCTTGGGGCTGGCGTGCGGGGATGACCCAGAGGGAGGATAAAGGGAGGAGGGAGGTGGGAGGGGGTTCAGGAGGGGGAACTTATGTACACCTGGGGCGAATTCATGTATTGTATGGTAAAACCAACCAATATAATATTGTAAAATAATTTGCCTCCAATAAAAAATAAGTTAATTAATTAAAAAAAAGTTACTTGGGTTAGTTTTCTCCCCAACTTTCTTTCTGTAACATAGTTATGTTAGTCATTTGCAATGCAATTCATTTCTATTGTATTCTAAGTTTTTCTCCTCATCCTAATTGATCTTGTTTTTGAGTATGTGAAGCGTTAATATGGTTCCAAAAGTCAGAATTATATTAAATGTATATATACACTAAAAAAAAAAATAACTAAAAATACAACTTTCCAAAACTGAACCAGGAAGAAATAGAAAATCTTAATAGACTCATCACAAGCACGGAAATAGAAGCTGTAATCAAAAATCTTCCAGCAAACAAAAGCCCAGGTCCAGACGGCTTCACAGCTGAATTCTACCAAAAATTTAGAGAAGAGCTAACACCTATTCTACTCATACTCTTCCAGAAAATTGCTGAGGAAGGGAAACTTCCAAACTCATTCTATGAGGCCACCATCACCCTAAGCCCAAAACCTGGTAGTTCAGTTCAGTCGCTCAGTCGTGTCCGACTCTCCGCGACCCCATGAATCACGGCACGCCAGGCCTCCCTGTCCATCACCAACTCCCGGAGTTCACTCAAACTCATGTCCACAGAGTCGGTGATGCCATCCAGCCATCTCATTCTCCGTCGTCCCCTTCTCCTCCCGCCCCCAACCCTTCCCAGCATCAGAGACTTTTCCAGTGAATCAACTCGTCGCATGAGGTGGCCAAAGTATTGGAGTTTCAGCTTCAGCATCAGTCCCTCCAATGAACATCCAGGATTGATCTCCTTTAGAATGGACTGGTTGGATCTCCTTGCAGTATAAGGGACTCTCAAGAGTCTTCTCCAACACCACAGTTCAAAAGCATCGATTCTTTGGCGATCAGCTTTCTTCACAGTCCAACTCTCACATCCATACATGACCACGGGAAAAACCATTGCCTTGACTAGACGGACCTTGGTTGGCAAAGTAATGTCTCTGCTTTTTAATATACTATCAAGGTTGGTCATAACTTTCCTTCCAAGGAGCAAGCGTCTTTTAATTTCATGGCTGCAATCAGCATCTGCAGTGATTTTGGAGCCCAAAAAAACAAAGTCTGACACTGTTTCCACTGTTTTTCCATCTATTTCCCATGAAGTGATGGGACCAGATGCCATGATCTTTGTTTTCTGAATGTTGAGCTTCAAGCCAACCTTTTCACTCTCCTCTTTCACTTTCATCAAGAGGCTTTTGAGTTCCTCTTCACTTTCTGCCATAAGGGTAGTGTCATCTGCATATCTGAGGTTATTGATATTTCTCCCAGCAATCTTGATTCCAGCTTGTGCTTCTTCCAGCCCAGCGTTCCTCATGATGTACTCTGCATATAAGTTAAATAAGCAAGGTGACAATATACAACCTTGACGTACACCTTTTCCTATTTGGAACCAGTCTGTTGTTCCATGTCCAGTTCTAACTGTTGCTTCCTGACCTGCATACAGGTTTCTCAAGAGGCAGGTCAGGTGGTCTGGGATTCCCATCTCTTTCAGAATGTTCCACAGTTTATTGTGATCCACACAGTCAAAGGCTTTGGCATAGTCAATGAAGCAGAAATAGATGTTTTTCTGAAACTCTCTTGCTTTCTCCATGATCCAGCGGATGTTGGCAATTTGATCTCTGGTGCCTCTGCCTTTTCTAAAACCTGCTTGAACATCTGGGAGTTCACGGTTCACATACTGCTGAAGCCTGGCTTGGAGAATTTTGAGCATGACTTTACTAGATCCCACAAAAAAAAGAAAACTACAGGCCAGTATCACTGATGAACATAGATGCAAAAATCCTTAACAGAATTCTAGCAATCAGAATCCAACAACACATTAAGAAGATCATACATCATGACCAAGTGGGCTTTATCCCAGGAATGCAAAGATTCTTCAATATCCGCAAATCAATCTATGTAATACACCACATTTACAAACTGAAAAATAAAATTCATATGATTATCTCAATAGATGCAGAGAAAGCCTACGACAAAATTCAACATCCATTTATGATAAAAACCCTCCAGAAGGTGCGAATAGAAGGAACATACCTCAACATAATAAAAGCTATATATGACAAACCCACAGCAACCATTATCTTCAATGGTGAAAAACTGAAAGCATTTCCCCTAAAGTCAGGAGCAAGACAAGGGTGCCCACTCTCACCACTACTATTCAACATAGTTCTGATTGCAGCCATGAAATTAAAAGATACTTGCTCTTTGGAAGGAAAGTTATGACCAACCTAGATAGCATATTAAAAAGTAGAGACATTACTTTGTCAACAAAGATTTGTCTAGTCAATGCTATGGTTTTTCCAGTAGTCATGTATGGATGTGAGAGTTGGACTGTGAAGAAATTGATGCTTTTGAACTGTGGTGTTGGAGAAGACTGTTGAGAGTCCCTTGGACTGCAAGGAGATCCAACAAGTCCATCCTAAAGGAAATCAGTCCTGTGTGTTCATTGGAGGTACTGATATTGAAACTCCAATACTTTGGCCACCTATTGAGGAGAGCTGACTCATTTGAAAAGACCCTGATGCTGGGAAAGATTGAAGGCAGGAGGAAACGGGGATGACAGAGGATGAGCTGGTTGGATGGCATCACTGACACAATGGACATGAGTTTGGGTAAACTCTGGAAGTTGGTGATGGACAGGGAGGCCTGGTGTTCTGCTGTTCATGGGGTTGCAGAGTCGGACACAACTGAGTGACTGAACTGAACTGAATATTCCATTGTTTGGATATATCACAGTTCAGTTATCCATTTGCCTACTGAATGACAACTTGGTTGCATCCAAATTTTGGCAATCATGAAAAAGCTGCTATAAACATCTGTGTGCAGGTTTTGTTATGGACTTAATTTTTCAACTCCTTTCGGGTAAATACCAAAGGAATGTGATTGCTGTATCATATGGTAAGAGTAATTTTGTTTCGGAAGAAACTGCCAAATTTTCTTCCAAACTGGCTCTACCATTTTGCGTTCCCGTCAGCAAAGAATGAGAGCTTCTATTGCTCCACATTCTTGCCGGCATTTGGTGGTATCACTGTTCTGGATTTTGGCTACTCTTTTAGTTGTATAGTGGTATCATATATTGTAATTTCTATTTCCCTAGTGACATTTGATGTGGAGCATGCTTTCATCAGCTTAATGCCCTTCTGTATATTATCTTTGGTAAGGTGTCTATTCAGATTTTTGTGCATTTTGGATAACAGTCCTTTATTAGGTATGTCTTTTGTAGATATGTTCTGTCAGTCTATGGTCTGTCTTTTCATTCTCTCGCCATTATCTTTCACAGAGCAGAAATTTATAGTGTCCAGTTTATCAGTTATTTCTTCCATGAATTATACTTTGGATGTTGTATCTGAAAAGTCATCACCACGTTGAAGATCATCTACATTTTCTCCTGTTTTCTTTGAATTTTATAGTTTTGTGTTTTACATTTAGGTCTATGAACCAGTTTGGGTTAATTTTTGTGAAGGCTGTAGGGTCTGTGTCTAGTTTTTGGAATATGAATGTCTAGTTGTTCCAGTACCATGTGTGGAAAAGATTATAATTTTTTCACTGTATCACCCTTGCTCATTTGTAAAATCAGTTGATTATCTTTATATGCGTCTATTTCTGGCTCTTTATTGTGTGTATTGATCTAATGTCTGTTCTGTTGCCAGTACCACACTGTCTTGATTATTGTAATAGGACATTTTTAAATAAAATGAAGAAAAGTTATGGGAACATGGTAAAATAAAGATTACAACAAAGGTAGAAATTCTTGCACGATTTCTACATCTAGATTAAAGATTTATGTATAAATAGCCTGAATAATTTTTTTTTAATTTCAAATAAAAAGGTTTAGTGATTCCCATCTTATGTTTACTGTCCTAATTCTCTCCTATCCCATAGCAAAATTCCACAAACATATTTGTTTACACTTGTTGGTTCCTGTTTGAACTTCTCTACTCTCTTGTTTTTCCAACAGCTTATTTTGAAAAACTTCAGATCTATATGAAAACTGGAAAGTTAGTACAATAATTAATGTACATATGCATATAGCCATCACTTCGAATCACTAATTGTTAACATTTTTCTACATTTGTTTTTCTCATTTTCTGTATCTCTCTCTCTCTCTCATACACATAATGTTAATTTTGCCAAACTGTTTGAAAATAAATTGTAACTATCATAACATTTCACCCCTAAATACTATGGCATGTATGTTCTAGAAATGGTATATTCTTCCATGTAACTACAATACTGTAATTGCAGTATCAAATAAAATTAAAAATAATTCAGTAATACTATCATAATATGCAGTCCTTTAAAACAAAAAAATGAACAAAAGAAGTCAGTAGTAGACTTGTATATACAGAGAGAAAACTGGTGGTTGCCAGAGGGCAGGAGTGTGATGTGTTGGGGGACATAGGTGAAGAGGATTAAGAGATACAAAGTTCCAGTTATAAAATAACTATAAAGAAGAATGACTTATAAAATAAGTATAAAGAAGACAGAATAAAGAGTACAGTCAATAATAGTGTAATAATTTTGTATGTTGGCTGATGCTTACTGGACTTGTGAGGATTCAGTTCAGTTCAGTTCAGTTCAGTCGCTCAGTCGTGACCGACTCTTTGCGACCCCATGAATCACAGCACGCCAGGCCTCCCTGTCCATCCATTTTTGACTGTTGGATCACTATGTTGTATAACTAAGATTAACTTACTGTTAATAATCAACTATACATCAATTAAAAGAATATAAAAAATTAGGGCAAGACTGAGAATAAAATGAATTCAAAAGTACAAATTTATTTTTCTAAATTGTTGGATGGAACATTTGCAGTTCATAGTGAAGATCTGTGTGGACTTGTGAAAAGTCTTTGTCTTTGTCTCAGATGTTATTTGACTTTTGGGTCTTTGGAAATAGAAGCAACTTTGTTAGCTATTTTCCCCATTTCCAGGAGAAGATGGGGCTTATCTTAGGTAGTATTTTTCAAGAGAAATAGTGTGAAAAACAAAGCGATTCTTCCCTCCCACACCAAAAGAAGTTCCTCATTTTGAAAATGAATAGTGTTGCCAAAAGATACTAGAAATTGTTATTGTACATATGCCTATCGTATGTAAAAATATATTCAACTTAAAGCATGTGTCCCATTCATTTAAGTTGATTCTTATTGACTTGCTTTTAAGTAATATTTTTGCTTAAAGTGACATCCATTGGTCACCAGATTAAAACTTTCTTAAAATTATCATGCATATTTTCTCCTTGAAAATTCAAGATCATGAATTTTGTGGATCTTATCAGTGTAAATGATTTCTTTAATGAATTAATAATTCAAAAGAAGGTTGTGTTGGAAGAAATTGATACACTATTGATTGTTACTTGATTTTAAGTCAGTGACTAGAAAGGGACACTTTTATTGATGTGGATGCTTCCAGAAATTTCTGTGTGATGATTTTTTTTGCAGTTTCCTCAGCATTTTGAAAGTGACTGTCTTCAGATTACAGTTCTAAATAAATCACTATTCTAGAAAAAATAACCCATAAATGTCTCAATTTTCTAATTTTGGTCCATTTCTGTTGAATAATATAAAGGGAAATGAGCCTACTGCCATGTGACTGGTAGGTTTTTATAGCATCTTAGAGAGTCAGGCAGTTGGGCATGCCAAGCTCACACAATTTCATGACAGTAAAGTCAGGGGGTGTGGTCAGAAACCCTGGTATGGGTAAAATAAACCATAATGAATACAGCTTGCATCCTGTGAACACTGACCCTATGTTCTAATTTTGAATAATAAAATCCAACTTCATAACTGACTCCCAGACACACTGTCCAGGCTACTCTAATTGTTCTTCCTGCTCAGAAGGAGAGAACCATATGTCTTCTCTGAGCCATTGGCCCATGTTATTAACGAAAAACACAATAAAACCTGTGCCAGCACAAATTTAGAGTTCCCACAACATAACCTACGTGATTGTGTCTGAAGAAATAGGGGCAAAATCCAGCAAGTTAAAGCCTTTTCCTATTTCAAGGAAAGTATAATTCTTGTAGGTAATATTTCCCAAGAGAAGTAATTTGAAAAAACAAGTAGCCCCTCCTCCAATCCATCACTGTGTAACTAAACAATACGAATGAACATCAAAGAGTTACTGTGAAATGTACATATGGAAATACTATATTGGCAGGTAGTTATGTGCTATGTAATCCTTGATCTGTTTTACTTATTAGTACAAAATGAATTTATCCTATATTTTTTTCCCTGAGAAATGATAAAATATTAAACGGTGCTGTTCTTAAGGACCTTATCATTAGGGTAAAGTGAATTTATCCTATTTTTTCCCCTGAGAAAATGATAAAATATTAAGCCGTGCTGCTCTTAAGGATCTTATCCACTTAATTAACTCATTAAACATTATTTCATTTTGCAGTTCTATGCTCTGGGAGCTCAGGAATGTTTCGGCTTGCTTTTGTTGCATAACAAACCACCTCAAACACGAGTGACTTAAAACAGCAGCATTTGTTGGCTGGCAGTTCTGTGAGTCAGCAGAGTGCCTTTGATCGGGCCAACTTGGTTGACGCTGGATCATCTAGAAAGCCACACTCATATCTGTGCCCTTAGCTGGTACAGCAGGGCCTTTCCTTACTTGCTATATCATCCTGGAGGAAGATAGCTTGGGCCAGTTGACATGGTGACAAAGGAGTTCCCAGCTGCAAAGAAAGAGCCAACCCCACAATTCAAGCCCTGTTCATTCCTCCACTTGAATCCTGTCTGTTCTGGCCTCACAAGATCCTCACAAGTCTCATGAGCAAGTCAAATGGCAGGGAAATAGACTCCATCTCTTGACTGGAATTAGTGGAAAATATTATGGCTGGGTTTTTGTTGCTGTCTTGTATCTACCACAGAGAAATGTTGCGAGAGAAACAGAGAAGCCTTGCTCCATTTTCCTTTTCCTTAAACATGTAGGCTTTTTTTTTTTTTAATTGGAATTGACATGTCCTTGGGTTGGAGTGGAAGGATGGGGGCATTCTCTGAGCTGCAGCTATAAACAGTGATTCCTGGGAATCTGAAATCTAGGTTAGATCAGAGAGTCTGCTCCTAAAATAGAGCTTGAAGATGCTGCCGTTAGCCATTAAGAAAAGATACCTCAGTCCCACTCAATACCACCTCATAGAAACTATGTCTTCAAGACATAGAGTTGTCCTTGGCAGCCAACATCAAGCTGGGCCTCTGGTATATTCCCAGAAACCTTGCTGCAAACCCCGAAAGGTCTACTGATCTTTACGTTATGGCTAGCCATTCTTTCCAAATGGCTCAGAGATGCTGAATCCGTAGCTACTACCTAACTTGGCCACATAGATCAGAGGTGACTGGGATGCTTACTCAATGTTCAGCTCTTTCTAGGAAGGAGATAAGGAAGAGCTGAAATGCGGACAGTGAGCATTCTACATCGTGAGGCCTCTGCACTACTCAGGCTTCCCCTGGCCAGACTGATGAGAGCTGTAGAGAAGAAAAGCATACTGGGTTCTAGGTCTTTATGCCTTGATACATCTCCGAAAGTTAGAAATGTTTGTTCTATAAGCATGCTTATATATTTTTAATAGAAGTAGATATAGTTACTCTTCTTCCCACCAGAAAGTGATCTTGGCTGTGCTGGGGTGCAGGTTGCGTAGAATATGATACAAATGTTGTTGTTGCATCACTAAGTTGTGCCAGACTCTTGTGGCAGTATCCCACCAGGCTCCTCTGTCCATGGGACTTCCCAGGCAAGAATACTGGAGCGGGTTGCCATTTCCTCCTCCAGGGGATCTTCCTGATCCAAGGATCAAACTTATGTCTCCTGCATTGGCAGGTGGGTTCTTTACCACTGAGCCACCTGGGAAGCCCAGGGTATAAACAGAAATCAGAGTTTAGGGCTGCAGGTATGGGAGACGTCTGGAAGTTCTGGATTACAACCATAAAAAGAGAGTGGAATTAGCATTATTATGGCCTTACTTTGGATGAGGGGCCTTAATTACACATACCTCTTTAATCTCCCCTATAAACCAGAGTGGTATCTGCAAAGCATTAGGCTCAGGTTTTAAAATGGTTAAAAGATAAAGCAGCTTCAAGGGGACCTTTGCACGTTTGTATCCAGTGCTGCCCTCTTGTTCATCTGTAGGCTTCTTTCCCAGGTGTGGCTACTACACCTGCAGCCTCAGGCTCAGAATGTTTTAGTGCCAAAGGAGAATCACTTCATATGATGTTCTTCCTAGATTTTTACTGTAGTTATCATAAATTAATCATAAATAGCAGATCAACTTTTCTGTACAATGACCAAGTTTCTCATTCTTATACCTAGGGTTCTGCTTTGTTCCCATGACTCTTAGTGCCCTTGTGTAATGCGTCTCACCCTCCCATCCCTCTGCGACTGGGGCCTTCATCTCCCTTCAGAGGTTATTCCCTGAACCCTGGAGTGGAAGCTAACATCCAGTTTCTTGCTCTTAGACTTGATTCTTTCTGCTTTCTTTCTTTTGAATTCTGGAGATGCCTAGCTTCTTTTCTCCTTTACTCTTTTCAGGAATCCCAGAACATCTTGCATGTAGGATTGTGTGCATGCTAAGCCACTTCAGTCATGTGTGATTTCTGTGTGACCCTATGGACTGTAGCCCACCAGGCTTCTCTGTCCTTGGGGATTCTCCAGGCAAGAATACTGGAGTGTGTTGCCATGCCCTCCTCCAGGGGATCTTCTGGACCCAGGGATAGAACCCATGTCTCTTACATTTCCTGCAGTGGCAGGCGGGTACTTTACCACTAGCTGCCACTTCATGTAGGGTTACCCTTTACTCAAGTTGGTTTCCAGAACTCTCACTGTTTAATCGTATTTATTGCCAGATATCATCAATGTGCTTTGTCTAGAGGCTGGGTCTCTTTCCACCATTCAAAGCTTGGTCAGTTCTCCTATCTCCTGCCTCATTTTCACGCCAGGAATGGGGGTCCGAGGGTCTGGTTCAGGTATGAGGTTGGCCCCAAACATTTGTGTCTGCCACGAATGACCTGCTATCAAGATACATAGCAGCATCACATTTATATCTTTACTAGTTATATTCAGAGAAACGTTGATGAAACCAGAGAAGTGTATTTTGTAAGAAAGTGCTAGTCAGGGAAAATACTCAGAAAGTTAAAAGAACAAATGAATTCATTTTCAATCATGAAAGATAAAACATGCCTTTTTTAAAAAGGTCTGCATAATGCCACAGAGGAGGTGTTCTTTGCTCTTTCAAAAGCTCAAAGTATTTACAATAAACCCAACTAATTAAAAAATTTTAGGGCATTTTGGCTATTAATGAGCTTGTATTTTATTTCATTAATTTCCCATAAATGACTTTTCAGATCACTCATGACCTAGAAGAGTGGTCCAAGGTATTTACAAATTGGATGGATCACTTGCACACTATTAAAATGATCAATGTTGCCTTGACTTCTTTACTTGTTCCCATGACTACCATATAAATTTCCCAGCAATCATTTAAACAGCCGCGTAAAATTTTAGATGATTTCCTTTGGAAGGATAAGAGACCTTGAATTAATAGGACCACTCTTCTGGATGTTTAGGGTAAAAAGGAATTATTCCCTCTCCTCTTTGAAATGGTAAGACTTATCACTATATGCTGTCTTATTAAGGAATAGCAATTGCAGTTTGTCTTGTTTGGTTACTTTTTTTTTTTTAACTTTGTAAGAATGGGCAAAAATGCTGAATTCTCTAAATGCAGAGAGATCTATTGCATATTTCACTGAGAAAAATTATAATTATGACCTTCTACCTGGTTTTACAGTTATCGTATTTTAAATAAATTAGCCAGCCAAATGGCACTGCAAATTTTACTTTTCATTTTGTAGTTACTTCTTTAAAAAGCTTATGTAAGCAGTTTAATGTGTCCACAATTTTCTCCAAAGTGTGATTATAAAAATGAGCTTATAAATTAGAAATTTTCCTTTTACAGTGGGATGTCATTTTAAAACTTCTTTATAATAATAAGGAATTAATTTCTACTGAAAGTTAAACACTAGACAATCAAGATCTGCCTTATTGTAAATATTCCAATATATGAATGAAAACAGGTCACTCACAGATTTTTAGAATATGCAAAACATATTCTTATAATGAAAATATTGAGTAAAATTTCTGTAGAAAAAGTTCTATTTAAGATATTTTTCTAATGTTATATGCACTCAATGTAAAAATATGATTAAAAAAGCATAAAAGAATAAGAATAAAAACAACATCATTTGATTTAATATAAGATGAGATAGTATAATTAGCCTCTAATTTCAGTTATTTTAGAATAAACTAAACACAGATAAGCATCAGCATTTCTGAAAAAGTTGATGATAAAATTTCCCACTCTATAAATGTTGAGGCAGTAAACAATGTCTTATTTTCTCAAATTTTATATCACAGTCCAGAAGATATATAGCTATACATTTATATATTTCCCATGGCAGGCACCTACAACTTCTGAGGCAAAATATAATATTAATTCAGTTTAGCCTCCTGAATTTCAGGAAATTTTGATGCAGACCACATATTTATCTTATATTTATGGTTTTTACCAAAGGATTAAATGATTTATTTCTGAAATAACTGTTTATCACTTTCCTTTTTAAAACTAAACATTTTTTTCTATTTGCATAGCAAACAATGAAAAGTGAGCTAGTCTATATATTTATAGAAACATGTTACTAACTGCTGACATTACTGTGTACTTTAATATACTTCCTTCCATGGTAAAAAATGAGATTATTTGTTTAATTTGAATAATTTATTTTAACAAGAATATTTTGTGATTTTAAGCATAGTTTTGGAAAGATTAATCCAAAGAGACTGATCATCTTTAGAAACCCAAAACACTGTCTCTTGCTGTTTTTCTAATTAGAAAAGATTAAATTGTGATAGTAAAATTTATACTTTTCAGGTTTTCTGTTTGCATTAAGAAGTATGTATTTTTTGATCCTAGACTTGGGAAACATATACTGTGTTAGGACTAGTCTGATGAGGAAGGGTGTGAGGATAATTTGAAGAGGATTGTAAAGGTAATTGAATAAAATATCTCAACTTATACTCAGATTCTGCAATCAGATATTTATTTTGAATGGTTCTCCTATAAAATACTTAAGACTGAATTATTTTATCAGTGTTTTTGAGGAAGCCATTGAGACTGTTTATTCTTACTAGAAGATGTAATCCATTCATTAAGATTAAATTTTTAGAAGTTTTGAAAAGCTTCTTGTAGATTGGGAGTTGTATTTTTAGGATTCTGACAGCAAATAATAGAAAAAAATTTAGTTTAAGCAAACTGTAAAGAATTTATCAGACTTTAGGAATATTTCATTAATTCTTTTATCAGGAGTGCAACTAGACCTGGAGCCAAGACCTCAGACACTGTAAAGGCTCTCTGTAGTTTCCTCTCGACTCCTTTCTGCATTTCTGCTTCTGCTTTTCTCTCTGAAGACCTTCGTTCCAGTGACAGGATGAAGGCTGCTACTCCCTAGTCTCAGAATTTTAAAGTCATGTGCTCAATTCAGTGGAAAGATTGGCTTCAGTGGATCAGCCCCAACTCAAGTTTCCCTGGGATTGATTGTCTCATCTTGAATCAGGGGTCTATCTATGGTCAATTAGAAATAGTCTAGTTACCAAGTAGGGGAGTCCGCAACCCCACTGGAAAGAAATGAGGTATAGTTACCAGAGAAGAGTCAGTCTCCATGACCGGACAGATGCCTTAGAACGTTTCTTCTGTGATAACTGTGGGTCCGAGTAGGAAAAAGATGGCAGGACACTGCATATAAATTTTGTGTATAACTTGACTTTTTTCCCCCTGGAATTAGTGTTTTTGCTCATCTTTTCCCAGATAGTCCTCATTTCTTGTGTTTTGAACTCAGTTAAGAAAGGTATTTACTCGGCACAGTGGCATCCATTGCAGGGAGGAGTTGCCTAAACAGGTTTAAAAAGAAAAAATATATATACATATATTTTTTAATGTGCAGGGAAAGACTTACACATAGTAAGGGAGAAATCAGGCAGAAAGAAATCAGGCCTTGTAGTCTGAAAACCTTTTGTTATGCCACTTACTAGCGGTGGTCATAGGAGAAGGCAATGGCAAGCCACTACAGTACTCTTGCCTAGAAAACCCCATGGACGGAGGAGCCTGGTAGGCTGCAGTCCGTGGGGTTGCTAAGCGTCAGACACGACTGAGCGAATTCTCTTTCACTTTTCACTTTCATGCATTGGAGAAGGAAATGGCAACCCACTTCAGTGTTCTTACCTGGAGAATCCCAGGGACGGGGAAGCCTGGTGGGCTGCCGTCTATGGGGTCACACAGAGTCGGACACGACTGAAGTGACTTAGCAGCAGCAGCAGCAGAAGCAGCTGTGGTCATTGTCAAGTTACTTGGTTTCTTTATTAGTCAAGATGGCTAAGATAAGAAATGGTAACACATATCTTCCAAAATTTCAGCTGTATTATTCCCTCTTACATGGTCACTGGGTGTTTGTTGCATCATGTCATCCTCAAGCTGAGACTCAGTATCTGGAACTTCTCAATAATCATCACAAAGGGAGAAAGAGCTCATGAGGATCATTTGACATCAATTGAATCTTATAATGCGTTGCCTGGAAATAGTTCGATGGCCATACTTTACTAGAAAAAGAACCAACAATTGCACCTAATTATGTATTTAGAAGAAGGCTGATTGCCAAAGAATTGATGCTTTTGAACTGTGGTGTTGGAGAAGACTCTTGAGAGTCCCTTGTACCACAAGGAGATCCAACCAGTCCATTCTAAGGGAGATCGATCCTGGGTGTTCATTGGAAGGACTGATGCTGAAGCTGAAACTGCAATACTTTGGCCACCTCATGCGATGAGTTGACTCACTGGAAAAGACTCTGATGCTGGGAAAGGTTGGGGGCGGGAGGAGAAGGGGACGACAGAGAATGAGATGGCTGGATGGCATCACTGACTCTGCGGACATGAGTTTGAGTGAACTCCGGGAGTTGGTGATAGACAGGGAGGCCTGGCGTGCTGTGATTCATGGGGTCGTGGAGAGTTGGACACGACTGAGCGACTGAACTGAACTGAACTGAACTGAATGTATTTAGAAGGCAGAGAATTGCAACATGGAACAGCATGAATGACTAACACAGCTTTCCTGAGATTCAGTTTTTTTCACACATGAAATAGAAATGCTGGGAATAAAACATTATGGTGTACTTAAAACAACTGTTAGGAATAGTGCCTTGTACATAATAATTTTAACAAAAGGCAATTAAGAATTTCATCAATTATTATCATTAGGATACTTAGGGCTTCCCTGGTGTCTCAGCCCATAAAGAATCTGCCTGCAGTGCAGGAAACCTGAGTGCAATCCCTGGGTTGGGAAGATCCCCTGGAGAAGGGAATGGGTATCCACTCCTGTATTATTGCCTGGAGAATCCCATGGACAAAGGAGCCTGGCAGGCTACACTCAATGGGGTCACAAAGAGATGAGCATGACTGAGTGACTTTTGCACTTTAACTCACACTTTCACTCACAGAATATTTAAGCTCAGGGAAATCTAAACATATTCTAATGCATTACAAGAAGAATTTAAGAGATTCATAGGGATAGGCCAAATCAGGCCCACCACCAGTTTTTATAAATAAAGTTTTATTGAAATGCAGTCAGGCCCATTCATTGTGTATTGTCAATGGCTATTTTCACTCTAAAATGACAGAATTGTGTAGCAGCAACAAAGACCATATGAACTACAATCATTTTACAATCTGTACCTTTAGATAAAAATCTTATGGGTCCTTGTTCTAAAGCAAGAACAAGTAGTAAACAAAGTTACCTGCCTTAGTTGTGTGTTTTCTTAAAAGTGGAACCTGAGACAAGGCCCTGAATGCAAGCAGTTTATACAAAAGGTGATCCAGGAGGCAGTGGTAAAGGATCAGGTGAGACTGCACAGGATGTAACAAAGTTAGCATGCAGGTGTGTAACTGAAATAGCTGCTTTAGCCTGTGCAACATTTGATTGATTCCACCAGGTTGTCCTGAGAAGCAGAAAGTCTCCCTGAGTTTCCTAAATTGACAACCTAAATGGCAGGAGGCAGGAGCCTTTACCTACAGGCTCCTGTCCATCAATAGTTAGGGGTTATCACTGAAGATTAACCCAGTACTTCTAGGTTGTGTTTACTTGTGAGGAAAGTGGACCCCAGAGTGTTGACAAGTGTTCTGGGCAGAATGTAGAAATATCTGGAGCCTGCTTGAGAAGGGTGGCCATCAGTGGGAACTTACATGGTGCTGTCCATCCCAGCTGAGGCTGAAATCAGAGTTGGAACTGGGGACATAGTACAGGGAGGCAAGGGGATGCATTTGCCTTATTTGATACCATAAAGGGGTCTCTCCTCTCTCTGTTTTCATGTGCTTCTTGAGTAAATTAGATTGACCATAGTTGTGATGTGTAGTATAAGCAGTAGTGTATGGAGTAGCTATGAGAAAAGATTACTTCTTCACTCGCAGAGTATGAAGTAATTGTAGTCTAAAGCGAAAGTGTTAGTAGCTCAGTCATGTCTGACTCTTTGTGACCCCATGGACAGTAGCCCACCAGACTTCTCTGTTCATGGAATTTTCCTGTCAAGTATATTAGAGCGAGTAGCCATTCCTGTCTCCAGGAGATCTTCCCACCCCAGGAATCGAACCCACACTTCTTGACTCTCCTGCACTGGCAGGCAGATTCTTTATCATCTGAGTGAGCCCCCAGGAAAGGAAGAAATAAAAACAAGTGCTCAGAAACGATGAAAAAGAACATTTACCATTTATTGTGGCTTTTATTTTTTCTGTAAACGATAAATGCCTATCAGATAGGCACTTACAACTGTTAACTATATAATAATTTATACTAACAATATAATAACTATTATATACTCTGATCCTCTTGGGTCTGATCGCAATGCTACTGGTAAAACATTTCCTGTTTATTTCTGTTGGGGTATATACTACTGAAATCTGAGAGCGTATACATTATGTGCAGATACATCAGCCCTTGCCTAAATTTGTATTGCAACTGAAACTAATATGAGTTTAAAAGAAGAAATAAAACCATATGACACCAAACTGGAGATAAGTGTTCTGAATAAAGAAAACCAGATTGAATAGCCCATTCAGCTTCATGGAGAGTAACAGGAAGTTTTTTTTCCTTCAGCCATCATCCAACTTCAGTGAAGGAGACAACACAAAACCTTATGTCTGAATCAGATCACTGAAAGAATTTATCTGCTAATTAAGCCTCCATTAGCAATTAATATTACCTTATTTTTATGATAAAAGGAGCAGTGTAAAGAAAGGTACATTTTTATGCATTTCTGGATTTTGGGGGCTAGGGTCTTGCAGTTTTTTGAACTTTAATTATGACTGAAATTATAATATACTGGATAAGATATAATAAGGCAAAAACGTTTTTGTTTTCAAAATAATTTTCTTAAAAAATTAAGATGTAAATACAACTAGACACACAATGTAAAGAAGATAAGAGTGCTTTATATTAACTGGCATAAAATGATCTATAATATTAAAACTGTATACAAGGACTTATTGCTTATATTCCTAAAATGAATGAATGAGTATGGAATTCAGATGATGTGCCATGTCTAAGAAATCCTGTAGAGTTCTTCCAAGGATCTTTCTAGTTAAGATGAAAGCTGTTAAGAATTTTTATCCTAGTTAAACACACATTTACCTCATGTTGGCCCCTCACCAGGCCTGGGCACTATGCAGTTCTGTACAATCTCCTTCCTCCCCTCCCACATATTAATACATACCTGTCTGTATTTCAAGGTTCTAAGTCAACTCCGCTCTTCCAGGAGGCCCTTTCACAATAGCTCCTGCTTACATTAGAGATGAGTGTATATTGTTTTTAAAATTTCATTAAGTAGATAATCTAGTCATAGAATTAATATTCTGTGCTAGAACTTTACTTTTGCCTGTATATATACATACATATATTTAATAATATGTATTAATAATATTAATGTAATATTGATTTAATATTTTAGTATTATAGTAATATTACATTATATAATTATACATGAAATAATATACTAATATCATTCACTATTATATTAATTAATACTTGCATTCTGTTCTGTTCTGTTCAGTCCTGTCCGACTCTTTGCGACCCCGTGGACTGTAGCCTACCAGGCTTCTCCATCCATGGGATTCTCCAGGCAAGAATACTGGAGTGGGTTACCATTTCCTTCTCCAGGGGATCTTCCCGACCCTGGGATCGAACCGGAGTCTCCCCCATTGGAGGCAGACGCGTTAACCTCTGAGCCACCAGGGAAGCCCAATACTTGCATTAATTGTATTAATATAATAAAACAATAATATTTAATAATATGTACATATATTTTAAATATTTGGTCTCTTAAATTGTTCTAAGTCCCTGGAAAGGAGCAGCCATGTCTTGTCTACTTTTTCTGTTGCCTCATTGAACCTGTTGCTAGGTTGAATGCTGTATGTTGGCTTCATATTCACTGTGCTTGTGCACACTAGTCAAGAGTTATTTTTAATGAATGCATCGATTATCTCCACATTGCCACAGTTGCCATGTTAACACAAGTCTAAAAGCGCCTTTGTCCTAATTCATGTGCGATTAAACAAAAAGTGTGATTTTCTTTCACGTACAGACAAATATACATATTTTTCTCTCAATTTATCTTGACTGTCTCTTAAACTAAAGATCTGCTCATTTCTTTCATAGGGAAGCTAAGTGAAAAGCAGTGTTCCTCAAATTAGCTGCATCTAAAAAAAAATCTTTATAGATACTTATTTAAAATGTAGATTCTCCATTTCCATCCCAGACACTATTGAATTAGAGACTTCAGAAAAGAAAGGGCCTAGAATCTGGATTTTATCAAGTAATTGTTAGTTCTTAAAGACTTCCCTGGTGGCTCAGACAGTTAAGCGTCTGCCTACAATGTAGGAGACCCGGGTTCGATCCCTGGGTGGGGAAGGTCCTCTGGAGAAGGAAATGGTTAACCCATTCCAGTACTCTTGCCTGGAAAATCCCATGGACAGAGAGCCTGGTAGCCTACAGTCCATGGGGTCGCAAAGAGTCAGACACAACTGAGCGACTTTACTTACTTCATATGCCTGCAAATTTGAAATACACCTGTACATGGAAAACTGAAGATTGCTTTTTAAACACTAAAATGGACACGGCGGCGGCGGCGGCGGCTAAGTCGTGTCCGACTCTGTGCGACCCCATAGACGGCAGCCCACCAGGCTCCCCCGTCCCTGGGATTCTCCAGGCAAGAACACTGGAGTGGGCTGCCATTTCCTTCTCCACTAATACTCAATTTATAGAGTTACAGTGGCAATGGTCAGTGTGACTCGATATTATATCTAGAATCGTAAAAAAGCCTTTGTTAAACTGCAGTTGAGATTTTCCTATTATCATAATGAACTTACTTTGAAAAAAAAAAAAAAAAACTAAGTAAATCAATATGTATTTCCTTTCAGTTCAGTTCAGTCGCTCAGTCGTGACCGGCTCTTTGCGACCCCGTGAATCACAGCACGCCAGGCCTCCCTGTCCATCACCAACTCCCGGAGTTCACTCAGACTCATGTCCATAGAGTTGGTGATGCCATCCAGCCATCTCATTCTCTGTCGTCCCCGTCTCCTCCCGCCCCCAATCCTTCCAGCATCAGAACCTCCAATTTCACAGTTATTCTATTACTATCTGAGTTTATTGACTCATTCTCATCTCTATTACGATTTTTGATGAAGCTAGTTTCGGTAGGATCTCTGGCTTCCCAGGTGGTGCAGTGGTAGAGAATCTGCCTGCCAACGCAGGAGACACAGGTTCAGTCCCTGATTGGGAAATCCCCTGGAGAAGGAAATGGCAATCCACTCCAGTATTCTTGCCTGGAGAATCCCATGGACAGAGAAGTCTGATGGGCTACAGTCCATGGGGTTGCAAAGAGTCGAACGCGACTGAGCACACACAGTTTCGGGAAGGCTTATATCTTTTCTTCCAGGAATTTTAACATCAACTAGTCTGATAAGTCATGAAGATATTAACTAATATTAGTCTGTCAACATTACAAGTTAAATTTTGTGTCTACTTTTGTCATCCTTATACCTTGAAAATTACTTTTAATGAGTTCTGGGAATTTTAACAGGAATCATTTTCTCTTTCTCTCTCAAACACTCTCTTTCTCTGTCTGCCTCCCTACCTGTCATCTGTCAGGGCTATCTGAAATAAAAGGCTATCCTAAACAAGGTAACATTCTTACCTGCCAAACTATTTTATACTCAAATGGATATTTACAGTAAGTATTCCAGTTATTTATTGATTTCTGTGAAATCTCTTAAAGGTCTGGCCTCCACCTATTTTCTTTCAGAGAGTAAGACTTTGTTTTTATTTATTTATTTATTTTTGAACTTCCTGAGGAGTGTCTTATTTCAGGTTACTTAAATATAGACATGGAGCTTGTTCACGTAGCTAACTTAATCAACCATGATGAATTGAATGAGCTAGAATATTTTTTGGTACCCTAGGACGCTCCAGTCAATCTTATCAATTTAATTCAGAAGTAAAAATTGAAGCTTTAAAAGTCCCTGAGTTTATCAGAATTTTATATATATACATATATATATGTATCACAACTGTCAAAAGCCAACAAATAATTTGTATGTGTCTATATAGCTATCTCTGTATCTGTCACATACTTAAGGATATTCAAGAATGCTAAGCAAAAAGAACATAATGATAATATATTTGCTATTTAAAAATATTAACATTTTCCTATACTTGTCCTTTAGTAACTATTTAAATCTAAATCCTTGGGTATAATTTTGCAGTCCTTTATAATGGTATAATTATAAATACACTCAAAGCATACAAAGCCAATCTCCTGATTATACTGAAGGTTGGTTATGAAACACATTACAGCTTTCCCTGTATCATATTATCTGGTCAAACTCTCAGAAAAAATTACTCAAGTGTCAAATGTATGCTACCTTTTCATTTTAAAGCACTATTGACAGAGGTTAGTGTTGTTTTTCTGGGTGTTCTAGGATTCTGATCCAAGGCCATGAATAGGAACAACCATTTGCCTGATAGCATCTTGCAAGGACGCTCTCAAGCCAACAGCACTAACACCCTAGGGTATCCTGAGGGATCCATGACTCTGATAGTTCATATGGGAACTAACGTGAATTCTGGGAAACTTACTAAGTATTTGAAGGATATTTTTTAACTATTAGTAAATGTTGGAAATCCTGGATGACAAAAGTAGAATCCTATTCAGTTCTGAAAAAGGCAATGTGTGGCTCCATCTTCAGTGTTGCTAAGAATATTTCTTCAAACCCTTATGATCTTGTTATCGCCCTCATAAATGATGAAATCACTGGACAAAGGTAGAGAAAATGTATTTTGGAAAAAGAAACCTACTTAATTTCGTGTGAAAAAATTTAATCGACTAGGTTTCAAAGATTGCACAAAGCTATATAGAAAAAATTCTGCTTAGTTCATATGGAATAAAATACGTCAGTTATTTGAAGTCTTGGTAAGTTTAAGCTTGGGCAAGTTTCTTTTGTTTGCACCTAGTTTGGCCATATTTAAAAAAATTTTTTTTATTTTATATTTTTTTATTTTTTTCAAAAACAATTTTAGGAATCTTTACTTAAAAACAACCTTATCTTAAAATGGAGTAACTTTGGTTTTACGAGCAGCAAGCAAAGTACAGAAGCAAAAATGCATTACAGGAGCATTAAGTTCTACATTAGGTCACAGCATCTAATCTGAAATCACACCCATAATATCATTTTTAAAAAATCAAATGTTATTTATTTATTTGGCTGCCCCAGTTCTTACTTGTAGCACATAGAATCTTTGATCTTATTTGCATCATGAAAACTCTTAGCTGAGGCATGGTTGATCCAGTTCCCTGACAAGGGATTGAACATGGGCCCCCTGCATTGAGACTGCAGAGTCTTAACCACTGGACCACCAGGGATGTCTGGTCATATTTTAAATTTTGGCTAAAATACTTACACTTCAGGCTTGACATGAAGGCTGAATGAGATAATGTAAGTCTAATTGTCATTACACTATGTGCCACAGAATAATGAATGGTACTGTTATATGATAACAGTGCTTCTTCTTTTGAAAAACATTTCACGCAGTGGAATAGAATGGAACATATTGAAATAAATGCTTTGATGGAAATGTTTTATTGGATATTCCCAGTTTTATTTTTTGAGATACTGCTATATATCTCAGTCCCATTTTTTTTTGCCTTTATTTAGGACTTGTGTCTCTAGTCATTTTTACTCATGTTTATTAATAAAATGTAATGGAAACTCTCTTAAGTCTCACAAAAATAATGTCAAGAGGGCTAATGTTGTTCCAGACACTTCAGGTGAGAGGAAAAAAGAAAAACTGATAAATGTGAAGAGAAATTTAAAAATTATTGTATCTTTGGAACTTTTGATTAATGTAGACCATGTTATTTTAAGTTAATGTTACTATACACCAAGATATATTTTAGAATGTAAGCAACATAAATATTAAAAATTCAATATCTTCATATATATCTACTTGTATGCTTAGAATTTTTCTGGAAATTTAGTGTCAGGCTCCACAGATTTTAATCAGAAACAGTTAATTTTGTTCATAAAATTACTGAAATAAAATCATTTATATTGACATTACTTCTGATGACAAAGTTTAATAAAAGAAAAATCACTATTATATTCTGGAACAGTTTTCCAGTTAGGATACAGGACATAATTTTCATAAGTTGCTTTTATCATGTTTGTAGACTATAAAACTAGAAGAAAAGCTATGACCAACCTGGACAGCATATTAAAAAGCAGACATTACTTTGCCAACAAAGGTCCGTCTAGTCAAAGCTATGGTTTTTCTGGTAGTCATGTATGGATGGGAGAGTTTGACTATAAAGAAAGCTGAGCGCCGAAGAATGGGTGCTTTTGAACTGTGGTGTTGGAAAAGACTCTTGAGAGTCCCTTGGACTGCAAAGAGATCCAACCAGTCCATCCTAAAGGAAATCAGTCCTGAATATTCACTGGAAGGACTGATGTTGAAGCTGAAAGTCCAAAACTTTGGCCACCTGATGCAAAGAACTGACTCATTGGAAAAGACCCTGATGCTGGGAAAGATTGAAGGCAGGAGGAGAAGGGGACGACAGAGGATGAGATGGTTGGGTGACATCACCGACATGATGGACATGAGTTTGAGTAAACTCGGGGAGTTGGCAATAGACCTGGAGGCCTGGAGTGCTGCAGTTCATGGGGTTGCAAAATGTAGGACACGACTGAGAGACTGAACTGAACTGAGACTAGTGATGATATCATTTGTTGCACTTAAAAAGGTAATTAAATAAAGAACTTTATCCTTAAAATGTAGTGATGGCCATAATAACTTTTAAATCATTTCTAGCAGAAAAAAAATCTGTATGTAGGCTACAACAGGCAGCCAAGAATTGTTAAATCATGTTTTTTAATCGAAAGAATAAGGTGATTAACATGTAGTCAGAATAAAATGCTAAGGAAACTGGTTGAGAGAAGTGGAACTGAAAAGAATTAATTCTGGTTGTTTTTTATTTGATATTTTTCTTCCCTTTTGAGGTTTTTTTTTTTTCCCCATCAGACACCATACAAAATAACTCGTTATTTTGAGTTTTCATCACACAGAACAACAGAAGTTTAGCCTCACAGGATTTTAATATTTATTTTCTGAATTATTTATTCTATAACCATTCTAGTCATTGCCTAAATGTTAAGTTCATATACTCTCAGGTTTCAATAAATGAACAAAATATCACAGAGGACATTTAAAATATTTTATGGTTTTATCATGGGAAGAATGTGGAGAGAAGGATTCTACAATGCCAACCAGACACTGTAGGATGTGAAATATTTTTAAAGCTTATAGGACAGGAAATTATTAAAGAAAGAAAGAAAGAAAATGAAGTAACTCAGTCGTGTCTGACTCTTTGCTACCCCATGGACTATAGCCTACCAGGTTCCTCCATCCATGGGATTTTCCAGGCGAGAATACTGGAGTGGGTTGCCATTTCCTTCTTCAGGAAATTATTAAACAAGTATATAAAAATTTAGTAGAAAATAGAAAGGATTAAAGCTATTAATGTAAATTAGTACATGAAGGTCAAGTCAGGAACAACCCTGAATATCACTCATAGAAATTTCTACATTCCTTATGCAACAATTCCTAGGTGGCACATAATTCCAAAGAAAGAAAAGATGAGAAAAGAAAGAAAAGAATTACTTATTTAACATTTGTATGAAAAAGGAAGTAAAGAAACTAAGGAGAGGGACTGAGATTATTAATTTTTAAAATTATATTTGTAATTTAGGTAAAGCCTAAGAACACCAATTTGAAGCCCATTTGGGAAGGAGTATTGTCTATTTTTGGCTTCCCTGGTGGCTCAGTGGTAAAGAATCCGCCTGCTGATGCAGGGAGATGTGGGTTTGCTCCCTGGGTTGGGAAGAGGGGAGAAGGAAATGGCAACCCACTCCAGTGTTCGTGCCTAGAGACTCCCATGGACAGAGGAGCCTGGTGGGCTACAGTCCATGGAGTTGGAAAGAGTCAGACATAACTCAGTGACTAAACAAAAACAGTAATCTATTTGGAAAGAATATTTAAGGAGAAAATTAAAGTAATGTGGATGGTTACGAGCATCTCCAAGTCTCTGGTTCAGTTATCCAATGAGAAAAATAAAGAGGGATTTTCAAGATAAGTGTCTATTCGTGGATTCCAAGTTATGGACTGCAATTTCTTAGGGCAGTTTATCTGTACATTGAAAGTATAGAATATGACAGATGGTAAATTACAAGAATTGGGATGCAGCTACAGTTTAAATGTAAAGTGTATAATATTAAATTTTGTTCACATAACCCCTAGGCCAAAACAAAATCACTTAGGTAGCATATCTTTTGTTGTGTGTGGCATTCGTTAGGGCTGTTTACATGGTTCCAGTTTTTATTCTGGGCACAAGGGAGAATTTCATTTTGTCTCTTGTTTGGAAGTTGGATGTGGTTAAGTAATTTGTGTTAGCTGATGAAATCTGAGTAGAAATATGTGTCATTTCAAGGTGGAAGCTTAAAGAAACCAGTGCAGGATCACTATGTTCCCTTCTCCAAGACTAACATTTTAGAAGTGACTGAAGAATGGATTCTCCCACACAGCAATCACATGAGGTTTTAATCTCTTCAGATTGCCAAGAAGCCATGAAGTTGATATAATAATAATAGTACCTATATTATAGGATGGTTTTGAGAATCAAAGGTAACTCATCTTTGGCACTTGGCATGATGTCCAGTAAATGTTCACTATTTGCACTACTGTTAAAAATGAAAACAAATGTAAAATGCTTAAAGCATTCTTGGGAAGTTTTATATTTTTCTTCCTACATGGTAATTTTAAAAAGTGAACCATTTTATTTATCATACTAATTTTGTAATATTTTTCCTTTTTCTTACATTGTTACTTACTTCCAAAAAAAGAGAATTCAGAAGTCACAGAGTTTCCAGCTATGTTTAACATAGAATGATCTCATTGGACTGGAAACTAGCTAAGGTACCAACACTGGTGCTTAGATAGTTCATTTAGGGGTGACTAGCAGAAAGGGCAGAGAAAAGAATTATAGTGGCTTAGCCTCTGGCTGTCCAAGGGGTTCTAGGAAACTAGAAGTGAATGGTCAAGAATTATATTTCCAATACTACCAAAAGAACAAGGGAGTTTATTGCTTAAACCTTATAATTTGAATCTACTTATACCTCAGAATCATTCAGAAATATAAAAAAAGAGTCAAGGTCATCGTGCTAGAGGTACTTCAACTGTGAATTTTACAATTGATAAGACAAGAGTTAGCAATTCTTGAAAAGAAGGAGTACACATTATCAGATATAATGTAAGCTAAGAAGGGCAAGTTCCTTTTCTGTAGTAAATAATTTGTCTACACTGTAGACTTTGGACAAAGCTCAAGGATTGGCAGTAGAATGCGTTTGGTTAGGAAGCTGCTGTAAATAAAGTCCTTTACCCACGCTGCTGTTGTTGACATTGTTGAATAAGGTTTTGCAATGCAAAACAGGGTTATATAAATCAATTTATTGGCATATTATTGACGAACAGAGACACTGTGACTTACATATATTAATTGATTACAGTATGTAAGAGAGCTGGTTTATTTCCACATCGCTTTTAAAGTGAGACTTTCTGTAACATGCCGGCTGCTCAGTTATTTTCAGTCACCTCTGTCTTAATATTTAGAAGAGCCTTGTAAATTTTTCTCAGATTTTTCCAGTACATACAAACATTTTACCAGTTCACTCTTCCAGTGGTGATTAATCTGTTAAATGAGATGAATGAAACTACTATTTAATTTTGTTTATTGTACATACAGTTCCTCTCCTGTGCTGGTTCTGAGAAGAAAACAGAACTTGATTCACTTTGGCACCTACCGAAGTCCTCAATTGCCTTATACTCTATTCGGCTGTTTTTCTCCTCAACTAGCTAATAAAACAAATTTACTGAAGTGTGTTGCAGGCAATAGCTTTAGAGTGTTAAAGGCAACCACTAGGGTGGCTCAAATATTAAACAACCAGACTTTTTCTGTCTTAGAAATCGGCACTTTGGACTTCTCTTATAGGCTGTTAGCATTCTGGAAACTTCTTGGCACAGTTTTACAATTTAGGGCCCACCTCGCTTTTCACAATGATTAAACAGAAGGTCGATTATCTCTAAACCTTCATTTAGCTTACAATTCAAATGTGCACTTGATTAAAAATAAAATACCCAAAAATAACTGACATTTGCCCAGTACTTTGGGACTCTCTAAAGGCCATTATATAAGGTATTTTATTGCAGCCTTACAACAGTCTTGTTTGTTCAACATTATTACTTGGATTTACATAAATAATAAAGTTCAGAGAGGTTAAGAGATTTGTTCACACACATATAAACTGAATGATCCCAGGCTTAAATTTTACTGAATGTCAAATTTTGTACATATTCTACAATACCAAATTTCCCCTTCACAGCTGCACAGAAATATAGAAATATAATGAGAGGTGCACATGATATTTACATTTTTCCTGGAGCCATATAACAAAAGGTAAGAAGTAATCATTGGAATAAATTTTAGTAATGTGTATGTATTTAATTTGATCCCAAATGGGAGCTTCCCTGGTGGCTCAGAGGTTAAAGCGTCTGCCTCCAATGCGGGAGACCCGGGTTCGATCCCTGGGTCGGGAAGATCCCCTGGAGAAGGAAACGGTAACCCACTCCAGTATTCTTGCCTGGAGAATCCCATGGATGGAGAAGCCTGGTAGGCTACAGTCCACAGGGTCGCAAAGAGTCGGACACGACTGAGCGATGGAACAGAAATATAAAAAATACCATCATTTCAATGTGTAATCAATTTAAAAATTGATAATGACATTTCATGCTTTTTTTTTTTTTGTACAAGATCTTGAAATCCAATGTGTACTGAAACTGCATTACAGTTTGGATGCTAAATTTTTATGAACATCCTTAACTTGTATATAACTTATAAAATTTAAAGGTTGAAAATGCAGATTCATATATTGAATTATTCTAAGCATACTTAAATTTGTTTCCAAAAATGAAGTTCAGCGTTAGTTTTCAAATTTAAACTTAAAGCTTAGTTCTTCAGTTATACCAGCCATGTGGGAAGTGCTCCATAGCCATGTGTGACTGCCATATAGACTGAGACCTTATAGTTTCTGATTGTGTATTAGCAGTAGAGTTTAAATGCTTCATAGTGGTGTTGGGGAAAACTCTTGAGAGTTCCTTGGACTGCAAGGAAATCAAACCAGTCAATCCTAAAGGAAATCAATCCTGAATTGGAAGGACTGATGCTGAAGCTGAAACTCCAATACTTTGGCCACCTGATGCAAATAACTGACTCTTAGGAAAAGACACTGATGATGGGAAACATAGAAGGGAGGAGGAGAAGGGGATGACAGATGATGAGATGGTTGGATGGCATCACCAACTCGATGACATGATCTAGAAGAAGAAAGATTCCTTTGTAGGTCAACCAAATAAAGAATATTTAGGAAAATACCACTCATTACTTTTACCCCCTTATTCAAAATCCTGGCTTTTGGCAGTCAGTTCATACATCTTTGTTGACAACAAGCATAATTTGCCTCTCCCTGTGAATTATTGCAACCTTTTTAGCTCAGGGAATGCAGAGTTTATGAGTCTTAATGAATTATTATAATATAAAATGTGTGTGTATGCACTCAGTCGTGTCTGATTCTTTGTGACCTCATGGACTGTAGCCCACCATGCTCCTCTGTCCATGGGATTTTCCAGGCAAGAAATACTGAAGTGGATTGCCATTCCCTACTCCAGGGGATCTTCCTGAACCAGGGATCTAACCCATGTCTCCTGTGTCTCCTGCATCGCGGGCAGATTCTTCACCCACTGAGTCATCTGGGAAGTTCCTGAAATGTTGGAATGTGATAAAATAGTTGAAATTTGCCTCACAAGCTGGAATAAACTTTTCCTTGCTTGTCTCTTCCTCTTGTGGTAACTCCTTCCCTGCTTAAATGCCTCATGTTTCCCTGCTGTCCTCAGTCTTGAAGTCAGATGATTTTGGACTAAGGAATCTTTCCCCTTTTTTCTCTTCACTCAACTCATTCTATGATTCATTTCTCTCAGGAAGAGAAGTTATAAACTTTTTTTCTAACGGATCGTCTCCTTTCTAGAGATATTAAACATGAGGTGAGAATTTCAGGTAGAAACATGCTATTAAGTAATATTTGGGGGACAGGAGAGGTGTGAAGCAGAATCAGTTTGTCAGGAACTCCTTCCTGCCCTCCCCTGGAAGCCTTCAGCCACTTCTGGTGCAGAAACTAGTACAGAAGGGATTGCTTCTTTTTCTCATTTGCGATTTAACATTGCACAATCAATTTATGATCATTGTTAAGAAGCTAGATAAAAGAAAGATATACCTTTAGTTCATAACATTCAGTTCACCCATCTATCTCCATAAGACAGTGCTATAATATCCCATCTGTTTGACTTCTAGGCTGCCTTGTTAGAATTTACTCTGTGCTGAGAGGTTTGTCCTTTGTGAGTACATTTCTTTTAAAATCCATAATAATTCATGACTAATCATTGGCCATTCCAAGATCCATCAGAAGGACTTCCTCTTGATTAGCAGTTATAACCTTCTGCCAATAATACACCATGTAAGTTTATGAAAGGGCTGTGGTTGCCAGAAATTGCTGAGTCCCAAATATTATGAAATATTCTGTCTAGGCTGTGGAGCCAGTGTACCATTTCTGGGAAATTATTGGCAAACTATTATGGCTACTTACAGTCAGTCTAGGAGCATATCTAAACTCTTCTTGAAAATTGTGCTTACTATTTGAATAGTTATAAAGGATATTTTAAAAACAGATGTCAGATAGCAAGAACTAAGAGATATTGAACCAAAATAAAAAAAAAATAAACCATTATCTTCAGATTCCCTAGTGTATTCATCAGAAGTAATCACTACCTGGCTTGTGCTTTAATCATGACCTTATACTTTGTGTGTTTTTTTTTTATGGCTTTACTGCATATGTTTATTTCCCTAATTGACATATGGCTTAGTTTAAGTTTTGAAAAGTGAAAGTGAAAGTCACTCAGTCGGGTCCAACTCTTTGCAACTCCATGGATTGTATAGTCCATGGAATTCTCCAGGCCAGAATATTGGAGTAGATAGCTTTCCCTTCTCCAGGGGATCTTCCCAACCCAGGAATTGAACCCAGGTCTCCTGCATTGCAGGCCAGTTCTTTACCAGCTGAGCCACCAGGGAAGCCCTAAGTTCTAGGTTTTGAAACTTCATATAAATGAAATTATACTTTATGTTTGTTTGCAATTTGCTTACTTTTTGTTCAAGAATAAGTTCTATCGACACTAAATAAATGGTTCTAGTTTTTCATCTTTTACAGTACTTGGGTTGGTGAGGATTACGTGTTATTTTTACTATGTTATTTTTAATTTATGTGTAGATGTTCTTTTGTATCTGAGTACTTATGTGCCACAAATGCTTCTAGTCTGTGGCTCTTCTTTTTATTATATGATGTTTTGATGAAGAGTTCTTTAGTCATCAGATTTCTCACCATTTATCTTTTGCTGTTCTTATCAGTGCCTTGATTAAGAAGCCCCTCCCTTTCTGGAGATGATGATTTTGACTTTTACCTTTGCTTTAATTTACCTGAAAACAGTATTTGTGGATGGTGTCAGGTAGGGGTTAAATTTCATATTTATTCCTCACAAGGATACCCAGATATGTAGGTATCTTTAATCAAAGTGTTTCTTTCTTTTCCCAGATATCTGCAATATCTGGTCTGCCATTAAAAAAAAAAAATCTCTGTTCTATTTCTGAGATCTCCATGGTCAAATGTGTCCATTTCTCCACCAATACAAAAATGCTGTTATTTAAAGGTTTACTTTTGTTATGTTGTAAGTCAAATCTCACCTTTCTCTAATTTTTCAGAATGTCGTGGCTATTTATAGATTTTTGTTCTTTGATATACATTATAAAATTAGCTTGTCACATCTGTTCTATTTCCTCCAAAGTTATGATTTTGATTGAAAATATCTTGATTGGAAATATCTTTGACTATAATATAGATTAATTTGGGGAAAAGTGTGAGATTTATAATATTGTCACCCAATCCACAATTATAGTATATTTTCTAGGTTATTTATTTCTCTAATGCCTTATAGTAATGCTTTGCAAGTTTCTCTATAAGTACCATGCACACCTACCAATAGATATATTTCTGAGGGTGTCATATATTTTGATGCTATTGAACATGATATATATTCATAATTTTAAATCTGCATCTGAATGAATGTTATATATATGATAACACATATATCTTTTTATATTGTAAAATGCTCTTTTTATTGCTAATACACTTCTTGTTTTAAAGTACAAGCAAGAATATATTATAAATAAATTTTTAAAATGGCAATATTATTGTTTACATTCATTTAGATTTACTAACATATTTCAGTTCAGTTCTGTCACTCAGTCATGTCCAACTCTTCGCGACTCCATGGAATGCAGCATGCCAGGCTTCCCTGTCCATCACCAACTCCCAGAGTTTGCCCAAACTCATGTCCATTGAGTCAGTGATACCACCCAACCATCTCATCCTCTGTCATCCCCTTCTCTTCCTGCCTTCAATCTTTCCCAGCATCAGGGTCTTTTCCAAGGAGTCAGCTTTTCTCATCAGGTGGCCCAGGTATTGGAGTTTCAGCTTCAGCATCACTTTTCTTTATTCTAAATTTCTTCTAGTATCTCTTTGCTTCCTTTGAATAATTTTCCTTCTACTTGGAGAACCCCATTTAGTGATTCATTTTGGTTCAGTTCAGTCGCTCAGTTGTGTCAGACTCTTTGCAATCCCATGGACTGAGACATGCCAGGCCTCCCTGTCCATCACCAACTCCTGGAATTTAATCAAACTCATGTCCATTGAGTTGGTGATGCCATCCAACCATTTCATCCTCTGTCATCCCCTTCTCCTCCCGCCTTCCATCTTTCCCAGCATCAAAGTCTTTTCTAATGAATCAGTTCTTCGCATCAGGTGGCCAAAGTATTGGAGTTTCAGCTTCAGCATCTGTCTTTACAATGATTATTCAGGAGCAATTTCCTTTAGGATGGACTGGCTGGATCTCCTTGCAGTCCAAGGGACTCTTAAGAGTCTTCTCCAACACCACAGTTCAAAAGCATCAATTCTTTGGTGCTCAGCTTTCTTTATAGTCCAACTCTCACATCCAGACAGGACTACTGGAAAAACCATAGCTTTGACTAGACAGGCCTTTGTTGGCAAAGTAATGTCTACTTTTTAATATGCTGTCTAGGTTCATCATAACTTTTCTTTCAAGGAGCAAGCATCTTTTGATTTCATGGCTGCAGTCACCATCTGCAGTGATTTGGGAGCCCCTGAAAAATAAAGTCTCTCATTGTTTCCACTATTTCCCCATTTGTTTGCCATGAAGTGATGGGACCAGATGCCATGACCTAAGTTTTCTGAATGTTGAGCTTTAAGCCAACTTTTTCACTCTCTTCTTTCACTTTCATCAAGAGGCTCTTTAGTTCTTCTTCACTTTCTGCCATAAGGGTAGTGTCATCTGCATATCTGAGGTTATTGATATTTCTCCTGGCAATCTTGATTGCAGCTTGTGCTTCTTCCAGCCCAGCGTTTCTCATGATGTACTCTGCATAGAATTTAAATAAGCAGGGTAACAATATACAGCTTTGATATACTCCTTTCATTGATGATATCTGTATTCAGTTATTTTTCTCTGAAAATATTCTTATTTGCCTTAATTTTGATGAATATTTTCACTTGGTTGGCAGTTATTTTCTACTGGAAAATTGAAAATTGCATTACATTGACTTCTGAATTGGATTTTTTTTTTGGTTGAGAAATCAAATTGTAGTGTTTTAAGTCATTTGAAATTGGTATGTAATTATTTTGACTCTTTTTACATTTTTCTTTGATTCTCACAGATTTGTTATGATCTGGAGAAGGAAATGGCAGCCCACTCCAGTGTTCTTGCCTGGAGAATCCCAGGGATGGGGGAACCTGGTTGGCTTCCATCTATGGGGTCGCACAGAGTCGGACACAACTGAAGCAACTTGGCAGCTTGGCACATAAATAACCATGCATTCTTTCTTCTTTATAGTGGTTTGTAAAATCTCTTGGATCTATGCCTTGATAAAATGTATCACTCTTGGCCATTATATCTTCAGATATTGTTTCTTTTTCATTCCTCTCTCTTCTCCTGGAGTTTCGTTTACACTATGGTAGAAGTTTTGACTATCTATCCTATGACTCTAAGTTTCTTTCAATACTTTCAACTTTTCTTCTCTTCAAGATTCAGTGTTATTGTCTTCTAACTTATCTTCAGTTTCCTTCATTTTCCTTCACAGGTTTCTAGTTTTTTGTTAACAAAAAGTTTACACCCATTAAGCTTTAATTTTCTTATTGAAGTATAGTTGACTTACAATATTATACTAGTTTTACGTATACAACATAGTTGTTCAATATTTTATAGGTTATACTTTATGTAAAGTTATAAAGTGTTGGCTTTCTTACCTGTGATGTACATTACATTGTCACAACTTATTTTATATCTATTAGTTTGTACCTCTTAATGCCCCTCCCCGTAAACCTCTCCCCTCTGGTAAACTCTAGCCGGTTCTGTGTATCTATGAATGCATTTCTGTTTTGCTTATTAATTTTATTTTTATATTCCATGTATAAATGAAAACATGTCATATTTATTTTTCTCTTATTTCACTAACCTTCCAGGTCTATCCATTTTGTCATGGATGGTAAAATTTAATTATTTTTTATGACAGTAATAGTTCATTGTGTACTTGTGTATAATATTATTCAGTCCTAAAAAAGAATATTTGTCTCCACACACACCACATCTTTATCCATTCATCTATTGATGAATACCTCCACACTTGTAAATAATGCTGCAATGAACATGGGGATGTATATTTTTGAATTTGTATTTTTGTTTTCTTCAGAAATACCTAGGAGTAGTATTGTTGAATCATATGGCAGTTCTACTTTTAATTTTTAAGGAACCTCCATACTACTTTCCATAGTGGCTCTACCAGTTTACATTCCTACCAACAAGGTACCAGCGTTCCCTTTTCTGCTCCTATTTCTGTTCCGTTTTCTGTTCTCCTATTAGGGAATTGAACTCTGTCTCCTGCATTGGCAGG
This sequence comes from Moschus berezovskii, assembly GCF_049115385.1. Lineage (NCBI taxonomy): Eukaryota > Metazoa > Chordata > Mammalia > Artiodactyla > Moschidae > Moschus > Moschus berezovskii. The sequence continues at coordinate 18,917,804 of NC_142472.1, forward strand.
CAGATTCTTTACCACTGAGTCACCAGGGAAATCCTCTTCAGGTTTATCTTGTTTGGAATTCCCTGTGCTTCCCATTCCTGGATATCTGTTAGGAAGGTTAGATAAGTTTTCATCCATAACTTCATCAAATAAATTTTCTGTCCCTTCCTCTCGTCTCCTGGGATTGCTAAAATACAAATGTTAGGTTGCTTGATGTTGTCTACAAGGTCCCTTAAATTATCTAAATTATCTTCCTTCAAACTTCCTTTTTCTCTTTTTTGTTCTGATTTGGTGATTTTTCACTATTCTTTCTTCCACATTGCTTAGGCGTTCTTTTGTGTCAGCTAACCTGCTGTTAACTCCTTCTAGTGCACTTTTAATTTTCTTTATTGTATTCCTCAGCTCTGATTGGTTCTTTTAAAATTATTTTCTAGCTATTTTTTGACATTTTCAGTGTGCTTCTCTATTCTTTCCTGAGTTCAGTGAGCATTTTTCTTACTATGGCTTTGCACTCTTTATCAGGTAAATTATTTATCTCTGTTTCATTAGTTGTTTTTTTCTTTTTTCTGGAGTTTTATCTTGTTTTTTGTTTGGAATATATTCCCCTGTCTGCTTATTTAATTTTCCCGACCCAGGGATCAAACCCATGTCTCTTATGTCGCCTGCATTGGCAGATGGGTTCTTTACCAGTAGTGCCACCTAAGAAACCCCTATGAAACTAGGCAAAGCAGTTACCTATCCCAGTCGTAAAGGTGTCTCCTTGTGTAGGAGAGTCCGGATGCTGTCTGTGTGTGCCCACTGGCTTCGGTTTGGGAGCTGGGTCCGAAGTGAAGGGGATACATTATCTCCCAGGGTGCTCTGGCAGCCACCACCTTGATGGGAGGTAGTGCTGGAATAGAAGGGGCTAGAGCCAGAGCCAGGCGTGTGCCTGGGCTTTTCCCAGGCTCAATGACAGTCTCTTGGCTCCAGGAGGTAGGGTGGGGGCTGGAGGAGGAGTCCTGAGGAAATCGGGCTTTGCTTCAGAGCAGTAGGCTTCTTCACCTTGACTGAGGGCATAGCAGGGGCCTGAGGGCCTTGGGCTGCACTTTGCAGTTGGCTCTGCTTTTCCTGGTGCATATGCTTGTGTGAATGCGATGGCTATTCCTGCCTTGGTTTGAGGCTTCTTTGGCACCTGGTGGGTTACAGCTGCACTTCTGAGTTGGTTCCCCTCTTCCCTCAGTGTATGTTCATGTGATGACGAAGATGCCAGAGAGAAGGGGCCGGGGCAGGAGCGTGGTCCCGGCTGGGGGTGGTGTGCAGCAGCAGTCCTGGCAGGCTGGCCAGGGCCCCAGGCAGATTTCAATCTGCTGCCTCTGCACTGGGACAGGGAGTAGGCAAGAGCATCCAGGCACTATTCCAGAGAACATCTCAGTTTCTTACCGCCCCGTGGTAAGCCCCACTCTGTTTTCAAATAGATAAGGGAGCTTTTCTTCCTGGTGTTGGACCCCAGGGCTGGCATGCCTCATATGGGACTTGGACCCCGTGCTCCTTGAGCCCATAATATCCTCCTCCTCTTCTGGGTCATGTGCTAGAGGTGTGGGTCATGACTAGATTTCTTCTCTTCCCTTCTTACGAGACTGTGGATTGTTCTATCTTTAGAGTCTTGGTTGTAGAAGAGCTGTTGTGTTAGTCTTCAGATCATTGAGTTGCTCTATGTGTGTTTGCAGTTTTGATGTGTTCCCCTGGGGGAGATGAGCTCAAAGTCTTTCCACTCTGACATCTTCATCCTGCCTCCTATATTGCTTAATGTCAACTTTGTATATATCCATTCAAGAATGCATCGTTGATTCTTCTATAATTTTCGGTTATCAAATAACACTTTCCAAATTATTATTATTTTTTAAAATAGACAAGATAATTATTTGTTTTTGTGATAACTCTAACATCTGGGTGACCTGAAAGTGTTTTTCTGTCTTCTCATATTGGCGCTTGAACATTTGGTCTTGTGTCCTGGTGTTTTGGGTAATTTTTTGGTGATGTTTTGGGTAATTTTTTGGTGATGAGGGATGAAAAGTTCTCATTGTAATATGAGTTTCTGGATACTTTCTTGTCCCCTAGAAGGGAACAAATTAGACTGAACCTCAGTCTTATGAGATCTGCTCTATTTCTGGTTCAATTCTACTCTTAGCATGTAGCCTTTCATTTGTTCCAGCTGAAAGCCTGAAGTGTTTATTAGAGGATTTTTCCTCCATGGAGAGCTCAGTTAACTAATTGTTGCCTCCATAGCCCCTTAAGATTGCAGAAAGTTGTGCTTTTAGCAAATCAGAAAACATGTTGAGAACAGAAGTGGGAATAAGTGAAGCTGTAAGATATTTGCCCATTAAATCTTCTGTGTTAGTGTGTCTTCAATATATTTGGACTAATAGTTTTTATATTTTTTATATATAATAATTTTTTATTTTGTCTGGGTTCATCTACAATAAGAGAACCATTATTACCAGAATGAGAAATACCCTCTGTAAACTTGAGACTAATATGTGTTCTGAAATATTAGGGTGCATTGTTATGTTTGTGTGTGTAGATCATTTATAAATGTGTTTACCTCTTTCATATTCAGTTCAGTTCAGTTCAGTCGCTCAGTCGTGTCCGACTCTCCGCGACCCCATGAATCACAGCACACCAGGCCTCCCTGTCCATCACCAACTCCCGGAGTACACTCAAACTCATGTCCACAGAGTCGGTGATGCCATCCAGCCATCTCATTCTCCGTCGTCCCCTTCTCCTCCCACCCCCAACCTTTCCCAGAATCAGAGTCTTTTCCAGTGAGTCAACTCGTTGCATGAGGTGGCCAAAGTATTGCAGTTTCAGCTTTAGCATCAGTCCCTCCAATGAACATCCAGGATTGATCTCCTTTAGAATGGACTGGTTGGATCTCCTTGCAGTCCAAGGGACTCTCAAGAGTCTTCTCCAACACCACAGTTCAAAAGCATCGATTCTTCGGCGATCAGCTTTCTTCACAGTCCAACTCTCACATCCATACATGACCACGGGAAAAACCATTGCCTTGACTAGACGGACCTTGGTTGGCAAAGTAATGTCTCTGCTTTTTAATATACTATCAAGGTTGGTCATAACTTTCCTTCCAAGGAGTAAGTGTCTTTTAATTTCATGGCTGCAATCAGCATCTGCAGTGATTTTGGAGCCCAAAAAAATAAAGTCTGACACTGTTTCCACTGTTTTTCCATCTATTTCCCATGAAGTGATGGGACCAGATGCCATGATCTTTGTTTTCTGAATGTTGAGCTTCAAGCCAACCTTTTCACTCTCCTCTTTCACTTTCATCAAGAGGCTTTTGAGTTCCTCTTCACTTTCTGCCATAAGGGTAGTGTCATCTGCATATCTGAGGTTATTGATATTTCTCCCAGCAATCTTGATTCCAGTTTGTGCTTCTTCCAGGCCAGCGTTCCTCATGATGTACTCTGCATATTTCATATTACTAATGATTTATTATTTCTGCTTAATCAATAATTAGATGTGTCAAAATCTATCAGTGCAATTATGAGTTTGTTTCTCTTGTTTTATTAATGTTTACTTTGTATATTCAGAAGTTATATTATTCAATCAATATTATGATAGAGTCCTTACATTTTTCTGGGGAATTAAAACTTTTAAAACTTTTCTCGTTATTTAGTATGTTTCTTTTACAGTTAATAATATTTTATGTAATCTTATATTTGTTGCAGTCAAGGTATATTTATTTCCAAGATAATATTTTCCTCTTGTTCTTTATTAATCAGGTATATTTTCTCACTGAATTAATTATAATCCTCAATTCATTGCACTTTATCATTATTACCTGTGGTTGTGTGAAAGATCTCTTATACTATGCACATATTTTTATATTTTATATATTCCTTTTTCCTTATTTTTTCATCATGATTTACTTCATAAGAATCTTTTTGATTTTATGTGGTCTTCTTAACTGTAGATTGTTTCTGTATGCATGATTTTTAGCTTAGATAAATGTTATTGTGCTAGATACCTTCATCTTTACATTTTTTTCACTCAGCATGGAAGCTTTGATTTGCATTTTTACTCACTTTGCATCTTGTCTGCCTTCTAATTACTGCCTAGAACTTCATGGTGTGCATCGACCACATTTTAACTATCCATTTTTCCTATTGTCTCTTAACACACAAAAAACGCAGCAGGGAAACTTATTCATATATGAATCCTAGAAATCTGTCTACTCTTCATGTCCATTTTCTTGCCTTCTCTATCATAGTCTCTGTATCAGGAGACTGACCTGTAGGAACTGCATCAATGTGTTTCTTGGCCACCTGTTACCTGTTAGGATTCAGCTAATGACAAACCCTGGCAGGACAATGATGATGGAGAGGAAAAGGATTCAGCTTATTTATTACTTTGTGTGGTTGTCTCTGGCTGGCTTTGTCACCTTATTCACTTTTACAGTTCCTCTCAAGCCATTTCTGTAGGCTTTTCTCCTTAGAGATTCTTCCCTCAACCCACTGGGAGTGGAGGTGGTAACAGCCCAGGATACAGAACTCTCCCTTTAGGTTCCCATGCATTATACTCATCCCTTTTGAATAGTCTTTTTAGTAACTCCCTTCAGATTATTCTAAAATGCTGGCATCTTGGCTGATTTACACCTTTCTGGAATAGTAAGAAAACATATTCTCTTACTCTTGCTGCTTTTTATATTCACCAGAATCTAAAGCTAATCCATATCATTAGCCTCACAAATGATATGAAAATTAAAAAAACAGCTTGTTCCTTGTCATGAATCCTCTGGATTTATATAATATTTTTTATCTCATACATTAATTTATATATGTATTTTTAAAAAATCATCAAGATATAATTATTAATGTTACAAAATATTAATTTTTACTTAGTCTTACATGTTTACCATTTTTTCTTTTCATTTCTTTTTGTGACTCAAATATTTTATATTGGGTCACTTCCCTTTTCCCTGAGGTGTAGCCTTTGTAATTTTTTTGCAAGGTATCTAGTTTGAGGTTGATGAATATTTTCTTTCAGTACATTGATGATGTTATTTCACCTTATTTTTCCTGTTGCTATCAGTAAGGTAGCTATCAGTCTAAATACCCTTGCTTTTTGGCTATGTTTTTCTATTTGGCTGTTTTATTACTTTTGCTTTTTCTCTGTGTTTTTCACTGTCACTATGGTGTGATTGGATATGAATTTCTTTTTATTTATCCTATTAGGAATGCATTGACCTTCTTGAATCTGCATTGGTGATTTTCAACTTCTATTGAAATTTCTATCGTTACTTTTAAAATTGTTTCTGCTTTATTTCTCCTTTTTCCCTTTATGCAACTGCAGTGGAATATAAATTGGACTTGGTCTTTATCTTTTAAATTCTGTTGTTTATATCCACATCATTGTATTTCTGTGGTGACTTCTGGATTGCTTTTTAAAAAATTTATACGAATTGAAATTTACTATTTCTGTCCTCAAGTGTTCTAATCTTTAATCTCATTCATTGACTTTTTAATGTCTATTTTAATTTTATTTTCTAGAACTCTATGTATTTACATTTCATATATATTTAGTAATTACCTTTTTGCTCTTTTTTGTCATTTTATTATACTTTTGCCTTAAACTTGATATTAGTTCTTTCAATTGTATAAAGCATAATTATGTGGTGTTCTATGTCTGACAATCCCAACACTGTGTGACTTTTGAAGCACTGATATTGCTGTCCATCAGGGTGTTTTGTTTCCTTGTGCTTTTTTGACAGAATGCTCCTCAGTTCAGTTCAGTTGCTCAGTCGTGTCTGACTCTTTGTGACCCCATGGACTGCAGCATGCCAGGCTTCCCTGTCCATCACCAACTCCCAGGGCCTGCTCAAACTCATGTCCATTGAGCTGGTGATGCCATCCAACCATCTCATCCTCTGTCATCTTCTTCTCATCCTGTCGTCAATCTTTCCCAGCTTTTCCAATGAGTCAGTTCTTCGCATCAGGTAGCCAAAGTATTGGAGTTCCAGCTTTAGCATCAGTCCTTCCAATGAATAGTCAGGACTGATTTTCTTGAGGATGCACTGGTTTGATCTCCTTGTAGTCCAAGGTACTCTCAAGAGTATTCTCCAACACCATAGTTCAAAAACATCAATTCTTCGGTGCTCAGCTTTCTTTACGGTCCAACTCTCACATCCATACGTGATTATTGGTAAAACCATAGCTTTGACTAGACAGACCTTTGTTGGCAAAGTAATATCTCTGTTTTTTAATATGCTGTCTAGGTTGGTCATGGCTTTTCTTCCAAGGAGCAAGCATCTTTTAATATCATGGCTGCAATCACCATCTGCAGTGATTTTGGAGCTCAAGGAAATAAAGTCTGTCACTGTTTCCATTGTTTCCCCATCTATTTGCCATGAAGTGATGGGACTGAATGCTGTGATCTTAGTTTTTTGAATGTTGAATATTAAGCCAACTTTTTCACTCTTCTCTTTCACTTTTATCAAGAGGATCTTTAGTTCCTCTTCATTTTTCTGCCATGAGGGTGGTGTCATCTGCATATTTGAGCTTATTAATATTTCTCCCGGCAATCTTGATTCCAGCTTGTGCTTCTTCTAGCCCAGCGTTCCTCATGATGTACTCTGCATATAAGTTAAATAAACAGGGTGAAAATGTACAGCGTTGACTTACTTTTCCCTCAGTTTGGAATCAGTCAGGGGTTCCATGTCTGGTTCTGTTACTTCTTGACATGCATACAGATTTGTCATGAGGCAGGTAAGGTGATCTGGTATTCCTATCTCTTTACGAGTTTTCCACAGTTTGTCGTGGACCACACAGTCAAAGGCTTTGGCATAGTCAGTAAAGCAGAAGTGGAAGTTTTTTCTGTAACTCTCTTGCTTTTCTATGATGCAACAGATGTTGGCAGTTTGATCTCTGGTTCCTCTGCCTTTTCTAAATCAAACTTAAACATCTGGAAGTTTTTGTTTCATGTACTGTTGAAGACTTGCTTGGAGAATTTTGAGTATTACTTTGCTACTGTGTGAGATGAGCGCAATTGTGCAGTAGTTTGAACATTCTTTGGCATTGCATTTCTTTGGGACTGGAATGAAGCCTCAGCTTTTCCAGGCCTGTGGCCACTGCTGACTTTTCCAAATTTGCTGACATATTGGGTACAGCACTTTCACAGCATTATCTTTTAGGATTTGATTCCAGCTCAACTGGAATTCCATTACCTCCACTAACTTTGTGCATCGTGATGCTTCCTAAGGCCCACTTGAGTTTGCACTCCAGGATATCTGGCTCCAGGTGAGTGATGCCACCATCGTGGTTATCTGGGTCATGAAGATCTTTTTTGTATAGTTCTTCTGTGTATTCTCACCACTTCTTCTTACTATATTCTGCCTCTGTTAGGTCCATAGTGTTTCTGTCCTTTACTGTGTCCATGTTTGCATGAAATATTTCCTTGGTATCTCTCATTTTCTTGAAGAGAGCTCTAGTCTTTCCCATTCTATTGTTTCCTCTTTTACTTTTCATCGATCACTGAGGAAGGCTTTCTTATCTCTTCTTGCTATGTTTTCAGATGGTATCTTGCTATCTGCATTCAGATGGGTGTATCTTTCCTTTTCTCCTTTTCCTTTTGCTTCTCTTCTTTTCTCAGTTGTAAGGCCTTTGAAGGCCTCCCCAGACAACCCTTTTGCCTTTTTGCATTTCTTTTTCTTGGGCGTGGTCTTGATCCCTGTCTCCTGTACAATGTCACAAACCTCCGTCCATAGTTCTTCAGGCACTCTATCAAATTTAATCCCTTGAATCTATTTGTTATTTCTACTGTGTAATTGGATGCTCCTATTTATTGAAAATTTTTTTCAGTATTGAGAATTTATATAATTTTTTCTTCCAGTAATGATTTACATTTGTTCCTTCCAGCAGACTGAGGCATTTCCAATCCATGACCACTTTAAATCAAATTCTTTCTTTTTAAAAAGATTATTCATGTATTTGGTGTACTATATCTTAGTTGTGTAATAAATTCCCTGACCTGGGATTGAACTCAGGTCTCCTACACTGGAAGCATGGATTCTTAGCTATTGGACCACCAGGGAAGTCCCTAAATCAGATTCTTAAGTTGAATTTTTTGCACTGGTTGGAAACTGAGGGAAGACACACTCTGATTGCACATTCCCCCCAGTGGATGCTATGTCAGTCTCAGCACTGTTTTCCCTTGGCTGCTGCTACTGCTAAGTCACTTCAGTCGTGTCCGACTCTGTGTAACCCCATAGACGGAAGCCCACCAGGCTCCCCCATCCCTGGGATTCTCCAGGCAAGTTTCCTGAAAATATTCCATAGTAGACATTTGGGGTTGAAGATTATACCTGTTTCAAAGGTGAAGAACTTTGAGTTCCCAGGAATATTGGGAAGTTTACTAGCAGCCTTTCTGCCTTGGATATTGCTTGGAATTTTCTGCTTGCATCCATTTCCTCAAAGACTATGAAAACTCAAGCTGAATTTCTCTTGGTCAACAAAATCTTTCCCTCCATTTGTCAGTAAGCTTCAGTGCGTTGTTTAGTTCTCTGAGATACAGCTTCTACTTTCTTTTTAACCTCTTTACATGTCTTGGTGCTTTTGTCAGTTCATTAGTGTGCTTTCAAAGATTAGAAAAATATTTTATTCAGCATTTTTAGTTGTTTTTCAATGACAGGAGCAGGCAAAGAATCTAATCCACCGTTACTCTTGGAAACACAGTTTTAATTCTGTGGGGCCTTGGCAGTACTATATATATTTCAGTTATTCAAACATTTATGTGATTGGCATGATTCATATTTAATTTGTTTAGAACAATATCTAGAACCTATTACTGAGACAGACACATTTCTTTCTGGTTATTCCTGTTGTTCTTTTATCATTGCGCTGGGCAATGGATTCTCCTGAAATGTGATTTCACAAGGCAGTTTTCTATATTTGTCTTCTGTGATTCACTAACAGCTTGTTTGATTTTCATAACAGAAAATAATTCTCTCCATATGCCAAAGACAACTCATTTAAATAAGCCTGGTTCATGGTTTATCAACTTGATTACATCAGTTCTTTGAAAATATAAGAGTTTATACTATGGTTTTAGAATAAATTGCCTTCTCTAGTGTCATTTATATTGTAGTAGAAACAAACATGTAATTTGTAATGCTATGCTATCATACTAATAGAACAAGGAGGGATTTATCCCTCTATTTCATCAAAAAGTCAAATGCATAACAAATCAGTGTCAATGATGAAAGTATTTCTTGTGCATTGTCAGGATCAAAGTAAACTAAATGACTTTCTCAAGGCAAGGCTATTGTCACCCGTTATCAGAGTGAAGCAGAGACATGATGTAGGATGCAGAAGACTTTTGTTTTTGTACTTGTAATGCCTATTTAAGTTAGGTATCTCCATCGAGTAATTCATATCAAAGGAGTGTGAAAGCTTTTCCAAAATCAGAACACAGAGTATATGTTGATAAGCTGTCTTTTTTTTTTTTTAACAAAAGTTGTATATTCTTACCTTTCCTAATAACTTTGTAGAGCCTGTGACAAAAGATGGTATCCCATTTGTTTTTTCCCATAAAGAATAAGAATAATATGAACTAAATATCAAATCTGTATACCTGGTTAGAAATAGATATGTAATATTACATCTCTTAGTCTGATATTGTTATAATTTTGAAATTAAAAAGTTCAAAGTGTCTACCTAAGAGTCTTTGATGGTTGTCATTACAGATAACTGGTAAAGAAATATGAATCCATTTCTACAGTGATTCTCTTCTATACATATTTATTTAATATATATTTTATATTTTATTGACCCTAATTCTTTCCACAAATGGACAAACAAAAAAAATGGTTGTGTAGTTATTTATTGCACATAGCATAATCACCATGAGAACAGTTATTCAACTGAAAAACTTTATACATTAATATATTTAATTGAAGTATAGTTGATTTAGAATATTATAGTAGTTTCAGGTATAGCATAGTGTTTCAGTAGTTTTGGAGGTTAGGCTCCATTACAAGTTACATAAGATAATGGCCATGATTCCCTGTGCTATACAGTATATCCTTGTTGCTTATCTATTTTATATATACTAGTTTGTATCTGTTACTCCCATACCCCTTACTTGTACCTCTCCTGTCCCCTCACATTTTGGTTGCCACAGTTTCTTTCCTGTATCTGTGACTCTGTTTCTATTTTGCACACACATACATTTATATTATTTTTTAGAGTCTACATATAGGAGATGTCATACAGTATTTATCTTTGTCTTGCTTCACTAAGCATAACATTCTCTAGGTCTATCCATGTTGCTGCAAGTGGCAGTATTTCATCTTTTTTTTGTGGCTAATATTCCTCTGTATGTGCATGTATATCCATATATATATATATACATACATACACGTATATATATCACATCTTCTCCATCTAATCGACTGTTGATGGGCACTTGGGTTGCTTCCCTGTGAATATTCATATTGTCAAAAAACAACCACCAAAAAAAAAAAATCACCCAAGCAAAGCTGAACCAAAAGCTTAAAAAATAATTAACTTAAATTCATTATAACCTTATGAGTGCTTTGTCCTTAAAAAGTGAAAGAAGGTGGGGGCAAGTAGGTACAGCGTTGGAGCTGGGTGCATGGAGAGTGAGGGCAGGTGGGCTGCCTGGCCCCCTCTATCCTCACAGAGAAAGCCCCCTTCTTTACTTAAAAAAAAAGGGAAAGGAATTCCCACATTATTCAAATTCTGTACCAGCTTCACCTTTTCATCTTACTGCAGTCTATGAGCTAATTGTGAAATAATTGAACGCATCAGTTTAGTTCAGTTCAGTTCAGTCGCTCAGTCGTGTCCGACTCTCCGCGACCCCATGAATCACAGCACGCCAGGCCTCCCTGTCCATCACCAACTCCCGGAGTTCACTCAAACTCATGTCCACAGAGTTCGTGATGCCATCCAGCCATCTCATTCTCCGTCGTCCCCTTCTCCTCCTGCCCCCAACCTTTCCCAGCATCAGAGTCTTTGCCAGTGAGTCAACTCGTCGCATGAGGTGGCCAAAGTATTGCAGTTTCAGCTTTAGCATCAGTCCCTCCAATGAACATCCAGGATTGATCTCCTCCAGAATGGACTGGTTGGATCTCCTTGCAGTATAAGGGACTCTCAAGAGTCTTCTCCAACACCACAGTTCAAAAGCATCGATTCTTCGGCGGTCAGCCTTCTTCACAGTCCAACTCTCACATCCATACATGACCACGGGAAAAACCATTGCCTTGACTAGATGGACCTTGGTTGGCAAAGTAATGTCTCTGCTTTTTAATATACTATCAAGGTTGGTCATAACTTTCCTTCCAAGGAGCAAGCGTCTTTTAATTTCATGGCTGCAATCAGCATCTGTAGTGATTTTGGAGCCCAAAAAAATAAAGTCTGACACTGTTTCCACTGTTTTTCCATCTATTTCCCATGAAGTGATGGGACCAGATGCCATGATCTTTGTTTTCTGAATGTTAACGCATAGTATGTTTAAACTAGGATCTAATGCCTCTCACCCCTCCCTGACCCCAAGGCTGTATCCATCATGTAAAACTAAACTTTCTTGAAGTCACTGGAATCCCTTTTTGATATGTACAGAAAAACACACTAGGAAAATACAGAGCAAGGAGAATAAAATGGCATTTGACGTATCCTTGGTTTTATAATGAAATAATAATGACGATGATGGAAGGACAAGAAGACATGATTATATTTTATTTGACTTGCTACAATAGCACTGTTTCTTTTACTTTCCAAGTGAATTTGTGGATTATGCACAGTAAGGAGTGTGTACAAAAAATACTATCTGATGGGTAATTTATTTCGGAGAAGTGAAGACAGAGTATCAAAAATATCCCTGAGTTTTTTTCTTCTGATTTTTTTGTAGAGTGATAAAACTATTTCTTACTTTTCACAATGCGAAATATCCTGAATGTAAGTAAATATAAAGCATAGTTCTTATCCTTTGGCAAGTTATAATCCAACTGAGAGGAAGATAATATGTAATTTTTGTTCATGGAGATATCCTTGCCTAAATGTGTCCAGGTTGCTTTTTTTGACCAGCCATGAGGATAAAAGTTTGTTACTGAGGATGTTGGAGTAGAAAGTAAAGGAGGCTTGAGCCCTCAATGACATTAAATACAATATCTAAACTGAGAGTGGACAAGCTTTTCCTAAAATGTTTGCAGCCTCTCAACTCTGCTATTGCAGTGGAAAGCAGCTATAGACAATGCTGCTGCTGCTGCTGCTAAGTCGCTTCAGTCGTGTCCAACTCTGTGCGACCCTGTAGATCGCAGTCCACCAGGCTCCGCCATCCCTGGGATTCTCCAGGCAAGAACACTGGAGTGGGTTGCCATTTCCTTCTCCAATGCACGAAAGTGAAAAGTGAAAGTGAAGTTGCTCAGTCGTGTCTGACTCTTTGCGACCCCATGGACTGCAGCCTACCAGGCTCCTCCGTCCATGGGAGTTTCCAGGCAAGAGTACTGGAGTGGGGTGCCATTGCCTTCTCCAGCTATGGACAATAGGTACATGAATATCTAGGACTGCGCTCCTATAAAAAGGGCAGTAGTTTACTGATCCCTGCTCTATGCCCTCCTTGCACTGCCTACCACCATTTTTCATTTATCTGTTGAGATAAACCCTTTGGAGTTCAAGCCACCAGCATATTCATCTGAATCAGATTTAAGATAAAGAGTAATAAATAACAACCGAAGCAACTGAACTACAAGGTAGAGATCATGTTGAGCAGAGCCCGCCTGGAACTGTTTTCTTAAAGATGGGATCTAAAGTCCATCTTGAAGAAAGTCACTTTTGGTATGTGAGAAAAGAATAGCATTCCAAGGAAAGAAAGAAATATAAAGGGCGATGTCAGAAAGTGCAGCGTGTGCACTGAGGACTTTTTTGACTCGGGTGGGGACCTCAAGTAAGAGAGAAAGAAAAATCAAAATTGGAATTCTATTCTGTGGCTTTGCTGTTTAAAGGCATTGAAAGCTAGGCTAAGAAATACAAATTTTCCCACTCTTTAGTTACAGTTCACTGCCTTTGTCTCTCCTTTGGCCCTGTTCGTCCCCTCCTCTTTCCCAGCTCTATTTCTTGATCAGTGGGTCAGCCTTGGATAAGCAACAGGTGAGGTGATCTAATGATGTCATCAGTGAAGGGTATACATAGAAGTTGCTGCACAGTTATTCTCCCTTGCTGCTTCTTGAGAGGCACTTTTCCATCTATCTTTTGCCATATGCACGAATACCGTAAGATTGTGTATTTCCTTTCAAGAGATTTCTAGGTATGAAATCATAGTGCTGAGCAAAGCACAATGTGAGATAATTTAGAAAAAATCCAAAGGCCCTCTTCCTGTAGCCTCTGTATACCTCTCTGCCTAGTCAATTCCAACTAGTTTAAAAATCTCATTTTATGTTTCCTTTTCACGTCTTTCCAAAATTGGCATAAGGTACGGAAATTGTTATATATCAAGTACTAAGAATGATACTTTTTTTTTTGGGAGGGTGTTGATGTGATTGGGTTTAATTTTTGATGTAGGGTGATAATGCAAGGATGCATTTAAATTTTATCTCTTAATAAAAGCCTGTAAACAAAATTCTTGATCTTTTCCTTCTAATTGCTGAATTATCTTAACTTTTAGTAATACAAAGTCAATCATGTTGGCTTAAATAACTTTAAGTTGGCCAGTCTTATTAGAGCATCACTTTTCCAGTATTCATGTATAATATTTAATTGCTGAAAACAGTCAGTCAGTTCAGTCGCTCAGTCGTGTCCGACTCTCCGTGACCCCATGAATCACAGCACGCCAGGCCTCCCTGTCCATCACCAACTCCCGGAGTTCACTCAAACTCATGTCCACAGAGTCGGTGATGCCATCCAGCCATCTCATTCTCGGTCGTCCCCTTCTCCTCCCGCCCCCAACCTTTCCCAGCATCAGAGTCTTTTCCAGTGAGTCAACTCGTCGCATGAGGTGGCCAAAGTATTGCAGTTTCAGCTTTAGCATCAGTCCTTCCAATGAACACCCAGGATCGGTCTCCCTTAGAATGGACTGGTTGGATCTCCTTGCAGTAAAAGGGACTCTCAAGAGTCTTCTCCAACACCACAGTTCAATAGCATCAATTCTTCGGCGATCAGTTTTCTTCACAGTCCAACTCTCACATCCATACCTGACCACGGGAAAAACCATAGCCTTAACTAGATGGACCTTTGTTGGCAAAGTAATGTCTCTGCTTTTTAATACATTATCAAGGTTGGTCATAACTTTCCTTCCAAGGAGTAAGTGTCTTTTAATTTCATGGCTTAAAACAGTAGCTACACAGAAAAAAATCATGAAAAAGTTTGGATCAAGACAGGGCAGAAGTGGAACTATGAGTTCCCTCCTTCCAGTTTTTCTTTTTCATTTTGGCCAGATTTATTTTAAATAATTGTACTTGAACCCTTTTCAGAGTTGTTTCACATGAAAGTAAGTGTGGGAGGAGACCCACCTGGATCTTCTTTATTCTTCAGATCAAGTCCTGAGTATGAAGAAAAGAATAGTGACCTCAAAGTAATAAGTGCTGCAGAGATAGTTTTTTGCCTGACTTGCGATGAAGACTGCAGTGGGCACTCAATAAATGCTTGCTGAGTGGCTAGTCCCCAGGATATTGCTCTTCTAAATCATTTCTCTGAGGAGTGGATGTATCGCGAAGTGATAGGAGTTAGTGTTTCCATGTGTCTGCCACATGTTCACTGGGTTGATCTGTGAAACTCCATCACACCTATTCTACAGCTTTACAGATGAACACATCTGGGGCTAGGTTCTTAAGTACAAAGAGATACCTACTGAACCAAAGCTGCCTTTGCTTTAAAATCTCCTGAATGTACAGACTTCATTTGACACTTCTGTCTTTTGACAACAGAGTCCTTCTTCTCGAATAATATTAAATAGCGCACTATAATAAATGTGGTCTTGGTAAGTGAACGGCATCCTTGTGTGTGCTCTCTCCAAGCCTGGGAAGATGAAACTGACGATTTATAGGAGAATAATATGGTACCCAGTCCCTGTACAGAAATTAAGTATATGGCTTTTTAGTGGGTATTTCAGGAGGCTGTCATGCTTAAGAATTTTGAGAAATGATGATCAAATAAAGGACTCTCAGTTCAGTTCAGTTCAGTTCAGTCGCTCAGTCGTGTCCGACTCTCCGCGACCCCATGAATCACAGCACGCCAGGCCTCCCTGTCCATCACCAACTCCCGGAGTACACTCAAACCCATGTCCACAGAATCGGTGATGCCATCCAGCCATCTCATTCTCCGTCGTCCCCTTCTCCTCCCGCCCCCAACCTTTCCCAGCATCAGAGTCTTTTCCAGTGAGTCAACTCGTCTCATGAGGTGGCCAAAGTATTGGAGTTTCAAGAGGTGTTAAATAATGATTTAGATAGGAGTATAGGAACTAAGAGGGGAGAATCTTGAATGATCCACTCTAAAGACTATTAGTTGAAGGAGAAATTAGATTCTAAAGGTTATGATTATATTTTATATGCTGTACAAAAACTCCCACTAAATCTACTTAAAAATTCTAGCCGGGGAAGAATGGAGTAGCACAATTATTATTAGAAAACTCATGGAGAAGAAATGCAGCAGTTTCACTTAGTACTAAAATCCTATCTGTACTGAGTTAAATAGCATTTGTCTTTTGGAGAAAACCAAAAATGTTGAAAGCAGTGCTAATTCTAGTTTGCAGACAGCCACTTTTGTCCTCAAAAGAATAGAGAGCTGAAAACAAAAAGAAACATAAAGAAACCACAAACCATGATTTTGCCAACATGAAAATCTGATACTCTCATATGGATGACAGGAGCATATGTTTATATGCAAAGAACACAGTATATTCAGTATTCTCTAAAATATCTAGGCATATGGGCACTTCAGTGTTATTGTGATTTTAAAAACAGTATGCAAGAAAAATAAATCTCTAACCATGTAATAATCTTGGTCAAATTATATTGCCTTATATAATACAATTCTGAAATACAATGAAATTTGAGTCGTAAATCATTCTTATTGATATGTTAAAAATTACACTCAATTGAATGATTTTATTCTCTCAAGGAAAATGACTTCTACATTTTGGTGGAATGAGGAGGATTATCCTATTTTCATCATAAATTATTAGTATAATTTTATTATATGGTACCTTTATTATATAAATATATAATATAATTTAAAAATATAAATTAAACTATCAATTTATAACCACATCATTATGAAATAATTATTATATTTTTAATAATAATATGCAATCAGTTCAGTTCAGTTCAGTTGCTCAGTCGTGTCCGACTCTTTGTGACCCCATGAATCACAGCATAACAGGCCTCCCTGTCCATCACCATCTCCCGGAGTTCACTCGAACTCATGTCCATCGAGTCGGTGATGCCATCCAGCCATCTCATTCTCTGTCGTCCCCCTTCACTCCCGCCCCCAATCCTTCCCAGCATCAGAGTCTTTTCCAGCGAGTCAACTCGTTGCATGAGGTGACCAAAGTATTGGAGTTTCAGCTTTGGCATCAGTCCTTCCAATGAACACCCAGGATTGATCTCCTTTAGAATGGACTGGTTGGATCTCCTTGCAGTCCAAGGGACTCTCAAGAGTCTTCACCAGCACTACAGTTCAAAAGCATCAATTCTTTGGCGATCAGCTTTCTTCACAGTCCAACTCTCACATCCATACATGACCACGGGAAAAACCATAGCCTTGACTAGAGGGACCTTTGTTAGCAAAGTAATGTCTCTGCTTTTTAATATACTATCAAGGTTGGTCATAACTTTCCTTCCAAGGAGTAAGGGTCTTCTAATTTCATGGCTGCAATCAGCATCCGCAGTGATTTTGGAGCCCAGAAACATTCTGACACTGTTTCCACTGTTTCCCCATCTATTTCCCATGAAGTGATGGGACCAGATGCCATGATCTTTGTTTTCTGAAAGTTGAGCTTCAAGCCAACCTTTTCACTCTCCTCTTTCACTTGCATCAAGAGGCTTTTGAGTTCCTCTTCACTTTCTGCCATAAGGGTGGTGTCATCTGCATATCTGAGATTATTGATATTTCTCCCGTCAATCTTGATTCCAGCTTGTGCTTCTTCCAGCCCAGCGTTCCTCATGATGTACTCTGCATATAAGTTAAATAAGCAGGGTGAAAATATACAACCTTGATGTACTCCTTTTCCTATTGGAACCAGTCTGTTGTTCCAGGTACAGTACTGATTGTTGCTTCCTGACCTGCATACAGGTTTCTCAAGAGGTAGGTCAGGAGGTCTGGTATTCCCATCTCTTTCAGAATGTTCCACAGTTTATTGTGATTCACACAGTCAAAGGCTTTGGCATAGTCAATGAAGCAGAAAGAGATGTTTTTCTGGAAATTTCTTGCTTTCTCCATGATCCAGCGGATGTTGGCAATTTGATCCCTGGTGCCTCTGCCTTTTCTAAAACCTGCTTGAACATCTGGGAGTTCACGGTTCACATATTAGTGAAGCCTGGCTTGGAGAATTTTGAGCATGACTTTACTAGAGTGTGAGATGAGTGCAATTGTGCGGTAGTTTGAGCATTCTTTGGCATTGCTTTTCTTTGGGATTGGAATGAAGACTGACTTTTTCCAGTCCTGTGGCCACTGCTGAGTTTTCCAAATTTGCTGGCATATTGAGTGCAGCACTTTTACAGCAATATCTTTCAAGATTTGAAATAGCTCAACTGGAATTCCATCACCTCCACTAGCTTTGTTCATAGTGATGCTTTCTAAGGCCCACTTGACTTCACATTCCAAGATGTCTGGCTCTAAGTCAGTGATCATGTTATCGTGATTATCTTTGTCGTGAAGATCTTTTTTGTACAGTTCTTCTGTGTATTCTTGCCACCTCTTCTTAGTATCTTCTGCTTCTGTTAGGTTCATACCATTTCTGTCCTTTATCGAGCCCATCTTTGCATGAAATGTTCCCTTGGAATCTCTAATTTTCTTGAAGAGATCTCTTGTTTTTCCTATTCTCTTGTTTTCCTCTATTTCTTTGCATTGATTGCTGAGGAAGGCTTTCTTATCTCTCCTTGCTATTCTTTGGAACTCTGCATTCAGATGCTTATATCTTTCCTTTTCTCCTTTGCTTTTTGCTTCTCTTCTTTTCACAGCTATTTGTAAGGCCTCCTCAGACAGCCATTTTGCTTTTTTGCATTTCTTTTCCATGGGGATGGTCTTGGTCCCTATCTCCTGTACAATGTCACGAACCTCCGTCCAGAGTTCATCAGGCTCTCTATCTATCAGATCTAGTCCCTTAAATCTATTTCTCACTTCCACTGTATAATCATAAGGGATTTGATTTAGGTCATATCTGAATGGTCTAGTGGTTTTCCCTACTTTCTTCAATTTAAGTCTGAATTTGGCAATAAGGAGTTCATGATCTGAGCCACAGTTAGCTCCTGGTCTTGTTTTTGCTATCTGTATACAGCTTCTCCATCTTTGGCTGCAAAGAATATAATCAATCTGATTTCGGTGTTGACCATCTGGTGATGTCCATGTGTAGAGTCTTCTCTTGTGTTGTTGGAAGAGGGTGTTTGCTATGACCAGTGCGTTCTCTTGGGAAAACTCTATTAGCCTTTGTCCTGTTTCATTCTGTGCTTCAAGGCCAAATTTGCCTGTTACTCCAGGTGTTTCTTGACTTCCTACTTTTGCATTCCAGTCCCGTATAATGAAAAGGACATCTTTTTGGGTGTTAGTTCTTAAAGGTCTTGTAGGTCTTCATAGAACCATCCAACTTTGGCTTCTTCAGCGTTACTGGTTGGGGCATAGGCCTGGATTACTGTAATATTGAATGATTTGCCTTGGAAACGAACAGAAATCATTCTGTTGTTTTTAAGATTACATCCAAGTACTGCATTTCGGACTCTTTTGTTGACCATGATGGCCACTCCATTTCTTCTAAGGGATTCCTGCCCACAGTAGTCGATATAATGGTCATCTGAGTTAAATTCACCCATTCCAGTCCATTTTAGTTCACTGATTCCTAGAATGTCGATGTTCACTCTTGTCATCTCCTGTTTGACCACTTCCAATTTGCCTTGATTCATGGACCTAATGTTCCAGGTTCTTATGCAATATTGCTCTTAACAGCATCAGACCTTGCTTCTATCACGTCACATCCACAGCTGGGTATTTGTTTCACTTTGGCTCCATCCCTTCATTCTTTCTGGAGTTATTTCTCCATTGATCTCCAGTAGCATACTGGGCACCTACCGACCTGGGGAATTCCTCAGTCAGTATCCTATCATTTTGCCTTTTGATACTGTTCATGGGGTTCTCAAGGCAAGTATACTGAAGTGGTTTGCCATTCCCTTCTCCAGTGGACCACATTCTGTCAGACCTCTCCACCATGATCTGTCTGTCTTGGGTGGCCCCACATGTCATGGCTTAGTTTCATTGAGTTAGACAGGGCTGTGGTCCATATGATCAGATCAACTAGTTTTTTGTGATTATGATTTCAGTGTGTCTGCCCTCTAATGGGAGAAGGCAATGGCACCCCACTCCAGTACTCTTGCCTGGAGAATCGCATGGACAGAGGAGCCCAGTGGGCTTCAGTCCATGGGGTCACTACTAGTCGGACACGACTGAGCGACTTCACTATCACTTTTCACTTTCACACATTGGAGAAGGAAATGGTAACCCACTCCATTGTTCTTGCCTGGAGACTCCCAGGGACGGCGAAGCTTGGTGGGCTGCCGTCTATGGGGTCGCACAGAGTCGGACACGACTGAAGTGACTTAGCAGCAGTAGCAACAGCCCTCCAATGCCCCTTCCTAATATCTACCATCTTATTTGGGTTTCTCTTACCTTGGTCGTGGAATATCTCTTCACACTTGCTCCAGCAAAGTGCAGCCGCTGTACCTTACCTTGGACAAGGGGTATCTCCTCAAGGCTGCCCTTCCTGACCTTGAACGTGGAGTAGCTCCTCTCAGCCCTCCTGTGCCCGCGCCGCCACCGCCTCTTGGATGTGGGACAGCTCCTCTCGGCCACCACCCTCACCTTGGGCGTAGGGTAGCTCCTCTGGGCCACGCTTCTGCGCATGGTCGGTTGCGCCGGAGCCGGCGTCTCTCGCCTCTGCACCACCAGAGCCAGCGTCTCTCCCATAATTCAGGTCAAAGTGAGTCTGACAGTAAGGCAGTCTGTGAAATTGCTCCAATTGAAACTGCCTCAGCAAAAGTATCATTTCAGGGAACAATGCTCAAAAAGCTAACAGTGAAGAAGTGGGTAGCCTATGGTTTATTTGATCTTTGACTTTGTATCGAATACCTGCATTGTTGGTTTTAAGAAACAATATGCTAACACGTTTGATATGTATTTTTATTAGTTATGGTTTTCCAAAGAAGCAGAGCTAATAGCATATGTATTTGTGTGTGTATTTTATAATTAACATTAAGTCTAGGTAATCCAATGAACATAGTATGAATTTTCATGGTTCCAGTGTTTCATAACTCAGCAACCTTGTTATATTTTATCCATATATAAGAGAGGGTCCAAAATCACTGCGGATGTTGATTTCAGCCATGAAATTAAAAGATGCTTACTCCTTGGAAGGAAAGTTATGACCAACCTAGATAACATATTAAGAAGCAGAGACATTACTTTGCCAACAAAGTCCATCTAGTCAAGGCTATGGTTTTTCCCGTGGTCGTGTATGGATGTGAGAGTTGGACTGTGAAGAAAGCTGATCACCGAAGAATTGATGCTTTTGAACTGTTTTGTTGGAGAAGACTCTTGAGAGTCCCTTGGACTGCAAGGAGATCCAACCAGTCCATTCTAAAGGAGATCAATCCTGGGTGTTCATTGGAAGGACTGATGCTAAAGCTGAAACTCCAGTACTTTGGCCACCTCATGCGACGAGTTGACTCACTGGAAAAGACTCTGATGCTGGGAAGGATTGCAGGCAGGAGGAGAAGGGGACGACAGAGGATGAGATGGCTGGATGGCATCACCAACTCGTTGGAGGTCAGTTTGGGTGAACTTCAGGAGTTGGTGTTGGACAGGGAGGCCTGGCATGCTGTGATTCATGGGGTTGCAGAGAGTTGGACATGACTGAGTGACTGAACTCAGCTGAACTGAAAGTAGATACACTTGAATATACATAATCAGTTTTGAAATTCATGCTATTCTTTTTTATACCTATCTCTAAATTTCACCAAAAAGGATGGGGGGAAATTATAGTAGGGAGTTTGGGACAAACAGGTCCATACCTCTGTATTTAAAAAATATAAACAAGTGAGAGCGCCAATTCCTAGGCAGGTTGAGAAGAAGTCCGGGGTCACAGAAGAGGAGAAAGTGGTCTAGGGGTCTTGAAGAGGAGATAGGGATCTAGAATTCTCAAGGAGGGGGAAAGGACAACATTTTTTTCTGCATTCCTTAGTAAGGATTATATAACAACAATGGCAAAACCAACACAATAATGTAAAGTAATTAGCCTCCAATTAAAATAAATAAATTTTAAAAAATGTGTATTATGGGAATGGATCTGGTAAAATCTTTCCGTTTTTAGTTCTAATCTTGTCATTTTAAAATGTAAACTTTGGGAGTGGGTCTAGTAAGATCTTTACAACCTTGAGGCATTCTTCTGATTTATTGTAATAACCAACTAAAAAAGTATATAACCCCTTGCTTAGACTAGTGAGGGGGCACTGCCCGTCCCCCTTCTGATGTCTATGTCAGAAGCTTTCTCTGTCCCTTTTTATACTTTAATAAAACTCTGTTACACAAAGGAGAAGGCAATGGAAACCCATTCCAGTACTCTTACCTGGAAAATCCCATGGACAGAGGAGCCTGGTAGGCTGCAATCCATGGGGTCGCAAGGAGTCGGACATGACTGAGCGACTTCACTTTCACTTTTCACTTTCACACATTAGAGAAGAAAATGGCAACCCACTCCAGTGTTCTTGCCTGGAGAATCCCAGGGATGGGGGAGCCTGGTGGGCTGCTGTCTATGGGGTGGCAGAGTCGGACACAACTGAAGCAACTTAGCAGAAGCAGCAGCAGTTACACAAAAGCTCTTGAGTGATCAAGCCTGGTTCTTGGTCCCGAAGCTAAATCTTCTTTTTTTTGGAGATCATGTATCTGACATCGTTCACTGTAAGCTATCATCTTGGAGGCTCGTCTTCTTGGGGGGTCTTCAGGACAAGGTAAGGACACTCAGAGCTCTAGCCTCTCTGCTTTGTCAGTATACACGTTTTCTGCTTTACTTTACTAACTCTTCGGTGTGCTTGTGTGAATGAATGACATGACCTGCGTGAAGCAAATGATGAGCCCTGCTCTGCGGTTTTGTGGTGCCTTGTAATGACTGATGGCAGCCCCATAAAGGGCAGCCTTGTTAGGCGTTTATACCAACCTGCCAGTGCCAAGGTACCCACCATCCCTGCGAAGGGAGTGGCCAGAAATGGGCGAAATATGTGGACTGAACTTTCTTTTCTAGTTCACCTTTTCCTGGTCTCTTTGACCATTTTGTAATTGCGTGGGGTATTAGAACTACTAACCTAATATGTCAGATTATAGACTTTCAAGGGACTTTCGATCCATGCTGTTGCTATGTACTTTTACTTAGACCCCATGCATGGAAGCGCCGAGCCTTGCTAGGAGCCGAAAGTTACAGGAGCGTGTTTGGAAACAAAGTGGAACTCTAGCTTCAGCAGTGTCATCTCTCTTGGCTGCGTGCCTCAGGGGCCAGAGACCTGAAAGCGAATCTTTGTCTTGGCTGTGCCTCTGGTCTATGTGGTTAGAAGCACTGCTGGTGACCATGAGGTTTCTGAGGACACAGATCAGGAATTGCAGGATCTGGTTAGATTGGAAGTGTAATGGCCTTCTTCCTTTGATAGTGCTAGCTCTTAGCAGACCAGAGAAAGCTCTCTGGTGGCTTCTGTTTCATCTCCTTAGATATTCTTTTTGTGGAATCTGTGGAAATGAACTGGAAGGATTGGCCCTAATCGCTTGAGGACAAAAATCACTTTTTCCTCACTGGCTGGCCATCCACCACCTCTTTTGCTATCGCATATACTAGTGTGGTGACACTCAGAAGGGGCATCTTGGTTGTTGTTCATCCCTTGGTGACTCACCATTTCTACTGCGGTCAGGCCTGTGCTCAGGAATGTGCACAGGGAGAGGGAAGACGGATGCTCCCCGAGTAGTCCTAGCTTGGGAAACATTTCAAAAGACTACTCCGCTCCACTCCGGGTGGCATCAGAGGAGGATAAGAAATCAAACAAAGGCCTTGGTGGTAAGGAACTAAATGTTTGGGTTGCCATCAGGTCTACCCCTGGTGCATCTCCACCAGCTTCGGTGGTAGAACCAGGAGGGATGAGTAAGGCGCTTGTGCCAGTAAGGGACAGACTGAGTCCAACCAGGGGAGGAAAGCTTCGGTGGAAAGTCTCTTTACACACCCACCGAGAGCAGGGAGGGAGGCCTCTGGGGGAAAGAATCCATGGCTGTGGATGCTGCTTTTTTCTTTCTTACAGATGGGAGCTAAAAGCTCCAGAACCACTTTTTTAAAATGTATTTTAAACAAAAGGTGGGACAAGTTTGATCCCCAGAGTTTGAAAAAGACATGACCGATCTTCTTCTATGATACTGAATGGCCACAGGATCCTTTGGAAGATGGAGAACGCTGGCCTGTTGAAGGGTCTCTTAATTATAATACTGTTTTACAATTAGACGTGTTTGGTTCTGTAGAAAACAAGAGAAGTGGGTAGAAGTGCCATATGTGTTGCTCTTTATCTCTCTGTAAGACATGCCAGACTTATGTCCTAAGGGTGCAGGTTTGGGTGTGAAACCTTTAGCTCCCTCCTTTCCTCTTACTTTGCCCCTGTATCTAGGGCTCCCAACTGAACAGGCTGAGACTCAGGGCACCCTTCCAGTAAGGGTTGCCTCAGTCTTGGTAAAAATTCAAACAGTACCAATTGCAATCGAGACTATTTAGAGGATCCAAAAAGTACATAGAAGCCTTTACATAACTAGTTTTACTTTACTTGAAAACTTTTGGGGGAAGCTACTACTTTTGGAGATGAATGGCTTGAAGGCAAGGGGAAAGAAGGAGCATGAAATCGCCTTGGCTCCCATAACAGAGCCACTTTGCCAGATGTATTCTTGAAGGACACAAGCAAGCGCACACTGACTTTAAACTATGCTAAGTTTCCTAGATAGTCTACGGGAGGCTCTGCAAGTTTACTGACGTTGATCTCGAAATTACAGAGGGAGAAATAATTTTAAAAGATAGATTTCTCACTCAGTCGGCTCCAGATATCTCCCATAAGTTATGAAAACAGGCGTTTGGATCAAATCAGTCTTTAGAGAAACTGTTTCAGCTGGCCCACATGATATATTATGGTAGAGAATATGAGGAGGAGAATAGGAAGAAAAAATATGTATATCAGGCAAAAGACTGAAGCCCCAACAATGACTGTAAGACCTGCTCTGAAACATCCTGAGAAAAATGCCCACAGGGACCCAGGTGAGAAGGGATGGACTTGCTATTACTGTGAAAAGGAGGGGCATATCAAGAGGGATTGCTCTCAGGCATCTAAGCCACCCCCAGTTCCATGTCTGCTCTGCAAAGGACTAGAGAAGAGACTGTCCTCTGAGGTTTAGGCCCCAGGGGTCAGACTTTCAAGACAATTGGGACCAAACGTGCCCAGGGCCCCCACACAAGCCCCCATCCTGATAAGACCCGAGGAACCCTAGGTGTTATTAACTGTGGAAGGGCAGTGAGTCATTCCTTTTGGACACTGGGGCAACTTTCTCTGTGCTCAGTGAAGTCCCTGGTCTACTTTCCTCCCAGTCCACTACTGTAATGGGACTGTCTGGTCAAGCCAAATGCTATTATTTCAGTCATCCTTTAAGCTGCAACTGGGACCCCTCTGCTATTTTCTCATGGGTTTCTAATCATGCCAGAGTCTCCCTCACCCCTTCTGGGGAGGGATATGCTGAACAAGGCCCAGGCCTCTGTTTTCATGAATATGGAACCTGCTCTTTTTAGTTGACCAAAAATTCCAATCCCAAAGAAAGGCAATGCCAAAGAATGCTCAAACTATCGCACAATTGCACTCATCTCACACGCTAGTAAAGTCATGCTCAAAATTCTCCAAGCCAGGCTTCAGCAGTATGTAAACCGTGAACTCCCAGATGTTCAAGCAGGTTTTAGAAAAGGCAGAGGCACCAGAGATCAAATTGCCAACATCCGCTGGATCATGGAGAAAGCAAGAGAGTTCCAGAAAAACATCTACTTCTGCTTCATTGACTATGCCAAAGCCTTTGACTGTGTGGATCACAATAAACTGTGGAACATTCTGAAAGAGATGGGAATCCCAGACCACCTGACCTGCCTCTTTAGAAACCTGTATGCAGGTCAGGAAGCAATAGTTAGAACTCGACATGGAACAACACACTGGTTCCAAATAGGAAAAGGTGTACGTCAGGGTTGTATATTGTCACCTTGCTTATTTAACTTATATACAGAGTACATCATGAAGAATTCTGGGCTGGAAGAAGCTCAAGCTGGAATCAAGATTGCTGGGAGAAATATCAATAACCTCAGATATGCAGATGACACCACCCTTATGGCAGAAAGTGAAGAGGAACTCAAAAGCCTCTTGATGAAAGTGAAAGAGGAGAGTGAAAAGGTTGGCTTGAAGCTCAACATTCAGAAAACAAAGATCATGGCATCTGGTCCCATCACTTCATGGGAAATAGATGGAAAAACAGTGGAAACAGTGTCAGACTTTATTTTTTTGGGCTCCAAAATCACTGCAGATGCTGATTGCAGCCATGAAATTAAAAGACGCTTACTCCTTGGAAGGAAAGTTATGACCAACCTAGATAGTATATTAAAAAGCAGAGACATTACTTTGCCAACCAAGGTCCATCTAGTCAAGGCAATGGTTTTTCCCGTGGTCATGTATGGATGTGAGAGTTGGACTGTGAGGAAGGCTGATCGCCGAAGAATCGATGCTTTTGAACTGTGGTGTTGGAGAAGACTCTTGAGAGTCCCTTATACTGCAAGGAGATCCAACCAGTCCATTCTAAAGGAGATCAATCCTGGATGTTCATTGGAGGGACTGATAAAGCTGAAACTGCAATACTTTGGCCACCTCATGCGACGAGTTGACTCACTGGAAAAGACTCTGATGCTGGGAAAGGTTGGGGGCGGGAGGAGAAGGGGACGATGGAGAATGAGATGGCTGGATGGCATCACCGACTCTGTGGACATGAGTTTGAGTGTACTCCGGGAGTTGGTGATGGACAGGGAGGCCTGGCGTGCTGTGATTCATGGGGTCGCAGAGAGTCGGACACGACTGAGCGACTGAACTGAACTGAACTGAACTGAAAATGTAAATCCTAGAGTGTGGCTGATGGAAAAACTATGGGTCGAGCACAAAATGCTTTTCTGTTGTTATCAAGTTCAAAGACCCTCGCCTGTTTTCACATCAAAAGCAGTATCCATTAAAGCCTGAAGTTAAGGAATGGGTGAAATCTTACTGTACTGACTTCTCATGATGTAAGTGGGATCTTAAACTCTAAAGTTCCGAGCAACTATGGCTCCATCTTTAAAGCTGATGTAAATCAAGTGGTGTTGAAAGCTCTAGCAATAGACTATCACTTACACTGTTTCTGGAGACCCCAGTCTTTGGGAAAGATGGAAAAAAGCTAATGATATTATTATGAGGCATCTGCATAACCTAACTCAGGAAACACAAGACAGTTGGTTTGAAGTTTTACCAATACCTTTAATGAGGGCTCGAACTGCTCCCCCAAAATGGGATTATCTCAAAGACAGACAGTTTTTATGCAAAGATATTTCATAGATCCTAAAGCCTTAGAATTAACTGTGTGATTCAGCTTTCAGCTTTTCAACCTCCTTATCAACTGAAGGCTTTCCATGATGGGTTTCTCCACTTCAAGGAAAGGACTTTCTTCAAGTTTGTGAATACCTTCACCAACAACAATCATATGTGACACCTCTTCTTGATCTGATGACATCTAACAATCCTAAAATGGACTAAATGTAACTATGGGCATAATGTGACTCTTAATTTTGATTATGTTTTAACTTAGTTTAATGACTATTTTGCCTTACATCTGTAACTATAAAATGGGGTTTGTTTCTGTTTGCAAGCTTTTAAGTTACAAATGTCATCCAGGCTCCTATGAGTGCCACAGCCTCCTCTAACTATTACTTGGGGACCCTCGATCAGAGACCCTCAATATGAGGTTTAGGAAAATATGTTGCCTCAACAACTTAAGGACAACACCCCATCACAGCAGGAAGTAGTTATGGAATGAAAATGATGCCCCTTTCCCTTGGCAACATAATTATCCTAAAAGAAAAGGGGGAGAATGAGAGAGTCAATTCCTAGGCAGGTTGATAATTCTGGGGTCCCCAAGGAGGAGAAAGGGGTGGGGGGCTCTTGAAGAGACAGGGGTCTAGAATTCTCAAGAAGGAGGAAAGGACAAATTTTTTTCTACATTCCTTTCAGTTCAGTTCAGTTCAGTTCAGTCTCTCAGTCGTGTCCGACTCTCTGTGACCCCATGAATTACAGCACGCCAGGCCTCCCTGTCTACCACCAACTCCCAGAGTACACTCAAACTCATGTCCACAGAGTCGGTGATGCCATCCAGCCATCTCATTCTCCGTCGACTATATAACAACGGTGTATCCTGATTGAGGACAGTTTCTCCTTCTTGAAAACCTGACTAATCCTGTCATCTTAAAATGTATATTTATAGGAAAAGAAAAAAGAAAGAAAGTGAAGTCATTTAGTCATGTCTGACTCTTTGTGACCCCATGCATTGTATCTTACCAGGCTCCTCCATCCATGGGATTTTCCAGGCAAGAATACTGGAGTGGGTTGCCATTTCCTTCTCCATGAGGTTTTTCTGACCCAGGCATTGAACCCAGGTCTCCCATATTGTAGGCAGACGCTTTACCGTCTGAGCCACCAGGGAAGTCCATATTATGGGAGTGGTCTAGTAAGATCTTTACAACCTTGAGACATTCTTTTGATTTAGTGAAATAACCAATTAAAAAGTATATAACTCCGTTGCTTAGACTAGCATGGGGGCACTGTCCAGCCCTCTTCTGATGTCTATGTTATAAGCTTTCTCTGTCCCTTTTTATACTTTAATAGAACTCTGCGACACAAAAGCTCTTGAGTGATCAACCCTGGTCCCTGGTCTTGAAGCTAAATCTTCTTTGGAGATCAGGAATCTGACATCATTCATTGTAAGTTATTGCAAGGACCTATTGTATACCTCAGGGAATTCTGCTCAATCTTATGTGGCAGTCTGGATGGGAGAGGAGTTTAGAAGAGAATGGATATAGGCTGAGTCCTTTTGCTGTCCATCTGAAGCTATCATTATTAACCAACTATCAGTTCAGTTCCGGAAAAGGCAATGGCAAGCCACTCCAGTAGTATTGCCTAGAAAATCCCATGGATGGAGGAGCCTGGTAGGTTGCAGTCCGTGAGTTTGCTAAGGGTCGGACACAACTGACTGACTTCACTTTTACTTTTCACTTTCACACATTGGAGAAGGAAATGGCAACCCACTCCAGTGTTCTTGCCTGGAGAATCCCAGGGACGGGGGAGCCTGGTGGGCTTCCGTCTATGGGGTCGCACAGAGTCGGACACGACTGAAGTGACTTAGCAGCAGCAGCAGCAGCAGTTCAGTTCAGTTGTCTCTCAGCTGTGTCCGACTCTTGGCGACCCCATGAATCGCAGTAAACCAGGCCTCCCTGTCCATCACCAACTCTCAGCGTTTACCCAAACTCATGTCCATCGAGTCAGTGATGCCATCCAGCCATCTCATTCTCTGTCGTCCCCTTCTACTCATGCTCCCAATCCCTCCCAGCATCAGGGTCTTCTCCAATGAGTCAACTCTTCGCATCAGGTGGCCAAAATATTGGAGTTTCACCTTCAACAACAGTCCTTCCAATGAACACCCAGGACTGATCTCCTTTAGGATGGACTGGTTGGATCTCCTTGCAGTCCAAGGGACTCTCAAGCGTCTTCTCTAACACTACAGTTCAAAAGCATCAATACTTTGGCACTCAGCTTTCTTCACAGTCCAACTCTCACATCCATACATGACCACTGGAAAAACCATAACCTTGACTAGACGAACCTTTGTTGGCAAAGTAATATCTCTGCTTTTTAATATGTTATCTATGTTGGTCATAACTTTCTTTCCAAGGAGTAAGCGTCTTTTAATGACTGCAATCACCATCTGCAGTGATTTTGGAGCACAAAAAAATAAAGTCTGACACTGTTTCCTCTGTTTCCCCATCTATTTCCCTTGAAGTGATGGGACCAGATGCCATGATCCTCATTTTCTGAATGTTGAGCTTGAAGCCAACTTTTTCACTCTCCTCTTTCACTTTCATCAAGAGGCCTTTGATTTCCTCTTCACTTTCTGCCATAAGGGTGGTATCATCTGCATATCTGAGGTTATTGATATTTCTCCCAGCAATCTTGATTCCAGCTTGTGCTTCTTCCAGTCCAGCGTTTCTCATGATGTACTCTGCATATAAGTTAAACAAGTAGGGTGACAATATACAGCCTTGACGGACTCCTTTTCCTATTTGGAAGCAGTCTGTTGTTCCATGTCCAGTTCTAACTGTTGCTTCCTGACCTGCATACAGGTTTCTCAAGAGACAGGTCAGGTGGTCTGGTATTCCCATCTCTTTGAGAATGTTCCGTAGTTTATTGTGATCCACACAGTCAAAGGCTTTGGCATAGTCAATGAAACAGAAATAGATGTTTTTCTGGAACTCTCTTGCTTTTTCGATGATCCAGCAGATATTGGCAATTTGATCTCTGGTTCCTCTGCCTTTTCTGAAACCAGCTTGAACATCTGGAAGTTCATGGTTCACGTATCGCTGAAGCCTGGTTTGAAGAATTTTGAGTATTGCTTTACTAGCGTGTGAGATGACTGCAATTGTGCGGTAGTTTGAGCATTCTTTGGCATTGCCTTTCTTTGGGATTGGAATGAAGACTGACCTTTTCCAGTCCTGTGGCCACTGCTGAGTTTTCCAAATTTGCTGGTATATTGAGTGCAGCACTTTCACAGCATCATCTTTCAGGATTTGAAATAGGTGGAATTCCATCACCTCTACTAGCTTTGTTCATAGTGATGCTTTCTAAGGCCCACTTGACTTCACATTCCAGAATGTCTGACTCTAGGTGAGTGATCACACCATCATGATTGTATACTCCAATATAAAATTAAAAGTTAAAAAAAAACCCAGTACTCTGGGCTGTTCCAGGGACAGCACATTCCAGTACGTTGTAACTGATTTACAAAGTGTGAAACTTGCAAAAGATCCGGAAAGGTGATGAGTGAGGTGACCTACTAGGGAACTGTACCTTTTTTTTTGGAATACATATTAAGTACAGATTTCTTGACAGTTTCCTTTTCACAGATGCAGAGGAGAAACTTAGATTAAGCAGCTTGTCTGAGGAAACCCATCTTCGGAAGAGAAGAGGTGCTGACTGGAGGTCATACTCTTTCTGTATTATCATACTTAGAACACTATTTTGTTAGTCCTCTTTTTCAGTTTTTCAATTCTTTTCTAAATGACAGTAGTTCACTCTTTTAACAGTTCAATCCTTGGAATAGGGAGAAACAAATAAAGTTCCCACCATAATGTAAATCACAATAGATTCTACTGCCAAGAATACAGTACTTTTAATTCACATTTTTCTGACTCAGGAAACACACAATGCACTCGGATTCTCTCACTCTTTTTTCTTTCCATCTAAATACTGCAATTTTCATTGACTCTTGAGAGTCCTTTGGACTGCAAGGAGATCCAACCAGTCCATTCTAAAGATCAATCCTGGTGTTCATTGGAAGGACTGATGCTAAAGCTGAAACTCCAATACTTTGGCCACCTCATGCGACGAGTTGACTTACTGGAAAAGACTCTGATGCTGGGAAGGATTGGGGGCAGGAGGAGAAGGAGACGACAGAGAATGAGATGGCTGGATGGTATCACTGACTCGATGGACATGAGCTTGAGTGAATTCCGGGAGTTGGTGATGGACAGGGAGGCCTGGCGTGCTGTGATTCATGGGGTCGTGGAGAGTCAGACACGACTGAGTGACTGAACTGAACTGAACTGAACTGAAAGTAATATTACCATGTTTCTGCTGAATGAAGTTAAGGCATTAACTTTGCTGGATTTAGAATATTTGTTTTCTGCTTTATTATTTCTCCTATTGCCACAAAGTTGAGAAGGGTATTAACTGAAAGGAGATAACACTTTGGTGTCTATTGCATGTAGCTTACACATCCTGGGCTCCCACAGTGATATTTGGTCTGAACATTTTGGTAACTAAATCCCAATGTTTATACAAATAACATACAGTGAGTTTATTCTCAAGAGTCTTTTATATGTATTTCTCCCTCTCTCTCTTAGTCACTTAGTTGTGCCTGACTCTTTGTGACCCTGTGGACTGTAGCCTGACAGGCTACTCTGTCTATGGGATTTCCCAGGCAAGAGTATTGGAATGGATTGGCATTTCCTTCACCATATTTTCCAAAACTCTTCCACAGCTATTCAGGCTTATATCTTAACGTCTGCAGTATTATATTCTAGAGGCTGGATAGCCAACCTTCCTTTAATTTCTTTTTAAATCCTTGAAAATTCCAAGTTTGTTTTAGTAGATATCTTCCATGATGAGATAGAGGGAGTGTTAGACTGTGAAACAAAAGGTCAAATTCTTCTTAGTTTATAACACTTTTTTTTTTTTTTTTGCTTTGTGACTCTACCAGCTCAGCAGTCTATAAACTTTTATCCCTGAGGCTGTTCAGAGGAAGTAATGTGTATCACCCACAAATTTTGTTATACCCTGGGAAGCAAGATTCAAATTAGTTAGAGCTATAAAGTTGCTCGTTTGGATGTTTTTGGTCATTGTAAGTGCATGAAGTCAGAGAAAATAAAGATCAGAGGAAAGTATAATCTAGGTAGAGGAAAAATAAGGTGCACAGGGCGTATTGAGAAGGGAGTACCCTTTGGATAATCAAGGAATTTAAAGAAGGCTAGTATGACTGGCGGAGAAGGCAATGGCAAGCCACTCCAGCACTCTTGCCTGGAAAATCCATGGACAGAGGAGCCTGGTGGGTTGCAGTCCTTGGGGTCGCTAAGAGTCGGACATGACTGAGCGACTTCACTTTCACTTTTCACTTTCAGGCATTGGAGAAGGAAATGGCAACCCACTCCAGTGTTCTTGCCTGGAGAATCCCAAGGATGAGGGAACCTGGTGGGCTGCAGTCCATGGGGTCACACAGAGTCGGACACGACTGAAGCGACTCAGCAGCAGCAGCAGCAGTGTGACTGGAGCACTCTAAGTGAAGAGTTGGGCGAGAGCTAACAGTGGGAAGTAGGCAGGGGTCATATCATAGTGCACTGTGTATGTCATGGGAGAGGGTTTGGGTTTTATTTTATGTGAACAGGAAAGGTTTATACACGGCAATGATCTGACCTGTTTCGTGTTTTCAAATGGCTCTTCTTTAGTTGGATAGAGTATGGGTTGTAGAGGGGTCAAGTGTAAACCTAAGGAATGAAAGGGCGGTCACTGCAGGTGAGAGATACTGGTGGCTGGAATTAGAGTGGTGGGCATGGAGGGACAGAGTAGTAGGAGATTTGGGGGTAAGGTGTGAAGCATTGCTGATAGGATGTGGTGAAGGATTGAATGTGGTTTTTAAGTAAAAAAGAAAAAAAATATCTAGTAACTAGAGAGGTGAACATACTAATTTTGAGATGCATTGGTTAGAATACTATTGAAAAACATGTAAAAATAACAGTGGCTGAAATAAGATAGGCTATTTCTTTGCAACAATCTGAATATAAATAGTTCAGGACTGAGGTGATAGGGAATGATGGGAACCTAGGGGTCTATTCTTGTTTTCTTCTGTTATCTTCAACGTTGGGCTTCCCTGCTGGTGTACTCAATGCAGGAGATGTGGGTTCATCCTTGGGTTGGGAAGAACCCCTGGAGGGGACAATGGCTACCGACTCCAGTATTGTTGCCTGGAAAACTCCCATGGACAGATGAGCCAGGGTGGCTACAGTCCATGGGGTCACAAAGAGTCAAACATGACTGAGCATGCATGCACAAGGTTAATATCTTCAGCATTAAATTTTTTCCCTCTGGTTTATGGTACTGCTTTGGAACAACAGACTGGTTCAAAATAGGAAAAGGAGTGCATCAAGGCTGTATATTGTCGCCTTGCTTATTTAACTTATATGCAGAGTACATCATGAGAAATGCTGGGCTGGAGGAAGCACAAGCTGGAATCAAGATTACCGGGAGAAATATCAATAATCTCAGATATGCTGATGACACTACCCTTATGGCAGAAAGTGAAGAGGAACTCAAAAGCCTCTTGAAAGTGAAAGAGGAGAGTGAAAAGGTTGGCTTGAAGCTCAACATTCAGAAAACAAAGATCATGGCATCTGGTCCCATCACTTCATGGGAAATAGATGGAAAAACAGTGGAAACAGTGTCAGACTTTATTTTTTGGGGCTCCAAAATCACTGCAGATGCTGATTGCAGCCATGAAATTAAAAGACGCTTACTCCTGGGAAGGAAAGTTATGACCAACCTTGATAGTATATTAAAAAGCAGAGACATTACTTTGCCAACCAAGGTCCGTCTAGTCAAGGCAATGGTTTTTCCCGTGGTTATGTATGGATGTGAGAGTTGGACTGTGAAGAAAGCTGATCACCGAAGAATTGATGCTTTTGAACTGTGGTGTTGGAGAAGACTCTTGAGAGTCCCTTGGACTGCAAGGAGATCCAACCAGTCCATTCTAAGGGAGATCGATACTGGGTGTTCATTGGAAGGACTGATGCTAAAGCTGAAACTCCAATACTTTGGCCACCTCATGTGATGACTTGACTCACTGGAAAAGACTCTGATGCTGGGAAAGTTTGGGGGTGGGAAGAGAAGGGGATGACAGAGAATGAGATGGCTGGATGGCATCACCGACTCGATGGACATGAGTTTGAGTGAACTCCGGGAGTTGGTGATGGACAGGGAGGCCTGTTGTGCTGTGATTCATGGGGTCACGGAGAGTCAGACATGACTGAGTGACTGAACTGAACTGAACTTGGATCCTTCTATCACTTTCCAAGCAGTGGAAAGGAAGAAAGAGGGTGCATTTATTTTCTTCTTAAGAAAAGAAAACTCTCCAAGTCTAGGGAATTTCCTTGTGGCCCTGAGGTTATGACTTGGTGCTTTCACTGCCATTGCCTTGGTTCAACCCCTGGTCAGGTGCCTAAAATCCTGAAGGCTATAAGGTACATTCCCCCACCCCCACCCCCCAAAAAAGAGTACAATTCTAAAGTTATATTTATCAATTCCACTCTTATCCCACTGTTCAAAGTTATGTGATCTCACATACCTGCAAGCAGGGCTTGGGGTTAGGAAACTGTCTTTAACTGGTGGCTCCCATGACTGAGACTATGACACCTACGTCAATGTGACATAACCAGGACTAAGAACTGAGAGCATCTGTGTCAACATGACTTAGCTGTTTGTTTCAGCCCAGAAGAGATAAGACTGTAAATCAGTAAATAACTTCACTATTTGCTTCAAGAAATTCTTAAAACTCAGTTTGCCTAGGACAACAGTCTGCTGCTCATCTGTTCAAACAGGTTGCTTATCCAAGTATTTTAGTACTTACTAAGACCCTTCCTTCCATTACTATCTAATGCAATCCTGAGCAGCCCTGTCTTGACCTTTGATCCCAATCACTTCCCTTCTTTGAAGAGCCTGCTTTAAATCAGTTGAGGCCAGAATCCAAACTCTATAAATATCTCCCTTCTAAAATCCCCCTTCTGATACCTTAAAACTTTTGTCAAGATATTATTTCTTTCTCCCTTACCGAAGTGAATT
This sequence comes from Moschus berezovskii, assembly GCF_049115385.1. Classification (NCBI taxonomy): domain Eukaryota; kingdom Metazoa; phylum Chordata; class Mammalia; order Artiodactyla; family Moschidae; genus Moschus; species Moschus berezovskii. The sequence goes on from NC_142472.1 coordinate 18,952,761, forward strand.
TAAATAATCTTAGCTTTTACTTTATTAAAGCTAGTTATTTTGAAATTTTCAGCTATCTTAAGGTTTACTGGGATCCAGCTAAGATGCCTCTCAAGGACACAGCATAAGACCTGGGAACCTCCCCTGACCAGAATGGTGGGGCAAGTCTTGAGTTGGATCTGAGTTCCAGTTATTTTTCATTGAGCCACAAATGATAAGTTTATGTTGGGTTGGCCAGAAAGTTCATTCAAGTCTTTCATACAATCTTATGGAAAAATCCTAATGAACTTTTGGCCAACTCAGTTGAGAATTCTTTGGTTAATGATTGTATTGATGAACTCTCATCTGTGGTTGAAAGTTGCCTTGTTGCTAATTAAACCACTGTTTTGCTTGTCCCTGTCTACTTCTGTTTCTGTATGTTTTGAATTTACTACAGTGAATGTGTAGAAAGAGGATAGGTATGGATTTGATCATCTATGAAAACAAGTTCAGAAAGTCTTGCTGGATATCCTTGTACACTTTTTACCCTGGGTCATCTTATCGAGGCATTAGGAGATGCTCCTCAATCTCATTTTTATATCCCCTACAACTTTTGGTTGAATCCCATCTCCATACAGGCTGGAGTTTTGTCAGATTCTTTATCAGGGTGATTAGTCAATTGGTTACATACTGGAGATGTGAAGTTGCACACTCAGTGCTCTTACTAATCACGACAGTACTCTATAGACTGTCTTAGTCTAAATCTAAAGTTTGTTCTTCCCCTGGCTCACACCCCTTAACATGTATTTATTCTGTAACTTTACTCCATGTGACTATTGTACCAAATGGCACAATCTCACAAGTGTCATTTAGAATCATAAGAGCCACTTTTGTAGATCTTTAACATGAACAAAATTCATGTGAGAAGTGTTATACTATGAAAAGGTAGTAAAATTCCAAATATTCAATGGCCTTTAATTTTTAAATTAGTATGCGGAAACTTTCAAAATAAATTTAGATTCTAAAATATCTTTCTTAGAAGAGTGTTTGGCAAAGGCAAATGAAAAGTGTGGAAAATCTAAGATTTCTTTTAATCTCCCAAAATCAAGAGCTGAAGCTAGTGAGATAAACATTATTATTATCTTAAGTTGGCAGAGGAGGAAGCAGGCTTAAGGAGCAGATAACTTGTCCAGTGACTGCCAGTGTGGTATGCATAATAATGACCTCTTTTCACTCCAAAGATGTCCATGTCTTAACCTCTAGAATCTGAGGATATGTTACCTTACATGTCTAAAGGAACTTTGCAAATGTGGGTAGGATTTTGAGCTGGTGATGTTAATCTGGATCGTCAAGGTGGCCTCGATTTAATCAAAGGAGTCCTTGTAAGTGAAGCAGGGAGGTAGGTCGGTCAAAGTCAGAGAGAGGTTTAAAGATGCTACACTGCTGGCTTCGAGGATGGAGGTGAGGGACATGAGCCAAGGAATGTGGGTGGCTTTGTGAAGCTGAAAAAGACAGGAGAACAGATTCTTCCCTGGAGCATCCAGAAAATATGCAGCTCTGCTCACACCTTCAAGCATGCCCAGTGGAACACATTTTGGGGTCTGACCTCAAGAAATGTGGATAAAAATTTGTATTGTGTCAAACCACCAAGTTAGTGGTGATTTCTTACAGAGAAAGTGAAAGTTGCTCAGTCATGTCTGAATCTTTGCGACCCCATGGACTACTTAGTCCATGGAATTCTCCAGGCCAGTATAGTGGAGTGGGTAACTGTTCCCTTCTCCAGGGGATCTTCCCAACCCAGGGATCGAACCCAGGTCTCCTGCATTGCATGCAGATTCTTTATGAGCTGAGCCACAAGGGAAACCCAAGAATACTGGAGTGGGTAGCCTATCCCTTCTCCAGCGGATCTTCCCAACTCGGGAATTGAACTGGGATCTGCTGCATTGTAGGCAGATTCTTTACTAGCTGAGCTACTTACAGTAGCGGTAGGTAAATAACACAGCTTGTAAATGTTGAAGCAGGTATTTGTCTAGTTTAACACTGAAACACATATATTCAATCAGGTCCCATAGCTCCCCCAAAATGAAAAGCACCAAACAAGCAAACCTCACAAACCCAAATGGGGCTGAAAACAAAAAGGAAGCCAAGGTAGAGGAACCAAAAGTAAAATCCAGTTTAAAAATATGTGTGTTTGTGGTGTGTGTGTGTGTGTGTGTGTGTGTGTGTGTGTGTGACTGTGATGGTAGTGAGGGGAAGCTAAGTAGTGAGGGAGCTGTTTTATTGTTTAAGGCCTCAAATACACATTAGTTTTATTGCACTCTGTTCCAAGTGTGTAACTGGGATGTTCAAGTAAAAAGTATCCAATCAGGGTAGGCACTATCCACAATTTTCAACACTAGAGAAATGCTTTCTTTTGAAAAATGCCCCTATTTTTAATTGATTTGCGTCTCTATTCATTGCAAGAAAGCTCTTGCTAAATTTAGTGTGATTCAATGCAAAGATATTATCAATAGAAAATTTTATTTATCATGTTTCCACATTCTCCTTTACGTCCTCCTGGTTAACAGAAGGATTTTTGACATTGGCTACTTCAGGCAAGGGGAGGTCACATGATAAACAAATTGGAAAGGAGTGTATTTGGTTTTCACAACATTATATCCTTGTACACCCACAATGATACAATAACAGCCTGTCTAATTATTCAAAAGACCTTGATCGCCAGTGTTCTCAAGGTTCTGTAAGGCTGATGCCTGTCACCTCTGCCCTCATTCCTGTAATTGCCTACAACAGTCTATGACCAGCACCGTCTTCACTCAAATGTCCCTGATTTCAGTTATATTCTAAAAATGATAGAAAAAGAGAAATCTTACATAGATCCTACTCCATATTTATATATGCTATTGGCCTGTCCCTTTCTCCATGACTTGTATTGATGAAAACAGATTTCAGTTCAGTTCAGTTCAGTCGCTCAGTCGTGTCCAAGTCTTTGCAACCCCGTGAATCACAGCACACCAGGCCTCCCTGTCCATCACCAACTCCCGGAGCTCACTCAAACTCATGTCCATTGAGTCGGTGATGCCATCCAGCCATCTCATTCTCTGTTGTCCCCGTCTCCTCCCACCCCCAATCCCTCCCAGCATCAGACTCTTTTCCAGTGAATCAACTCGTCGCATGAGGTGGCCAAAGTATTGCAGTTTCAGCTTTAGCATCAGTCCTTGCATGAACACCCAGGACTGGTCTCCTTTAGGATGGACTGGTTGGATCTCCTTGCAGTCCAAGGGACTCTCAGGAGTCTTCTCCAGCACCACAGTTCAAAAGCATCAATTCTTTGGCGATCAGCTTTCTTCACAGTCCAACTCTCACATCCATACATGACCAGTGGAAAAACTATAGCCTTGACTAGACGGACCTTGGTTGGCAAAGTAATGTCTCTGCTTTTTAATATGCTATCTAGGTTGGTCATAACTTTCCTTCCAAGGTGTAAGCATCTTTTAATTTCATGGCTGCGATCACCATCTGCAGTGATTTTGGAGCCCCCCAAAGTAAAGTCTGACACTGTTTCCACTGTTTCTCCACCTATTTCCCATGAAGTGATGAGACCAGATGCCATGATCTTAGTTTTCTGATTTGTACCAAATGTTTATTTTCATCTCTTAATTACATCTAGCGAAAGATACTTGAGCAAATCAATGTATGATATCATGAGCATTAAGTGTATATAAATATTTATACAAAAATGTAAATACAAAATGTATAAATTTGTACCAAATCTTGTACCAAAAATACAAGGTTTTGGTTTAATTTAAATTGCTATAAAGACACCTGCAACTATTTTCAGTGATGGTACTTATGTTAACACCCTGCATTAGATACTCTTTTATGAAACTATGCTAATAAAGAGCCACATATTCCTACTAAAAAAGCAAATTCTAATCCCTTTTCTGCCCTTTCTATTTTCCAACTGAAATTTTGGAAGAGTGTACATATGCTTCTCTCTCCATGAAAGAAACAAAGCATGTAGTCTGGGGACCCTTTTCAGCACTGGGTATGGACAGCACCAAGGATGACAGTCTATCCCAGACAGGAGTTGTTCTCCTTGGATAAAACAGATCTGGAGGCAGACATCGGGGATTATAATCTTCTTTAAGTAATCTGTTTGCTGCATTGGCCACACATCAGAAGCTGCTCTTCAAATCAGTGTGAGCAAGGAAAGTAAAATGTTGTTCTTGGATAAAATTTCTTTTTTGGTTCAGTAATGCATGCAATTGATATACAATTCCCCAAAGTGCAAAAATATATTCTCTAATCAATTAATAACCTTCCACAGAGTTTGCCACTATGACCATCAGGCATGTATTTTCCTGATGGGGCACATAAAGCCTTTTTGTGCGAAGTAATTCCAACCAGCATTTGGGCACAACGTGTGCTCAGTTGCTCAGTCATGTCTGCCTCTGTGACTTCATGGACTGTAGTCTGCCAGGCTCCTCTTTCAAAGGGATTTCCCAGGCCAGAATACTGGAGTGGGTTGCCATTTTCTGTTCCAGGGGATCTTCCCAATCCAGAGGTCGAACTTGTGTCTCTTGCATCTTGTGTTTTAGCAGGTGGGTTCTTTACCACCGTGCCACCTGCGGAAGCCCCTTGGGCACTATGCTTGGGGCCATTTTAAACATTAGAATTACCAACAAAAAGCATAAAAATATAAAGAATGAAGCACTAAGGAGAGACTCCCCAAAATACTTCTTTACAGTATAAGAAATGAAATGAGGCAGAGGATCACTTCGTTTGACTTCAGCTCTGGACATGTGCACTCGGGGATCTCAGATTATTTTTGCTGCCCTGTCCATATCCACAAATGAATGCAGAAGTTCTTTGAGTATGGATTTTAGAGTTACAAAGAGATTTTACCAAGTAGGTGAATCCGCAAATGTGGAATCTGTGGATAATAAGGGTCAGTTTCCTTAACAATGTACCTTGGCCATGTCTCTTCAGTTCAGTTCAGTTCAGTCGCTCAGTCGTGTCTGACTCTCCACGACCCCATGAATCACAGCACGCCAGGCCTCCCTGTCCATCACCAAATCCCGGAGTTCACTCAAACTCATGTCCATCGAGTCGGTGATGCCATCCAGCCATCTCATTCTCTGTCATCCCCGTCTCCTCCCACCCCCAATCCCTCCCAGCATCAGAGTCTTTTCCAGTGAGTCAACTCGTCACATGAGGTGGCCAAAGTATTGGAGTTTCAGCTTTAGCATCAGTCCTTCCAATGAACACCCAGGATTGATCTCCTTTAGAATGGACTGGTTGGACCTCCTTGCAGTCCAAGGGACTCTCAAGAGTCTTGTCCAACACCACAGTTCAAAAGCATCAATTCTTTGGCGATCAGCTTTCTTCACAGTCCAACTCTCACATCCATACATGACCACGGGAAAAACCATAGCCTTGACTAGACGGACCTTGGTTGGCAAAGTACTGTGTCTGCTTTTTGATATGCTATCTAGGTTGGTCATAACTTTCCTTCCAAGGAGTAAGTGTCTTTTAATTTCATGGCTGCAATCAGCATCTGCATTGATTTTGGAGCCCCCAAAAATAAAGTCTGACACTGTTTCCACTGTTTTTCCATCTATTTCCCATGAAGTGATGGGACCAGATGCCATGATCTTAGTTTTCTGAATGTTGAGGTTTAAGCCAACTTTTTCACTCTCCTCTTTCACTTTCATCAAGAGGCTTTTTAGTTCCTCTTCACTTTCTGCCATAGGGTGGTGTCATCTGCATATCTGAGGTTATTGATATTTCTCCTGGCAATCTTGATTACAGTTTGTGCTTCTTCCAGCCCAGTGTTCCTCATGATGTACTCTGCATATAAGTTAAACTCTTAATAGTACACAAAATAGTTCACAAAATTCTTTTAAATAATTACATTTTATTCCATTCACAAGTGGAGCACAATGGATTCAAGCAACTTCTTGTTAATCAGGATTTAGAGTATTATTTTTTGTTATTGTTGTAAGCAATGCTTTAAAGAAATATTCTTATAAATTTTAGTTTGCCCATTTGTAAGTGTAACTGTAGTATATGTTTCTAGAAATTGGATTGCCAGATCAGAGTATACCTAAGTTTTCCATTTTTGTATTTTTCCTTTACTGTTTTGTTACTTTTAAATCATAAAGTAACTCCCCTAGAATATTGCTTTCCAGATTTTGTAAGCAAACATGTCATGTTTTAATAAGAGACATATAGCCTTCCTTTAAGAAGGAATAACATATTCTCAGGTGGAAAGTCTAGCACTTGAATTGATTTCTATCCTCTAGGAGAAAAGCAAGATCCTTTTGAATTGATTTTGATGCTGTGAGACAAAAATAAGTTAAAAAATAAAGAAGGTGTGTTTTGCCTCATTTCATGTTGGTTACTGGGATTCGGTAAAAGTCCAATGTGTTTTAAACAGAACATGATGATTAATAAGTGATGACAAGGTTCAAAGGCAGTCACACACCCAGGCAGCTCCCATCTCACCATGCTTCTTTTGGCAACAGACTTATTGGTACTGGAGAATGGTAACAAGAATTCCATGAGTGTCCAGGGAAGCAGATATGCTGCAGTCTTCCTGTCAAATAAAAATGTGAAAGGAGATATAGAACGACCTTGCACACATTATAGCTGGCTTATTGAGGACTGTAAGGTTACTTATAACTGTGAGAAAAAGAGTATATTTTGGCATTACTTTTTATCAAGGCACTCTGTTTTCAACATAAGCCCAAGCTGGATTTGCTAATGATATTTGACCTGAATGTTGACTTTTCCTTCGTTTGACCCGTATGACTGAGAGAAAGGGGGAGATTTGGCTCTCCTTCAGGGAAAGCAAGAGCTTGATAAGATTCTCACAATACAGGGATCTGGAGGCATAAAAGGTTTGAAATTCAAGAAATGTTCTTTAGATAAGAAGCCCAAAGCAAAATGTAGAATGTAGATTTAGGTAGGTGATAAATTTATGGGTTATTTACGCTAAGAAAAGAGTCAAATCAGAGCCAGGTTGCTGGAATCAGATGAACCACCAGAAAGAGGATGCAATATCAGAATTAGGTCATGAGCCAGAACAGACAGTCTTGGAGGACCAGGAAGGCATTGAAGTTTTTGAAAATGAAAAAATGTCATGAAAATGAGCATGACACATGTGGATTATTAACTATGCTGCTGCTGCTGCTAAGTCACTTCAGTAGTGTCCGACTCTGTGTGACCCCATAGATGGAAGCCCACCAGGCTCCCCCGTCCCTGGGATTCTCCAGGCAAGAACACAGGAGTGGGTTGCCATTTCCTTCTCCAATGTGTGAAAGTGAAAAGTGAAAGTGAAGTTGCTCAGTCGTGTCCGAGCCTTAGCAACCCCAGGAACTGCAGCCTACCAGGCTCCTCCATCCATGGGATTTTCTAGGCAAGAGTACTGGAGTGGCTTGCCATTGCCTTCTCTGTTATTAACTATAGATCCACTAAAAATGGAAAACGGTGGTAAAAGAAACCAAGGCAATTTGCATAGGTTAAAAATTTAATACAGTGGATTCATGCATTGGCTTGGAGCAGATAATGGCAGCCCACTGCAGTATTCTTTCCTGGAGAATCCTATGGACAGAGGAGACTGGTGGGCTATTGTCCATAGCAGCACAAAGGGTTGGACATGACTGAAGCAACTGAGCACACCTTGACTAATGAACTGTCTCATCCTTGGGACGCTTAGGTTTCTGTCAGAGTAAGAACTGATTTCTGAGTTTGACTCTTCTGGCTTCTGTAGTTGAACTGAAGCAGGTACACAAGGTAGTGAAAGCTTAAGGTACCATATTTGCTCAGTCTTAGAGAACTTCTATTATATAAATCATAAATTATGCTTTAACAAATCCTTCAGAATTCTACTGCCTATAGGATCAGTTATAATCTCTTGAATATGTCATAGAATATGACATTGAATATGTCACGACCATCATTTTTATATCCAGCCATCATTCTTGACCCAGTTTCCAGCCCTCCATCACATCTTCCTTGATCTCTAGCCACTCGAGAACATTTTTTTTTTAACTGTGCCATGTTCTCTCTTGCCTAAGATGTACAGTCTGTCTCTTCTCACAACACCTCCCCTCTACCACCTCACCCTTCCTGTTGTCCACTTGTGAGACTACCTACTAGTCAAGCATTACTCCTCTTTGAAGTTTCCCCTGACCATCGAAGGAAGCTAGGGGCTTCTCCTCTTCTCAGTATCCATAACATCTTCACAAATCACTCTGTTAATCTCATCCCTGTGCTATTGATAGTGATGGAAATTGAAACACAAATTACAGCAAAAACGCACCTGCCTTGAACATTGTTTTCCCAAGCCATGATCACTGATGGATCTTCTCCAAGAGGCTTAATTGTCTCTACTTTTTAATATGAAGTACTTGATCCCCAATCTCATTCTCTCTGAGTGGGATAACATGTATGCATGATTTAAAAATACAATGATAGCTGAATTTATTATTAAAGGGAAAAGGTAAATAACTTTGAATTAAATTCCATCAAATTATATATTTCTCATGTAAGAATTATTCTTATCTATCTCCAACTATATATCTAAACATCATCCAGTAATCTTGTTTACATTCCCAGTCATAATCATTACAATAATACCTGAAGCTTGTGTGATTTACAAACTACTCAGAAATTCCCTGCTCTTTTTCTTCAAAACAAGCCAATAGGATAGTTGTCCAAGAATTATTACAGACAAGAAAGTGTTTTGTATCCAAAGTAATATTGTCAATGGTGGCAATGGGAATTGAACACAACTTTTCTCATCCTTTGTATCCTGATCTCTCTATTATGTTAAGTAAATAAACTTCCTGTTGATTGCCCACATAAATTCTCAACCAAATTTCTACAAATTGAGTATTATATGGTATCATAATAAAAAATGAGCACTTAGAATTTACTATGGGCATGAAATCACTCTGAAAACTCAAGCAAACAAGAAACAGTACATTTCTCTATTTTCCATAGATGAGTTGATTTTCATATTAAGCCCAATATCCTACCCAGAGAGCATGGAATTTAATCTCAGTAAACTTGGGTTTCCCTTCTTTTTCAAGGTTATGTAAGAGGCCCTCCTCCTTTCCTTCCCAGCACTAAGTGATATAAATATAGTTTGTGTGGGGGTTGAAAACGTGGCTGACGGATGTCTTTCTCTGAGCTCTTCAAATCAACCGGCTTCTACTTTCAAGCTACTTTTTCAACAAACTTACTAATTTTTCTACAGGCTTAAGCTTTGGAAAACCAGAAATGTTGCAGGTTACTCATTTTTTGAGTTCTTTTGTGTGCCTTCTTTGCTCTGAGCTGGTTCCCTGTTTGCAATAGGAAGGAAGGCAGATGAAATACGTGTGGTGAGGGGAAAAGGGGAAGTACAGCAGAAAAAAAAGATCTGTAAATCACTCACAAATCTCAAAATCGCAGTATCACTGCCAGTGTTTTAACCTCACAGTAAACCACTTTTCTGCATGATGGGTGCAGGAATATGGTATAAGACTAGGAGAAAAATAAAGTATATGCCGTGGCATAATTTTTAAGACATTTCAACCTCAAGTCATTGCCTCTGAAAATAGTTATCACATCAGATATTAACAACCACATGACTTTAAAACCGGGACTAATCGGCAAATGTGCTTAAGATATTTTAATGAAAGTTTAGTCATTTAAGAAAATCTGTTTGGTTTCTGAGCTCTTATAATTGATTTTCTTTTGGTAAGAGATAAATTCCCTCTAAACACTTGATGCCTTTGTCCTGTGTCAGCGTTGAACCCTAGGGCTACTTAGTTCCACGATAAACTTGAGTTTCCTCATAAAACTTTTGGGTGGGAAGGAAACTTCCATGACAGTTCCCATGTAGGAGGATATTCTTTGTCTAAATACTCTCAACCTTGGGTCTTAACATTTATTTCTCCCCAAGGAGGTGAGGAGAGTTCTTTCATTGTTGAGTTTGGCAGAAGTGGCGGGAATCCATCCCCCATCCTACTCTCTGGGGTCAACCTGCCTGTAGAAAACAGGCCTTTTGACCTCTGCTGTGAATTAACTTTGACAGAGAAGGGCTCCATGTGGGGAGTTTTGCCTTGCTCAGCCTCTGAGTGTGTGGGTGAATTGTCCAGCGCTGGACAGCCTCAAGGGAGCAGTTGCAGTTCCCTTTGAAAGCCACATTAATCAGTATTAGTTTTATCAGTAACACAGATGATTTTTTAAAATCTTCACTCTGTCAGACTTTCTGTCTTATTTCTTAATTGGTTCACCCTTTGGGTGTGGAAAAACAACAATATAATTAATTGGGCTTCTTCTAAAATATTAACTATCGCTTTGAACAAGCTCTTCACTTTCTAGAGTTAGAAGTTGTGCTTCATACAGAACAAAAGCAACTGGCTGAAAAGTTCAAAGCGAAAAAAAAAAGATAGGGAAATTAATCAACTTTTCAACACATTGCCAAATAAGGATGGTTGTAATATTTCTTATTACTTAATTGAATTTCTAAATTGAGGTCAGCTAAATCTATCATTCATTTTGTTGTCATAGTTTCAGTGTCCTCTACAGTTAAAATCATTTTGGGTATTTTAAAATTCTGTCCATGGGATTTTCCAGGCAAGAGTACTGGAGTGGGTTGCCATTTCTTTCTCCAGGGGATCTTCCTGACCCAGGGATCAAACCCAGGTCTCCTGCATTGCAGGGAGATGCTTTACTCTCTGAGCCACCACGGAAGCCCAACTAAGAGGCAGGCTCACTTATTTCATAAATATTTTTGAACATGGCTCTGAGCTCCCATGCACACTTATAGCATTAAACCCAATCATTTCTTTTTCCCTTCCAGCTCTTCCTTCAAACACATCTCCTACAGTGATGCTGGTTAGAATAGTCTTTGCCTTTTGGATATTTTCAATAATACTGAAAGTGGAGAATAAAAAATTTGACTTGTTCACTCTAGATTTTATGAATATGACTGCAGAACCATTTCAGTACTAAATGGATATAATCTTCCCCAATATTGGTAAGCTATGATCTCAAGACAGAATTTTCAGCAGAAATCCCCAATGTCATTTTGTCTTTTTTGGTACTAATTAGAAGGTGATCAGTTTGAATGAAAATAATAATAAGAATCTAATTTTATGCATTTTTCCTAGGTTTACAGATAGCCCAAATGTAGAGAACAAAGTCAATACAGATAGGAAGAAGTTAAATTGGTTTTCTCAATAATAATTAACATTGACTTAAAGACAACCAAAATTTTTATAAAGTGATTAGCAATTGAGTATGGCTATAATTTCAGACTTTACCTATACATATATAAACTATGTATAACTTTCTTAGATTTCTCAGATTTTAACAATAGTATTGTGTTGCTTGGTCTATGAATGTAATGGGGAAATAATTACATGAATATGCAATTAAGATTGAAGGCAGTAGGAGGAGGGGACCATAAGGGATGAGATGGCTGGATGGCATCACTGACTTGATGGACATGAGTTTGAGCGAACTCTGGGAGTTGGTGATGGAAAGGGTAGCGTGGCATGCTGTGGTGCATGGGGTTGCAAAGTCAGACTCAGCTGAGCAACTGAACTAAACTGATATAATTTAAATGGTTTTGTGCAGGTACTTTACTCATCTTTACTTACTAACTTTTCATTTAGGATGACATCATTGAAATGAATCATTGGTTTCTACAGTTATTACCTAATAGCAACTTAAAATCCTAATTTTTACGATGTATTGGCTATCTAAGAAGTGAATTTTGGACTGAAGGCCTTTTTCTGTTACCATCCTACCCACCTGACCATTCACTCCTTCAATACTCATCTGTTCATTTTCTTGTTAATGAGATTTTTACTTTTATAAAAATTTCTCTCATTTGTGAGATCAACTATGATTATTCATTAACTATGATTAGCTCTAATAAGCTAGTAGTGGAGAAAGAGCTCTCTCTGCCATATTCTTTAGAAATGGGTGATTTAGCAGTGAGATTTTAAAGTGTTATATCAGCCTAACAGAAGACTTGTTTGTGGCATTTAGAATATAATAGGCCTATAGAACAGGTATTTGAGTATTTGAAGATTTATAACTTTCATGTTATCATCTAGTCAATCATTCATACATTGAACAAACATTTCTTCAGTAGCAAGTATTGCCTGACACTATTGTACTAAAGGTTAAGGTTTCAGAGCCTCATGCAAATTCTCAGGCCATCTATTTTAGTATCCATTCCATCCGTCCATCTCTCCATCTGTCCTTCTGTCCACCCATCTATCAATCCAGTGAGTTATCTGTTAATGTGCCAGTCTCTAGTCAGTATTTGTCTTTCCTGTCAAAATATAAGTTTTACAGGGAAGGTTCCAGTACTACATGCTTGTGGTGGCTTAGCTGGTAAAGAATCTGCTTGTAATGCAGGAGGGCCATGTTCAGTCCCTGGGTTGGGAAGATCCCCTGGAGAAGGGAATGGCAACCCACTCCAGTATTCTTGCCTGGAAAATCCCATGGACAGAGGAGACTGGCGGACTACAGCCCTTGGGGTCACAGAGAGTCAGACACGACTGAGCGACTAACACAACCTAACATAGTATTTCCAATATAGTAGCTTACTAAAGATTTGTTGACACAGTGAATGAGTATGCCAAGTCTTGCACTTGGTGATGGGAAAATATCAAATAGCACACTGCCTTTGCAGTATTATATCTTAATACCTATTTAGGAAATTATAGGAAGTTGAGTCTTGTCATCTGAGTGATTATTTCCCATCTCTTTACTATAAATCAATATTAATTTTCCAAGTGAAAGTGAAAGTCTCTTACTTGTGTCTGACTCTTTGCAACCCCATGAATTTACAGTCCATGGAATTCTCCAGGCCAGAATATTGGAGTGGGTAACATTTCCCTTCTCCAGGGGGTATTCCCAACCCAGGGATCGAACCCAGGTCTCCCACATTGTGGGTGGATTCTTTACCAGCTGAGCCACAAAGACTTCTTCATTAATCTAAGAATAAAGAAAGCCAGTGTCTACTGTTTAATTTCATAAGTTTATAAAGAATGTTTTACGCATCTGACTTATTGCTAACACCTTTGCTCTTTCTTTTTCTCTTTAATTAAGTTAATATAAATAAAATTCTTTATATGCTAATAGCCTTTTCTTTACCCCTCCATTCTTCTTACATCTTTCCTGCCTTCCTTCTTTCCCTGAAAGTCACAATTAAACTGGAATAACTGACTATAGTTCTGAATTCATACTTGGTTTTCAGAATATATTTGAAGGCTGTATGAAAATCTGGCTGCCATCATTTCTTAAAAGGTTTTATTTCACAGTCACATTTGTATTTATCTACTGATATTACAATATTGGTAAAATTCACATATTATATCAAACAGTTAAAGGTAAATCTGTGACAGAGGTTGCACTGATCCTTAAATTGTTAGTTCAGATGTGTAAAAATTTGGCAGACCCAGCCACCTCCCCAGCACCATCCTTGGCAATTCATAAAGCTTAATGTCTCACTGTGCACATGTTGAAAGTGTGTCTGCACTGAGGCTTGACCAAAGGACACACCTAATAAAACACATATTTGCATTGTTTGTGTTCACATTTAGAGTTGGCCCAAGGAATAAAGGCGTCTTTAGTGTTGTCTCGGAACAGTTTTGATTTTTCTAGTTAAAATCGAAGTGTTTCCAAGAAGCTGCTATGATGCAATGACAAACATCTGAGGAAACAAAATGTCTGTTCCTAGGAAAGTACCATTAGTAGAACAACCACTTGCCAGGTGTCAATTTGAATTAGATCACAGTTAGAACTGGTAAAGCCTCAGGAAAAATGCTGAATTGTGTGGGGTGGGGATGGGGACTGTTGGTGTTTTGGCCTCTTCAGACCTTTGCACAATTCAGTGACTTTTCATTAATTACGTGGCCATTGCTGTAGACCCTGGTAACCAGAAAGAGCCTGTCTACTCCTCGTAGGAAAATATAATGGAAACATTTACAAAGTATTTGCCAACCAAGTCGGAGAAGGTAATGGCAAGCCACTCCCTTACTCTTGCCTGGAAAATCCCATGGATGGAGGAGCCTGGTAGGCTGCAGTCCATGGGGTCACTCAGTCGGATACGACTGAGCGACCTCACTTTCACTTTTCACTTTCACGCATTGGAGAAGGAAATGGCAACCCACTCCAGTGTTCTTGCCTGGAGAATCCCAGGGACTGGACAGCCTGGTGGGCTGCCGTCTATGGGGTCGCACAGAGTCGGATATGACTGAAGCGACTTAGCAGCAGCAGCAGCAGCAGCCAACCAAGTAGTTGTCAGAAACATTTACTTCCTACTTAAGTCAGTGTAAAAATAAAGGAAGTCAAGAAAAAAATTAGGGATTTTTTTTTTCTGACTACAGATCCTTGTGTGAGCAATGCAGAAAATTTGAAGGATTTGAATTGCTCTCATACAAATTCTTTTCATTCCTATCCCTGGAATCCACTTAGCTTATGCAAATTTGAAAATGGTATTGTAACATTGTAGACCACCATGAATCAGAAGTAAATCTTGTTTTTTACTCTTTGTTTAAGAAAAAATGAAAACATGAAAAATGAGCATTTCTACAGTTCATCATAGAGATGAACGGATTAGATATTCTATCCATATTGTCAAGTGGATCAAAGGATGAAAATTTAAACCTAATTTGGATAAATAAAGAAATATAAAAAGTTAAAGTTAACTCAAATTTTTAGGGCATTTGTATAAACAAAATAAACGGTTTGGATGATATATCCTCACTAGGTAGTCACAAATATTAGCTTTAATTAGATACCATTAAATTTCCAGAAGAAAAGAACATATATATCTGCTGTATAGTTCTTGGCATTCCATATTTCTCTTTATAGCACTCATGAGTTTCATTATTTCTCTAATCTTCTGTTATCTGGCAAACTAAATAGAGGTGTGAATTTGGTCTATTTTGTTTATTTCTAGTGCCTGGCACATTAAAAGATCTCAAAGTGTTGTTGAATTAATTACTCTTTTGAGGATCAATTTTATTTACACTTATTGTCATAAGAGTTTGTTGTTTTCCATCTTGTTTATGTTAACTCTAGACTTCTTTGTTGGCTTCTTTATTTTCTAAATTTTGCTATATGATCTATTACCCAATTCCTACCCACTACTACTGATCATTTGTTAGGTAGGCAGAATGTCCTCGGTTCAACTAATTATCACTGTTATAATTTCAAATAGTAATCTTAAATGTATACTTAGTATATTTCCTAATTTGTAAATTTCTGAAATTAAACAGTAGACACTTTCTTTATTCCCAAAGATGATGAAATTCTCCACTTCTTTTTTCCTTTTTTTGGCTTCTTTTTTCCTGTTCATACTGTAACTTATTCATTTGTGAGTTTTTTTTTTATTTGAATATGTTGGTTGCTTAGATTGGTTTAAACATTTTTCTCTTCAGTAAATGTCTGACTGTCTGTCTATCTAATTTCACAATTCCTGAATATTTGAGAAAGTCTTTGACTGTGTGGATCACAATAAACTGTGGAAAATTCTGAAAGAGATGGGAATACCAGATCACCTGACCTGCCTCTTGAGAAACCTGTATGCAGGTCAGGAAGCAACAGTTAGAACTGGACATGGAACAACAGACTGGTTCCAAATAGGAAAAGGAGTACGTCAAGATTGTATATTGTCACCCTGCTTATTTAACTTATATGCAGAGTACATCATGAGGAATGTTGGGCTGGAAGAAGCACAAGTTGGAATCAAGATTGCCGGGAGAAATATCAATAACCTCATATATGCAGATGACACCACCCTTATGGCAGAAAGTGAAGAGGAACTCAAAGGCCTCTTGATGAAAGTGAAAGAGGAGAGTGAAAAAGTTGGCTTGAAGCTCAACATTCAGAAAACGAAGATCATGTCATCCAGTCCCATCACTTCATGGGAAATAGATGGGGAAACAGTGGAAACAGTGTCAGACTTTATTTTTTTGTGCTCCAAAATCACTGCAGATGGTGATTGCAGCCATGAAATTAAAAGACGCTTACTCCTTGGAAGGAAAGTTATGACCAACCTAGATAGCATATTAAAAAGCAGATACATTACCTTGCCAACCAAGGTCCATCTAGTCAAGGCTATGGTTTTTCCTGTGGTCATGTATGGATGTGAGAGTTGGACTGTGAAGAAAGCTGATCGCTGAGGAATTGATGCTTTTCAACTGTGGTGCTGGAGAAGACTCTTGAGAGTCCCTCGGACTGCAAGGAGATCCAACCAGTCCATTCTAGAGGAGATCAATCCTGGGTGTTCATTGGAAGGACTGATGCTAAAGCTGAAACTCCAATACTTTGGCCACCTCATGCGATGAGTTGACTCACTGGAAAAGACTCTGATGCTGGGGGTAGGAGGAGACAGGGACGACAGAGAATGAGGTGGCTGGATGGCATCACCGACTCGATGGACATGAGTTTGAGTGAACTCCGGGAGTTGGTGATGGACAGGGAGGCCTGGCGTGCTGTGGTTCATGGGGTCGCAAAGAGTGGGACACGACTGAGTGACTGAACTGAACTGAACTGCTTAATCCCTTCAATTATGATTAATAACTGCACTGATGGAATAGATAATTTTGTCAAAAGACTTTTCTCATCAAAACTTTGTTATCTGAGATTACTGAGAATATTCAGGCCAGTCACATTTTCTTCTCTGATTGGTAGATGATCTCTTTTTTCCCTATTAGGCAAGGTTTTCTTCTTGACCCTTGAAGCTAAAAAATATCATCATTAAGGTATATATTTTTGTAGCTCTTTGTGTGTGTGTATGATAGGTAGGCCCATTCAACTGTAGATTTGGGTCCACCTTAATTTCTTGGTTTTTTTTTTCCTTTTTTAAAAGTACATTTTGCTTCATTTGTACACATCTCTTTTTTAGACATCAAATAACTATATGTTAACTCATTTGTTTGCCTTCAATATTCTTCACCTTTCTTCAAAAATTCTACTTCTTTTCTATTGATCTTTTTGTGTTTTTTCAGAATATCTTTCCTGTCAAAATAGTGTATATTCTCTTCTTCTCTATGAAGTTTTTATCCCTTCCAAGTAAAGTCTGCCATTGCATTATTATCCACTGGATTTCTTTGCTCAGTCAATAACTATTTGATCAGTCAGTACCTGCTTTATCTGTTTTCTTGCTGAATAACCCATTCTGAAACTTTTATTTCTGTGTCCACATCTGCTTTTCTATATTTGATAACATGAATCAGTTCTATTAAAATTTCTTCTGTTTTCTGGAATAATGAATTAAATTTCTCAAAGTATGATCTTAACCTGCCTTTCTTCATGGACTCTTTTGCTCCTTCCCCACACCCAATACACAACTATAACCCATCCCACCATACCTTTTAACTGTCAAATAGTTTTATATTTATTTTGTTTAACTCATCCTACGATAGAGACATTTTCATTGAACTGTTATATATTCTACTTCCCCTTTATCCAAACCCTTCTCTTAAAGTGGAACAGAGCTGGGTATTGACAGTTTATATAATTTGTTCAGTATCTCATCTGTGTAATATGTTGGAATAGTACTTTAAGCTGTGAATGATTATTTGGAAATGATTGTCTCTGGGCTTCTCTAGAATCATCTGCATTAAGAACTGCCTTTAGAAATTGCTGACATACAATTTTGAATCAGAGGAAGTTTCTTAAAATTTTCCATAAAATCTCTCTACTCAACCACACTGCTCTTATTTGTAAGATTGTTATTTGATTATTGTAAGTCAGGTTTGCAATAGTTATTACACTCCATTGGCTTTTGTTTTGGAGTAACTTCAAAACTATTACTGTTTCCCATGCTTGGTGTTAATAAACAATGTTTCCCTTAAAACTGTTTCCTAGCTATACAACTTTACTCACTTCTCAGATAAAATTTTTGCTTTTGGTAAACAATGGAATGACAGGGACAATATTTAACCTCCCATCAAAAACAACTAGAAAATAAGAAAATAATATGAAGAGTTTTTATATATTGGAAAACATCCAGTGCAATACTGTGAATTCTGGGAATGGGTAAGGAAACAAGTTAACCCTAACATCATCTCTGATTTCTCTTTGGAAGCACCATCTAAACCTTAGATCAGGGGGAAGGATCCCAAAATTGATCATGGTTGAAAGTTGTGGGGGTATATTTGAAAATAAGGTATTTACATAGAACAAGTATTCCATAAACCTGCCCAAGTACCCTACTGATTCTATTCTGAATATTAAATTGAACATGTGAAGGATGAAACTCCATAAGCTTGGACAAAGAAGTACGTGTGATCTGTGAGCTGAATTGTTTTCAGATCTTGCACAGTACCAATCTGCAACAAAAACTGCAAAATCAAGTACAGTGAGAAAAAAATTCTGAAAAAAATAATGAAGAGATCTTTAGTGAATTGTGTGACAAAATTGTGTAATAAGGCTCCATAAAGGGAGAGTATCGGAAAAATTTAAATTGTCATATAGTATAATAAATACTTGAACCTAATAATACTTTCATTAGATGTAGATAATCTAAACACTTCATTAAAAACAAGAGATTGTTAAACTGGATGAAAAATCCCAGTTGAACTGTCCTCAAGAAGCTCTCTTAATATATGAAGAAACAGCTAGATGAAAATTAGAGAGATGAAACAAAATATACAAGGTTAACAATAAATCTTAGAAACATTGACTTCACAACAAGGGATGAAGAGATGAATTCAAATGATAGAAACTCAGTTTATTAATTAGACGTGTATATGTGTGTTTGTGTGTGTGCTCAGTTGCTCAGATGTGTCCAACTCTTAGCGACCTCGTGGAGTGTAGCCTGCCAGGCTCCTCTGTCCATGGGAATTTCCCAGGCAAGTATACTGGAGCAGGTTGCTGTTTCCTTCTCTAGGTGATCTTCCTGACCCAGGGATCAAACCTGCATCTCTTGGGTCTCCTGCATTGGCAGGTGGATTCTTTACCACTGTGCCACATGGAAGGCCCCATTTAATTAGTTAGACTTAGTAATTCTAAATCGGAGAAGTCAATGGCAAGCCACTCCAGTACTCTTGCCTAGAAAATTGCATGGACAGAGGAGCCTGGTGGGCTACAGTCCATGGGGTCGCTACTAGTTGGACACGACTGAGCGACTTCACTTTCACTTTTCACTTTTACACATTGGAGAAGGAAATGGCAACCCACTCCAGTGTTCTTGCCTGGAGAATCCCAGGGATGGCGGAGCCTGGTCGGCTGCCGTCTATGGGGTTGCACAGAGTCGGACATGACTGAAGTGACTTAGCAGCAGCAGTAATTCTAAATACGTGTACAATTAACAACAGACCTTTACAATGCATGAATTAAGTACTGAATGGAAAAATAGCTAAATCCACAATTATATTTGGAAACTACAACAGTCTTCTGCCAGTAATCAATAGAACAGGTAGACAGAAAATCA
The DNA here is from genome assembly GCF_049115385.1 of Moschus berezovskii. Lineage (NCBI taxonomy): Eukaryota > Metazoa > Chordata > Mammalia > Artiodactyla > Moschidae > Moschus > Moschus berezovskii. Next base: position 18,972,178 of record NC_142472.1, read on the forward strand.
GTAAGGATATTGAAAACTAGAACAACATTGTCACCAACTTGACCTAACTGACATTATAGAATATTTCACTTAGCAATTGCAGAAAACACATTCATTTCAAGTGTGCATGGAAACATTCTGAAAGTTAGACTAAATGCAGCTATTTGAAAAATCTCAATAAATTTAAAGGTCTAAATCCATACAAAGTATGTTCTTTGCTCATGGTATGATTAAATTAGGAATAAACATAATAAGATACCTTGTTTTTCAGGTAAGCAGTGTTTGATTCTTTGCAACCCCATGGACTGTAGCACGCCAGGCTTCCCTGTCCTTCACCGTGTCTCAGAGTTTGCTCAAACTCATGTCCACTGAGTCAGTGATGCCATCCAACCATCCCTGCCTTTGTTGCCCCTTTGTCCTCCAGCCTCAATCTTTCCAAGCATCAAGGTGTTTTCCAATATTCTAGGAAAGAGCCAAATGTCCAGAAATTTAAAAATGTTTCTCTAACTAATGATTCAAAAAAGAAATCACAAGGGAAATAAAAATATTTAGAAATGGGCAAAAGTAAAAATATAAATATCTGAAATTATAGGATGCAGTTAATGTGACACCTAGAGAAATTTTAGAGCTTTAAATATTTATAGTAGAAAAGCAACAAGGTCCAAAATAAATTACCTATGTTTTCAACTTACAAATCAAGAAAAGAAAGGGCAAATTAAATTCAACCTCAATAGAAGTAGGGATGTAAAAAAAATCCATGAAAGAGAAAATGCAAAGACTCAGTGTAAACAAAAGCTTTGAGAGTGATAAAATAGAGAAACTTCTAACCAGATTAAAGAAGGGAGAAGAGGAGAGACACATAACACCAATATCATGAATGAAAGTACGTAACAGAGATTCAACAGATATTGTAGGGATAAAAGGAAATATTATCAGCCACTGTATATGAATAAATTATAATGGCAACCCACTCCAGTGTTCTTGCCTGGAGAATCCCAGGGAATGGGGAGCCTGGTGGGCTTCCGTCTATGGGGTCACACAGAGTCGGACACGACTGAAGTGACTTAGCAGCATGAAATGAGCAAATTCCTTAACAGACACAAATTACCAAAATTGACTCAAGAAATAAAATCTAAATAGCTTTATAACTATTAAAGAACTTGAATTAATAACTAAATTCTTCCCACAAAGACAACTGCAAGCTAGATGCATTTGTAAATTCTATCAAACAATTAAACAAACAATAACACTAATTTTACCAAACTCTTTCAGAAGATAAAGCAGGAAGGAATTCTTTCTAGCTCATTTTATAAGGCCAACACTTACTCAGATGTGAAAATCTGCCAACGACATTTATAAAAAAGAAAACTCTATACCAAGATCCCTCAAAATATAAGTGTAAAAGTTTTTAAATCCTAGCAAATCAAATCCAGTTTAAAAAAAAAAAAGGTTGATAATATCAAGTAATTGACCAAATAATGTTAAATCAGGAATTTAATTTTGCATTTAGAAATATATTTCACCACATTACACAAAATAAAGGAAAAAATCCATGTGATTCCCTAAATAGAAGCAGGGAAAAAAATAACAAAAACTTAACCAATTTGTGAGAAAAACTATCACCATATTAGAAACAGAAGAGACTTTCCTCAATCAAATAAAGAGCTTTTACAGAAAAACATAGCAGTGACCCTATGTTTAGTCATCACATTGAATAGTTTTGCTCTAAAATTAGTTAAACAGCAAGATTATTCTTTCTCTTCACTCTTATTCAGCATTTCAGCAATAACATATAAAAAAAGATATTCAGATTGAATAAGAAGAAGCAAAGGTGTCTGTTAATAAAATTTTTGTTTAAAAAACACCAAAAAATAGTCACCAAAGCTATTATATTTAATAAATAGGTTTAACAACATTAGAGAACAGTAAGTTAGTATCATTTACTAGCAGTAAACAATTGGATATAAAATCAATTGAGATAGACACAAATTTTTGACATAGGACATAAATGCACAAACCATAAAAGTGCAAACTGATAAAGGTGTTTTAGTTAAAAAAATTCTCACAAAAGATAGTTAATATAATGACAGGCAAATACATATATAATGACATATTTCAACACATGTACCTGATGAAGGATCTGTGTCCAGAATATGTACAAATTCTTACTACTCAGTAATAAGTTGAGCCAATTAAAAATAGGTGAAAGATTGAAAATACTTAAAATACTATATACAAATGACTAATTATCACTTGGAAACTTGCTCAACATGATTAGCCATCTAAAAAATGCAAAGTAAAGCCACAAATTCCATTCTATACTTACTATAATGATTAAATGAGAAGGTATAATATGTACCTATGTAAAAACTTGGCCAGACACATTAGCATTTTTCATAATGCCCTTCTTTGGAAAAATATTTCAAATGTTCTTCAGTTGTTGGATGGATAAGCAGATGGCTGTGTATACATACAATGGAGTACTACTCAGCAGTATAAAGGAATAAAAACACTGATACACCCAGCCTTATGAATAAATCACAATTAAATCCTGTTGAGCTAAAGAAGTCAGATTCAAAGCCTGATGTAAAAATTTCATTTACATGACCCTCTGCAAAAAAGGCAAGTTTAATCTAGAGTGAAAGGAAGTTGGTCAGTGTTTACCTAGGACTGGGGGCAGAAAGAGAAGGATTGTTGGCAAGGGGTACCTGGAACCTTTTGGGGTTATGGAAATGCTCAATATCTAGATTATGGTAAGGTTACCCAAGTGTACAAATTTGTTGAAAGTCATTGACATGTACACCTAAAATGGGTGCATTTTATTTTGTGTCAAGAAGACTTAAGATGCTGTCCTTAAGTGTGTTTGCAGGGACAAGGTATCAGTAAATATTCCAGAGGCGGAGAATATAAGTGGACTTATTTATAAGCATGCACAGTACAGACTAGGGACTCTTAAAAATGATTCAGTAGCCTTGTGGGGTGTGGAGGTTGGAGCTGGAGCAGTTTATCCAGGTGGCTTACAGAACCAGGAAACTGTGATGTGGTAAAAAATCTGATGGGACCTCATTCACTTCTGCAGGCCAGTAAGGTCTGATGATATATGAATTACATCCAAGGGTACAAAATCCTTTCTTTTTTCCCTTAAGTTAAAAAAAGCAGTAGTTAATAGATTTTCTAGTGTAATTGTGATCCTCTACAGAAATAGAATAATAAATGTATTACATATCTTGAAGCATCTGTAGTGTGTTATAAATTTAATCTGCACAAATACCTATGATTAGTAGGATAATAAAAATAATTTGGAATGGTAAAGCAATATATTGAAAAGTTTATTACAGAACTGTAATTACAGAGCTAGAAAGAACCTAAAAATATCAAATCCAATTTATTCATTTCAAATATAGTGCTAGCAGGCTCACTGGGAGTGGTGGTGGTGGTGGTGGATTGCATCATGGTCCTTGATTTTTTAAAAAATCTTTCTATCTGGGCCCTTTGACATGTGGATTTTTCAGTTTCTCACATAAAAGTGAAGTGTGTTTGCAACCACTGGCTTCTGCATTTGGTCATGTGATTTGCTTTGGGTAATATAGTAAAGTAGAAGTGACAGGGTGCCAATGTCAAGCCTGGAGTGAATTTGGAGTGGTTCTGTTGTGTTTCTGTTACCCCCTAAAGAGAACATGCCTGAGTTGACCTGGGGAAGTAGATGAGACAGTTGAGCAAACTTGCCCCAGTGGAGCTGTCTCATCTAAGCCAGCTCTAGAATAGCAAATCCCTAGGCCACCTTATATAATTTATTGGTCAATTTAGGTGTGTGCATGTGTGAACTCTGGCTTTCCAGGAGGCTTAGCTGGTAAAGAATCCACGTGCCAATGCAGAAGATTCAAGTTCAGTCCCTGGGTCAGGAAGATCCTCTGGAGAAGGAAATGGCAACCCACTTCCATATTCTTGCCTGGGAAATCCCATGTACAGGGAGCCTGGCAGACTACAGTCCATGGGGTCACAAAAGAGTCAGACATGGTTGAATGACTGAACAACAAAGCAACCTGCAGAAACGATGTCTTCTTATCAGTGTTTCCTCATTACTTTTCCATTGTCTAATAAAATAAGTTATTTGGAGAGCATCTGAGGTTGGTATAACATAGGCCATAGAGTTAGAGTTCAGTTCAGTTCAGTTGCTCAGTCATGTCCAACTCTTTGCGACTCCATGGACTGCAGCATGCCAGACTTCCTTGTCCATCTCCAACTCCCACTGGAGAAGGGAATGGCAAACCACTTCAGTATTCTCGCCTTGAGAACCCCATGGACACTATTGGGTTAGAAGTGATCAGTAAACTCTAGTATTAATTAAATGGAGAACAGACTTTTACTAAAGTATATAAGAGTTGAAAGCCCAAAGCGAAAAATGTAAAAAACAAAAGCAACTTGGCTTTGAATCATTTTTAATCTATTAGAATGTAAGTGTCTTCAGGTGACCTTTAGCCTGGACTTGGAGGAGGCCTAAGAAGTCAGTGTAAAGCATAGGAGACCCTAGCTGCTGCTGCTGCTAAGTCGCGTCTGTCGTGTCCGACTCTGTGTGACCCCATAGACAGCAGCCCACCAGGATCCCCTGTCCCTGGGATTCTCAAGGCAAGAACACTGGAGTGGGTTGCCAGCTCAAATAACCCTACTGTAGACTGAACTAAGCACAGAAAATTCAATACCCTAAAGAAAATGATTTTAAGAAATCACAAGTTTTCTGATCAGACAGAATAAAGTATCTCTGATTTTAGTAATGGGCTTCTGCGATTGGCCAGAGGTTTGATCTCTGGGTCGGGAAGATCCCCTGGAGAAGGAAATGACAACCCATTCCAGTATTCTTGGCTGGAAAATCCCATGGATGGAAGAGCCTTGCAGGCTACAGTCTAGAGTGTCTCAAAGAGTTGGACATGAATTAGTGTGAGTGTGTGTGTGTGTGCACCCACACACACACACACACACACACATGCTTTTAAAGCTGCTATTCTGCTACTAATACTATTTATCTCTTATACATTCTACATTTGGCATTACTTCATTTTTTATTCTTTACCACTGCACCACCTGGGAAGCCCCTTTAAAAGCATATAAAGGTTAATCCTTACATATTTGAAATCTGAGTTCAGTAAAGCAAAGGGAAAGGAACTTTACAGTCAACAAAACTGAGAAGTAAAAAGACAAGTCTACAGTCTAGTGAATCTACCAGGAACCCTGCATCGTTAAGACTTGGAGCGGGGAATGCTGGCACCTCAACAGACTGACAGTGGGTAAAATGAACTAAGCTCTCTGGCCGAGGCTGAAGTTAGGGAATTAAGGGCGTGGCGAGCTGCTGCCCTGTGCTTTGGGCCTTAGGAAACAAAACCGACAGGAGCTAGCTAGAGCCAACAACATGACAGCAAGAACAGAAAGGCATTTGTGGAGGAGATACAGAGTTCTCTTTTACAAAACTGAAGATGGTGGAGGACAGTTTGGTCTTCATCAGGACTCATGACTGGTCCGTGCAGTCGCTCTGAGCCTCACACTTCCCAGGTCTCACGGCCTCTTGCCTCTGATTCTCTGCCTGTTTGTGGCATTCTCCATTCTTTGCAGTCTAGTTTTACCCTCCCTTCTGTGATCTTAGCAGATAATGCTAACCTCATTTTCACTGTTTTTGCATGATCTTTTTGAGTAGACTGTCAGGTTGATCTAGAATCTCAAATTGGAAAATTCCAGGAAATATAATTTCACTGGTTTACTTTTCAATGCTGTGCCCACTTCCAGTCTATCCAGTATGCCCAGGGAGGATATCTACACAGTCAGGTTGTATAGACAGACTCTGTAGATCAGGTACCATAGGAAGAAATTGTCGTGGGGTGGGAGACACTGTCTGAGTTGTTTCCCTAGTATTTTTCCTCGGCTGCTCAACAGAAAAAATAACATTCTTCCCACATATTCACAGATGTTCTTGCCTGCATCACTCCACCATTTTGTAATACACAACAAACCACAGGCCTAGGCAGCTGTAGTGTCCAGAGGAAATGCTGGCTTCCTTGGTGGCTAGCTGGTAAAGAATCCACCCACAATGTGGGAGACCTGGGTTCGATCCCTGGATTGGGTAGATCCCCTGGAGAAGGGAATGGCTACACACTCCAGTATTATGGCCTGGAGAATTCCATGGACTATATAGTCTGTGGAGTTGCAAGGGGTCGAACACGACTAAGCAATTTTCACTTTCACTTTCATAGAAGGAGAGGAGTAGAAGAGAAAGCTGTCATTAAAAAATTCCTACTAGCAAAGGGGTCTAAGCTAACATTTCCAAAATATTTCATGGAATCATGTATCTGAAGGATAAATAGCATGATGAAACAGGCACACAGCAAAGTAAATGAAAGGATTACTGTTCATTATACCAATCTGTGTTAATTGGTTCATAAATATGAACTCTGTTTTTTCCTTTACTGGGTGGCTTTTTCTTGGGTAGGGTCTTTAGGAACCACTGGAAAGATTTGGGGTAGGGTACTCTTTGGAGGTGGTAAAGACACTGCTTTATATATTTGTAATCAGTCCTAGGACACGTAAAGGAGCTGTAACCCACTGCCCTAAGGTAAGGTAAGGTGAAGCGCTCAGTCGTGTCTGACTCTTTGTGACCCCACGGTCTGTAGCCTACCAGGCTCTTCCATCCATGGGATTTTCCAGGCAAGAGTACTGGAGTGGGTTGCCATTTCCTTCTCCAGAGCCCTAAGGTTCCTCTTTTGTATGCGTGCATGCTCAGTTGTGTCCAACTCTGTGCAACCCCATGGACTGTAGCCCACCAGGCTCCTCTGTCCATGGGATTTTCCAGGCAAGAATATTGGAGTGGATTGCCATGCCCTCCTCCAGGGGATCTTCCCAATTTGGGATCTTCCTAATTCAGGGATCAAACTCATGTCTCTTACATCTCCAGCACTGGCAGGCAGGTTCTTTACCACTTTTGGACTATAGATAATAGAAGACATCAGTTTCTTAGCAGCAAATTTGGATACAAGCATATTATTCATCTTCTCGTTGACCTTAATCTTAGGGCATTATTGCAAATGAAAATGTGGGGATAGTGGAGATTATTTACATTCCATCTTTATAGATCTAGGTTTTTTTGTTGTTGTTGTTGTTGCTTGATTGTTTGGATTTATTTAGGTTATTTTCATTGCATTCAAGCTGGATACTTGGAGGGCCCTAGTAATGAACTCAAAGTTGGATCCTTTTAGTTATTTCTACTCTAATAGCCAAGAATCTACCTTCTTTCTGTCAGTTCATTAAACTTTTTTTGCAGTGTGTAAGTAGGGGAGAGTGATTTATTAGCAAAGATAATTCTGGAATTTGACAGATAAACTCCCAAATTTCAGTCTAACACAGTTGAAGTTTCTAACTCTCAAGTCTAGTTGATTACCAGTGGAGAAGACAGTCATTCAAGAACTTAAGCTAATTCTGCCATCTTAAAATATTTCCTTGCAAGGACTTCATGGGATTGTATCTCCAACTAATAGATGTGGGAAGAGAGAGATGATTGGTCCTGACGACTTTGCATTGCCTCTTCCAATGGAACAGAATTCAGTCACATGACTGCACTTAATTACAAGGGAGGAAATGTTTAGCTGTGTGCCCTAGAGGTAAATCACATTAATTTGGTCAGCAGCAAGCCACTCTCTGAAACTGTTGCATCAGTAGTCTTTTTTGGTGACCAGGTATCTGTGTTACTCTTTTCCCACACATGGAGATTACCCAGAGTCCCATTTGGCTTGTCATCTTCATCAGACTAAAGTTTGGCATCTTTATTCAATGACATTAGAACTAAAGACAAGTTATCTCATCCATCTTTTCCCCCACATAACCAGCAACAGATAATAGAAATCAAACTCCTATGTAGAAACAGATAAAATGGTAGAAATATGGCAATAATTGGTCATAAAAGTTACAAAATTTTATCTGAAGAGTAAGGAAATGTTCTTGACTAGAAGCTGATTCTGCTCCTTTGGAGAAAATGCTTTGCTTGCATTTCTCTATGAACTCAGGGTCCATCTTCTGAAGATGGTTTCTTTTAAATTATCCTTCATGGTTACATCTAAAACTGATAGTGAAGATTATTCTCTCTAGTGGCCACATAGTTTTTAGACTATTTCCTGTTAGTGCAAATTTGAGAACCCCAAATTTACATTAAGCTTGCTACAGATAAAGATGAATTAAGTCTGGGATTTGCTTTTGGAAATACAATTCCCTTACAAGTTTAGTAGGCTGCTGATGTACTTGCTTGAGTAGGTTTCATATATCAGTGATCACTAGCCAATTCTTTCCTAGATATAATGCCCACGCTGGATTTATGTCTTCTTGCCCTCATGCCTCCTTCACAGTTTGTATCTGGCCACTTTAATGCCTTCTGAAAGAATAGATGGGATGGCTACACTCTGAATCTGATCATTTTTGTAGGGCTGAATATTAAGGGATTTTTATAGCTCAATTTTTTTTTCAGTCTTAACTCTTCTTGGGGTTTGAAGTAGGCAGTGCTTTAACTGTCAAGTCTCCAAAATTTTGAACTATATTCTTCCTCCATCTACTGCTTAGATCAGAGGATTTAACAAAGGAATCAAAATTAGGGCATAGTAGAGCTACAGATGGCAACCCACTGCAGTACTCGTGCCTGGAAAATCCCATGGGTGGAGGAGCCTGGTAGGCTTCAGTCCATGGGGTCGCTAAGAGTCGGACACGACTGAGCGACTTCACTTTCACTTTTCACTTTCATGCATTGGAGAAGGAAATGGCAACCCACTCCAGTGTCCTTGCCTGGAGAATCCCAGGGACAGGAGAGCCTGGTGGGCTTCCATCTATGGGGTCACACAAAGTCGGACACAACTGAAGCGACTTAGCAGCAGCAGCATAGCTACAGATGGATAGGCTTCCCCTGGTGGATCAGATGGTAAAGAATCTGCCTGCAATACAAGAGACCAGGTTCAATCCCTGGTCTCGAAATATCTTCTGAAGAAGGGAATGGCTACCCACTCCAGTATAGTTGCCTGCAGAATTCCAGGGACAGAGGAGCCTGGCAGGCTACAATCCGTGAGGTCGTAAAGAGTTATGGGTGGCTAGAGTTTGTGTCCCTGGTATCTGGAGGATATCTGGCATTCTTAAACAGATCTTTGCTTGAGTGAGAAATAATCTTTTAGTATGTTAAGCCTGAGAAATTTTGATGTTTATCACAGCAGTTAGCCTATATTTACTGATTACATGGGCAAAAAATGGAATTTTCTTACCATAACTTTATTGATCTAGACATCAGCCATCTCTATGTATATGTTCTAATTTTCTCCATGTTCAGTGTAAAAAAAGTCTGGAATGGAGTTTATCTCTTTCTGGTTTGGCATACTCAAAATTTCTGAGAGTTACCAAATACTGTTTCCTAGTCTTTCAGTATAGTTCCAAAGAGTGCTAGCTGCCAGCTTGGTGCAGGGGAAATCCTCGTAGCTATGCTGTTTTGGCTCAGCCAATATGACACTTTCTCTTGGAGCCTGTTGCAGGAGAGGCAACAGGTATTTCCTGGTATGAGTGTGTGGTGAGGATTCAGAGGTATTTTATAGAAGGCAAAATTAGAAAATATAGAGAAACCTTGAAACCAGAAAGTCATCAGGAACTGGAAAAAAGTACATAAGCAAAGCAGTCTATTTCCCGGCTGCGTGGTCTTTGCCTTTTTTGCTCTATGCATGTCAGCTTTAGTCCAGCCTTCTGCTGACACCTTTTCCTGCAGTTCTTCATCTGGCTGCCCTGTAGTTCCAGCGTTTCCATTACTTCCATCCAAGTGAATAGCTCAGACTAGAAAGAATCTCTCAGTTCCAATTCTCAAATCCTAGAGTAAGAATCTTATCAGTCTCTGTCATTTCAGCTCAGTAGTGTCAGACTCTTTGTGAGCCCGTGGACTGCAGCATGCCAGGCCTCCCTGTCCATCACCAACTCCCAGAGTTTACTCAAGCTCATGTCCATTGAGTCTGTGATACCATCCAACCATCTCATCCTCTGTCATCCCCTTCTCCTCGTGCCTTCAATCTTTCCCAGCCTCAGTGTCTTTTCTAGTGATTCAGTTCTCCGCATCAGCTAGCCAAAGTATTGAAGTTTTAGCTTCAGCATCAGTCCTTCCAATGAATATTCAGGACTAATTTCCTTTAGGATGGACTGGTTGGATCTCCTTGTAGTCTAAGGGACTCTCAAGAGTCTTCTCCAACACCCCATTCAAAAGCATCAATTCTTCAGTGCTCAGCTTTCATTATAGTCCAACTCTCATATCCATACATGACTAATGGAAAAACCATGGCTTTGACTAGACGGACCTGTTTCCAAAGTAATGTCTCTGCTTTTTAATATGTTGTCTAAGTTTGTCATAACGTTTCTTCCAAGGACCAAGCGTCTTTTAATTTCATGGCTGCAGTCACCACCTGTAGTGATTTTGGAGCCCCCAAAAATAAAGTCAGCCACTGTTTCCACTATTTCCCCATCTATTTGCTGTGAAGTGATGGGACCAGATGCCATGATCTTAGTTTTCTGAATGTTGAGCTTTAAGCCAACTTTTTCACTCTTTTTCACTTTCATCAATAGGCTCTTTACTTCTTCGCTTTCTGCCATAAGGGTGGTGTCATCTGCATATCTGAGGTTATTGCTATTTCTCCCGGCAATCGTGATTCCAGCTTGTGCTTCCTCCAGCCCAGTGTTTCTCATAATGTACTCTGTATATAAGTTAAATAAGCAGGGTGACAATATACAGCCTTGACGTACTCCTTTCCCAATTTAGAACCAGTCGGCTGTTCCATGTCCAGCTCTAACTGTCGCTTCCTGACCTGCATACAGATTTCTCAAGAGGGAGGTCAGGTGGTCTGGTATTCCCATCTCTTTCAGAATTTTCCAGAGTTGGTTGTGGTCCACACAGTCAAAGGCTTTGACATAGTTAATAAAGCAGAAGTAGATTTTTTTTCTGTAACCCTCTTGCTTTTTCAATGATCCAGTGGAGCTGGCAATTTGCTCTCTGGTTCCTCTGCCTATTCTAAATCCAGCTTATACATGTGGAAGTTCATGGTTCACTTACTGTTGAATCTGGCTTAGAGAATTTTGAGCATTACTTTGCTAGCATATGAGATGAGTGAAATTGTGCAGTAGTTTAAACATTCTTTGGCATTGCCTTTCTTTGGGATTGGAGTGAAAACTGACCTTTTCCAGTCCTGTGGGCACTGCTGAGTTTTCCAAATTTGCTGGCATATTGAGTGCAGCACTTTCACAGCATCATCTTTTCGGATTTGAAATAGCTCAACTGGAATTCCATCACCTCCACTAGCTTTGTTTGTAGTGATGCTTCCTAAGGCCCACTTGAATTCACATTCCAGGAAGTCTGGCTCTGTGTGAGTGATCACACCATCGTGATTATCTGGGTCTTGAAGATCTTTCTGTACAGATCTGTGTATTCTTGCCACCTCTTCTTAATATCTTCTGCTTCTGTTAGGTCCATACCATTTCTGTCCTTTATTGAGCCCATCTCTGCATGAAATATTCCCTTGGTGTATCTAATTTTCTTGAAGAGATCTCTAGTCTTTCCAATTCTGTTGTTTTCCTCTATTTGCATTGATCCCCTAGAGCCAGACATCCTAGAATGTGAAGCCAAGTGAGCCTTAGGAAGCATCACTATGAACAAAGCTAGTGGAGGTGATGGAATTCCAGTTGAGCTATTTCAAATCCTAAAAGATGATGCTGTGAAAGTGTTGCACTCAATATGCCAGCAAATTTGGAAAACTCAGCAGTGCCCACAGGACTGGAAAAGGTCAGTTTTCATTCCAATCTGCAAAAAAGGCAATGGCAAAGAATGCTCAAACTACCGCACAATTGCACTTATCTCACACACTAGTAAAGGAATGCTCAAAATTCTCCATGCCAGGCTTCAGCAATACATGAACCATGAACTTCCAGATGTTCAAGTTGGTTTTAGAAAAGGCAGAGGAACCAGAGATCAGATTTCCCACATCTGCTGGATCATCAAAGAAGCAAGAGAGTTCCAAAAAATCATCTATTTCTGCTTTATTGACTATGCCAAAACCTTTGACTGTGTGGATCACAATAACTGTGGAAAGTTCTGAAGGAGATGGGAATACCAGACCACCTGTCCTGCCTCTTGAGAAACCTGTATGCAGGTCAGGAAGCAACAGTTAGAACTGGACATGGAACAACAGACTGGTTCCAAATAGAGAAAGGAGTACATTAAGGCTGTATATTGTCACCCTGCTTATTAAACTTATATGCTGAGTACATCATGAGAAACGCTGGGCTGGAAGAAGCACAAGCTGGAATCAAGATTGCTGGGAGAAATACCAATAACCTCAGATATGCAGATGACACCACCCTTATGGCAGAAAGCGAAGAACTAAAGGGCCTCTTGATCAATGTGAAAGAGGAAAGTGAAAAATTTGGTTTAAAACTCAACATTCAGAAAACTAAGTTCATGGCATCGGTCATCACAAATAGATGGAGAAACAGTGGAAACTGTCAGACTTTATTTTTTTGGGCTCCAAAATCACTGCAGATGGTGACTGCAGTCATGAAATATAAAGATGCTGGTCCTTGGAAGAAAAGTATTGATGAACGTAGATAACATATTAAAAAGCAGAGACTTGACTTTGCCAGCAAAGTTCTGTGTAGTGAAGTCTATGGATGGTAGTCATGTATGGATGTGAGAGTTGGACTATAAAGCAAACTGAATGCCAAAGAATTGATGCTTTAGGACTGGGGTGTTGGAAAAGACTCTTGAGAGTCCCTTGGACTGCGAGGAGACCCAACCTGTCCATCCTAAAGGAAATCAGTCCTGAATATTTATTGGAAGGACTGATGTTGAACCTGAAAGTCCAGTACTTTGGCCACCTGATGCAAAGAGCTGACTCATAAAGACCGTGATGCTGGGAAAGATTGAAGGCAGGAGGAGAAGGGGACGACAGAGAATGAGATGGCTGGATGGCATCACTCACTCAATGGACATGAGTTTGTGCGAGCTCTGGGAGCTGGTGATGGACAGGGAGGCCTGGCGTGCTGCAGTCCATGGGGTCGCAAAGAGTTGGACACGACTGAGCGACTGGACTGAACTGAAACTATGGTGGACGTGATGAAGATAATGGTGACCTCTTTCCAAAGTTCCCTTGCCTGCAGTGCTACACTCAGTGCCCCCAGCCCTGCAGCAGGCCCCTGCCGACCCAAGCGTCCACCAGAGACTCCTGGACTCTTGTGGGCATGTCTGGGTCAGTCTCTTGTGGGTGACTGCTCCTTTCTCCTGGGTCCTGGTGCACACAAGTTTCTGTTTGTGCCACCGAGAGTCTGTGTCCCTGTCCTGTGTAAGTTCTGGCGGCTCTATGGTGGGGTTAATGGTACCCCCTCCAAGAGTGCTTGTGCCATACCCAAGTCTGCTGCACCCAGAGCCCCTGCCCCTGCGGCAGTCCACTGCTGACCCATAACCTCCACAGGAGACACTCAAACAGTTTCGTTTCAGTTTCTGTAGGGTCTGTGTTCCTGGTGTGCACAAGGTTTGTTTGAGCCCCTGAGCATTTCTGGCATATCAGTCTAACTTGGTCCATCTATAGCTTGTAAGCTGAAAGGTGGGTCACATAGTGTGACTATGGTAGCAAGAGGTCCAACCCTTTGAAATGACAGGGAAATTCCCAGAAATAAAAAACAGTAGGTTACAGACCAGACAGATCCCTTGTAAGATTTACATGCTAATCAACCACAATACCCAGGCAACTGTTACACTCATATTCAATCTGGGATGACAACTGACATCTACATTTGAGAGAAAACAATTGTCCCACTGTATACAAATAAGTAGCTATGGAATTGGAGACTCTCTGGTGTGGTAAAAAATATCCGATTTCGATTTAAATTCAGTCAACCTGGGATAAGTTATGGCTTTGCTTATGCCCGAAGTATGGCATTAAACAAACCATTTAACTTCTTTGGATCTCATATTTTAGGGTTTGAAATCGAGTTAAGGGTCTCATGGTTTCTTTTGTAGATTTGCTAGGCCCTAACTAGTTGCTTTGATTATATAGTTTGATAAATACTAACTGTTGCTGTTCAAATGGTGATAGTTTTATTTTTTAGGCCTCAGGCTGTCTTTCTAATGAACTGAGTGAACAGATGTATTCCAAACACCAAGTTCATTAACCTTATACCAGTCCCTATGTACTAATTTCAGTGCAACAGGATCTTTCCCAAACAGGCACTAGTTTCTAAACAATCCAATGTGGAAAATCTATAAATTAAACCTTAATTCATTATTAAAGCCATGTTTGCTTAGATCAAACAACTGCCAAATCTGAGAGCCTTATCTGTCACAAATGAGATTTGCCTAAATGTGTTTTTAATCACTTTGTTTTCCTTGTACCATAAGTGTCTTATCTAACCTAAATAAATGTTGGTACCAAATTCATGGAGCAGTCAAACAGCTTCTTCCACTGTATGTTGGTAGCACTCAAGGACTCTTTGATTATGTCTCCACACTGTTTCAAAAGGATCGGGGTGAAGTTGGTGAAGTGAGTGGTTTGCCTTGTTGTTAAGCCGCTAAATCCAATCCAACTCTTTGGGACTCCATGTACGGCAGCACTCCAGTCTTCCCTGTGCTTCACTATCTCCCTTTGTTCACTCAAACTCATGTCCATTGAGTCAGTGATGCAATCCAACCATCTCATACTCTGTCACTTCCTTCTCCTCCTGCCCTCAATCTTTCTCAGCATCAGGATATTTTCCAATGAGTCAGCTCTTCACATCAGGTGGCTGAAATATTGGAGCTTCAGCATCAGTCCTTCCAATGAATATTCAGGGTTGATTTCCTTTAGGATTGACTGGTTTGACTCCATGCTGTCCAAGAGACTCTCAAGAGTCTTCTCCAGCACCACAGTTTGAAGGTATCAATTCTTTGGTGCTCAGTCTTTTTTATTGTTCAGCTCTCACATCCATACACGACTACTGGAAAAGCCATAGAGTTTGACTATATGGATCTGGTAGGCAAAGTAATGTCTCTGCTTTTTAATATGATGTCTAGGTTGGTCATAACTTTCCTTCCAAGGAGCAAGCATCTTTTAATTTCATGACTGCAGTCACTACAGTGGTTTTGGAGCCCCCAAAATAAGGTCTGTCACTGTTTCCATTTTTTCCCCATCTATTTGCATGAAGTGATGGGACCAGGTGCCATGATCTTCGTTTTTTTAATGTTGAATTTTAAGCCAACTTTTTCACTCTCCTCTTTCACTCTCATCAAGAGTCTCTTTAGTTCTTCTTCACTTTCTGCCATAAGGGTGGTGTCATCTCCATATTTGAGGTTATTGATATTTTTCCTGGCAATCTTGATTCCAGCTTGTGCTTCATCCAGCCCTGGATTTTGCATGATGTACTCTGATGTAAGTTAAAGGGTGCCAATATACAGCCTTGTTATATTCCTTTCCCAATTTTAAACCACAATTCAGCAATATTTACAACATTCACAATGTTGTGAAAACATACCTCTCTGTACTTCTAAAACAGTTTCACCATTCTAAATGAAAAATCTTAGAAATATTTAGAAATATCATTTTCATTCATTTATGACTTCAGAAATGTGATAGGTATTAGACCTCACCAGGAGATATTGTTATTTTACATGCTATTTAAATGTGCAAATATTATCATGTCATAATACTTAACATATTTTTGCAACTGTATTTCAGTATAAGTAGTTTCCTTTCTAATCCTATATGTTTTATTTTATGCTTTAAGTTAATTTATTATTGGGGTATTCATTGATCTTCAATGTTATATTTTGAAGCCCAAATGGTTTGAGTTGTGCAGCTTTAATTCTCCAATCCAGCCAGTTTACTACCAACTTGTGGACTACCAACATTAACCTGAACCTGTTATTCGAGTTCCCCATTATCCACTGTTATGGTTACAGTTTGGTTATGGTTATCCTTGCCTCTTAAATTCCATGTCTTGCCACTGGATTCAGGATATTTTATTGTCTGTTATTGCTTAACTCCCTATACTTTCCAAGCAATCCCATACAGATTGTTTTATCATTTATCCTGTAATCCTTTCTCCATACTTTCTACCAAGTGGACACCTAAAATTCTAAGTACCATGCTTCCGTGAAGAGTTGCAAACTAAGAAGAGTGGTGGATTAACCCTTCTTTGCGTCTCAACTCTTCAATACTTATCTCAAAAATGACACTCGGCAAAATGCACTGCAATGGTTCATTTTCATGTTTAACATTCCACTAGATCATATGGACTATCGAGAGAAAAAAATCAATCATTTTTTAGTATGTACCCAGTCCCTACCAGGTTATCTGGCACTTATAGGATGCTCAAAATATTCTTGTTGAATAAAGAGATAATAATCTTTGTTCAAATTCCTGAGAATTAGGGTGTCAACTCCAAGCAAACAATGTTTTTGACAAGAAAAAACAAAATCCCTTAAGAAATTAGGATGTTTAGATTTAAATTTTATCCAAGCAATATTTCCTTCATCTATACTCATAAAATCATAGCACAAATATTGATTGGTGGGTTTAAAGTTGTTGCTAGTATTAAATATTTGGAAAATACTTGAAAGATTTTGTCATCTGGTAATCAGTTCCATGAGTAACTAACATTGTATAGAACAACTGACACTTGGACTTGTATCTAGATGTTTGGGAATAATGGCAAGCACAATCACTGTTCCTACACAGCTTTGCAAATACAGCTCATCATATTTGCCATGATTCAACATTTTCTCATGGAAAGAAGAAAAGAAGTCTAGCTATTTTTGACAACTAGCATATATAAGGAACATGAACCTATAAAATGACAGGAAATAACATTTTTTTCTTGCTAGTATTAAATATGTAGAATAAAAACTGAAAAAGTGTGTGTGTGTTAGTCGCTCAGTCTTGTCCGAGACTTTGTGACCCCATGGACTGTAGCCTGCCAGGCTCCTCTGTCCTTGCGATTCTCCAGCAAGAATACTGGATTTGGTTGCCATTTCCTTCTCCAGGGGATCTTCCAACCCAGGGATTGAATCCAGGCCTCTTGCATTGCAGGCAGATTCTTTGTTGTCTGAGCCACCAGAAAAGTCTAGCTATTTTTGACAACTAGCATATATAAAGAACATGAACCTATAAAATGATAGGAAAAATTTTTTTTTCCTTGTTAGTATTAAATATGTAGAATAACAACTGAGAAAGTGTGAAGTGACGCAGCAGCAGCAGTAGCAGGGTTCTTCCTAGAATGAAAGAATGCTTGACAATT
The DNA here is from genome assembly GCF_049115385.1 of Moschus berezovskii. NCBI lineage: Eukaryota > Metazoa > Chordata > Mammalia > Artiodactyla > Moschidae > Moschus > Moschus berezovskii. Next base: position 18,989,458 of record NC_142472.1, read on the forward strand.
TAAAAATACTGTATTTTGTTTTATTAGCAGACAGTGGTGATTGTCTCACCCCTGCCTCAACATTTTTCCTCTTAAGGGCAAACAAAATAGAACACTTTCTTTTGACTTTTTAACCCTTTAGGTAACACATACTTATACTGTCCAGATTAAACATTTAGAAGACTACTCCTATAGATCATCAGTGTGCTCTGCGACTTTGGCTTGTAACTTGTAACTGTGATTGTATGAGTATTTTGTGCTTAATTCTAGCTCTTTCATGGTAACTTTAACTGTATTAGTCACAGATTTGAGTTAGTAATTCTTTAAATTGCTCAGAAAAATGACTGATCCCCCCAAATTATAATTTAGGGACAAAGGCCAAGGTACTTTAGCATGAGGTGTTGTACGGATCTTCTGAATACTGTAAGTGTAAAGGAATATTTTGTTTTTTTCCTGTCTGTAGTCCTCTGATATGGTCCTGCCTTGCTGCATCTCTATGTTCTTTTGTAGTGCTGATGATCTAAAAGTTGCTTTTAGGTGTTCGACCAAGTGAAAATACATTCTATTGGTGCATTGGTCAATTCAGGCTGCTGTAAAAAGATGGGTTAGACAGATGGCTTTAACATCTAACATTTATTCTTTACAGTTCTGGAGGCATGAAAGTTCAAGATCAAAGTGTTAGTAGATTCGGTGTCTGAGGAGCTTCTCCTGGTTCATAGATGGCCACCCTCTCACTGTGTCCTCACGTGGGGAAAGGGTGAGGGAACACTTTGGAGTCTCCTTTATAAGGGAACTAATCTCATTCACAAAGGCTCTACCCTCATGACCCAATCATCTGGTGAAGTCCACACCTCTTATTGCCATTATATTGGGGGTTAAGATTTCAACATACAAATTTTGGAGCGGGGGCATAAACAGTCAATTCAGTAGGTGATAAATCATGAATTAATTATATTTATTGAGTTTGTTGAGGAAAGCTTAAGGAGTAAGGGTCTGGTTCCCAAATTTCCTTAACTATTATGTTGTTTATTTTTTCTGAGTTTTGTATACAATTAAAGAAATATAGTATTGAGCTTTTTTCTTTTTAAGTTTAATGTTTTACAGAGTCTTGCTGTCTCAGTTTGTATGTCCTTTCACCAGTGTAATGATCTAGGTTGGGAAGAGCATGTGAGGTGGGTACCTACGGGGACCCAGTTATATTCAGCCATGAAGGACAAAGTCAACTTGGTATTATATTCTAGACTTCAGAGGTTTTTAATCAGGAAAGAGATCTGTTCTAGGTTAAACACCACTTTGTGGCTTCAGCAATGTAGATGTCCTTGAATGACATTTATGGCTGAAAATATTCTTTCCTGAGTGTTCTTCTTTATGCAACTTGTAGTTTCCACTATCAACTGCAGTCTTGGCTGCTAAGAGTGCTGTCAGCAGGTACTTTGCCTGGAAAATGCTGCTTTCAGTTCAGTGGCCTTGTGTTACCTCAAGGAACCCAAATGGCCTATAGAGCAATTGCCATAGGAGATATAAGACTTGAATGCCAGAGGAAAAGGAGACTGTATTATAATTGCCATATGTAGCACTTCATTTTACCTCCATATTTTTTCCCCTGTGGCAGGTAACTAATAAGGATGTGACTGAATGAGTACATTTTATTTAGTTAGTTTTTCATTTATTTTTGGCTGTGCTGGGTCTTCGTTGCTCTGCGGGCTTTCTCTAGTTGCAGTGCCTGGGCCTCTCATTGCAGTGGCCTCCCTTGCTGTAGCCAGCCTTGCTAACTGGCTCTAGGTGCATGGGCTTCAGTAGTTTCTGTGGGCTCAGTAGCTGTAGGGCCTGGGCTCTAGACCACAGGCTCAAGAGTTGTGGCAAATAGGCTTAGTTGCTCCGTGGCATGTGGGATCTGCCAAGATGTCAAATCTGTGTCTCCTGCATTGGCAGGCAGATTCTTTATCACTGAGCCACCAGGGAAGCCCCAGGTACACTTCTTGTGAGAAAAATTTTGATAAAGTTCCTAGGTATAGAATCAGGTCTTCCCTGATAGCTCAGTCAGTAAAGAATCCGCCTACAATGCATGAGACCCTGGTTTGTTCGATTCCTCGGTTGGGAAGATCCCCTGGAGAAGGGAAAGGCTACCCACTCCAGAATTCTGGCCTGGAGAATTCCATGGACTGTTTAGTGCATGGGCTCACAAAGAGTCGGACACGACTGAGTGACTTTCACTTCACTTATAGAATCAGTGAAAGCTTTAAAGACTATCAAGTTCTCTCTTATTTTCACCCACTAGAGATTCAGAGAATGAAATTCTTCTAGATAGAATACTATTAAATTGTAGCATGAAAGTTGGTTTATATCTTGCAGAGGCAGCTATTTAGGGAGAAATTGACCAACCAAGTCGTGCCTGCAGAAGACCAAAACACTAGTTACGAACAAAGAGATGAACCAAAATATTTAGGTCAAATGTAGATACACTCACACACACAGCAAAACGTAGAGCCTGTGTCCTAAAACAATTCCTCTTGCATTTTTCACATCATGGCACACACAGAAAATGATAGCCTTAGTATAGCACACTCAGATAAAAGGGTTTGGCTGCTGGTTGAAGTAGGTGATGGTGACAGAATTCTGAAAAGGTGAAGGCTAGGACTAGTTAAGAAAGGTTACATGCTTATATGGCACTTCTGAATAGACCACCAAAATACAGTAAATACAGTTTATGAACATATCCATAGGGAGACAAATCTGTCTCTTTGAAAAGTTCTTTTCATTAACAGCACGTTTTTTGGGTTAGCGCTCTAAAATGAGTATGTCACTCTTGAGAGGCTCCTCCTGTCACACTTGTTTACAGTAAATAGTTCAACAATCATCAAGATACAAGCTGGAAGGGGGCTGTGCGTGGGATGAGGTTTAGGGCCATAAAAATAGCCATGTTTACTCAATTTGGAAGATAGCACAGTAATTTTCCACTTAAATTTCTGTCTGTGAGTCTGTAATAGAAACTGTTTTCTTGTCAGTGGTTTTTGCGGCGTTAACATTGTAATTGTTTCAGGTTTGCACTGCCAGCCTCCCTTTCCTTTCATGAATTAGACACTTAATTTTATGAATTAGATCCTGCAATTGTGCAGCATCTTCGAGAATGTATCTTAAAGGGAATTTTCTGTTTTCCAAGACAAGTTTTTGAAGCGCCTCCCCTTTTTCAGGTAAGTATTTCTTACAGCTGTATTGATTTGGGTCTAATTACTTGACCCAATTGGTGTCCTTTCTCTCTATGAAGCCTCTTTTATGGCTTTTGTCTCAGGCTTTTAGTCTATGCTTCATTAATGATGTTTTCTAAAGGTTACTGACATTTTCTATTGAAAAGACTCTTCCTTAATTCATCAATTTTAAGATTTGCAAGTATATTTTCTAAGCATTAACTATTGGTAGTATCATTAATATTACTAACAGGATATTAGTGAAAAGTGAAAGTTGCTCAGTTGTGTCTGACTCTTTGCAACCCCATTGACTATACAGTCCATGGAATTCTCCAGGCCAGAATACTGGAGTGGGTAGCCTTTCCCTTCTTCAGGGGATCTTTCCAACCCAGGGATCAGACCCAGGTCTCACACATTGCAGGCGGATTCTTTACCAGCTGAGCCACAAGGGATATTAACAGGATATTAACCAAGTGTCAATACACTGGACAATCTAGAATACACAGAGAGAAATATTCTCTCTCTACAACCAGCTAAAATTTTGTAGGAAACACTATCTTCTTATCTCCTGTTTAGTTGAGAAAATGAAACTTCTGGCTGGAAGGAGAGGAAGCTCTGACATTTCATGCATAGTGATTATTTCTTCAAATGTCTGTGGTGTGAGTAGGCCAGTTGCTGTACATCTGGGAGCATAATGAAGCAGCTGGCTCCAAGACTTGTATTTTGTCCTGCTGGCAGCAGATTCAGATTCTCCTTCCTTTTGGTGTACGGTTTTTGATGTGGCATGAAGCATTGCGTAGTGGTAGGAGACACAGGAAGAAACTTCCTGCACTTTGAAGGATACAGGTGGACTCTGACACTTACTTCTGTAACCATCTACCTTCTTATCTGTAAGGGACTCTTGAAAAATGCACACAGATGCATGGTAGAGCTTGTGCATGGTAGAGAGCAACTGGCCAAGGTTCTTCTTCAGAACAGGTATGAGAAGACAGGAAACTTTGGACCAGGTATTTCCAATTGCTGTGTCTTCTATTCCACGTCAGTGAAATCTTTCTTAGAAGTTGCAAACACAGCTTAGTAATAGTCACGCAAGTCTGCTTTCCTCTAAATTGTTCATCAAAGACCTCCGTGCTCACTTGGGACAGCTCCCTGGGTCCTTGAATATTATTGTGACTCTTTTGTGGAGTGTGTCAGGTTATTTGGGTTTTCTTTAACTCTGCTCTCTTCCTTATCCCGGATCTAAGTACAAGCATGCTTTTGTTTCATTGTACTTTGCCTTATTGCCCTTCAGAGATATGGCATATTTTATAAGTAGTTTTGTGGCAACCCTGCGTCCAGCAAGTCTTATCAGCACCATTTTTCCAGCAGCATTTCTCACTTGTGTCTCCATGTCACATCTTGGTAATCCTTTAAATATTTCAGAACTTTTGTTATTATTGAGATTTTATTGTTATGGTTATCTGTGGTTAGTGATCTCTGATGTTACTATTGTAATTGTTTGGGGGCACCAAGAACCACGCCCATTATAAGATGACAGATTTAAATGATAAATGTTGTTTGTGTTCTTACTGTCCAACCAGCCAGCCCTTCCCCTCTCTCCTCCTCCTTTTGGGCTTTCTATTCCCTGAGACACACTAATTTGAAGTTAGGCCCATTAATAACACTGCAGTGGCTTCTAAATGTTCAAGTAGAGTTGCAGGCCACTCACTTTAAATCAAAAGCTACAAATGATAAGCTTAGAGAGGAAGGCATGTCAAAAACCTACATATACTGAAGGCTAGGCCTCTTGTTCCAGTTAGTCATGTTGTGAATGCAACGAAAAAGTTCTTGAAGAAAATTAGAAGTACTACTCCTGTGAACACACAAATGATAAGAACATAAAACTGCCTAATTGCTGATATGGAAAAGTTTTAGTGTATGGATAGAAGAGCAAACCAGCTATGATATTCCCTTAAACCAAAGTCTAACCCAGAGCAATCCTACTTCTCTTCATTTCTATGAAGGTTTAGAGTGGCAAAGAAGCTGCCAAAGGAAAGCCTGAAAGTGGCAGAGGTTGGTCTGTAGGGTATAAGGAAAGAAGCTGTTTCCACAACAAAACAAGTGTAAGGTGAAGCAGTAAGTGCTGATGTAGAAGGTTTCCAGAAATTATCCAAAACACCTAGCTAAGATAGTTAAGGAAGGTGGCTACACTAATCAGCACATTTTCAGTGTAGACTACACAGCCTTACATTGTAAGAAGATGCCAAAGACGGGGGATCCTGGTGGACTTCTGTCTATGGGGTCACACGGAGTTGGACACAACTGAAGTGACGCAGCAGCAGCAGCAGCAGCTAGAGAGGAGAAGTCAATGCCTGGCTCCAAGGTGTCAAAGAACAGGCTGCCTCTCTTGTTAGGGGTTAATGCAGCTATGGGGTTTAAGCTGAAGCCAGTGCTCACTTAGCATTACAAAAATGTGAGGGCCCTTAAGAATTATGCTTAATCTACTCTGTCTCTGCTCTATAAATGGAGCAACAAAGATTGAGTGACAACACATCAGTTTACAACACGGTTTACAGAATATTTTAAGCTCACTGTTGAGACCTGCTGCTCAGGAAAAAAGAATCCTTTCAAAATATTACTGCTTATCAACAATGCACCTAGGCACTTAAGAGCTCTGATGGAGACATACAACGAGCTTAATGTTTTTATACCTGCTAACACAACATCCATTCTATAGCCTAAGGTTCAAAGAGTAATTTAGAGTTTAAAGTCTTAATACCTAAGAAATACATTTCATAAAGCTATAGCTTCCATACATAGTAATTCCTCTGATGGATCTGGGCAAAGTAAATTGAAAACTTTCTGGAAAACATACACTGTTCTAGATGCCATTAAGAACATTCTTGATTTCATGGGAAGAGGTCAAAATATCAACATTAACAGGGATTTGCCAGAAGCTGATTCCAACCCTCACGGATGACTTCAGGTGTTCAGGACTTCATGAAGGAAGTAACTGTCAGTGTGGTAGTGATAACAGCAGAACTACAATTAAGTGGAGTTGCAGCCTCATGAAAAAACTTTCATAAATGAGGGGTTGCTTCTTATGGATGAGCAAAGAAATGGTTTCTCAAGATGGAATCTACTCATGCTAAAGAATGCTGAAATGACAACAGAGGATTCAGAGTACGATATAAAATTAGTTGATAAAGCAATGCTGGGCTTGAGAGGATTGTTTCCAAATTTGAAAAATGTTCCCCTGTGGGTGAAATGCTATCCAACAGCATTGCATGAAAGGAAGGCTCAATCGATGTAGCAAACTTCACTATTGTCTTACTTTAAGAAACTTCCAAGTCACCTCAGGCTTCAGCAACTACCACTCTGATCAGTCAGCAGCCATCACCATTATTGAGGCAAGACCCTCCGCCAGCAAAATTTCACTGAAGGCTCAAATGATGGTTAGCATTTAAAAAAAAATTATAAAGTGTTTTTAATTAAGATTTTTAGAAGACACGATATTACTGCATACTTAATAGAGTACAGTATAGTGTACAGATAATTTTTATTTGTACTGGAAAACCAAGACATTTGTATCAGTCATCTGTTGCAGTAATTGCTTTATTGCAGCGGTCTTGAACCACACCCGCCATATCTTCAAGGTGTACCTATAATACAGAGCCTTGCCATTTTTGTCTTTAAACATTTTTTCAAGAATGTCTCCTTAGTCTCCATCTGCAAATGCTATCATGATCTTACAAGCTGATCGCTCAAACAGTCTTTTAACCAATTTTCCCAACCTCAACCTTTCTCCCTTCAAATCTGTGAGATGGAACTAAAAAAGAAACCTGGCCCTCTCATTCTTTTGTTTAAAATTCTTGCATGGTTTCTGTTGCCTGGAGGATGCAGTCTGTTTCTCCTTCTTTAATTTTTTCCTGCTCTGGGTCTTCGTCGCTGTGCACGGGCTTTCTCTAGTTGCAGGGAGCGGGGCTGTTGTCGAGTCGCGGTGCACGGGCTTCTCACTGCAGGGGCTTCTCTTGTGGAGCACAGGCTCTAGCTCAGTAGTTGCAGCGCATGAGTTTTGTTGCCCCACTGCATGGGGATCTTCCTGCACGAGGGATCCAACCTGTGTCCGCTGCATTAGTAGGTGGATGCCTAACCGGTGAACACCAAAGAAGTTTCTAGTCTAAGTTTCTTACTGTGCAAATCAAAGCTCTGCATATAGACCGTCCTCCCCTCTGATTGACCTCCACTCTCTGCTTCAGCAGCACTGAACACGTGTCGTGCAGTTTCTCTCTTTATGACTTTGCTCCCAACATCCTATCTGCTTTAGGTCTTTTCTTGTATTCATGCTTGAATCTTTCTCATCCTTTAAAACTCTCAGTTATCAACTCCTCCAAGAATGCTCGGTCCTCCCTACCAGGCAGAGTTGGATGCTCTTTCTCTGTGCCCCATATGCTTGTAATGCACTTGCTTTATAGGGACACTCTATCATCCGTGTGCTCATTTTCACCACTGTACTGCAAGCCCTTTGAGGACAGAGGATCTGTCTTAGCCTTTGAATTCTTGGCCTCTTACCAAGTACATGACTCATTAAGAACACTCAGCACATGTTTGTATAAAGAATGAACTAAAATGCCTTCTTTGGGTATATGAAATCCCTATGAAGTGAAAAGACCGAGAAGAGAGAAAACTGGAAGGAGCCTTTAGAAATTCCGACAAATTATGTTCTTTATTGTATTCTATTTCATCTGTCTGGTCTTCTTTTTATTTTTAGATCAAGGGCTATAGCTGATTTTGTGCTTTCTCAGAACCACTTCAAAAATGGATGGTATGGTTCTCAACACATATGCTGTGTGTTCAGTGACTCTTTGTGATTGACTGATAATCTTTGGGACACCGCTGAGATATTGCTCTGTGTCAAGACTGAGCAATGTATAAGAAAAATTGGTTCAGAGCAGAGATATAAATACTCAACATTATATGGCAAGGAATGTTATTGTGCTTTATAGAAAAACATATGAGAACATTTGTGAGAGCCAGAAAAATGAAAAGCGGGAAGATCTATCCCTTTAGTCTATTTATCTTATAATTTATCATCCATCTGTTATCTTCCTCATCCATCTCACTTTACCCATCATCTGTTTTCCCACCACTAAACATTGGATTGGTTTAATTCAGTGGCATATATTTTATTTCTGTGGCATAAGTTGGATGTATTTGTAAATAGGAGGGTGAACTGAATGCCAGCTGTAATTATTTACATAATCCTACTACTTATATAGAAGCCAAGGTCATTACCCGCTTCATGTCATAACTAAGTAGGTAGACAGCTCTTTACCTGGTGAAACAGGAGCATTTATGTCAGTCTTTTATACCTAGAATGGAAAAGACAATGGCACCCCACTCCAGTACTCTTGCCTGGAAAATCCCATGGACGGAGGAGCCTGGTAGGCTGCAGTCCATGGGGTCGCTACGAGTCGGACACGACTGAGCGACTTCACTTTCACTTTTCACTTTCATGCATTGGAGAAGGAAATGGCAACCCACTCCAGTGTTCTTGCCTGGAGAATCCCAGGGACGGGGAGCCTGGTGGCGTGCCGTCTATATGGGGTCGCACAGGGTTGGACACGACTGAAGTGACTTAGCAGCAGCAGCATATACCTAGAAAATCAGAGCTAAGTGCTTTCCATAAAATTGTTCCATGTAAAATTGGCATCAATTAATGCACCAAACTGTTCTTACTCCTAGATGGAAATGTCATTTAAGAAATATGAAGATATTACTTCATGGTACTAAGAGAAAAAGCTGGGCACCAGGAGGATTCTTATTCAGGCACAGATAGCTATTAAAACCTTACCTGAGGTGCCCTATAGCAGGGCCTCTTTCACTTCCTGTCTTATCTTTGACAGCCTGTCTTAATGCAGAGTCTTAAGGCCAGAGACAGGCTACAGCTCAGGAGGGGTGAGTACTGTGTCTATTGCTCTAGATTCTATAGTAAATACTTTCATCCATGAATCCCAACAGTCACTAGCTTTCTTTATCACCGTATATGTCTATGAGGCTCATGGCAGTTGACATTTGTCAATCAAGAAGGGTTCACTCTCCCCTCTTGCCACTCACAAGGCACTTAGAGCATTGAGGCAATACAATTCCATTGAATTGTATATTTGGCCACAATGGATGTTTCACATTTATCTGAGGAGCAGCAAGCTAGCATGAAATGAGGCATGGTTAGTTCCAGTTATACACTTCATGTTGTCAAAAGAGATAAAATTCCTTGCTAGACTATCTGAAGCTCTTAATAAAAATTCCTGGAGGCCTGTGAACTTCTCGCCAGCATATGTAAATTTAGGAGAAAGAAATAATCACAAATCTGTCATGTTTGAAGGGCTGATTGGGGTTTTGGGGGAACACTGGAAGAGCTACTAGCAGTGGTATAGTTCTTTTCTCAGAATAATGAATATATTTAATTTTCTCTGAATATTATCTATATTTCCATAAAAATATAATATATATGAAAGAAAGGAAAAGCTAATCTATAATGAAACCATGGATCTTGAACAACCTCTTGACACACATTTTAAGGAAAGTCTGGCAGATATAGGGAAATTTGGAACAAAATGAAAGAAAATACTAAAATTCACAATGACTGCAAAATGGTGAATATGATGTTCTCAATAAAGAAAATGATAGAGTTGGGGATCATAAAAACAGTAGTCCCTATCTTGGAAAGATAGGAGAAGAAAGAGCCAAAAGTGAGGTGGAGTGAAGGGCCCACTGCCTGAGGCCTATTTTCTTTTGCAGGAGAGCATGGAATTGGACCTGAAAGAACTCTTTGGACTTCTCTATCATCTTAACTCTTCATCGGGTTTAAACAGAGAGGTGGCCTGATCGGCATCAAATGATATTCTAGAGGAAACAAAAAGAAGATAAGCATTGATGAAAGAACAGTAGGCCATCTGACAAGACACAGTTTCTGGAGGAAGTAGTAAATTTCATGGCTGAGAGATGAAGGATGTCATCTAAAGCCAAGAACTGACCAGCTCTGTGCAGAGGACAGAACAGACTTGTAACTTAGAGACAAATGTTTATACATTAGCTGTGTGTTGCCCCGAGGCATTTATCATTTCCATTGTTTTCATGCTTCCAACACTCCACAGGCAGTTGAAGATAGAACCAGAGAAACAAAATAAACAAGTGGTATTTAGTTCTCCAGCTGGAGACATCGAAGAATGATTCTAAAGACATGTTCTTTAAAGAAGAGGCAAGTCAATGAGGTTCACCCACACTATCTTTCTGCACATTATAAATCAGATGCTATGGCCTGTATTTAAGGATGATTAATAAATACAAAAGATCTGGAATGCCTAAAATGGCATACAAACAAATGCAGAAATGGCTTTGCATTTCATTCAAAAGACTATGAAGATTGAATTTTAGAAGAACTTAGGAGAGAAAAGATTGTTAAAAAATTATCTGCATTGTCAAGGAAATTAAAGTGAGTATGGAATTTCTATGTAACAAGGGATTATATAAAATGGTATAGCAGGCAAATTCAGGGGAAGACATTAAAAACAAACATAAAATATGAACATACTTTAAAACCACATTAGAATAAATTAGAACTGGTAGAGTGAATATTAAAAAAAAAAGAACAGTAAATACTAAAAAACAAAAAAGTCATATAGGAGGTAGGGAAGGTAAGATCATACACACTGCAAAAATTTTTCTTTAAATAAAACTGATTAGAGATAAAATGATAACACACATATGTCAGAATGGCTATGTAAATACCTGTGCAATATATGGATAATTAACGCATAGTTAAGATTTCTTAGGAAGAGAAATCAACAATGAGATTATAAAAAAAATTAAGGAAATATAGACAAAAACTTTCTTTAAATAAAGGGAGATTTAAATATGCATATTTATATCACTTTCTGGGCTTCCTAGATGGCGCTAGTAGTAAAGAACCTGTCTGCTAGTATGGGAGACTTAAGACACCTGGGTTCGATCCCTGGGTTGGGAAGATCCCCTGGAGAGGGCATAGCCACCCACTGCAGTATTCTTGCCTGGAGAATTCAGAGGACCCTGGCAGGCTACAGACCATAGGGTCACAAGAGTTAGACATGACTGAAATGACTTTTTGTTGTTGTTCGGTTGCTCATTCATGTTCAACTCTTTGCGACCTCATGGACTGCAGCACTCCAGCCTTCCCTGTCTTTCACCATCTCCTGGAGCTTGCTCAGACTCATGTCCATCAAGTTGGTGATGCCATCCAACCACCTTGTCCTCTGTCATCCCCTTGTCCTGCCTTCAATCTTTCCCAGCATCAGAGTCTTTTCAAATGATTCAGCTCTTCACATCAGGTGGCCAAAGTATTGGAGCTTCAGCATCAGTCTTTCCAATGACTATCCAGGGTTGATTTTCTTTAGGATTGACTGGTTTGATTTCCTTGCTCTCCAAGGGACTCTCAAGAGTCTTCAACACCATAGTTCAAAGGCATACATTCTTCGTGCCCTGCCTTCTTTATGGTCCAACTCTCACATTCATTCATGACTACTGGAAAAACCATAGTTTTCACTATTCAGACCTTTGTTGGCAAAGTGATGTCTCTGCTTTTTAATATGCTGTCTACTTTTGTCATAGCTTTTCTCCCAAGAAGCAAAAGCCTTTTAATTTTGTGACTGTAGTCACCATCTGCGGTAATTTTTGAGCCCAAGAAAATTTTATCTACATCATTATCTATTGATGTAAAAGAAATTAGTCCAACTCTTAAAGACTTAAAACAATGGCAACTTAAAAAAAAATACACTCTTGTTTTCCTGAGTGTTTCTGACTGAGGACTCTCAGAGGTAGCTAGAGCTAGAACAGCTGAGGCTGAGCAGTCCTCTCTCTTTATGGAGATTATGGCCTACCCCTGGGGTCTCACGGTTATCTTGTTTAAGATTCTACAGAGCATCACGACCTCAGGACACTTGGACTGCTTATCCTGTGGCTGAAGACTTCCAAGAGATAATGCTTTTAAGAGAATGAGGCAGAAGTACAGAGCATTTTCATCACCTACTCTTAAAAGTCACTTGGAGTCACATCTAGTCACAAACCTGACGACATTTCAGATAAAGGACCATACACTTCATCTCTGTATAAGTGATGGTGTCACATTTTAGGAAGGGCATGTGGGTTGGAGGATATTGTTATGGTGATTTTGAAAACGTAATGTCACCCATATTGAAAAGGGTTGCTATGAATGTAGTTAAGACAAGGAAAAATTAATAGAGAGTAATGGTCAGAGACAGAGTGAAGCTTCAGATTGAGGAAAGAACACTATAATCATTCTGGAAGAACAAATAATCACATGCAAAGGGAAATTCAGGATGGGCTGTGATTTCTACACAGTATTGTTCAAGGACAGGAGATGATGGAGCATTCTTTAGAGTTAGGAGAAAAGACTTTTGTCCCAATAACTTATATCTGGTCTACATATACAAGTGTTGTGTATAAAAATGACAGGAAGAAATGTTTAAATATGTAAACCTTCAAAGTACATTTCATCTATTAACCATTATGAAAGATCTTCCTGAAGACCAAACCTAGCCACATTAAAAATAGAAGAATGAAAATTCAAAATAAAGAAATCATGAATAGGTTGTTTTGTTTGAACGTTAAAGTATAAAAATCAGCATTTCCCCCTTATCTCCTAGATTTTATCCAAAAGCACCAAGGAGAACAATGAAGGAAACAGAGAAACACCATGTCTGGTGAAATTGGAAGACAACTAATGTCCAAGGTCATGGGGTATAAAGAATAGCAATAAATAAAAAGCATGGGAGGCAACTTTTGGAGACCATGAATATGTTTGTAGTATAGATTGTAGCGATAGTTTCACAGATGTATCCTTATCTACAGGCTCATTAAGTTGTATATTTTAAATATGTACAACTTTTTGTTCTTATGGTTGTACATCAATAAAATAGTTTAAAAAATATCTGGAAGAGTGGTTTAGAACAGAAATCATGCAGTGGGACGAGCAGAAAGATGTCAATAAATGATGATAGATTAGAAAAGAACTTTGGATCAGAAAAAGAGCCAGCAAAAAATACAGAATCAAAAATGAAGTTCATGCAAGGTGATAAGCCCAAATTCCTTATTTTCAGCGTTAGATAGAGTGATGCATCTGGTGTTGGTTTTATTTGACTCAATGTGGTCCCAGGAAGCAGAGGAATTGGGACTAAATGAGCAATCCTATGGACAATCCATATGTGCAGGTGATATTGCTTCTGCTGAAGCAGAAAAGAGATTGAATTGAGAAGAGGTCCAGTGATGCCTGTCTTCATTGCAGGGGGAAAATCACACCCAGAATCCTTGATCACAAGAATTCATGCTTGTCCTGAATACTATTGCTTTCTGTCTGATATATACTCCTGGCTAATGGTTGATGCAGGAAAAACGCAACTTTTTCAATGATAGAATTAACATAAGAAAGCAACAGCACAGAATCTGTTCAAAGACAGACTTGGAAAAGAGGAAGGAAATTCATCACTATAATATTAAAAAGATATCAGTAAATTTGTACTCCTATCAAGGGTACAAAGCAAAAATGCAAAAGCTCTGGAAAGATATGTTGAGATAATAAAAATTATCAAGTAACTTAGATCAGGGAAATATAGAAAAAACACAAAAATATTAAGCATATTAAGCTGAACTTAAGAAAATTCATTTAAGAATAGACTTCTGAAAACAAAGGCTACAATGGAAAAAGTAAATGAAATTATGTAGAAAAGTATATTAATATGAGAATTATACAATTAAGGAAAAAATGATATTTAAAATGTGACTGATTTGGAAGTTGTATGTATAGTTGGAATCCTCTACAAAGAAATGAAAACAATGAAACAGAAGGAATATATGCTGCTGCTGCTGCGTCACTTCAGTCGTGTCCGACTCTGTGTGACCCCATAGACGGAAGCCCACCAGGGTCCCCCGTCCAAGGATATGTTAATAACTATTTGAAATAAAATTAAATGAACTTGCAAATTGAAAGGTACTATTGTGTTGTTCCCAGAAGAAAATGATGGTTAACAATAGACATATTTTAGGACAGTTATTTGTCTTTTAATGTACAAAAATAATTCATCTAGAAAGCCAGATGAGACTATAAAGCAACTTATTATGTCAGTTAGTTAAGCATATACTTTTCCTCAGCAGTCTTTTATGCAAGTAGTCAACAGAACAATATTTATAAAATGATACAGAAAAGAGAACGCACCCAAGGATTTTATGTCTAACCCACTGTCATGCAACTATTAGGGCAATCAACACAATTTTTAGTGTTTTAAATACTTTTTACTTACTGCCCTAAATTTTATTTTAGAAAAAAAAAATTACTAGAATAGTTTGACAAACACTTGTATATATCCTCCCCTTGAATTCAACAACTTGTATCTTTTTTTGGTATATTTCTACAGCCTTAATGTCTCCCCTCCTTCTTTATTTGAAAGTAACTTTAAGACTTCAAGTCACTTCATCCCTAATTACTTAAACATTCATTTTCCAAGAACAAGGGTAATTTCTTGTGTAACATTATGCTGTTATCACACCTAAGAAGTAAAAAAATGATTCCATAATTTCATTTAATATCCACCCCTTTTAAATTTTTAAAAAATTAATTTATTTTAATTGAAAGATAATTACTGTACAATATTGTGGTGGTTTTTGCCATACGTCAACATGAATCAGCCATGGGTGCACACGTATCCCCCCATCCTGAACCCCCTCCCACTCCCTCCCCACCCCATCCCTCTGGGTTGTCCCAGAGCACTGGCTTTGAGTGCTCTGCTTCATGCATCTAACTTACACTGGTCATCCGTTTTACATATGGTAACAAACATATTTCAGGGCTATTCTCTCAAATCATCCCACCCTCACCTTCTCCCACACAGTCCAAAAGTCTGTTCTTTACTTCTGTGTCTCTCTTGCTGCCTTGCATATAGGATTGTCATTACCATCTTTCTAAATTCCACATTTATGTGTTAATAAACAGTATTGGTGTTTCTCTTTCTGACTTACTTCACCCTGTATAGTAGGCTCCAGTTTCATCCACCTCATTATAACTGGCTCAAATGTATTCCTTTTTATAGCTAAGTAATATTCCATTGTGTATATAGTCCATGTTAAAATTTTATAAATTATCATAATTTATTTATTTGACAGTTTGGTTTTTTAAGGAACTGGGATCCAACTTAGGCTGATGCTGTGTTACTAGTGATTTTGTTTGTTTTTAGTTTCTCTTAGTGAGAAAATACCCTTGACTTAGGTTTTTTCCATTACATTCACTTTTTGAAAAATTGAGAACAATGACATAACATATTTTTCCAACTCTGCATTTATATGATTGTTTTCTCTTTATGGTATTTAACCTGCTCCTTTATCACTCCTATTTTTTATAAACTGGAAATTAGATTTAGAGGCTTGACAAGAAGTTTTTAAGTTGCACAAATGTGGGGACTATTTTCCCATGAATTCTTTTTGAGGAGTGTACTGAAAGAAAACTTTAGTTTTTCAAGATGTGACTGGAAATTTTTCAAAAAAGAAAAAAAAATCAGTAATGATTGCTGGATTTATTTTAGTATTACTTACAGTGGAGACTAGGGCTTCCCTGGTAGTTTAACGGTAAAGAATCTGCCTGCAATGCAGGAGACCTGGGTTCGATCCCTGCGTCGGGAAGATCCCCTGAGAAGGGTATGGCAACCCACTCTAGTATTCTTGCCTAGAGAATCCCTTGGACAGAAGAGCCTGGCAGGCTTCAGTCCATAAGGGTCGCACAGAGTCAGATACGACTGAAGCAAGTAAGGAGTAGCAGCACGGCAGAGGCTAAGGCAGTGTAAGAGAATGACCCCACATTCACTGCTTTAAGTTGGATAAGTTTTGTTGTTCTGTCTTCATGAAGTGATCCAGGGATGAGTAGTCCAGAGCTGATGCCGAAGCTGTACTCTAGGGGATCTAAGTCTGCACATCATATTTCTTCACCATCTCCCTGGCTAACTACAGATTTCATCTGCATGGCTTACACTGACTTATCCCCAGTCCATGCTTCTAGGGGAACACGGATGTCAAGAGCAAACAGCTTCTTCTTTAAGGAAATATCCTGGAAAGAGAACACATTGCTTTAGTTCAACTCGGTTGGCTTGAACTTAATCAAAAAGACTCACTTAAGTAGATGGGAGGCTGAGAAATTTAGCCTACTGTTTGGTGACTATGAGCCCAGCTAAAATGAAATGGAAAATGATGACATTACCGTGGGACCACTAGCAGTCCTTACTATAATTTGAATGTATTAGTGACATTAAAAAGCATGAAGATGGGGAGACTGTAGAATATGAAAGTTAAATGCACTGGCAATGTACAAATTTAGAATTAAAAGGGAAGAGAAGTAATACATACTATCAAACAAAATGGAGTATTATCAGTATCAGATAAGGTTATACACCAAGTTAGAAGCATAAACAATGGATATATTAAAAACATTAAAAGAAGACAGTTAAATGTTTGAGAGTAACAAAATCAGAAAATATAGCATAAGCTAAATTAAACAATTATAATCTTATCAGCAAATGTAAATAACTAGGCATATCAAAGAAGACTTTCAGATTAGACACAAAGCAAAAGCATGTACCATGTTGTTTATAAGAGAATTGACTTCCCAAGTAATTTAGAAAGTTTGAAAAATATATAGGGATAGATATGTTGAGCAAATGCAAAAAAAAATGTTATGATCTTGCTTTCATTCAAGTTTGAATTAAAGAATTAAGACCAAAAGAGTGTGCTAAGTTGGGCAGTCAATGGTGAAGAAGATCTAATATTATAAATGTCTATGAATAAACACACCTAACATTATGCACAAATTAGAAATTACAGGAGATAGAGAAATGAACATATTAGCAGTAAAATATAAACTTATAGATTTTAGTCTGTGACATGTAAACAAAAATCATGTGAAGATATCAAGGACTCAAATGGTATAATTAATAAAATATACTTGAAATGTATCAAATTTTGTATGTATTAATAAAATCTTATATCCCTTTACCTATTCTTGAAGCAGTCATAAAAATAGGCCATGCATAGATATCAAGGAAAATCCTAAGAAATTAAAAAGTGTCAGTTTATGAAAATAATGAAACATTGCAAATTATAAAGTGATAGGAATACATCTCAAAATCAATTAAATATGCAGGAAGTCACTACTTTTTATAAATTAAGCAAATACATCTACAAAACAATAAAAATATTCTTTCATTGATTTTTGGTTTATGAGAAAACCTAATTCTCAACTGCAAAACACCTGGGATATTATAAAAATGGTAACACTACTAATTAGAAACTTAGCAATATTTTAAAGGAGATCTTAGAGAAAATTGTATATCCTTAAATACTTGTATTAGTAAGCAAACTATAATAAAAATTCAGGATTTAACTGAAAAAGTAGGAAAAGAACAATAAAAAAATGTTTAGGATATCATTCATGATGTTAGTAAAGATGAAAGTGGAAATCAATATTTAGAATACATGGAAAACTGGATCCAAGGAATAGATCCGAAGTGTGTTCATTGAAAGAAAAAGTAAAGCAGATAAACTGCTAATCTGAGAAAAAAATTGGAAGGAGACACAAATACGTAAGATAGAAATGAGAACCACAAATACAGAGAAAACAAAACTGCTTGTTCTAGACTATATGTTTAATTCTACTCAGAGATTAAAAAGAATTGCCAAGCTAATTTTTGTAGGACTGGAAAAGACTCTGATGCTGGGAGGGATTGGGGGCAGGAGGAGAAGGGGACGACAGAGAATGAGATGGCTGGATGGCATCACCGACTCTGTGGACATGAGTTTGAGTGAACTCCGGGAGTTGGTGATGGACAGGGAGGCCTGGCGTGCTGTGATTCATGGGGTCGCGGAGAGTCGGACACGACTGAGAGACTGAACTGAACTAAACTGAACTTTAGAAGTAGAAAAACAAAAACATATGTAAAGACAAATTATCACTGAAGACATTGAGAAAGATGTCAAAGCATGATCACCCAGTGTAACACTAAGCTTATGCAGTTTCAAGGGAGAATTCAGCCAAACCCTTATAATCAATATCTCCAGGGCTATTTGAGCAATACCAAGACACAGAAAATTCTCTTATGAAGTAAATATATTAATTGAAAGAATAAAGAATCAAACTGCCAACAGATTATTTCATGAATATCAAAAAATTGATCATGAAGTTTATTGAGAGAGGCAAAGACCCAGAATAGCCAGCACAATATTGAAGAACAAAGTTGGAGTTCTGACTTAAAACTTATTATACAGCTGTAGTAATCAAGAAAATAGTGGCGTTAATAAAAGAATAGACAAATAGATTGATGAGAGAGAATAGAGAACACAGAAACGGACCCACATAAAGATAGCAACTGACGTTTCACAAAGGAGCAAAGGCAACTCGGTGAAGCAAATGTAGTCTTTTCAACGAATGGTCTGGAACAACTGGACATCCATATGCAAAAAAGACAAAAAATAATCTAGATATATTTATATCCTTCATAAAAATTAAGTCAAAATGGATCATAGACTTAACTGTAAAACACGAAAATATAAAAATGCTGTAAGATAGCATAGAAAACCTAGATGACCTTGGGTATGGTGATGATGGTGAGAACTTTTTAGATACAACACAAAGGCATTATACATGAATAAATGATAAGCTGGACTTTATTAAACTTAAGAATGTCTGTTCTGCAAAAGACAATGTCAAAAGAATGAGAAGACAAGCACAGACTGGGAGAAAATATTTGCAAATGACAAACTGATAAAGAACTGCTATTAAAAATATACAAAAAACTTTTAAAACTCAAAATAAGAAAGCAGTAAATAATAACCTGATTAAAAAAAATGGACCAAAGACCTTAACAGACACTTCACCAGAGAAGATATACAGATAGCAAAGAAACATATGAAAAGATGCTTGACATAGTATGTGTCATCAAGGAAATGCAAATATAAAGGAGATACCACTATATACCTACCTACTGAAGTCTCGGACACAGACAAAACCAAATATTGGCTGGGAGATAGCGTAGGGACAGTAGTAGGAATGCAAAATAGTGAAATCACTTTTGAAGACAGTTTGACAGTTTCTTACAAAATGATACATAATTCTTCCATATGATCCAACAGTTGTTTTCCATGGTATTTACCCAAAGAAGCTAAAAATGTATATACATACATAAACCTGCACACAGATAGCAGTTTTATTCATATTGCCCAAACTTGGAAGCAACCTTGACATGCTTAGTAACTGAATGAATATATAAATTGTGATTCATGCAGGCAGTGAAATGTTGTCGTTTTGGTCGCTAAGTCATATCTGACTGTTTTGCAACCCTATGGACTGTAGCCTGCCATCCTCCTCAGTCCATGGGACTTCCCAGGCAAGAATTTTAGGGTGGATTGACATTTCCTTCTCCAGGGCATCTTCCTGACCCAGGGATCGAACCCTGAGTCTTCTTCATTGGCAGGTGAATTCTTTACCACTGAGGACCTCCATCAGGGAAGTCCAAACCAGGGAAGCTAAAAAACATGAGCTGTCAAGCCATGGAAAGACATGGAGGAAACATAAATGCATATTACTAAGTGAAATAAGCCAATATTGAAAGTCTGCATACTTGTATGACTCCAACTGTATGACATTCTGGAAAGGGCAAAACTATGGAGACAATAAAAAAGTCAATGGGTGCCAGTGGTGTGGGGGATAGATATGAATGGAGAGAAAAAAGATTTTTAGGACACTGAAACTTCTCTGTATGATATTATAATGATAGATACAAGTGATTAAGAAAGTCGTGTCCGATTCTTTGTGACCCCATGGACTATAGAGTCCATGGAATTCTCCAGGCCAGAGTACTGGAATGGGTAGCCATTTCCTTCTCCAGGGGATCTTCCTAACCGAGGGATTGAACCCAGGTCTTCCACATTGCAGGCAGATTCTTTACCAGTTGAGCCACCAGGAAAGCCCAGGAATACTGGAGCGGGTAACCTATCCTTTCTCCAGCGGATCTTCCCGACCCAAGCATCAAACAGGGGTCTTCTGTGTTGCAGGCAGATTCTTTACCAGCTGAGCTATGAGAGGATGATAGGTATGGGTAATAGGCATTTGTCCAAAACCATAAAACGTGCAAAAACAAGGGTAAACCTTGAGGTAAACTATGGGCTTTGGGTGATTATGATGTGTCAATGTAGATTCATCCTTGGAAAAAAAAAGTGCCATTCTGGTGAGTGATGTTGATGATGGGGAAGCTATGTATGTGTGAGAGCAGGGTTATATAAGTCTCAATCATTTCCTTTTGATTTTGCTGTGAACCTAAAATTACTCTTAAAGTGTCTCTTTTTTTTAAGCAAAGAAGAATAGCAAAAAGAAAAACACACAAACCAAGGAAGTTTTATATAAAAAAACTACAAACCCATCTCACTATGAATAGGGAAGTAAAATTCCAAAGTATTCAGCAGTTGGTATAAGACCATCACACCTTTGCAAAGTGCTATTAATTCAAGAAATGAAAGAACAATTCAATAATGACTAAAATTAATCATAGTTATTGATTAAAGAAGAAGCCTCCTACCATAATTTCCATGCTGAAAAAGTATTTTTCCAGATTATATGTCTATTCCTGATATGAATGCTTAAAAATAAAGTCAGAATTGATGAATGCTACCTCAACATGGTAAAATAAGCATCTCAGACAAAAGGTTGAACCAATTTTTGTTGATAAAACTTTAGAAGCATTCTCATCTATATCAGCAGCAAGCACATATTTGATTATTACCACTATTAATTGTGTAGACACTAACCAACATATTTAGATAAAAGAAAGAAGCTACAAACTTAGGTAAAAAGAGGTTATTACTATGCACAGATGGAAAAGGTCAGTCTTCATTCCAATCCCAAATAAAGGCACTGCCAAAGAATGCTCAAACTACCGCACGATTGCACTCATCTCACACGCTAGTAAAGTCATGCTCAAAATTCTCCAAGCCAGGCTTCAGCAATATGTGAACCGTGAACTCCCAGATGTTCAAGCAGGTTTTAGAAAAGGCAGAGGCACCAGAGATCAAATTGCCAACATCCGATGGATCATGGAGAAAGCAAGAGAGCTCCAAAAAAACATCTATTTCTGCTTCATTGACTATGCCAAAGCCTTTGACTGTGTGGATCACAATAAACTGTGGAACATTCTGAAAGAGATGGGAATCCCAGACCACCTGACCTGCCTCTTCAGAAACCTGTATGCAGGTCAGGAAGCAACAGTCAGAACTGGACATGGAACAACAGACTGGTTCCAAATAGGAAAAGGAGTATGTCAAGGCTGTATATTATCACCTTGCTTATTGAACTTCTATGCAGAGTACATCAGGAGGAACACTGGGCTGGAAGAAGCACAAGCTGGAATCAAGATTGCTGGGAGAAATATCAATAACCTCAGATAGGCAGATGACACCACCCTTATGGCAGAAAGTGAAGAGGAACTCAAAAGCCTCTTGATGAAAGTGAAAGAGGAGAGTGAAAAGGTTGGCTTGAAGCTCAACATTCAGAAAGCAAAGATCATGGCATCTGATCCCATCACTTCATGGGAAATAGATGGGGAAACAGTGGAAACAGTGTCAGACTTTATTTTTTTGGGCTCCAAAATCACTGCAGATGCTGATTGCAGCCATGAAATTAAAAGACGCTTACTCCTTGGAAGAAAAGTTATGACCAACCTTAATAGTATATTAAAAAGCAGAGACGTTACTTTGCCAACAAAGGTCCATCTAGTCAAGGCTATGGTTTTTCCAGTGGTCATGTATGGATGTGAGAGTTGGACTGTGAAGAAAGCTGATCGCCGAAGAATTGATGCTTTTGAACTGTGGTGTTGGAGAAGACTCTTGAGAGTCCCTTGGACTGCAAGGAGATCCAACCAGTCCATTCTAAAGGAGATCAATCCTGGGTGTTCATTGGAAGGACTGATGCTAAGGCTGAAGCTGCAATACTTTGGCCACCTCATGCGACGCGTTGACTCACTGGAAAAGACTCTGATGCTGGGAAGGTTTAGGGGGCAGGAGGAGAAGGGGACAGCCGAGAATGAGATGGCTGGATGGTATCACCGACTCTGTGGACATGAATTTGAGTGAACTCCGGGAGTTGGTGATGGACAGGGAGGCCTGGCGTGCTGTGATTCATGGGGTCGCAAAGAGTCAGACACGACTGAGAGACTGAACTGAACTGAACTATGCGCAGATGATGCGATTATATTTTTGGAAACTTTAAAATTTTCAGCTAAAACTGCTACTTCAGTGTGGAATTCAGTAAGGTGGTGAGGTACAAAATTAATATACATAGCCTCCACTGACACAAAGAATAAGTTACATGATATAATGCAATAAAAGATCTCATTTATATTAGCAACAGTAAAAGACAGAATGCCTAGTATATTAGCTTTTTATGGTGGCTGTAACAAATTAGTGTTTTAAACCTAGTCACAAACTTAGTGATTAAAACAACACAAATTTATTGTCTCATACTTCTGGATGTCAGATGTCTCACTCAGAACCATGATGTTTCTAAGTGATGAGCTAAAATCAGGTCAGTCATATTGCATTCCTTTTGGTTACTCTAGGGGAAACCGCATTCCTTGCCCTTTACAGCTTCTAGAGGCAACCCAGATTTCTTGGCTGAGAACCTTTTTCTTTCACCTCCAAAACCTCTTCAGGCCAATTCTTTTTGCACTGCTAGCTCTCTTTGTACCTTCTCCTCTGCCTCCTCCTTTCCTTTATAAAGTAACTTTGTGATTACATTGGGTCCACCTGAGTAATCCTGATAATCTCCACATTTCAAGGGCAGGTGATTAGCAATCATGATTTCATCTGCAACTTTTCTTCCCCTTTGCCATGTAACTCATATAGTCACAGTTTCTGAGCATTAGAATGTAGACATCTTTGGGGCAGGAAGAGGCATTATGCTTCCTACCATATCTAGTAATAAAATTAACCAAAAAAAGTGCAAAGTTTATTATAAGAAAACTTTGAGATGCTTTGCTGCTGCTAAGTCACTTCAGTCGTGTCCGACTCTGTGCAACCCCATAGACGACAGCCAACCAGGCTCCCCCGTCCCCGGGATTCTCCAGGCAAGAACACTGGAGTGGGTTGCCATTTCCTTCTCCAACGTGTGAAAGTGAAAAGTGAAAGTGAAGTCGCTCAGTCGTGTCCGACTCTTTTGCAACCCCATGGATGTGGCCTACCAGGCTCCTCTGTCCATGGGATTTTCCAGGCAAGAATACTGGAGTGGATTGCCATTCCCTTCTCCAGAGGATATTCCTGACCCAGGAATCGAACTTGAGTCTCTTTTATCGCAGGCAGATTCTTTACTATCTGAGCTACAGGGAAAATCCACTGTTTTCTTGGTTAAAGAGAAACAGTGTGTACTTTAATGGGAATAAACATTATAAAGTTATCAGTTCAGTTCAGTCGCTCAGTCGTGTCTGATTCTTTGCGACCCCATGAATGACAGCACGCCAGGCCTCCCTGTCCATCACCAACTCCCGGAGTTCACTCAAACTCATGTCCACAGAGTCAGTGATGCTATCCAGGCATCTCATTCTCTGATGTCCCCTTCTCCTCCTGCCCCTAACCTTTCCCAGCATCAGAGTCTTTTCCAGTGAGTCAACTCATCGCATGAGGTGGCCAAAGTATTGCAGTTTCAGCTTTAGCATCAGTTCTTCCAATGAACACCCAGGACTGATCTCCTTTAGAATGGACTGGTTGGCTCTCCTTGCAGTCCAAGGGACTCTCAAGAGTCTTCTCCAACACCACAGTTCAAAAGCATCAATTCTTCAGTGATCAACTTTCTTCACAGTCCAACTCTCACATCCATACATGACCACGGGAAAAACCATAGCCTTGACTAGACGGACCCTTGTTGGAAAAGTAACGTCTCTGTTTTTTAATATACTATCAAGGTTGGTCATAACTTTTCTTCCAAGGAGTAAGCGTCTTTTAATTTCATGGCTGCAATCAGCATCTGCAGTGATTTTGGAGCCCAAAAAAATAAAGTCTGACACTATTTCCACTGTTTCCCCATCTATTTCCCATGAAGTGATGGGATCAGATGCGATGATCTTTGCTTTCTGAATGTTGAGCTTCAAGCCAACCTTTTCACTCTCCTCTTTCACTTTCATCAAGAGGCTTTTGAGTTCCTCTTCACTTTCTGCCATAAGGGTGGTGTCATCTGCATATCTGAGGTTATTGATATTTCTCCCAGCAATCTTGATTCCAGCTTGTGCTTCTTCCAGCCCAGTGTTCCTCCTGATGTACTCTGCATAGAAGTTCAATAAGCAAGGTGACAATATACAGCCTTGACGTACTCCTTTTCCTATTTGGAACCAGTCTGTTGTTCCATGTCCAGTTCTGACTGTTGCTTCCTGACCTGCATACAGGTTTCTGAAGAGGCAGGTCAGGTGGTCTGGGATTCCCATCTCTTTCAGAATTTTCCACAGTTTATTGTGATCCACACAGTCAAAGGCTTTGGCATAGTCAATGAAGCAGAAATAGATGTTTTTCTGGAACTCTCTTGCTTTCTCCATGATCCATTGGATGTTGGCAATTTGATCTCTAGTACCTCTGCCTTTTCTAAAACCTGCTTGAACATCTGGGAGTTCACAGTTCACATATTGCTGAAGCCTGGCTTGGAGAATTTTGAGCATGAAAAGTTATCAGTTACTGCTAAATTAACTTTTACATTCAACGTGTCATAATAAGAAACTAACTGACTCAATAATTTTAGAAAGAGACAGATAATTCTTAAAATACATAAAAAAAAACTAGAAAGAATAAATAGGAAAATTCTGGAAAGGAAGAGTAAGGAGGTGTTATCAGATGTAGGTTCAGTGATTCAAACAGTGTCACATTACTCATAAATAAATAAACACCTCAATGGAATCACATTAAAAAGTCCAGAAACAGGTCCTAATCAAATAAGAATTTACTAAATTATAAAAATCACAACTTGGTGAAAAAAATTATATCTTAAAACCAAATATGTTGGGACTCTTGGTAGACATCTAGGTTGAAAAGTTTTCTTCCATGTGTCTTATTTTATACCAGAGTAACTTCCAAATGAACAAAAATGTAAAGCTAGAAATAAAACCATGAAATTACTATAAGAATTTATGAATAAAAGTTATAAGAACAAGAAAGATCATTCTATGACAGAAAAACCAGAATCAATAAGAGAAATGATTAAAATTTTCTACTACTTAATCAATAAAAACAGCAATCAAAAAAGGCCTAAATTCATCACAACTAAATTAAAAATTCAGATGGGGTAAAACTATTTGTAACTCATAAACAGTAGTCTAATTTCCCTCACATATAAAGCATTCCTCCAAATTGAAAAGTAAAGAACAATAAACAATATTAAAAATTCAAAATACTATGAAAAGATAGCAAAGAAAAAGGAAAGACAATTTGGATTTTAGGTACGTGGAAATACCCTTAAACAAACTCAAAGAGAAAAATGAGTAAATCTATATTGAGATACCACTTGTCACCTTTTAGGTCATCCACAATGCAAGAAGTTAATAGACTCTGCTGTGCGTGAGGGTGAAGAGAAAAGCCACATCCATTTATTGCCTGTAAGAATGTAAATTGGTACAGTCCTGTTGTGGGGGAGGTATTGTCTACTAAAATTATACATCAGAAACTTTAGCATCCAACAGTCCAACACCTACAATGTATCCAGTAATGTACAAACTAAAAACATTAGTAACTGCAGCAATCCTTTTCTCTTTTAATTGGAGGATAATAGCTTTGCAATATCCTGCTGGTTTCTGCCATACATCAACATTACTCAGCCACAGGTATACCTATGTCACCTCCCTCCTGAAACCCCCACCCATCTCCCACCCATCTCCCACCCCTCTAAGTTGTCACAGAGCACTGTGTTGAGCTCGTTGTGTCACACAGCCAATTTCCTCTTGCTATCTGTTTTGTACATGGTAATGTATATGTTTGGAGAAGAAAATGGCAACCCACTCCAGTACTCTTGCCTGGAGAATTCCGTGGACAGGGGAGCCTGGTGGACTCTGTCCATGGGGTCGCACAGAGTCAGACACGACTGAAGCGACTTAGCAGCAGCAGCAGCAGCAGCAGCAGCAGCAATGTGTGTGTTTCCATGCTATTCTCTCAGTTCACCCCACACTGTCCTTCCGACACTGTGTCCACAAGTCTGTTCTCTGGGTCTGTGTTATCACTGTTGCCCTGCCCGCAGCAATCTCTATTTTTAATACCAAAATATTTCATGAAACCTAAACAGTTCTCAGTGGGGGGCTAGTTATATAAATTATGGTACACCAGACAATGGATATTATTTAGCTATACAACATAGTCATAAAAGTATTTATAGAGAGTATAGAAAGATCTCCATGACATATTTTTAAAAGAAAAATAGACTAATATGTACAACACTGAGTTGTGTGAAAAGAGAAAACAAAGAATGTACTTATAATAGCCAAGACTTACAAAACAGTTTTTATCCATTTTAGTTAAGGCCACTCTTTAAGGCAGGTACTGTCACTCCTTTTTTTACATCGTAAGCAACACATCTCCATTATTTCCTGTTTCATCTTCAGTATCTACCACAGAACTTGACACAGAGAAAGCTCACTCAATATTCGGACAAGAAATGAATAAAGCATTTCCTATTTAAAGATGAAAAAACTAAAGCTCAAATAGGCTAAACAGCTGGAACCATGTCATACAAGCCATGTCATAAGTAGAAGAGTCTCATTTCTGGTTAAACTGTCTTTCTGATTATATGAGTATATGTATACCATATGCATACATGCCCCTCACTCAAGCACACAGGCTCATCCCATTAGTTATCTGTGAAGACAGGAACTGGCTAGAGGGAGTTGGGGATTTGAATATATTAGCATATTTCAAAAAATGTATGTGAAAACACAACTCACGAATATGAATGCTGACAAATAAAACACCAGAGATGAGCACAAAAATTCCTTTAAAATAGAAATAATACAAATGAATTATGAAGTAAACGTGGTTAATATTGTTACACAAAGGACAATTCTTGAATTGTATCTTAAGATAGTTATGATTTGAAAATAACAGGTTGAAAGGAAACCTCAAATATAACTACAAAAGCTAGGGTGGAAAATTATAAGGAAGAGAAGCAGTGACTTACTCTAGTTTCTCAGTTTCTCTTAGATGGTATAGTAGCCTCTCTATAGATTTTCTGAAGATGGTACATTGATACATAGGAACGTAACTATTTTATTTAAATTATAAACATAATCTCTAATAGTATTAAAAACAATTTTCACTCCTGTGAGCAATGGAAACAAAGCAGAACAAAAAATACCAGTGGAAGGAATATTATATGAACAGTAAATGCACAATAAACCCATATGATCTCATAAATAAATTCCAAATTATGTTAGCAAGTTTTCCAAAATAACTCAGAAATTTGAAATAATGGTCTAAGATATAATCAGCATGTGTAAACCAAAAGGGAATATCAAGGTTAACCAAAATATAATTTTAGAAATCAAAATTATTAAATGGGACCATGGTACCTTTAAAATTGTGATAAGTTCTCAATGAGCCTTTCTATTCCACTGACACATCAGAATACCTGAAATGAGAAACAGATGGAAGAGCAAGAGGACAGAGAGAATTTAAGAGATAATTTTTTGTCCTTGAAATATCATATATATATATTTACACATGTGCTATTGAACTGTGGTACTGGAGAAGACTCTTGAGAGTCCCTTGGACTGCAAGGAGATCCAGCCAGTCCATTCTAAAGGAGATCAATCCTGGGTGTTCATTGGAAGGACTGATGCTAAAGCTGAAACTGCAATACTTTGGCCACCTCATGCGATGAGTTGGCTCACTGGAAAAGACTCTGATGCTCAGAAAGGTTGGGGTGGGAGGAGAAGGGGACGACAGAGAATGAGATGGCTGGATGGCATCACCGACTCTGTGGACATGAGTTTGAGTGAACTCCGGGAGTTGGTGATGGACAGGGAGGCCTGGTGTGCTGTGATTCATGGGGTCGCAGAGAGTCGGACATGACTGAGCGACTGAACTGAACTGAACTGATGGAGTTGCTACATGAAAATCTAAGCAATACTGTGAAAGATTGATATGTTCTAGTCAATAAGTAAACACATATATTAAAAGCTATAATTAAAAGAGAATATTTTTTCAGTGGCCCCTGGAGCATTTTACAAAACTGTAATCACATATTAGCCAAAAAAAAAAAAAAGAATAGTCTTTAAATTCCAAAAAGGAAAAATACTTTAGATCATATTCTAAAACCACAATCTAATAAAGTAAAAAATAAATGTCAAATTTTTTAAGAAACAAAAATACCAAAGCATTTGACATTTTACTGCCTTTCTTTTCTAAACAACTCTTGTAGCAAAAAGAACTAAAACTCCACAGTTTCAGAGTATTTATTAAATAGTGACAATAATAACCTCAATATTTTTATTGCAGGCAAAAATAATGAATAAAATCTATTAAGTGGTGAAAAAACAACACAGTGAACCTAAGGAACACAAATGGAAAAAAAATTAATGACGAGAAAAGCATAAATTAATCAGGAAGTAGAAATGATAGAATTGCCAACAGCTTATTTTTAGGGAAAAAAAGAATTCAAACCACTCACCAATGCGAGAGAAAAAGAGAAAATGTTGCATAAACATAAGAACATTAGATAGGAGAAAAAAAATATTGACTACATTAAAGAATTTTTAGATAATACTCTATTTCATCCAGCTCTGTTAGTGAACTGATATCCAAGATAGTTATATTGTATTCAAAATTTGAATATTTAAAATGGACCTAAGAATGGAGAGACACCTGCGCCACGAGAGACGCCAGCCCCGGCGGCGCAGATGCGAGAGACGCCGGCCCCGGCGGCGCAGACGCGAGAGACACCAGCCCCGGCGGCGCAGACGCGAGAGACTCCGGCTCTGGCGCAACCGACCACGTGCAGAATCATGGCCAAGAGGAGCTACTCCACGCCCAAGGTTAGGGCGGTGGCCGAGAGGAGCTGTCCCACGTCCAAGAGGCGGTGGCTGCTTGGGCACAGGAGGGCGGAGAGGAGCTACTCCACATTCAAGATCAGGAGGGGCGGCCTTGAGGAGATACCCCTCGTCCAAGGTAAGGTACAGCAGCTGCACTTTGCTGGAGCAGCTGTGAAGAGGTACTCCACGACCAAGGTAAGTGAAACCCAAATAAGAGGGTAGGTATTGGGAGGGGGCATTAGAGGGAAGACACACTGAAATCATAATCACAAAAACCTAGCTGATCTGATCATATGGACCACAGTCCTGTCTAACTCAATGAAGCTAAGCCATGCCGTGTGGGGCCACCCAAGACGGAAGGGTCATGGTG
Organism: Moschus berezovskii; assembly: GCF_049115385.1. Classification (NCBI taxonomy): domain Eukaryota; kingdom Metazoa; phylum Chordata; class Mammalia; order Artiodactyla; family Moschidae; genus Moschus; species Moschus berezovskii. The sequence continues at coordinate 19,019,097 of NC_142472.1, forward strand.
GAGAGGTCTGACAGAGTGTGGCCCACTGGAGAAGGGAATGGCAAACCACTTCGGTATACTTGCCTTGAGAACCCCATGAACAGTATCAAAAGGAAAAATGATAGGATAGTGAATGAGGAATTCTCTAGGTCGGTGGGTGCCCAGTATGCTACTGGAGATCAGTGGAGAAATAACTCCAGAAAGAATGAAGGGATGGAGCCAAAGCAAAGCAAATACCCAGTTGTGGATGTGACTGATACTAGAAGTAAGGTCCGATTCTGTAAAGAGCAATATTGCATAGGAACCTGGAATGTTAGGTCCATGAATCAAGGCAAATTGGAAGTGGTCAAACAGGAGATGACAAGAGTGAACGTCGACATTCTAGGAATCAGTGAATTAAAATGGACTGGAATGGGTGAATTTAACTCAGATGACCATTATATCTACTATTGTGGGCAGGAATCCCTTAGAAGAAATGGAGTAGCCATCATGGTCAACAAAAGAGTCCAAAATGCAGTACTTGGATGCAGTCTTAAAAACGACAGAATGATTTCTGTTTGTTTCCAAGGCAAACCATTCAATATTACAGTAATCCAAGTCTATGCCCCAACCAGTAATGCTGAAGAAGCTGAAGTTGAACAGTTCTATGAAGACCTACAAGACCTTTTAGAACTAACACCCCAAAAGATGTCCTTTTCATTATAGGGGACTGGAATGCAAACGTAGGAAGTCAAGAAACACCTGGAGTAACATGCAAATTTGGCCTTGGAGCACGGAATGAAGCAGGGCAAAGGCTAAGAGAGTTTTGCCAAGAGAACGCACTGGTCATAGCAAACACCCTCTTCCAACAACACAAGAGAAGACTCTGCACATGGACATCACCAGATGGTCAACACCGAAATCAGATTGATTATATTCTTTGCAGCCAAAGATGGAGAAGCTGTATAAAGTTAGCAAAAACAAGACCAGGAGCTGACTGTGGCTCAGATCATGAACTCCTTATTGCCAAATTCAGACTGAAATTGAAGGAAGTAGGGAAAACTACTAGACCATTCAGATATGACCTAAATCAAATCCCTTATGATTACACAGTGGAAGTAAGTAATAGATTTAAGGGTCTAGATCTGATAGATAGATTGCCTGATGAACTCTGGACGGAGGTTCATGACATTGTACAGGAGACAGGGACCAAGACCATCCCCATGGAAAAGAAATGCAAAAAAGCAAAATGGCTGTCTGAGGAGGCCTTACAAATAGCTGTGAAGAGAAGTGAAAAGCAAAGGAGAAAAGGAAAGATATAAGCATCTGAATGCAGAGTTCCAAAGAATAGCAAGGAGAGATAAGAAAGCCTTCCTCAGTGATCAATGCAAAGAAATAGAGGAAAACAACAGGATAGGAAAAACAAGAGATCTCTTCAAGAAAATTAGAGATATTAAGGGAACATTTCATGCAAAGATGGGCTCGATAAAGGACAGAAATGGTATGGACCTAACAGAAGCAGAAGATATTAAGAAGAGGTGGCAAGAATACACAGAAGAACTGTACAAAAAAGATCTTCATGACGAAGATAATCACGATGGCGTGATCACTCACTTGGAACCAGACATCTTGGAATGTGAAGTCAAGTGGGCCTTAGAGAGCATCACGACGAACAAAGCTAGTGGAGGTGATGGAATTCCAATTGAGCTATTTCAAATCCTGAAAGATGATGCTGTGAAAGCGCTGCACTCAATAGGCCAGCAAATTTGGAAAACTCAGCAATGGCCACAGGACTGGAAAAGGTCAGTCTTCATTCCAATCCCAAAGAAAGGGAATGCCAAAGAATGCTCAAACTACCACACAATTGCACTCATCTCACACGCTAGTAAAGTCATGCTCAAAATTCTCCAAGCTAGGCTTCAGCAATATGCGAATCGTGAACTTCCAGATGTTCAAGCAGGTTTTAGAAAAGGCAGAGGCACCAGAGATCAAATTGCCAACATCCACTGGATCATGGAGAAAGCAAGAGAGTTCCAGAAAAACATCTATTTCTGCTTCATTGACTATGCCAAGGCCTTTGACTGTGTGGATCACAATAAACTGTGGAACATTCTGAAAGAGATGGGAATCCCAGACCACCTGACCTGCCTCTTTAGAAACCTGTATGCAGGTCAGGAAGCAACAGTTAGAACTGGACATGGAACAACAGACTGGATCCAAACAGGAAAGGGAGTACGTCAAGGTTGTATATTGTCACCCTGCTTATTTAACTTATGTGCAGAGTACATCATGAGGAACTCTGGGCTGGAAGAAGCACAAGCTGGAATCAAGATTGCCGGGAGAAATATCAATCACCTCAGATATGCAGATGACACCACCCTTATGGCAGAAAGTGAAGAGGAACTCAAAGGCCTCTTGATGAACATGAAAGAGGAGAGTGAAAAGGTTGGCTTGAAGCTCAACATTCAGAAAACAAAGATCATGGCATCTGGTCCCATCACTTCTTGGGAAATAGATGGTGAAACAGTGGAAACCGTGTCAGACTTTATTTTTTTGGGCTCCAAAATCACTGCGGATGCTGAATGTAGCCATGAAATTAAAAGGCGCTTGCTCCTTGGAAGGAAAGTTATGACCAGCCTAGATAGCATATTAAAGAGCAGGGACATTACTTTGCCAACCAAGGTCCGTCTAGTCAAGGCTATGGTTTTTCTCGTTGTCATGTATGGATGTGAGAGTTGGACTGTGAAGAAAGCTGATCGCCGAAGAATTGATGCTTTTGAACTGTGGTGTTGGAGAAGCTCTTGAGAGTCCCTTGGACTGCAAGGAGATCCAACCAGTCCATTCTAGAGGAGACAAATCCTGGGTGTTCATTGGAAGGACTTATGCTAAAGGTGAAATTGCAATACTTTGGCCACCTCATGCGACGAGTTGACTTATTAGAAAAGACTCTGATGCTGGGAGCGATTGGGGGTAGGATGAGACAGGGACGACAGAGAATGAGGTGGCTGGATGGCATCACCGACTCGGTGGACATGAGTTTGAGTGAACTCCAGGAGTTGGTGATGGACAGGGAGGCCTGGCGTGCTGTGGTTCATGGGGTCGCTAAGAGGTGGACACGACTGAGCGACTGAACTGAACTGAACTGAACTAAAGAATGAAAAGAAAACATGAAATGCAAAAATAAAAATAACCAGAGGGAAAAACTCAAAAATTTTGTCTAAGAGTTAGACACATCTCACAGTTCAGATAACTGTGTGTTTTAACTTTGTCAGTCTAATCTTGGAACATTTAATTTTTATGTCAAATGAATGATTCCATCAAAATAGGCAAAAAAGAGAAAAAGTTCTGCTTTCTGTTTCTTGTTGTGAGGTCATGTGTCTAAGATGGCAAAATTCAACAAATACAACACAATTCTAAAGACTAATATTTAAAAACACACAGTAGAGCTAAATATTAAATATAACTCAATATAACTTCAGAAGAGTTTATCCTAAGGTGTGCAAATATGGTTTAACATGAGGAAAATTTTAGTACAATATACCACACTTAAAGAATAAAAACCATATAATTATTTTGATACTCAGGAAAGGCTTTGGATAAAATTCCTTCTTTGTTCCTGATAAAACTTTATATATACATTATAATAAGAAAACACTTCAAAACTTCAGACTCTTTTGGAAAATAACCTGCAAGAACTTCAAACAAAACTTTGAAACTCTTTGTTAAGCTTCTAAACCTAACTTTCAGTTAGTTAAACAACACCAGGAGAAAGCAATCAAATAGAATAAACTTTTGGGAAAATATGTAAGACAATTTATATATATATATACAGATACAGAGCTAGAAATTATGTTCATGTATATGGTTTTTAAGTGTTCAGTGATAAAACATTGTTAGAAAGAACTGAAAAATTATTACGCAATCACCATTATATTTTACAATTTTTTTGTAGATACTTGCCAATGTCATTAAGCAAGACAAAATTAATTGGCAAATGTTTAAAAGAATAGGGAGAAAGCAATTATTTAGAGAGGCTATGCAAGAAGGAAAGTGAAGTTGCTCAGTCATGTCCGACTCTTTGTGACCCCATGGACTATAACCTACCATGCTCCTCCATCCATGGGATTTTCCAGGCAAGAATACTGGGGAGTAGGTTGCCATTTCTTTCTCCTGGAGATCTTCCCGATCCCGGGATTGAACCCAGGTCTCCCGCATTATAGGCAGACACTTTACTGTCTGAGCCACCAGGGAAGTCTTGCAAGAGGTAAAATTTAGACTAATTCCTTGAAGGCTTGTTTCTCTAGAGAGCTCTGAGGATCTGAGACGATGGATGTCCACAGGTTCTGTGCGGCTCTGTCAACTACAGTTGAAAAATTTGAACTCCAATTTCATTACACCTTTTAGAGGAATGAGTGTTTTCTTAAGCACTCGGGTTAAAGACTTACAGCGTACAGTCTGGGGACCTCGCCCAGAGCCTGAGGTCCAGCCCTGCTAGGTGCCTGTGTGCCGCACTAGAATACAGGAGGCAGGAGGAGAGATAATCCTGCTAGCTCCGCAGTCACCTCAATAAAAGCTGTACTATCAATCTTGGGGAAATCCAAGTAAAACAACTAAAAATAAAATGTTTATGAACAATGATAAAGTGTAATTAGATTTTAATTATTATGAAAATACCATTAGCTTTGTTGTATACAAATCAGCATCTGTTAGAAAGAAAATGAAAGCCAATATCCTTATCGAAAAATAAATATGCAGGCTGTGAAAAGAGAAAAATGGAAAAATGCAGATAGTGGTATACATGCATGCTAATGATCCTTGAGAATCGCCAAGTCTTAGGAATGGATCATAATCCTACCAGCCACAGATGTTATTTACAAATGCCAACAGGGCAAGTGGAATCTGATTGAACAAGGAGCTTTTGAAATGACGAGACTAGAAGAGGTAGAATCTAGATAATCTTGATTCATTTTTATACCACGAGGCTTCAAAAGTCATACCCTTTTCCCTCCCAATCCTCATACCCAAATACCATCTTGAATATAAGCTGTTTTTGGAGAACCTAAGACTATGAAATCCCAGTGATTGAATTAGTATTATTTTGCTCTAAGCACAGAACACATATACTGAGAGGTGTTCAAAGTTGTCCATGCAAAGATAAACCCATTTGAACTATGGGATGAGACTAAGCTGTACATCAGATTGGACACCATTACTTGTTTTATTCTGCAGGCTAGTTGTTGCGGATGCATGATGAAGACTAGATTCACTGTGTAAAATGGGTGAGTTTACATTTTCTCTGAACAATTGAATTGTAGGGTGAGTTAAGTTTGTTATCAGAGATATATGAATGTTATAAAAGGTGCCAACAAAATATTAAAACAATAATATATGCCAACATTTTAATACGATTTTTTCATTGGTTAAGATTTCAGAGACCTTTCTCTTATTTTTCACATCTTTCAAAAATTTTATAATATTGATTATTTTGGCAATTATAAAATGTAAACATATTTAAATCTGAACAAAAAAAGAGGATAGAAAAAAATGACAGGTAACAGTTTTAAGACATACTACGTTCCAGGTACTATCAGTTCAGTTCAGTTCAGTCGCTCAGTCGTGTCTGACTCTTAGCGACCCCATGAACCACAGCACGCCAGGCCTCCCTGTCCATCACCAACTCCCGGAGTTCACTCAAACTCATGTCCATCGAGTCAGTGATGCCATCCAGCCACCTCATTCTCTGTCGTCCCTGTCTCCTCCTACCCCCAATCGCTCCCAACATCAGAGTCTTTTCCAGTGAGTCAACTCGTCGCATGAGGTGGCCAAAGTATTGGAGTTTCAGCTTTAGCATAAGTCCTTCCAATGAACACCCAGGATTGGTCTCCTTTAGAATGGACTGGTTGGATCTCCTTGCAGTCCAAGGGACTCTCAAGAGTCTTCTCCAACACCACAGTTCAAAAGCATCAATTCTTCGGTGATCAGCTTTCTTCTCAGTCCAACTCTCACATCCATACATGACCACAGGAAAAACCATAGCCTTGACTAGACGGACCTTGGTTGGCAAAGTAATGTCTCTGCTTTTTAATATGCTATCTAGGCTGGTCATAACTTTCCTTCCAAGGAGTAAGCGTCTTTTAATTTCATGGCTGCAATCAGCATCCGTAGTGATTTTGGAGCCCCAAACAATAAAGTCTGACGCTGTTTCGACTGTTTCTCCATCTATTTCCCAAGAAGTGATTGGACCAGATGCCATGATCTTCGTTTTCTGAATGTTAAGCTTCAAGCCAACCTTTTCACTCTCCTCTTTCACTTTCATCAATAGGCCTTTGAGTTCCTCTTCACTTTCTGCCATAAGGGTGGTGTCATCTGCATATCTGACCCTTAATATGTGTTAACTCATTTAATTTTTCCATCAATTCCATGAGTTATGTTGTTACTGCTGTTTTACAGAATTGAGGCTTTGCAAGACTAAGAAACTTGATCATGGTCATAAAACTAGGTAAAATTGAATCATAGATTCAAAGTCAGACAGTCCAACGTCAGAGGATCTAAGTTTAACTAACTTGCTCTATTGCTTCCCCTGAGGCACTGCTGCTGCTGCTGCTGCTGCTGTCACTTCAGTCGTGTCCAACTTTGTGCAACCCCATTGACGGCAGCCCACCAGGCTCTTCCACCCATGGGATCCTTCAGTCAAGAGTACTAGAGTGGGTTGCCATTTCCCTCTCAGACCTTCTATTCCATAGACTCAGTCTGGCTATTGAACCATTTTCCCCCCTCTCTCATCATTTCTATGAGGAAAATATCTGATTGGCTCATTTAGAACTCCAAATGTACATTATATTTTGGGGAATTGCCCATAAAATTAATTTAATGGAAATTATCAGTGGAAAAATTTGAAAGGGAGGGAGAACCTAATGCCACCTGTAATTTTATTATTTACCAAACAACATTGCTGGCATTTCCTCAAAAAAAAAAAAAAAATCAAACCCGCTAGAAAGATAAGACAACATCTAGACTACCATACTCAGATCACGTCAAATTATGATAAAATGTGTTTCAGTTCAGTTCAGTCGCTCAGTCGTGTCCGACTCTTTGCGACCCCATGAATCACAGCAAGCCAGGCCTCCCTGTCCATCACCAAGTTTACCAGTGCCTAAAGCCATGCTGGTAATATATTAGAGGGATCATATGATTTATTGCTGCTATATCAGTAGCTCTTGTCTTTGTATTGATCACATATTTTCACAGATCTTTCTGGCCTCTCTTGCCCTTTGTGTTTTATTTAAACAGTTCATTTATTGATCATTCATATTGTAGCCATGTTTGTAGGGTGATACAAAAATAAGACTGGGTGCCTCCCTTCAGAGTGTTGTAAGCTAGTAGGGAAGATAAGGCACACTTATACTCTAGGCATAAGGCACTGGTGTAAATGTCTATGAAAATTTTGTGTTGAGAAAGATCCTTTTTCATCAGAGAATAAAGACAGCTTTATCAAGAAAGCCCCATTTAAAATGAGATATGGGTAGGATTTCAACTAGAGGAAATGGGAGAAATTATGCTGGATGGAAAATCCATATGTGCAAAGGCATGGAGATTATAAAATGAAACTTACGGGCAAAGATTTCTGAGTAATCCAGGTGGATTTTAATGAAGGTAGACAAGTAGAGTGGGAGAAGGCTAAAAACATAGAGAACAGACATGTAGACATGAGACACAGGGTGGGGAAAAAGGGGAGATTGCAATTGACATGTATACACTGCCATGTGTAAAGCAGATAGCTAGTGGGAAGCCGCTGTAGAAACTCAGGAAGCTCACCTCCGTGCTCTATGATGACCTAGATGGGGGAGATGGGGGAGGGGAGAAGGGAAGTGGGAGGGAGGCTCAAGAGTAAGGGGGTATATGCATATATAGAGCTGATTTACATTGTAGTACAGCAGAAGCTAACACAATATTGTAAAGTAGCTACACTCCTATTAAAAAAATAATGGAAATTGAGAACCAAACATCAACCAAACATCACCAACTATCCAGTAAGGGAGTGTGGACTATATTCATCAACAAGGGAAGTCATTTACATTTTTTCAAAAAGTAAGTAAATCACAAGTAGAGATTTAATCCTATGACCATGTACTGTTTTCATTACAGAGGAGAGAAACTAAATGTTAAAAAAAAATAAATCAGATGGGGAGGAAGATGGGAGGGAGGTTCAAAAGGGAGGGGATATATGTATACCTATGGCTGATTCATGTTGAGGTTTGACAGAAAACAACAAAGTTCGGTAAAGCAGTTATTCTTCAATAAAAATTAAATTAAAAAAAATCAGAAGTTAATTTAACGGCTCAGCTAAGAACCTGTAAGAGAAAAGCAGTTCTAGAAAGAGGAAAAAAGAGAGCAAACAGGGTTGGGATGTCAAGAAAATATCTGTGGGACTTTGTGATTGATTGTGAGGAGTGAACGGAGTAAAAGGACATGACTCTGAGTTTGGATAGCAGAAAGAATTTGGTATTTTTGAAGAAAACAGAAATTTAGGACTAGTAACTGGTCTGAGAAGGAGAAATTGCTAATTTACCTTTGTACATGAAGAGTTTGAAATACCTGTGGTATTTGGAGATGGATATTAAAGTCCTCCAAGGGGTTGGACATATCATAATACAATTGGAAACAGTGGTTAATTTGGGGAACTATAAATTTTGGAGTCCTTCACATTATGAGAGTCATAATGTTGAAATGATCAGGCTGTGCAAGCTAGAAGATTGAAAGAAAAAATAAAGCTGTGAAAATGTTTGAGGAATGTTTAGTTTTCAGCAGCTAAAGGATTAGAAGCAATTAGGAGAAGAGACTGGAGGAGGCAATGGCACCCCACTCTAGTACTCTTGCCTGGAAGATCCCATGGATGGAGGAGCCTGGTGGGCTGCAGTCCATGGGGTCGCTAAGAGTCAGACATGACTGAGCGACTTCACTTTCCCTTTCATGCATTGGAGAAGGAAATGGCAACTCACTCCAGTGTTCTTGCCTGGAGAATCCCAGGGACGGGGAGCCTGGTGGGCTGCCGTCTATGGGGTCGCACAGAGTCGGACACGACTGAAGTGACTTAGCAGCAGCAGCAGCAGCTGCAGAGACAGAAATGAAATGGTCAGAGCCTGAGAAAGAAAGTGAGAAATAATGGATATGTTAAGAGAGAACTCTTCTCTCTTTTATGAAAGAAGAGTTGGTCACTAATTCCAAATGCTGGAAAATTTTCAAACTAGAGAAGGGCAAGCATTGGAGAATAGGAATAAGTATTATTAAAAGTTATTATTGGTAAATACATCAAATAGGCTGATTGAGACAAGTCAAAATGCAGAAGTTTGTGCCATGAGTTTATTACTCTCTGTTCCTTTCATTCTATAACTTGTTTTGTGTGCTGTGTAATTTTGTGGGTGCTAATCTTATAATCTAATCTTTACTTAGATTTAGTAGCTAATAACGGCCTACCAGTTTTCTTTTGTTTCAGGAACACATTTCACAAATGATGTCAATTTTTTCAAGGATATTAATGGTGAATAACTATTTGTTGGGAGAAGCTGTATTTAAAAATATAGTGGAAATTTTAGATTGGAGATATTTTAAGACATGAAGAACATAAAATTTAGCTGTCCTTAAATCACAAATACTGTAATGCCGATTTCAACTACTTGATAATCTACTTAGATTCCGTCTACTCAGAATATTCATACATCAACTATCAACTATCTTTGCACCCCAAACATGAAAATATGGGGTCACCATATCTTGAGAGAGATTAATTTCCTAAGCAAAGGAAGAGATTTTCTCGTGCATTCTTCTGACGAGGTGGAGATGAAATTTCTGAAACAAGATATTCACTTGAGAAGAGATCATAGGTTATTCATTAGATGGTTAATTAACAGAGAAACATTCTATTTTTATAGATTACTCAGTTGAGTTTTTTTTTTTTTGAAACCTTAGCAACTCTATTTTGAAATAGTTTCAAGACTCCAGGTAATTATTCAACCTTCAAAAACAATGGTTAAAGCCTATGAAATTTCCTCCTGAAGATAAATATAGACTCTTAATTGTGTGTGTCTGTGATGTGTGTGTGTGTGTGTGTCTGTCCATACGCATGTTTAGAGATGATAGGATATTAATAAAAATGAAGTGAGTTAAAAAGTAAATAATTCTCAAAGAGATCAAAGCCTTCATAAAGGTGGTTTCAATATACTTTTATGAAGGACAAGTAGGAGAAAAGTAAGAATATAATAAAAAATTCACAAAGGTCAATAGAGTTCACACTGAATTTGAGAATTCTAGTTTTTTATTTCTTCGACTGGTTTCTGCAAATGGACACTGGTGTCAACTTCCTTTTTAAAATTTTATTAGTTTACATTGTGAAGAAATGAAGGAATGCCTGTATGATTTGATGATACACTAGAGAAGTAATTCAGTAATTTTAATTTTAAAAAGTACATACAAAATAATTTGGTGGGTTAATCAGACATGGGCATAATATCCAGTGCATTAAATTATAATCCAGAGGAATACATTTATAGATCACCAATGACTATGATTGCTCTGCAGCAAGACTTTAATATTGTTTCTAGCTTTGAGTTAAGATTTTTCTTTGCTTTATATGCAAAGTATTTCCCATAAAATAATGTGCTTAATTGTTTTCTTTAACAAGCGTTTTGATTCATGTCAGTGTATGGCAAAACCAATACAATAATGTAATTAGCCTCCAATTAAAATAAATAAATTTAAAAAAGTATAACTTAATCAAATAAAATTTATCCTTTTTAAAGTACAGTTTATTGTTTTGACAAATATGTAATTTCTGTAATTACCACCATGATCATGATAGAGAATATTTTGATTTTCCGAACATTTCCCACATATCCTCCTGCAGTTAGTGTTTTCCCTATACCATTGGCTTCTGACAGTCACTGATCAACTCTCTGCCGTTGTACTTTTCCTTTTCTATATTTTAATACAGATGGAACTATACAGTTTGTAATCCTTTGTGTTGGCTTCTTTCACTCAGCAGGATGGCTTTTGAGCTTTGTCCATGTTGTTGCCTGTATCCGTAGTTTATTCTTTGAATTGTTGAATAGTATTCCATTGATAAATATGCCATGATTTGCTTTCCCATGAGGAACGTGTGAGAATTTCAATTGCTCCATGTTCTTGTCAACATTTTATATCATGTTCATTTCCCAATGCCTTCTCTCTCATTTCCACACTCTCTGCTTTCCTTAGGATGCAGTAGCATTCCTCTTTACTTAGTAAAGTTTTGAGTGTATTTTCCTATTTCTATGTAGCATGTGTGCAAAGTTGCTTCAGTCGTATCTGACTCTTTGCAACCCTGTGGACTGTAGCCTGTAGGCTCCTCTGTCCATGCAATTTTTCCAGGCAAGAATACTGGAGTAAGTTGCCACGGCCTCCTCCAGGGGGATCCTCCCCACTCAGGGATCAAACCCACATCTCTTATATCTCCTGCATTGGCAGGCGGGTTCTTTACCTTTATCTCCACCTGGGAAGCCCATGTCATGTAGGGCCACCTTCTAATCATGTCTGACTAAATATTCTTTCAATGACTCGCCATTATTTCACACTGAGTCCTGTTTCTTTAGCAGCACATAGCACGCGTAGTCTGATTTTGAAGTTCCTTATTTACTTATACTAAAACTGAGCTCCTCAAAAACAGAGGTACTGTCTTCATATAATTGTATCCCTTTTAGCATCAGCATGTCATAGTAAATAGACTAATGCCATTGGCTAGGGAAACAGTACTTAGTAGTAGAAAGTTTTTGACAGAGTATCCTTGTTTATGAATTATTTTATATGATAAATTTATGAAGCAAGTTTCCCTGGAAGATATAAACGTGTTAGTTGGCTAGTTGTGTCTGACTCTTTGAGCCTGCCAGGCTCCTCTGTCCATGGAATTCTCCAGGCAAGAATACTGGATTAGCTTGCCATTTCCTTCTGCAGGGGATCTTCCTGACCCAGGTATTGAACCCAGGCCTCCTGCATTGTAGGCAGATTCTTTACTGTCTGAGCTACCAGGAAAGCCAGGAGGGTAGCATGAAAGACATTAAATGATCTGAGTTCAAATTGGAGATGTTTAACAATAGAAATGCTTCTTGCTTGCTGTGAAAATAACTTCTATAACTTACTTAGAGATGCTCTCTGTTCTGAATGGGCCAGAGAGTGAATATTTAGAGTGCTAAGGACTTGGAGAGTTATATGGCTGGCTGATCTGGTTCACCTGTGCCTCTCTGTTGCTTGTTTTCTTTAAATCCATTAGTAAAGCTTGCTACTAGCTGTGGCAAGCAGAATATTGGCCTATTAAGCATTAATATATCCACATCTCAAATCTCAGTATCTGTGTTATCTATGTTATGCCCTAGAGTGCTGAAGAATTGATGCTTTTGAACTGTGGTGCTGGAGAAGAGTCTTGAGAGTCCCTTGGACTACAAGGAGATCCAACCAGTCCATCCTAAAGGAGATCAGTCCTGAGTGTTCATTGAAAGGATTGATGTTGAAGCTGAAACTCCAATACTTTTGGCCACCTGGTGCAAAGAGCCAACTCATTGGAAAAGACGCTTTGACTGGGAAAGATTGAGAGCAGGAGGAGAAGTGGGGAGACAGAGGATGAGATAGTTGGATGACATCACCAAGTCAATAGACATGAATTTGGGCAAACTCCAGGAAATAGTGAGGGATAGGGAGCTCTGGCCTGCTGAAGCGCTTGGGGTTGCAAAGAGTCAGACACGACTTTGCAACAGAACAACAACAACAAAGGGCACAGAAGAACTAAGGCTGCAGATGTAATTAAGATGATTGTGAATCAGCTGATTCTGCCGCAGGGTAATTAACGTGGGGTTATCAGGATGCAGTTCAGTTCAGTTCAGTTCAGTTCAGTTGCTCTTTCGTGTCCGACTCTTTGTGACCCCATGAATCACAGCACGCCAGGCCTCCCTCTCCATCACCATGTCCCAGAGCTCACTCAAACTCATGTCCATCGAGTCAGTGATGCCATCCAGCCATCTCATTCTCTGTCATCCCCTTCTCCTTCTGCCCCCAAATCCTTCCCAGCATCAGAGTCTTTTCCAGTGAGTCAACTCTTCGCATGAGGTGGCCAAAGTATTGCAGTTTCAGCTTTAGCATCAGTCCTTATAATGAACACCCAGGACTCATCTCCTTTAGAATGGACTGGTTGAATCTCCTTGCAGTCCAAGGGACTCTCAAGAGTCTTCTCCAACACCACAGTTCAAAAGCATCAATTCTTTTGCGATCAGCTTTCTTTACAGTCCAACTCTCACATCCATACATGACCACGGGAAAAACCATAGCTTTGACTAGACGGACCTTGGTTGGCAAAGTAATGTCTCTGATTTTTATTATACTATCTAGGTTGGTCAAAACTTTCCTTCCAAGGAGTAAGCGTCTTTTAATTTCATGGCTGCAATCAGCATCCACAGTGATTTTTAAGCCCAAAAAAATGAAGTCCGACACTGTTTCCCCATCTATTTCCCATGAAGCGATAGGACAAGATACCATGATCTTAGTTTTCTGAATGTTGAGCTTCAATCCAACTTTTTCACTCTCCTCTTTCACTTTCATCAAGAGGCATTTTAGTTCCTCTTCACTTTCTGCCATAATGATGGTGTCGTCTGCATATCTGAGGTTATTGATATTTCTCCCAGCAATCTTGATTCCAGCTTGTGCTTCTTCCAGCCCAGCGTTCCTCATGATGTACTCTGCATATAAGTTAAATAAGCAGGGTGACAATATACTACCTTGATGTACTCCTTTTCCTGTTTGGAACCAGTCTGTTTGGTCTGAGATAATACAGGACCTCGGACTGAAGCCTACTTATATATAAGAGGATGCAGATGAGTGAGAACTATAGAAATGGCAGAATGGTAAGGACTCAGACTCCTAACTTTGCTGCTGGCTTTGAATTTGGGGACTAGAACCACAATGTGAGGAATGAAAGCAGCCTTTAGATGTTAGAAAAACCAAGGTTATGGATTCTCTCCTTGTTCTCCCAAAAGGAATGCAGCCCTGTTGACACCTCAATTTTAGCCCAGGGAAACCTATTTCAGACTTCTGACTTCAGAATGGTAAGATAAAAATTGTGTTGTTTTTAAGTCACTGAGTTTGTGGTCATTTGTTACAACAGCAAAAGAAAGCCAAAAGTAGATAAGACCTCTGATTCATGTAGTTCTAATGTGATAACCCAGTCACTTGTTTTACTTTAGTAACTGAAACATAAAATAAGGTTTTCAATAATGATTTTTCAGGGTTAATGAGTGGTGCACTGTCTCTAAGATTAACTTAAGCATTGTTAGGTTTTTAAGCATTTGGTATTAGAAAATCATTTATATAATGGTAGACAGGTTTACTGCTTGAAAAATTGAACTCTGACTGTTTTAAGAAGGCAAATTTGGGTAAGTGTGGTCACTATAACTCAGTTTAATTCAGTAAGTATTAAACATGGTTTATGTTCAAAGCATTTTAGCAAGTTCTATGGATTACTTTTTAAAAAGACAACTGTAAGAGTCTGTCCTCCATGAAACTACCATCTTTTGGTGGCTATAGATAATATATGAGAATTTAAGAAGGATTAAAATATATCAATAGCTATAAAAACACTGTAAAAGTGTTGTGTAGAAAAATCTGAGGCTTTGTGTAGATATGCTGTTTGATTTAATAAATAAAGAATTAGTATAACTCGGTAAAAGTCAGAGGTGGGCTATCACGTAGACTCATGTGGGCAAATATTGTGGATTAAGACCTTACTATAGGCTTTGAGATGACTATAGTTATAGGGTACAATTAAGAAGAGTCAAAAATATTCTGCTTTGGTGGTATTACCAAAAGAGGAGGGAGTCTGGCTGCTTGCCACTTTAAAGCCAATAAGCAGGCCGGGTTGGTGGAAAGGAAAGTTTGCTCTATTTCAGATATCAGCAACTGGGGGCAGGGGTGGGTGAACATCTGTCCAAAGGCCAACTCCCCTCTTCCCCCACCCTGGCAACTAGTTGGTCAAGAGCTTTTATACAGAGAAGTGGGAGAGGGGATTATATACAGAAATAGCACAGTCAACTCTCACAGTCATCTTCAGATTGGTCATCAGTGGTCTGACCAGTGTCATCTTGATGGTTTTAGGTACAGTTAACCTTCAGTTCCAGGGCCCATTTGTTCTTTGAAGCTGCTTCTGGGAATTGTGATAGCTTATGTGGTGGGTATAGTCTGGTCACCATGTAGTTAAATTCTTCCACCTGAGGTTTCAGTATCTATAAGGACAACTCACTGGATATGGCTCAGAATATTATCTATCACCCTTGAGAAAGAACTTAAGGTCCTTGACTATGCTTAATGACTACATTATTAGAATTTAGTCTCCTTTGACTGTTTTCCTTTGTTTACACGTTTCTTACTTCTCTGATTTTCTTTGACTAAGGTTTTCCAAAAGGCAGACAGAAGATGTTGGGGTGGGGAGGGCAAAGACCACAGGGTCCTGCTCTGTTTCAGTATCTTGCAAAGCCAAGCCAAGCTGTGTTCTCTGCTCATTAGAAAGTGTGGGTCACATTGTGCTGTGCCTTGGATCAAGCAGATGAAATTCATTTCTTACAGCAGGTGGGGAGCCACTGAAGATGTTTGAGCAGGGTACTGCTATGATTGTAACAGTATCTGATAGGGTTTTGTGGGCAGGTGGATATAAGAGTGATTGGAAGTAGAATGACCTCTGAGAAGGCTATTACAATTTTCAAACAGAAATTTATCAGTGCCTCTCTAAGTGTACTGACCACTTCCATTCATACTGTGAGTGATAGCATGTGGAATGCTGATTTTGCACACGATCAATTCTTCTGTGTGTTCTCTTACCTGCCCTTTGTAAATATTTTCTTTGCAAGATACACATTACTTTTAAGCTGTGCAATTAAATCCTGAAAATTAACAAGCAACAAGAAGAAAAAGTAATCTTCTTATGTTAAGGTCTCCTGGATCATGTTATCACTGTAAACTCATGTTTACTAAGTATCTAGGGGAGATGTATGAACTCTACTGACTTTAGTATTATCAATTAACCAAAAGTTAAATATCTGCACTCATAAGGAACCAAGATCTTAATACCATAGGAATAAAAAAATCTATGCTTTCTTGCACCAGCAATATACCTCTATTAGTAAAGGGAATAAAGAGCTCCATTAGTAAAGAGAAAATGCTATTTTAATATATTAATGGAATTTATAGTTCTTTCTCATGAAACTAGCTCTTTCCTTCATTCCCAGCCATATAGCAATCAAATGCTTATTTGTTGAAGTCAGTAATAATGAAATCAACATCAGTGTGTGTTAGTTGTACTTCAGACATTGTTCTAAGAATTTAAATACATCAAATCATTTTACTTTTGCAACAATTTTAGGAGGTTCTATTATTTAGAGTAGGAGTACAGAGAGAGGTTAAGTAACTTGTTTAAGATCACAGAGCTACTCAGAGATGGAGCTGAGATTTGAACCCATTCAGTTGGGTTCAAATTCTTACTACATTGCCTTCCTTCCAACAGAATACTTCTTAGTGAGTTTTATTTGGATTCGCCATGTCTTGCATTGTCTTCCGATACAGAGTCAGTCCTGGTGTACTCGCATCCTACCTGGCTCATTTGGTAGGAGCAATAATGGGGCATAAGATTGCAAGAGGAGAGAGCAAGAGCAAAGGGACGAGAGAGGCACGGAGGAACAAACAGGCATTGGTCGGTGGGCTTAGTCGCTGTCTGTCCTACTCTTTGCGATGCTATGGACTGTAGCTTGCCAGTCCCTTCTGTCCATGGGATTTCCCAGTCAAGAATACTGGAGTGGATTGTTACTTCCTTCTCCAGGGGATCTTCGTTCCCCAAGGATCAAACCCATGTCTCTTACGTCTCCTGAACTGACAGGCGGATTCTTTACCTCTGAACCACCGGGAAGCCCCTGAAAAAGGCATAGATAATTGTTAATATAAGTAATGAAACCCATTCTTCCACACAATTAAAAGTTTGGAAACAATATTGTTTTGTAACAAAATGTATGTTCCAAAGAGAGTTTTAAGATGTTAACTAAAGACTATCATTTTAAAATAGGAGGAAAAATGGATTCCTGAGTGGTTAAATTACTAGTGCAAGGCCATGTGCTGTCCTAACTCATGAGAGCTTTCAGTCTAATGCCATATTTTGATAAACGTAACATGGGGAAAAAAAGCTCTTTAGAGAACTCTGTGTGTATGTGGGCCTTAGAATGATTTCATTGTTTGTCATGAGAGCGTTAGAATTATCATTTCTTTTGTTGAGTTTACTTTGTTTTTTATCAAAGTTACACCTTCATGTTGTCTGCACAGATTCTATAAGCCCTTAGGTGAAAAACGGCATCACCCCTCTCTTACTCCAAATTTCCCTTTCCCCATGCTACGTGGTTTCCATTGAGCATGACTCTGCTGCCCCATGGACTGCAGTCCTCCAGGCTCCTCTGTCCATGGGATTTCCAGGCAAGAATACCGGAGTGGGGTGCCATTTCCTCCTCCATGGGATCTTCCCGACCTGGGGATCAAACCTGCATTGCAAGCAGATTCTTTACAAGAAGCCACCAGGGAAGCCCCACCCATTCCTTAGAGGTAACCAACTTTTTCAACTATTAAAAGAAAAAAACATTAACTTTACTATTCTCTCCATGTCTTTGAATAACATGCTTTTTATCCCCTCTACTCTTTGCTTTTTCAACTGCAAACATTAAGTGTTGACACCTTACTGTGGAAGGATGATTCAGCTTGATCACACACACATCTCCCATGTCCTGTCCTTCCAACTCTGTTATATCATCATTTTGGTTAGATCAGTACTCTGTGTGCTTCGCAAATTGGATTGCTTCTTGGTTCTTTTCAGTGCTTGCTTGAATTCAACTTCTTGTGTCTGCTGATTCATATTGCTTGCTCTATTTGCAGTTGGCAAAATTGTGTGGCTATCAGCTTATATCCCATTTTATTTGTCTTTGTATGCTTATGTCTTTACACGTATCTCCTTGCTGAGGGATGTGTGTTTGTGGAAGGGGTGGTAAATGTGTTCAATATGTTCTTTTCCTAAGTGTCCTTTTATTTCCATAGTATCCATTAGAAATCTGGGACGAAACTATAATACAGTTTTCACTTACACAGGATCAATGCCTTGAGGATAATCAGAACTCTGAATCAGGTAAATAAAGACAGTAGAAAATGAGCTGTGTATTTTGTAAAATGGATTTAGAATGTGGAGAACTCTGCCATGGTGCCAAACTTGTTAAGTGGCAATAGTTCTTTCATAAGAGGTGGTATGGTTTGTAACACAATATGAAAACAGCTCAAAGACTGATAATTTGGAAATATTTCTTATAAAAGTGGATTAAAATTTTGTTCACATGATGCTAGACCTCCCTTCTATACAAATAGTGATACAATTAAAAACCATGAAGCTCAAATTGGTAATCTCTCTTCTAAACTGACTCTGAGATGTCATATTCAATATAAAAGATGAAAGATATTAGTGTAGGAAAGACTGGAGTTTATAATGCTTATGGCAAGGTTTTGATTTGTGTTTGTTAAATTCTCAGTTCAGGTAGATAAATAAATTTGGATTAAATGTTCAGTTATTTTGAGGATTTCCTGAAAAAGCAAGACTTCTTGGATACTCGCAAGTTATAGTTATGAATCATTTGAACCTATCAAGATTGTAGGTATTTTACTTTCTTTTAATGACAGTTGTAACTTTTGGTATGTTGAATTTCGACATTCATATTCTAATACATTATGGTTACACCTTTTAAATATTGTAATGTTCTTGGACTTTTCCCTTTAAATGTTATAATATTATTTCTTGGAATAAGCTAAAAATTTTGAAAAAAATCATAACATTTCAAGAATTTTCAGGGACAAATGTGTCTGCAGAACTCATTCATATTTAGATAAAATTTTCAGTCATTTATCACCTACAAGGCAATTAATTTATCCACTTATCTAGTATTTATTGAAAATATTCAATGTGTGACATACCTTCATTGACCCTATCGATGCAATGAGTGGCATACACTGTGGCCTTCAAGGAACTTTGAGTCTAAGAGAAATGCCGTGGTTGATGTTCTTTTAAAGTAAAACATATATTTTCTATGTTTTTACATTTATAAGAGAATGATAATATACAAAGGAAACAGTGTTGAGGACTTCAGTCTGTGGACTTAGAGGCTATTCAAGCTTTAATCCCTAGCTTTGCCAGTTACTGCTTCCCTGATGAATCAGTTGGTAAAGAATCTGCCAGAAATGTAGGAGATTCAGGTTCGATCCCTGGGTCAGAAGGATCCCCTGGAGAAAGGAATGCCAACCCACTCCAGTATTTTTGCCTGGAGAATTCCATGGACAGAGGAACTTGATTGACATTTCTACAGGCATGAATATCCTACAGGCTCATTGTTAAGATTAAATAATTTAATATATGCAAAAGAATGGATGTATAATAAAACTTAACAGTTTCCTTTTTTTCATTGATTTTGGCATATGCAGTATTCTCAATATAGCATTAGCTCCCTAGGTAGAGAATCGCCACTATAGTGCCAACAATTTCCATGAGAACACTGCAAATATTTTGAAAAAAAACTTCAAACTAGAAGGGACTTTAGCAGTGATGTAATCTAGCTCCTTTGTAATTACCTGTCTAAGTCACACAGCTAACTGAATCAAAGCCAGGACAGAACAGAACTCAGATTCCTAAATTTTATGCTCTTCAACCTTTAAAATATAAAAGATATGAAAAATAATTTTTAAATATGATCAATTGAAAATAAAATAATTTGGGCATTTCAGGTAACAGTTTGAAATTAATGTCTTGCTGTGTAGTAGCTTTGGAGATTTAAGTGATGGAAAAGAGTTTACCAGATGTTTGTGCTATTCTTTCTGAGCTCCATTTTGAAATTGTTGTGGTTGATACTGAATGTTCACTCCCAGTGCTCTGTGTTGTTAAATCAGAAACCATAAACAGCACCAGAAAACAACTTCTGATCTTACTGCACTTGTCTAACACAGTTGATAGTTAACTGCTTTCAGAAATGTTCTCTTTGATACCCTTTCTCTAATCTGTTCCTCCTGAGAAGAAAAATGGTCTAGCTGCTTCTGTTCAAATCAGATACCTGCATGAGAAAAGGAAAAAAAAAAAAAGCACAATGAACTGTAAGAGCATCTGTTTCTGAGGGGCTGTAATGAGTTGGAGAGTAATGGAATACTACCTAATTGGAGCTTCCTCACAGCGGTTTTCAGACACAGATCATAATAAGCTGTAGTTTGAAGAACTTTCTACAACAAACAGAGATGGAATCTGTCTATTCTCAGGGCACTCCCTGAGTTAGGCTAGGTCTTAACACGATCACAAAACAGACAGAATCTTTTTTAAAGACGGAATTCTTATCGTTGCCTCTTTCTTTGGAAGGTGTTAGGGGAACACCATCCCTTAAAACGAGCCGGACAGCTGCTTCTTCAGTAAACCAAGCCTGTCAAGTTGTTCTCACGTCAGTTAAGTTGACAGGCCATTGGATTTGGGGACCCCCTTTCTCCTTTGATTTTGTTTCTCACTGGAATCAAGGGAAGTAGCTTCCATTGTGTGGGTATCTAAATCTAAATCACAGTGAAATAAGCCCATGCTGGGGCAGCTTAAACACTTGGCCTTTAGGGCTCTATCCAATTCTCATTGCTTGCTCTAGAGCAGCCAGAAAATGCCAATTTATGAGGAGAATAAAAGAAAGGTGGTCTCCATGGTCTTGTTTCATCCTGTGAAGCCATGATTTTTCAGATGCCTTGAGGATGAATTCCCTTTTTAAAGACGAATTCCCACCCCTTCCGTTGGAATTCTCTCGTCCTTCAGATCTGGGGACAGCTTAGGTTTTGCTCTTCATTTTCTCGAGGGCCGTACTTGATCAGAATTGAATGATCCTCTTTGGATGCATGTGTATTACATTATCTGTCATGCATTTTCCCTTTGCAGTGAGTTGAAATAAAAGCAATTATCCTATGACTTCCCTCTTTCATTCCTCTCCTGGACTTTCTGAGTACAACTAATCAGAATGAAGCCGACATTAGCATTTTCTGCAGCAGACACTGACCCAGCATAGAGGCTCCTTTGATGGAAGGAGCGTGATTGCGGCTCTCATGTTGCTGTCATTCTCTTGCCCGAGTAAGAAATAAATGAGAAACCACCAATTCTCATAGGGAAGGTACTTTCAGACTTTTCGGTTGATGGTTAAAGTACTCTATTGCTCTCTCAAAATGTACACAACTACTAATCTCACTTTGACGGCTGACATGTAAAATATACCGTGCAACTGGCGAGGGAAACCATTTTGAATAAAACAGAATGATACCAGTGAAGGCTCAATGATTATGAAAACTGTTTCTGGAGCTCTTTTCCCTTCATTGTTCAGATTTATTTGGTCTTGCACTGTCCCATGTACATTAATTGTTGGCTAGAAATTTCCTTGTACAACGCGGGTGGGTCTTTGTAAGCTGGCTGTTGGGTGAATGATTACAAGACCGTTGACTCGCATTCTCTCTGCACGTGGGGGTGGGGAGTAAGCTGATGTAAAGAACTTTTAGTGTCTCACAGTGGAATGAATTACATCTGAACCCATGCCTCCCTCATCACGTTTTTATCTTGATATGTAAGGAAGATATTTTATCTTCCCTATTTCTAACGGCAGAAACAAGGCTTGCAGGAGGCCCTCAATATGGTATGTTATGTGCTTATTTGTGGCGGAAGTACGAAAAACACATATAATGCTTACACAGACAGATACACACACATACACACTACACACATATATACACTTTATTTATTGACAGACTGTGTGGCAGGCCTTACATGTCAGTGAATTCATGACATCTGTGTCTCTTTCCATTTGTCCAGTGGTTCTATTCCTTCAATTAACAAGTATGCCAAGGGTACCCATTCTGAGGAAGGTATTTGTATTCTCATTTAACATGAGAAGACTTCAACCCAAGATGATTAAATTTTTTGCCTGAGTGATTGCAAAATCCTGCATTCATGCCTCTTACTCTTAATCATGCCATCACAGTGCAATTCCACCTCCCTGCCGCCTCTGACTGGGTACCAGAGCTTCTCAGGCTGATCAAGACATAGGCTTCTGATATATGACCTTGAGCACATTTCACTTCACTCCTCACAGACGCAAATGTGGAACTTTCGTAGATCTTATATTTTCAAATATTTTTGCATCATCCAATGTATAAAGGAAGCTATTTGAAAGGCCACTTAGCTGAAGTAGGACTGTGATCCAGGGCCCAGATATTGACTTCTGACAAAGGGGCATTTCCTCATCTTGAATCAGAACCAGCTGTTGGTCAACTTGGTTCTTTCCTATGTTTACCCTTTTGAGTGTTTGCATGCATTCTAAGTTGCTCAGTTGTGTCCGACCCTTTCTGATCCCATGTCCTGTAGCCCACCAGGCTCCTCTGTCCAATGGGATTCTCTAGGTGAGAATACTGGAGTGGGTTGCCATGTCTTCCTCCAGGGAATCTTCCCAATCCAGAAATTAAACCCACATGTCTTATATCTCCTGCAATGGCAGGCAGGTTCTTTACCACTAGTGCCACCTGGGAAGCCCTTTGAGTGTTTAAATATTTATAAAGTGAAATTACCTAGTTTTTGTTGGACAGTTAGTTGTTCTATGGTATATGTGTGTTTTAAAAGTTATTGTGCCATGAAAAATTATGTAATGAAACCATAGGGATGATTGAACACAATGAGCTCAGGGCCACAGTACTCAAAACCTTTCACTGAAACCTGGTGAAGCTAAAGAAGACCAACCACCGCAGCTCCTCAAAGGCAGGGACCTGCCCTGATGGTCCCTTCCTGACCCATCAGTCTGACTGTCATAGTGGTCGAATGATGTGTAAGGAGACAGTTATTACAGATAAAGTTTCCATTGCTATCTTTCTTTTCTTGTCATCCTCTGAGACCCTGAAAACCAAGCTCCTGCCTTGCTTGCTCCCCAAATTTCATTTGTAGACAATTCAACCTAAATTCTTAAGGGCTGATAACTAAAAATCTCAGGCATTGCAGCTAGCGTTAGTGAGAATGATTACCATTTAGCAGGCATCAGGTGAAGTTCTTTATAATCATTACTTCATTTCATCCTCACAACATAGGAGGAATAGATGATTACTTTCCATCTAGCAGATGCATAAAAGTTTAGGGAGGTTTAGGAATTCATTGCAAATCTGTAGAGATCAATAGCTGATTTGAAGATTAAAACTCTGAATCGTTTGCTACCTGACTGATACAATCAGGACACTTCACTAAGCCCTGCTGTTTCCTGAGTGCAGTCCTGGGTAACAAGCATAACCCAAGATATCTTTATTTACTTGTGTACTGACCCTATTCACTTCCTACTTGTAGCTCTTTTTGCCAGATTGGATGTCCTTTTTTCCTTCTCCCTTCCATTTCTCCTGCCACCAGCCTATCTTTCTTAACCAGATATCTAAGGTTTCTAGGCTTGAGCTTCAGATGAACAGCCTCATTTGTCACTGTGTCTAGCCTATCTGACTTGACCCAAGAGTCACCTCTGCTACTAATCTGGCCACCTTGTACCTAACTGGACCTGGACTGGGAGCTGAGGCCCAACTTTTGGGCCAGTCTTCCTCCAAGGGCCCTTGCCTATACCTAATCCTTGATGCATCTTTAATGAAACATCATTTTTGAACATGAAATAACATTCTTCTCCTCTGCAGACATCCTCTCCTAGACTGCTCATGTTTCAAGTAATGTAAAACAAAGGCAAAGTCTTTTTCTTTTTCTCAGGAACCTCTCACTTTCCAACCAGAGTCCAGTTATAGCATCAGAGTTTATTTACTCCCCACTGCAGGAGCCAGATACCCTCCCTGCAGGTAGGTAAATACTGTGAGTCTTCAAGTAGGTTCAGTAGTTTTTTTTTTCCCTTTATGTTGGAAGATATTGAGCTTTGAACAAATTTGCACTGAATTGTTCATCACTGCAGGGACATTTATTATCTTCGCTATTTCTGTTTTTAAAACCAGGACACCTACTGCCCCTTCACACTCAAAATGATAGCTGTCACACTGTCACAAGTAGAATTAATGAACATCATCAGGTTGATTTGGAAAAGGCTGGAGCAGGGACAAAATAATTGTGTCATCAACGGTAAGAATTAGAGATCGAAGCGAATGAGTTAATTGATTTGTATGCCAAACCAATCTTTTAGAATTCAAATACTTTTCAAGATTTAGGAAAGGGTGGTCAATTTTTCTTGGCAGTAGGCCCTGTTTTCTGCTGCATAGAGTAATTGTGTGACAAACTGTCTATCCTCTCTGAGAAAAAGACTTTGCTGCCTTCAAATTGCTCTCTCATGTACAAGTTAGATTTTTACATTGTTATTATTCCTCTTCTTTCTATTAGGACCTGAGACTTAAAAGAAATTCTTATTCTCTGGGTGATTGTTTTGGTCACAGTGTTTTAGTGTAGAAATGACTCTTTTGAGGTAGTCAAAAAAGAGGGCAAGCAAACTGTTCAAGCAAAACTAAACAGCAACTCAAGTGTTGGGAAAAGGGGGCAGGGCTGAAATGTACCATCTACACAAAGCGTCTCTTCTTTTGTCTCCATTTTATACCTTCAAAATAATTATGCACTGCAAGTTATTTTCTGGGACAGAGAGAAACCCATAAAGTACTTTTAAATGCCCTGAAGAAAAAAAAGGCTGTGTGTCAGAATCTAATTGACAGAGAAAAATTGTTTTTATGTTGTTTTTGTGTATTGACAGCCAACACTTAGGGTTTTTATTTTTATTTTTTTAAAGGAAATGAGTACGTGTTTTTATGCTCAGAAAATGCTATTTCCTCCCTTATTGTAAAATGAGTGCTTTTTGGACAAAAAATTATTGCCCATGTCCACAGGCTCCCCAAAGCACAGAAGCTTGGTTGACTGATACAATAACAGACTTCCTGATTTGCAAAGTAAGTCCTCTTGAATATCCCAATATCCTTCTTTTATTAAAAGGAAACTGGGAGGTCATCTTTTCTTCCCTTCATTTTACAGGTAAATAAAAAAATAGAAACTTCGAGAAGGTTGTCAACTCTCTGGAGTTCTTACAGCTCTTTAGAGGCTGATTGGACTATGCCATTGTCACATTCTGTGAAAAAGTGGAAATTTTAGTTGCTCAGTCATGTCAGACTCTTTGCAACCCCATGGACTATAGCCTGCCAGACTCCTCTGTCCATTGAATTCTTCAGGGAAAAACAATGGAGTGGGTTGCCATTTCCTTCTCCAGGGGATCATCCTGACCCAGGGAACAAAACCAGGTCTACATATTGAAGGTGGATTCTTTACCATCTGAGCCACTAGGAAAGCCCTACTTCTGGTTATATTTTTTATGTGACCCTCCACATACATATGGGCTTATGACTGTTAAATAAAATTTGCCCCTGAAACTTTGCATTTTAATCCCAAGTTGGAATCAAGACTGCTGGGAGAAATATCAACAACCTCAGATGTGCAGATGATACCATCCTAGTGGCGGAAAGTGAAAAGGAGTGAAAGAGTCTTTTGATGAAGGTGAACGAGGAGAGTGAAAAACTGGCTTAAAACTCAACATTCAGAAAACTAAATCATGGCATCCTGTCCCATCACTTCCTGGCAAATAGACAGGGGAAAAATGGAAAGAGTGACACACTTTATTTTCTTGGGATCCAAAGTCACTGCAGACAGTGACTGCAGTGGTGAAATTAAAGGATGCTTACTCCTTGGAAGAAAAGCTGTGACAAACCTAGACAGCGAATTAGAAATCAGGGACATCACTTTGCTGACAAAGGTTCATATTATAGTCAAAGCTATGGTTTTTCCAATAGTCATGTATGGATGTGAGAGACCATAAAGAAGGCTGAGTGCTGAAGAATTGATGCTTTCAAACTGTGGTGCTGGAGAAGTCTCTTGAGAGTCCCTTGGACAGCAAGGAGATCAAGCTAGTCAATCCTAAAGGAAATCAACCCTGAATATTCATTGGAAGTATTGATGCTGAAGCTCCGATACTTTGTCCATCTGATGCGAAGTGCCAGATCATTGGAAAAGCCCCTGATGTTGGGAAAGATTAAGGTCAAGAGGAGAAGGGGACTGAGGATGAGATAGTTATTTGGCATCACCAATTCAATGGACATGAATTTGAGCAAACTCCAGGAGATGATGAAGGACAGGGAAGCCTGGTGTGCTGCAGATCCTGGGGTTGCAAAGAGTTGGACATGATATAGAGACTCAACAGCAGCAACAGCTCCCCACTGGTGGAGATACCCTGATACAACCCCAATTTTGGACCAAGGAGACATCAAAGGAGGCTGGAGGTATTCTTTAGGAAATATCCCAGGGCTTGCCCAAAAGCAGGATTATGAAGATCAAGAAAAACAGAATTCTCAAGATGAAGTCAATCCCTTATACCTTTCTTGTGTCAGTTATCCCCACTATCTTGGGCCAGTTTCTTGGGGAAATTTAAGACTGCCAGGCCTTTTCAGTGAAGTGGAAAAAAATGTACTATCGCCATTTCAACTTGTCAGTTAGTTGAGTTGCTCAGTCGTGTCCAACTCTTAGACCCCATGGACTGCAGCAGGCCAGGCCTCCCTGTCCATCACCAACTCCCAGAGTTTACTCAAACTCATGTCCATTGATTCAGTGATGCCATCCAACCATCTCATCCTCTGTTGTCCCCTTTTTTTCAGAGATATACTAAACTTCACGAATTTTATTCTTGAATATGTCTTGTCCTACACTGATAATCTGGTTTTAACAATATCAAAATTACTGCTACTTCTTATTTGCTTTATCCTAATATACTAGTCGGAGAAGGCAATGGCAAGCCACTCCAGTACTCTTGCCTAGAAAATCCCATGGACAGAGGAGCCTGGTGGGCTACAGTCCATGGGGTCGCTACTAGTCGGACAAGACTGAGCAACTTCACTTTCACACGTTGGAGAAGGAAATGGCAACCCACTCCAGTGTTCTTGCCTGGAGAATCCCAGGGATGGCGGAGCCTGGTGGGCTGCCGTCCATGGGGTTGCACAGAGTCGGACACGACTGAAGTGACTTAGCAGCAGCAGCAATATACTAGTAATGTGTGAATTGAGAGATTGGGATTGACATATATACACTACTATGTATGAAGTAGGTAACTAATGAGAACCTACTGTATAGCCCAGGGAAGTCTGCTCAATGGTATGTGGCAGCCTGGATGAGAGGGGAATTTGGGGGAGAATAGATACGTATGCATGTTTGGCTGACTTGCTTTGCTGTGCACCTGAAATTATCACAACACTGTTAAGGGCTATTCTCCAGTATAAAACAAAAAGTTAAAAATATATAAAATGCATTTATATTTTCATAAAATACATATTTTCATATTTATATCAATAAGATTAAATTTACCATATATTTTAAATTAGAAAATATATAAACTTAGCATGAAGCATCAATTTCATTATTACTAACACAAATTAATTGTTGAGTGCAGCTTGAAATTTCCTTCTAGCTTTTTATTACTGTTGAGTATATTCTATTAAGGATGGACAATTAAGTACTGTTAACTGCAAGGAGATACAACCAGTCCATTCTAAAGGGGATCAGTCCTGGGTGTTCACTGGAAGGACTGATGCTAAAGCTGAAACGCCAATGCTTTGGCCACCTCATGTGAAGAGTTGACTCATTGGAGAAGACTCTGATGCTGGGAGGGATTGGGGGCAGGAGGAGAAAGGGATGACGGAGAATGAGATGGCTGGATGGCATCACCGACTCGATGGATATGAGTTTGAGTGAACTCCGGGAGTTGGTGATGGACAGGGAGGCCTGGCGTGCTGTGATTCATGGGGTCGCAAAGAGTCGGACACGACTGAGCGACTGAACTGAGCTGAACTGAAATATATTTTTCTTTTTCTCTGAAGTGGTTGGCTATTAATTTGTTATAGATTAGGTTTACTTGTTTTGTTTTAGTTTCAATTTTAGGGCTCTTTTGTTCATTTCAGTTAAATTTAAAAATTTTAAAATGACAAAATGGTCTCCCAACTAGAGCTATGAAAAAAGGGGCACTTGGAAGTCTGATCTGTGTCACCACTGCACATTTCCTACTACAGTATGTATTGCATGTAACCATTATTAGTTTCTGGATTATCTTCTAGGGTTTGTGGTTGTAGGAATTGTTATTACAAGGATGTATATATGACGTTTGATCATTTTCTTCCTTTTCTTATTAATCACAGCTTGCAATTTCCATTTTCCTGTACCGCATTATATTCACTTGGCAGTTTGCTGTTTTTCAGCTGCCAAGGTGTGTCTGACTCTTTGCAGCCCCATGGACTGCAGCACATTGCCTCCTGTAGAGTATTATGGACCTCTGTCCATGTTCTTTGGGTGCAGTGTTTCCTAGACCTAATCCCTTGAATCTGTCACTTTCTCTGTATATTAATAGGGGATTTGATTTAAGTCATGCCTGACTGGCCTAGCGGTCTTCCACTTGACAATATATTCTGAAAATTATTCATATTAGTATAAAGAGATCTTCCATGATCTTTTTTGTTGGCGGGGTGTGAGGTTGTTTTGATTTTCCAAAATTTATTTCACCAACTCTTTATTAATCATCATTTGATAGATTTCCAGCTTTTGCCCATTACAGATAATGATGCAATGAATAATCTTTTCCCAGTGTCACTTTGTATTTATAGAATGTACCTTTGGGATAGATTTCTAGAATTGGGGTTGCTGAATGAAAAAAATCATTGATCTGTAGTATTGCTAGGAGTTGCCAAATTCTTCTCAAAGGGGGAATTATTTTGTATTCCACTAGTAATGTATGAAAGTGAGTTTTTCTAAAAGTGTTGACAACCCAGTTTATGGTCATTTTAAATTTGCCAGGCTGATATGTGAAAGGTGATAATTCAGTTTTATTTTGTTTTTTAAAAATCAAGTGAAGTGAGCATCTTTTTATACGTTTAAATGTGATGATTTAAGGCTTGTTTTGAAGTTCCGACATTTTTTAACAGAATAGGGTTAGTTGTTCAGTCACTAAGTCATGTCTGATTCTTTGAAACTCCATGGACTGCAGCATGCCACTCTCCTCTGTCCTCTACTGTCACCTGGAGTTTGCTCAAATTCATGTCCACTGAGTCTGTGATGTTATCTAACCATCTCATCCTCTACCGCCCTTTCACCTATGCCTTCAGTCTTTCCCAGCATCAGAGTCTTTTCCAATGAGTTGGCTCTTTGCGTAGGTGGAATTTGGCCGCAATGCCAAAGTATTGGACTTCAGCATCAGTCCTTCTAGTGAATATTCAGGTTTGGTTTCCTTTAGGATTGACTGATTTGACCTCCTTTCTGTCCAAGGAACTCTCAAGAGTCTTCTCCAGCACCACAATTTGAAAGCATCAACTCTTTGGCGCTGAGCCTTGTTTATGGTTCAACTCTCACATCCATGCATGACTACTGGAAAAACCATACCTTTGACTATATGGAACTTTGCTGGCAAAATGATGTCTCTGTTTTTTAGTATGATGTCTAGGTTTGTCATAGCCTTCGTTCCATGGAGCAAGTGTCTTTACTTCCATGGCTGAAATCACCACCTGCAATGATTAGAACTCTACAACAGACTGGTTCTAAATCAGGAAAGGAGTACATCAAGGCTGTATATTATCACCCTGCTTATTTAACTTCTATGCAGAGTACATCATGAGAAATGCTGGGCTGGAGGAAGCACAAGCTGGAATCAAGATTGCTGGGAGAAATATCAATAACCTCAGATATGCAGATGACACCACCCTTTTGGCAAAAAGTGAAGAAGAATTAAAGTGCCTCTTGATGAAAGCAAAAGAGGAGAGTGAAAAAGGTGACTGAAAGCTCAACATTCAGAAAACTAAGATCATGCCATCCAATCCCAGCACTTCATGGCAGATAAATGGGCAAACAATGGAAACAGTGACAGACTTTATTTTGGGGGGCTCCAAAATCACTGCAGATGGTGACTTAAGCCATGAAATTAAAAGATGCTTGCTCCTTGGAAGAAAAGTTATGAACAACCTAGACAGCATATTAAAAAGTAGAGACATTACTTTGCTGACAAATGTCCGTCTAGTCAAAGCTATAGTTTTTCCAGTAGTCATGTATGGATGTGAGAGTTAGACTATAAAGAAAACTGAGTGCCAGAGAATTGATGTTTTTGAATGGCGGTGTTGGAGAAGACTCTTGAGAGTCCCTTGGGTGCAAGGAGATCCAACCAGTCCATCCTAAAGGAAATCAGTCCTGAATATTCATTGGAAGGACTGATGCTGAAGCTTAAACTCCAATACTTTGCCCACCTGATGCGAAGAACTGACTCATTGGAAAAGACCCTGATGCTGGGAAAGATTGAAGGTAGAAGGAGAAGGGGACAACAGAGGATGAGATGATTGCATGGCATCACTGACTCAATAGACATGAGTTTGGGTAAACTCTGGGAGTTGGTGATGGACAGGGAAGCCTGGAATGCTGCAGTCCATGGGATCACAAAGATTCAGCCATGACTGAGTGACTGAACAGAACAGAAAGCTTCACAAGAATATAATCCTTATTTGTGAATTAAAAGCAATTACACTTTATATTATAAAAAATATGCAGATATCACCTAAA
Organism: Moschus berezovskii; assembly: GCF_049115385.1. Taxonomy (NCBI): domain Eukaryota; kingdom Metazoa; phylum Chordata; class Mammalia; order Artiodactyla; family Moschidae; genus Moschus; species Moschus berezovskii. The sequence goes on from NC_142472.1 coordinate 19,049,761, forward strand.
GAAACAAAATTGTTTGCTAATCATTGAACATTTGAAAACAGTTATATCATCTAGAGCTAACATGTTTTGGAATATTTTCTTTCAGCCTTTTTCTATTCTTCTGAAACATTGTTCATAGTAATATTTTTTATTTTACTAGGCCAAAGAATTGATGCTTTTGAACTGTGATGCTGGAGAAGACTCTTGAGAGTCCCTTGGACTGCAAGGAGATCCAACCAGTCCATTCTAAAGGAGATCAATCCTGGGTGTTCATTGGACGGACTGATGCTAAAGCTGAAACTGCAATACTTTGGCCACCTCATGCGATGAGTTGACTCACTGGAAAAGACTCTGATGCTGGGAAGGGTTGTGGGCGGGAGGAGAAGGGGACGACCGAGAATGAGATGGCTGGATGGCATCACCGACTCTGTGGACATGAGTTTGAATGAACTCCGGGAGTTGGTGATAGACAGGGAGGCCTGGCGTGCTGTGATTCATGGGGTCGTAGAGAGTCGGACACGACTGAGCGACTGAACTGAACTGAACTGAGGCTTAATTTTAGAGCACTTTTAGTATTAAAGGAAAATTGAGAAGAAAAAGAGTTCCCATGATTTCCCATGGAATATTTTTCCATTTGCTTCGATTTTTGATTTCTTTCATTTAATTTTTGTAGTTTTTCTCACTTAGATCATGTATATATTTTGTTAGAACTATACCTAAGTACTTGATCTTCTGTTGCTGAGTTGTGTTGCTTTTAAATTTCAATTTCTAATTGTTCATTGATGGTATTTGGGAAAGCAAATGTACTTTTGTATTTTAACCTTGCATCTTGAAAACTTGCTATTATCACTTACTGGTTCCAGAAACTTTTGTTGATTCTTAGGATTTTTTTTATATAGACAGCCAAGAAATTATGGAAAGAAGTGGTTTTATTTCTCCCTTTCTAATATGTATACCTTTTCTTTTCTTACTGTATTAGATAGGGTTTCCTGTACAATATTGAATAGGAATGGTGAGATTGTGCCTTGTTTCTGTTCTTAGGGAAGATCATCTAGTTACTTACCATTAAATAAAATGTTAGCTGTAAGGCTTTTGTAGAAGATATTTGTTAAATTGAGGAAGTTTCACTTATATTTCACTTGAAGATTTTGTCCTGGATGGCTGTTGAATTTTGGAAATGCTTTTTCTACATCTGTTAATAATCATTATATAATCTTTCATCATTTGCCTGTTTATATGATGGATTACATTAGTTGATTTTCAATTGTTAAGGTTTGTACAACTAGAATAAATCTCATCCAGTCACAGTATATAAATTTTTTCACACGTTGAATTTGACTTACTGATACTTTGTTAAGGATTCCAACTTGATTTTAAGAGATAATTGTCTGTAGTTTTCCTTTCTTGGTAATATTAGTACTTTTGTCTTATTTTGGTATTATGCTGGCTTCCCAGAATAAGCTAGGATGTATTCCCTTTGCTTCTATTTTCTAGAATAGATTGGAGGGATTAGTATCATTTCTTTCTTAAATATTTGGTAGAATTCTCTGGTGAAAACATCTGGGCTTGGTGTCTTGATCACTGATTTGATTCACTACGAAAATCACTCTCAGTCTCTGTCTTTTAACTGGTATGGAAGTGGAAGTGAAAATCACTCACTCGCGTCTGACTCTCTGCGATCTCATGGACTGTCCATGGAATTCTCCAGGCCAGAATACTGGAGTGGGTGGCCTTTCCCTTCTCCAGGGAATCTTCCCAACCCAGAGACTGAACCCAGGTGTCCTGCTTTTCAGGCAGATTCTTTACCAACTGAGCCACAAGGGAAACTCTTTAACTGGTATATTTAGCACATTAATATTTAAAGTGATTATTGATACTTTTGGACCAATATCTCCTCTTTTGTAGCTGTTTTCTATTTGTACTTTTCCCCTCCTTTGCCATTTATGCTTTCTCTGCTTTTTAAAATTAATTAATTTCAGGTAATATTGGTTATAACATTATCTAAGTTTCAAGTGTACAAACTATTTCAACATCTGTATTATATTACAGTGTGCTTACCACCAAAAGTTTGACTTCATTCTTTTACAATGCATTCGACCACCTTTACCCATCCTGCCCTTCCCTTCAGGTAACAACTAATCTATTCTCTGTGTTGTTTGCTTGTTTTTGTTTTTGCTTTTTCACTTTATTTAATATCCCACATGTTAAGTAAAATCATATGTCATTTGTCTTTCTCTGATTGATTTTACTTAGCATAATGCCTTCAAAGACGCTTACTCCTTGGAAGGAAAGTTATGACCAACCTTGATAGTATATTAAAAAGCAGAGACATTACTTTGCCAACCAAGGTCCGTCTAGTCAAGGCAATGATTTTTCCCGTGGTCATGTATGGATGTGAGAGTTGGACTGTGAAGAAAGCTGATCACCGAAGAATTGATGCTTTTGAACTGTGGTGTTGGAGAAGACTCTTGAGAGTCCCTTGTACCGCAAGGAGATCCAACCAGTCCATTCTAAGGGAGATCGATCCTGGGTGTTCATTGGAAGGACTGATGCTAAAGCTGAAACTGCAATACTTTGGCCACCTCATGAGACGAGTTGACTCACTGGAAAAGACTCTGATGCTGGGAAGGGTTGGGGGCGGGAGGAGAAGGGGACGACCAAGAATGAGATGGCTGGATGGCATCACCGACTCTGTGGACATGAGTTTGAGTGAACTCCAGGAGCTGGTGATGGACAGGGAGGCCTGGCGTGCTGTGATTCATGGGGTCGCGGAGAGTCGGACACGACTGAGCGACTGAACTGAACTGAATGCCTTCAAGGTCCACCCAGATTATTGTAAATGGTAAGATTTTATTTTAATGGCTGAGTTATATTTTACTGTGTGTGCATGTGGACACACACACACGCATGCGCACACACACACACACACACACACACATATATATCACATCTTCTTTATCCATTCATCCATTAGTGGGCACTTATATTGTTCATATCTTGACTGTTGAAACTAATGGTGTGATAAATGCAGCACTGCGTATATCTTCTTGAATTAGTGTTTAAAATTCAATTTGCTAGTATTTATTGATAAATCCCAGGTAGCGCTAGTGGTAAAGAACCTGCCTGCCAGTGCAGGAGATGTGAGAGACGGGTCCAATCCTTGGGTCGGGAAGATGATCTGGAGAAGGCAGTGACAGCCCACTCTAGTATTCTTGCCTGGAGAATCCCATGGACAAAGAAGCGTTCAGGCTACAGTCCATGGGATCACAGAGAGTCAGACACGACTGAAGGCAACTTAGCTCCAGCACTATTGAGAAATTTTGCATCCACGTTCATCAGAGATATTGACCTGTCATTTTCTGTTTTTGTGTTGTCCTTGTTTAGTTTTGGCATCAGGGTAATTGTTGTCTTGTAAAATGAGTTAGGAAGTATTCCTTCCCCCTCTGTATTTTGGAAGAGTTTCAGTTGGATAGTTATTAAATCTTCTAAAAATGTTTGGTAGAATTTACCTGTGAAGTCATATGGCCCTGAACTTAACAGTTGCTTAGGAGATTTTAAATTACTGTTTCAATCGCCTCACTAGTAATTGTTCTATTGAGATTTCTATTTCTTCATGAATCAGTCTTCTAAGATTGTATGATTCTAAGAATATATCCATTTCTTCTAGGTTGTCCAATTTTTTGACATATACATTTTTACAGTATTCTCTTATCCTTTGTATTTCTGTGGTACCCCTCATATATCTACTATTTTGCTTCTGATTTACGTCAGTCTTCTCTTTTTCTCTCCGTCTAGCTAAAGAATTGTCAGTTTTGTTTATCTGTCCAAGGATCAGCCCTTAGTTTCATTGCTCTTTTCTGTTGTCTTCTAAATCTCTCATTTATTTCCACTCTGATCTTTATTATTTCCTTCCTTTGACTAATTTTGGGCTTTTTTTAATGTTCTTTTTCTAGTTTCTTTAGATGTAAGGTTCGGTTGTTTGATTTTTGTTTTTCTCGTTCTTGAGGTACGCCTATATCACTGTTAGCTTCTCACTTAATATTGTTTTTGCTGCATCCCAAAGAATTTGGGATACCATGTTTGCATTTTCATTTATCTTTAGATATTTTTTGATTTTGCCTTTGAGTATCATTGACACAGTAGTCGTTCAGTAGTTTAGCAGCGTGTTGTTTAGTCTTCACATACTTGAATTTTTCACCTTTATTCTTGTAATTGATTTCTGGTTTTATACCATTGTGTTCATAAAAGATGTCTGATATGATTTCAGTCCTCTTAAATTTACTGAGACTTGTTTGGTATCCTTAAAAATGGCCTATTCCTGAGACTGTTCTGTGTGCACTTAAGAAGACGGTATTCTGCTGCATTTGGATGGAGTGTTCTGTATAAATCTATCAAGTTTATTGCGTCTGATATTTCCCTTAAGGATATTTCCTTGTTAATAATCTATTGATATAAGTGGGCTGTTAGTTTCCTAACATTATTGTGTTGCTATCAATTTCTCCATTTTGGTTTCTTATTATATTTCAAATATTTTGATACTCTTATGTTAGGTGCATAATTATTAATACTTGTTATGTCTGCTTGATGAATTGTACCTTTATCATTAGATACTGTCCATCTTTGTCGTTATATTTTCTTGGCTTGAAGTCTATTTTATCTGATCTGAATATGGCTACACCTACTTTATTTCAGCTGCCGTTATCTTGGAGTATCATCTTCCATCCCATCACTTATAGCTTATGTTTATTTTCAGACCAGAGATGAGTTTCCTAGAGGCAGCATATGGTTGGGTCTTGTTTTTAATTCATTTAGCCACCCTTTGTCTTTGGTAAATTTAATGCATTTACGTTCAGGTGATTATTGATGAGTGAAGATTTAGACCTTCCATTTTGTTTTTTGTTTTCTGGTTGTTTTATATCACCATTGTTTCTTTTTCCTTGTGTTTCTGTCTGCCATGTCTATGATGTTTTCTCTGTTTCCTATTTTTATGTTTTTTGTCTGCTCTACACCTATGCTTTGTGGTTCCCATGAGAGTTTGTATAAAGCATCTTATAGATAACATAGTCCTTTTCCTGTTGATTTTTTTTTCTTTTTACTATTTTTCCCTTTAATCTTTGTACTATAATCAAGTGGTTAACCACCTTCTGATATTTAGAGTCACAGTTTTCTGATTCTTTCATCTTTCTAAAAGTTTTATGTACTTATCCCTTTTCATTTCAGGAAGAAGATCTCTTTTCAACATTTCTTGTAAGGTTAGTCTAGTGGTGATAACTCCCCTTGGCTTTTATTTGTCTGGGAAAGCTTTTATTTCTCCACCATGTCTGAAGGATACATTTGCTGGATAGAATATTTTTGGCTGACAGTTTTAACATTTAATTTTTTCTGTGTGCCATTGCACTCTCTTCTGCCCAGTATTTTCTCTTGAGAAGCCCTAATGAGGGCTTCTTTGTAGATTCAGTTCAGTTCAGTTCAGTTGCTCAGTCATGTCTGACTCTTTGCAACCCCATGGACTGCACGATGCCAGGCCTCCCTATCCATCACCAACTCCCAGAGTTTACTCAGACTCATGTCCATTGAGTCCATGATGCCATGCAATCACCTCATCTTCTGTCGTCCCCTTCTCCTCCTACCTTCAGTCCTTCCCAGCATCAGGGTCTTTTCAAATGAGTCAGTTCTTTGCATCAGATGGGCAAAGTATTCGAGTTTAAGCTTCAGCATCAGTCCTTCCAATGAATATTCAGGACTGATTTCCTTTAGGATTGACTGGTTTGATCTCCTTGCAGTCCAAGGGACTGTCATGAGTCTTTCCAACACCACAGTTCAAAAGCATCAATTCTTAGGTGCTCAGCTTTCTTTATAGTCCAATGCTCACATCAGTGCATGACTACTGGAAAAACTGTAGCTTTTGACCAGACAGACCTTTGTTGCCAAAGTAACATCTCTGCTTTTTAATAAGCTGTCTAGGTTGGTCATAACTTTTCTTCCAAGGAGAAAGTGTCTTTTAATTTCATGGCTGCTCTCATCACCTGCAGTGATTTTGGAGCCCCCCAGAATAAAGTCAGCAACTGTTTCCACTGTTTCCCCATCTATTTGCCATGAAGTGATGGGACCAGATGCCATGATCTTTGTTTTCTGAATGTCGGTCAACTTTTTCACTCTCCTCTTTCTCTTTCATCAAGAGACTCTTTAGTTCTTCTTCATTTTCTGCCCTAAGGGTCGTGTCATCTGCATGTGTGAGGTTATATCTTTGTAGGTCACTGTCTTTTTAACCTGGCTGATGCTAAAATTCTTGTCATAGACTTTTGACATTTTAAAATAATGTGTCTTAGAGAAGATCTTTTTGCATTGAGATAATTAGTTGTTCTCTTAGCTTCAGGGATTTGTTTATCTAGTTCCTTCCCCAGATTTTGGAAATTCTCAATTATTATACCTTTGAATTAACTTTCTGTTCACTTTTCTCTGTTCTTCTGGGATATCCATTATCTTTGTGTTGTCCTTTCTAATGGGGCCTGATAGTTCTCATAGACGTTCTTCTTTTTATAAAAGATCTTCTACCTGATTTATTTTTAGATTTCTAACATTGGAATCATTAATTCTGTCTTCCATATGGTCTCTGAGATCCGTCATGAGGTACCTGTAATTAATTTTGGTAAAATTTCAGTAAATATTACTTCAAATTTTTCTCTGCCTCTCTATCTCATTCTTCTCTTTCTGGTGTTTCTATGTGTGTATATTGCACATTTTGTAATTGTCCTACAGTTCGTGGATATTCTGTTCAGTGTTTTCATTTTTTTCAGTTTTGAATGTTTTATTGACGTATCTTCAAGCCCGTTGAGGTTTTTCCTCAGTTGCGTTTAGTTTTCAGATGAGCCTGTCGAAGAGCAGTCTTCATTTCTGCTACAGTGCTTTGGGTTTCTAGCATTTCCTTTTGTATTTTAGTGTTTCCATCTCTCTGATTACACCACCCGCCTGTTTTTGCATGTAGTCCAGTTTTACCATCTGAGACTTTAGTATATTAATCAGAATTGTTTTAAATTCATGGTCTGATAGTTCCAAAATTGCTGCCATATCTAAGTTTCGTTCTGAGGCTTACTTTTTCTCTTCAACCTCCTTTTGGGCCATTTATTATATCTTTGTTATTTTTTTTAATTGAAAGCTGTACATGATGTATCGAGTAAAAGGAGATTAGGAAAATATAATTTTTATGTGAGACTTTGTTATAGTTAGTAATTCAGTTCAGTTCAGTTCAGTCGCTCAGTCGTGTCTGACTCTTTGCAACCCCATGAATCACAGCACGCCAGGCCTCCCTGTCCATCACCAACTCCCGGAGTTCACTCAAACTCATGTCCATCGAGTCGGTGATGCCATCCAGCCATCTCATTCTCTGTTGTCCCCTTCTCCTCCCGCTCCCAACCTTTCCCAGCATCAGAGTCTTTTCCAGTGAGTCAACTTGTCGCATGAGGTGACCAAAGTATTGCAGTTTCAGCTTTAGCATCAGGGTGTGTTTATCCTTTGCTGTAGCTATAGCCTCAGATAATAAAATTTCCTTTAATGTCCTTATTTTTACCTCACTGCTGTCTGATTTTCCCTGAAGACTCTTTCTTAAATAGAGCTTGAAACTTGCTTTTCTTTTAGCTGTAATCCCCTCCTATACAGAAGCCTATTGTGAGGTGGTGAGGTTGGGTGAAGGGAAAATATTTTATAATTCCTTGATTGCTGCTGCTAAGTCGCTTCAGTTGTATCTGACTCTGTGAGACCCCATAGATGGCAACCCACCAGGCTCCTCTGTCCCTGGGATTCTCCAGGCAAGAATACTGGAGTGGGTTGCCATTTCCTTCTCCAAATCCCTTGATTAGATCTTGATATTTTAGTGAACCTGTGTGCTTGGGCTGTGACTGTCACAAATACTGCTTAGCTTTCACCCACACCCCTTCAGTAAGTAAGGAGATCTATAGTTGTGTATTTCTTTTCCTCACTTCAAGGGCTAGAGGGGGCTCCAGTTTGGGTATTTTCTTTCTAAGGTCAGTCTGGGTCTTGGGAAAGCCTAGTGGGTTTGACTTTGGTAACATAGTTGTCCTTGAGGGCAGGCCCTTTTTAAGGAGAAGAGAAAGCTCTAGGTATATTTCAAAACAGTTACTTTTTCCCTACCCCTGACAGAAACTTGAGGGGAATTTTCTCTAATCTTTTTTCTGAGAATCTGGTAGGACTCCAGGAGGTATTATAAATGTCATGAAAATGTGAGTATCTTTCTAAGGACGGGGCCCCAGAAATTTTTAAATTCTCAAGCTAGTCCATGCTCAGCCTCTAGTAATTACTTAAATTTATTGTAAGTGTTCTTATCAATTGCTGGCTCCAATAACACTTCACAGGCAAGATGTGATTCTCTCTATTTGCTTGTCTCTCCAGTTTTAAGTTTGCAGGCAGTAGTTTCTCATAACCTTAGTTTTCCGATGGATCTAAAAAATCGTTATTGACATTGTTTTAGCTTTTTTGTGTGTATGTGCAGATAAAAGTGAAGACTTTCAAGCACTTCACATGTCTGACCAGAAACCAATATGTTACTAATATTTACAAACATTACAAAAAAGATGATAATCTGGTATATTTATTTCTAGTTTCTGTTTTCCTGATATTTTTCATGTTTTTTTTATTTACAAGAAAAAATCAGAGATATGGAGATTTCAGCACTGCCTTTTAACAACTGAGTGAATCTTCTTAATTAAATGATACAAGATTAGAAGAACTTATTTGGAGTGCAAAGTTTAAAACTTTTTCTTGTTATCTTATATGCGTATAAACCTGCTTGTGAAATATTCTTAATTGAGATACCAATTGAAACTTTTTCCAACCAAGCGATTTTCAAATATTTTCATATATGTAAATATCCACTAGATCTTGTGGGGGAAAATCATTTAAATTTTATGACTAACTTTTCTCAATGGCAACATCTATATCAATTATATATTGCATGATTTCTCTTTTTATGGGTGCTAACATTCATAGTGTTATAACCAACAGAACCTCCTCTAAAATTATTGGTGATGTTGCTCTGGAAAAATCAAATTAGATTTTGGTTTTAATCTGAACTTTTTAGTGAAGCAATACTCAATTAGTATGACCTCTTTAAAATCCACAGATAACAAAGTCACATCCATTGAGCCATTTTTGTTTCATAAAACAATGGATGCGTCCCAACTGCTGAAGTAATTCTATTAGAGTACACTAGAAAAATCTAAGTTATAAATGAGGCACATGGAGCCAACATCATCATCACTCTTTAGGGACAAAAGCACATATGGAAGCACTTCATGGATTCATTAAATATCAATCTGAAATAACATAACATCAATATTGGTAGCTCAAAAATGATAACAGCTGACAGATGGCAACCAATTAGAGCAATTAGCAATTAACTTGTGTGTCCCTGTCCCACCTTCATCCTCCTCCACTTGCTTCATGAATTCCTGCAATCCCTGGAAATGTGCCTGAGATCCAGTCTCTGCTACAGACTGTTGGGATAATATCTTTGGGGCAGCTATTGAAAATGGGTTTGGAGAGAAAGAGCATGTCACTTTTTAACTTTTGCTCAAAATATGACTGTTCTTTATAGGGAAAATCTAATTTAAAATACATCCTACTTTTTTTTTTACTAGAATGAAAGAGTGCTATAAATATTTATAAAACTTTTGATTTATGTATATAACACATAGTTTCACTATACCAGTGGCCCTAGAAAATAGTTCATTTCAAGAAAACTTTGCCAAAATTATTTTTTTCTTAAAAGCAAAAGTATAATTGTGAAATATAAGTCCACTACAACTTATTCCAAGACCCTCTCTTTTCTTTAGGGTTTCTTAATTGAGCAATAACATTGTTCATTTCATGACAGGCATCATTGACCATTACCAAAATTTGTGTTCATATACTCAACCATAAGACAAGTAATTTCCTTAATGTTGAATTTGAAAAGATGCTGATGCTGGGAAAGATGGAAGGCAGGAGGAGAAGGGGATGACAGAGGATGAGATGGTTGCATGGCATCACTGACTCAATGGACATGAGTTTGAGTAAACTCTGGGAGTTGGTAATGGACAGGGAGGCCTGGCTTGCTGCAGTCCATGGAGTCTCAAAGAGTCGGACATGACTGAGCAACTGAACTTAATGTTTAAACTGATTTTATAACAGTGTTTACAATGATGTTAGGTGTTTCACCTTTGACAACGTAAGCTTCCAAATATTAACTTCCAAAATCTTTGACAGCATAAGATTTCATGAACTGAATGAAAAGAAATGAATTGTTATTGGAATTAATTGACTTTCTGGCTTGAAGCATCCAAAGTGACTGACATAACATTGGCATTATTTAACTCTTTGCAAAGTTCCTTAAAGACATCAACATTGGCAAACCTCTCCTTTTAAAGACCATCTTAAATTATTTTGCCATTTTAATTGTCCTCAATTAGTAAATGGAAGAACAAGAAGTTTAGAGCATAGCCATAGAGAAAGGGAAAAAAAATGTGCCTTACAGTAATTTGAGCTCAGTACAGTTATTCCCTTTTCCTATTTGGAACCAGTCTGTTGTTCCATGTCCAGTTCTGACTGTTGCTTCCTTACCTGCATACAGGTTTCTCAAGAGGCAGGTCAGGTGGTCTGGTATTCCCATCTCTTTCAGAATTTTCCACAGTTTTATTGTGATCCACACAGTCAAAGGCTTTGGAATAGTCAATAAAGCAGAAATAGATGGTTTTCTGGAATTCTCTTGCTTTCTCCATGATCCAGCAGATGTTGGCAATTTGATCTCTGGTGCCTCTGCCTTTTCTAAAACCTGCTTGAACATCTGGGAGTTCACGGTTCACATATTGCTGAAGCCTGGCTTGGAGAATTTTGAGCATGACTTTACTAGCGTGTGAGATGAGTGCAATTGTGCGGTAGTTTGAGCATTCTTTGGCATTGCCTTTCTTTGGGATTGGAATGAAGACTGACCTCTTCCAGTCCTGTGGCCACTGCTGAGTTTTCCAAATTTTCTGGCATATTGAGTGCAGCACTTTCACAGCATCATCTTTCAAGATTTGAAATAGCTCAACTGGAATTCCATCACATCCACTTGCTTTGTTTGTAGTGATGCTTTCTAAGGCCCACTTGACTTCACATTCCAAGATGTCTGGCTCTAGGTCAGTGATCACGTTATCGTGATTATCTTGGTCGTGAAGTTTGAGTGAACTTGGGGAGTTGGTGATGGACAAGGAGGCCTGGTGTGTTGAGATTCATGGGGTTGCAAAGAGTCGGACACGACTGAGCGACTGAACTGAACTGAACAGTTATTCCCTAAAAAAGAAACAATCTAGGTGACAAGATACAACCGTTTTTCTACTCTGAAGCCATGATGTATCATCTTGGAGTGGGTGAATTTAAAAACCAGCACAAAGTCACTGACAGAGCTGCTGTTGTCCAGACAGGCCTTTTTTCTAAATCACACGAAAGTCCGCTTTAGTCTAGGTGTGGCTCTGAATACAATAGAGAAGGAAAAACTTTGGAAGGATCAGAAGAAAAATTCCGTTCAGTTCAGTTCAGTCGCTCAGTCGTGTCCGACTCTTTGCGACCCCATGAATCACAGCACGCCAGGCCTCCCTATCACCGACTCCCGGAGTTCACTCAAACTTATGTCCATCGAGTCGGTGTTGCCATCCAGCCATCTCATTCTCTGTCGTCCCCTTCTCCTCCTGCCCCCAATCCCTCCCAGCATCAGTCTTTTCCAGGGAGTCAACTCTTCGCATGAGGTGGCCAAAGTATTGTAGTTTCAAAAATGAGCCTTCCCTAAATCATTTCCGTTGAGTTCCTAACATACTATATTCCCAGACACCTTCGATTAATTTAAATTTTATTTGTATAGCACTATCCTCTTAAAGTTCAACCAAGGCTACTCAACATGAAGCATGTTAAGGACTTTTCCATCATTTTTGGCAAGTTTTTTTTTTGGGGGGTCTTTTTGAGTGTGCTTCCATATGACTAGCTGTCAAGGAACACTATCGGAAAAGTATTTCCTATAATTTTATGGTATGAGACACTGGTTTGTTGAAGCATGTAATTTTTCCAAATATACCTTTGTTTTTCTTTGGGGGCATCAATTACAAACCCTGTAAATTTATAGGGAATTAGCATTTCAATAAAGAAACAAGAAATCGTTATTGGCTATAAACCATTCCAATTAAGTAGTTTTTAGAACTAGTCTTTTCCAAGTCTTTCTTAGTCCAGCATTTAACCGAAGCTACAAGCTACAGATGGGAGGGATACATGAAATTTCGGAAGAGTGAAGAGAGGAGGAGCTTCTTTCTTCTGTTCTTTGGACAAAATTTTGCATGTTCTTTTTCTGATTCAGAGGGAAACTGAATAAAGCTAAAGATAATTTATTAACATGAAGAATTCAGCTCTCTAAAATAATGCCTCTTATGATAAAACAGCTTTTATCTATAGAAGTCCAAAGATTTAAAACATATATGTAGGGCTTTTCCAAAACAGTGTGAACAGTATAACAGAATATATATCATTGACCAGATAATAATGGTGTTATCCAAAAGCAACCCTAGCATGGCTTCCTTACACAAAACGTGCAAGATGAGGGCATGATTGTTATCATTTTCTTCGTGTTATTTTATCCTCTTTTACTCATGTAAGATTAAAAAAAAAATTGAGTTATTTAGTATTCCTTTATTATTTGCGGTAGAGTCATCTTCATTCTGCAAAATAATAATAAAAAATCCCATATGAATTCAAATGGGATACAAGAGCTCAACAGATGTAGCTGGATCTTTCATATGAAAATAAACGGAATGTTTTCCTTAATCAATCAGAATGAATAATGTTGATGGGCTTGGCAGTGACTAAATCAGGGCTGCCAGCTCCAGCTACCCAGCATGATTTTGTCTTTCCAACCAGACTAAAAAATGCTCTCCCTCCTTCATACTGGATGGCTTCATTTCCACTCATTCAATTTAACAAAAGTCACCCGGAATTCTGAAAGCTTCGCCTGTCTCATAAAATGTTTACCAGATATCTCTTATAGGATGGCAGACGTGCTACCATGTTTCATAATAAGAAGAACTCTAGTGGGCAAGTCTACTCTACTGAGGAGCATAAACAATCACATTGGTGGGAAGCTGTTTATTGTTGGTCATGCTACAAGGTCACGTTTTTCAGCACTTTGGTTTAAAACTTCATCTAAACAACTGCCTGCTGTAGAACATCCTGGACAGCTGGAAGGCTGCATTTTGTTTAAATCAGCTTTGAGAGTATGGTTGAGTTGGTGACACCCCTTAACTTTCTATTTTTAGCAGGAGTTCAAATACATTTGTTTTTTGTTTTGATGTATATTTCCACAATTATTACCATAACCACCCAGTGTAAGCACATTAACAAAAAAGGAGTCACTGACCTTTACCAGTCTTCCTGTTTGCCACATATTTAACCTGGTAAAACCTTGAGGGAATAAGAGGTGAGTGAATAATAAATCTAATTTGTTAAGCATTTGTTTGTGTCTTTGTTATTATAAGGATTTAAATATATTCTAGTTTGAAATAATTTACATATATTAGATTATTTATTACTCTATTGTTATTCTATGCAATAACATTATTAATTATATATTTTATATAATTTTATTATATAAATATCTATTATTATTCACAATTCCATTTTCAAGATGAAGAAAACTAAGGCACAGAGATTTCACTTCCTTAACCAAAGTCACACTGCTTGTAAGTGGTGGAGAGAGATTCCATCCTCAGCCAAACCTGATTACAGGACTCATGTACCTGATCTCTACCCTAGTTTTGTGCAGATTCATTTTTTCATTTGATCTTTTTGAATTATTCTTTTCTCCTCTTTCTGATGGTTCCTGGATCTCAGGGATTATCAAATCTACGATAAGATTTACGTTTCTGTTTTCATGAATGGTGTTGGGCTGTGAGTGATGCAGAAAGATGTAGACATAAAAATGTCCAGTGATTACCTTCCTGGATAACTAGCAGTGAAGAGAAAGGAAGTCAGGCCTATTCTTTCTTCTTGAATGCTGTCATGAAGTCACACTTTGGCAGTTCTAGACTGACCCACAGGTAAACTGTGGTTTTCATCATCTTAATCCAGTCTGTAACCATGTTATTTATTGCTAAAGAGAAGCACTCATTCTCTTATGACAGATTTGTGATGTCACTAGTGGGCCCAGGGTCTTCTCTGAAAGCCATGCAGCCTGTGGCCATGCAAAAAAGTATACATCCTAGAAGGTGGTCAGTCATTGCCACCTGGTGGTTAAAGTGATTTAACCATCTGTGTAGGTAGAGAAAACAGCAATGCCATGGTAGGCTGGTCCACTCAGTTTTACCGACTTTTGGCAGTGGAGACACTTATTTAGTGGCAGATGGTTTTAAATGTTAATCAGAGTTAATTCCTACCCCAAATTCATTTCTAGCTCCCATATTTTTATATCTCCTCTGATTATCTTGCTTTTCTCTTCCTGCTCTACTTTCATAGAGTTGGCACAAGATCTTACCATAGCTCTAGGATCAGGACTTTTCACAATGCAGTTCATTCTGAGATAGACTTTATTATTTCAGAAAGTATCTTGATTGCCTGAAGACATACCTATAAATTTTTAAGGACATTATTCAGAGATTTATAGTTTCTGAAGAACTCTGGAATCTGATATAGGAAGTGTATTCTTTAAAAATAGCCTGTTGGTATGTTGTGATGTGTCAGAAGCCATACGTGTTTTGGGGTCCATAAATGAAAGAGTAATGGGGTAGACATCTAAATCTAAAATGAATTATTAAATTCTTGATATTAAATGGGGATTAAAAGAGAGGAGAACCAACAGAAAAACGTACAAAACTAGTGCATATGAATTGCAGTCCATCTGAATTCATTTAATGGCAATGTGATGGTATATGTAAAAATGATCACGGTGCTTGAAAGATTTACTTTATTTACAAATACAATAATAAACTAATAAAGTAAATATCCTAGTTAGGTCCCACAGTCTTTTGCCCCACGGCAAGAAAAGAGAAATGACTAAAGCCACACAAATGTAATCAACAATCCATGCCCTTCTTTCCTTGGCTGTTTCCTGTCTCCTTAGTGGTGGAAACATCATGGTAAATCATGTGTCTCAGATGAAGTCTCTTCTTTAAGATATGGGAATAACTTAGTCCATGTCTCACTCTTTTTGTGACAAATTACCACCTTAGAGAATGTTCAGTAGCTTTTATTCTGTACTGTGTGGGGTGTCTATTATTAACCCTGTTTAACCCTGTTCCTTTGTCTTTTCCTTCTAGCAGGGACAGAGTGATGTAAGTATTTAAAATAAACTCACATTTTCAGTGTTATTACTAGACAATCTCAGAAGCAAGCTTTGAATCATTAAGCCAAAGAGACAAACAGATAATATTTTGACAACCGTTTTAGAGACCATACTTATCTCCTAATCTTGAGCTATGGTTTCACTATCTGTTTATCTATACACATATATATATTATAGAACTAAAAAGATTTTACATATATAATATTATAATAAATAATCTTTCTAGCTCTATAATCTTGCATAAAAATACAGTAAAGGGAGGATAAACACCCTCTCCCTTGTTGTCAGCACCACATCTCGTTGCACGTTTTATTTTCACAGGATCCTATAAAGACAGCTATGCATCAGCAGGAAAATATACTTCCTAACATTCAAAGTCAATGATGCAGATAATAGGGAACCAGCATCCTCAGTGTGGGATACATACTGTCCTCAGTCCCTGGCCCAGATGTTGGTAACAACCAATAAACTGTATTATATATTAAAAAAGCAGCTTGAAGAAATGGGCTGCTTAGCTTAGATTTATTAGGAGAGATCTTGAACATGCCATATGGCAGCTTGGCTCTTCCAAGCAGCACAGCCTTGGAAAGGAATGGCCAGTCCCAGCACAAGCATGGATACCCCTCCAGGGAAACAAGTGCTTGGCTGCAGGATTTTTCACCAGTGTGTCACCCATGATACATGTCTTAGTAGTCCATTATGCCTCAATATGTTTTCAATCAGAGCCGGGATCTCCATTACCCCTACTGTTTAGAGAAATCTCTAGACATCTGTAGGATGGGAGAAGAGAGGAAGAGAGGGCATGTCTGAGATCCATCATGTTATTTAACCTAGCTTCTGCCTTTTATTGAGACACTTTGTGTAGAAATACAAACTAGGGGATTTGCAACGTTTTTAAAAGCTATTATTCAAGTAAATGGAAAAGTGGCATTGTGTAGGTTGTTTGGAATACCAGAGAGCACCAAATAGATTTTTCTTCTACTTGAAGATGACTGTGTGAGAACTACTTCCCTTTATTAAAACATCATGAGTTCCAAACATAAAGGCTTTTATACAGTGATCTGTATCAATTATGTGCTTCCTTTTCATTAGCATGCGAGATAACTTTATCAATATATTAAAGCTGATAGGGAACAGTCACTATGATATATATGTAGTAACTGTATCTTTGCAAGTTAAAAATGCAAATATACTTTCTGGACAAAAGGCAGGGCAACTTTTATGGTTTAAATTTTTGTAAGAATTTTAGGTCCTTGCTGAGTCCAGGAGCTGGGGTTATTAAAAAGGAATGCCATTACATGTTTCGCAAATGCAAACTCAGTGAATAGAGGCATATTTAAAATTAAGCCATGAGAAGAATGCACATCACTTTCCTGCTAATTCTGTTAAAATGAAAAATTTGAATCTAATCATGGGTAATATTGAACAAACACAATTTGAGGAACATTCTGAAAAATAACCAGCCTGTAATCTGCAGAACTGCCAAGGTCATGAAAGTCGGTGAATGACTAAAGAATTTTTTTGGAGTAAAGGAGATATAAGAGACATGAAAACTAAATAAAATGTAGAATTCTGAAATGGATCATTTGGCTAACAGAGACATTACTGGGACAGTTGGTGAACTTTGGGATCTGTGGCATAGATTAAAATAATATGTTAATGTAAATATTCTGATGTTGATGGTTGTTTTGGGTTATGTAGGAGGTGTCCTTTTTGGTAGGATATAGAAAATAAAACATTCAGAAGCAATGGAGTATCATGTTAAAAATTTACTCAAATGATTCTGTAGGAAGTGTTCTTACTACTATTGAACTTTTCCCTGAATTACAATTATTTCAAATTAATAAAAATTAAGCTACCTTTATCTCTGATTTTAAAATTTTTTTGGTGGGTTCTTGGGAATGGAAGCAATTGTTAATTCAATTGGTAAAGGCAACCAAGTCTAAGAATTACATTAAAGAGATAACTAGCTAATTACTTATCATTACTTTTAGAATATATTAGTTGATATAAAATTAAAATAATTATGAAATAATTGCTTGAGTAAAAATAGCATTTAATATTTTAATTTGTTGCTAAATCATTTGATTAATTTTTAGGTAATATTATTAAACTGAATACATGCCCTAGACTCTGTCTGTGAAAGTATTATGCTATTAAAATGCAACACATTCTGTTCAATTCAGTGAAAAGTTTCTCATTAACTTTTTAAAGTGCAATTTTCTCTTTGTAGCAAGGCCAACTTCATCTATAAATATAGTGTCTTTGACAGAAAACTTGTAGTACCATAGGCACTGTCTTGTTTAGCCTTTGAGCATTAACTGATCTTTGAGTAGTGATATTTGCAGAAGAGCTGCTATGGTTTTAAGTTGACAAGCCATTAACTCTTCTTTCCCTGAAGCAACAGCTAAACAATTCACTTGAAAATTTTACAATTAGATTTTCCACTTAACTGTTTACTGCTTATTGCTTCCTTCTTCCTCGGGAACCTTTGAATTCTTTAAATATCACTAATATATTTGGCTTTTATTTTTCTGTCCGTTTTTGCAGTTGATGACAACTAATAGTGGAATAAAAAACTCAACATGGACATGCATTCAATTTGATAGTGTTCATGTTTATCTTTAATAGCCATTTATTTTAATGTGGAGGGATGTTTACTTGGGCTTTTGAGCAAATGCATGCTAACTGAAACTTGTTGCTTGCTGAGTAGTTGATAGGGTGATTGGGTAAAGACTTTTTGCAATAATGAATGAAGAGAAAAATATAACTATATCTAAGCAGAAGTTGATAAAAATCTTAACAATCATCAAAAATTAATGTCTTTTGTCATTGCTGTGTTCAGTCACTCAGTCATGTCTGACTCTTTGCGACCCCATGGACTACAGCATGTCAGGGTTCCTTGTCCTTCACTATCTCTCTGAATTTGCTGAAACTCATGGCAGTTGAGTCAGTGATGCCATCCAACCATCTCATCCTCTGTTGTCCCCATTCTCTTTCTGCCCTCAATATTTCCCAGCACTGGGGACTTTTCCAATGAGTTGGCTCTTCGCATCAGGTGGCCAAAGTATTGGAGCTTCAGGATCAGTCTTTCCAATGAATATTCAGGGTTGTTTTTCTTTAGGATTCACTGGCTTGATCTCCTTGCTGTCCAAGGGACTCTCAAGAGTCTTCTCCAGCACCACAGTTTGAAAGCATCAATTCTTTGGCTCTCAGCTTCTTTATGGTTCAGCTCTCACATCTGTACATGACTACTGGAAATCATATCATGTCTTTAGCCTTCCGATATGAAGACCCTTAGACTATTTGAAGTTATAGGAATAGTCCATGAATCCTCAGGTTTTATCCATAGTGTTCCATGGAACCACAAGAACCAGATGGAGACAAAAGCCCATTTACAAATATCGTACTGAAATAAGCCTTAAGGACTTTTCCATAAAGGTCTTTTGTAGAATTTTAAAATCTTCTGCATTACTCTCCTTTTTCCCTCCTTTTTTTTTTTTTTTTTTGGTATGTTAAGTGGGGACTTCTTTTTGGAGGGGGGGCATTATTCTCTTCTTATAATTTTATCCTGGTGGCCCTGGTAAGGCAAGAAACTTTGATGGGAAATTAGCTTTTAGTTATAAATTGACAATTTTAAGCTTAATGGGCCTTATTTTTCTTTGAGCTCTGAACTGCTGACAACTTGGTCCTGTTTTTATACAGTTGTGCTTGTTCCAGTACTAAATATTTTCTCTTTCTTTTTCTTCACCTCGGAGGAACATTTTCAGAGGTTGGGCAGTTTTCTCCTTCCTATGACAAAAGAAACACCTGTGTGCCATCTTATTCCATCCAGGTTTTCTGTCCTGAACAGACTGGAAATAGTGTGTTGCCAGGGATTTGAGAGGACAGGGCAGGACTGTTGGTGTAGTCACGCTTCCATAAGTCACCTGCTGCTGGGCACCTTATGGCATTGGTCATAGGTGTCCACCTGCGAAGAGAGGTGGATGGAGGAAGTCCCTTTTACTCTCTGGTCTGAAGGATTTTTTTATTCATTTTGAGTGTAATAGAAATATCAAAGTGAGTTGGTAAGAAAAATTGTAGGAGATGTACAATAGTAGGATTATTACTTTACAAACCATATTTATTGTTTTCCAAATAAAGAGCAAAAAGAAAAAGTGTTATTTTCTTTGCTTTAAATTTTCATAATGGGAAATTTTTAGATAGCTTATGTTTTCCTAATAAGCATTTAACCAATTATAAGGCAGAAACGTGGGAAGAATTTATTTTTGTCTAGTTCTGAGGTATAAGATCAGGAAGCATCACTATTAACAAAGCTAGTGGAGGTGATGGAATTCCAGTTGAGCTATTTCAAGTCTTGAAAGATGATGCTGTGAAAGTGCTGTACTCAATATGCCAGCAGATTTGGAAAACTCAGCAGTGGCCACAGGACTGGAAGAGTTCAGTCTTCATTCCAATCCCAAAGAAAGGCAATGCCAAAGAATGCTCCAACTACCGCACAATTGCACTCATCTCCCACGCTAGTAAAGTCATGCTCAAAATTCTCCAAGCAAGGCTTCAGCAGTATGTAAACCATGAACTCCCAGATGTTCAAGCAGGTTTTAGAAAAGGCAGAGGCACCAGAGATCAAATTGCCAACATCCGCGGGATCATGGAGAAAGCAAGAGAGTTTCAGAAAAACATCTATTTCTGCTTCATTGACTATGCCAAAGCCTTTGACTGTGTCAATCACAATAAACTGTGGAACATTCTGAAAGAGATGGGAATACCAGACCACCTGACCTGCCTCTTGAGAATCCTGTATGCAGATCAGGAAGCAACAGTTAGAACTGGACATGGAACAACAGACTGGTTCCAAATAGGAAAAGGTGTACGTCAAGGCTGTATATTGTCACCTTGCTTATTTAACTTCTATGCAGAGTACATCATGAGGAACTCTGGGCTGAAAGAAGCACAGGCTGGAATCAAGATTGCTGGGATAAATATAAACAAACTCAGATATGCAGATGACACTACCCTTATGGCAGAAAGTGAAGAGGAACTCAAAAGCCTCTTGATGAAAGTGAAAGAGGAGAGTGAAAAGGTTGGCTTGAAGCTCAACATTCAGAAAACAAAGATCATGGCAAATGGTCCCATCACTTCATGGGAAATAGACAGTGGAAACAGGGTCAGACTTTATTTTTTTGGGCTCCAAAATCACTGCAGATGCTGATTGCAGCCATGAAATTAAAAGATGCTTACTCCTTGGAAGGAAAGTTATGACCAACCTTGATAGTATATTAAAAAGCAGAGACATTACTTTGCCAACCAAGGTCCGTCTAGTCAAGGCAATGGTTTTTCCCATGGTCATGTATGGATGTGAGAGTTGGACTTTGAAGAAAGCTGACCGCCGAAGAATCGATGCTTTTGAACTGTGGTGTTGGAGAAGACTCTTGAGAGTCCCTTGGACTGCAAGGAGATCCAACCAGTGCATTCTAAAGGAGATCAATCCTGGGTGTTCATTGGAGGGACTGATGCTAAAGCTGAAACTGCAATACTTTGGCCACCTCATGCGACGAGTTGACTCACTGGAAAAGACTCTGATGCTGGGAAAGGTTGGGGGCGGGAGGAGAAGGGGACGACGGAGAATGAGATGGCTGGATGCCATCACTGACTCTGTGGACATGAGTTTGAGTGTACTCCGGGAGTTGGTGATGGACAGGGAGTCCTGGAATGCTGTGATTCATGGGGTCACGGAGAGTTGGACACGACTGAGCGACTGAACTGAACTGAACTGAGATCATTTTGGCATTCCAAATATTTATGTACAGGCTTTATGTTCACACATTTTTGTCTAAAATTATTGACATGTTATTAAAATCAGAAGATACTGGGCCTTATTTTTAATCAAATTTTTTCATACTTTAAAACATTATGTACAGTACATTTAAATTCTAAAAGAAACTTCTGTTGTAGAGAATTTTTAAGGCTAAAATAAATACTGTTTGAGGTCTATAGTCAAAGAAAAGAACATTCTCAAGGAAATTGTTGTAGTAATAACAGTTTTCAAACTTTTAAGCTCAATAGTGTTTACTCTAAAATCTGACCCATTTCATCTGGAGGTGGGGTGTGAATATGAAATGTCAATTTGAAAGAGATGGATGGGATGGGGAGGGAGGTGGGAGGGGGGTTCAAGATGGGGAACACATGTACACTCGGGGCAGATTCATGTCAATGTATGGCGAAACCAATACAATAATGTAAAGTAATTAGCCTCCAATTAAAATAAATAATTTTTTTAAAAAAGTAATAAAAAAAAGAAAGATAGCATTTAATACAAGTAAGAGATTTATTTCCATGAAACTTAAATATCTGATTTTAAAATGTTAAACTATTGAAATATTGTTTAATATCACTGATTATTTAAACTCAACCAAAATTTTCAAGTTTGAAGTAACTTAAGAGTCCCCAAAACAAACATTAAAGTGGAGCTAAACTACTAAAGGAGATCAATCCTGGATGTTCATTGGAGGGACTGATGCTAAAGCTGAAACTCCAATACTTTGGCCACCTCATGAGACGAGTTGACTCACTGGAAAAGACTCTGATGCTGGGAAAGGTTGGGGGCGGGAGGAGAAGGGGACGACAGAGAATGAGATGGCTGGATGGCATTACCGACTCTGTGGACATGAGTTTGAGTGTACTCTGGGAGTTGGTGATGGACAGGGAGGCCTGGCGTGCTGTGATTCATGGGGTCGCGGAGAGTCGGACACGACTGAGCGACTGAACTGAACTGAACTGAACTGAAACTATTAAATGGAGAAGGCAATGGCAAGCCACTCCAGTACTCTTGCCTAGAAAATCCCATGGATGGGGAAGCCTGGTAGGCTGCAGTCCATGGGGTTGCTACAAGTCAGACATGACTGAGCGACTTCATTTTCACTTTTCACTTTCACACATTGGAGAAGGAAATGGCACCCCACTCCAGTGTTCTTGCCTGGAGAATCCCAGGGACGGGGGAGCCTGGTGGGCTGCCGTCTATGGGATCGCACAGAGTCGGACACGACTGAAGTGACTTAGCAACTTAGCAGCAAACTATTAAAAATGATAGACAAGGAAGAAGCAGATCATTAGAGCTTCCTTCAAAATTTTAAAAAATCCTCCTGATTATTAAGACCAAAATTTTGCTTTAACTTTTATAGCTATGAGACTGCTTCTTGAAGTCTGCTTGTTTTACATTTAGAAATATCCAGTAACGTCAAATAAATGAGCTGGTATGCTTTCCTGATTCAAGTAAATTAAGAATATTTTTTTCTTTATATGTTTAAACATGCCCCTGATGAATCAGTTGGAAGAATCTGCCTGCAGTTCAGAAGACCCTGGTTCAATCCCTGGGTCCAGAAGATACGCTGGAGGAGGAAATGGCAACCCATTCCAGTATTCTTGCTGGGAAAATCCCCATGAACAGAGGAGCTTTGTGGACTACAGTCCAGGAGTTGCAAAGGAATTAGACAAAACTTCGTGGCTAAATCAAGCATGCCCCAACCTCTGAATTAATTGTAGGCAAATATTATTTTGGTTTTTTTTTTTTTTAATTTAGAATGTATTATTCTGTAAGAAACAATGATTTAAACAGTGATTTGGATCATTGCAAATCTTATGTTATTCCTGTTTTTGGCTGAAAGGTGGTATGTTTTTAGTCTGTTCAAGATGCTATAACAAAACACTATAGTCAGGAAGCTTATAAAAAAAACGAGAAATTTATTTTTCACATATCCGGAGGCTGAGAAGTTCAAGACCAGGTGCCAGCAGATTGTGTGTCTGGTGAGCGCCCACTTCCTGGTTCATGGACTAACATCTTTTCATGTGTTCATTCTTGTTGGAATGTGAAGGGGACCCTCTGTTGTCACTGTTTCAAGGGCACTAATCTCATTAATGGGGACTTTGCCCTGGTAACCTAAACATCTCTCTGAGCAAGCTAGCGAGGAGCTAAGTTGATTCAGTTGTGTCCGGCTCTTTGCTACCCTATGGACTGTAGCCTGACAGATACCTCTCTCCATGGGATTCTGCAGGCAAGAATACTAGAGTGGGTTGCCATGCCCTCCTCCAGGGGATTTTCCTGACCCAGGGATAGAACCCACATCTCTTATGTCTCCTTCACTGGCAGGTGGGTTCTTTACCACTAGCGCCACCTGGGAGGTCCTGCTAATACCATGATATTGGGAATTAGCTTTTAATACAGAGATTTCAGGGGGACGCAGACTTTAAGTCCATAACATAGTGCTAGTACTTTTCTAGCCCTTGTGTAATGTTTATGACAACGTTTCTTGTTATCTTAGAACTATTGGAGGTGCATCTTGATTCACAGGTGCACCTCTTTTTATTTGCCTTCTCCTATTCCTAAGTATTTGCCTACACTCTTTACTACTTCCCCAGCTCATGGAGGATAGTCAAGTGCTCAAACAGAAACTGATGTTAGATGTCACAGTTCCAGAATTGTTAGCAAAGGAGCAAGGTCTCTCACTATTAAGATGGAGTAAAGTCTTCTCTGGAGGTTGAGGCAGGAAATATGGGTTTAAGAAATGGAAGAATGGCAGAAGAGTCCACAGATGAAGCTAGGTTACTGCTGGTAGAAGAAAAATGTCAGTATTAGAAGAAGGGTTTTGAGAGTTTTGCTACTTAAGGTGTGGTTCCTTGGCCAGCAGAGCAGCAGCAGTGTCACTGCAAGTCTTGTCAGAAGAGCAGAATCTTAGGCCCCACTCCGGACCTGGAGAATCAGAGCAACTCCATGGACTGTAGCCCGCCAGGCTCTTCTGTCCATGGAATTCTCCAGGCAAGAATACTGGAATGGGTTGCCATTTCCTCTTCTGGATTCAGAGATCAAACTTAGGTCTCCTGCATTGCAAGCGGATTCTTTACCATCTGAGCCATACTTGTGTATTATTTTAAGAAGAATTTAATTTGAGAAGCATTGCTTGGAGGAGTGCAGGATTTTATGTATGGGAGGACAGTGTATGCTCTCACTGAGCTTTCATCAGCCAAACACACTCATGTATCTTTGAACAAATATTTTAGCATTGTTTTTGGAAACTCACCTAGATCCTCTGGATTATCACTAAACCAGTGGAGCTCTCATCCTAATTTCTTCTGTTTTTTTTTTTTTTTTCCAACCATCTAGAGTCTCTACCCTTTGGACTTGACTTTTGTTTCTGTATTAACTCCTAGCTTCTGTTCACAGTCTTGATGTATTCTCCCTTTACGTGCCTTTCTTCTTAGAATTATCACTGGCATTTATTTTGTTTTCCTCCCCCAATTTGCTTTCTTAGACTCTGTGTAAGACATTCTAAGTGAATAACCCCCGTGTTTGCCAGGCATCCTTTTGAGGTCAGAAAGCAGAACATGTATCTCCTTTGCATCAGACTTGTCAGGGGGTGCAAAGAAAGAGGAATAATGCCCTTCTTTTCTCTCCTTGCTATTCTCTGGAACCCTGCATTTAAATGGGTATATCTTTCCTTTTCTCCTTTGTTATAAAGATTAATAAAAGGCATTTAGACGAGAGACTGGTACATGAAAAGTGACTAATAAATATTACCTAAGTGACTAATGAAATGTTATTATCATTAAAATACATCATAATTATTAATTATCTCATCAAAATTGGGAAGTAAAGATAGTCAATATATGTTTGTCACTTATTCCAATAAATTGTGATACTTTCAAGATCCTTTCCGTTGTCTGTCTATACAGGTCACTGATATATACAATAGTTACAATGATATGTGTTGATATAAATTTCAAGAGAGTTCTCAACTTGGTTGTGATTAGCAAGGTTAAAAAATACAGAATAGTTTTTACATATAGGGTGTGTTCTGAGGTGTATTGTGATTATCTTCTCTTTAAATAGATTTTGTAACCAATTATTGTTGTTCAGTTGCTCAATCATGTCTGACACCAGGCTTTTCTGTCCTTCACCATCTCCCAGAGTTTGCTCAAACTCACTTCTTGAGTTGGTGATGCCATCAGCTATCTCTTCCTCTTTTCCTTCTGGCTTTAATCTTTCCCAGCAGTAGGGTCTTTTCCAATGAGTTGGCTTTTCACATCAAGTGGCCAAAGTATTGCAGCATCAGCTTCAGCATCAGTCCTTCGAATGAATAATCAGGGTTGATTTTCTTTAGGATTGACTGGTTTGATCTCTTTGCTATCCAAGGGACTCTCAAGAGTCTTCTCTAGCACCACAGTTCAAGGCATCAATTCTTTGAAACCAGTAGTTAGTTTATTATTATTATTTATTTGACTTTGCGTGTCTTAGTGGTGTCATCTTTGGTTTCCAGTTGCAGCATGCGAGATCTGGTTTCCTGACCAGGGATGGATCTTGGGCCCCTTGCATTGGGAGCTCAGAGTCTTAACCACTGGACCTCCAGGGTAGTCCAAAAACCAATAGTTTCTTTTGAAATAATATGTCAGCCTCGCTCTGACCCCAAAGGGAGATATGCCCCATAAAATGATTAAACATCTAAACTTTTGACTTCCCAGATAGAAATTTATCACCTGGGATGGTAAATTATATAAAGGTTGTATGAATTAGGGATCTTAAAGGGGTTCATGCAAAAGCCAAAGCTCTATTTACCAGAGGAGACAGTACAGATGTTCTGAAATAAATTCCACATGCACACATATATTACAAATTTTTGTTTATGATCAATACTACAATCAGCAGTCACTCCATTAATTTAAATCATGCTGGCTCAATGAACTCATTGACGTTCACAGTTATTTATGTTTGCTCAGTACCAGAAGGAAATTTTCTTGATATCGGTAATGTCACACAACAAAATGACGTGATTGCATATTTGAAATTATATCCTTCAGTTTCTTTCAGAAAAGAACTACACTGTAAGAATTGCTAAGTGCTTAGGAATGCAATAAAGACTAAAGGAAACCATTGTACTAATACTGTCAAATCAGTATTTTAGTTTTTTTTTCAGTCTCAGAATTTGAGTCTAACACCCAGCTCAAAGGTTTCAATAGAGAAAGTTTTCAAGGTCAGTCTCTTTCCATCCTGTGGTTTAAAGCCAAGTCCTTTTATTAAGGTAGCCATTATTTTTTAAATGGCCTTGAAGATTTGTGATCTTGGGTATAGAATATGTAATAAGCATTGATTACTTTTATTCTGTTCTAATTTAATTTTATCTTTGTGTCTTTTATACCTTAATGCTTTTATGCTAAAAATAAGGATCAAATAAGTAAAGTAACCATAGAAGATATTCATCAACTCATAGAGTTACATGCTTTTCTATTTTTAGAAAGAATTCAATCAAGATAGTTAACTTATATATTCTTTTAAAAATGTAATTAGTAATAGAGCAGTTAAGTACCAAAATATAATCTCTTGCAAAAGTTGGATTGAGGCAACCCAACCCAGGCTCCTGTCCAGCCATGCAGTCATAATGGATCTCACATGTTGATGGCTTTCTGTCTGTCATTTCTAGAGTCTGGCTCTTGTCTCATAGTTCAGACTAGATTCATATTCTGTTATAGTAGGTTAAAGAAAGCAGGAAGAAGGGGAAAAGTGTAAGCTGTCTCCTCTTTTTTTTGTCATGAAAGCAAGAGAAGATGGATGCCTCAACTTAAACAGAAAGAGTAAATTCACCCTTCCTGTGCATTTTTGTCTGCATTAGGTTGAATGATGCCCACATGCTTTGGGGAGGGGCATCATCTTTATTCAGTTTATTGATTTGAATGCTAATCTGCTTCCCTGGTGGCTCAGAGGTTAAAGCGTCTGCCTGCAATGCGCGAGACCTGGGTTCGATCCCTGGGTCAGGAAGATCCCCTGGGGAAGGAAATGGCAACCTACTCCAGTATTCTTGCCTGGAGAATCCCATGGATGAAGGAGCCTGGTGGGCTACAGTCCATGGGGTCGCAAAGAGTTGGACGCAACTGAGCAACTTCACTAATTTCTAGAGACCCCCACTCCACAGACACACCCAGAAATAATGCTTTACCAGCTATCTTTGCATTCTTTAGCCCAGTCAAGTTGAAACATAAGATTAACCATTGCAACTATGGCTTACATTTCATTGGTCAGAACAAAGTAATGGCCTCATCTAGCTGTAAGTGAGACAGGGAAATGAGCATCCTTACTGAAAAATGAGTGAGTTCTGTTACCAAAAAAAGAAAGGGAGAATGGATTTTGGGTGTTTGTTAGCAGTCTCAGTCACCATCTCCTCAATCTGCCTGAATAGTAAGTTGTTTAAGGGCAGGAGTGGCAACTGACTTTGTACTCTGTAACATTTTATAGAGAGAAAACACACATTTCCAGAAACCTTGTAAAGAAGATGAAACAATCTCTGGTTACCACACCTGGAGCATTGACACATCATTTTCGAAAACATGTTAAGCCAACATTCACACTTCTAGACTAAAGAGAGGAAGAATAACAAGAGGAAAAGTCAGAACATGTTTTATTTTGAGAGTGATAATATAAACACACATCAGCTTTTCAATCTGATAGTGTCCCAGAGGGTGGCCTTGCCTTCATGGGATGAGTATGGGAGGGCAAGAGCCAGAAACTAGATTTTTGTCAGGGCATTTGGAATTAACACAGAAAGAATAACTATGCTCTCCAAATTAATAAGAACCTGGTCTATAAACTAGGAATTCCACTTGAATTTATAACATGCAGTTTGTAGCTTGTAATACTTTTGTTCATTGTCTTTCACTGATAAGTATCATGCTGCATGGAAATCTCCTTCAGTGAGTAGAATATTCCTAGTAAGCAGAGAATCAAAGAACCATAAAATTGAAGAGCTTTCAAGGGTAGTCCTGGTGATTTCTAATAAGCATCTTTGTCCCCTCAAAAGGGAACATCTTTCTAGCACTTTCTAAGACATATGTATACCAGTTAGGCTCTTTCAGTATGCGAGGAATAGTAGCTTGCTCAGTTTACATTAGTTGCAAAAGGTGGGTATAGAGCTGAGGCTAGGAATTATAGTGAAACAGAGCTCCTGTGCTAGGTCTTCTCATAGGAATTTGCAAAATTACACTTTGCTGCTTGTTACTCACGCCCTGCTTTGTGGTCTGTCTATTAATTAGAATCACAAGCAGTCTTAGATAAAAGCATAACTGCCTGGAGAATCCCAGGGAAGGGGGAGCCTGGTGGGCTTCTGTCTTTGGGGTCGCACAGAGTCTGACACGACTGAAGTGACTCAGCACCAGCAGCAGCAGCAGCCTGGGCAGTGGTAGTGAAATGTTAATTATCTGTATAGACTTCTGCCTAGGGATGTTCTGTGTCAAGGAAATGTGTTCAAAGGTCCCAAGCTGATAAAGCACGATGGGGTCAAAGGCTCCTGTGTCAGATGGATGCGCATGAGGACAGGGGATGGAACAACTGAGCAGATAAGAAAAACAAACTCAATGTATCAAAGAGTTTTGCAACTAACTCCTTGGAAACCATGTCCCAACACAAATGCTAAGGTGTGGATAGCATGGTATGGCAGACTTCACAGATTGGGGTGCAGATAATACCCACAAGCAGCATTCTAAAGTGAAACATAATCATACACATGGATGTGCAGGATATATAGTCTGCTTTCTTCAAGACATTCTTATCATGTAAATATTTGATGGGCTGAAGTATTTAATGGGTGAGATGGGACAACTAGAAAGAAAGAAGCAAGTCTGGATATCTTTTACAATGTGGAACTGTTAGGTAGTTAGAATAGGAAAAAGAAGTCCAAAATGATGGTGGCTAAAAGACAAAGGAGGGAAAAACCCGTGAAAATAGAACAAAGGAAGGTCCAAGGACCAGAGTGAGGACCTCAGGTAAAACAAACAGCCCTCCTGGCTAGCCGAATTTACATAGGGCAGGCTTGAGGTGGTGGGTGGGTGGGTGGGTGGGGAGGAGATAAATGTATAAAAGGAGGAAGCTGAGGAGGACTGAGGCCTCTCTTCTCTTTGTCTTTTGGGTCTGCGTGTCCTCTCTCCTCAAGGGTGTACTATCCTTTGTTTTTCCTAATAAAACTGAGCTGTAACACCCATTCGTCCCTTGCCTCAAATTTTTGGTGCAGCGAGACAGAACTGAGGAAATTACAAACTCCCCCGACAGAACTAAAATCCACTCTTGCATATTGTGAGCACCACCAAAAATTGCTCTGGGAAGGGCTGCCATATTATCAGCCTAGAGAGTTGGTGACTAAGTGTCAGGAGGGAAATTCAAGGAGATTTTCTACTTGCTGGGAGATTCCTCTGCAGAGATTATTACTATTGTTAGTTTGCTGGCTTTTTAATTTGTTTAGTGCTTGGTCACACTAGTACTTGGCTGGAACTGGTATCTCTCCCTGCTTACCAGCATGCCCAGTATGGATCTTCTGCAGAACCTAGGAGGGTGGGATCTGCTGGGACTGAACAGCTGCCAGATCAATCTGGAGTAGCTGGGGGAGGTAGAAGCTGAACTTGATTTGCTTCAGAAAGAGGAACTGCACTCTTGACCCCACGGTATCTTTTCTATTAAGTTGGAGTTAGGACAGAGGTCTTTCCTTGTGGCTCAGTGGAAAAGAACCCACTTGCTAGTGCAGGAGATGCGGGTTCCATCCCTTGGTTGGGAAGATCCCCTGGAGAAGGAAATGGCAACCCACTCCAGTATTCTTACCTGGAAAATCCCATGGTTGGAGGAGCCTGGTGGACTATAGTCTGTGGGGTCACAAAAGAGTCGGACATGACTTAGTCACTAAACAACAACAACCAGTGAGTGAAAAGTCATGGCTCCCAGGCTTCAGCTGTGGATGACCGCCTTTGGCTGACTTTACCCAGAATGGAAGGAAACAGGGGAGAGGGAGGGTGGGGCTAGATGGAAACTGACTTTCTGCTGAGGCTCCTGGTAGAGCAGTTTTCCCCCAAGGCTTATCTGTGGGGGATGAATGCAATCCTGAATGAAATGACACTAACTCACATTGTTCTAACTGGAATGTTTTAGATTTTGATAACAAAATGCTTCTCTATTTGTATAAACTCTTTGAGCAATCTCCAAAGAATTTGAATGATTAGCATTGCTAATTTTGACCAACTTAATAGATGTGCCTTACTGATATTGTTTCCCTGAGTCTTTCATAGTGCCATTCTGAAAATCTCAATGATTTGTTAAAGGAAAAGAAAATTAATTACACTTGTAAACCTGTAAGGCAGACATTTTTAGGGGGACTATTGTGATAGGCTGTAAAGACCACTGTGCTTTGTAACTGGCAAGAGAGGTTGCACTCAACACAGAATACAAGTCTAATGGAGGTCAGTTGATGGAAACATCATGGGTTTGGGGAATTTCTGGCTACAGAAATAGGACCTAATAGGATTCTTGCTGAAGGCAGTATTAAATGATCAGAGTCACCTGGGGGATGGGAAAGGCTGATGACCCTGGAAATTGAGGGTGACCAGACATCACAGATTGAAGAATCTGGCTAAACTGACCTAGCAGGGTTTTTGCTAATATTGGAAATGCAGAAACCAATATGGAAACCCAAAGGTCAGGGCCCAGTTGAGAGTTCAGAAAAGGTTGAGTAGAATTTGGTCAAGGAGAGAATCTCTGTGGTCTTCAGAGACATCTCTTTCTTAGAATTTTCAATTCCTATCCATATTTAGAAGGACAAGTTTTGCTAATTCGTAAGGAACAGGGCATTTCTCCACGTTCATGTGTATTTTCTTGCTTCAGATTTATGATTAAGGGAGGCTTCTCAAATTTTTTCCTTTGTTAATAATCATTTTTCCCAAGGTGCCTTGGTGTCTCCACCTCTCACCTGTGTGCAATACAGTAGCCACTAAATCAGCAGCTGCAACAGAGCCTGTCCACATTGAGATATGCAGTAAGCACATGCTAGATTGCAAAATAATGAATATAAAAGTGCTGGGCATACACACTAAGGAAACCAGAACTGAAAGAAACACATGTACCGCAGTGTTCATTGCAACAGTGTTTACAATAGCCACAACATGGAAGCAACCTAGATGTCCATTGGCAGACTAATGGATAAGGAACTTGTGGTACACATACACAATGGAGTATTCAGTTCAATTCAGTCTCTCAGTGGTGTTTGATTCTCTGCAACCCCATGAATCACAGCATGCCAGGCCTCCCTGTCCATCACCAACTCTCGGAGTTTACTCAAACTCATGTCCACAGAGTCGGTGATGCCATCCAGCCATCTCATTCTCCGTCGTCCCCTTCTCCTCCCGCCCCCAACCTTTCCCAGCATCAGAGTCTTTTCCAGTGAGTCAACTCGTCTCATGAGGTGGCCAAAGTATTGCAGTTTCAGCTTTAGCATCAATCCTTCCAATGAACACCCAGGATTGATCTCTTTTAGAATGGACTGGTTGGATCTCCTTGCAGTCCAAGGGACTCTCAAGAGTCTTCTCCAACACCACAGTTCAAAAGCATCAATTCTTCAGCGATCAGCTTTCTTCACAGTCCAAGTCTCACATCCATACATGACCACGGAAAAACCATAGCCTTGACTAGATGGACCTTTGTGGGCAAAGTAATGTCTCTGCTTTTTAATATACTATCTAGGTTGTTCATAACTTTCCTTCCAAGGAGTAAGGGTCTTTTAATTTCATGGCTGCAATCGGCATCCACAGTGATTTTGGATCCCAAAAAAATAAAGTCTGACACTGCTTCCACTGTTTCCCCATCTATTTCCCATGAAGTGATGGGACTTGATGCCATGATCTTTGTTTTCTGAATGTTGAGCTTCAAGCCAACATTTTCACTCTCTTTTTTCACTTTCATCAAGAGGCTTTTGAGTTCCTCTTCACTTTCTGCCATAAGGGTGGTGTCATCTGCATATCTGAGCTTATTGATATTTCTCCCAGCAATCTTGATTCCAGCTTGTGCTTCTTCCAGCCCAGCGTTCCTCATCATGTACTCTGCATAGAAGTTAAATAAGCAAGATGACAATATACAGCCTTGACGTACTTCTTTTCCTATTTGGAACCAGTCTGTTGTTCCATGTACAGTTCTGAGTGTTGCTTCCTGACCTGCATACAGGTTTCTCAAGAGGCAGGTCAGGTGGTCTGGTATTCCCATCTCTTTCAGAATTTTCCACAGTTTATTGTGATCCACACAGTCAAAGGCTTTGGCATAGTCAATGAAGCAGAAATAGATGTTTTTCTGGAACTCTCTTACTTTCTCCATGATCCCGCGGATGTTGGCAATTTGATCTCTGGTGCCTCTGCCTTTTCTAAAACCTGCTTGAACATCTGGGAGTTCATGGTTCACATATTGCTGAAGCCTGGCTTGGAGAATTTTGAGCATGACTTTACTAGCATGTGAGATGAGTGCAATTGTGCAGTAGTTTGAGCATTCTTTGGCAATGCTTTTCTTTGGGACTGGAATGAAGACTGACCTTTTCCAGTCCTGTGGCCACTGCTGAGTTTTCCAAATTTGCTGGCATATTGAGTGCAGCACTTTCATAGCATCATCTTTCAAGATTTGAAATAGCTCCACTGGAAGTCCATCACCTCCACTAGCTTTGTTTGTAGTGATGCTTTCTAAGGCCCACTTGACTTCACATTCCAAGATGTCTGGCTCTAGGTCAGTGATCACGTTATCGTGACTATCTTGGTCATGAGGATCTTTTTCATACAGTTCTTCTGTGTATTCTTGCCACCTCTTCTTAATATCTTCTGCTTCTGTTAGGTCCGTACCATTTCTGTCCTTTATCGAGCCCATCTTTGCATGAAATGTTCTCATGGAATCTCTAATTTTCTTGAAGAGATCTCTTGTTTTTCCTATTCTGTTGTTTTCCTCTATTTCTTTGCATTGATCTCTGAGGAAGGCTTTCTTATCTCTCCTTGCTATTCTTTGGAACTCTGCATTCAGATGCTTATATCTTTCCTTTTCTCCTTTGCTTTTCACTTCCCTTCTTTTCACAGCTATTTGTAAGGCCTCCTCAGACAGTCATTTTGCTTTTTTTCATTTCTTTTCCATGGGGATGGTCTTGGTCCCTGTCTCCTGTACAATGTCATGAACCTCGGTCCAGAGTTCATCAGGCACTCTATCAGATCTAGTCCCTCAAATCTATTTCTCACTTCCACTGTATAATCATAAGGGATTTGATTTAGGTCATATCTGAATGTATTACTCAGCCATAAAAAAGAACACATTTGAGTC
The DNA here is from genome assembly GCF_049115385.1 of Moschus berezovskii. NCBI lineage: Eukaryota > Metazoa > Chordata > Mammalia > Artiodactyla > Moschidae > Moschus > Moschus berezovskii. The sequence goes on from NC_142472.1 coordinate 19,083,225, forward strand.
AGTACTAATGATGTGGATGAAACTGGAGCCTATTATGCAGAGTGAAGTAAGTCAGAAAGAAAAACACCAATACAGTATATTAACACATATATATGGAATTTAGAAAGATGGTAATGATGATCCTATATGCAAGGCAGCAGAAGAGACACAGATGGAAAGAACAGCTTTTTGGACTATGTGGGAGAAGGGTAGGGTGGGATGGTATGATAGAATAGCAGTGAAACATGTGTATTACCATATGTAAAATAGATGACCAGTAAAAGATCATGAGTGCATGAAGCAGGGCACTCAAAGCTGGTGCTCTGGGACAACCGAGAGGGTTGGGGTGGGGTGGGAGTTAGGAGGGGGGTTCAGGATTGGGAGACACATGTGCAGTCGTGGGTGGTTCATGTTGATGTATGGCAAAAACCACCACAATGTTGTAAAGAAATTACTCTCCAACTGAATTGATTAATTTAAAAAAGTTAATAGAAACTCTCCTACTGATTATTTTTATATTTGTTACATGTTGAAATGGTGGTAATCTGCATTGCTGTTTGTTTGTTGTGGTTTGCTCAGTGGTGTCTGACACTTGGTGACCCCATGGACTGTAGCTCACTAGGGTCCTCTGTTCATAGGATGTTTCAGGCAAGAGTACTGCAGTGAGATACCGTTTCCTCCTCCAGGGGTAATCTGTATACATTGGGTTAAATGTATTGTTAAATATCAGCTATATCTTTCTACTCTCCTTTTTCTTTATTAGTGTGGCTACTAGGATACGTTGCCGGGAGAAATATCAATAACCTCAGATATGCAGATGACACCACCCTTATGGCAGAAAGTGAAGAGGAACTCAAAGGCCTTTTGATGAAAGTGAAAGAGGAGAATGAAAAGGTTGGCTTGAAGCTCAACATTCAGAAAACGAAGATCATGGAATCTGGTCCCATCACTTCATGGGAAATAGAGGAGGAAACAGTGGAAACAGTGTCAGACTTTATTTTTTTGGGCTCCAAAATCACTGCGGATGTTGATTGCAGGCATGAAATTAAAAGACTCTTGCTCCTTGGAAGGAAAGTTATGACCAGCCTAGATAGCATATTAAAAAGCAGAGACATTACTTTGCCCACAAAGGTCCGTCTAGTCAAGGCTATGGTTTTTCCTGTGGTCATGTATGGATGTGAGAGTTGGACTATGAAGAAAGCTGATTGCCGAAGAATTGATGCTTTTGAACTGTGGTGCTGGAGAAGACTCTTGAGAGTCCCTTGGACTGCAAGGAAATCCAACCAGTCCATTCTAAAAGAGATCAATCCTGGGTGTTCATTGGAAGGACTTGTGATAAAGCTGAAACTGCAATACTTTGGCCACCTCATGTGACGAGTTGACTCACTGGAAAAGAGTCTGATGCTAGGAGGGATTGGGGGTAGGAGGAGATGGGGACGGCAGAGAATGAGATGGCTGGATGGCATCACCGACTCGATGGACATGAGTTTGAGTGAACTCCGGGATTTGGTGATGGACAGGGAGGCCTGGCGTGCTGTGCTTCATGGGGTCACAAAGAGTCAGACACGACTAAGCGACTGAACTGAACTGAACTAGGATATGTAACATTTCATAGGTGGCTCACATATTACATTACATTTCTGTTGGACAGTGCTATCCTAGATCAACCCCACCCTGTCAGCTATAAAGGGAAGGGGATCATATTTTATATTTCCTCAGAAGGCATTCTGCGCTTGGCAGTCACACAAGTCTATTAAACTTCTTCCCAGTACAGACGTCTTCAAAATGTTGTGGCTCTCAGGTTATATTTCACTATTAAGAGGTCAGATGTGAACTAATAAAAAATGTATAAACCCCCAGGAAATAGTTCATTTGGCAATAACAGTTATAAATCTGTATTATTTTCCTATTGACAGATATGTTCACTTTAGTTTCTCATTTGCTCTCATTTCCTTTGATATAGGCTGTGAATTATTAATATTAAAGCTGTTTTTAGGATATTTTGAGGTTGAAGAATTTTAAGGTTAATCAATTATAGCAAATACGATAAATTAGCATCATTTTGCATCCTGTCAAAATTAGATTTGATTTAACACATGTATTTTGACATCTACTAAGTTCAAGGGATTGTGTTACCACAAAGGATTCTGAAAGCCATTACTAACCTTTAACCTGCCAGGAAAAATAAGATAAATACACAAATTATTGTAATCTGATTTTGTGGTACATTGGATAAAGGACAGAAGTACCTTCAATTTAGGGGAATCAAGGAAGCATAATGGCCCAAAGTTTATGAAAAAAAAATGATTCATATCTTTACTGTTTGTTGGTTCTTGGCTATGCTGGTCATTCCAGTTGGAATAAAACATCTTTTTCTGTTCCACCTAAGGAAGGAAAACTAATCTAAGAGGATAATCATGTGTTGTGCTGTGCTTAGTTGCTCAGTCATGTTCTGACTCTTTGTGATCCCATGGACTGTAGCCTGCCATGTTCTTCTGTCCATGGGGATTCTCCAGGCAAGAATACTAGACTGGGTTGCCATGCCTTCCTCCGAGGGATCTTGACTACCCAGGGATCTAACTTAGGTCTCTCACTTGGCAGGAGGATTCTTTATTGTCTGAGCCACCGGGGAAGCCCAAGAATACTGGAGTGGGTAGCCTATCCTTTCTTCAGGGAATCTTTCTGACCCAGGAATCAAACTGGTATCTCCTTTATTGCAGGAAGATTCTTTATCAACTGAGCTACCTGGGAAGCCCTTAGTATAATCATGGAGGTATGTAAAAATTAGTTTAAAAAAGATTTTCAAAAACATTGTCTATGATATATTGGAAATATGTTGCTCCACAGGGCATTGATTAAATAATTGATATTCACATAAAATACTTTAAATCAGTTATAATTATTTTTAGAATTGTATTTATTGGCCTAACAAAAATTCATATTGTTAAGCAATAATGACTGCTTAAAAAGAAAACATATAATCACGTCATAAAGTATCCTATCTTTATTTATGTAACTATATAATACCTATATATATATCTATCTCTTTATATACGTGTGTCTTCTGCTTAGATGAAGTAATTCATGTCTGACTCTGCGACCCCATGAACTGAAGCTCGCCAGGCTCCTCTGTCCATGGAATTCTTCAGGCAAGAATTCTGGAGTGGGTCATCACTCCATTCTCCAGGGGATCTTCCCTACCCAGAGGTCAAACCTGGGTCTTCCGTATTGCCAGCAGATTCTTTACCATCTGAGCCACCAGGGAAACCTCTTCTACATAGATCTCTGAATCTAAATATAATGTTTGCATATTTTATACAGCTGTATTTCTACAATCTAGATTTTTGTTAAGTGAGGCAAAATGAACAGAGGTTGGAGAATTTTTGATATTCTACCTTCAAGATTTTTCAATGGAAATTTTTTGTTTTTTAATCAGAAAAGTTAATTAAAATAAAGTTTTATATGTGACCAGATAAGACTTGAAGGATAACATGAATGTAAAGTTTTTCCAGTGGTCATGTATGGATGTGAGAGTTGGACTGTGAAGAAAGCTGATTGCCGAAGAATTGATGCTTTTGAACTGTGGTGCTGGAGAAGACTCTTGAGAGTCCCTTGGACTGCAAGGAGATCCAACCAGTCCATTGTAGAGGAGATTAATCCTGGGTGTTCATTGGAAGGACTGATGCTAGAGCTGAAACTCCAATACTTTGGCCACCTCATGCGAAGAGTTGACTCACTGGAAAAGACTCTGATGCTGGGAAGGATTGATGGCAGGAGGAGTAGGGGACGACAGAGAATGGGATGGCTGGATGGCATCACCAACTCAATGGACATGAGTTTGAGTGAACTCTGGGAGTTGGTGATGGACAGGGAGGCCTGGTGTGCTGTGATTCATGGGGTCGCAAAGAGTCAGATATGACTGAGCAAATGAACTGAACTGAACTGAACTGAAAGTGTTCATTGTTATACCAGAGTTAATTCTATGAATATACTCTCCATTAAATTATTTTCTCTCTATCCTACATTGGAATTCATCTTTTCATCTAAAATTTTCTGTTATATATGGAGATGATTCACTCTGTTTTAGAAAAACAGAGCTAATGAGAGAAGTACAGGAGGATTTTTCTTTTGCATCCTAAAGAAAACAAATAACTAACATCTCTATGGATTTTAAGAGAAAAACAGAATGAGGACTTAAAAGTTATATAGTTCAACTATGGCTGACTTGCCCTTATGTTTTATAATAAACTGAAATGATCTTCTAAAGGGAAGTTGTTTAGAAAGATTTAAAATATTCATATTTTCTCATTATTTTAAAATCACTAGAAGATGCTATAGTGCAATAAACTAGCTTAATTTTTAAATAACAATGAACTTCCAATTAAAGTGAACATGAACATGATCTATTGATCTTCATGTTTCAAGATATAACCTAATTATAATCTGATATAGAGATGGTAAATCTAAAAATGGCACATAAAAATGATATGGTAGGGAACAATAACAGAGACATAGAAGAAATGTTTCTTTTAATACCTTTAAATGTGACATAAAACACACTTTAATTTTATTTCCTATAATTTAAAAATAAAATAGTGATGAATTTGAAAATTGTAATCTATTTTGGAACAGGTTATTTAGCAATGTGTCCTGAATACTTTAGCAAATTGGTCGGCTTATCAAGAATCAGAATAGTGAATTTGGAAAGAGATGAACATTTATATTATAATCATTACATTCAAATTCTATAACATTATTTGCACTATTTTAACCAATGTCATGGTAATGTTAGGTTTTATAACTTCTCTAGGTAGCTTTATTTTCATTTTTTGAAAATTACAAGACTAAGCTTACTCTCCCAAACCGGTATGTTTGCCTGTTTGTTTAGTCCCTGTAGTTGCTGCTCTTGAGTTGCTAAGTTGTGTCCAACTCTTTGAGCCGATGGACTGTCCTCTATCCATGGGATTTCCCAGGCAAGAATGCTGGAGGAAGTCACCATTTTTTTCTCCAGGAGATCTTCCTGAACCAGGGATTGAACCCAAGTGTCCTGCATTGACAGGTAGATTCTTACCACTGAGTCATTAGGGAAGCCCAGTTATGGGGTAATTTCTGTTAAATTCTAGGATATACAAGCATGCAGTTTGATTCAATATGGTGCACAGAATTGCTCTTGAATAGCAAGTGTTTGCTGATCTTTTGTTTCAAAACAGTTCTGTTGTTACCCTGGGTAATTAATTTTTCTTTTCCAGATTTTAGTCGTCTCTTCTGCAAAATAAAGAAATACATAACCTTCAGGTTTCTATATAGTTTTTTTTTAAATTTATTGGAATATAGTTGATTTACAATATTGTATTAATTTCAGGTGTACAGCAAAGTGAATCAGTTAATACTTTTACATACATCCACTTTTTTTTATCCACTCATTTGTTTTTTTGTTTGTTTTTAGATTCTATTCCCATATAGGCCATTACAGAGTACTGAGTAGAGTTCCCTGTGCTGTATGGTAGGTTCTCATTAGTGGGCTTCCCTCAGAGCTCAGTCGGTAAAGAATCTGCCTGCAGTGCAGGAGACCTGGGTTCAATTCCTGGATTGGGGAGATGCCCTGGAGAAGGAAATGACAATCCACTTCAGTATTCTTGCCTGGAAAATCCCATGGGCAGAGGAGCCTCGCAGGCTACAGTCCACGGGGTTGCAAGAGTCGGACACGACTTAGCACTAAACCACCACCATTAGTTATCTAACTTATATATATCCTCATGCTTGTACTCAGTTGTGTCTGACTCTGTGATCCTATGGACTGCAGCCTGCCAGGCTCCTCTGTCCATGGGATTTTCCAGGCAAGAATCCTGGAGTGGGTTGACATTTCCTACTCCAGAGGATTTTCCTGACCCAGGGATTGAATCCACATCTCCTATTTCTCCTTCACTGTCAGGTGGATTCTTTACCACTCTGCCACCTGGGAAGTCCATTTTACATAGCATATGTCAATCCCACTCCCAATTTATCCCTCCCCACCTTTATCCCCTAAATGGCAACCCACTTCAGTATTCCTGCCTGAAAAATCCCATGAACAGAGGAGCCTGGCATGCTACAGTTCATGGGGTCTCAAAAGAGTAGGACATGACTTAGCAGCTAAACAACAGTAACAACCCTAATCCCCTGATAAGCATAAATTTGTTTTCTACATCTGTGACTCTACTTCTCTTTTGTAAATAAGTTCATTTGTACCCTTTTTTTTAGATTCCACATCTAAGCAATATCATATGATATTTGCTGCTGTGTGTCTGACTTCACTCAGTATGATAATCTCTAGGTCTATCCACGTGGCTACAAATGACATTATTTCATTCTTCTCTGTTGCTGAGTAATATCCCATTATATATATGTTCCACATCTTCTTTATCCCTTCCTCTGTTGTTGGAAATTTAGATTGCCTGTGTGTGCTTATTTTAAATAGTGCTGCAATGAACATTGCAGTGTATGTATCTTTTCAAATTATGGTTTTCTATGGGCGTATACCCACGAGTGGGATTGCTTCCATATAGTGTTAAAATCAAATGGTTTTTCAACATATGTAGTGTGAAAAATTTCACCTAAAAGCAAGCCTTGATAAAATGTTACCTCATGTTTTCTTAATCCCCACAGTGTGCCAGTCAATGTAGATATAACCACTAAGTAAATCTTCCCAATATATCAGCCATGGGATGGGGGAGATACGATTATCTCAATTTCACAGATATTTCAGAGAGTTGCTATTCAAAAGCAAGATTAGTCTTATTTCCAAGTCTGAGTTCCATTTCTCACAAAGTATTCCACATAGGCCCCGCAAGCAGAGCTAACAAAGGCAGTGGGATACTGAAAGGTGAGCATCATTAAGGCAGAAGACAGAACAGCCAGTGACTTGAGAAAAATGGGGATACATTTGAGTTCCTTTCATTGTTATTACTGTCTTGCTCAGCTTAACTTCAGTTAGTTAATAATCTAAATGCAAGTGAGTTGTTAAAAGCAACTGAGTTGTTACAGTTCACATTTTTACATATTGTATAATAAGAATCATAAGCTCTTTATGCCTTGCATTATTCTCCAGGGAGTAGTCTCTTAAAGATCATAGACTGTGTATACATAAGGCTGTGCTAGTGAGGCTTTCTGAAACATATACCTATGTATGCATCCTCTATTGCCATTGTGGCCGTGTGTGTTCTCTTATGTATAGTCAGAGCTTTGTTCAGTACCGATCCATTTGAAAAGAAAGATGAAAGTCTATATGGGAAAATAATCAGAAGCGATTTTATAAAAGTTATCTATTGCACTGACCTTCTGTCTTTGTTTCAAAAGTCAGAAATAATTGATATAAAGGCAAGTTTTATGAAAATGTAACATAAAAGCCTTAATATGTTATGTTTCATCTATTCATAAAGCACAAACACAACAATAAACATGCAAATATATGAAATGTATGTACACTTTATAGATGAATAGAGTTAAATGTGTACATGTATTCACATCTTTACATTTAATTATATCTATACTGTAATGAACGTGTTGCAAAAGTAGTAGTAAGGTAGAAAAATTTACTCTAAATTTATTGCAGTTAGCCATCTGTGATGAAATTCTCATAGATCCTCATTAATATTTTTAATAAACAAAGAAAACAAAACACTAAAATTACCAACACACAATATTTAAAAACTATCTTTTTAGATAAGCTGCAATTCCCCGCTCCTCTCTGCTTGCTCACTGACTGATACAGAGTATTCTCTCCAACTGTTGCACTTCTGGTCTCCTTTCATTTTCTGAATTAGCCCCTACACTTCAGGGGACCAGATAACATGCTCCTGTGCTCTGTCAGCTTGTTCTGCAATAAATCATCAGAGGCAGCACCATTTGTTTAGCCCTATTTAAGAGGGTCTCCTGGGAAAATCTGTGAGAAGAAAAAATTCTGTCAAATGCACTTTTATTACTTCCATCGCTGACTTCCATACACTGTGATCTTTCAGACCCTTAGTGATACCACTCTACTCACTATTTGCTTTTAACTATTGTGAGACACTTCTGCTGAATTAGTGAAGACCCCAGATCATAGCTCCTGTAAGATTAGTGAAAACAAAAAGCAATTAATTGCTAAATATTTAATGACAGGGTAAATCTCTTTGCTCAGGCATATTGTTCTCTCCATTAAATGAAAGTTCAGAAAACTTTGTTCTAACTATTCTTCCCTTCATTTATGAAAAGAATAGTACACTCAGTCTTATGCCAAAAAGCCACATCACCATATGTGATAAGCAAATTAGAATTATCACCATATGCATAGAGTTGTAGCTAAAATCATATTTTATGCATTACTTTTAAGTGTCTTTAGGTATTAAGTAATAGTAGGCTGTCACATAAGACATCATGTAAATAGATACTCTTTTAGACTGGAAATTGACAAGGAAATTTAGTGATCATTTAGTTCAAGCACATTGTGTTCCAAATGAGGAACTGAATTCAGAGGGGCGATGGAACTTGTTGAAGGTCATACAGACAGTTAGACTAAAACCTTTGAAGCTGTGCTTGTTCTGGTTTCCCCAGCATTTTTGGATGCCTATGTGTCAATGATTCAGCCAGTCTCCCCATCAGATGGTCACACTAGGGCATCTGGCATATGGGATCTCTTCAGGATGCTCACATTATCACTAAAGCTGAGTTTGAGAAAGACAGGGATGAGAAAAAATATCCCAGAGACTAGATGAGAATAAAAAGTTTATGTGACAAAGGAAAATTTAAACATACCCTGTAAAACCTACAAATAACCTTAAAAAAATAACCTAATCAGGGGAGAAAGAACAAGATGGTGGAGGAATAGGACGGCGAGACCACTCTCTCCCCTACAAATTCATCAAGAGAACATTTGAACGCGGAGTAAAGTCCACAAAACAACTTCTGAATGCTGGCAGAGGACATCGGGCACCCAGAAAAACAGCCCATTGTCTTCAAAAGGAGGTAGGAAAAAACATAAAAGATAAAAAGAGAGACAAAAGAAGTAAGGATGGAGCTCTGTCCCAGGAATGGAGGCTTTAAAAAGAGAGAAGTTTCCAAACACCAGGAAACACTCGCACTGGCGAATCTGTGGCGAGCCTTGGAACCTCAGAGGGCCACATAACCCTCTTTTTTTTTTAAGATTTTTTAAAACCGACAGATTACTCGCCAAACGGTAACTCCCAGCGGAGAAGCAGCACAGACGTCTGCATATGCCATTAGCAAGCGTGGGCTGGGCAGGGAGGAGCCGGCTGAACTGCTTAGAGAGAAGACTGGGCTTGAATGCAGCGAGAACAATCTGAGAGAACTGGGGATAGCAAAGCAGATTGGGATAGCGTCCCCACGAAGAGGCGGAAAGCTGTAACCTAAGACTCGGTCAGTCCCACTCACAAAACAAAGGACTGAGCAGAGCAAGCCGGCTGTGGTTGGGCCATCCCCCATCCCCTGCCGAGACAGGCAGGAGGGCAACCAGAGCTGGAGGGGGCAACCGCGGCCCCAGAAAGGCATCCGATACCAAACTGCAGGCAGCCTTCCTTGCTAATCAAGACTTCTTGGGCTCAGGCTGGTCGATATCTGCCTGAGAAGGTGCGCCGGATGTACACCAAGAAAACCGAGTGGCAGGGACCGGGGAGGCGATAAGTCACAGCAACTGTGCTCGCCAAACACCTGGTCACCTGAACTGCTCGGATCAGGGAAGGCACAAAACACAGGCCCAACCAAGTCTGCGCCTTTGTGGAGTACCCGAGAACCTGAACTTGAGCTGCTCAGACCTGGGAAGTGCATACAACCCAGCGCAGGCCTCGGACAGTTCCCGGCAGAGCAACCTAGAGCCTGTGCAGTGTAGACTGGGACAGCACACGCTCTGTGAGCGGGGGCAAACCCACTGTGGCCGAGATGCTGTGAGCACTCCCCACAGATGCCAGAGATATTTGTCTGCAGTGTTCCTCCCTTCCCAGAACAGGACTGAACAACTGAGCCTTTAAAAAGTGTCCACCCACACCCTAGTGTCAGGGCGGAAATTAGACACTTAAGAGACCAGCAAACAGAAGCTAAAACAGAGGGAACCACCTTGGAAATGACAGATAGAGTAGTCTAGAGGCTACTCCAAGAATAAGACCAAAAACCAGAGGCAAGAGGCTTAAGCCCGAATCCTGAGAACACCAGAGAACTCTTGACTCCAGGGAACATTAATCGATAGCTCATCAAACGTCTCCATAGCTACACTAAAACCAAGCACCATCCAAGGGTCAACAAGTTCCAGAGCAAGACATACCACACAAATTCTCCAGCAACACAGGAAAATAGCCCTGAGCTTCAATATACAGACTGCCCAAAGTCACTCCAAACCCACTGACATCTCATAACTCATTACTGGACACTTCGTTGCACTCCAGAGAGAAGAAAACCAGCTCCACCCACCAGAACACCGACACAAGCTTCCCTAACCAGGGAACCTTGACAAGTTACCCGTCCAACCCCACACACAGCGAGGAAAATACATAATAAAGAGAGCTCCACAAACTGCCAGAAGAGGGAAAGGCCGCCCCAAGCAAAGCAATATAAGCAAGATGAAGAGGCAGAGAAATACCCAGCAAGTAAAGGAACAAGATAAATGCCCATCAACACAAATAAAAGAGGAAGATATAGGGAATCTACATGAAAAAGAATTTTGAATTTTGATGGTGAAATAATTCAAAATCTTGAAAGCAAAATGGAGTTACAGATAAATAACCTGGAGAAAAGGATTGAGAATATGGAAGAAAGGTTTAATAAGGACTTAGAGGAAATAAAAAAGAGTCAGTATACAATGAACAATGCAATAGATGAGATCAGAAACACTCTGGAGGGAACAAACAGTAGAATAACAGAGGCAGAAGACAGGATAAGCGAGCTAGAATATAGAATTGTAGAAATAAATGAAATAGAGAGGAAAAAAGAAAAACGAATTAAAAGAAATGAGGACAATATTAGAGACCTCTGGGACAATGTTAAACGCTCCAACATTCGAATCATAGAGTCCCAGAAGAAGAGGACAAAAAGAAAGACCATGAGAGAATACTTGAGGAGATAATAGTTGAAAACTTCCCTAAAATGGGGAAAGAAGTAATCACCCAAGTCCAAGAAACCCAGAGTCCCCAACAGGGTAAACCCAAGGCGAACTACTCCAAGACACATATTAATCAAATTAACAAAGATCAAACACAAAGAACAATTAAAAGCAGCAAGGGAAAAGCAGCAAATAACACACAAGGGGATTCCCATAAGGATAACAGCTGATCTTTCAACAGAAACTCTTCAGGTCAGGAGGGAATGGCAAGACATGCTTAAAGTGATGCAAGAAAATACCCTACAGCCCAGATTACTGTACCCAGCAAGGATCTCATTCAAATATGAAGGAGAAATCAAAAGCTTTACAGACAAGCAAAAGCTGAGAGAATTCAGCATCACCAAACCAGCTATCCAACAAATGCTAAAGGATCTTCTCTAGACAGGAAACACAGAAAGGGTATATAAACTCGAACCCAAAGCAATAAAGAAAATGGCTATGGGATCATACTTATCAATAATTACCTTAAACGTAAATGGGTTGAATGCCCCAACCAAAAGACAAAGGCTGGCTGAATGGATACAAAAACAAGACCCCCATATATGTTGTCTACAAGAAACCCACCTCAAAACGAGGGACACATACCGACTGAAAGTGAAGGGCTGGAAAAAGATATTCCACGCAAATAGAGACCAAAAGAAAGCAGGAGTAGCAATACTCGTATCAGATAAAATAGACTTTAAAACAAAGGCTGCCAAGAGAGACAAAGAGGAAACTACATAATGATCAAAGGATCAATCCAAGAAGAAGATATAAAAATTATAAATATTTATGCACCCAACATAGGAGCACTGCAATGTGTAAGACAATTACTAACAAGTATGAAAGGGGAAATTAACAACAATGCCATAATAGTAGGAGATTTTAATACCCCACTTACATCTATGGATAGATCAACTAAACAGAAAATTAACAAGGAAACACAAACTTTAAATGATACAATAGACCAGTTAGACCTAATAGATATCTATAGGACATTTCACCCCAAAACAATGAATTTCACCTTTTTCTCAAGCGCACACGGAACCTTTTCCAGGATAGATCACATCCTGGGCCATAAATCTAGCCTTGGTAAATTCAAAAAAATTGAAATCATTCCAAGCATCTTCTCTGACCACAATGCAGTAAGATTAGATCTCAATTACGGGAGAAAAACTATTAAAAATGCCAACATATGGAAGCTGAACAACACACTGCTGAATAATGAACAAATCATAGAAGAAATCAAAAGAGAAATCAAAATATGCATAGAAATGAATGAAAATGAAAACACAACAACCCAAAACCTCTGGGACACTGTAAAAGCAGTGCTAAAAGGGAAGTTCATAGCAATACAGGCACACCTCAAGAAACAAGAAAAAAGTCAACTAAATAACCTAACTCTACATCTAAAGAAACTAGAAAAGGAAGAAATGAAGAACCCCAGAGTCAGTAGAAGGAAAGAAATCGTAAAAATTAGGGCAGAGATAAATGCAAAAGAAACAAAAGAGACCACAGCAAAAATCAACAAAGCCAAAAGCTGGTTCTTGGAGAAGGTAAATAAAATTGACAAACCACTAGCCAGACTCATCAAGAAACAAAGGGAGAAGAACCAAATCAATAAAATTAGAAAAAAAAATGGAGAGATCACAACCGACAAGACAGAAATACAAAGGATTATTAGAGAATACTATCAGCAATTATATGGCAATAAAATGAATAACCTGGAAGAAATGGATAAATTCCTAGAAAAGTACAACTTTCCAAAACTGAACCAGGAAGAAATAGAAAATCTGAATAGACCCATCACAAGCACAGAACTAGAAGCTGTAATCAGAAATCTTCCAGCAAACAAAAGCCCAGGTCCAGACGGCTTCACAGCTGAAATCTACCAAAAATTTAGAGAAGAGCTAACACCTATTCTACTCAAACTCTTCCAGAAAATTGCTGAGGAAGGGAAACTTCCAAACTCATTCTATGAGGCCACCATAACCCTAATCCCAAAACCTGGTAAAGACCCCACAAAAAAGGAAAACTACAGGCCAATATCACTGATGAACATAGATGCAAAAATTCTTAACAAAATTCTAGCAATCAGAATCCAACAACACATTAAGAAGATCATACATCATGACCAAGTGGGCTTTATCCCAGGAATGCAAGGATTCTTCAATATCCGCAAATCAATCAATGTAATACACCATATTAACAAACTGAAAAATAAAAATCATATGATTATCTCAATAGATGCAGAGAAAGCCTTCGACAAAATTCACCATTCATTTATGATAAAAACCCTACCGAGTGTGGGAATAGAAGGGACATACCTCAACATAATAAAAGCTGTATATGACAGTACATTTCAGTTCAGTTCAGTCGCTCAGTCGTGTACGAATCTCCACGACCCCATGAATCACAGCACGCCAGGCCTCCCTGTCCATCACCAACTCCCGGAGTTCACAATATTCATGTTCACAGAATCGGTGATGCCATCCAGCCATCTCATTCTCTGTCGTCCCCTTCTCCTCCCGCCCCCAAACTTTCCTAGCATCAGAGTCTTTTCCAGTGAATCAACTCGTCGCATGAGGTGGCCAAAGTATTGCAGTTTCAGCTTTAGCATCAGTCCTACCAATGAACACCCAGGATTGATCTCCTCTAGAAAGGACTGGTTGGATGTCCTTGCAGTCCAAGGGACTCTCAAGAGTCTTCTCCAACACCACAGTTCAAAAACATCAATTCTTTGGTGCTCAGCTTTCTTCACAGTCCAATCTCACATCCATACATGACCACGGGAAAAACCATAGCCTTGACTAGATGGACCCTTGTTGGAAAAGTAATGTCTCTGCTTTTTAATATACTATTAAGGTTGGTCATAACTTTCCTTCCAAGGAGCAAGCGTCTTTTAATTTCATGGCTGCAATCAGCAACTGCAGTGATTTTGGAGCCCCAAAAAATAAAGTCTGACACTGTTTCCACTGTTGTTCCATTTATTTCCCATGAAGTGATGGGACCAGATGCCATGATCTTCGTTTTCTGAATGTTGAGCTTCAAGCCAATCTTTTCACTCTCCTCTTTATTTTCATCAAGAGGCTTTTGAGTTCCACTTCATTTTCTGCCATAAGGGTAGTGTCATCTGCATATCTGAGGTTACTGATATTTCTCCCAGCAATCTTTATTCCAGACTGTGCTTCTTCCAGCCCAGCGTTCCTTATGATATACTCTGCATATAAGTTAAATAAGCAAGGTGACAATATACAGCCTTGATGGACTCTTTTTCCTATTTGGAACCTGTCTGTTGTTCCATGTACAGTTCTGACTGTTGCTTCCTGACCTGCATACAGGTTTCTCAAGAGACAGGACAGGTGGTCTGGTATTCCCATCTCTTTCAGAATTTTCCACAGTTTATTGTGATCCACACAGTCAAAGGCTTTGGCATAGTCAATGAAGCAGAAATAGATGGTTTTCTGGAACTCTCTTGCTTTTTCCATGATCCAGCAGATGTTGGCAATTTGATCTCTGGTGCCTCTGCCTTTTCTAAAACCTGCTTGAACATCTGGGTGTTCACGGTTCACATATTGCTGAAGCCTGGCTTGGAGAATTTTGAGCATGACTTTACTAGCGTGTGAGATGAGTGCAATTGTGCGGTAGTTTGAGCATTCTTTGGCATTGCCTTTCTTTGGGATTGGAATGAAGACTGACCTTTTCCAGTCCTGTGGCCACTGCTGAGTTTTCCAAATTTGCTGGCATATTGAGTGCAGCACTTTCTCAGCATCATCTTTCAAGATTTGAAATAGTTCAATTGGAATTCCATCACGTCCACTAGCTTTGTTTGTAGTGATGCTTTCTAAGGCGCATTTGACTTCACATTCCAAGATGTCTGGCTCTAGGTCAGTGATCACGTTGTCGTGACTATCTTGGTCGTGAAGATCTTTTTTGTACAGTTCTTCTGTGTATTCTTGACACCTCTTCTTAATATCTTCTGCTTCTGTTAGGTCTATACCATTTCTGTCCTTTATCGTGCCCATCTTTGAATGAAATGTTCCCTTGGAATTTCTAATTTTCTTGAGGAGATCTCTTGTTTTCCTATTCTGTTGTTTTCCTCTATTTCTTTGCATTGATCACTGAGGAAAGCTTTCTTATCTCTCCTTGCTATTCTTTGGAACTCTGCATTCAGATGCTTATATCTTTCCTTTTCTCCTTTGCTTTTCGCTTCTCTTCTTTTCACAGCTATTTGTAAGGCCTCCTCAGACAGCCATTTCACTCTTTTGCATTTCTTTTCCATGGGGATGGTCTTGGTCCCTGTCTCCTGTACAATGTCATGAACCTCCGTCCAGAGTTCATCAGGCATTCTATCAATCAGATCTAGTCCCTTAAATCTATTTCTTACTTCCACTGTATAATCATAAGAGATTTGATTTAGGTCATATCTGAATGGTCTAGTGGTTTTCCCTACTTTCTTCAATTTAAGTCTGAATTTGGCAATAAGGAGTTCATGATCTGAGCCACAGTCAGCTCCTGGTCTTGTTTTTGCTAACTGTATACAGCTTCTCCATCTTTGGTTGCAAAGAATATAATCAATCTGATTTTGGTGTTGACCATCTAATGATGTCCATGTGTAGAGTCTTCTCTTGTGTTGTTGGAAGAGTGTGTTTGCTATGACCAGTGCATTCTCTTGGCAAAACTCTATTAGCCTTTGCCCTGCTTCATTGCGTGTTCCAAGGCCAAATTTGCCTGTTACTCCAGGTGTTTCTTGACTTCCTACTTTTGCATTCCAGTCCCCTATAATGAAAAGGACATCTTTTTTGGGTGTTACTTCTTAAAGGTCTTGTAGGTCTTCATAGAACCGTTCAGCTTCGGCTTCTTCAGCGTTACTGGTTGGGGCATACGCCTGGATTACTGTAATATTGAATGGTTTGCCTTGGAAACGAACAGAAATTATTCTGTCATTTTTAAGATTGCATCCAAGTACTGCATTTCGGACCCTTTTGTTGATCATTATGGCTACTCCATTTCTTCTAAGGGATTCCTGCCCACAGTAGTAGATATAATGGTCATCTGAGTTAAATTCACCCATTCCAGTCCACTTTAATTCACTGATTCCTAGAATGTCTATGTTCACTCTTGCCAAACCCACAGCAAACATTATCCTCAATGGTGAAAAACTGAAAGCATTTCCCCTAAAGTCAGGAACAAGACAAGGGTGCCCACTCTCACCACTACTATTCAACATAGTTCTGGAAATTTTGGCTACAGCAATAAGAGCAGAAAAAGACATAAAAAGAATACAAATTGGAAAAGAAGAAGTAAAACTTTCACTGTTCGCTGATGACATGATCCTCTACACAGAAAACCCTAAAGACTCTACCAAAAAACTACTAGAGCTAATAAATGATTACAGTAAAGTTGCAGGATATAAAATCAACACACAGAAATCCCTTGTATTCCTATACACTAATAATGAGAAAATAGAAAGAGAAATTAAGGAAACTATTTCATTCACTGTTGCAACAGAAAGAATTAAATACTTAGGAATATATCTACCTAAGGAAGCAAAAGACTTGTACATAGAAAACTATAAAACACTAGTGAAAGTAGTCAAAGAGGACACTAATAGATGCAGAAATATACCGTGTTCGTGGATTGGAAGAATAAATATTGTAAAAATGAGTATACTACCCAAAGTAATTTATACATTCAATGCAATTCCTATCAAGCTACCAACGATATTTTTCACAGAAATAGTCCAAATAATCTCACAATTTGTATGGAAATACAAAAAACCTCAAATAGCCAAAGCAATCTTGAGGAAGAAGAATGGAACTGGGGGAATTAACCTGTCAGACTTCAGGGTCTACTACAAAGCCACAGTCATCAAGACAGTATGGTACTGGCATAAAGACAGAAATATAGATCAATGGAACAAAATAGAAAGCCCAGAGATAAATCCATGCACCTATGGACACCTTATCTTTGACAAAGGAGGCAAGAATATAAAATGGAGAAAAGACAGTCTCTTTAACAAGTGGTGCTGGGAAAACTAGTCAGCCAATTGCAAAAGAATGAAACTAGAACACTTCCTAACACCATACACCAAAATAAACTCAAAATGGATTAGAGAGCTAAATGTAAGAGCAGAAACTATAAAACTCCTAGAGGAGAACGTAGGCAAAACACTCTCCGACATAGATCATAGCAGGATCCTCCAAGACCCACCTCCCAGAATATTGGAACTAAAAGCAAAAATAAACAAATGGGACCTAATTAAAATCAAAAGCTTCTGCACAGCAAAGGAAACTAAAAGTAAGGTGAAAAGACAGCTTTCAGAATGGGAGAAAATAATAGCAAATGAAGCAACTGATAAAGGATTAATCTCCAAAATATACAAGCAGCTTCTGCAGCTCAATTCCAGAAAAATAAATGACCCAATCAAAAAATGGGCCAAAGAACTAAACAGACATTTCTCCAAAGAAGACATACAGATGGCTAACAAACACATGAAAAAATGCTCAACATCCCTCATAATCAGAGAAATGCAAATCAAAACCACAATGACGTACCATTTCAAACTAGTCAGAATGGCTGCTAACCAAAAGTCTACATGCAATAAATGCTGGAGAGGGTGTGGAGAGAAGGGAACCCTCTTACACTGTTGGTGGGAATGCAAACTAGTACAGCCACTATGGAGAACAGTGTGGAGATTCCTCAAAAAACTGGAAATAGAACTGCCTTATGATCCAGCAATCGCACTCCTGGGCATGCACACTGAGGAAACCAGAATTGAAAGAGACACATATACTCCAATGTTCATTGCAGCACTGTTTATAATAGCGAGGACATGGAAGCAACCTAGATGTCCATCTGCAGAGAAATGGATGAGAAAGCTTTGGTACATATACATAATGGAGTATTACTCAGCCATTAAAAAGAATGCATTTGAATCAGTTCTAATGAGGTGGATGAAACTGGAGCCTATTATACAGAGTGAAGTAAACCAGAAAGAAAAACACCAATACAGTATACTAATGCATATATATGGAATTTAGAATGATGGAAATGATAACCCTGTATATGAGACAGCGAAAGAGACACAGATGTATAGAACAGTCTTTGGGATTCTGTGGGAGAGGGTGAGGGTGGGATGATTTGGGAGAATGGCATTGAAACATGTATGTTGTCATATGTGAAACGAATCACCAGTTCAGGGTCGATGCATGATACAGGATGCTCGGGGCTGGTGCACTTGGATGCCCCAGAGGGAGGATAAAGGGAGGAGGGAGGTGGGAGGGTGGTTAAGGAGGGGGAATCATGTACGCCCGGAGCGGATTCATGTCAATGTATGGCAAAACCAACCAATATAACATTGTAAAATAATTAGCCTCCAATAAAAAAAAAATAACCTAATCAGCTTACTTTTCAAAAGGTTTTCTGAGTTCAGGGATATTGAGTGCTTCAGTGGAAAGGGTTGACATCTATCTTTAGAAATACAGTAAGTCCCTACACAAGAACCTTCAAATGTGTGACCTTGCCCAGCCATTGTACCTTTACTCCTGTACTTTTCAAGGTACTGTACTGTAATATTACAAATGTTTTTTTTTTTTTGTGTGTGTGTGTGTGTGTGTGTTTGCTTTTTAAATATATTATTTGTGTGAAAAGTATTATAAACCTTTTATAGTCTTGGTGACTCAGATGGTAAAGAATCTGCTTGTAATGTGGGAGACCTAGTTTTGATCCCTGGGTTGGGAAGATCCCCTGGATGAGGGCATAGCAGCCCACTCCAGTATTCTTGCCTGGAGAATCCCCATGGACAGATAAACCTGGTGGGCTATAGTCTATGGGGTCACAAAGAGTCAGACATGACTGAGCAACTAAGCACAACACAGCACATGGTACAGAGTTGGGTGCCTAGGCATAACTTTGTTGGACTTACAAACAAATGGGACTTTCAAACACATTCTTGGAACAGAACTCATTCATATGTAGGGGACTTACTCTACCTGCTTTGTCACCTGTTATCAACATGAACTTAAGGAGATGTTCTTGCCAGTGAGAAATCCTCACTTGGTGGTGACTTTCAGTATGATACTGAGCAATACACTGATTGCTCATTAATGGTTACGTTCCACCTCATCTTGGCCTGAGCTCTGAGCTCCATCCCAGACTATAATCATTCTGAGATGTGGTCTGAAGCCTCTGGTCAGGTAGACTTGCCATTGCATGGGCTGGCAGTTGAGGTCTTCAGGTTGTGTCAGTTGGAGACAAATTCACTTGTAAACACTGGGTTCAGGGCTAATATCCCTTTACAATCAATAAAAGCAATACCACTCTAACTCCCTATATTTTGGAAATACATTTTCCGTGAATAAACTTTGTAGCCAGGACAAGGCTAAGCAAAATATGAGAGATGAAACAGGTATGTCTCTCTCTTGCAATTCTATTCTCATTCCTCCTCCTTGTTGGTGTTCAGTCACACAGTCATGTCTGACTCTTTGCGACCCCACGGACTTCAGCACGCCAGGTCTCACTATCCCTCACCATCTCCCAGAGCTTGCCCAAGTTCATGTCCATTGCATCAGTGATGCCATCCAGCCATCTCATCCTCTGATGCCCTCTTCTGCCCTCAATGTTTCCCAGCATCAGGGATTTTTCCAGTGAGTCCTCCTCCTTAAGCTCTATTTATTCACACTCAAACTTTCTTCATGCTGTTTCCCCATCAAAAGCTTAGCCACAGGCAGAATTAATAATTTAATAGTGTGGTATTGTCCCATCCGGGGCACACATGCATTTTAAGAGAAGGCTTAGTGAAAAAGGAGTAGCCATCATTGTCAACAAAAGAGTCCAAAAGGCAGTACTTGGATGCAATCTTAAAAATGACAGAATAATTTCTGTTCGTTTCCAAGGCAAACCATTCAATATTACAGTAATCCAGGCCTATGCCCCTACCAGTAATGCTAAAGAAGCCGAAGTTAATCGGTTCTACGAAGACCTACAAGACCTTTAAGAAGTAACACCCAAAAAAGATGTCCTTTTCATTATAGGGGACTGGAATGCAAAAGTAGGAAGTCAAGAAACACCTGGAGTAACAGGCAAATTTGGCCTTGGAGCACGCAATGAAGCAGGGCAAAGGCTAATAGAGTTTTGCCAAGAGAATGCACTGGTCATAGCAAACACACTCTTCCAACAACACAAGAGAAGACTCTACACATGGACATCATTAGATGGTCAACACCAAAATCAGATTGATTATATTCTTTGCAACCAAAGATGGAGAAGCTGTATACAGTTAGCGAAAACAAGACCAGGAGCTGACTGAGGCTCAGATCATGAACTCCTTATTGCGAAATTCAGACTTAAATTGAAGAAAGTAGGGAAAACCACTAGACCATTCAGATATGACCTAAATCAAATCCCTTATGATTATACAGTGGAAGTAAGAAATAGATTTAAGGGACTAGATCTGATTGATAGAGTGCCTGATGAACTCTGGACGGAGGTTCGTGACATTGTATAGGAGACAGGGACCAAGACCATCCCCATGCAAAAAATGCAAAAGAGTGAAATGGCTGTCTGAGGAGGCCTTACAAATAGCTGTGAAAAGAAGAGAAGTGAAAAGCAAAGGAGAAAAGGAAAGATATAAGCATCTGAATGCAGAGTTCCAAAGAAGAGCAAGGAGAGATAAGAAAGCCTTCCTCAGCGATTATTGCAAAGAAATAGAGGAAAACAACAGAATAGGAAAAACAAGAGATTTTTCAAGAAAATTAGAGATTCCAAGGGAACATTTCATGCAAAGATGGGCTCAATAAAGGACAGAAATGGTATGGCCCTAACAGAAGCAGAAGATATTAAGAAGAGGTGGCAAGAATACACAGAAGAACTGTACAAAAAAGATCTTCACAACCAAGATAGTCACGATAACGTGATCACTGACCTAGAGCCAGATATCTTGGAATGTGAAGTCAAGTGGGCCTTAGAAAGCATCACTACGAACAAAGCTAGTGGAGGTGATGGAATTCCAGTTGAGCTATTTCAAGTCTTGAAAGATGATGTTGTGAAAGTGCTGCACTCAATATGCCAGCGGATTTGGAAAACTCAGCAGTGGCCACAGGACTGGAAAAGGTCAGTCTTCATTCCAATCCCAAAGAAAGGCAATGCCAAAGAATGCTCAAACTACCGCACAATTGCACTCATCTCACACGCTAGTAAAGTCATGCTCAAAATTCTCCAAGCCAGGCTTCAGCAATATGTGAACCGTGAACACCCAGATGTTCAAGCAGGTTTTAGAAAAGGCAGAGGCACCAGAGATCAAATTGCCAATATCCGCTGGATCATGGAGAAAGCAAGAGAGTTCCAGAAAACCATCTATTTCTGCTTCATTGACTATGCCAAAGCCTTTGACTGTGTGGATCACAATAAACTGTGGAAAATTCTGAAAGAGATGGGAATACCAGACCACCTTTCCTGTCTCTTGAGAAACCTGTATGCAGGTCAGGAAGCAACAGTCAGAACTGTACATGGAACAACAGACTGGTTCCAAATAGGAAAAGGTGTACATCAAGGTTGTATATTGTCACCTTGCTTATTTAACTTCTATGCAGAGTACATGATGAGGAACGCTGGGCTGGAAGAAGCACAAGCTGGAATAAAGATTGCTGGGAGAAATATCAGTAACCTCAGATATGCAGATGACACTACCCTTATGGCAGAAAGTGAAGAGGAACTCAAAAGCCTCTTGATGAAAGTGAAAGAGGAGAGTGAAAAGGTTGGCTTGAAGCTCAACATTCAGAAAACAAAGATCATGGCATCTGGTCCCATCACTTCATGGGAAATAGATGGGGAAACAGTGGAAGCAGTGTCAGACTTTATTTTTTGGGGCTCCAAAATCACTGCAGATGCTGATTGCAGCCATGAAATTAAAAGACGCTTGCCCCTTGGAAGGAAAGTTATGACCAACCTTGATAGTATATTAAAAAGCAGAGACATTACTTTGCCAACCAAGGTCCATCTAGTCAAGGCAATGGTTTTTCCCGTGGTCATGTATGGATGTGAGAGTTGGACTGTGAAGAAAGCTGATCGCCGAAGAATCGATGCTTTTGACCTGTGGTGTTGGACAAGACTCTTGAGAGTCCCTTATACTGCAAGGAGATCCAACCAGTCCATTCTAAAGGAGATCAATCCTGGGTGTTCATTGGAAGGACTGATGCTAAAGCTGAAACTCCAATACTTTGGCCACCTCATGCGACGAGTTGACTCACTGGAAAGACTCTGATGCTGGGAGGGATTAGGGGTGGGAGGAGACAGGGACGAGAGAGAATGAGATGGCTGGATGGCATCACCGACTTGATGGACATGCGTTTTTGTGAACTCCGAGAGTTGGTGATGGACAGGGAGGCCTGGCGTGCTGTGATTCTTGGGGTCGCGGAGAGTCGGACACGACTGAGCAACTGAACTGAACTGAACTGAACTCAGTTATACAGATAAGATAAAAAGGAAACAGAAACAACAGCAAGGAACTGTGAGGCGTGAGTGTGTGTGTGTTGGTGAGAAGGAGAGGAATGGGCGTGTGGGGTGAGTTGGAAAAGCACCGTGACTTGACTGATTGTATTCTGGAATTCTTTGACAATTTTGACCACAATTTTGTAAGTTGAAATCCTTGTTTATCCTATGGGGGTCTTGTTATTCTAAAGAAATTACTGTTCAAAATGCTTACTGGTCAGTGCCTAGATTTCTTAAAGAAATAGAATAAGACAGGTGCTTACTAAACACACTGTACTGCTCATGGCATTTGTTTTGCAAACTAGGCTTTTTATTTTCCTCCTCAGTCTGCTGGCCTTGGCTGGGTAATCTGGCAAAAATAGAGACTCTCCACTTCCTCTCCTTCTAAACCATTTAGTTCCTTCAGTTCACTGGTGCTCAAAGGTGGGTACTGAAACTCACAGAAGTAGAATTTACTTACCAAATTACCCAAGTGATTCCTCTGGGTCAATTCCATTCCTTCTGTCTCCAACCAGCTTGCTCCTTAGATGTTCTCTGATCTGCTTTTAATTCTATGGCACTTCAAATTCCTCTATCCCCTTCCTCTTGCTCTGTGATAATGGAAAACTTTCTTGGGAAGGTGAGATGCATAATCTCTTTATATATATTGGGCTGGCCAAAAAATTTGGGTTTTTCTGTTAAAATTCTACAGAAAATTTCCCAAAAGCTTTTTGACCAACCCAATACTTGATGGTGAAGATGCTTCCAATGTGACAGTTGAGAGGTACAGGAAGGGGAGAGACTCTTGAATCAGATGTTTGCAAAGTTATCCACAAAGTTCCATCCTGGCACTCTGTTCCAAATAGTTACTGCCATTTCTACTGTGAAGATGTCAATCATATTGTAATGAAATTCATCAGTTTTTTCTGCACATGGAAATAGGTTAGTTTAAGGACTCATTTGAGTGAAACTCCATTTACTAAATGATGATATAAGAGTAATTCAGTGATCATTTAATTCTAGCAAAGGCAAAGAAAGATTTCAAACTTGAGAAAATTTTGTCTATATTTTTCAGAAATGATTGATATACAACAGTCTACAATTAAAAAAAATGTGCCCCGTGTCATACCTAATAACATGAATTATTGCTGAATTTTCATACAACCCATGTTTTTATGTAGGATACCATATAGGATACCAAAGTTGACAACGTAAAGAAATACTGATATCACAGACTGCTCAATGACTTATCTCAAAAAAATCACAAGTCTGGGTTGAATGAATTCACTCAGGAAGAAACAATTTTGATTGTACCTGAAGGGTTCTGATAATAGAAACAATATTTTTAGTGATTGAAAACAATTAGCAGTAAACTGAGTCCTTTTCAGTGCATCATTATTGAGTACTTAGAAAAGCTGAGTATTGGGAGGAAATAGCGTATCAACTCTGTCCTTTAATTAGAAAAGAACTCCAGACACTACTTCATTGATAAGATGTTACTGGACAAATAGAGGATAAAAGACATATCTAAGATTTTTAAAAATAATATTCTGCCACATGCTTCCTCCCTCCCTGTTCCTCATCTTTCTTTCCTTATATTTTTATGCCATCCCGTGTCTTATGGCCAAAGAAATGTTTAAACCCTTCAGTTGCTCAGAAAACAAAAAGAAATGTTATGATTCTGTGATAGAAAATATATATGTGTATTTTCTCATTTTTGGTAGCTGTTTTATTTTAGCAGCTGATGTATTTGAATGAAATTTTCACATGTGAGAGAGTAATGATTAATACAAAAGAAAAAGTTCATGTTTACATTTTTCTTTTTTCCTATGCTTTTATACTAATATACAATTTGATAATTATACATTAGGATTATACAGTTAATCTTACTTGATTTTTTAAATCCTTGTTTAGAGACTTAAATAACCTTTGAATGATTATTATGCTAACTTTAAGATTTTGTACTACTGCTCTTAAACTGTTATATATTTGAACCAAGAATACATATGGTTTGTTTAGAGACATTACTTATAGGTTTGATTCTACTCTGACTAGTTGTATGACACCAAACAAAGTACATAATATTTCTAGCCTCAGTTTCCTCATTAGTTAAATGGAGGTGATAATATTATTGGTGAGATTAAAGGAGATTTTGTGTAAGAGCATTTATCATGGTGTATATGCAAAAGGAGGGCCCCGAATTTTGACTCAGATTAACTGATTCTTCCTCAATACATGCAGAATACTAGACTGTTTCATATTAATTTATATAACGATAACTCAGAAATTCAAGAAAACTCCTTTAACTGATCCCAGTATAAAATGTGACTATAACTGTGAAATTATAATTTAAAATACATATATATTCACCTGAATGTTATCCTTTAAGTCATCTTGGAAAGTAAACATGTTTTCTAACAACTTTACCATTACTTAAAAACTTTTTAACCTTACTAATGGAAAACTCTTGTAAAGCAAATTCTGAGCCATATTAAGAGAAAACAACTCAGTGTTATTGTTTTATTTGACTAAAAATTGAACCCATCCTTTAGAAATGAGGAAAGTCAAATGATATGCTTTGTCTCCTGTGAAAGAGCCTTGTAAATTATAAAGAGCTATACAAATGTAAGATGGTTTAGAGCAGAGTGTTAAAGAATGACCTCATTGAGAATATTGAAAAAGTATGCCTCAGGCTCTTAAAGAAATTCTGAAAACCTCGTGTTTTGAGCTCTAGCTTTATCATTTATGGTATGTGTATTGTCTCCTAAACGCCTACATGGAGGTATACAGCACCCATTTGAGTATGCAAAATTTAATTGATAAAAAGATATTCATTCATACTATTGATTTTGTTACTACTGCTTTTAACCATTTCCTACAATGTCTAAAATTATCTTTTATCAACTAATTTTATCCAGGTACATCTTAGACTGCTGAACCATGTTCTTTAGTTGGCTTTTTAAAAGACCCTTCAGGTTTGGGTCAGAGGTGCTGCTGTGGCAACCCAACTGTGGCTTGGGCTGGAGTGCCACCAATGGTTGACCTCATATTACACATTTCAGAGTTGTTTAAATAAAAAGTTGCAGTTGAAATTAAAATTTAAAAAAGTGTCAAGTTTCTAATATCTGGAGTATGGTGGTGTAAATGCGCTAAAATCCAAGCAGATCATGTTAAGGCGGAGTGGAAGCCTAGGAAAATGGCATCCAGAATTGGCAGGTAGAATAGCACTTCCAGTTCAGAGTCATATTTGAACAGACAAGAAAAATCTGGCTTATCTTGGCAGTTTAAAAATACTGTGGTGTAAGTTGACCATCACCAGGTTCTCATCAATAATTGAGAACCTGAGGGAGAATAGGGTTTGATCATATAGTTTCCTTATTCGGACAGATTGATTTCATCTCGCAAATGCTTGTTGTTGATTGAGTTCCCGTCAGTTCTTTCTCAGAGGTCATTTGAAATCTTTTTGATTTTTTAAAAATTTTATAAGTTCAGCACTTCTCTTTTCTATTCTGTCACTTTGTATTAATTATATTTTCTGGCTATTGACTGGATATGATACTTCCTAATAAAAGCTGACTTATCTCTTTCTCCTTAAGTACAGTGATAAGCACAGTGTCTGCTGAGGCATCTTATCTCAACTGGGAAGCCAGGGACTGTGGATTAGTGGCTCTGCTAATGTGGAAATATGAAAAGAGCTAAAACAGCGCATGCCCTATTTTCTATATTAGTGCATCATTAGATATTCATAGGGACTTTGGAAATATATAGACAATTGTTCAATATCAAGTTTTAAAAAACAGCAAATTTTTGAAATAACATTTTGAAAATGGATGAATATATCATTTTTTCTAGGAGAAAATGATCAATAGTCTTTAAAATTTTCCACCAAATAATTAACAGCTTTATTAGACATATTCCTAGAGCAGGTATGTGTTTTGCAACATAGATAAATCCATTAGGAGGCAGAGAGATAGGGAACAGAGTCACAATAGCAAAGATGCATTTTGTATACAATGGGATACAAATCAGATGCTATCAAAATACTCAGCTTTACGTTTGTCAGTGGCTTAGTTACAGTGGATAAAAATTATCAAGCATCTTCAATGAAATTATGTGAAATGCTCCTTGCAATCTACTCGATAATTTATAGGCTTTCAGTCATTTGTTTCTATAGCTTATAAAAATGGAAGAATATCTTGAAAATGCATGCATACTACTTGCCATTGTTTGTTTCTGATTCAGTTAATGAAACTCTGATTCCAGTATTTTAAGAAAAGCTATATATTGTTTTCATCATCCTGCAAATACACCTTCAATTGAAAACATTTTTTTCTTTTAAAAAGGAAGAGGTTGGAATTGAGAATAATAAAATTACAGACATACTAAATCCTTCTCATTCAAAGTCACTTCCGTGCTCTTCACATTTGCAGGTTTAACATGTTAGCGTTTAAGAACATTTAAGTTAGATTCATATTTTAGATTCAAAGAAGACATGTTTTCAAACGGTCTATCATGTAAATGCTGATTTTTAGGTACTTTGTCAACATGCCAACTTGGCTTCCAAGAAGTTAGTACCTTCTCATAAATACAATTGTTACATTTGAAAAGATACCTTATTCCACTCAGAGCAAGAGAAGGGAGAAATCAAGACTCCACTAAGACGTGTATCAGGGCAGAAGAGCTGTTACCAAAGCCCGGGAAATAACATCACTACACCCATCAGAGTCAGTGCCATAGTTTCAGTTGCGGCCGTACATCCTGCTCCAGTTGGGTCTAAAGTACTACCACCGTCTGTTTGATGGATTTGCTTCACGTCACTGAGGTTCATCTCCTCTGGCATCCCTGTAGAGGCAAATAAGAAAATCATGGAATGATGGATACACCACCTCACCATGATCCTTCTAGAAAAACTCTCTACCCAAATTGTGGATGCGATTGGTTTTCATCTTTTCGTGTAGCATTCCCTGTGTGTTTCACCTAACTCTAAAAAATGAATATGACACATACTTCTGCATTTCTTAAATTGGAATGAATAAGACCTTGAGTGGGAGTGCTCAGAAACTTTATGAGAACAAAGGAAAAAGCACTTTCTAGCTTTTTGCGAGCATTTGGAATATTTCTCTAATGTTATCGAAGTAAAGAAATTTAATTAAAATGTCCTGAGGTATAGTATCAGTGCTTGGCCCACAGATGTAACAATAGCAGGAACTGTGTGAAATATTTTCTTATGAAAATAAAGCCATATAAGGAGAGATAATTAAATTGGACATTTTAAAAAAGTAGAATTTATACAGATCATATTTTGTATTAGGCTAAACTATGCACAGATCCTTATTGAAATATATCAAGGAATAATAACAAATATTAAATGATACCCTTTGTACACGCTCAGAGCTATGGGGATAGGGGTATAGACATCTGTCAGTATATCAAAGAATTTAGTAGTAGGATGGATTGGGGATTAGTTAGGGATGAAGTTTTTGATTAAAGAAAAAAAAATGTACAACATATAGACCAAAATCTAGTCACATCCTGGTTATTACTTCTGTGTGTTGTCAAACCCGACAAACTGAGGAGGAGGCCAGCTCCCCAATTATTGGGGATGAAATAATTATTTCATCCTTTAAGATTATTTTCTTAAAGAAGTTTACCTTACTATGATACACCTAAGAAATTCCTGATTTATCAGTTACTATCTACTGTCACCCATGTGCTGAGACTGTGAGACTGTCTGGATTATCTCATGGAGTGCCAACATCAGTCACAATTAACAGTGTAAATTCAATGCTACTAGGGCCACAAATATTGATATAGTAATTACAGTGAGACAGAAAAAAAGAAGCTTCATATAAGGAAAAGTCAATATTTATGTAATTAGGTCAATACATATATATAATTCAGAAAGTAAGCTCCACTGCGTTCAGGGATGAGAGCATTAAAACGAAGCTCAGCTCTACTGATCTGACATATTGATTTTACAGTCTGAGTGCTTGTGTTATTATTCATTGTTTGGGTACTTGTTTTGCCCTTCTATGTCATTAGGCAAGACGAATAAACTAGCAATTCCTTTTTTTTTTTTTTTTTTTATGGAGACTGGAGTGGAGTGTGCATAATTTAGTCATGGTTTTATACTCCTTGTTATGTTAGAATATAACAAGGAGCTGTGTGGACTCTAGGCAATTAAAATTTTTTCCAAGATAACTACATAAATTTGAGCTTTAAGGGATTTACTTTTCTCTTTTAAAGCACTGTGAGGAGGTGCCCGGATTGGATTCATGAAAAACTTTTTCTTATGCCTTCTGGAGTCAGTATTTTCTTCATTCATTCATGAGCCAGGCACTGGTCTGGGCTTGAGGGTACCGTGGTGAGTACAAATATGAAACCACAAAGATGTTAAATCTTATGTCTGCCAGTCAGGCAATATGAGGAGGGATTATCTCGTCTTCAGTCAGATGTCATTTTAACATTGGAGGTAGAGGTATTACCAATAAATGTGATGGTTCTAAGGATGATGGTCCCTTGAGATAAGAATTATATAGACAGAATGAAACATCTCTTGAAGAGTCTGGCAGTCAGGGCTGCAGTTTCAGATCGAATCACAGCCTGGCCTGAACTTCTGTTAAGAAATCTTTGCATGCCAAGAAGGCCAAACCCACAATGGTCTGATAAAGTGATTGTTTTCTTAAAGGAACTTAATTCACTAAACTTACAAATTATACTAAAGCTCAGCCAAAAAACCCCATAAAAGAAAAATCCGTTTGACGATTTCTCACATTAATAAATTAAACAAAAATGAAGTAATTTAAAATAAACTTTTCTATGCTTAATGGCAACACACAAAGATGACAATAAATTCCAATTACTGCCCTTGGTGGCTTGCAGTCTGGTAGAGGTAGACAGATAGCCATGCTATTACAAAAACAAATGTAATGTTAAAACTCGGGCACTTGCCTGATGGTTGGTGCTATGAAGTAATATTATCTTACACAAGATGACGTGTTAGTTAACCTACTGTTGAATTGACAAAGGCAGGACAGAGAGGTGATGACAACCAGTTTGGCAAGGATATAGCCCTTTATTAAGGAAGAATGCCAAAATATAGCAAAAATGTTTAAAATGTTCACTTACCTAGACACCTAAATTCTGCTTTAGTGGAAAAATTCCATGGGAATAATTTTTAAAATAAGCACATATTTATTCACAAGATGTTAATCTGTGCATTGTTAGTGAAAAGTCACAAGCCATTAAGTGTCCATTAGTAGGTAACTAGGTTAAGAAACTTGTGCATTTACTTACTTTAAAAGATTCAAAAAGTAAATATTAGTACAGAAGAATGTTTTGATATTATTTTATACACATACTTGCATGGTCTTTAAGGATCTTTGAACTCAGTCTATGGCTACCTTTCTTTGAGAATAGGGAATCTATCATTGATTTCTGTATTCACTGAGTAAGCATTTAGTAATAAGCAGGTGAATGAAAAAGTTGATAACTTTAATCCAGGACAGAAAATTGCAAAACCATAAAAATGTTTATCCACTTAAATTTGATTTTCCCTTCCCACAGTTTTATTGGGATATTAATTGACATAACGTTATGTAAGTTTAATGTGTACAATATGTTGATTTGATGTACTTATGTTTTATAAAATGATTGT
The DNA here is from genome assembly GCF_049115385.1 of Moschus berezovskii. NCBI lineage: Eukaryota > Metazoa > Chordata > Mammalia > Artiodactyla > Moschidae > Moschus > Moschus berezovskii. The sequence continues at coordinate 19,113,434 of NC_142472.1, forward strand.
CACCACAGTGGTGTTAATGTCTCCAGCATGCCACATAACTACCTTTGTTTTTATTTGTGGTGAGAACATTTAAGATCTACTCACTTATCCCTTTCAAGTATATAATTCATTGTTAATCGCTGTAGTCACTGTGCTTGACATTAGATACCCAGAACTTCCTTATCTTACAACTGTAAGTTTGGACCCTTGAATAACATCTCATTTACCCAACATCCCAGTTCTTGGCACTCATCAATCTGTCCTGTTTCTGTGAGTTTGCTTTTTTTTTTTTTAAGTTAAGATACAAGAGATGTAGCAGAGTATTCATCTTTCTCTGTCTGACCTATTTCACTTAGGATAATGCCCTCAAACTTCACCTAAGTCATACCAAATGTCAGGATTTTCTTTTTCTATGGCTGAATAACGTTCCATCGTTTTTATATATAATACATCTTTATCCTTTCATCTATTGGCAGTTAGGCTGTTTTTGTATATTGGTTATTGTGATTAATGCTGCAGTGAACATGGGAGTGCAGATATCTCTTTGAGATCCTGTTTTCATTGTCTTTGGGTATATATCCAGAGATGGAATGCTGAATCATATGGTAATTCTATATTTTAATTTTTGGGGAACCTCCATGTTGTTTTCCATAGTGATTAGACCAGTTTACATTCCCACCAAGAGTGTACAAAGATCCCCTTTTCTCCACATGCTTGCCAACACTTACTGTTTGTCTTTTTGATAATTAGTTCAGTCACCCAGTGGTGTCCGACTCTGCAACTCCATGGACTGCAGTGTGCCAGGCTTACCTGTCCATCATAAACGCCTGGAACATGCTCTAACTAACGTCCATCCAGTCGGTGATACTATCCAGCCATCTCATTCTCTGTTGTCCCCTTTTGCTCCCACCCCCAATCCCTCCCAGTAACACGGTCTTTTCCAGTGAGTCAACTCGTCTCATGAGGTGGCCAAAGTATTGCAGTTTCACTTTAGCATCAGTCCCTCCAATGAACACCCAGGACTGATCTCCTTTAGAATGGACTGGTTGGATCTCCTTGCAGTCCAAGGGACTCTCAAGTGTCTTCTCCAGCACCACAGTTCAAAAGCATCAATTCTTCGGCGATCAGCTTTCTTCACAGTCCAACTCTCACATCCATACATGACCACTGGAAAAACCATAGCCTTGACTAGATGGACCTTTGTTGGCAAAGTAATGTCTCTGCTTTTTAATATGCTATCTAGGCTGGTCATAACTTTCCTTCCAAGGAGTAAGCGTCTTTTAATTTCATGGCTGCAATCAGCATCCACAGTGATTTTGGAGCCCCCCAAAATAAAGTCTGACACTGTTTCCACTGTTTCCCCATCTATTTCCCATGAAGTGATGGGGCCAGATGCCATAATCTTTGTTTTCTGAATGTTGAGCTTCAAGCCAACCTTTTCACTCTCCTCTTTCACTTTCATCAAGAGGCTTTTGAGTTCCTCTTCACTTTCTGCCATAAGGGTAGTGTCATCTGCATATCTGAGGTTACTGATATTTCTCCCGGCAATCTTGATTCCAGCTTGTGCTTCTTCCAGCCCAGCGTTCCTCATGATGTACTCTGCATATAAGTTAAATAAGCAAGGTGACAATATACAACCTTGATGTACTCCTTTTCCTATTTAGAATCAGTCTGTTGCTCCATGTCCAGTTCTAACTGTTGCTTCCTGACCTGCATACAGGTTTCTCAGGAAATATAATTGATAGACTCACCCAGACTATTGAGTTACTTTAAACTAGTGTATATCTTGGAAAAAATGCTGTTATTTTCCAGTTTTCCTTGGGGGCTTCCATGTTATCCAGTAGCAAGAGCAGAGTGACTGTATGGTTGAAGACACAAGGTCTGTGATAATCATGAACACCCTAATGGAATGTCAGCTCTGTGATCTTCTGTTTGATATTCAGAGTCTGGCTAATAAATGGTATTATTTTTCTGTTCTCTGTGAGGAAAGGTGTGAAATTTATTTATAGTTCTTTGGGTTGATGCTTTATAACCAAGACTAGTCTTCCTTTTTGACAAACTATGTGAGAATAATGAAGTAATTTTAATTGTTAGTAAGTTAAACAGTGAGTTAAAACATTAATGGGAGATTATGACTGTAAAACAAAGTTTACTTTAAAGTATTATGATGTATTGAGATATTTCAGTTCTGGGTATATCAGGGATTATTATCAGTTGTTACTGCATCAAATGGATTATTGGTTGTTCTCTAACAATTAATAGCAAACAGCTTTTATTTTTTAGGATGGAGTTTTTAGCAGAGAAAATACTGTTTGGATTTTTTTTTTCAGTTTCTAATTATGACCAACCTGCTGCTGCTACTGCTGCTAAGTCACTTCAGTCGTGTCCGACTCTGTGTGACCCCATAGATGGCAGCCCACTAGACTCCCACGTCCCTGGGATTCTCCAGGCAAGAACACTGGAGTGGGTTGCCATTTCCTTCTCCAATGTGTGAAAGTGAAAAGTGAAAGTGAAGTCGCTCAGTCGTGTCCGACCCTTAGCGACCCCACAGACTGCAGCCTACCAGGCTCCTCCATCCATGGGATTTTCTAGGCAAGAGTACTGGAGTGGCTTGCCATTGCCTTCTTCGAATTATGACCAACCTAGATAGCATATTAAAAAGCAGAGACGGTACTTTGCCAGCAAAGGTCCGTCTAGACAAGGCTATGGTTTTTCCAGTGGTCATGTATGGATGTGAGAGTTGGACTGTGAAGAAAGCTGATCGCCGAAGAATTGATGCTTTTGAACTGTGGTGTTGGAGAAGACTCTTGAGAGTCCCTTGGACTGCAAGGAGATCCAACCAGTCCATCCTAAAGGAGATCAGTCCTGGGTGTTCATTGGAAGGACTGATGCTAAAGCTGAAACTCCAATACTTTGGCCACCTCATGTGATGAGTTGACTCACTGGAAAAGACTCTGATGCTGGGAAGGATTGGGGGTGGGAGGAGAAGGGGACGACAGAGAGTGAAATGGCTGGATGGCATCACTGACTCAATGGACATGAGTTTGAGTGAACTCCGGGAGTTGGTGTTGGACAGGGAGGCCTGGCTTGCTGTGATTCATGGGGTCGCAAAGAGTCGGACACGACTCAGCGACCGAACTGAACTGAACTGAATCCTTAAAGCAAAGGGGATTAATAAAATCCAGTAGAAGTCAGGAAAGGATAAACATGCAAACAATTATGCCCAAAGCACAAAATCAGATGTTGAAGCCATATGCAAATAATTTAGTAATCTCTAAATGAAATGAACTGCATCAAATTAGAAAACAGATATTCAGTTTGGATTTCAAAAGAAATTTAGCACCATTATAAAATGATACACAAAGGGTGAGAGTAAAAGCTTGGAAAAACACACTGCAAGTAAATAATAACCAAAAGCAAGGGGATGTCAATATATTAATAAAACACAATATGAGTTTTGAACATCAAGGGGTAAAGAAAATCTTCACATAATAACAAAAGAAATAATTCAACATAAGATAAAATAATTCTGTGCCTATGAACATATTTTCTAAATAAATCAATACCAGTAATGGAAAATAATTAATAAAAATAAAAAAGTAAATAAAATAAAATAACAAAGCAAAATGGACACATAAACAATCAGTGGGAAATTTTAATCCTGCTATCCTATTACCCAATAGCTCAAGCAAATGAAAATTAGTGAGAATATGGATGACTTGGTCATCCACATCTTTGGGCCAGGAAAAGAACTCCACTGACTTCCAGCCATGATTCTAGTAATCCTAGTATCTCTTTGCCCTGTACCACGATTCCTTCACATGGAAAGAGAACAGATTGCCCTGATCACTAAGTTGGGACAAAGAACCAAACTGTTAAACTATTAAATTTCTCCTCCTCTTTTGAATTGAGAAATGTGAGGATGCATATTACCCTGCTCTTCACCATGAGTTGAAGCTAACTCTTTTTTTTATTTTATTTTTTTTAAACGAGGCTTTTAATTAATGTTTGACAGAGCTGATTCAAGTTGAACAGACTAAATTTCTTTAAACAAACTTACTTATATTCCAGAGTCCTTTAAAAACTTAATAGCATTTATACATTGAAGGTATTTGATTTTCTTGTAACTAGCACTTCAAATGCAACAAGCATTTGAAGCAACAAGCATTTGACCCAACAAGTAAAACTTTCTACAGTTCATAACTTTTATAAATAAAATAAATTAAATGTACAGTGAATAAGTTCTCTGAAATATTTCAATATTTCTGCAGGTTTAGTAACATCGTAAAATACATTTCATCTAAAATTCACAAATCTAAAAACCTGTTAGGCATTTTTAGGCGTTTTAAGTTGGAAATGAAGACCAATGTCCCTGCTAGCTCAGTGGTAAAGAACCTGCCTGCAAGTCAGAAGCTAACTCTTTCTGCAGGGAGGACCCATGATTTTCTAGCTATACTTCTGACCTGACAGTAATTCTTGGATGAAATAATAGGTATCATATGTCAGTACATTCTCTATTCCAGTTTTTAACAGTAAAATAGATGATGTTTTTATTTTTATCTGTCTGACGTGTAGTACTTATATTTCAATTGGTTCTAACCTCAGAAGAAGGAGGAGTATAACTTATTACACCAGACCCAAATACAAGCTTTCACAAGTGGTCTAATAAATGGATAAATATAGCTAGCTAGCAAGATTAGATAGCCTAATGTAGTTAATGACTAGTGGATATACTGTGTAAATATTGTTTTAAAGTATACATAAGATATTAAATGCAGAGACATTACTTTGCCAACAAAGGTCCGTCTAGTCAAGGCTATGGTTTTTCCCGTGGTCATGTATGGATGTGAGAGTTGGACTGTGAAGAAAGCTGATCGCCAAAGAATTGATACTTTTGAACTGTGGTGCTGGAGAAGACTCTTGAGAGTCCCTTGGACTGCAAGGAGATCCAACCAGTCCATTCTAAAGGAGATCAGTCCTGGGTGTTCATTGGAAGGGCTGATGCTAAAGCTGAAACTCCAATACTTTGGCCACCTCATGCGAAGAGTTGACTCACTGGAAAAGACCCTGATGCTGGGAGGGATTGGGGGAGGGAGGAGAAGGGGATGACAGAGGATGAGATGGCTGGATGGCATCACTGACTCGATGGACATGAGTTTGAGTGAACTCCAGGAGTTGATGGACAGGGAGGCCTGGCATGCTTGTGATTCATGGGGTCACGAAGAGTCGGACATGACCAAGCGACTGAACTGAACTGAAGACATTAACCAAAGGGATCACAGAGCAGGGCACAAAGCAAATAACAACAAGGAATTTTAAGCAAAAAATATGAATTTTTTGGTAACAAAATAAAACTAAACGTCAATACTAAAGGAAACCATGATCCCTACAGCAAACCTTATCTAAGGACATAAAGCAATACCTAAATAAACAGATGTATCAAGTTTACAGATGAGAAAATTTGTTTATATTGTGTTTCTTTCACTATATTATGAAATTCCATCATGATGTCCTTTGGTGTGGGTCTATTGGATATTGGATCCACTGTGCTGGGCTGTCAGTGAAACCTACAAACTCATGTCCATCTTGGGAAATGTTCTTGAATTCTTTATTGATGATTTCCTGTTTACCATATTCTCAATGTCTGGGTGTCTCATTATCTAAGTGTTGGATTTCTGGAAAGTGTCCTTTGGTTTTTCTCTTCTAGTTTCTATAATTTTACTCTAGTTTCTAGGGGATTTCTTAAACTTAATTTTTTTTTTCTTGAGGCTTTCTTTCTTGTATTCAGATTTATTAAACTTGATATTTTTCCTCTATATATCCCCTTTGTTTTTGTTTGAGACTTCTCAGACTTTATTAAGACACTACTTACAGTATTTTTTCAAAGTACTGTAGTCTTTAATACAAATTGTTTTTTTTTTTTTCTGCTTTTGGATATATAGGGGGCTCCATGCAACCCCTTATATAAGATAAGTGTAATCCCTGATTCATGGTTGTTTAAGAGGTTGAAGTGAAAATTTGGTTAGAACTCTGGGTGTGTGGATAGGGCTCAGTAATTAGCAGACAAATATGGTCTTGTTTCCATGTCTGTTGAGGAAGCTGCCTACGTCAGTTGGATAGGGTACTTAAGGCTGAAAAATCAAATGCCTCCTAAGTATTGGCGGCAGTGTCTACTGCCAGTCCTGGTAACCCTGTGCATTGTAACTAAATACCTCACGTCCCTATCAATACATCCATCCATGGTCAACAGAACTGAGGGAGATGAGGGGAGAAACAAACTGACAATTAAAAGCATTCATCTGGAAGGAGTACCTACCATTTCTGCTTACTGAGTTTATTGGCCAGAGCTAATCACATGACTCTAACCTCAAGGGACAGGGATATGTAGTCCTACTATGTGCACAAAGGGGTGAAGAAACAGAAATATAGTAGACCAGAAGTCTGTCAGGTCCCCTTTAACTTTCTTTGTTTCTTCTTAAGCTAGATCTTCGCAGTAGAGACTTTTTTGATATCTTGCCTAAGAGTAATTCCTTGCCTGCCGGAATTCTGGGAGCCAGGTGAGAGCAGCTTGGGGGAGGGTATAGGTCTCAACATTCATTATATATATGTGTATGTATGTGTGTATAAATTTTCCAGTTATCTTTTTTTTGAGAATAATACTCCTGCCTTCAGCTGTGCCCAGTCTAGAAAGCCTTTCTAGATTATACTTCCTGTAGCATACTGGCATATGGGAGAGATGGACTGATCAATCGGGAGTGGAGAAAGAAATCATTGAATGGTATAGCTATTGACTGGTCCTTCTTTTGTTATGTGAGCTCCTTCTTACCAGTGGTGACAGATCATGCCTATTCCTGTATTTTTGGAAGATGCTGTTGAACAAATTTGGTTCCTTCTCTGTTTTCTTCAATGTTGCTTGTGAATTGCCTTCCCTGGGCTTCCTACATATTCATTACCCATCCATTAGCTTTATTGTTTCCAAATGTTGTTATCATCACCTCTTCTATTTCCTTGGCTCTCAGTAAATTTTATATTTTTGTTAAAAGTAATTCTTACACTGTATTTTAGTGGGGTGGCAGGAGGGAGTAAAATTAAAAGTGTTTGGTCAGTCTATCATCTTAAAGGCAACTTGCTCAATATTTCCAGCATCTGGTCACTGAAACGAGTTTTTTTAACTTGAGAAACTTTTTAAAGCATGAGAAACTTAAATTTTTTTTTAAATTTTATGTTGGAGTATAGTTGATTTATGGTGTTGTGTTAATTTCAGGTGTATAGCAAAGTGATTCAATTAAACACGTACACATAACAATCCTTTTTCATATTCTTTCCCATATAGATTATTACAGAATATTGAGTAGAGTTTTCTGTGCCATGTAAAGGTCCTTGTTGCTTATCTATTTTATATACAGTAGTGTATATATGTTAAACCCCAACTCCTGATTTATCCTGTCGTCTGTTCCCCTTTGGTAACCTTAAGTTTGTTTTCTCTCTGTGACTGCAGCTCCATCTTGACTCTCTGAATAAGTCTAGGTCTTTTTTTCACACTGGTGTAGTTCAGGTGGTTCTGGTGATCAGTGTTCCTCCTTTCATGGTGATTATTTTCATCAAAACTACTGAGCATTGTTCCATTTTAGCCAAGAAACTTACCAGTAAAGCCTGACTGTTCACTCCCCACTGATAAAAAATAGTGCAAAACAGCCTGTTGCCTTATGGAAGAATGATTGCATGCATGTTGGAAGACTGGAAGGCAGATTCTTTTGCCTTTACATTGCCTAATCCATGGTGCATTTGCTGTATAATTTTGTAAAGCTTGTTAAATGTACCAGGAGAAGGCCTATCTAGCCACAGAGCTCTGGGAATAATTGGAAAATTGAGGCGTACCACAATTTGGGCCCTTTAAATATTCTCTTTTATTTGGACTTTTTGTTAGACCCATAATGCATATCTTTACGATATTGGGTCGGGCCTTGATTAAATAGATAACATTTTCACTTACTAGTATTTGCTAAAAATTATCTGCATCAAATAAAATGTGAAAACTGAGAAGGAGATAGTTTTTCTCCCAATGAAACATGAAAATTAACTTCAGACAAAATTTGCCTGTTTTACTTCAGTAACCGAAGAATATTAAGTAGCTAATGTTTAGAGCCTAAAATATTATCAGAATATCTGAGAATGTTGTGCAAGAGAGATTGTAAAACTTATTATGTTTATTAAATGGGCATGAATTATCTTGGCTTGCATATCTGAGTCATCATGTGTATTATTATAAATTAATATATTTATCTTAGTATTTCAAACTTTAAATATTTTATATGTTATTTTTTAAGAAGAAATTCTATTGGCCCAAGGGATAGCTCAACAAAATTATAGGGAACTAGCCAGTGCTATCATCCCTGATAAAAATATCAATATTATTCATGAAAATAGCCAGAAAACACAGCACTTGTGAGGACAAGTACTTAGGTTGTTGAGCGGGGGTGGCTCTCTGTTCGCCCTTGTGGTGTTCTCAATTGGAGGTTTGTATTCAGATGGGACCATGTAAGATTTTAAAGTGTATTATTTGCTCTACTTTGGGCTGACAAGACATTATGAAAATAACAGGTCCGTGTGTAAAGAGGGAAGACTCTCATATTGAAAGCAGGTGAATTATGCAGGTGCAGAAAATTACGGGATCACCTTCTCTGACCCCTTATGGAAATTCACCTGTTCTTGCTTTATATCTCCTGGAATAAATAAATAACCCATACTCATTCTCTCTCAAACACATAATTCATCGGTGCCCCAGTATCTAATACTGTGTGATATATTCTAATAATTGTACAGTTTTCCAAATACTGTGAGTTTTTTGGCACAGACCTGTCTGACAGCAATCATGTGAATTCTTCTGTCCTTGTCTCCATCTGTTGTGCAGGTGTTAACACTGCTGTGTTTTTTACTGTTGTCTTTTCTTGTCATCATCAGTCAGCTGAAGATTGCTTAAATATGTATTTTTTATCACTTATATTTGGATTTATAGATTGATCTCATTCACTTAATTTTAAGCCCCTCAAAGTCATGATTATGCTTTTTTTTCTATGAGTTTTTATGGGCTTGTAAGTAGCTATACACAGTACCCTACATTTTGCAGATACAATTTTTAAATATACGACTTACTGAAAATGTTTGATATGTAAATAAGCACTAAACGCTTTTTAATTTATTTAAATTGGAGCTACCCAGACTTCCAGAATTCAGGCCAGAAAGCAATGGAGTATAGTAGACAGGAGCTGAGGTCAAGCCCCAGAAACCTGAGAAAATTCATATAGTCATTGAGATTCAGTTTCTTCATCTGTAATATTTACATGATAATAATGCCATCTCCCAGGATAGATGTGAAAATTAAATGAAATCATAAATATGAAAAAGCACTTTGTGATTTTTTTTTTAACATCGACAAAAATATAGTTATTATTTGAAGATTAGAAGCTAAGGCAGGCAAAGTGAGTTGAATGGCAGAGTTTCCTTGGAAAATAGATGATAGAACCATAAATAGGATGCCAGTCAGGACATGACAAGGACTCGCCACCTGGGAGCAGATTACCTGCAGTGTTCAAAAAGATATACTGATGCTATACAATGTAAATAGGAACCCAATAAATTAGAATAATCTCTACTGTCAAAGGACTGTCATTATAAAGATAATTCAGCTGCTTATATACAAATATATATATATACTTATTATAAGTACTTAAATTTCATTGTTTAGCCAGGATGATTCTTTGGTTTATGTGTAGTATGAGCCCCTATAGTTGGCACTTGATAAATATTATTTTGAACAAATAAATTTATATGAAACTGTGGCCTCACTAAATGTTCAGTTCACTTAAGTCGCTCAGTCGTGTCCAACTCTATGCGACCCCATGAATCACAGTACGCCAGGCCTACCTGTCCATCACCAACTCCTGGAGTTCACTCAAACTCATGTCACTCATCACTCAAACATCAAGTCGGTGATGCCATTCAGCCATCTCATTCTCTGTCATCCCCTTCTCCTCCCACCCCCAATCCCTCCCAGCATCAGGGTCTTTGCCAGTGAGTCAGCTCTTCCCATGATGTGGCCAAAGTATTGGAGTTTCAGCTTTAGCATCAGTCCCTCCAATGAACACCCAGGACTGATCTCCTTCAGAATGGACTGGTTGGATCTCCTTGCAGTCCAAGGGACTCTCAAGAGTCTTCTCCAGCACCACAGTTCAAAAGCGTTAATTCTTTGGTGATCAGCTTTCTTCACAGTCCAACTCTCACATCCATACATGACCACTGAAAAACCATAGCCTTGACTAGATGGACCTTTTTTGGCAAAGTACTGTCTCTGCTTTTTAATATGCTATCTAGGTTGGTCACACTTTCCTTCCAAGGAGTAAGTGTCTTTTAATTTCATGGCTGCAATCAGCATCCACAGTGATTTTGAAGCCCCCAAAATGAAGTGATTACCTACAAACAAAAAACCAGCCTTCGCCACCACTGGCATAAAGAATCCTCTGTGCACTCCATCTTCACTGTCCCACAAAGTCCTTTGTACTTCCCATCTCTCCTCTCCACACTGTTGGTAACCATGTGTCTTTTTAATTGCCTCCATGGTTTTGCCTGGTCCAGAATGTCTTACATGGTATCACACAAAATGTAGCACTTTTAGATTAGTTTCTTCGTCTTAGTAATATGCATGTACAATTGCTCCATGTCTTTCCATGGCTTGATAGCTCATTTCTTTTTTGCACCAAGTAATCCACTACCATTGGAGGGACTGATGCTAAAGCTGAAACTCCAATACTTTGGCCACCTCATGCGATGAGTTGACTCACTGGAAAAGACTCTGATGCTGGGAAAGGTTGGGGGCGGGAGGAGAAGGGGACGACGGAGAATGAGATGGCTGGATGGCATCACCGACTCTGTGGACATGAGTTTGAGTGTACTCCGGGAGTTGGTGATGGACAGGGAGGCCTGGCGTGCTGTGATTCATGGGGTCGCGGAGAGTCGGACACGACTGAGCGACTGAACTGAACTGAACTGAACTGAATCCACTACCAGCACGCATCATAGTTTATTTATCCATTCACCCCTTGAAGGACATCTTGGTTGTTTCCAACATCTAGTGATCATGAATTAAGCTGCTGCTAACATCCTTGTGTAGGGTTATGTGTAGGGATAAATTCTGAACTCTTTTTGATAAATACCAGGAGTATGATTATCAGATCTTGTGGTAAGAGTATGTTTTCTCCTTGGTAAGGGTATTAATTTTATAACAAACTGCCAAAGTGTCTATACCAAAGTAGCTATACCATTCTGCATTGCCACCAGTGAAATGAGAGTTCCTATTTCTTCCACCACCTCACCAAAATTTGGTGTTGTCAGTGTTCCAGATTTGGGTCTTTCTGATAGATAGAGTGCCTGATGAACTCTGGATGGAGGTTCGTGACATTGTACAGGAGACAGGGACCAAGACCATCCCCATAGAAAAGAAATGCAAAAAAGCAAAATGGCTGTCTGAGGAGGCCTTACAAATAGCTGTGAAAAAAAGAGAAGCGAAAAGTAAAGGAGGAAAGGAAAGATATAAGCATCTGAATGCAGAGTTCCAAAGAATAGCTAGGAGAGATAAGAAAGCTTTCCTCAGCGATTGATGCAAAGAAATAGAGGAAAACAACAGAATAGGAAAAGCAAGAGATTTTTCAAGAAAATTAGAGATATCAAGGGAATATTTCATGCAAAGATGGGCTCGATAAAGGACAGAAATGGTATGGACCTAACAGAAGCAGAAGATATTAAGAAGAGGTGGCAAGAATACACAGAAGAACTGTACAAAAAAGATCTTCACGATGAAGATAATCACAATGGCGTGATCACTCACCTGGAACCAGACATCTTGGAATGTGAAGTCAAGTGGGCCTTAGAGAGCATCACAACAAACAAAGCTAGTGGAGGTAATGGAATTCCAATTGAGCTATTTCAAATCTTGAAAGATGATGCTGTGAAAGTGCTGCAGTCAATATGCCAGCAAATTTGGAAAACTCAGCAATGGCCACAGGACTGGAAAAGGTCAGTCTTCATTCCAATCCCAAAGAAAGGCAATGCCAAAGAATGCTCAAACTACTGCACAATTGCACTCATCTCACACGCTAGTAAAGTCATGCTCAAAATTCTCCAAGCTAGGCTTCAGCAATATGTGAATTGTGAACTTCCAGATGTTCAAGCAGGTTTTAGAAAAGGCAGAGGCACCAGAGATCAAATTGCCAACATCCGCTGGATTATGGAGAAAGCAAGAGAGTTCCAGAAAAACATCTATTTCTGCTTCATTGACTATGCCAAAGCCTTTGACTGTGTGGATCACAATAAACTGTGGAACATTCTGAAAGAGATGGGAACACCAGACCACCTGACCTGCCTCTTAGGAAACCTGTATGCAGGTCAGGAAGCAACAGTCAGAACTGGACATGGAACAACACACTGGTTCCAAATAGGAAAAGGAGTATGTCAAGGTTGTATATTGTCACCCTGCTTATTTAACTTCTATGCAGTACATCATGAGGAACGCTGGGCTGGAAGAAGCACAAGCTGAAATCAAGATTGCCGGGAGAAATATCAATAACCTCAGATATGCAGATGGCACCACCTTTATGGCAGAAAGTGAAGAAGAACTAAAAAATTCTTGATGAAAGTGAAAGAGGAGAGTGAAAGAGTTGGCTTAAAACTCAACATTCAGGAAACTAAGATCATGGTATCTGGTCCCATCACTTCATGGGAAATAGATGGAGAAACAGTGGAAACAGTGTCAGACTTTATTTTTTGGCCTTCAAGATCACTGCAGATGGTGACTGCAGTCATGAAATTAAAAGAGGCTTACTCCTTGAAGGAAAGTCCTGACCAACCTAGATAGCATATTAAAAAGCAGAGACTTTACTTTTCCAACAAGGGTCCGTCTGGTCAAGGCTGTGGTTTTTCCAGTGGTCATGTATGGATGTTTGAGAGTTGAACTGTGAAGAAAGCTGATTGCCGAAGAATTGATGCTTTTGAACTGTGGTGCTGGAGAAGACTCTTGAGAGTCCCTTGGACTTCTAGGAGTTCCAACCTGTCCATTCTAAAGGAGATCAGTCCTGGATGTTCATTGGAAGCACTGATGCTGAATCTGAAACTCCAATACTTTGGCCACCTCATGCGACGAGTTGACTCACTGGAAAAGACCCTGATGCTGGGAGGGATTGGGGGCAGGACGAGAAGGGGACGACAGAGAATGAGATGGCTGGACGGCATTACCGACTTGATGGACATGAGTTTGAGTGAACTCCAGGAGTTGGTGATGGACAGGAGTTTGAGTGAACTCCGGGAGTTGGTGATGGACAGGGAGGCCTGGCGTGCTGTGATTAAGAGTTTGACACGACTGAGCGACCTAATTGAACTGAACTGAATAGATGTATGGTGGTATCTCACGGTTGTTTTAATTTGGATTTTCTTGATAATGTGATGTGATCTTTTCGTATGATCAGATGCTATTTGTATATCTTCTTTGCGATGTCTGTTAAGAAATTTGGCCCATTTTTTAATCAGGTGTTTGTTTGCTTATTGTGGAGTTTTAAGTGTTCTTTGTATATTTTGGATAGCAATCCTTTACCGGATGTGTCTTTCAAAATATTTTCTTCCAGTATGGCTTGTCTTTTCATTCTCTTGATACTGTCTTTTGTATCACAATAGTTTTTATTTATTCTTTAAATCACAATGCTTTATATTAGAGCCCCACAACTTATTCATCTTTTAATTGCAATGGAAGCTTTAAATGTTCTTGAAGTCCAGCTTATAAGTTATTTCTTTCATAGGTACTGTGTCTCTAGTGTTTTAAGTTATTTTCCCCAGAATTTTTAGTACACTGTTTCTCTGTAGATTTTCCATGGAACCTGTTTCTCACCTTTTAGGCATGTGTAGGACCTTTGTGTAAAGAGAATCTATTGCTTCAAGAATATTTTGATGTATAAAAGGAAACTGGGTCTTTAGATGGTAGGTGTTATTTTGAGTAAGGGTCAGTTTCAACACAGAATGAGGTGGGAAAAAATAATTTCCAAGTGAAAATCCAGAGAGAATGTATCCATGGAGGTGAAGATGTAGGCTATTGCACAGCAAAACATGAGTAAATGGGAACCAGAGGGAAATGATACTCCCTGAGCATCTCTAAATAGTCTTACACTATCTCCCTACTTCTGCATACTGGACAAAATGTGAGTGTATACTTCTAATGCCAACGATGAATACATCATGGGTAAGAATGGTGACGATGAAAGTATTAAAAATAGACTTTAATATGGAAAGGTGATTATAACATATGTACCAACTCAAAAATTTTGTACACTTCTGTTTTCTAAATTTTTTGATTACGTGAAGTAAAATTTCAGCAGCTTGTGCAGCTACAGCTTCTAGAAGATTTTTTAGGTAGTAGCTGAACCATATTTATTGAATGAAATTGTCACAGCCACATGTTGTACCTTTGTACATGATAAAGGTCTCTCTAAAGGTCTCTCATAACATTCTCACGGATATTCGCTTGTTTGTGGAATACTAAAGCTGGGACACAAGCTGATAAGATCTGGGGTGCTGCCATTCTAGTCTCACCTCAAGGTGCAGCGTACAGAGTAGCAGAGTGAGTGCTAGGTAAGACCTCAAGAATCGTTTCCACAATAAGATTCAGTTAAGGAAAAAAAACGAATCCCATATTCAACATAAAATGTCTCCCTTAAACAATATCTATACTTTATTATTGTCTTGAGACAGCAGTTATCTTTCTATGTAGCACAGTTTCTCAATCTGGTGTATGTAATTTATGGCCAGTTTTAAATGAAAAAACTTTTTTCCACAGCCCCAGTTTAGAAAGCTGATTTTAACTACAGTGATTGTTAAATATGTATAATGACACAATTAGATGCAAACTTTTAATTTATGATGTAAAGCTAAAATGAACTTATAAAGTCAGTGATTAAATTAACACTAAAAGTATCACTCAATTAATGCGATACATGGCACTCCTCCCAACTCTAAATCCCCAAAATGTCGTGAACACAGATAGTTGGTGTGATAGTTAATTTTAGGTATTGACTTGACAGGACCACAGGGTGTCCACATATTATGTCAAACATTATTTTAGGTGTTCCTGTATGGTTGTTTTTGGATGAGATTAACATTCAAATGGGTAGGCCGAGTAAAGCAAATTGCCCTCCTTAGAGTGTGTGGGCCTCATTCAATCAGTTGAAAACCTGGCTAGAATAAAAATTCAGACCCTTCATCAAGTAAGAGAAAAATTCTTCCTCCCTGATTGATGCTAAACTGGGGCTTTGCTTTTTTATACTTTTAGATTTGTATGGAAACATTAGCTTTTAATGGTTCTCGAGCTTACCGGCCTTTGGGCTGGACCTTGTTGATTCACCCTGCAGATTTTGGAAGGTACTGACCTCTCTAACTGTGTGAGTTAATTTTTATAATATGGAATAAATCATCATAATGTATATCCTATTGGTTATGTTTTTTTCTGAAGAACGACCAAAATAATAGAGATACACAGAATATTTCCATTGTATACTTTCTTTTAATTACCTACTTATAATAAGCAAAGATATGGCTAACTATGTATGTGATACTTTGGAATATTGTGTCAAACTAGTGGATATAAGGGGATTGATTGTCTGGTTGCTCCTAGTCTAGTGTTGATCGACAAAGTAGGGAAAGAAAAGATGACTTCAAGTGCTGTTTAAATGACTTGAAAACTTCTACTTGCACCGTGAAGGATCCTTTCAGTTTCTATAGATGCTGGGTTGAGTCCATTGAAAATCAAACCTAGAATCTCATCCTGTCATTGGCTGAGCAAATTAAACTTTTGGCCTTGAAGGGTGTCAATTGTTAAAATGATGGCATTGATTGGAAAGGAATGGGATCCTGAAAGTTGGAATGGGATATGTGGGAAGATGGTGATGAATCTGAGGACATTGCGCTCCTAAATCCTGACTGGTTGTCTTTGCCAGTTGAAGCAGTTTCCCCAGCCTCAGAGAGGAGAAGCAAGTGGCTTCTTTACCCACTTTTGAGGGAAATAACTCTGCATTGCCTGAGAGAAATACAATGGAGTCCTGTGAGGCAGTTGACAATGAGACAATGTAATTCTCTGCAGGATCCTCCCCCAACTACTTTATTTTTTACTTCTTGACTTACAGATGGATTCAAGATCTATCAGGCCCACAACAAGAAACAAAAGGTAGCTCATGAGGAGGTGCCCTGTATTCCAAAAGAACTATTTGAGTTTTCAAATTTATATGGCAGAAAGCTGCAAGGGAACATGCGTGAATATGAGTATATAAGATGTGGGTGATTGGTGGAAGGAACATAAAGTTGGATCTGGCTGAACTTATTGATAGCAGCTTACTAAGCAGACATTCTGCATGAAATGTTTCAGCTTGAGGAGTCTGAGAGGAATCTAATAATGTATTTGGTTGGTTAGCTGAAATATAATCCTCCAGGTGAACAACAATGAATAAGTTAGAGATATCATATGGGGTTTGGTTTAATGCACAGGAACAGGTTCAAAGGTTCAGGGGGATTAGAGTGTTAGAGTGGATTTGTCATTTAAGACTTAGTCATCCACCCTGGGTGCATCCAGAAGAAGCAATTTTTGCCACAACTATGAGAAATAAATTTATGTGGGGAGCTCCAGCACCCTGAAAAGATCTATGATTGTTCTCCTGTGTACACCCATCTTTACAGTGAAAACTGAGTCAGGAAACCTAACTGGGAGGGGAGTAATTAGACTTTGAGGTGGAAGGGGCCAAGCAGTGGTACTCAACCACCAGGGCAGGGTGGGTATGGTTACCTTATTTTCAAAGGACTGTCAAATCAGCAGTCAGAACATTGCCAGAACTAAGGCAGTCCTGTGGCCTAGTTTATTATGATGCTCTTAGAAGTGAAATAAATAGGAAATCTACTAAATTCTTTTGAAGATATATATATATATATATATACACACACACATATATATACATATATATATACACACACACACATATAAGCACAGAAATTATTGGTCAAGTGAACAAAAGTCTAATCTGAATCATAAAAACAGAGGTATGCCTCCTCAGTCAATTCCTAGACTTGGACCAGTTTTTAGATCCAGAACCCTTTGAATGAAGGGGAAGCCAGGTCACCTTAGGGAAAGGTCTTGATATTCAATACAATGCCCCCAATTTTGACATTTAGTTTTTCTCCCAACTTTCACCAAAGGGACCTATGGCTTTCTACTAGGGTAAGTGTGTATTTAGGAACAAAAAAATCAGATCTCTTAGGTAGTGCTGACATCAATTCTTAACTGACATTGATTCTAGGAGACTCAAAATGTCAGTCTTGTCTACCAGTCAGAGTAGGAACTTCTGTAGGTCAGATAACCCATGGAGTTTTGGCTTGGATTCATCTCACAAGAAACTCAGTGGGTCCCTGAACCCAGCCCGGGATTATTTCTGCAGTTTTGGAATGCATAATTGGAATAGAAATATTCAGTAGTTGGTAAGATCCCCACATTAATTCCTTGACCTGAGCTGTGAAGACTGTTGTGGTGGAAGTCCAAGTTTGAAGCCTCTAGAATTGGCTCTATGAAGGACAATGTGAAATAAAAGCACTACTAAATTCCTGGAGGGATTGCAGAGCTTGGTGCACTATCAAGGACTTGAAAATATACAGGACTGATGATTTCTACAACATCCTATTCAACTCACCTATTTGGCCAGTGTGGAAGACAGATGGATCCTGGAGAATGACAGTGGATTATTTTAAGCTTAATCAAGTGGTGAGTTCAGTTGCAGTTGCTGTGCTTGGTTTGATTTTACTACTTGAGCCAATTAACACATCTCCAGGTACCTGGTAGGCAGCTAATGATCTGGCAAGTGCTTTTTTCTCTAGCTCTGTCATAAGGACCACCACAAGCAGTTTGCTTTCAGCTGGCACAGTGAGCAGTAATGCCTTCACTATGTATCAGGGGTATATCAACACTTTAACCCTGTGTCATGATTTTTGTCATAGAGAAAGATCTTGATCATCTCTTTTCCACAGAGTATTACCTTGGTTTATTACATTGGTGACCTTCATGCTGATGGCACTTAATAAGAAGCAGCACCTTTTCTAGACTTAATGGTAAGACGTTTACATGCCAGAGAGTCGGAAATAAATACTAAATAGATTCAGAGACCTTCTGCCTCAGTGAGATTTCTAGAGCTTCAGTGATGTGGACTGTGTCAAGATACCCCCATAAAGGGGAAGGATTCAGGTGGCAACAGTACAAGTTCTGATTTGGGCATACCATTCTCCTGTGTGTCACATGATAATTTTTCTCTGTGCATCTATATATATTCACTAAAAAGCCTCTTGATGAAAATCAAAGAGGAGAGTGAAAATGTTGGCTTGAAGCTCAACATTCAGAAAACAAAGATCATGGGATCTGGTCCCATCACTTCATGGGAAATAGATGGAAAAACAGTGGAAACAGTGTCAGACTTATTTTTTTGGGCTCCAAAATCATTGCAGATGCTGATTGCAGCCATGAAATTAAAAGACGCTTACTCCTTGGAAGGAAAGTTATGACCAACCTTGATAGTATATTGAAAAGCAGAGACATTACTTTTCCAACAAGGGTCCGTCTAGTCAAGGCTATGGTTTTTCCAGTGGTCATGTATGGATGTGAGAGTTGAACTGTGAAGAAAGCTGATCACCGAAGAATTGATGCTTATGAACTGTGGTGTTGGAGAAGACTCTTGAGAATCCCTTGGACTGCAAGGAGATCCAACCAGTCCATTCTAAAGGAGATCAGTCCTGGGTGTTCATTGGAAGGACTGATGCTAAAGCTGAAACTGCAATACTTTGGCCACCTCATGCGATGAGTTGACTCACTGGAAAAGACTCTGATGCTGGGAAAGATTGGGGGCGGGAGGAGAAGGGGACGACAGAGAATGAGATGACTGGATGGCATCACTGACTCTGTGGACATGAGTTTGAGTGAACTCCGAGAGTTGGTGATGGACAGGGAGGCCTGGCGTGCTGTGATTCATGGGGTCGCGGAGAGTCGGACACGACTGAGCGACTGAACTGAACTGAACTGATTTATATGATATATTCATTTTTACTGTGAACTCTGATGACAATTTGGCCTTCCTTTGAGAGGATCAGACCATTTCACTTTTAATCACTCTGTTCCTTTTTCATTCATTCAATGTGGGCAAGTAAGTAGTGTTAATTATTTTTCAGTATGACTCTAAATACAAACATGGATATTGACATTGATCCCTATTATTTAGTTTTTAAGCGGTTTCTTGGTAATTCAGAATGAACAACAATGTTGACATAAACTGGCATAAAATATTTGCTCAAAAAATCAACTTTACAGTGGATCACAATTGACTAATACCCATGGAGAGTGCAGTGTTCTGATTTTTTCCATTTGAGAAATACTAAAGTGGAGTGGTTAAAATTTTAAAAAATAGAGTCAGACTAACCCCAATTTAAATTCTAGTTTTGTTTTTTTTTCAATTAGCTATGTGTACTTGAGAAATGATACAGTGAATATATAGCATTTAACACAGTGACTGGGACCTGGTGAACAATAAGTGATAATGGTTATTATTAATAAATAATGAACAATTCCAACCTTAAGACTTTGATGATATTTTTCTAATCCAGTGACTTTCTCTGCCAACCTACTACTCTGGGAGACCTGTTCTATATGTAATGTCATTTAATCATTAATGTGAAAAAACTTCTGTGTTCAAAACAGCAAGAGACAAGGGACTCTGAGAAACTGTATATACATTCAGTCTGTTGTTTTCAGATTTCGGTGCATACTACAGTTATCTAGAGCATACAGCTTCAAACACTCAGCTCCTGTCGTCAGAGATCTTGTTCTGATTGGCCTGAAGTGAGGTCCTTATAGTCAGTATTTTTAAAATGTAGATAGGCTTGGGAGGGCACCATGATTTAGTTCTTTTTCCTTCTCTTATTTTTTAAGTATTAGTCATATTTAGAATTTTAAAGAATATACATATGTATGTCCAATATATACTTGAACATACCTGTTCAGAAAAGTTAAAGATTTTCTGTAGAGCCTTTAGTAATTATGCAATTGCAGAATGATGGAGTATGTTAGGCAAATTATATATAGTAGGCCTGTCAGAGGTAAGTGTTGGGGTCCTTTCCAGAGATATCCTTTGGCAAGTAGGCACCAATGTTGCTGATAAGAATGTCCAGCAATTGTCAACTAAGTTCTCATCCCCAAACTTTCATGCGCAATACAAAATAAAGTAAAATGATTTGTTTCAACTCCCAAATAGTTTCAAAAGTACATCTAGAATGTGATTGAATTTGCTGAGTTGTTTTCTTTCTTTTTTTATGCTTCTTTTGCTATGTTACCAAACTTAATATGGTTGCTACTAATAATTTAATGATATTTTATTTCATTTTTTTTGAAAACCCCAAAGTATTTGGGATATTTTAGTAATATTTATGCTTCATGCCTAAAAATCAATAGATCACATTTAGGTTTCGTAGGTGAGCTACCTTGCCAAGCTATCATAGAGTGGAGATTTTATGTGGGGGTTCTATAAGCATAACCATTATGATAAAGTTGAAATAAAAGCCATCACTTTTAGAATTTGTGAGAAAGGGAAATCTTATTAAAACTACCACTTATATCACATATGTATAGATTAAGTGCTGGAATTTAAAATCACTGGAAGAACATTTATGTTCAGATGAATACAACATAAACTTCCATTTTCAATATATATTGCAATATCTCATCATTCTCCTTTGTTATAAAAGACATTCCTTTTGAATAGTCTCTGTGTAGATTTGGATGAGAGGCTGAACATTGGACCTGGTATTATTTGGAAAATTTGGACTCTTCTCTAGTAAATATGTTTTTCTAGTGTGACAATCGGAGAAGACAATGGCAAGCCACTCCAGTACTCTTGCCTGGAAAATCCCATGGATGGAGGAGCTTGGTGGGCTGCAGTCCATGGAGTCGCTAGGGGTCGGACACGACTGAGCGACTTCACTTTCACTTTTCACTTTCACACATTGGAGAAGGAAATGGCAACCCACTCCAGTGTTCTTGCCTGGAGAATCCCAGGGACAGGGGAGCCTGGTGGGCTTCCGTCTATGGGGTCACACAGAGTCGGACACGACTGAAGTGACTTAGCAGCAGCAGCAGTGTGACAATGTTGGCATTGAGACTATTGAATAGAATTAATTGAACTATGAGAAAAAAAATCACTGAGGGATAATTAGATTTACCTGACTTAGGCTATCAAATTGAATATTGTTCTTATTTCCACCAAGTGGATGGGATCCTGTGTTATGAACCTGAAGGTAATCATTCTGATAGAGCCAGGTACTTTCTGCTACATTTTTATGACTAAATAATACATATAATATAATCTCATTCTTTCAGAAACAGCACATGGATAAAGCTTTATCAAGCATAAGGGTGAGAACATGGAGGGGGCATCTCAGTCAAGGACACATCAAGTTAGCATTCTCTAGAGACATTGTTTTTCATATTTTAAGTATATGAAATATTCAGTTTACCAAAAGGCTCGTGCTCCAGTTTTTCATTTCATAGTACAATGTATTACATAAAAAGCATGTAATTTTCCTTTATGGACCACAGTGTATTCAGGAGGGGGATAAAACATAACAAGCTGTTCTGATCACTGAATGGCAATTCCAGCAATTTTTTTTCTGAAATTTGCTGAAAAGGAATCATGGAAGCCCATGGAACACTTATGTCCCCAATTGTAGCTATGTTGGTTATGCAGCATGCACAGAGAAAGAAAAAATAGAGACTCAAAAATAATTTTCCTCCCAGTTGTATCTTTGAACAGCATAGGCATGGAGGATATTGAAGTTCAAGGAAAACTTCCTGCTCTCAAATATTCCAGAGATAAGCCTTCTCATTTGGAAATGCATTGGGCATTTACAGGTATACATATTTCAATTCAATAAATATGTGTTGGCTTCTTACATAGTTCCAGGAAATATATAGGTATATTTTGTATTTAATTGTCTTATATTCATAATGTTTTATAGAAAATACTGATGAGAATATTCTAAAATGCTACGGTAGTTTACTTGTAAGTCAAAAATCACTGTTTACTTAATGGTGTGAATGTTTGTATCCAAATCATCATACAGAATGAAGAGAACATAAGCATTTGCCTAAATGGATAAAATCAGGTACTCAACATACACACATCAACACACGCAAATTGTCCTGAAAATAAAATGAAACTGAAGATAGATTTGTTAGGAAATCTATTGTATTTTTGGTTTCTGTTGGAACTGACTTGTTAACTCTTCTGCCGGCTTTTCATTGTATCTAAAATACTTGCACACTATGTGCTTGTGGACCCTGGTTTATTTCCATGACTTTTATGTGGTAGATGATTTAATTAGCCTATTACTTAATATATCATATAGCAGCTGAGAGTGAGCATTCTAGTAGTAGAAATATCACTAAGTGAATTTCTCAGCTGTTGAAACAACAGAGCTGGTTATTAAACAATACTTTTGTTCACTATAAATTTCTTCTGGAGAATCGGTGTAAAAAGAAGGTTATAAGCAGAGTTCTTAAATAGGTTCATGACAAAATAATAAACAAGAGTCACATAAAAATCAGCCCATTTCTCTCACCAACCTGGGCCTTTTAAGTCCTCAGTTTCCTCATTTGTGAAAAATGAGGCATTTGGAGAAGGCATGTCCAAAGTCTCTTTCATTCTATCATCCTAAATTGTGATTATTTGAATGCCATTACCACCTAACAGACAGGGGTCAGGATTGGGTAGGTAAGTTCTGACCATTGAAGTCCTGTCCCTCCGTCCTTAGATCCTGTCTTCTGTAAAAAGATAACCAGTTGCACTGTTATTCTGTAAAAATGATTACTTTAAAAATAGTTAGGCTGCACAGTTACATCAGCTGTGTAATTTTCTGCCTTGTCATTTAGAAACATTGACGACAGATTTAGTCAAATTACAGCTGTTTTTTCCAAGGACAAAGACGATGTCATGCACTTGTAATATTTGGAAGTAATGAGTGATGTATGGTTAATGAACCAAGGAAACTTTTTCGCTTTAGACATTATAAAATGCACAGCCACATCCTGCTTTTGATCTGTTTGTTCTTTGTGATCTAACCCTTCAGGTGTGAGCTATTTTTAAACGTGCTATCCATCTAAGATTCTCTCTAAGAATACCAAAAGAGTGGAGGGCAGGTGGATGCCTTTGGAAATATCTTTGTCTTTCTGAAGTCCCATATTCCACTCTGTACTGTTTATGTAGTTTGCTCTTCCTTTTGCTGTCACTGACTTCACTTTTGGCATTGATTAAGCAAAGTTTTATAAACCTAGACAGCATATTAAAAAGCAGACATGTCACTTTGCCCACAAGTTCATACAGCCAAAGCTATGAGTAGTCATGTATGGATGTGAGAGTTGGACCATAAAGAAGGCTGAGCACTGAAGAATTGAGGCTTGTAAACTGTGATGGTGCTGGAGAATATTCTTAAGAATCACTTGGACTGCAAGGAGATCAAACCAATCAATCCTAAAGGAAATCAACCCTGAATATTCATTAGAAGGACTGATGCTGAAGTAGAAACTCCAATACTTTGGCCACTTGATGCAAAGAGCCAACTCACTGGAAAAGACTCTGATGCTAGGAAAGACTGAAGGCAGGAGGAGAAAGTGGAGATAGAGGATGAGATGGTTGGATGGTATCACTGACTCAATGGACATGAGCTTAAGCAAACTCTGGCAGATAGTGAAGGACAGGGAAGCCTGGCATGCTGCAATCCATGGGGTCACAAAGAGTTGGACATGGTTGAGTGACTGAAAAACAACAACAAGCATAGATATATTTGTATCAATTTAATCCATTTCAGCCCCTTGGACTGCAAGGAGATCCAACCAGTCCATTCTAAAGGAGATCAATCCTGGGTGTTCTTTGGAAGGACTGATGCTAAAGCTGAAACTCCAATACTTTGGCCACCTCATGCGACGAGTTGACTCACTGGAAAAGACTCTGATGCTGGGAAAGGTTGGGGGCGGGAGGAGAAGGGGACGACCGAGAATGAGATGGCTGGATGGCATCACCGACTCTGTGGACGTGAGTTTGAGTGAACTCCGGGAGTTGGTGATGGAGAGGGAGGCCTGGCGTGCTGTGATTCATGGGGTAGCGGAGAGTCGGACACGACTGAGCGACTGAACTGAACTGAACTGAATCCAATTCAACTAGACGCAGTTAAATTCAGTTTAATAAGTATTTGCTGAATGCCGGGAGGATGAGAGAATTGTATCAGAAAATTTAGACTGTTGTTCTAAGGGACTGGATTGTTGGACTGCATAGTATTTGTTGTTTCATAAAAGGAAGCATATTGTTTCAGTAGGGAAGTAAAACTCAAGGTTAACACAGACTAGGACGGTTAAGAGAGTGAAGAAAGAGAAATATTGATTGCCTTTAAATATGCTATAAAAGGATATTAAAATTATAAAAAACTATGCATATAATTATGTGATTTCATGTAATTTCAATTACAGAAAATAATTTGATAGATATTGCTTCTTGAACAGTTATAATCCCAGTAACAAGAAAAATACCTGGCACAAGGGAAGTGCTTAAGTAACATTTGTTGAAGCAATAAATAAATTACTGTATGTGTCCTTCCATTGAGTTTAATTTTCTTCCATGCCAATTTTTTTCAATGAGAGGCTTAGTGATAAAGTCTTAATTTAAAAAATCTATTAAGATCTTTTTCCTCTCACTTCCAGATGATTAGGCATCATGTAAATTTTATTTTAATATTTTTTCTCAGAAATTTAAAAATGATATTTTCTGACAATTTTTATTGATGAATATATTCCTATTTCTCTAATTATAATATTTTCATAGTTAATTTTTATTTTCTGATTGCCATTTTTAAAAATCTCTTACGTTACTATTCTTTGTCTAGGTTTAGATTTATTTTATGTGGGATTCATACATTTATTCATTATACATAGTTTTATTAACTCTAGAGAATTTTTATCCTCTCTTTTCTCTCAGTTGGGAATTCTTATCATGGGAATATCAGAATCTTTCTATTCTATTGGCCATAACTATAAATAACTCTTTCACATATTCCATTTCTTAATCTTACTGTTTCTGACTTTGGAGAATTTTTTTTTTTTTTGCCTTCCAGTATTAATCTTTTCAGTTTTGTCTGAGCTGAAACTCATTATTTGAGATTTTATTTTTCATCATTCTTTTTTAGTTTTTAAAGCTTTTGTGTTTTATCAAATAGTTATTTTTCACCTCTTTGTAATTTCTTATTTTTTGAAACTCTATTTTAGACACTTATACGCTATAGACTCTATCAAATTCTAATAACTGTAAGTCTTATCACGACTGCAGTCTCTTGTTTCTGATTAATTATTTCCTTGTGTATTTTGCAGTTTTTACATATAAGCTAATATTTCTTGGGACTTGAATCTCAGTAATTTTGTGACAGTAGACTTGTAGTTCTCTATAATTGCTTTATATTTGTTTATTTTAGGAATGTAGAAACATTATCTTGGGTGTTTCTCGATTATACTAATAATGCAGAATTGAGGTAGTAAGTCACATTTGATTCAAGCACATGATTAGAAATTTTTATTTTCCCTTACATTTAAACCTTAGTCAGAGAAAAGCATCCTTACACCACCCCCATGCTTCTAAGTTGATTTTCTTACAGTTCACTCTTTTAAAGATGATATAAAGAATGCATTTCAGAAGCCTTAGATTTTAGTACTGGCTGTTTCCTATGTGACCCCAATTCATATGGAGCCTTAATGTCCTTTTTAGAAATTTTAGAAAACAGTCTATTGTATCTAATGCTAGAAGAATATTCTTGGACTTATAGCAATTCTACTTGTCTAGCTGGTGTGCCTCTAAGACTCTGACTACTCTTCCATGGGTCATTTTTCAAGATTGTTTACGTACCTGATGACTTTCAGAGGTGAGACAATTACTTGTCTCCTGGACAAAGAGATGCTTGCTATAAATTTGGTCAATCCCCCAAGCTAAGTGTTACTCAGCTGTTACAGAACCCCACTGCATGTGCAGAATCCATTTGGGCATTTTCACATCACTCCCATGGAACTAAGAACAAAAGGAGAGCAAGACAAAAATGCTGATGTTCATGACGCTTGTTGTAATGCATTCCTTGCTCTCTGACCCAAGAGTCTGGTATTTTCTGCCAGCATCAGTGAACAATAACAGGTTAACATATGAGTTTGTAATTGGGTAAAATCAAGTTCTGGACCTAACACCTAAGCAGTATTGTAAAGGTCAGTGTATTTGTGTATATGAAAGTAATACAAAACTGTAAAACCCTATGCAATGGTAAAGAATTGTTATTCTAAAATAGTAAAAATATTTAAGGAAGAGTAAAGCTGCTTTTGGGGCTTCCCTGGTGGATCAGACAGTAAAGAATCTGCCTGCAATGTGGGAGACCTGGATTCAATCCCTGGGTTGAGAAGATCCCCTGGAGGAGAGCCTGGCAACCCACCCCAGTATTCTTGCCTGGAGAATTCCTTGGATAGAGGAGCCTGATGGGCTCCAGTCCATGGGGTTGCACAGAGTTGGACACAACTGAGCAACTAACACACATACACACAAAGCTGCTTTTTAGAGGAAATCAATCATAAAACTCCATTGAATGATAGTATCCAAGACCATTTATGCAATATTCTTGACAAACACACACACACAAACACAATAAATTAAAAAAGCCCTGAACTTGTATCTGATCAAATTTTTAGATCTTGCCACCAATTTAAGGAGATATAGGGAGAGGGAACATATCAAGCAATACAATAGGAATGCTATCAGTAAAATCTAGACTGTAGAAAACTCCTGTGGATAAGTGACTAAAGTTTTAAATAAGTTGTGGAAAGAGGAAAAATGTATAAATTACATAAAATATAAGAAATAGAACAACTAATAGCAATATGTAGACTTTATTTTTATAGTTATTTAAACAATCACCCTATAAAATTATGAGACAATATAGCAAATTGTTCCTATAGTATAAATTTGATAATATTAAAGAGGAAGTGCTTAAAATTTTAGTGTGACTATGGTGTGATAATTAGTTTCTTCTTGTACATATATGTTGAAATACCTGTGGATGAAATATAGTAGAATCAATGTATTCTGGAAGTAGGGAGAAATGAATGGGTATGTACATGGAACTAGACTGACCAGGATTGTGGCAGCTGGAGATGAGTGTTTGAAGGTTCATTTTACTCTTAACTATGTGTTTTCATACATAAAATAATTTCCATAGTAAAAATTTTAAAGATACTACTTTTGTTACTTCATCGAAAAATATTCCCTTCTCATATTCAATCATTAAATTGCTGATTTTAAAATTGAATGCATTGGAATATATAGGCATTACTGATCTGATGAATTGTTCAATAAGACTGTTAATATTATAAACAGACACAGTGACAATATCAAAAACCAAATAATTAGTCACAAAAGGCAAACTTACCAATTGACCAAAAACCTAGGCAGCAGACCAAAAAAATTGAGACTGCAGGGCAATTAGACAAGAAAAATAAGTGAAAGCATACAAATTGAAAAGGAAGAAGTAAAATTGTCTCTGTTCACTGATGATACAATCTTATATTAGGAAAACCTAAAAATTCAACACTAACTGTAAAACTAATAAATTCAACAAAGTTGCAGGACACAAATACAATAAACAACCATCAGTTGTTTGCATGTACTAACAAAGAATGATCCAAAAATAGTAAGAAAATGATTCCATTTATAGTAGCATCAAGAAGGTGGTGGAAGACGAATGCTGAATTCAACAAAAAACTCCTGGAAAAATTAAGAAGACACGAAACAAGTGGAAGATATCTCATGTTCATGGATGGGAAGACAACATTGTTAATATGTCCATATTACCCAAAGCCATCTGTAGATCTAATGTAATAGCTATAAAATTCTCAATGGTACATTTTTCTATTGCCACAAAAATTATCCTAAAATACATGAGCAATCTCAAGGGACCCTGAACAGACAAAACAATTTTTAAGAAAGAACAAATTTGGAAGATTCATACTTCTAGATTCAAAACATAGTACAAAGTTACAGTAATCAAAACAATGTACTGGCATAAAGATTAACCCATAGACAAGTGAAATAAAATAGAGTCCAGAAGTAAACCCTTGAATATACATGGTCAAATGATCTATAATTCAACACTAACTGCTGAAACTAATAAATTCAACAAAGTTGCGGGACACAGAATCAATAAACAAACATCAGTTGTTTCTATGCACTAACAAAGAATGATCGAGAAAAGGAAAAAGAAATGCAAAAAGACATGCAAAAAAGCAAAATGGTGGTCTGAGAAGGCCTTTCAAATAGCTGTGAAAAGAAGAGAAGGGAAAGGCAAAGGAGAAAAGGAAAGCTATACCCATTTGAATGCAAAGTTCCAAAGAATAGCAATGAGAGATAAGAAAGCCTTCCTCAGTGATCAATGCAAAGAAATAGAGGAAAACAATAGAATGGGAAAGTCTAGAGATCTCTTCAAGAAAATTAGAGACACCAAGGGAACATTTCGTGCAAAGATGGGCTCAATAAAGGACAGAAATGGAAAGGACATAATAGAAGCAGAAGATATTAAGAATAGGTGGCAAGAACACACAGAAGAACTGTACAAAAAAGGTCTAAATGATCTGAATAATGACAGTGATGTGGTCACTCACCTAGAACCCAACATTCTGGAGTGTAAAGTCAAGTAGGCCTTAGGAAGTATTACTACAAACAGAGCTAATGGAGATGACAGAATTCCAGCTGAGCTATTTCAAATCCTAAAAGATGATGCTGTGAAAGTGCTGCACTCATTATGCCAGCAATTTGGAAAACTCAGCAGTGGCCACAGTACTGGAAAAGGTCAGTTTTCATTCCAGCCCAAAGAAAGTCAATGCCAAAGAATGCTCAGACTACTGCACAATTGCACTCATCTCATATGCTAGCAAAGTGATGCTTAATTTTCTCCAAGCCAGGCTTCAACAGTACGTGAACCATGAACTTCCACATGTTCAAGCTGCATTTAGAAAAGGCAGAGGAACCAAAGATCAAATTGCCAATATCCGTGGGATCATCATAAAAGCAAGAGAGTTACAGAAAAACATGTAATTCTGCTTTCTTGATTACTCCAAAGCCTTTGACTGTGTGGATCACAACAAACTGTGGCAAATTCTGAAAGAGATGGGAATACCAGAGCACCTGAGCTGCCTCCTAAGAAATCTGCCTGCAGGTCAAGAATTAAGAGTCAGAACTGGACATGGAACAACAGACTGGTTTCAATACGGGAAAGGAGCATGTCAAAGCTGTATATTGTCATCATGCTTATTTAACTTCTATGCAGAGTACATCATGAGAAACATGGCTTGATGAAACACAAGGTGGAATCAGTATTGCTGGGAGAAATATCAATAACCTCAGATATGCAGATGACACCACCCTTTTGGCAGAAAGTGGAGAAGAACTAAAGAGCCTCTTGATGAAAGAGAATGAGGAGAGTGTAAAAGCTGCCTTAAAACTCAAAATTCAGAAAACTAAGATCATGGCATCTGGTCCCATCAGTTCATGGCAAATAGATGGGGAAATAGTGACAGACTTTATTTTTTGGGCTCCAAAATCAGTGCAGATGGTGATGATAGCCATGAAGATGCTTGCTCCTTGGAGGAAAAGTTATGACCAACCTAGATAGCATATTAAAAAGCAGAGACAACACTTTGCCAACATAGGAACATCTACTCAAAGCTATAATTTTTCCAGCAGTCATGTATGGATGTGAGAGTTGGAATATAAAGAAAGCTGAGAGATGAAAAATTGAAGCTTTTGAACTGTGGTGCTGGAGAAGACTCTTGAGAGTCCCTTGGACTGCAAGGAGATCCAACCAGTCCTTTCTAGAGGAGATCAATCCTGAATATTCATTGGAAGGACTGATGCTGAAGCTGAAACTCCAATACTTAGGCCACCTGATGCGAAGAATTGACTCATTTGAAAAGACCCTGATGCTGGGAAAGATTGAAGGTGGGAGGAGAAGGGAATGACAGAGGACGAGATGGTTGGATGGCATCACTGACTCAATGAACATGAGTTTGAGTAAACTCTGGGCGTTGGTGATGGACAGGGAGGCCTGGCGTGCTGCAGTCCAGGGGGTCACAGAGTTGGACATGACTGAGTTACTGTATTGAACTGATCTATAATAAGGGTGCCAAGACCACTTGATGGGAAAAGGACTGTCTCTTCTACTAATAGTGGAAACATGGATATCTACATGCAAAAGATACAATTGAACCATATTTTACATATAAATATCAGCTCAAAATGGATTAAACATCTAAATATAAAACTTAAAAGTATAAAACTCCTAGGAGAAAACATAGAGGAATAGATTCATGACATTGTAATAGAAGTGAATTCTTGGATATGACATCAAAAGCAAAGGCAACAAAAGCAAAAAACACAAAGTGGCACTGCATCAAACTTAAAAACTTGTGTGCAACACCAGACAAAACAAGAGTGGAAAGACACACTATGAAATGGAAAAAAATATTTGGAAATTACATATCAGGTAAGGAGTTAATATCTAGAATATAAAAAGAAACATATAACTGAGTATCAACAAAAAATCAAATTGCCCAATTAAAGAACGAGCAAAAGGCTTGAAAGGGCTCCCTGATAGCTCAGTTGGTAAAGAACCTGTCTGCAATGCAGGAGACCCTGGTTCTATTCCTGGGTTGGGAATATCTGCTGGAGAAGCGATAGGCTACCCATTCCAGTATTTTTTGGCTTCCCTGGTGGCTCAGCTGCTAAAGAGTCTGCCTGCAATAAGGGAGACCTGGATTCAATCCCTGCATGGAGAAGACCCCCTGGAGAAGGGAATGGCTAACCACTCCAATATTCTGCCGTGGAGAATTCCATGGATTGTATAATCCATAGGGTCACAAAGAGTCAGACACAACTGAGTGCCTTTCACTTTCAAAGGTCTTGAATAGATATTTCTTCTAAGGTGGTATACAACTATCTAACAAGCATATGAAAAGATGTTCAACATTAGTAATCATGTGGGAAATCCTAATCAAAACCACAGTGAGATACCACCTCATACTCATTAGGATGACTACTATCAAAATAACAGAAAATAACAAAAGTTATTGAGGAAGTGGAGAAATTGGAACCTTTGAATACTGTTGATGGGATTGGAAAAAGATGTAATTGCTATGAAAAGCAGTATGGAGGTTACTGAAAAAAGTAAAACTAGAACTACCGCATGATTGAACAATCCTCCTTCCAGATATATCTAAAAGATTTGGAAGCATACCAGTGTTCTTCATAGCAGCATTATTCACAGCACTATAGAAAGCATACCAGTGTTCATAGCAGCGCTATTCATAGAAAGATAGAAGAAAGAAAGTGAAGTCCCTCAGTCATGTCTGACTTTGCGACACCATGGACTGTAGCCTACCAGGCTCCTCCCTCCATGGGATTCTCCAAGCAAAAGTACTAGAGTGGGTTTCCATTTTCTTCTCCAGGTGATCTTCCTGACCCAGGGATCGAACCCGGGTCTCCCACATTCCAGGCAGATACTTTAACCTCTGAGCCACCAGGGAAGCCCTCTATTCATAGAAGGTAGAAGTAAAACAAATGATGAGTGGATAATATAAAGTAATACACACATAGAATGGATTACTATTCAGCCTTAAAACAGGAAACTCTATATATTACAACATGTATATACCTAGAGGGCATTATGCTAAGTGAATTAAGTCATTCAAGAAAGACAAATTCTCTATAAGGTCACTTATATGAGGTATCTAAAATAGTCAGATTCATCAATATAGAAAGTAGAATGGTGGTTACCAGGAGGAGGAGAGGCAAAAGGGAAGTTTTTAATAGCTACAGAGTTTCATGTTTGCCAGATGAAAAAGGCCTGGCGGTCTATTTAAAAAAAATATGAATATATTTCACTATTGCTGTTTAGTCGCTCAGTTGTGTCTGACTGCAACCGTATGAACAGCAGCACACCAGGCTTCCCTGTCCTTCACCATCTCCTGGAGTTTGCTCAAACTCATTCCATGCAGTCAGTGATGCCATCCAACCACCTCGTCCTCTGTATGTATTTTACTATATATATATATTTTTTTTTACTATATATATAGTATATACTATATATATTTTACTATGTATAAATATACATAGTGTGTGTGTATACTATGTATGTGTGTGTATCTATCTATATATTTTTTTACTATCAGTTCAGTTCAGTTCAGTTCATTCGCTCAGTCGTGTCCGACTCTCTGCAACCCCATTAATCACAGCACGCCAGGCCTCCCTGTCCATCACCAACTCCCGGAGTTCACTCAAACTCATGTCCACAGAGTCGGTGATGCCATCCAGCCATCTCATTCTCCGTCGTCCCCTTCTCCTCCCGCCCCCAACCTTTCCCAGCATCAGAGTCTTTTCCAGTGAGTCAACTCGTCGCATGAGGTGGCCAAAGTATTGGAGTTTCAGCTTTAGCATCAGTCCTTCCAAAGAACACCCAGGATTGATCTCCTTTAGAATGGACTGGTTGGATCTCCTTGCAGTCCAAGGGACTCTCAAGAATCTTCTCCAACATCACAGTTCAAAAGCATCAATTCTTTGGCGATAGCTTTCTTCACAGTCCAATCTCACATCCATACATGACCACGGGAAAAACCATAGCCTTGACTAGACGGACCTTTGTTGGCAAAGTAATGTCTCTGCTTTTTAATATACTATCAAGTTTGGTCATCACTTTCCTTCCAAGGAGTAAGCGCCTTTTAATTTTATGGCTGCAATCAGCATCTGCAGTGATTTTGGAGCCCCCCAAAATAAAGTCTGACACTGTTCTGTACACTTAAAAATGGAGAAGGAACTGGCGACCCACTCCAGTATGCTTGCCTGGAGAATCCCATGGGAAGAGGACCCTGGCTAGCTACAGTCCATGGGGTCGCAAGAGTCGGACATGACGTAGTGACTAAATGACCACCACCACCACACTTAAAAATGCTTAAGATGCTGAATTTTTTTTTCTTTACTACACAGAAAAGTTTTTTGAAGACTCCTTTTATCTTATAAAATGTAGGTATTTCTGATAAGGGCAACTAATCAAGATGAAAATGTATTAGTGAAAATAAAAATAAGTTAATATGCAAGAAGTTCTTCATACAATTTCTGTTCATAAAATATAAATACTATGCCATTTTGTATTCATTAGATATCAAATGTGTGAAGTTAGTAGAAGTAGGTGTGTATAATTTAGCGAAGAGAAACTTTTGGGACCAACATGAAACTTGTAAATTCAAACACATTAAAATGGAAAACAGTGTTAAGTTATGACATTCTGATCACAAGAAGTGGTGAGCCAAGAATATAGCTGGACGTCTACAAAACAGAGCAAACATTTAGACTGTATGCCAGCTCATATGGGTTGGGAAGATCCCATGGATAAGAGAAAGGCTACCCACTCCAGTATTCTGGCCTAGAGAATTCTATGGACAGTATAATCCATGGGGTTTCAAAGGGTTGGACACGACTGAGTGACTTTCACTTTCAAGCTTATATATGCAAGCTCCATGCTTGGTTATTTGTGTTAACAAACCCTGAATTTATGCCAGTAATATCACATGAACCAATTTTTAATCAATAATAGAACAGTAAGCTTTTGGAATGACATGTATATTTGTGGATATTCCTGTTCAGTGAGATCTCAAGTGGGGTTTAAAAGTTTACAGAGAGGACAGTGGCTGAGAAGATAAAGTGGGAGAATTTGGATAAAAGACAACATAGTTAAACACTGGCTAGCCTGGAAATCTGTGTGCTTCATTAACAGGGTTTATATCTCAGAAGTATATTTAAAATGTAATAGACGCATAAATACATATATATAATTGAACATTGCAATTAACATGTGCTTTTCTTGTGACTAGTCAGTATCATAGTATATATACTATCATCAGTGCTCAGTCTATTTTTTTTCTTGGATTATGTTTCCATCTTTTCATGTGTGTACTAAGTTTTTCTTGAATTGCGTGTAAAAGTTATAGAGGTACCAGGTGATACTATCATCTGTAGAGTAGGTTTCCCTTCCATCTGCTGGAGATGGACTTGCGATCAATCACCTTAAACCCTTCCTACTGACCCTGAGTCCCAAAGTCATATTAAGGGGAAAGTTCTTCACAAGCAACAACACTATATATATATATATATAAATTATAAAATTAGTCCATAATCAACTGCTGGCCCACAGAGTAAAAGACGGAGGAAAGTGGAACAAAAGCTTAATAAATGGATGCCATTTCTAGTAGAGTCCTTCACACTGTGACAAGGAATATAACAGGGATAAATAGTAGAATCAGTTCAGTTCAGTTCAGTCGAAATATAGCTAAGACTAATTGATGGAAAGAGACTGAGTTGAACTTGGGTTATGACCTTGCCGAGATCCCTTTTTTATCTGGTTCACCTGGGCCTCCAGAGTTCTAATTAAGAGGCTTGTGTATTTCCACAACTCTTCTTTCTGATAGGTTTTACACCCTGGTATTTGCTTCTTAAGACTATTGAGTGTGATAAATAGTTTTTTGGAGGCATTCTTCTTAGGTTTTTGGCTGTATGTCTGCTTCACCCAGGCTCAGAATTCAGCAAATACCTTGAGAAAAAACTTGGCCATTTTGTTTTTTTCTCCCCATAGAAGCATAGCTCTGAGGGTGCAAAGCCTGGGATCTCAGCCTGCTAAGTGACTCCTAATGGCAAATACTCCTGTTCTGCAAATCAGAGCTGACCTATAAATTCAGCTCATCTTTTCAAAGTTCTTTGCACTCTAAAATCTTAGCCTCTACAATTACAGGCTTCTCAGCCGTGCTCAGCTGTTTTCTAAAAGATGATTTGTGTTTGTTAATACGATATGTACTACTTGCTACCCCTCATTGGCAGTGTGGTCTTGGCTTACTACTCCACCTCCTAGGGAAGTAAAAGGCCTTGCCCACTGAATTCTTCCATATACATGGTTTTAGTTAGATATATCTTGGAGTGCATTTTTTTCTCTCAGTAACCTACAGATGTCATTTTGGAATGTCGTATCTTTCACTGAAACAGATAGGAAGTTGAGACCAGTTGATTATTTATTCAAGGAAAGTAATGCTATTGTTTAATCTGGAAGTTTGTATGATTTTTTAATCTTAGCTATCAGGTGCTTTCCCAGAATGTGCCCAAATACTCAAGCTTGTTTTCGTCAATTAGTTTTAGCTATTATACTATTTATCCCTGTTATATTCCTTGTCACAGTGTGAAGGACTCTACTAGGAATGGCATCCATTTATTAAGCTTTTGTTGCATTTTCCTTGGTCTTTTACTCTGTGGGTCAGCAGTTGATTATGGACTAATTTTATAATTTATATATATATAGTGTTGTTGCTTGTGAAGAACTTTCCCCTTAATATGACTTTGGGAGTCAGGGTCAGTAGGAACAGCCTTTGGAGGAATTATGTAAAATACCCATTAGGATGTAATAGTGGTATGCTTCAGTTTTTTTTTTTTTCTTAAAAAACCTTGTAAATTATAATTTAATAACATGTTTGGGTAACATGAATATAACTTATTTCCTCCCACTGAAATAGAAAATAACGGTGGAGATTCTTTAAAAAACTAGGAATAAAACTATCATATGACCCAGCAACCCCACAACTAGGCATATACCCTGAGAAAACCATAATTGAAAAAGAAAGGGTTATCTTGCATGTGGATGACACAGCTTTACTTCATGAATTAAAGGCAAGAATAATAATGACTTTTTTTTGTCTTAGTAGGCAATTTGCTTTTCATCTATCAATTGCCAGGAAGTAAAATCTGTCTTCACTCCAATAAATCACTGAGTCTTGGCAATTTTACCTTCTGTCTCTTTAATCCATCTCCCTTGTCCAGCTCCACTGACACTAGCCTAATCTAGACCATCATTAGTTTCTTCTTGACTGCTAAGATGCTGTTGCTGCTGCTAAGTCGCTTCAGTCATGTCGGACTCTTTGCGAACCCATGGACTGTAGCCCACCAGGCTTTTCTGTCCATGGGATTCTCCAGGCAAGAAAACTGGAGTGGGTGGTCGTGTCCTTATCCAGGGGATCTTCCCAACCCAGGAATCAAACCTGTGTCTCTTATGTCTCCTTCATTGGCAGGCAGATTCTTTACCACTAGTGCCACCGGGAAAGCCTGACTTCTAAATTAAGGCCACCAGAAACTCAAAGGCGATTATACTTTCCTGCTACTTAACATATTTCAGTGGTTTTTATTGGTCTTCAGATGAAGTTCAAACCCCTTATGCGTTACAAGGTTCTGTATGAACAGGTTTCTGCCTCTGTCTTCAATTTCAACTCTGACTCTTACTTTTTGGTCCCAGTTTTGACATAGCTTCTCCCATGAAACTGGCTCTTACCTCCTTAACCAGAGTAGCATTTTCTGCCATAATATCCCATAATACTGTATATTTCACAATAAATATCACAAAAATAAAATACCAACCACATTTTATTATATGAAAGCTTGTTTCATGAATGTATCAGTTCTAAGACTACGAGTTCAAGATAAAGGGACAGGTTTTATCTACAGAAGTGTACAGAATAAAGAGAATAAAGGAAATCTAAACAAGCTCTCACGGGATGAATGAATGAATGAAGTGAGTGAGTGAAGAATTATGTGTGTTACATGTTTATCCAGGTTTTCTGAAACTGATTCCAAGGTTAACCAGATAATCAGAGGGCCAGGTATTTGGATCAGAGTGTTTTGACTCAACGTCAGTTTGCTTTTTGTGAAATCTGCTTAAATATCATACTCTCGATTTGAATGTTGCACCACTTCCTAGGAGGATGGTGTCCATCCTGTAGTCAGGAGGTGTTTGGCAACAATTCTCTCTGGTTTTGGTACAGTCACATTCATTCCTAATTAATTGGTTTGCTTTTACCAGATTTTTCAGAATCTTGTATGTGATTTACTTTCCCTCTTTCTGCTGACTCCTGGAAAGCTCAAATTCAAATAGCTACTCTGTCTTTCAAAGATTACAGAGTTTAAAAGAATCAATTTTTCTATTAACCCAAATCCAGGTTTACATTTAATTTTTCAGTTGCTCCAACTTCATGGTTAAATGATATCTCATTGTGCTGTGTTACTGGTATTCCTGGAAACAACCTTGAGTCTCTCAACTCATGGGGGAGGGTGAGAGGCAAAAGAGGTGAATAGGAACTAAAAAATGTAGAACTTCTTAGCTGTGGTAAATGGATAAACTTCAGGGGTGCCGTCTTGGGGTCGCACAGAGTCAGACACGACTGAAGCAACTTAGCAGCAGCAGCAAGGTGAAAATAAACATATAAAATAGTTCCTTTATTCACAGACTTGTGATAGCAATAGTATGTTAAAGAACATTGTTGTTTAGTTGTTCAGTTGTGTCCAACTCTGTGACCCATGGACTGTAGCACTTCAGGCCCCTCTGTCCATGGGATTTTCCAGGCAAGAATACTGTAGCGGGTTGCCATTTCCTTCTCCAGGGGATTTTCCCTACTAGGGATCTAATCCACGTCTCTTGCATTGGCAGGTGATTCTGAGCTATGAGGGAAGCATTTTAGAGAACATTAGTATGGAGTTAAAAAAATAAGATTAGAAATATAAATAAAGTATCTTTAATCTTCAGGATCCATTATATAATTAATTGAAAATTTATTCCACTGAGTTGGTGGTTTCTGCTTTAGTTTTTAGTTCTAACATCTTTGTTTAATGCCCAAGTAAATGCTAGAGACAAGAGAAGTTGCTTAAGAAATAGATATAGACAAATGCCAAGTTGATCTTTAATAATTCACAGTCACACTGAGCTCTGTTAACTACACTATATTTTAATGTGTATTATGTCAATAAAGGTAGATAAATACTTACTAATTATTTCTTCTTGTATCTCTCTTTGAATTTATTTTGCTATCAGTTCATTATTAAATTTATTTTAGCGTTGTCTAACTATGCTATTTACTTATTGTGTGACATTCATTGTCACTTATTTCTGGCCTCATTTTCTCATTTGGAAAAGAAATAGAGTGGATGGTTCCTAAGATACTTCAGTAAAGAACATATATTGTTCGCCTGCCTATCTATCTGAAAAGTGATTGATTACAGGGCACATGTTTCAGAGAATATTCCACTGAGTATTCATCAGGGCTTTTCTGCCTCAGGTGTCAAAAATCAACCACAATTGCTTTTGTACATAAGCTCTGCTGCTGCTGCTGCTGCTGTTAAGTCACTTCAGTCGTGTCCGACTCTGTGCAACCCCATAGACGGCAGCCCACCAGGCTCCCCCGTCCCTGGGATTCTCCAGACAAGAACACTGGAGAGGGTTGTCATTTCCTTCTCCAATGCATGAAAGTGAAAAGTGAAAGTGAAGTCGCTCAGTCGTGTCCGACTCTAGCGACCCCATGGACTGCAGCCCACCAGGCTCCTCCATCCATGGGATTTTCCAGGCAAGAGTACTGGAGTAGGGTGCCATTGCCTTCTCTGATATAAGCTCCACAAGTATCTAACTGAGGCTATGTTTGTCCATCTTATCAGTGGAAGGGAGATCAACAACAGGCAAAGACAGTCACATCTTATATATATTGTTGAGAGAACTCAGATGATATCATTGAAACTTCTGGATCCAGACATGTCTGAAGTCAGAGATACTCACAGACTTCTCTGTTAGTAACATGGGTCAGTAAATTCCTTATTTGCTTAAGTTAGTTTCAGTTTGATTTTTTTGGTTTGTTTTTGTTTCTTGAGTCCAGATTACTATAACCTTCATCTCTATAATAGTATGACCTTTCCACATAAATACTACTGAAGTCACTTTATAATTTGACCTTCATTTAAGTGACTAGTTACTCTCATCATTTCTTTGAGTAAAAGGAAGAGGAGGGTTCTGAGCTCATGGAGCTCACAGACTGGAAATGGAAATAATCTTTAATGACATATTATGGCACAAAAACTTTCTATTTGAATTAGATTTTTGGAGAATGAATGAGTGAATTAGCTCAATCGTGTCCTACTCTTTGCGACCCCATGGACTGTAGCCCACCAGGCTCCTCCATCATTAGGATTCTCCAGGCAACAGTACTGGAGTGGGTTGCCATTTCCTTCTCCAGGGGATCTTCCCAACAATATATATGTCCTAATTGGGGGCAGGAGGAGAAGGGGATGGCAGAGAATGAGATGGCTGGATGGCATCACTGACTCGATGGACATGAGTTTGAGTGAACTCCGGGATTTGGTGATGGACAGGGAGGCCTGGCGTGCTGTGATTCATGGGGTCACAAAGAGTCAGACGTGACTGAGCGACTGAACTGAACTGAAGTAACCAAAAACTGAAGATTAAAAAGCTGCACAAAAAGACTCACAATTTATTAAGGTAGATCTCTTTAAGTCAAGAAATGATGATTTCCTCTAATTTGGGGCCATTAAAATCTGTCGCATATCTTATACATAGGCACAGAAGTTTAATTTTATCATTCTACTGATTCAAGTCAAACCTACTCATGAATACGACTTTGTATAATTTTCTCATTGGGATCATTTCCTGGTGTTATTTGTGAACATGAAATCTTTGTGAAAGTGAGCTTTCACCAGCCGAATGAGGCTTACATCAAGTCCTAAACCTAGAGCAAACAAGTAGACTGTTCTCAGAACATTTTCTTTGGATTTGTAATCAAACAGATCTACGTCGAAACAGCCAAGTACCACTGCTCGAAAACAGAAAACTCTTATTTAAAAATAAAGAGGCACTTTTTCTTTCTCCAAGTTAAATATGTTCTACTTTTCTGACATAACTCTTTCTCAATTTACCCTGAGACAGATTAACCATATTTTAAAATTATTTGCCGTTAATATTTGGGAAATTCAAGTGTTTTAGTATTTCATAATCTAAAAGCTTGTGCAATATTTGGATGTTTAAATTGTTCCCCCTATTTCATAGGATGCCAAGGGTGGCTGAAAGGAAATTGTCTTAAAATAGTGACTTTTATGATTCTAAATAAATAAAACTCCTTTTTTACTGACTGTACCAAGTGTTAAAAATCTCATAGTGTGCAAAATTCTGTAAATTTAAATAGCAGTGTTCTCAATATACATTTAAATATAGACTTTAGACTTTTGGAATGTGGCTTATTTTATATTGTATCCATTATTATTCTGGAAATAACCGAAATAGAAAGCAATGCAGATTTGTGGTGTGTGTCTTTTGAGGCTCTGTATTCAGAAACACTTCTGAGTACTGGATCATGGAGCTTTATGAGTTTTTGACTGGGTGGATAACCATGTGAACCAAGTTGTTGAATCCTTCTAGAGGAGAAAAATCTGGAAATGCAAAGGAACATCGTGAAGTAAATTTTGTAGCATCCAAGGATATGCACCCAACATTTCCAGCACATCCTATTTCAATTTGTTTTTGGCTTGTGTAGACCAGTCTTAACGTAGAGACAAAACATGGAAAATGGTTAATCTGATTTGACATAAAATAGGAATTATGACATAGCCAAAGACATTTACACAGGCACACTTCATTAATCAAATATGGAGAGGCAGTTGTATATTCAATTAGGAACAGTGGCTCCTCTGGTTGTTAGGAGGTCATGAGAACCTCAGTTTGAATTTTCTAGACTTGTTTTTAACATTAAACTTAATGCTTCCAACTGCCTGAATGACTCTTATCCTTAATATCCTGGGTTGAGCCAAAAATCTCAACCTGCCCTACAAGCAGTTGACAAAAATAATGTAAATTTTTGAAAATTAATTTCGCAGGCAGATTTTACATTGTGTAAGATACAAATGCCCTAGGTAATACAGATATATATATATATATATATAGAAAGTTAGCCAAAACGTTTGTTTGGGCTTTTCCAAATGATCTTATGGAAAAGCCTGAAAGAACTTTTTGACCAACCCTATAAAGACTTGATTCTGTTGATAAATAACTTTAAGTGGACTTCTTTCAAGACCTAAGGCAGAATGTTTTATATATTAATTTTTGCCTTTGAAGTTATTTTATATTTGAATTAATTATCCAAAGATATTTTTTCTAAAGATAGCAATGAATGAAAGTATCACAAGATTAAAACTTCTCTGTTGAAAACTGTATTTTGTTTTGACTAACAGAAGATAGGACCTGAGGATGCTGTCATATGTGTTTTGTTCTGCTGAAACCATGCTCTGTGAAAACTAAATATGATAATGAACTTGAGAGGTTATTCCATGTCCTCGTTCAGCCAATTCAGGATAAAGTGAACAAACAATTATTTCTGCAGCAAGTCTGAACATCTTGTGATATAAAATGCATTTTAAATAAGTATGTCTTAATTTGAAATAATACTTTATGATGTTCCTATGAGCTGGCATCTTTATGGCAATAACTTGTCATATCTAAGCAAACTCACTTTCCAGAAATACTTTTTTCCCCACATCAAAAACCGAAGGAAGATGATTCCTGTTTCACAAAATCTGTTCTGACTTTGTGATGATTCTCTTTCAGTGTTCTGGACACAGACTCTGGGATACATATGGGCATTTATAGTCTCTTCTGAGCATGAGTGGGGTGCTTTGCCTAGATATATTACATCTGTTTCCGTTTCTCACTTGGATTCCCTGTCTAGATTGGGAGGTGACTCTTCATAGTACATCTGCCATGATGAATGTCTCCCGAGGGCGCACTTTAATTTAAGGCCATGCTTGTGAAGTTTTAGTGGATATCTTTGAATGTGTAGTACAGTACTCTTCTCATTTTTACAAAGTTCCAGCCATAGGATCATTCTAATAGTATGTTAGCTTTCAGCTGAGTTTTCCTACAGCACATGGTCACACTCCACTGAAGATCAGCGTAAGACAAATGGAAGTCGTGGGGAATCCAGAGCGGCATCAAATGATTCACAGCTGTGTTGGATTATGTGGTGATGTCTATAAGTGTTGGACTGAGTCTATATCACATCAAACATACAGTGAAAAAGTGCAAAATTTCGCTCGTCAGCCACATGGCTTGCATGCAACTGGGCAGACCTGTCAGCACAGGGTGAAACATCTGGGAGTCTTAACTGTGGTTTAACTGACATCATGAAAGAAGACATTCACGTGAATAGCTAATTTTAAATAACTAAATGAAAACAAAGATGCTTTTAATGCTAAGTGGTTATAGGTTTTGGCCTCGTATTTATATGAAATGGGGTGGAATGTTTAAGTCACACTGCTATGCAGATATGCAAGCGGAAAAAAGAAAACTGCTTCTTTATTTTGTCTGTGATCAAACTAGTCTTCCTTCTGAGCCCTCGGCAGTCAGCGTGGGAAAGGAGTGGAGTAAGCTGGAGAGTTAGCATTGACCTAAGAGTCTTATTGGGTTGGAACTGTTTCTTTTGGATCTGATGTGAGCTTCCTGTGCTTTTTATGATTATTTTCCTGTGTCATTGGAGGCGTGGGTAGCTAATGAGTCCTCGGCTAACAGGGGAAGGATTGAAGTCCTCAAGTATGGTGCCTTGCAGCCCGGCTCAGGGTCTTCTGTGCCTCTTCCAATCTGCCAGTGGTTGCTAAAGCTTGTCGTCAGTCTGTCTACCTCCCTCCTGGTTTAGGTTCCACAGTGCTCCCTGGTTTATGTCATTCATCTCATTTCCGGCTCTACTTCCCAGGCACTTTTCATCCTGGAGGTCTGTCCTGTAGCCTCCATGTCAGTGTTGCAGAGTCTCCGTTGACGTTCCAGTCAGATCTATCAGCTACCCTAGGTTTCAACTATGCCATCAAGGAACCAAGAGGACTGAGAAAGCTGACATGGTACCAGCTACTGTCCGGAAGTAAAGCAGGTTGTTATAAGTGAACACACAAAGTAATCCAAATTACTGTCAAATTGCAAATGAGGGCAGGAGGCTTCTCTCACCCCATTATTAAATCATTTAGCTGAAGTTTCTTCCTTTCTCTGCCTTGAAGTTTAGAATTGGAAAACTTGAACATGCATCTGAGCTACTCAATCTTTATCCAACCTGATTTACCAGCAACTCCCAGTCTGGGAAGTTGTGAGTTTTTCTTCTTTCTTCTTCTTCTTCCTAAGTGACCTCCTTCCTCCAATCTCATGAATAAGAATAAATTCCAGAGATGTTTTTGCTACACTTTCAGAAGCTTTTGATTCTAAATCATCCAGAATTAGCCATTGCTGTGTTAAAGGTTCAATAATATAACAACCACAAAAAATCCTCTTTTAATAGTGCTGTTTTGAAAGGCTGCTGTCTGGATGCCAAATCCAGACTGTCCGAACCTGCCCACACTCTGACTTTCTCTTTGTGTTCCTCCTGTGTCTGCCTTCCGCCTGCTTCCTTCCTGTTTCTCACTACATGTTTTTAGATGGATGAGACCTCAGACTTATTCGTCCTATGCATGTTCATGCATGCGTGCTAAGTCACTTCAGTTGTGTCCAACTCTTTGTGACCCTAGGGACAGTAGCCCACCAGGCTCCTCTGTCCATGAGATTCTCCATGCCCTCTTCCAGGGGATCTTCCCAACCTAGGGATTGAACCCATGTCTCTTAGGTCCCCTGTACTGGCAGGCGGGTTCTTTACCACTAGTGCCACATGGGAAGCCTATTAGTCCTACATAGATATGTAATCAAATGGTAAGCTTCACTATTAAAATAATAATTTTCAAACTTTGAAGGAAAATATTAATGGATTTGACATTAAAAGTAGGGATTTACTCCAAAAGGTTAGCATGAAAATGTTTATAGATAGATGATGGATAGGGAAAAGATGTTTGAAATGTCTCGGACTAATGAAGATTAGAACATGCAAAAAGCTCTTGCAAAATAACAAAGTCAGCTAACCTTGTAGAAATATGTCAAAGAATGTGAACAAATTATAGAAGGAAACCCTCCCAAATAAGGGCATAAGTAAGCAAATGAAACTTGCCTAAACTCATAAGTAATAATAGAAATATAATATCAGTGAGATAGATTTTTATAGCAGTTATGTTGGAGAGAATTAAGATATAGGCAAGGACAATGAAATTATAGGAGCCTTCATACTCTGATGGTCAAAAGAAGGATTACATGTACCTAGTGACCCAGAAATCCTGCCCTTTGAGTTGTATTCTAAAGAGATTCTCAAACATGTCCAACAAGATATTACTAGTTTTTCATAATCATCGCACAGATGACCACAACCTTGATGGTTTCAAACAACACACATTTATTGTCTCACAATTTATGTGGGTCAGAAGTCTGGGTTTGGCTTGGCTGGGCCCTTTGCCTAGGGTCTGACAAAGCTGTGATTTAGATGTTGTCTAGGACTGTGGTCTCATCTGAAACTTGAGGTTCTTTTCCAAGCTCATGTGGTTGTTGGCAGAATCCATTCCCTCACAGCTGGAGTACTTACGTCTGAATGGTTTTGCACAGTGAACAAGAGAATTGCTCTTCAGGAAGGATTAAGTTCCTCTTTTAGGGACTTTCATAATTAAGTCAGGCCCACCCTGGAAAATCTG
This sequence comes from Moschus berezovskii, assembly GCF_049115385.1. NCBI lineage: Eukaryota > Metazoa > Chordata > Mammalia > Artiodactyla > Moschidae > Moschus > Moschus berezovskii. The sequence continues at coordinate 19,158,076 of NC_142472.1, forward strand.
TCCTTTGATTAACTTAAAACCAACTGATTCAGAACCTTAACTACAAATCCAAAATCCTTTCCCTTTTGCTAAGTAAGGGAATCTAATCACAGGGGTGAAATTCCATCCTGTTCTGAGATCCCACTCATATTCAAAGGGAAGATTATACAAGGGTTCTTGAGGTTTATCTTAGGAATCTGTCTTCCACAGGAGATATATGCATGAGAACATTCACTGGAGCATTGTTTGTCCTGGCAAGATATTGTAAGCATTCTGAAAGGCTATCACTGGGGAATGGATAGATAAGAGCTAAAAAATATATTCCAAAGAAAAATATGACATTTTTAGAATCAATAGATTTTATGTATTCAGAGCATTATGAATAAGTATGAGAAACATAGCACTGAGTGGAAAAGGTATGAAGCAGAATGAGATCTTTAGCATAATGCTATTTATGTATACCAAAAATACATGTACTTTTAAATGATAGAGATTTTTATAAGGATATAATGAAAAAAATGAAAACTACCCATGAGCATAGAATAACAGGTCAGTATGGTAAAGAGAATTAGAAGGGAGAAGAGAGTTAGAATATAATTAATTAAATCAATGTATAAAATTCTTGGTAGATACCATTCTTGGCATTCTGTTTGGTGTGCTTTTGATATTCATACCACGTTAAGGTTACGTATGATACTTTGCAAATATATAATTCACATTATACTGCATATACAATAATATACATCCAACATAAATTGGGGTTATTTTGGTACTTTAATACCATATATAACCCATAATACATATTGCATTTATAACACTTTTGTTTCCTGAATTCAAAATTATTTTATACCACTCTTTTTCTTTTTCATTACTCATATCTTTGTACTGATTTAATCTTTACCACATATAAAATTTTAGGAATATCTGTATGATCCTTAAAAATTCATTCATAAATATACATTTGTATACACATAAATTATGAATGTTCTACTGTTGAAAGTCTTCATTGTCAATGTTTTTTTGGCTTCAATTGGAACATCAGAAATAAAACTCAGGTATATAGTCTTGTGGTGGTTCTGTCTAGGGAAGGGATCTTCCTAGGAATAAGACTATACAGATTTGATCAGAGAGCATAGAGATGAGCAGAACTTCAAATTCTCTCTCCAGGAGGTGTCTTAGTTCCCTAAATAGAACTGGATGCCTAAATGATACAGTCTGTCTAGCATGTTAATAGATTCACGAAAAAAGAGTTTTAAAATTTATACTTCACCTCAGACAAGAATTGAGTCAAAAAGCTTCATAATAGTAAAACATTCAGAAAATTTTAGTTCTTTCTGATGCCATGCCATACAAAATATATTGGAATAACTCAGAATTAAAGTGTCTTTTTTTTTTTTTCCCCCAGATGAATGTAATTAGGGAGCAGGGCTTGCAGATTGTTTACCACAAGGGATGGTTTTCTTTCTGGAGTATATGTATGCTATGTTGGAATGGAATAAGAATATTTTCAAGGTGTTTTCTGTTTTTAGTTAAAATAAAATAATCAGTTCACTTTACTGATACATTAATGTATGGATTAGAAAAGAAACTTTGGTTGTTGGAGCCAGAGGATGGTAGTGTCCACCCTTTCCCCCTTCCTTCTTCTCCTCGCCCACTCCTTCACTGAACACTTTAGACATTCCAGGGTGCTGAGAATTACGGAGTCATTCACTCAGAAGCTTACATTGTAGGTAGCCAGTCCACAGGGCTTTCCATGAACCTGTAACAAGCAAGAGAAGATGCTGTCGTAGAGAATCTGGGAGAAGCCAGAAATGATTGAGGGCTCAAAATAGCCAGGAATGACTTCCCAGAAAGGAGAAACCATCAGAACTGGGTTTTGAAAGGTGGGCCTCAGCAAATGGGTCAGCTTAGAAAGACGTCTGTAAAGTGTGCTGCACCGTGAGAAGAGGGTTTTCCAAGAGAAGAAGGTGTTTTGTATCCTGGGAGGACTAGGACTGAAAGGGAGGTGGAATGAGGGTGGTGTAGACTGGTGAAGGGAGACGAGAGGAAATGGAAACCAGGGGAAGAAACGGGAGCAAGCAACTGTGCTTTAGGATATAGAAGTCAACATGAAGACCGACATTAACAGGAAGGAGCTAAGGAAGCATCTCTAGCCAGGACCCATCACTGTGCTTCTGATGGGAAGAAATCAGAATACAAAGTAGACAGTGTAGGCAGAATGGCAGTGCATGCATGCCAAGTCTTTTCAGTTTTGTCTGACTCTTTGTGACCCCATGGACTGTAGCCCACCAGGCTCCTCTGTCCCTGGGATTCTCCAGGCAAGAATACTGGAGTGGGTTGCCATGCCCTCCTCCAGGGGATCTTCCTGATGCAGGGCTTGAACACGTGTCTCTTATGTCTCCTGCATTGGCAGGCGAGTTCTTTACCACTAGCACCGCCTGGGAAGCCCAGAATGGCAGAGTGAGATGTAAATTTAAAGGAAAAGATAGCAAAGGGGAAAAAAGAATAACTGTAATGTCAACCCAGGGAAATCAAGTTGATATTGCTGCTGCTGCTAAGTCGCTTCAGTCGTGTCTGACTCTGTGTGACCCCATATACGGCAGCCCACCAGGCTCCCCCATCCCTGGGATTTCCCAGGCAAGAACACTGGAGTGGGTTGTCATTTCCTTCTCCAATGCATGAAAGGGAAAAGCTAAAGTGAAGTCGCTTAGTCATGTCCAACTCTTAGAGACCCTATGGACTGCAGCCCACCAGGCTCCTCCATCCAGGGCTTTTCCAGGCAAGAGTACCGGAGTGCGGTGCCATTGCTTTCTCCCAAGTTGATATTCAGATGAATGATATTGCTGTGTATAGAAATATACAGAATTAGGAGGAAAAGTAAACTTGGATGTTGGTATTTTAATAGGATAAAGGATGTAGAGTATTTAGAATATTTCTTCACATACATATGACTTTAATATTTTCTACTACTCATTTGACCTCACTGTTGTTTTCTTTGCATGGTTTACCATTATAGCTCATTGCAGTTTTTAAATTGCAAAGCTTATAGTTAAGCACAGCTCACTATGTGTTTTAATATGAGTTTTTCAAGATCAATTACACTTTCTGCATGGTTCACATATTTAAAATGATTTTATTCTAGTACATTTCCCTATTGTTGGGCTTTTTAACTGTCCTAAACAGATGTTATGAGCATGGTAGAACATTCCAAGGTATTTAATCCTTCTGGAGTAATTTCTGTCTCTGGTCACTTGAGATTTAATATAATTTTCTAGACATACTCTCTTTTATTTTTATTAAGCTATATGATAGCAAGCCAGCTAGATCCAAATAATTATACTGATAAGTTGTAGTTGTATGAATCTTTGTATTTTGCCAAGTCATTTCTTACACATTATGTCAACTGAAAGAAAATAGCATTTTAGATAGATACTGACATTTAGAAAGAATGCTTTATTTACACAGCTGGTTAATTTTTTTTCCTGATAGGGAGGTTTGTTATAGCCAACTATTTTTCCTGTGCATCTGGTTCACCTGCTCTTACAGAATATAGTAATTCTCTCCTTTTCAGTTTAAGTGACAGCAACATTTTTGAAATGGCAGTTTAATTTGAAAGTAAAAAAAAAATGTGTAGTTGTTTTCACAGGGTGATCACTTTTGTCCTTTTACTATAGACGTCATCTTTAACCTTTTAGTGAGAAAAATAGCAAGAAATCTGGTATCTTCTGTGGCATTCTCATGATTTTTTCACACTTCCTCAGAAAAGCATTCACTGCAAAGAACCCAGTTTCTTTTCAAGCAATAATTTTTAATGAAAAAAAATTTTATCTGGATTTTTGACTGTCTGTTGCAAAGCTGTCACCATGACAATATCCAAGATACGAGCCCTAGAAGCTTTACATTGTTTTTGAAATTTGTTTCCATAAAATACATCTGCTTCTCTTTGAAAAACCTGAGGATAATCAGATTATCCAATTCCTGATGCAATTCTCTTCTGCAGGTAAAAATACAGGTATTTTATACCCTGGTGACTAAGATGGTAAAGAATCTGCCTTCAATGTAGGAGACCTGGGTTCTATCCCTGGGTTTGGAAGATCCACTGGAGGAGGGCATGGCAACCCACTCCAGTATTCATGCCTGGAGAATCTCATGGACAGAGGAGCCTAGCAGGCTATAGTCCATGGGGTTGCAAAGAGCTGAACAGGACTGACTGACTAAGCACAGCACACACAGCACATGATGTTATTGCCTTGGTAAACAACAGAAACAGCATTTAGAATCCTTCTATCTCTTCTGCCCTCTTAGTTCACCATTTCATATTGGTGGTAAATTTAAAATCACTGTAGGGTCAGTTTTTATTGAGTTGCCTGTTCCTCACTTTAAACTTTGTGTTGACCACAAATATCCTAGTCATTTACCACTAGTAAGGCTAATACAGGGTTTCCCTGGTGGCTCAGAAACGGTAAAGAATCTACCCACAATATGGGAGACCTGGGTTCGATCCCTGGGTTGGAAAGATCTCCTGGAGAAGGGAATGACAACCCACTCCAGTGTTCTTGCCTGGTGAATCCCATGGACAGAGGAGCCTGGTGGGCTCTAGTCCATGTGGTTGCAGAGTCAGACACCACTGAGTGACTAACACTTTCATTTTCACAAGGCTAACACATTTTATAATCAGCAATGCAGAGTACAGTAAATTTCAAGTCAGACTTTCTGGGTTTTAGGCAGAAGTCCCACCATTTAGTAACTTCTCTACATTTCAATTTCTTCATCTATAAAATGGGGATAATAATATACCATGTATCATAGAGCTGCTGTGAGGAGTGAATGAGTGAATGTATAAAATGAGTATGTCCAGGGAGGGACTTCCATATATTCATTGTAAAATAAAAGCTCCCTATGGTAATCATTTTACTATTGCAAAATTTTACTGTGAAAAAAAGGCTTGCATAATAAAACTTTATGGGACACACAGTATTGATGTTAATAGAAAAAGAGGTAATAATCAGGAGGCTAAATAACTTGTCTAAGGTCTCGTGAGGATTGTTCACCCTAGCTCCAAAACTTATGTGATTTCTAATCCATACCTGTCTTATTCTTTCTTGGAAATCACATAAATCACAACTTATTTATTCTTTTCCATGGACTTTAAAAAAAATTGTGGGCGCCCATACTTTGAAGGCTGATGCAAACAAATCTCAATTCACAATAAGATTGTGTTCTATGAACCCATTTCTAAACCCATTGTTGATATTGTTTTATTCTGACAGATGAAAAAATAGTAAAGGTGTCAGTTAGGTTCCGAAGAGAACACAAAAGTTATCTGATATGTGAAACTCTTCATTTAAAAGATTTTTGGCCATTTCATTTTAGCAGTTTCCATATTTGGATCAAGTAAATATGTATGTGTGGGACAGGCCAGAGATACTAACATACTTTAAAAATATTGGTTTATGAGAAAATGCATTCTAGGGCAAATGATAAGTGTGCAGCAGAGAGGACGGAAGAAAATCCAGGCTTCCCACCGAAGCGGCACCAGCTGCTTGTTAAAAAGGGTAACCCTGCCTCTGATAGACATTGGCTGACGTACAAGCGTTGCCAGGTGTAGACTGACAAAAGACAGGGAGACCATTTGTAACTTGTTGGGACTGTTGAGGCGAATGTGTTGAATTGTGAAGTATACACATGATTATGAATTGGCTATTTTTAGGAGGAAATGCCTACATAATTCTAATTTCACAAATTGTGGGAAGGAAGCACTGGAAATACAGATAAAACCTTTGCCTGAAGTCCCAGGAATCTTTAACAAATGCCGAACATTGGGAGAAAGTTAATGGTTCTCTTTTGCTCATTCATTATCCATTCCTTTAATAAATGCAATGCCTGCCCTTGAGAAGTATATAGCCTGGCAGGAAGGTTAGTTCAAAGGCGGTGACTTAAAATGCTAGTGCTTTGGTAGTGGGGGCAGGTGACAGGATGTCAGAGGCATGTCAGGAGCAACAAGCCTGGCTGGGTTTGAGGGCGGTGGGACAGGGACAGCACTGGTCTTAATGGGGAAGATGGCTTGAGCAGAATGCTCAGGATCATTGGGTCTGCCAGTTACTGCCTTTCTGATTTGGACAGTTCCTTAACTTCACTGCTTTTTTCCCCACATTTCTCATTTTCAAATAGAGATAATAATAATAAATAGAGCTGTTATGAGAATTAAAGAAGTTAATATATGTAAAATGCTTTAGAATAAGCTTTGCACCTAGAAATTACTGCAACTACATTAAGGACAATTATTTTCTGCCTCAACTGAAAGCTGAAAAGGAAGAAAAAGATTGTTTTCTAGGCAGAAGAAACAGCCTACACAAAAGCCTTCAAAGACGAGAAAGGGATGATGCATTTTGGGAACTGAAAAAAAAATTCATTGTGGCTGTGACCTTAAGTTAGAGGCAGGAAGAGGGGAGCGAGAGAAGCCAGAGGATAAATGAATGTCAAGTAACTAAGGGTTTTATGAGTCTTGTTAATGAGTTTGGGTTTATTCGAATGTTAATGGGAGACAACGAAATGGGGTTTAAGTAAGAGAGCAATATGATCACATTTGCATTTTGGTAGATTCATTCTGTCTGCTAGGAAGTGAGAGTGAGGGGTAAGGAATGGATTTCATTGGCGTAAGACTGAGGGAAAGATGTAGTTGAAAGAGAAGGATTGTTTGGATCCAGGGGTGAGAGTAGATTTGGGAGGAAAAAAGAGATAGTTTCAAGTTGTGCCTCTGAAAATAAAGTTGATTGTACATGGTTGTTGCTTAATGTAGGCTTGAAGGAGAAGTTAGTGTTTTTGACAATGTAGAGACTGATTGGTGGATGGTGAAATTCACAAAGAAGCATGGCTGGGTGGTGGGGCATGGTTTTTATACATGCTGTGTTTTGTGCCTCTGAAACAGTCCAACAGGAGCATGCACAGGCAGTTGTATATACTAGTTTGGGTCTCAACAGAGAGTTTGGGTTGGGACATTGATTTGGGCATATATTGATATTAATATTTGATTACTGAACCCTTGGGCACAGGGTAGAACACCAAACTTAGGGTAGGACACGAAAAAGTGGATGAAAGTGAAAATGGCTTAGTTGTGTCTGACTCTTTGTGACCCCGTACACTTTACATTTCATGGAATTCTCCAGGCCAGAAAACTGGAGTGGGTAACCTTTTCCTTTACCAGGGGATCTTCCCAACCCAGGAATCAAACCAGGGTCTCCTGCATTGCAGGCAGATTCTTTACCAGCTGAGCCAGAAGGGAAGCCCAAGAATACTGGAGTGGGTAGCCTATCCCTTCTCCAGGGGATCTTCCCAACCCAGGAATCAAACCAGGGTCTCCTGCGTTGCAGGCAGATTCTTTACCAACTGAGCTACTAGGGAAGCCAAAAGTGGATGAGCAGCAGGAAATAGAGACTTGAAGGAATAGTGGAGTAAGAGAAGAAAAGCCAAGAGGCTGGATTCAGGGGGAAAAAATGTATACACATGTATACGTGCATTTTTAAAAAATTAGGGTGGGGTTATGTTGACAGTTGTTCAGAATTTAAGTGACATAAAGATTGAAAATTGTCCACTGGATTTAATTGCAAGCAATTCTGAAAAGTATAAGCTAAAAATTCATCTCCACCTTGTGTACTACGAATAAGATCATAAATAATGCTGCTGCTGCTAAGTCACTTCAGTCGTGTCCAACTCTGTGTGACCCCATAGACGGAAGCCCACCAGGCTCCTCCGTCCCTGGGATTCTCCAGGCAAGAACACTAGAGTGGGTTGCCATTTCCTTCTCCAATGTGTGAAAGTGAAAAGTGAAAGTAAAGTCGCTCAGTCCTGTCCGACCCCTAGCGACCCCATGGACTGCAGGCTACCAGGCTCCTCCATCCATGGGATTTTCCAGGCAAGAGTACTGGAGTGGCTTGCCACTTTGTCCCATATTCTGAATTCTATGAAATCTCTGGGTTTTTTGGTCAGCCAGTATCTACCCTAGAGAGATGAATATGGAATGATAAATAATACAAACTGTCTGACATCAAGTGAAAACCAAAAAAGCTTATGGCTTAAATGAAAAAAAAAATAAATGAGTAAAAGAAAATTTTATGCATAAAAATAAATTTAGATACACAAACTATTAGAATCAAAGACATTTTATAGTTTACCTAATCAAACAGCCTCATTTTCTAAATGATGGAATTAAAGTTCAGCTGAATTAGCCCAAACTTATTTCCCTTTTATTCTTTAGGATCAATTTCTTCATTCCTTTTGAATGTGGGCTGGAGTTTAAAAATTCTTTTGGTGCTTGTGAAGCCCACATACAGAACACTGGATAAAAGTAATTTGAGTCAAGCCATTCTAAGCATGTGCTAGATAATTTTTATATATAAATGAGTAGAAAGCATCCTATACATTTTAAAACCTTTGTTATACTATCACAGTGTTGTTAAATAAGACCGGTTCTTTATGAGGATTGAATAAATGAAGGAATCACTTTTCATAGGTTGAGGATGCAATATGAATAGAATCTCACATACACAAGAAATATACCTTTAAAGCACTGGTACTTTCTCTGCAGGATTTTTGTTTCCCTTTATATGTTTTTACTTTTGATGGAATGAAGCAAGCAGCAAGTAACAAACAACAGGAGAGACAGTCCAAATAAGCCTTAAGGAAACCTAATTTAAGCTCTTTCCTCATGTGATCTGTCTACGCTGCTTTAGAAAGAACTGTATATGCCAGTGGGTTAGAGCTATGCATTATGTTTGAATCAATCTTTCCTTTTTTCCAAGTTCCTAATACTTCTCATTCTACCCTAGTCAGACACTTGAATGAGGGAAGTTCTCTATTATTCATCAAATACTTCAAGCTGTTCCTGTCAAGTTTCTAAACTCATTTCCTACAGATATTCCGAAAAATAGAGCCAGAAAACTTCTCTGCCAGGTGTAAGCCCATCTGAATAAAGAACGCAGGAGCCAGACATTTTGCAAAAAAAAAAAAAACCAAAGAGACCGAAAACCTGTACTTTTTCAATATCTACAGTTTGTTTACTTTGTACCAGCCATTAAAACCTATTTTCAGCAATCTGATTATTCATATTTATCTCATTCAGCCTCCCTCACTAATAAGGAATAACTCCTTACCCGGGAAAAAAGCATACATTCATAAGGACAGCACAATTTCCTATCCTCTTTTTGGTTAGGTTAAGAGCATTTAGTTTTAAGAGTTAGCAAAATAATTTTTATAAAGCATATGCAATAAATAGCTAAAGAGTTTAGAATAAACTTTAAAATATAACAAAACAGTATATGCAAGATATTCATTACCTGGATGGAAAATTTTGTAAAAATGGTAGTTTGTATCCTAAACGTTCTGCCATTTAAATTTTTTATTTTTAAAATTCAGAATATTTAAGTTAAATAAGAGATAAGTAGAAAACCAAAATATTACTTTTCATTAAAACACTGTACTTCTATGTGTTTTATGATTAAATACCATAATTTGAAAGACTGAAGTGTGAATGAAACATACCCCAAATGCTTGCTTTTCTTGATCAGTTTTAGTCTTGTTTCCCAAGCTTTCAGTAAAAGGGTATACTTAAAGAATCTGCCTGTAGTATCACGTAACAAGGATCTGTCTCAGCAGTGAGTCTTAGTAAACACTAGACATTAACAAAACTAGAAACTTAATTTAACAATTTACAAAACTTAATATTCTAGTTTAGTTTCTAAGGCTTATCTCAGTAACCAATCTTCAGATAAAGGTCGGATGCTCCATAATGTACAACCAGGAGATTAACACCAGACTATAATCATTTAACGAATGAAGTCAGGTGACTTGGGGTATACCAGGCTTTATCAAATGAAAGTTCTTGACTTATAATTCTTATTTTACTAATAACTGCTAGCTATGGCTATATTATTTTCTATGTCACTTGTTTCATTGAGCCTGTGATATAATGCTGAACTGACAGTTCCATATGAGATCAATAATTGCAATAATGTGACTCTGGGTATGGGAAAAAGCAACAAGAGGAAATATTTTCCTGGACCAGGAGGCTAGTAAGACAGTGGTCCAGAGACTTTTGCTACTTGCAAGGCCTGGTCCAATTTTAGCACACTGAGTGGCCCATCACTTCCCTAGACCTGGGAATGAGCCTTCCCAGCACCGCGGGACACAATGGCCATGAAATGGTGTCACATGGTCAGATATGTGGCTATGAAGGGAGCCTGCTGACTGGAAGTTGGTACTTGCCAGCTGCCTCTACAAAGATTACATCATGACCATTGCAAGCTGCTGGCCTTCAACACCCCCTGCAAGAAGTTCAGGGTGAAAATCAGGAATGAGGCACTCAGTGTTCTGAAAAAAAAAAAAACAAAAAACTGGCAGAACAGGACTTCAGATAGTTAGATCTTTTCAGAAAAAGGTTTTATGAGTTCCAATTCTTGCATCTTCTCATACCTAGAAAAACACTGACGTCATGGTGAAATCTGCTTTGGCTATTAAAAAAAAAAACTTTTTTTTTTTTTTTTTACAATTAAGTCAAAATAGAGTAGCTATGGTTCAGACATCCTGGGAAATAACTATTTCCCAGATATCCTGAAAAATGATATTATGGGTGTGATTTCAGATTAGACGCTGTGACCTAACGTAGAACTTAATGCTCCTGTAATGCATTTTTGCTTCTGTACTTTGCTTGCTGCTTGTAAAACTAAAGTTACTCCATTTTAAGATAAGGTTGTTTTTAAGTAAAGATTCCTAAAATTGTTTTTGAAAAAAAAAAAGTATGAGCACAAGCAAAAAAAAAAATAGTAACAATAAACAAAAACTGTAAATTTTTCCTTCTTTTATTGGAAAAAATAGTACATCTACATACTTTACTATGTCACTTCAAAGGCAAATCCCAGAGCTCATTTAAATGTTTCATATTTTTAAATAAATTGTAAAAGAACCTATTCTTCATAAACACATATAATTAATATTTAATAAAATACACATGAATAAAAATAAATATACAGGGACCTCTCAAAGATTTGGACGAAAAGCCTACAGAGGCCTGACTGTGGATAAAATTTCTTTGTAGACTCACACTATACCCTAAAACTGTATTCAAGTTTTGCATTTGACTCTGCAGTAAATCCATTTCTCTATGGATTAAAAAAAAAATAATAATAATAATAAAAAGAATCTGCCTGTAATGTGGGAGACCTGGATTCGATCCCTGGGTTGGGAAGATCCCTGGGTTGGGAAGATCCCTGGAGAAGGGAAAGGATACTCACTCTAGTATTCTGGCCTAGAGAATTCCATGGACTGTATAGTCCATGCGGTCACAAAATTGGACGTGACTAAGAAAATTTCACTTTCACTATATGACTTGAAGAGGGCCTCAAGAAAAAACTAAATATGTTGGTTCTAAAAATAAAATTTCCAAAGAAACATTACAAAAAGAAGTGGCTCTAAAGTAACTATCATAACAAATCTCATGAATTTTACAAAGATTAAAATACCTTCAAGAAATGGCATTTGTTGTTCAGTTGCTAAGTCGTGTCCAACTCAGCGTCCCATGGACTGAAGCAGGTTGGGCTCCCCTGTCTTTTACTATCTCCCAGAATTTTCTCAGATTCACATGCCTTGGCTCTGTGATGCCATCCAAACATCTCATCCTCTGTCACCCCCTTCTCCTCGTGCCCTCAATCTTTCCTCAGTCTTTTCCAATGACTTGGCTCTTTGTATCAGGTAGCCAAAGTATTGGAGCTTTAGTGTCAGTCCTTCTGATGGATATGAAAGTGAAGTTCGCTCAGTCGTGTCCAACTCTTTGTGACCCCACGGACAATACAGTCCATGGAATTCTCCAGGCCAGAATAATGGAGTGGGTAGCCTTTACCTTCTCCAGGGGATCTTCCCAACCCAGGGATCAAACCCAGATCTCCTGCATTTCAGATGGATTCTTTACCAGCTGAGCCACAAGGGAAGCCCAAGAATACTGGAGAATAGTCAGGCTTGGTTTCCCTAAGAATCGACTGGTTTGATTTCCTTCTGTCCAAGGGACTCTCAAGAGTTTTCTCCAGCACCACAGTTTGACAGCATCAATTCTTCAGCACTCAGCCTTCTTTATGGTCCAACTCTCACATCCATACATGACTACTGGAAAAATCACAGCTTTGACTATATGGACTTTTGTTGGTGAAGTGATGGTATGCACTGAATCAAAAGTTTGATTAATATTGATACTTAAACTAATTTTGTAGGCTTCATGGAGAACAGCCTTACAACTTAGAAAGTTATATAAAGAAAAATTTGTTCTTCATTCATCCTTAATCACCAGTCAGTATGTTTCACTTAAGATATAAAATTGAGGAAAAATTTCCTGATGAAAGAAAAGCTAAATATTAGAATTTTAAAATATTATTCTATCTATAAAAATGGATAGGCCAGATGAATTCTCCAAACCAACATTTAAAGTCTTAAATTCTTGATTTTAAAGATAACCAAGCAATTTAGATATAAGCCATAACTTAGATTAAAAGATTTAGATTTAAACCATAAAAATTCATAGGTAAATATTTTTATAGTGATATATTTGTATCCTTAGATGCAGAAGAGGAAGAAATGTCAATAAAATTTTCATTTCCTCTAAGAGTATACAGTACATCATGGGGAAAAATTAGTATAAAAATAGTGAATAATATGAGACAGTGCTAGGGGAGTGCAGAATAAAGGATTGTTAATATATGTGAAGGTCAGGAAATGCTTCATGGAGGGAAATTTGAGTGAGGCAAGGCCCAAGGAAATGGGGACAAGCATACAAAAAGCAAATAAAACATTGTTTTTTTAAAAGAGAGGTGAGATAAAAATGTAGACAAATGTTGAGGTGGAAACATCTGATATCAAAGGAGCTCTTATCAGGTCATTTCAATTTTTGTAGGAAAATATGAAATTAGTTTACTGGTGGAGAATAACATTAGTAAAGGTGAGTTTATGGGCTGTAAAGCATAGTGGTTAAGAGTTTGGGCTTTGGTGTCAAGCGGTATCCTGATTCTGTAACTCATTGTTTATGTAACCCTGGGTGTAACCTTGTGTACTTCACTTTTGAAAAACTCAAGTAAAGTTACCTTCAAGTATATTAGTTTCAGGTGTACAAAAGAGTGATTTGCTATTTTTTTATACACTGTACAACATGGAAAGGCTACCCACTCCCGCATTCTGGCCTGAAGAATTCCATTGACTGTATAGTTCGTGGGGTTGAAAAGAGTTGGACACAACTTTCACTTTCACACCATACAAAGTTATTAGAAAATACATACAATATTCCTTGTGACTTATTTGTAGTTTGTAACTCTACTCCCTTCATCTATTTCACCCTTCCCCAGCCCCTTTTTTCTTTGGCAGCTACTAGTTGTGAATCTATTTCTCTTTTATTTGTTCGTTTTTAAGATTCTACATATAAGTGAAAACATAAAGCATTTGTCTTCCTCTGTTTTTCTTATTTGGCTAAGCATAATATGCTCCAGGCCCATTCATGTTGTCACAATTGGCAAAATTTTATTCTTTTTTATGACTGAGTACCTCACTTTTATTATCTGTGAAATGATATTATATTATCTGTGAAACTTGGTTAATACCAATAATTGCTAGCTGATGTTACCATTATTGTTAGAAATTCTGGTAATAGTTTGGAAAAGGCTCTTCAAAGTTTATAATCAAAATAAATTAGTAATTATTGAATTATGAAGAAACTAAGATTTTCAGTGATGTTTGGGTTGTGTGATTTCATATTTACTTAGTCTATTACATTGTATATATTTGTTCTCTTACAGTATTTTTTAAAATTTTCTGTTATACTTATATGTTAGTTCTATTTTACCTGGGATCTGTAAGATCCTAGAAAACAATGACTGAAAGTATTAATTGATTTGCAGATTTTCAGAGCATGTGGGATAGCACCTTACATATAAATAGTAGATGTTTATAGCTTTAGTTGAATGAATGAATGAATAAATTAACCAATAGTTGTTAAAATACTAAGTTTGTGTGGAATCTTTAAGCAGAGTTAAAAGGACTAATTCTTTGGACATTATCACTGTGAGAGAAGTAGGAGGGGAAAGAGCCCACCAATAAAGGCAATTAAAGACATGGCAGGAGAAATAGGATCCAATGAAACCTTGAATTCTAAGTAAGATGTGTCCTTCACAAAGATCGTTTTCTGTCCAAGTTCATTAACATTGCACTTGTACCAGACTTTTTTTTTTCCTTATTTTTTAAAAAAAAATTATTTATTTTAATTGGGGGCTAATTACTTTAAATTATTGTATTGGTTTTGCCATACATTGACATGAATCGGCCCCGGGTGTACATATGTTCCCCCTCTTGAACCCCCTCCCACCTCCCTCCCCATCCCATCCCTCTGGTTCATCCCAGTACACCAGCCCCGAGCATCCTGTAACATGCATCGAACTTGGACTGGCAATTCGTTTCACATGTGATAATGTACATGTTTTAATGCCATTCTGCCAAATCATCCCACCCTCGCCCTCTCCCACAGAGTCCAAAAGACTGTTCTATACATCTGTGTCTCTTTTGCTGTCTTGTATACAGGGTTATCATTATCATCTTTCTAAATTCCATATATATGTGTTAGTATACTGTATTGGTGTTTTTCTTTCTGGCTTACTTCACTCTGTTTAATAGGCTCCAGTTTCATCCACCTCATTAGAACTGATTCAAATGTATTCTTTTTAATTGCTGAGTAATACTCCATTGTGTATATGTACCACAGCTTTCTTATCCATTCATCTGCAGATGGACATCTAGGTTGCTTCCATGTCCTGGCTATTATAAACAGTGCAGCGATGAACACTGGAGTACATGTGTCTCTTTCAATTCTGGTTTCCTCGGTGTGTATGCCCAGCAGTGGGATTGCTGGGTCATATGGCAGTTCTATTTCCAGTTTTTTGAGGAATCTCCACACTATTCTCCATAGTGGCTGTACTAGTTTGCATTCCTACCTACAGTGTAAGAGGGTTCCCTTTTCTCCACACCCTCTTCAGCATTTATTGCTTGTAGACTTTTGGATAGCAGCCATTCTGACTGGTGTGAAATGGTACCTCATTGTGGTTTTGATTTCCATTTCTATGATTATGAGTGATATTGAGCATTTTTTCATGTGTTTGTTAGCCATCTGTATGTCTTCTTCATCGAGACAGTATGGTACTGGCATAAAGACAGAAATATAGATCAATGGAACAAAATAGAAAGCCCAGAGATAAATCCATGCACCTATGGACACCTTATCTTTGACAAGGGAGGCAAGAATATTCAATGGAGAAAAGACAATCTCTTTAACAAGTGGTGCTGGGAAAATGGTCAACCACTTGTAAAAAAATGAAACTAGAACACTCCCTAACACCATACACAAAAATAAACTCAAAATGGATTAAAGATCTAAATGTAAGACCAGAAACTATAAAACTCCTAGAGGAGAACATAGGAAAAACACTCTCCGACATAAATCACAGCAGGATCCTCCATGACCCACCTCCAAGAATATTGGAAATAAAAGCAAAAATAAACAAATGGGACCTAATTAAAATTAAAAGCTTCTGCACAGCAAAGGAAACTATAAGCAAGGTGAAAAGACAGCCTTCAGAATGGGAGAAAATAATAGCAAATGTTGCAACTGACAAAGGATTAATCTGAAAAACATACAAGCAACTCCTGCAGCTCAATTCCACAAAAATAAACGACCCAATCAAAAAATGGGCCAAAGAACTAAACAGACTTTTCTCCAAAGAAGACATACAGATGGCTAACAAACACATGTACCAGACTTTATATTACTCTGAAGATAGCAACAAATAGTTCTTTAATAGTAACTCAAATGTATATCTATTATTTTTATTGGGCAAAAGAAAGCTCATCAGCACTGTGAAATCAGCATGGACTTTGAATGCATATAGAACAAAGTAAAGAATTTTCCTTGAATTGATTTTCCTAGTCTTGGAAATATGAACCCTCCTTGCTGTTCCTGAAAGATTTTAAAGGCCATAATGTGGTAGTTAATACTTTCAAAGAAAAATTAATGTCTTCTACTTATCTAATATTGATAGATTCATTGTGTTAGAAATTCATCCAAATCCTAGGAAGAGAGGTTTTTTAAAGGCTTCTTGGTCTTGCAGTCAAAATTCTCTTTTAGTCCTATGGGGAATTTGTATTAGTTGTGTTTGTGAAAAAACAAGACTTAAACTATGTCCGTAATGATTTTACCACATGTAAAATATGGTACTAATGAAAGACTTTAACAATAAAAAATTATGTGCCCCAAACAAAACATTAAAAACATTTTGCTTTATATTTTAGAAAATATACATCATATTTATATTACTTGCACATTTGCTGTTACATGATAATAACATTTGAATATGTGTAGGTGTGGTGAGCAGGATGGATCAGAATAATTAAAAATAAATATGATAATTTAGAACAGTCCTTTTATTTCCTCCCTCCCTCCCTATATTTTTTTTTCTTACTTTCTTCCTTTCTTTCAATTAAAGCCATTCAGGGGTAGCTTCTTTCTTCTTTTATGAGATGTCATCAGAAACTCTCAATCTGAAGGCTAGAATCCTTCTTGCATGTTTATACTATATACATAAACCTACTCCTGCATACATAAGTCTGCTGCTGCTGCTGCTGAGTCACTTCAGTCGTGTCCGACTCTGTGTGACCCCATAGACGGATGCCCACCAGGCTCCCCTGTCCCTGGGATTCTCCAGGCAGGAACACTGGAGTGGGTTGCCATTTCCTTCTCCAATGTGTGAAAGTGAAAAGTGAAAATGAAGTCGCTTAGTCGTGTCCGACCCTTAGTGACCCCACGGACTGCAGCCTACCAGGCTCCTCCATCCATGGGATTTTCCAGGCAATAGTACTGGAGTGGCTTGCCACTGCCTTCTCCGATACATAAGTCTACTTACAGCTAACTAGACCGGGGATGGCAACTGACTGACAGAGCATCGAAAGAGAAGCTGGCAGAGCCAATCAAGGTCCCTCTCCCAGGAATTTGAATCACATATAGAGACTAAGTCAACTATCCGCGGAAACTGGACTTGTAAATTCACATATTTCAGTGATTAAGGTACTTGGTGAAGTCAGGTCAGATTTTGTCTAATTAGAGAATAACGACTGGGCTTCCCTGGCAGCCCAGTTGGTAAAGAATCCTCCTGCAATGTAGAAGACCCTGGTTGGATTCCTGGGTTGGGAAGATCCCCTGGAGAAGGAATAAGATATCCACCCCCGTATTCTTGGACTTCCCTGGTGACTCAGATGGTAATGAATCTGCCATGCAGGAGACCTGGCTTGGATCCCTGGGTTGGGGAGATCCTCTAGAGGAGGGCATGGCAACTACTTCAGGATTCGTGCCTGGAAAATCCCATTGACAGAGGAGCCTTGCGGGTGGCGGTTCATGGGGTCACAAAGAGTCGGACAGGACTGAGCAACTAAGCACACACGCACACACAGACTAACAGCCTTCTGTTCCCTGTTCCTCTCAGGAGACCTGGAAGCATTTCCTGCCCTTAAGCTTTGCAAGATCCTCTGAACCTTTCAACACATTCTCTTTCTGCTCAAGCTAGTTGCAGAGAGTTTCTGGTTTTTGAAATCAAACCATTCCTAAGTTATAGAACTATAAATTTAAGTGAAAAGCAACCGGAAGAAAGAAAGCCAGTACTATGTGGAACAGCTGCAAAAGATTTAGTGGTCCTTACTGATGACACAGGTCAAGTTCAATGTAGCTAAATCTTCTTTCCCAAACTAGTAGCTTTCCTGCCAGAGAACCAGTGAATCTCTAAATCTTAATGTTAGTTTTACTCTTTTCTCTATTCCTCCTCTTCAGTCAACAAGCTTTATTATTTTAATTTATAGTTGGTGAAACTGAAGGCCAAGGAGGGAAGTCATATAGCTCATAGCCATGGGTCTAGTTTCCAGCAGATGCAGGGTTAGATGGCTTAGGTCCAGGACCCGCCCTATAGCCCTTCCTATCACCTCTTTATTTCTATGTCTATAATCCTATAACACAATAAAACAGAATGAAAAATTCTGTATAACAGGCACATTGAGAAAAATCTGTCCTTAAATAGAAGTAATTTGGATACATTTCAGAGTTCAGTCTTTGGCCTTTTCTGTAAACATGCATTAACTACTTGACCTGATCCAGTCATATTGGCTTTAAATATCTTCTATATGCTCATGACTCTCAAATTATATTTCTAGCTGTCATCTTTCACTTGGACTCTAGAGTTTTATTTCCTACTGTTTATTTGACATTTCCCCCTGGATGTTTAATAGCTATCTCAAACTTGACAGGTAAAGAGCCAAACCTAAAAAGAGTTTAGTTTCTCTCCCATAAACTATTCTTTCCTGATGTTCCCATTTCTGAAATATGGCACATCCATTCATCAGTTATTCAGACCCCAAACCTGGGAATTATCCTTGACTTTCACATTCCACATTCAGACTAGAGGCACAGTATGTCAGTTCTGCCTTCAAAGTATCCTCTGAACCTGACTACTTTCTCCCACTCAGTCACTCCCACTGCCGTCCAAGCCACTGCCTCTGGCTTCTACTCCCCTTGTATAGGCTTTGACAAAATAAGTTTCTACACTCAGGAATATGATGCCTGTGACTTTCCTCCTTACAGTATCCCAGTGGTTTCCAATCACATGTGGAAAACAATCCCAACATCTACAAGGCCTTCATAATGAAGCTCTGATTACTTCTCTGCCCTGATTTCTTGTCCAAAATCATCTCCTCTGATTCCTTGCCCATCTACATGAGCCTCTTTGTTCTTCCTCTAACAAAATAAATTTTTCCTTTCCTTGGGCTTTTGTATTGGGGGATTCTTCTGCCTGAATGGCTCTCCTCTCTGTTCAAATGTCCCATCTCCAGGTAGTCTTTCTTTGATCTCCTTTCCTAACATAGTAATCCCATGCCCTTCACCTTGATCTCCTTACACTGGCATCTCTTTCATAGCACTTAATCCCGTGTGGCATTAAATGATATACTTTTCATTCATTATTGTTAATCTCTCCTATTAGAATTAAGCTCCAAACAAGAGAAAATATTTATTTTGTTCACTGAAGCATCTCCAGAATCTAGAACCATATCTGACATTTCATTGGTACTAAAGAAATACATATTGAATGTATCTAATCTTTTTAATATATATAATTGTTTTTCTTCTTAAACATTTTTTTCAAAATGTGACTTCAGATTTGGGAACATGGGTAAAACTTTTTAAATCGGATATTTGACATATTTAAAATGTATAATTTATAAAATTTGTTTATGAAAACCTGTTTAGAATATACAGGTTGTACATGTTTAAGTGTATAAATGACTATTTAAAGTGTACGACTTGAGTAGTTTTGACAAATGTATATGCCTATGAAATAGCCAAAACTGAAACTGTCCTTCATCCTCAAACTCCTCTTTCCCTGCTTGCTCATGCACATCACTCCATCACCAGGTAACCATTTATCTCCTCCTGTTGCTGCAGGTTCATTTACATTTTCTAGAATTTTATATAAATGGAACCATACAGGATGTGCACATTTAATTGTCTTTTTCTCACTTTTTATTTTGTTAATTTGGATTTTCTCTCTCTTCTTCTTGGTGAGTCTGACCAGAGGGTTTTTTTTTTTTTAATTTATATATTTTTAATTGGAGAATAATTTCTTTACAATTTTGTGTTGGTTTCTGTCATACATCAACATGAATCAGCCATCGGCATATATATGTCTCCTCCCTCTGAATCTCCCGCCCACCTCCCACCCCATCCCACCCCACTAGGTTGTCACAGAGCACTGCGCTGAGCTCCCTGTGTCGTACAGCAAATTCCCACTATCTGTTTTACATGGGTGATGTGTATGTTTCAATGCAACTGTCAGTTTGTCCCACGCTGTCCTTCCCCCACTGTGCACAGTCTGTTCGCTATGCCTGCATCTCTATTGCTATCCTGCAGATAGGTTCATCAGTACCATTTTTTTAGATTCTATATATATGCGTTAATATAGAATATTTGTTTTTCTCTTTCTGACTTCTTGTTCAGTCACTAGTCGTGTCTGACTCTTTGTGACCCCATGGACTGCAGTACACCAGGCTTCCCTGTCCTTCACTGTCTCTCAGAGTTTGCTCAATTCTTGTACCTTGCATCAGTGATGCTGTATAACCATTTCATCCTCTGCTGCCCACTTCTCTTCTGGCCCTCAATCTTTCCCAGCATCGGGGTCTTTTCCAACGAGTCAGCTTTTTGCATCAGTTGGCCAAAGTAATCCATTTTGTTTATACTTTCAAAGAACCAGCTCTTGGGCTTCACTTTTTTCTGTTGTTGTTCAATCACTTCGTTAATATACTTTTTCTGTTAATTCTAACTTTCTGGTTTTAACTCTATTTCTTTTTTTACTTCCTGTTTCTCTCATAATGTCTATTTTCCAGGAGTGTTTTCTTGCTGTCGTAGTTGTTGTTTAGTGGCCAACTAGTCTAAGACTGTTTGCTACCCCCATGAACTGCAGCACACTGGGATTCCTTGTCCTTCACTATCTCCTGGAGTTTGCTCAAATTCATATCCATTGAGTCGATGATGCCATCCAGCCATTTCATCATCTGTCGCTCCCTTCTCCTCCTACCCTCAATCTTTCCTAACATCAGGGTCTTTTCCAATGAGTCAGCTCTTCACATCAGGTGGCCAAAGTATTGGAGCTTTAACTTCAGCATCAGTCCTTCCAATGAACATTCAGGACTGATTTCCTATAGGATTGAATGGCTTGATCTCCTTGCAGTCCAAGGGACTCTCAAGAGTCTTCTCCAACACCACAGTTGAAAAACATCAGTTCTTCAGCACTCAGCTTTCTTTATCGTTCAACTCTCACGTCCATAGGTGACTACTGGAAAAACCATAGCTTTGACTATATGGATCTTTGTCAGCAAAGTGATGTCTCTGCTTTTTAACATACTACCTAGGTTTGTCATAGCTTTTCTTCCAAGGAGCAAGTGTCTTTTAATTTCGTGGCTGCAATCACCATCTGCAGTGATTTGGGAGCCCAAGAAAATAAAATCTGCCACTGTTTCCATTGTTTCCCCATCTATTTGCCATGAGGTGATAGGACCAGATTCCATGATCGTATTTTTTTGAATGTTGAGTTTTAAGGCAGCTTTTTCACTCATGACATCTTCATGATCCTTACCTCATCAAGAAGCTCTTTAATTCATCTTCTGTTTTTGCCATTAGGGTGGTATGATCTGCAAATCTGAGGCTGTTGATATTTCTCCTGGCAATCTTGATTCCAGCTTGTGTTTCATCCAGCCTGGTATTTCGTATGATGTACACTGCATATAGTTAAATAAGTAAGTAGTGTGACAGTATAGAGCCTTGACATACTCCTTTCTCAATTTGCACCCAGTCCATTGTTCCATGTCTGGTTCTGACTGTTGCTTCTTGATCTGCATACAATTTTCTCAGGAGGCAGGTAAGGCGGTCTGGTATTTTTATCCCTTTAAGAATTTTCCAGTTTGTTGTGATCTACAGAAAGGCTTTAGCATAGTCAGTGAAGCAGAAGTAGACATTTTTCTGGAATTCTCTTGCTTTTACTATGATCCAACGGATATTGGTAATTTGATCTCTTGTTCTTCTGCCTTTTATAAATCCAGCTTTTATATATGGAAGTTCTCAGTTCATGTGTTGTTGATGCCTAGCTTGAAGGATTTTGAACATTACCAGGCTAACATGTGAAAAGAGCACAACTTTATTGTAGTTTGAACATTCTTTGGCATTGCCTTTCTTTGGAATTGGAATGAAAACTGACCTTTTCCAGTTCTGTGGTTATTGCTGAGTTTTCCAAATTTGCTGGCAATTTGAGTGCAGCACTTTCACAGCATCATCTTTTAGGATTTGAAATAGCTCAGCTGGAATTCCATCACCTCCATTAGCTTTGTTTGTAGTAATGCTTCCTAAGGCCTACTTGACTTCACACTCCAGGATGTCTGATCCTAGATCAGTGACCACATCACTGTGGTTATTCAGGTCATTTAAACCTATTTTGTAAAGTTCTGTATATCCTTGCCACCTCTTCTTAATCTCTTCTGCTTCTATTAGATCCTTGCCATTTCTGTCCTATTGTGCCCATCTTTACACGAAATATTCCCTTGGTGTCTCTAATTTTCTCGAAGTGATCTCTAATCTTTCCCATTCTGTTGTCACTTTTTATATGGTTTTCTTAATCTCTTGTATGTGTTTCCTCTTTAATCTTTATTATTTCCTTCCTTCTGGATGTATTTTTTTCAGTTCTTTTTGGTGTGGAATGAGAGGAGTGGAATGTTTTGTCATGTGACATGGATTAAACTTTATATAAAATTTAAAGCATTTTTTCCAATGTGGCTGTACTATTTATATTTCCACTAACTGTTCCACATTCTCACCAACATTTGGGATTGTGAGTCCTTTTAGTTTTGGACTTTTTAATAAGTGTGTATTGAAATGTAGTGGTTTTAACTTGTATTTTTTTAATGATCACTGATGTTGAGTGTTTTTCATGTGTTCATTAGAATCCTTACATCTTTTTGGTAAAGTATCCTTTCAGATTTTTAATTTCTTTTTTGATTTATTTAGCTAAGTGTGCTGGGCATTAGTTGCAGCATGCAGGATCTTTAGTTGAGGTATGTGGAATCTTTAGTTGCAGCCTGCAAACTGTTAGTTGTGGCATGTGGGATCGAGTTCCCTGACCAGGGATTTAACCTGGGCCCCTGCATAGAGAGTGTGGAGTCTTAGCTATTGGACTACCATCAAAGGCCCTTCTTTCAAATTTTTGCCCATTTTCAAAATTAATGTATTTTGTTTTTTACCGAGATTTGAGATTTATTTACATAATATAAAGTAGTTTGTCAGTAATTTGCAAGTTTTTTTTCCCAGTATGTGGCTTGAATTTTTAATTCACTTAATATTATCTTTCAAAGACCATTGTGAAATTTTTTTTCTCTTTTATGGGTTGTGCTTTTGTTGGCATATCTAAGAAGTCTTTGCCTAACCCAAGTTGGAAGGATCTTGTTCTGCTGGCTTTATAGATTTAGGTCTGTAAGGGGCTTCCCTGGTGGCTCAGAGGTTAAAGCATCTGCCTCCAATGCGGGAGACCCGGGTTCGATCCCTGGGTCGGGAAGATCCCCTGGAGAAGGAAACGGTAAACCACTCCAGTATTCTTGCCTGGAGAATCGCATGGACGGAGAAGCCTGGTAGGCTACAGTCCACAGGGTCGCAAAGAGTCGGACACGACTGAGCGACGGAACGGAATAAGTATTGAGTTAATTTCTGCACATATGTTAAGGCATAAATTAAAGTTTGTATATAGATCCAATTGTTCCAGGAACATTTGTTGAAAACAGTTTTTTTCTTCACCAAATTACCTTTCTACCATTGCAAAAAAAAAAAAATAATAATCAGTTGACTGTGTGTGTCCACACACACACACACACACACACACATTCTGTGCTTTCTACTCTTTTATCAGTCACTGTCATTTTCTGCTAGGTCTTTAAGTCAGGCACTATAAGTATAACTTTACTCTTTCAAATTCTTCTACATCTTTGGCTTTTCTCTGTTAATTTTAGAATCAGCTTGTTAATTTCTACAAACACCTGCAGGAATTTTTATTTGGATGTCATTGAATGTACAGATCAATTGAAGAAGAAGTGACTGTTTAATAATACTGTATTTCACAGTCCATGAACATGCTATGTCACTTCGTTTAAGCCTTCTTTATTTTCTCTGAGAGATATTTTGCAGTTTTCAATGTATAAAACCACCACACTTTTGACAGTTTTGAATATTTTGATAAAGAATATTGTTTATGTTACTCTGAAGAAGGTTTTGACTAAAAATTTCATTGTATCATCTTTGCATCTTCCATATCCCCGCAACACACCCTTGTCATTTTGTTAATTGAATTTATTAAGTGCTGTCATGGTAGAGAATTCCTAAAAACAATTCTAATCCAAATATTTACATAAAAGCACTTTGGAATTATGAAGAAATGGGGGGAAAAATAAGTCTCAGAAATGTTAAATAAAAGATAGTCATTGTCACCTGAAGAAATTTTAAGGAACACTGAGATTTAACATTATTGGAATTTTCAATTAAGTACAGTTTAATTTAAAAAAAAATTTACATTGAATTATGCCTGTCATTTTAACCATAATCAGTACTCAAAGAAGACTGCGCAATTATTTGTACTCATATTCATGGCCTTATTAAAAATAGTTCACCAGTTTCCTTGGTGAATTCCAATCTTATTTCAACAAAAATGGAACAAGAGGATTTTCTCTCACATTTGCCAGGGTGCCTTGAGGTTCTGACCAGCTATCATTATAGAACACCAACTCAGAGCAATAAAACCAGGGATCTATGAAAGGATTGTTTAAGACACTACATTTTCCTGTAATAAACTTGGAAACACTAGTGTTTAAAATAGGAGTATTTTAACTTTATTATCATTTTCCCCAAAAGATAAAAATCCTAATTCACAATTAGTTCATTACATTTTAGATTTTTTTTTGGCACTTACTAGGAAAATCAGGAAAGAATTATCTGGAGGGGTTCTGAGATGATGAAACTTGGGAAAATTAGGAACTATTCTGAATTTGAATTTATAAAACAAGTATTACATACAAATCTTAATTTCCTTTTAATGTTGTTCATGGCTGCTATATATTAATAGGACAATGGATTTTTGTGTGTTGATCTTGTACTCTGCAATTTTGCTGAATTTATTTATTAGCTCTGGCCTTCTTGTGGATTCTTTGGGATTTTCTATGCATAGAATGATAACATCTGCAAGAGAGATAGTTTTTATTTCTCCCTTTTCAATTTGGATGCCTTTATCACTTTTTCTTATATAATTGCCTTAGCTGGATCTGCCAGTAATGTTCAACAATAGTAGTGAAGGCAGACATACCTGTTTTGTTACTGATCTTAGAGGAAGGCTTTTATAACATAGAGTATGACATTGTGTTATTCATCATGCCCCTTTTCATATTGATAAGTTACCTTTGATTCATAATTTTGCATGGTTTTATCATAAAAATATGTTAAATTTCATCAAACGCCTTTGCTACATCAGTTAAGATTATCATGTAGGTTTTTTTTCTTCATTCTATGGTGTATACATTGAGTCAATAGTATTTTGTACACTAATAGTGGATAATCTAAAAAGAAAACTTTAAAAATACCATTTAAAATAGCATCAGAAAGAACAAAATACTTAGAAATAAACCTAAACCAAGGAAATGAAAGATTTGTACACTGAAAAGTACAAAACACTTCCAAAAGAAATTAAGAAGACAAACAAATGGAAGGACACTTTCCACTTATGACTCAGTTCAGCTCAGTCGCTCGGTCATGATTGACACTTTGCGACCCCATGGACTGCAGCACACCAGGCTTCCCTGTCCATCACCAACTCCTGGATCTTGCTCAAACTCATGTCCATCGAGTTGGTGATGCCATCCAACCATCTCATCCTCTGTTGTCCCCTCCTCCTCCTGCTTTCGATCTTTCCCAGCATCAGGGTCTTGGCCAAAGTATTGGAGCTTCAGCTTCAGCATCAGTCCTTCCAATGAATATTCAGGACTGATTTCCTTTAGGATGGACTGGTTGGATCGCCTTGCAGCCCAAGGGACTCTCAAGAGTCTTCTCCAACAACACAGTTCAAAAGCATCATTTCTTCGGCGCTCAGTTTTCTTCGTGGTCCAGCTCTTACATCCATACATGATTACTGGAAAAACCGTAGCTTTGACTAGACAGACCTTTGTCGGCAAAGTGATGCCTCTGCTTTGTAATATTCTGTCTAGGTTAGTCATAGCTTTTCTTCCAAGGAGTAAATGTCTTTTAATTTCATGGCTGCAGTCACCATCTGCAGTGGTTTTGGAGCCCAGGGAAATAAAGTCTGTCACTATTTCCATTGTTTCCCCATCTATTTGCCATGAAGTGATGGGACTTTTTTAAGATGCCATGATCTTAGTTTTCTGAATGTTGAGTTTTAAGCCAGCTTTTTCACTCTCCTCTTTCACTTTCATCAAGAGTCTCTTTAGTTTCTCTTTGTTTTTTGCCATAAAAGTGGTGTCATCTGCATATCTGATGTTATTGACATTTCTCCCGGCAATCTTGATTCTAGTTTGTGCTTCATCCAGCTCGGCATTTCGCATGATTTACTCTTCATTTGTTAAATAAGTAGGGTGACAATACACAGTGCTGTCATACTCCTTTCTCAATTTGGAACCAGTCCATTGTTCCATGTCCTATTCTAACTGTTGCTTCTTGACCAGCATAGAGATTTGCAGTTATGATTGGAAGATTTAATATTGTCAAGATGTCAGTACTACTCAAAGTGATCCAGAGATTCACTGCAATTCCTATCAGTGTTCTGACAGCCTTTTATTTAATTAATTATTTATTGAACAAATGGAAAAGCCTATTCTCAAAATAATTAGAAATTGCAAAGGGTTCTAAATAATAAAAAAAAAAAATTGAAAAAGAAGAACACATTTGGAAAGCTCATACTTCCTCCTTTCAAAACACTACAAAGCTACAGTAATCAAAACAGATATTGGCATATTTTAGGATATACAAACCAGTGGACTAGAGTTGCAAGCCTAGGAAAAAAAATCCTCGCATATATGATCAGTTTATTTTCAGCAAAAACACCAGCTCCTTTTAGTGGGGGAAAGAATAGTCTCTTCAACAGATAGTGCTGGGAAAACTGGATTTCCACATAAAAAAAACTTATGTTGGACACCTCCCTCACATATAACAAAAAGTTAACTCAAAGTGGATCAGTGCCATAAATCTAAAATCTAAAACTAAAAAACTCTTAGAAGAAAGCTTAGGGGCCTTCCCTGGTTGTTCAGTGGCTAAGAATTAGCCTGCCAATTAGGAGACATGGGTTTGATCTCTGGTCTGGGAAGATCCCACATGCCACAAAGCAACTAAACCTATGTGCCAGAACTACTGAGCTTGCACTCTAGAGCCTGGGAGCCGCAACCAGTGAGCCAATGTGCTGCAGCTACTGAAGTCCACGTGACCTAGAGCCCGTGCTCCACAGCAAGAAAAGCCACCGCAATGAGAAGCCTACAAACACAACTATGAAGCACACAAAACAGAATATGCTTTGTAGCACAAAGCCTACAAAGTACAACCTGCTCACCACAGCCAGAGAAAAGCCTGTGCTCCAATGAAGACCCAGCACAGCCAAAAATAAAAAGAAATAAATTTAAAAAAACCGAAAGAAAGCTTAGGAGAAAATCTTCATGACCTTGAATTTGGCAAAAGAATATGATGTCAAGATAACAGATTAATAACAGCAAAATAGATAAATTGCAAGTAAATTTAAATTTTTTGTGCAGTAAAGAACATTACCAAGAAGATAAAGAGACAACCTACAGATTGGAATAAAATGCTGAAAATCATATATCTGCTAAGGTTTTAATACCAAGAATATATAAAGAATACCTACAACTCAACAACAACAGTCAAATTTCAAAGTGAGCAAAGGATTTAAAGAGATATTTACTCAAAGAAGATATACCAATGGTCAGAAAACACATTGAAATAATTAGTTTCTCTTATTTATGGCGGCATTATTCACAAGAGCCAAAAACTGGAAATAATCCAAGTGTCCATTAACAAATGAATGGATACTTGAACTATGTAGGTATAGCCATAAGAAGGAATGAAGTTTTGATATATGCTGAAACATGGATGAACCTGGAAAACATTATTCAGTGAAATAAGATACAAAATGGCAAATAGTATATGATTCCTCTTATATGAATTATCTAGAATAGGCAAATTTATAGAGACCAAAAGTAGATGGAGGTTACCAGGGGGTAGAGAGAGTGGAAGATCGGTAATTATTGCTAAATAAATGGTTACAGAGTTGTGTTTGGGGCAATTAAGAATATTCTGAAATAGTTATTTTTAAAATAGTAATTGTGGTACAACACTGTGAATTAATGCTGTTGAACTGAATACCCTAAAATGTCTAAAGTGTAAAATGTTATGTACTTTTTACCACAATAAAAAAATCATTTTTCAGGTATTCCATCTTTGATTAGTTAATCATTTAGAATTAAGGTTTTCTTATGCTAAGTTGATTTATTTACATAGATCACCCTTTGTGAAATTATGCTTTCCCTAGAGATGTGTGTGAGACTGATTTTTGTCTAATAACTTACTATATAAAGATCTTTATGGTTAATAACAGCTACTTACCAGGGACGATCAACAAAGGCACAAATTTGATTACTTTTAGAATTCACTGTTTTAAAAGTATAGAGGTTTTTAATTTATGTAAATGAGAGTTTATTTGAGGGCTTTATTGTTAAGGCAGAATAGGGACATTCACAATGTGATCCAATTATAAATGAGGTCTCTTTTATAAAAAGAAATATTCTCTTCCTTAAGCAAATGTTATACAATATTTTTATCAATATGTGAACACAGTATCTAGAGAAAATGAATTAATTCATCTTATTGGTACTATACTAACTACATATATTTTAAATATGTAATATGAGAGATTTTGTATTCTAGCACTGTGTTTTTGCTAACTGGTTAGTTTAGTTTATCTGTATTTCAGAACAAACATTAATTTTACTTGATAATAAAGATTGCTTTAAATGAAACTTTTATGTGATATGACTTGAGGTTGAGACTAAGTCACTCACTAGAAATCCCCACTGGAGCCCACATTATCATGATCAGTCCATCCAACAATATAACTGAGTCGACACTTTTTCCAAAGAAGATACACAAATGGCCTAGAGACACATGAAAAGGTACTCAACACCACTAATTATCAGGGAAATGCAAATCAAAACCACAATAACATATCACCTTACACATGTTAGCATGGGTATCATCAAAAAGACAAGAAACAAAATAATGTTGTTGAGGATGTGGAGGAAAGGGAGACCTTGGTAAGAATGTAAATGGTATACCTACTATGGAAAACAGTATGGAGATTTCACAAAATATTAAAAATAGAACTACCATATGATTGAGCAATGCCACGTTGGGGTATATGTCCAAAAAAATGAAAATAGAAGCCCCAAGAGCTATCTGTACCTCCATTTTCTTTGCAGCATCATTCACAATAGCCAAGATGCAGAACCAACGTAATTGTTCATTGATGGA
Source organism: Moschus berezovskii (assembly GCF_049115385.1). Taxonomy (NCBI): domain Eukaryota; kingdom Metazoa; phylum Chordata; class Mammalia; order Artiodactyla; family Moschidae; genus Moschus; species Moschus berezovskii. Next base: position 19,187,288 of record NC_142472.1, read on the forward strand.
TGAATGGATAAATAAGATGTATATGTACATATACACACACAAAATGGATATTATTCTCCCATGAGAAAGAAGGAAATCCTACCACTTGTGACAACAGGGATGGGTTTTGAGGGCATTATGCTAAATGAAACTTGCCAGAAAGAGACAAATAATGCATGATATCACTTATATGTAGAGTCTAAAAAAATTATTTTTTTCAGAACAGAAAGAAGGAAAGTAGTTGCCTGGAGCCTGGAGGTGTGGGAAATAGAAGGAGGTTGGTAAAAGGGTATAAACTTTGAGCTATAAGGTCTGAGGATCTAATGTAAAGCATGGTGACTATAGTTGACACACTATTGGGAAACTGAAATTTACTGAGAAAGTAGAGCTTCTTCAACCAAGAAGATAAATCTTCTTGCCAGATATATATAGATATACGTATGTGTGTGTGTGTGTGAGGTGATGAATGTATTAATTAATTAAACTGGAGGATACCTTTCACAATATATACATCTATCAAATCAAAACTATGTACATTTTAAATATCTTACAATTTGTCCATTTTACCATAATAAAGCTGAAAAATAGACAAAATGCAATTGATGTTTTCTTAAGCATAGTCTTCTTTGTTGTAACGAGTACATTGTATGTTCCTAAATTAATTAAAAGAATATATCAAACTGTTTATGAAGCAGTTGGGCAATTTAGTGTGTGTGTGCATGAGTGTTTATGTGTGTTTAATTTTCTGAAAGAGAAAAGCAGTTCTTTTTCAAAGCACTAAAATATGCAAGCAAGTAACCTCAGATCTAAACAATTGGGAGATGTGTAATAAAACCTGTGCAGCATATTTCTAGAAATGTTTTATTCATTTTTAAAATAATTATATATGTTTTGGGAGAATAGTATATGCATTGTTACAAACGTTAGATGACTTCTTCCTGTAATGTAATACCGATGCACTCATATACCTAATCAGCATTCATATACCTAATCAGCCCATTGCAATCCCTACATAAACATTTTAACAATTGATAATTTTGATTTGCTGTTGACATGGTATATATATTCACATGTACAACTGCTTTCACATTTAAAATAAATCACCCATTTAAAATAAATTAGGTAAAATCAGTAACTGGCACATTCATTCCAGAAAAAGCCAAATCAGTTATCCAGTGTTACGTATTAAAGTTCCTAGGGATAAATCAATGTACTTATAAATAGGCACTTAAAAAAATCCTGTTGTCATTCCAGTTTTACAATAAAGGAAATAATTTTTAGTGTTTGCAACTTCCTTCATGGTTTTCCTTGGGATGAAAGCCCAAAGATCAAAAATGTTCCCTAACACCAAGTTACTCTATAAACAAGGCTCTCAGTCACCCTCCTGCTACTTCTTTTTGCCAGAAGAAACAAATGCCAGTCGCTTTCCAGCCGCCAACACTGAATTTTGAAAAGGAGGCAAAATGATACAAGGCCAACAAATGCCAGAAGAATAACGCAAGGAATTTCACCTCAAACTGAGAGCACGTAGTCAAGCAGTGGCCATAGGAGACCTGACTCTAACCTCAATTTTATTAATCTCCCTTAGGTTTCAAAGCATAACTAAAAAACAATTCATTCTTTTCCATACACTGACCTTAGGAATGAGTCATATAGATGACTTATCAACCAAAATGGATATGTTGAGTTTTAACCCTTCTCCTCCTTTTACTTTTAGGTATTTATCTTTATTCTAGTAGCTTCTCCAGTGTCCCAAACTGCTGAAATCTGTTTTTGTGTGTGGGGATTATCAGTAAACCAGCTCTCCGTTACCACACAAAGTTATACAACCATGATATTAGTAATAAATATACAAATATAACAACAAAAATCTTTTTACAATGCTTGCTAAATTTCAGATATTGTGCTAACGACTTTACATATATGATCCCTTTTACTTTTCACAACAACTCTATGAAGTATTAGAATCTCTGTTGAGCAGATGAACAGATTAAAAGTGAAAAAAAAGTTGCCTCGTAATTCAAGACTAATAAGTGGAAGAGCTTTTCCTCAAACCTATATGTATCTAATGTTGAAGCTGCTTTTACTATTATGTTCCACTGTGTTCTAATAAAATAAATAGCATTTTTTGTCACTTGAGGGCTCCAAGAAAGGCCTATTTTAGCACTAAATATTAGAAGACATGGTTTACTTTAAGTAGTTTGAAGGATGCTTCATATGAGTGATCTGGATTTTGTTATTTACAAACCATATGCTGATTACTGCAAGAATTCCTAATGGGTGGAGAAAATCCTGGGCCCCCAAAGTTGACTTCTCAGTTACAAGATGACTTCTCACCATGTGTCCACACCACCACTTCCTTTCTTCTAAAGATCCGACTGGGGCCTTCTCATTCAGAAAAGTCTTTACATTGCCTTCCACTGGTTTAGAATATCCAATTCTAGGTCAAAATGGATTATGTTTTTGGGTGAAAATATGAATGTGGTATCTATGTGTTAAGCAAACCATTATTAAGAGACACAATAAATGAATTAGCTTGTGCTATGTAATGCCTATCATCCACTTATTAATTTCAGACAGATATTAGCCCTTTTAATGTAAAATTGGATTTGGTGGTCTTTTCAGATCAAAGTAAATGAACATAATGAAAAGGCTGGAGAATAAAATTTACAAAGAAAAGTTTAAAATGTAAGCTTATATAAAATTTGAGAAGACAAAGCTGTTAAGGCAAGACCCTAGCTTATAAATTATTTAAAGAAGAATAGAACAAGAGATTTATATAGTAATACTACAATAAGAATGTAGATATTGCACAAAAGAAAAAAACTTTCTCAATTGTAAAGGGACTTGGGCTCTGAAGTGTCTAAAATGGAGATTAAAAAAAAAATAAGATGTTACAGGCTAACTCTGTTGAATAGTTTAATTGTTTAAGACAAAAAACTAGGCCACATCACTTGAGGTTGCTGTGTTTATGCTTTGAGATCTGATTATTCATAATCATAGAGAGGCCATATTAGTCAGTGGTACATTATTGATACAGTGTTCAAATCGGCATTATTTCTATGAAACATTTAACTACTCTTTAAAATAAATTTGACATACTTTCCTGAGTACCACTTTTATGCTGGCTCTAATGCAGAATATTTTTTATTTGCTTAATAAATATTAACCTATTGAGGAAAGTGGTTTTTTTTAAAAACAACTTCCAGCCAAGTTAAACAAAGAAATGACAGCATTTCCTTTTCCATTTTCCAAAAGTACTTAACATTTTGGGGAATGTGTTCAAAATCTAGAATATTCCAGCCCACATTCCAGGAAATTCTTTGGCAGCATATAAATCATAAGCCTCAGGCACCAAACACCTCAGTAAAAATGCTTTGTCCTGCTCATTGTGTAGACATGTGAATGTTTTTGAACTGCATTCATTTTGTCAGATCCCAAATACTTTGAAATGTTCATAAGTAATATTTAACCAAGGCAAGTGTATTGAAAGGCTTTACTTTTTAAAGTGGTTTAGATGATGAGAGAGAGATTTTATAGATAGAACATTTAGGTATATAAATGTATATACATTCATTTATACACACACATATAATATTAATCATAATTTTGGTAGATGTTCCTTTACAAAAAGGGATTTTTTTCTCTTATTTTGTCACATCTGAAAGTCAGGAGTAATTAGAAATACTTTCTAAGTTTTGAAATGACCTTACATTCTTGCTAAAGGTAACTTTTGACACGTAAGAGTATGGAAATTGTCATCATTTAAGAGAATTATAAATGGATAAAAGAATTCCAAAAATATTACATTAGAGTTGGAAATTTGACATTTCTTCACCCTCCTCTAAAAAAAAAAAAAAAACCCTTAAACTAGGGTATTTTTCAGAACTAGAATTAAAGTTAAATTCTTGTTTAGCTCTTAACTAGTTTTATATCATTGAAAGTCAGTAAATTGCTTAGGACTCTTTATCTGCAAATTGAGGGAAATGGGCATTGTAGGACCCTTTACCACTTATATCTGTATCATTCTTTGCCTCTGTTTCTTTTCTAAACTATCTCTTGTATTTTCCCCAAAAGGGGGAGTAATACCCACTAAAAGTTTAGTTATTCCAGTTATACAGGGTTTATTAGTTAGTGGCAGTTCACACTTGGGAAGATTTAGACATGCTTCTATCAAAAACATGTGATACTAACAAAGCTTTCACATTCTACAAACTGCTGTTACATGTCTTATCTCACAAAGAGACATCCCACAGACAGTGTCATTAGGGTTCAGTTCAGTTCAGTTCAGTCGCTCAGTCGTGTCCAACTCTTTGCAACCCCATGAATCACAGCACGCCAGGACTCCCTGTCTATCACCAACTCCAGGAGTTCACTCAAACTCATGTCCACCGAGTCAGTGATGCCATCCAGCCATCTCATTCTCTGTCGTCCCCATCTCCTCCTGCCCCCAATCCCTCCCAGAATCAGAGTCTTTTCCAGTGAGTTAACTCTTCACATGAGGTGGCCAAAGTATTGGAGTTTCAGCTTTAGCATCGGTCCTTCCAATGAACACCCAGGACTGATCTCCTTTAGGATGGACTGGTTGGATCTCCTTGCAGTCCAAGGGACTCTCAAGAGTCTTCTCCAGCACCACAGTTCAAAAGCATCAATTCTTCGGAGATCAGCTTTCTTCACAGTCCAACTCTCACATCCATACTTGACCACTGGAAAAACCATAGCCTTGACTAGACAGACCTTTGTTGGCAAAGTACTGTCTCTGCTTTATAATATGCTATCTAGGTTGGTCATAACTTTCCTTCCAAGGAGTAAGTGTCTTTTAATTTCATGGCTGCAGAAGTCTGACATTGTTTCCACTGTTTCCCCATCTATTTCCCATGAAGTGATGGGACCAGATGCCATGATCTTAGTTTTCTGAATGTTGAGCTTCAAGCAACCTTTTCACTCTCCTCTTTCACTTTCATCAAGAGGCTTGTTAGTTCCTCTTCACTTTCTGCCATAAGGGTGGTGTCATCTGCATATCTGAGGTGATTGATATTTCTCCCGGCAATCTTGATTCCAGCTTGTGCTTCTTCCAGCCCAGCATTCCTCATGATGTACTCTGATATAAGTTAAATAAGCAGGGTGACAATATATAACCTTGACATATTCCTTTTCCTATTTGGAACCAGTCTGTTGTACCATGTCCAGTCATTAGGGTTAGACTTAAGCTAATGACTGAAAGAGGGATTGACCTTTGGTTCTTATGAAATGACTTTCATATCTTCAGGAAGTGAGAAGAGGCCACAGATTGTGTATCAGAGGAGTGATGGTAGTGTGCCCATCTTGGTTCTGAGAAGAAAGTTTATTGATGTAAATCTCATAGTGAATACCAGTGATTAAATGCCAGTGGTTATATATAGCTCTTACTTCTGAAAAAATGATATTTTTGTCAGAATTGTGGAAGCTTTGAACTTGCTATAAACAGAATACTTGGATCAAAGTAAATTGTTTTGTAATTTTTCCCTTGTTCGCAAGGTAAAAAGAGAGAGTGGTTATTTAGTCTTGGATAGAATTTAAGAACCAGAGGTGTTATCATGTCCTTGGAATTGATAGTAAGGTAAGAACTAGACAACATCTCCAGGTAGGACAGGTTTTAAACTCTAGCAACATGATACAAAGTGATGGGAAGCTTAAACCGGAGCTGATATTCTGTCATTTGTATTTCTCTTTTTCTTCTCTTCCCTGATGGCACACATTATTTGAATGCATACTTATCTATGGTTAAATGGCAAAGGAAAGGCGAAAATTGACATGTAATTAGAAAATGTGGGTGGAGAATGTTGGGATGGTTTTATTTCATTGAGATCACTCCGTGGTTGTATCAGTCCTAACAACCAAAAGCTGACATTTTCTAGGACCCAACAAGATGCATCAAAACAATTTTATAATGGAAATCCACTAAAAGGACCTCTCTGAAATTTGATACCCATTACTACCTCTCACCCCTCATTTCTTACCTGATTTTGCTTACATTTCATCTTAAATACCTTGTGCCTTTAAATTCATTTCCCAGACATTTCTGATCCCCTCCTCAACTTCCACTGCAAATCTTTAAATATCATGTGCACCATTCCTTGCCATCTTTTCAGAAAAATTTGAGATTAATTTATCTAATCAGGTATCATGTGTTAATATGGTCATGGAATAAAGAACAATATCTCGCTCATGTAAACATTAAGTCATTTTGAAAGAATGAATATACAGAGCAGTCTGCCATTGTAGAAACATTTTATATTAATATGTGTTCCCTTGGACATAATAGCTTAATCTGAGATCTTTAAGTGGTTGCGAGAAAGATTTTCTGGACAGGAGCGATTTTAAATTATGTGAAATCAGTGTGAGGTCAGCCACTTTTCCACTTACGTGTATATCAAGATGTTTATACACCCTCATTTACTCTAGGAAGGGGGAAGTAAGCTACAAGAGGGAATTTTGTTTCACTGAAAGAAAAGTGGAAGTCTTGCCAAGTGTTTCAACAGATTGCTAAGGAAAACAAAATTGGAATCTTTTCTGAAGATCTTTTTAATTGACTTATTTCTAATGATTTTTATACAATCTTTCTTGGAGACAAAGCAAAAAAAAGAGGTGAGGGATCAAGGATATTACATATTTGGGGACTGGAGTTCATTTAGAACAGTTAATACAGATCATAAAATTATTTTTATTTAATCTTATATTGGAGTATAGTTGATTAACAACGTTATATTAGTTTCAGGGGTACAGCAAAGTGATTCAATTATACATACACATGCATGTATTCTTTTCTCAAGTTCTTTCCCCATTTAGGTTATTGTAGAATACTGAGCAGAGTTCTAATGCTATACAGAAGGTTCTTGTTGGTTATCTATTTCAAATAGAGCAATGTATTCATGTCAATCTCCATCTCCCAATCTATCCCCCCAACCTCTCCCACCTGATAACTATAGTTTGTTCTGAGTATATTTTTGTTTCATAAATAAGTTCATTTGTACCTTTTTTTTTTTTGATTTGGCATATAAGTGATGTCATACAATATTTGTCTTTCCATGTTGCTGCAAATGACATTACTTAGTCATTTAATGGCTGAGTAATATTTCATTGTATATATGTACCACATCTTTTGTTTCCATTTCTCTGTCAATGGACATTAAGATTGCTTCTATGTTTTGGCTATTGTAAATAGTGCTACAATGAATATTGGGGTGCATGTATACTTTCAGAGCATGTTTTCACTGCAGAATAGTCTGTCATTGTTTCCATTATTTCCCCATCTATTTGCCATGAAGTGATGGCACCAGATGCCATGATCTTAGTTTTCTGAATGTTGAGTTTTAAGCAAACTTTCACTCTCCTCTTTTACTTTCATAAGTTCAGTTCAGTTCATTTCAGTCGCTCAGTCGTGTCCGACTCTTTGCGACCCCATGAATCACAGCACGCCAGGCCTCCCTGTCCATCACCAACTCCCGGAGTTCACTCAAACTCATGTCCACAGAGTCGGTGATGCCATCCATCCATCTCATTCTCTGTCGTCCCCTTCTCCTCCCACCCCCAATCCTTCCCAGCATCAGAGTCTTTTCCAGTGAGTCAACTTGTCGCATGAGGTGGCCAAATTTAATTCCTCTTTGCTTTCTGACATAAGGGTGATGTCACCTGCATATCTGAAGTTATTGATGTTTTGCCTCACAATCTTGATTCCAGGTGTTAGTGTATAGGAATGCAAAAAAAATTCTGTGCATTAATTTTGTATCCTCTGTATTAATTTTGTATACAAAATTCATTGATGAACAAATGGCAACCCACTCCAGTGTTCTTGCCTGGAGAATCCCAGGGGCGGGGGAGCCTGATGGGCTTCCGTCTAAGGGGTCACACAGAGTCGGACACGACTGAAGTGACTTAGCAGCAGCAGCAGCAGTAGTTTCCTGGTAGCATCTTTTAAGATTTTCTACATATAGTGTCATGTCATCTGCAAACAGTGATAGTTTTACTTCTTTTAAAATTTGAATTCCTTTTCTTTCTTTTCATTCTCTGATTGCCATGACTAGGACATCCAAAAGTATGTTGAATAAAAGTGGAAAGAGTGGACATCTTTGTCTTTGTCCTGATCTGAGAGGAAATGCTTTCAGCTTTTCACCTTTGAGTATGATGCTACCTGTACGTCTTTCATCATGCTTCTGCTCAGTTGCTCAGTAGTGTCTGACTCTCTGCAACCCCATGTGGCCTCTATTTTGTTGAACTGGAGAGCTTTTTCTTTAATACCCATTAATGGGTGTTAACTTTGTCAAAAGTTCTTACCGCATCTATGGAGGTGATCGTATGGTTTTTATATTAAATTTGTTAATGAGTGTATCACACTTATTTGCAGATATTGAAAAATTCTTGCATTCCTGGGATAAGTCCCACTTGTTCACTGTGTATGATCATTTTAGTGTACTGCTGAATTTAGTTTGTTATCTAATATTTTGTTCAGGATTCTTGCATCTATATTTCTGTGATATTGGCATGCAATTTTTTGTTTTTGTGCTATCTATGTCTGTTTTTTTGGTATCAGGGTGAAGGCGGTCTTGCAGAATGAGTTTAGGAATGTTCCTTCTGCAATTTTTTTGGAAGAGTTTCAGAAAGGTAGGTGTTAACTCTTCTCTAAATGTTTGATAGAATTCGCCAGTGAAGCCATCTTGTCCTGGACTTTTGTTTGTTAGGAGTTTTGAAAAATCACAGTTCAACTTCAATACTTGTGATTGGTCTCTTCATATTTTCTATTTCTTCCTAGTTCAGTCTTGGGAGACTGTATCTTTCTAATAATTTGTCCATTTCTTCTAGGTTGTCCATTTTATTATCATATCATTGCTTATAGTCGTCTCTTATGAGTCTTCGTATTTCTTTTGTGTGTTGTAACATCTCCTTTTCATTTCTAATTTTTTTTAATTTAGCCAGACACATTCATAAAAAGGAAAAGACACAATATATATCATTTTGTTGATCTTTTCAAAGAATCCACTTTTAGTTTCATTGGTCTTTTCTCTTCTTTTCTTCGTTTCTATTTCATTTATTTCTACTCTGATCTTTATGATTTCTTTCCTTCTATTGACTTTGGATTTTGTTTGTTCTTCTTTCTCTAGTTACTATAGGTGTAAAGTTAGATTATTTATTTGAGATTTTTCTTGTTTCCTGAGGTAAGACTGTATTACTATAAACTGTACTTTCAGAGCTTCTTTTGATAAATCCCATAGGTTTTGGAGCATTGTTTTTTCATTTGTTTCTAAGTATTTTTGATTTCCTCTTTGATTTCTTCAGTGATCCATTAGTTATTTAGTAGCATATTGTTTCAGAGAAAGCAATGGCACCCCACTCCAGTACTCTTGCCTGGAGAATCCCATGGATGGAGGAGCCTGGTAGGCTGCAGTCCATGGGGTCGCTAAGAGTCGGACACGACTGAGAGACTTCACTTTCACTTTTTGCTTTCATGCATTGGAGAAGGAAATAGCAACCCACTCCAGTACTTGCCTGGAGAATCCCAGGAAGCGGGGAGCATGGTGGGCTGCCATCTATGGGATTGCACAGAGTAGGCCATGACTGAAGCGACTTAGCAGCAGCAGCAGCATATTGTTTAGCTTCCATGTGTTTTTGTTTTTTAGAATTTTTTTCTTGTAGTGTTCCAATTTCATAGTATTGTAGTCAGAAAAGATGCTTGATAAAATTTCAGTTTTCTTAAATTTACTGAGACTCACTTTGTGGCCCAGCATATGATCAGGCCTGGAGAATATACATAGGCACTTTAGAAGAATGTGTATTCTTCTGTTTTTGGATGAAATGCTCTATAAATATCAATTAAGTCCATCTGTTCTAATAGGCTTGTGTTTCCTTATTCATTTTCTGTGTGATCTGTCCATCAATGAAAGTGAGGTTAAAGTCTGAGATATTATTGTCTTACTGTCAGTTTCTTTTTTTTTAATGGCTGTTAGTATTTGCCTTATATATTGAGGTGCTCCTATGTTGGGTGCATATATTTACACTTGTTATATCTTATTCTTGGATTGATCCTTTGATCATTATGTAATGTCCTTTGTCTCTTGTAATAGTGTTTATTTTAAAACTTATTTTGGCTGATATTAGTACTGCTATTCCAGCTTTCTTTTTGATTTCCATTTGCAAGGAACACCTTTTTCTATCCCTTAACTTCTAGTCTGTATGTGTCCCTCAATCTGAAGTTATTAGATTTTCTTATGGCAATGTATTTTTAATTAAATTATTATCACTTTAATTTTTGAGTATTTTGTCTTTTAATTTGTTTGCTTAATATCCATCTGACCATAAATTAGAAATATTTCAATGCTATGAAAAGGAAAATTTGCCACAGCCAAAAGTGAAATCTTTATTGTAAAGGTTAAAAGTTACAGCAAGAGAATCATACTTCATTCCTGGTTTGAAATTTAAAGATTATATTAAAAACAGATATGAAAATTCCACAAACAGCTGAGATAATATTTCTGTCTGAATGCCTTATACTTTTATATCTTGAGAAGTAAATTTTCTTGAATTACAGTGTAGGTTATCATCATATAAGGCAAACTAACTAATTTTCCATTCTCAAATACTCTACAAGATCCTCGATAGGGAGAATATATAATTTCCATCAGGAAAAACATATATAAGTGATCCACTTTTTGTTTCAAACTCAGAAACCATTGCATGCTATTTTCCTGCATCAATTTAGTATGAATTATGAAAAAACAGAAAAAGTGCCTCTCCTACTGACTATTGTATCTTGCAAACAGAAGATGAATACCTTTTATATTATGATACTCAATAAATACCATAAACAAATATCCATAAACCATGTCTGATATTGGAATTTGATAGAACCACAAACATCTGCTTAGGCTTCATGTGTCTAGTTTTCCCATGGGGAGACTTCCTTGTCAATACTTCTGTGTTTGGTGAGTCTAACACAAATGAAGCAGCATAGCTTGTGGTCCTGAATAATATACTAGTGTTTGGAGATAGGAATTTATCTATCTAATACCTAAAGTTATTAAGAAAGATGGGGAGACAGGTAAGATATGAAGAGGGACAGAATTAACAGTATGCATTCTATAGTGAACACTCTAGCTGTCTATCTTTTTATTACTCTTAATGCCTAGCACTTAGCAGGTACTCTACAATTTTTTTGAGAAGCATTGATTGAACTTATAAAACATTTTCTCATCACTAAAAACTGAGATAGAATTAATTTTCTCCTTCCTTTCAGAGATGGAAGAACTAAGCTAAAAGTATAAATAGCTTCTGTAAAATTATACAATTAGTGAATGGCAGAACATGACTCAAGGTGAGATTTGTCAGATCCTCCAACCTATCTTCTTTAGTTGCATTTTAAGGGAGGCAATCTATTTGTATAAGAAACAAGGAGAAAATACAGAAGTTGAAAGAATAAAAGATGCATTGTCATGTAATTACTGAACTGGAAGGAATCCTGACTGTTGTGTACTTGAATCACCTTATTTTAAAGATGAGAACATAAATCAAGAAACAGGTTAATAAGATACAAGTCAAAAGTACAATAATAGAATACGCTCATATTTAAGTAATCACAAATTCTATAGAGAGCTGCAGTTCTTTGAGTTTTACAATTATGTTTTTGAAAACAGGTTTTCTATTTCCTGGGTAAATTTACATTCATTATAATTAGCCTTGATATTTTGATCCTCTAATCAGAAACCAAAATAGAAAGCCTTAGAAAAGTTCTCAGTGTTATCACTGTCAAAAATGTGGTCTTTAGAATGCCATTCTTTGAAATGTATTTGTATTTCTTTTCCATCTAATGTGTGGTTAACTTTTGTTAAGGTTCCATGTATGCTTTAAAAACCACACATTTTGTATTTGTGGAATTCAAATTTCTCTATTTATATGAATAATTTATTTTTGCTGGTTTTTAATGTCACATTGTCTGTATCTTTGTGGACTTTTTTCCTACATGTTTTATCATCATCTGAGAGAGAGGTTTTGCCATGTTCCTATTTCCTTGTAAGTTCTCATGATTTTTAAAAACACTTATTCATGATTTTAGGTACACACAAATTCAAAATTATTATATGTTCTCACCAGCCTCTTCCTTTGTCTCATTATATAATACCCCTTCTTTTCCTTTCTAGTGTTTTATACTTAATAAATTCCATATCAAGATAGAGATTTATTTCTTATGCTATTCAGCAATAGATAGAAATTTTCAACCAAAACCTCATGTTATTCTTTACATCTGGAAAATTCTCAGTCATTCTTAAAATAGTTTTTATGCCACTCAATTCTTTCTCTTGTAGTAAACATACTGTGGCACTTCTGATCTGTTTTCTGTGTTTAAAATATTTCATTTAAAATTTTTTAAAAATTATTTCATTAAAAATGATTTATTGTGTGCTACATGAGTTATCATTTATTATTTTAAACTTACTGCTTTCCATTTGACTGATTTAAGATACATTTAATTATATGCAATTAATTTTGTTTTCATTTTAATAATTACAGTCTTTGTTTCCTGGTTTTCTGAGAGAATTTTTTTTTTTAATCCACTTCATCCTGGTTAATATGTGTCTGTTGTTTGTTTCACAATTTATCATTTTTTAAACAAGTATTATTAATGTTTTACTTTGGAATCATACCTTTCATATTTGAAAGACAGTTTCTAATTGCTCTTATCTTCCATTTTGTCAGTGAATTAATTTTTCCACTGGCAATTTTGTTGGTCTTTTTTCTTTTAGTTTTTCTTCTTCCACGGGGAGTATTCTTGTAGGGTACTTCTGTTGGATACAATACTCCCTATGCTTCAAGTCCAGTTGTTGCTGTTCAGTTGCCAAGTTATGACTGACTCTTCATGACCCCATGGACTGTGGCATGCCAGGCTTCCCTGTCCCTCACTGTCGCCCAGAGTTTGCCCAAGTTCATGTCCATTGGATCAGTGATGCCATCCAACCATCTTATCTTTTGTTGCCCTCTTCTCTTTCTGCCTTCAATCTTTCCCAGCGTCAGGGTCTTTTTCAATGAGTCTGTTCTTTGCACCAGGTGGCCAAAGTGTTGGAGCTGCAGCGTCAGTCCTTCCAATGAACATTCAGGACTGATTTCCTTTAGGATTGACTGGCTGGATCTCCTTGCTGTCCGAGGGACTCTCAAGTTTTCCCCAGCACCACAGTTCAAAAGCATCAAAGTTAATATAGATTCCAAGTTGTTCACTGAGGGCTCCTTCCCTCTCATGAAGTTGGTAAAAGATTAATTTGAATCAAGTTCACTCCAGGTAACTTTTCATGCTTTCTTCAGGTATAAATACCTGTGTAAAAGCTGAAGTTCCAGTCAGCCGGGCAGCTGCGTTCAGGCTTTTTCCATGAAACAGTGAGATTCTTTGGCCGCCCGTGTACATCAGTGGATCTGGCCGTACTCCAGCATCACACTCATGGTTCTTCTTTTCCTCATTACTCCAAAAGTCACTCTCTTGCTTTTTGCATTTTACTGAAGTAAAGTTGACTTACAGTATAGTTGCAGGTGTATGACAGAATAACTCAACATTTTTATACACTATGCACCATACAAAATTATTACAGTATTACTGGCTATGTTCTGTGTGCTGTACATCCCTGTGACTTATTTATTTCATAATTGGTAGTTGTTACCTCTTAACTCCTGTACCTATTTCGCTCCCCTCTGGCAGCTTCAAGTTTGCTGTCTGTATTGCTGAGTCTGTTTCAGTTTTGTCATATATGCTCATTTGTTTTTTAGATTTCACATATAAGTGAAAATATACAATATTTGTTTTCTGTGACTTATTTCAGTAAATGAAATAACTCTTCTTGCTTTTGAATCAAAATATTAGTGGACTGAAGCTTAATGTCAGAGTTCTCACCACTCTGGGTTTTTGTTGATTTTCTGATCCATTGAGTATTGCCTTTTCTTTGAAATTGGCTACATTTGATATTCATTATTTAATTTTATAATTTCTGCACTGTATTTGGGGTGGATGTGAAAGTTCAAAGCATAAATTCAAAGCAATGTTTTCCCAGAATAGTTTATCAAATGTTTCACATAATTCTCCATACTACTGCCATGTTATATTTCTAAAAATCAGATTCAATTTTATCTCTGTTCTGTTTAACACTTCTGGCTTTCTCATCTCAATATTTAAGTTCCCCTACTTTCCCAAGCAAAATCTAATCTATTTGTCTAAGCATCTCCTACTATACCACTCTGACTCCTTAGGCACAAAAAGACTTCGTTCAGTTCAGTTCAGTCGCTCAGTCGTGTCCGACTCTCCGCGACCCCATGAATCAAAGCACGCCAGGCCTCCCTGTCCATCACCAACTCCCGGAGTTCACTCAAACTCATGTCCACAGAGTCGGTGGTGTCATCCAGCCATCTCATTATCTGTTGTCCCCGTCTCCTCCCGCCCCCAACCTTTCCCAGCATCAGAGTCTTTTCCAGTGAGTCAACTCATTGCATGAGGTGGCCAAAGTATTGCAGTTTCAGCTTTAGCATCAGTCCTTCCAATGTTACCCAACCCATATTTCCCCTTTCCAAAATTATACACATCTTTCACTCCAAAATTTCATGCAAATTTTTTAAAAAAAGCTTTAAATAGTGTCCATGCATTTATTCAGCACTTTCTATACCCTACATTTTTATTACTTTCCATCATGAGATTATAATGTCCTTTATGGTAAAAGCCATGGCTTATTTCTGTAAATATTTTATATAATTATTATAGGTAAACTGACCAAATTAACTGACATTTGAAATCAGTTCCACCAATTTCTAATCCATATTCCAATTCAGTATTACAACAGCTATCACTGGGGAATATTTACTATCCATATTTCGAGGACTGATTTTTGAGTCACTGAGATCTAGGGAGCACATGTTATCACAGCAATGGAAACTGATACTTCCACAAAACTTCTCATGTACCAGCTTTTCTGTGAGCACTTAATATATGATAACTTCTTTCATCCATGCAACAACCCTAGAAGGCAGGGATTATTAGCATCCTCATTTTATAGATGTAGAAACAGCCCTGGAGGCTGGTAATGCGCAGAGAAGCGTTGTCTGAAATTACACAGGTAATAAATTATACGCTGGGGTTTGCACAGAGGCAGTCTGTCTCCTGGGTCTGTGCTTTTTGCCACCATATTTTACCACCTCTCAATACACATATGTCACCTCTTAATGGACTAAACAAATGACAGGTAGGAAGAGCACCTCACATGGCTTTCAGCAAGCAAACCAAACCGCCATGTGTAGGATTCTTCAATCGATTGTGTGTTCCATGGAGAACTGTAGTTAATGGTTTTATTCTGCCATGATAATTACAACTCCATAGATGTGACATGTGCTCTGTACTTTCTCTTATAAATGTTTGTGGTTGCATGACTTAAGAAAAATAATTTTCTCAACTACCTTGTTCTGTAGGGGAAAAAAAATGTTCTTCAAACACAAAATCTAATTTAATTCGGGTATAGAGAGATGGAAAATGAATTAATGGTTGTCATCTCTCCATGTCCTATGTGTAACTACATACTAGTGATAAGAAATATTTATTTTCTGAAGGGTCATTTCACATGTTTTCAGACTGGAGAAGAAAGGAGAAGCAAATATTAAGTATATAAATTATTTAATAAGGTTTTTTAATAGTACCTGTTATACATTTAACATTTTGATAATGTTTATTTGAGCTTGTTGCCAATAAGAATATATGTTTCTAGAGATTGGTCAAATCTTTCAACACTAAAGTTATCCTGAAGTATGTTGAGAGCCCTTGGTGAGTTTTTCATGTTTTAGTTGACTGGTGAAAACATCATCATCTGTTGATCCATTGCAGAAGGGAGATAAAAATAATCCCTGGCTTCCTTCTACATTGAGTGGCTAGAAGAATTACAATGGCTTGGCCTTTGCTAAATGGTTTTAAAAGTAAACCACACACAAGCATGACATTTACTCTTGTCTTAATATTGACGGAAGGATTACCAAAGGAATGTCACAGCTGGAGTGATCTTTTAGATAGACTGGTACTATCAACCCATTCATTAATATTATGAAAAGATGACACCTGTGAATGCAGTGACGCTTCTCACATCTATGAATTTAATAATTAGTCATGCTCTCTTTGAGAGTTTTCATCATGGCTAAACTTACCACTGTTGTGGCAGAACAACTTTCTTTATAAACTTTACCCCCATATAATAGATACTCACTTAAAATATGCAAGCAGGACATACCCACTAATTATAACTATAGCAGAGCAAATTAATTCACTCAAAATTATGGTGACATTAGCTCTGTCTCTAAGTGTAAACCAACATACTTGTTTTTCTCAAGGGAGCTCACTGTTATTAAATAGGCCAAACATTCCAAACCAAATTGTCAGTGATTCTTTGCTGTCGGAATAGTCGATGTTTCCCATGAAATACCTGTGTACATTGCTTTTAGGAAAGAGGAATTTGATTATAGTTTTGTCCTAAATTCTCTGTTCTTTTAAAAATAACTCTTCTACCATTGTTGGTATTATTCCAAGCATATTTTAAAGACCTGGCTTTAACTCCTAAAAGGAATGATCTTTTCCAGTTACATTTAAGCAAAAATGAAGTATGCTTCTAGTACATTTTCTTTCTTATTATATTTTCTTGTATGACACATTCTTTCTAAGCTGAATTCTACATTCACTCTTTTCTTTCTTTGAAGAGCCAATATTCCAGCTTCTTCTCAATTTCTTTTAAGATGTCATACAGCATCAACTTTAACCCCAATAGGAAACTAAGCATAGGGGCAAAAACAAACACAAAATAAAGCAGCCTGAGGCTTGAGAAAATCTCCAAGTTTTATTATTATCTTTGGCCTATCCTTCCTAACTTCTTTGCTAAATGGCACCAGAAAATATCGATAGATTTTGGCTCTTTTGTTGGGAAGGTGTCATTAAGTCATCCAGCTCCTCATTTGTGGTACCTCTCTCTACAACTGGTTTAGCTCTTGGAGCTTGAACAATCCAATCTAGGCTGTTTAAGAGTCCCTTTATTTAAATTGAAGAATTCAAAAATACAGGATTTTCAGTTTAGTGATTCTCACATCATTGTGACTGAGCATCAGAGATCAGAAGAGGGAAGGTCTCCTATAGGACATTTCTTCCCAACATCAATGAACATTTTACTAAATCAATATTCATACCCTTCTATATGTGACCAAAATGTTCACTAGTCTAGTGTAGCCGATGAAAAACCCTGTATAATCAACTGATAATGGTATCTAATAGGTCCAGAGAGAAGCATGAGTAAGGGTGATTGGAAATCTTTCTGGAGCAAGTGATACCTGCTTTGGAATTTACCAGATGGAAAATGGATGTAGAGTTAGTCTATGCAGAAAGATTAGGGAGATTTAAACCAGCATGAACTCTCGGATATGATAATAACAAATAGTAGAAATATTTGGTAGCTAATACACAAACTGTATGAGCTAACAGAAATAATATTAGTAAGATGTTAGTACAACATTGAGGCTCATTGATAATTTGCTGCTGGGTTACTCTATAAGCAAATATCTTGATTATAGTTTCTATCCTTTACTAGAAAATGAAATGAAACTGTAGCCAAGTCAGGTCTCTGATTTATCTTTAAAATTGTGAGCTATGAATCACAGAAAAGAGAATCTATATTCACAAGTAAGTCTAATATAAAGCCCATAATATTTTATGGTTCTAGCTATATCTGAATCAATGGGCATGAATTTGAGCAAACACTGGGAGACAGTGAAAGACAGCAAAACCTGGTGTGCTGCAGTCCATGGGGTTGCAAAGAGTTGGACTTGCCTTAGTGACTGAACAACAACAGTGTCTAAAGCTCAGAATTGCCTGTGATATCTTAGATTTTGGGTATGGTAACCAGAAACAAATCAGTCCTTAGTCACAACGGAGCTAATAACATCTTGATTATTTTCAAGAAAAGTGAGAGAGAAAAGCAGTTTATTATATAGTATTTCACTATGATAAATGTGTTTGGCTACCTTAGACTCTTGGTACATAATGTCTTCTCAGTTCATAATGTAGTCCCTCCTTTTGCCAGAAAAGCTTCCTTCTTTCACATTCCTTAGGATTCAGTTCAAATCTCATTTATTAATACCTTCCTCAGTTGTATGTCACAGCCTCCACTCCTCACTGTCTTCAAATTCCTGGACTTTAATTACCTTGTTTGTTTATGTGCATCCTGATTCTGGAATAGAAGTCCCACAGAAGCAAGAACAGTTCTTCCTTGTATGTTCGTTTATACCTAAGACATAGGCAGCAATTCAATAAGGATTTGTGGGAGGACGTGAGGAAGGAAAGAAAAATTGTTCAGAATCATTGTAGGGAGATGAATGGTAGTAAATTTCTGATTGCTTTCCTTCCTCCCACATTCCTTTCTTCTTTTTTTCCCTTCATTTATTCATTCATGGGTCAATGGGCCAGAATGCCTTTCACACTGTTTTCAATACATAATAATATTACCCCTGAAAATTGTGTGGAAATTAATTTTTGTATGCATTATTTGTAATTATCTTGGCAATTAACTTGCTCTGCAGCATCACAGCTGCTCAATCTCAATTTCTAGTTGATCCTTGGCTGGCAGCAGTCACTAATGCTGTAGCTACACTATCTTTGTTTATCTATCACATTTAACAATCTGTTGGCAAATATTTTTAGGTGCCCAGGAGAATTTGCCATTTAAATGAAAATTTTTATTAAGTTCTTAATAATGTAATCTTTAGTTTATTTTACACATTCTCACTTGCATTAATTGATGATATTCACCATGGAGCCTGAGAAATAGCAATAGGAAGAGAAATACTCTTTCCAATGTTAATTTTACAGATTGTTCTGTTAACCACTCTATTAGTGCTTTCTTATTTATATATAAGAGCTGGAAACATTGATTTGGTAGTGCTTATTCTGTGGGCTTCCCCAATGGCTCCTGCGGTAAAGAATCTGCCTTCAACGCAGGAGATTCTGGAGACACAGGTTCGATCCCTGGGTTAAGAATATCTCCTGCAGTAGAAAATGGCAATCCACTCCAGAATTCTTGCCTGGAAAAATCCCATGGACAGAGCAGCCTGGTGGGCTGCAGTCCATGGGGTCACAGAGAGTCGGACATGACTGAGCACGCACACACGTACTGCTGTTCTGTGCCCTCTGGAGTTCTACTAAACAAATCTACGCATAGAAATAGATAAAAATTATGCTCTGAGTACTCATTATATTCGTGCATATAACATTCAGATTGCCAGATGAGTTTGGTTCCATAACAATATGCACACTGTATTCATGAAGACATTTTAAAGTATTTAGAGAAAGTTATCAGATATCCAGAAAAGTGTTACTATTTAAATTTACCACACTATCATGTACGCTCTATGATTCTAAATGGCAAAAAAAAAAAAAAGGAAATACAGTCAGCCCTCTGTATTTGCAGGTTTTGCATCTTTGGATTTAGCCAACCATGAATGGAAAATATTTGGAAAAAACAATGCCAGAGAGTTCCAAAAACAATTTGAATTTGCCACAAATTGGAAACCATGCACACAGTATTTACACTATATTTCCTACTACTTTAACATAGCAGTTACATTGTATTAGGTATTGTAGGTAATCTAGAGATGATTTAAAGTACATAGGGTGTATGTGGCGGGGTGCATGAAAATCCTACTATATATAAGGGGCTTGAGTATCCATGGATTCTTGGAAACAATCCCCACAGACACTAGAGGACAAGTGTATACACAGAATAAAGGCCTTTAGTAACTGTTTGTGAACTCTAGAAATGGAATGAATACATATAAATTCATACATTTATACATACATATGTATATATTGAACATATAAATGTATATATTCTGCAGATACTGTATCAGTTCTTTAAAAAAAAAAAGCACTATTTGTTACTATAGAAACTGAAGTATAAATTTCCAGAAATTCATTATGTTTACATAATCCCTTTATTGGTTTCCAGAATTCCGATTAGCCAGAGAAACTTGAACTTCTCTTTGTCTCAGTTATTACTTTTTTTCTTGGTTCAATAACTCTGTTGTAAGGAATAATTAGGTTTATTCACCATAGCTACTTAGGAAAACTCCTATCAAAATTGTCATTAACTTTTTGATGTGAAAGATGTGCATGTATGTGTGTGTACATTTGTATTAGGTTTTCCAAGGACAAGAGTCAATCTCCTTTACTTAAGTTTTTTTAAAAGAATGATGATATTGATTCATTTATGACAGAAAGTGAAGAGGAACTCAAAAGCCTCTTGATGAAAGTAAAAGAGGAGAGTGAAAAGTTTGGCTTGAAGCCCAACATTCAGAAAACGAAGATCATGGCATCTGGTCCCATCACTTCATGGGAAATAGATGGGGAAACAGTGTCAGACTTTACTTTTTGGGCTCCAAAATCACTGCAGATTCTGATTGCAGCCAGGAAATTAAAAGATGCTTACTCCTTGGAAGGAAAGTTATGACCAACCTAGATAGCATATTAAAAAGCAGAGACATTACTTTGCCAACCAAGGTCCGTCTAGTCAAGTCTATGGTTTTTCCCGTGATCATGTGTGGATGTGAGAGTTGGACTGTGAAGAAAGCTGATCTCCGAAGAATTGATGCTTTTGAACTGTGGTGTTGGAGAAGACTCTTGAGAGTCCCTTGGACTGCAAGGAGATCCAACCAGTCCATTCTAGAGGAGACAAATCCTGGGTGTTCATTGGAAGGACTGATGCTAAAGCTGAAACTCCAATACTTTGGCCACCTCATGTGACGAGTTGACTCACTGGAAAAGAGTCTGATGCTGGGAGGGATTGGGGGTGGGAGGAGACGGGGATGACAGAGAATGAGATGGCTGGATGGCATCACCGATTCGATGGACATGAGTTTGGGTGAACTCCGGGAGTTGGTGATGGACAGGGAGGCCTGGCGTGCTGTGATTCATGGGGTCGCAAAGAGTCAGACACGACTGAGCCACTGAACTAAACTGAATGTGTATATACAGACTAAAATCAATCCTGTGGTAAATTTAAAAAATGTTCCTTCAGGACATGGAAGCAACCTAGATGTTCATCTGCAAATGAATGGATAAGAAAGCTGTGGTACATTTACACAATGGAGTATTACTCAGCAATTAAAAAGAATACATTTGAATCAGTTCTAATGAGGTGGATGAAACTGGAGCCTATTATACAGAGTGAAGTGAGCCAGAAAGAAAAACACCAATACAGTACACTAACGCATATATATGGAGTTTAGAAAGATGATAATGATAACCCTGTATATGAGAAAGCAAAAGAGACACAGATGTATAGAACAGTCTTTTGGACTCTGTGGGAGAAGGCGAGGGTGGTATGATTTGAGAGAATGGCATTGAAACATGTATATTATCATATGTGAGATGAATCGCCAGTCCATGTTCGATGCATGATATAGGATGCTCGGGGCTGGTGTACTGGGATGAACCAGAGGGATGGGATGGGGAGGGTTGTGGGAAGGGGGTTCAAAATGGGGAACACATGTACACCCGGGGCAGATTCATGTCAATGTATAGCAAAACCAATACAATAATGTAAAGTAATTAGCCTCCAATTAAAATAAATAAAAACAAACAAAAAAGATCTATGGTTAAAATAATTTCACTTCTAACTTGATTAAATAACATTTTAAGTCTGAATATATTTTCATGGTGTTTTCTGCTTATTTATCACCTTTCTGGTGATTTGTTGCTGTTATTTAAAGGCAATCATAATCAATATTTTGACAAAGTGTGTTTTACATGGAGAGTGTGTGGATTTTCTAAGAGGTCATAATCTGGAATCTAGATTCTGGACTAGAGTCTGAACTCAAGATCATGGTGATATTTTCAGAAAACATCCCCCTGACTTTAAGGTAATATGCACTCTCATTGATATTAAGTTTTATGAAGTATCTGATAAGCAAAATCTCAGAAATAAACTAGAAGTAATCACTTGACAAGAGCACTTTGAGATTTAGGTAGTAGAATACAGTGACATTAAGTGAATTATAAGTTAAATTAAGACATTGTAGCAATGATTAACAAATATTTTGCTGATAAAAATTTGAGTTATTAGGAATTTTGGACAGGTAGATTTAAAGGATATTTAGTAACTATATTTCTAGAAAAGTAGAAAGAAAATTGTACTACACATACAACTATGTTAATTAATATACTTTTAATAAAGACAGAAAATTTGTAGCTTGGGGATGTAAAACAGATTGCTTAACTTTGCCAGTCCAGGTTCGATGCATGATAGAGGATGCTTGGGGCTGGTGCATGGGAATGACCTGGAGGGAGGATATGGGGAAGAGGGAGGTGGGAGGTGCATTCAAGAAAGGGAACACATGTACACACGGGGCGGCTTCATGTCAATATATGGCAAAACCAACCAATATATTAATGTAAAGTAATTTGCCTCTAATAAAATAAAAAATAGCTTAACTTTGTTCACTGACTTGACTTTTAACTGTCAACTTCCTAATTTTAAAATTAGTATGCAGCAGAGGTTATTTTCTATAAAGAAATAGCTTACTAACACTTGTGTTTTGAAGCACTTGGCATTAATATTTCTAAAAATAATGAACAAGCTGTCTGATTTATGAATTTGTCATTACAGTTTTAGTTAATCTGTATCTTCTGTTGGAGACCAGTTACTTCTGGGTCAACTGATAAATTAATGTTTTGAATTTGTATTTTTTAAAAAAAATAAAGCCTTAGCTCTCTGGTGATTCCACAAAACTTCACAGAGAAGTAGCTGTCATCCATATGTGGTGGGTTTAAAAAATACACGGAATAGTAAAACCCATAGATGTACTCCAGGAAAGAAGGATCATTGCTAATACAGCCTGGGAAATAATGTAGAGTCAATGTTTCATTTTCCCCTAAATGATGCTCAAATTAGAGGCTGCTTTTTTCTAACTAAATTATCAGGCTAGTCCAGGTAACCTCTCCCAGCTTTGAGGCATAGTTGGGAAAGAGAGAGGGAGAGTGAGAGAGAAAGGAGTGCGGAAGGAGAAGAGGGGGATGGATGGGTGGTATTTATACACACACATGAGAATTACACTTGCATGTCCTAGTATTTCATATTTTGAAACAAAGGCAAATAGGTAGGAAGGATTAAAGTGCTTTTAAAATTATTGATCAGATTTTCTACTTTGTTATTTTGAGTGAACGCAGACAGAAAAAAGAACTGGTGATACTGAGTATAACAAGTTGAATACTATCACCTTATTTAAATTGACCTACATAGCATGCAGACAAGTATCAGTGGCAAAACTCAAATTAATCAAGGTAGAGGATGCCAGTGAGGCCAGAATAGTCATGATTCCTTCCCCAGTCTTTTGGATACACAAATTCCTTCGTGGGGTGGGATTGGAACTAATATCAGGACAGAATGTCTTTGGAATTAATGTCACATGCATTAAGTACACATTAGTTGATTCATAAAAAATACGAGTCAGTCCATAATGTAAATCTAGTTTCATATTTACCCTTAACAAAGACCCAGATTGAAATAACTTTTAAAGAACTGTTGTTCTGAACCTGTTGCACATGAGCAGGGAGCAGATTGTGAACAGATCATTTCAGTAGTGCTTCTTAGAAAAATAATACCTTTAAAAGCCTGATTCATGTGTAGGAATCCACACATTAAAACCACACCATAAGATATAACCTAAAATAGTCAATAAGTGGAAACATCCTTTATAAAACATGTATAATATCATTAAAAACCTGAGAGTAAAAATTGTTAAAATAATTATTAACAAATAAGGCAGGTTATTTGAACAAAATATTCATGAAGATTTAGTTTGTTTACATTCATGTCAACATATGACTGGAAAATCTGCACTTTCAGTGTTGTGTTACAACCTTCAGGTGTTGCTTCATACACATGAAAGTAATTTAAACATCCCAGTAGTTCAATAAATTTGCGATATCCTGTAGCCTTAAGGATGTATTAACAGACATATTTTTAAATGTACCATTCCCAAAGAAATCTTATTCAGTAGCTCAAGCTTTTATTCAGTGGTGGTGCTGAGCACTATGATAAGTGCTGGATGTACAGAAAGTCAAGGACATAATCCTTATCCCAGAGCCCTATAGAGGTGAATGGCAAAGGTTCAACATATATAATTCTGTGAATTTCCAGAAAAGGGGAATCTATTCTCTGGAGGAACAAAGGAAAAAATGGTCAAGCCCAAGTGTGTCAGGGAAGAACTAGTAAAAGAATGACCTTTGAGTGAGGCATTTACCAAATCGCAAAGTTGGTGCTAAACTTTCCCAGTTTCTATGTAAAAGACAGAGGATTATAACAAAGGAGAGTCAGGGAAGGGAACTGCGAGGGTCCTACTGTGTAGTCTCTGTGACTAAAATGCATATCACGATGGAAAATCTAGATTTCAGTTGAGAAATTGATAGAGTATAATTTTTACAATTAAAGCTTTTTTTCCATAGCTAGAAAATTACTATTTGTGTGTATGTGTTAGTTGCTCAGTCTTGTCCAATTCTTCATGACCCCATGAACTGTAGCCCACCAGTCTCATCTGTCCATGGGAATTTTTAGGCAAGAATGCTGGAGTGGGTTGCCATTCCCTTCTCCAGGGGATCTTCTGGGCCCAGAGATGGAGCCCAGGTCTCCAGCACGGCAGGCGGATTCTTTACCATCTGAACTAGAAAATTAGTATTTATAGGTATGATAAAATTTGGAAAATATGGAAGAGTAAAAAGATGATTAAAATGTCACTGAATATCTGCCTATTCTGTTAAACAATGATGGTAAGAGATAGCAGTGCTGGCCTCCACACTCCCACCCCAAATGCCTGTTCTAATCCCCAGAACTCGTGAATGTGTCAATTTAGAGGGCAAAAAAGACTGATGTGATTAAAATGAGGATTTTGTGACGTGGGAGAATATCCTGGATTTCCTGGACAGGTGTCCTGATGAGAGTTAGAGACAGAGAAGATGTGCCTATGGAGGCCCAGGTGAGTGTCTATGTGTGTAAGCGAGAGAGATTTAAAAATGCTACACCACTGTCTTTGCATATGGAGAAAGGAATCCGGAGCCAAAAATTGCAGGCGGCCTCTGGAGGCTGGGAAAGCAAGGGAATGTATTGTCCCCCAGAGCCTCCAGGAAGAAGGCAGTCCTTCTAACACCTTGTTCACAGGACTTCTGACGTCCAGAATTATAAGATAATAAATCTGCCCTGTTTTAAGCCACTACACTTCTTGTAACCATTACAGCAGCAATAGGAAACTAATGACCAGGTAAACCACAAGTGGGCAGGGAATACATCTCTTTCACACAGTGATGAATCCCTGTTGGGCTTGCCACACAGAACATGCTGAAAACTGATTTGATGAGGAATGAGAATTTCATTAAGAACACTCAAACTCACAGTTTTAAGAAACTGATGTCAAAGAAAGTTTTTCAAAGCAGGGGCATGATATGATCAGATTTGTGTTTTAGAACTGTAATTCTTGTGGATATCACCTAAATGAATGGGTGTGGCAGGAAAAGAACACAGCTAAAAGCCTATCCAAAAAATACAGGCAAGAAGTTATGAGATCTGTACCAAGACGGAGGCTGAGAGGAGAGACAGGAAGGAGGCAGGCACATGAAGTTGTACATGAAGCTCTGTAATAGGCATCAGGACTTGGTGATGGATTAGTTGGACAACAGATTCTAGCCTGATGATGGTTATTTTTTAAGTCTCCAAGTGTGACCCGTAAGAAGGCATTAAGTGATTGCTAGTGCTAGTTTTCTAGATTACTTTAGGGGAAAAAAAGACAAGGATCTATTGATAAAACATATTAAAATTGATTCACAGTTGACTTATTTGTGGTGAAAATTATCTGCAGAATTGTGCTACTTGGCTTTTCTTCAATGCCGAGTACTTATTTATTGGTCACTATTTTATGCTTCTTTTGCCATTTACCTCTTTGTTACTTGAGGAAAATTACACTTTATGCTTTTTTACTCTCTTCTGTGAAATGCCATTATTTCCTGAAATGGCTTAGTTGTACTTAATAGTGAAGCCTAATAAAGAGCTCTGTTTTCTTTGTTTCAAACTGTCTTATATAAAACACAAGAGCTGCAGGACAAGAACATAAATGAATGATATTACTCAGTTCACAGCCTTCAAATACTGTGACTCATTAAAAACCCTGATGGGTAAATTGCCTGGTATCTCCTTTTCAAGATAAAGAAATGGAAGACAAAGGAAGTATATGGCAATGTCCTTTCAGCCTAGACAAAACTTTTACAATGTCACATAAATAAGTTAATTTTGTCTTTGTCAGTGCCGCCAAGGGGCAACTTTATTTTAAATTATTATTATTTTTAGTATATTTGAACTTTCCATATCAATATAAATTCTGCCTAACTAAAGATAAGGATTCTCCTTTAAAAGAAATGATTCAAAATTTTTCATTATCAAATTAACAAATTTTGAAAGTCTTTTACTTAGGAAAAGCAAAAATCTTCCGATGGTAATCAGATCTTTCAATATGTCTCTCTTTTGTAGTCCCAAACCTGTAACATTGAGCTTGTCTCCTTTCTGTACTACATTGGGCCAAATTCAAGAATAAAACAGAAGATAAAGAGAAGGTACTACCTGGAAAAGTACAGAGTACAAAGATAGATGTATAAGGTAGGTGCATTAGGTGCTAAGTTTCTTCAGTCACATCTGACTTCTTGCGACCCTATAGACTGTAGCCCACCAGGTTCCTCTGTCCATGGGATTCTACAGGCAAGAATACTGGAGTAGATTGCCATGCTCTCCTCTAGGAGATGTTTCCGACCCAGGGGGTGGAACCTGCATCTCATATGTCTCCTGCATTGGCAGGTGTGTTCTTTCCTATTAGCACTACCTGGGAAGCCCATTATAAGGCAGGAGACTAATCTAATTCTGATCAGGTGGAGGTGGTTTCACAGTCTGGGAATTCCAGGAAGATGGGATCTATGTATTATTCAACTTTGGACAACTCACACTTATGCAATGTCAGAAACCTGAAAAGCTTTTCAGAATTTACCTTCAATACAGAATGTGACTTTTTTTTTTTTTTCGAGCTGCTACAATTCTTTTTTTTTTGTCTTTTTTGTGACTTTTAAATCACTCTTTAAAAAATACACAGAAGCTATCAGTTAGGCAAGAAGGAAAGGTGCCTCAAGTAAAGGTATAAGATACTTGCAAGGTGTGGGTTGTTAGAGACCTAAAAGACTGTATTTGCCATGCTGGGTAGAGGTGATATGGCTAGAGAAAGTTGAAGGGGGTTAACCCATGAACGCCTTTGTTTGACATGTGAAAAATGTAGGAATTTTTTCCTTGGGCCTTTAAAAGCCACTGGAGTATCTCTGAAAGATAAACTTTGAGATCAAGGAACACTGTTGTAAAGAGAGAATGTGAAAGGGCTTGCTAGGCAATTAATCTGGTGGCTAGAAAACCAGTTTGTAAATCATTGTAGTTTTCTCAAGAAAACTTATGTCTTGATAAGACAAAGCATGGAGGGATAAATTTTGTATATTGCAAAATAAGATTTGTGATTTCCTTAATTATTTGGTGAATTTCATTCTAACAACTAAAAATACAGGAAAATCATAGGACACATCTGAAAATTTTAGTAGAAAAATCCTTTTTGTACATGTTCAATTATTTTTTCAGAATTTATTATGAAGAAAGTGAACTTTAACTTCAGAAATATATTTCTCTCCTGCTCAATAAGCAGAAATTCCCAGAAACTTTACAAACAAACTGGGGAGGAGGGGAATGCAATAAAAAAAAACTCTAGCAGCTCTTAGAGTAATGCTTCCATCTGCAATTAGGAGATTATAAATTCACAAAGAAACAGAAGTGAGCATAAGAATTAAATCCTACCATTAAAACTCATAAGCTGATAATAAGTATTAAAGAAAATGTATATTTCATTCAGAAGTAATATGTGGTTCTAAATTCTTGCAACATTTCTTTTTCCTATTATTTTTCTATATTATAGGAAAGAGTATTTTAATGGAAAATCTCTATTTCTAGCAATTTGTTTAAAAGAAGATAGACATTTCAATGTAATAGGGATATAATAATAACAAGCTCTGAATGCACAGACTTTTAATGAGAATGATCGTTACTTGTTTTCCATTATAGTTAGGTGCTAATTTAAGTGCATGCTTCCTTGGGGGACAAAAAAAGGTGATACACAAAAGAGCTGAAACATTATGTGTTAAATATGTACCTTTGATTTGATCTTTCCTGTATTTGGCAGGGGATAAATTAACCAGAAAAAAGTTCTAATTGTGATAATAAGTATTTTTGATCAATTTAAAATTAATCAACAAATACTTACTGAACATTTACATGTTCTAGGCACTGGAGCTTATCTTCCATGGAGAAAATCAGAAAGCAATGAATAAACAAACTACTATATGTGAATTGGTGATAACAACTATGAAGAAAAATTAGGGTGAATGAGATTAAGAAAATTATATTGGGAGGGTACTGAACTAGGCTAGGTGATTGGAGAAGTTCTCTCTTATAAAGTAACATTTGAGCAGAGAACTGAACAAAAAATAGTCAAGATATCTGGGATAGGAACTTTCTATATGCTTACAGCAATAATTGTGCAGGTCCTAGGCATGTATTGTATTTGACCTGTCCATTGATCTGTAGTGAGGCCAGTTTGGTAGCACAGTATGAGCAAGGTGGATGGTAGTAGGGGTTGAGGCAGAACTTTGTACATTACTGTGAGTGAAATGCAGTGACTTTGGGAATTTTTAAACAGAGGACTTGTTTTCCATCTTAGAATGATCACTCAAGCACTTGTGGGACTAGACTCAAGGAATAGAAAAGAAGGTTGGAAACAAGAAACCTGGAGGTTATTGCAGTGGTCCAGGTGCAAAAGAGCAATATTGCATAGGAATCTGGAATGTTAGGTCCATGAATCAAGGAAAATTGGAAGTGGTCAAACAGGAGATGACAAGAGTGAACATCAACGTTCTAGGAATCAGTGAACTAAATGGCATGGAATGGGTGAATTTAACTCAAATGACCGTTCTGTCTACTACTGTGGGCAGGAATCACTTAGAAGAAATGGGGTAGCCATAATAATTAACAAAAGAGTCCGAAATGCAGTACTTGGATGCAGTCTCAAAAACGACAGAATGATCTTTGTTCGTTTCCAAGGCAAACCATTCAATATTACGGTAATCCAAGTCTATGTCCTGACCAGTAACACTGAAGAAGCTGAAGTTGAAAAGTTCTATGAAGACCTACAAGACCTTCTAGAACTAACACCCAAAAAAGATGTCCTTTTCATTATAGGAGACTGGAATGCAAAAGTAGGAAGTCAGGAAACACCTGGAGTAACAGGCAAATTTGGCCTTGGAGTACAGAATGAAGCAGGGCAAAGGCTAACAGAGTTCTGCCAAGAGAACGCACTGGTCATAGCAAACACCCTCTTCCAACAACACAAGAGAAGACTCTACACATGGACATCACCAAATGGTCAACACCAAAATCAGATTGATTATATTCTTTGCAACCAAAGATGGAGAAGCTCTATACAGTTACCAAAAACAAGACCGGAGCTGACTGTGATTCAGATCATGAACTCCTTATTGCTAAAGTCAGATTTAAACTGAAGAAAGTGGAGAAAACCACTAGACCATTTAGTTCAGTTCAGTTCAGTTCGGTCACTCAGTCGTGTCCGACTCTTTGCGACCCCATAAATCACAGCACACCAGGCCTCCCTGTCCATCACCAACTCCCAGAGTTCACTCAAACTCATGTCTACAGAGTCGGTGATGCCATCCAGCCATCTCATTCTCTGTCATCCTTTTCTCCTCCCGCCCCCAATCCTTCCCAGCATCAGAGTCTTTTCCAGTGAGTCAACTCATCGCATGAGGTGGCCAAAGTATTGGAGTTTCAGCTTTAGCATCAGTCCTTCCAATGAACACCCAGGATTGATCTCCTTTAGAATGGACTGGTTGGATCTCCTTGCAGTCCAAGGGACTCTCAAGAGTCTTTTCCAGCACCACAGTTCAAAAGCATCAATTCTTCGGTGCTCAGCTTTCTTCACAGTCCAATTCTCAAATCCCTATGACTATACAGTAGAAGTGAGGAATAGATTTAAGGGACTTGTTATGATAGACAGAGTGCCTGATGAACTATGGACAGAGGTTTGTGACATTGTACAGGAGACAGGAATCAAGACCATACCCAAGAAAAAGAAATGTAAAAAAGCAAAATGGCTGTCTGAGGATGCCTTACAAATAGCTGTGAAAAGAAGGGAGGTGAAAAGCAAAGGAGAAAAGGAAAGATATACCCATTTGAAAGCAGAGTTCCAAAGAATAGCAAGGAGGGATAAGAAAGTCTTCCTAGCGATCAATGCAAAGAAATAGAGGAAAACAATAGAATAGGAAAGACTAGAGATCTCTTCAAGAAAATTAGAGATACCAAGGGAACATTTTATGTAAAGATGGGCTCAATAAAGGACAGAAATGGGAGGGAAGCAGAAGATATTAAGAACAGGTGGCAAGAATACACAGACGAACTATAAAAAAAGATCTTCAAGATCCAGATAATCACAATGGTGTGATCACTGACTTAGAGCCAGGAATGTGAAGTCAGGTGGGCCTTAGGAAGCATCACTACGAACAAAGCAAGTGGAGGTGATGGAAGTCCAGTTGAGCTGTTTCAAATCCTGAAAGATGATGCTGTGAAAGTGCTGCACTCAATATGCCAGCAAATTTGGGAAACTCAGCAGTGGCCACAGGACTGGAAAAGTTCAGTGTTCATCTCAATCCCAAAGAAAGGCAATGCCAAAGAATGCTTAAACTACTGCACAATTGCATTCATCTCACACACTAGTAAAGTCATGCTGAAAATTCTCCATGCCAGGCTTCAGCAATACGTGAACCGTGAACTTCCAGATGTTCAAGCTGGTTTTAGAAGACCCAGAGGAACCAGAGATCAAATTGCCAACATCCGCTGGATCATGGAAAAAGCAAGAGAGTTCCAGAAAATCGTCTATTTCTACTTTATTGACTATGCCAAAGCCTTTGACTGTGTGGATCAAAATAAACTGTGGAACATTCTGATAGAGATGGGAATACTAGACCACTTGACCGGCCACTTGAGAAACCTGTATGCAGGTCAGGAAGCAACAGTTAGAACTAGACACGGAACAACAGACTGATTCCAAATAGGAAAAGGAGTACATCAAGGCTGTATATTGTCACCTTGCTTATTTAACTTCTATGCAGAGTACATCATGAGAAACACTGGGTTGGAGGAAGAACAAGCTGGAATCAAGATTGCCGGGAGAAAAATCAGATATGCAGATGACACCACCCTTATGGCAGAAAGTGAAGAAGTAAAGAGCCTCTTGAAGAAAGTGAAAGAGAAGAGTGAAAAAGTTGGCTTAAAACTCAACATTCAGAAAACTAAGATCATGGCATCCAGTCCCATCACTTCATGGCAAATAGATGGGGAAACAGTGGAAAGAGTGTCAGACTTTATTTTTTGGACTCCAAAATCACTGCAGATGGTGACTGCAGCTATGAAATTAAAAGATGTTTATTCCTTGGAAAGAAAGTTATGACCAACCTAGACATCATATTAAAAAGCAGAGACAGTACTTTGCCAACAAAGGTCCGTCTAGTCAAGGCTATGGTTTTTCCAGTGGTCATGTATGTGAGAGTGGGACTTTGAAGAAAGCTGAGCACCGAAGAATTGATGCTTTTGAACTGTGGTGTTGGAGAAGACTCTTGAGAGTCCCTTGGACTGCAAGGAGATCCAACCAGTCCATCCTAAAGGAGGTCAGTCCTGGGTGTTCTTTGGAAGGACTGATGTTAAAGTTGAAACTCCAATACTTTGGTCTCCTGATGTGAAGAGCTGACTCATTGGAAAAGACCCTGATGCTGGGAAAGATTGAGGGTTAGAGAAGAAGGGGATGACAGAGAATGAGATGGTTGGATGGCATTACCGGCCCGATGGACATAAGTTTGGGTGGACTTCGGGAGTTGGTGATGGACAGGGAGGCCTGGCGTGCTGCGGTTCATGGGGTCGCAAGGAGTCGGACACGACTGAGCAACTGAACTGAGGTGCAAAATGATGGTAATTTAGGCTGAGATGATAGCAGTAGGGTGTTGTTTTTTTTTTTTAATGGTTAGAAATATATCTTGAAATTAAAAGTCCAAGATTCCTATGTGATTTACTCAGTGTATGAAGTTAAGAAAAAAAAGAGGAGTTCATTGGTTCATTGTTTCCAGCATGAGCATCTTAAGAATGATGTTGGTATTTTCTGAGAAAACTAGGAGAGAAACAAATATGTGTGTTTGGGAAAGGCAGCAGTAGAGGTGCAAAGATCAAATTTGCCTATTAGGTGTGAAAATGGTGATGTTACATAAGTAGATGTATATGTGAGTTTGGATTTCAGGAGAGACTGAGCTGGAACTATAGACTTAGGGTGCGGCAAAACAGAAGTCATTTTATAGGTGTGGGATCTGATGACATCATCTAAGGAATGAGTGTAGACGGACAGGTAGGAGACTGTCATTTAGAGGCAGCTGTGTCAATCATTAATTCTTCAGAACAACTGGATATGAAAAGATCTTCTGAAAGATAACTTTCTTGCCATAGGTAGAAAGGTGGTGCTGAGAAGCCTGTGAAGCCAAGGAGAGAGCATAGAATGTCACCTCAGCTCGAAAGCTCTTCAAATTCCCTGCCAAGGTGGTGTCAGACAAGGCTGAATAAACAGGCTTTTATCCCTGCAAAGATTCAATGAGGTCCCCCTCTATTGCATTTGTGGAAACCAGAGGAGAAGACTCCACCCCTTCTCCACTAGGGGAGTGTCAGGTGTCAGGAAAGCTTTGTGGAGATGGGGACTTTCACTCCCACCCAGTGATAATAACACCCCCACTGTCCCGGTGTTAGTGAAGGCCTAATGGTGTTAGTTCTAGGTCCAGAGGACCTAGAACTCCTAGCCCCACCAGGAGTAATGACATATAACTCACTCTCTCACCATGGTCAACTGGGTAAGTGGAGAACCTGGACTTTTCCCCACACCTATGAGGACCCAGGAGGTACTCTCCCCTGCAGAAACGCTGTCAGTGGAAGCCAACAAAACCAGTAGGCTAAACGAGGATCTAGAGTCTGTTAATGTAATACCCAAGGTGTCTGGGTTTCAGATGAAAACCACTCCTCAAAACAAGAACCAGGAGGATTCAAACATAAGGGTTTAAGGGAATGTTAATCAATAGATGCCAATACAAAGATGAGAAAGATGTCAGAATTATATGATTAAGATTGAGAGAAGCCATCATGAGAATGTTTCAGTCAGCAATTATGAACCTGCTGGGGGCAGATGAAAAAAATAAAAAGTCTCCACAAAGAAACAGAAAATGTAAAAAAAAAAGGTGGGGGGGGCGGTCAGCTAAGATATACAGGATGTAGTTTACAGTCAGCAGAAGGATTATTTTATTTTATTTTGTCTTTTTTTCCCTCTTTTTTTTTAATTGGAGCCTAATTATTTTACAATATTATATTGGTTGGTTTTGCCATACATTGACATGAATCCATCCCGGGTGTACATGAGTTCCCCTTCCTGAAGCCCCCTCCCACCTCCCTCCTCCCTTTATCCTCTCTTTGGGTCATCCCCACACACCAGCTCCGAGCATCCTGTATCATGCATCGACCCTGAACTGGTGATTCGTTTCACATATGACAACATACATGTTTCAATGCCATTCTCCCAAATCATCCCACCCTCACCCTCTCCCACAGAGTCCCAAAGACTGTTCTATACATCTGTGTCTCTTTTGCTGTTTTGTATACAGGGTTATCATTTCCATCTTTCTAAATTCCATATATATGCATTAGTATTCTGTATTGGTGTTTTTCTTTCTGGCTTACTTCACTCTGTATAATAGGCTCCAGTTTCATCCACCTCATTAGAACTGATTCAAATGCATTCTTTTCAATGGCTGAGTAATACTCCATTGTGTATATGTACCAAAGCTTTCTTATCCATTCGTCTGCAGATGGACATCTAGGTTGCTTCCATGTCCTGGCTATTATAAACAGTGCTGCAATGGACATTGGAGTACTTGTGTCTCTTTCAATTCTGGTTTCCTCGGTGTGTATGCCCAGGAGTGCAATTGCTGGATCATATGGCAGTTCTATTTCCAGTTTTTTGAGGAATCTCCACACTGTTCTCCATAGTGGCTGTACTAGTTTGCATTCCCACCAACAGTGTAAGAGGGTTCCCTTCTCTCCACACCCTGTCCAGCATTTACTGCATGTAGACTTTTGGATAGCAGCCATTCTGACTGGTGTGAAATGGTATCTCATTGTGGTTTTGATTTGCGTTTCTCTGATTATGAGGGATGTTGAGCATTTTTTCATGTGTTTGTTAGCCATCATTATGTCTTCTTTGGAGAAATGTCTGTTTAGTTCTTTGGCCCATTTTTTGATTGGGTCATTTATTTTTCTGGAATTGAGCTGCAGGAGCTGCTTGTATATTTTGGAGATTAATCCTTTATCAGTTGCTTCATTTGCTATTATTTTCTCCCATTCTGAAGACTGTCTTTTCACCTTGCTTATAGTTTCCTTTGCTGTGAAGAAGCTTTTGATTTTAATTAGGTCCCATTTGTTTATTTTTGCTTTTATTTCCAATAATCTAGGAGGTGGGTCTTGGAGGATCCTGCTATGATTTATGTCGGAGAGTGTTTTGCCTACGTTCTCCTCTAGGAGTTTTATAGAATCTGGTATTACATTTAGCTCTCTAATCCATTTTGAGTTTATTTTGGTGTATGATATTAGGAAGTGTTCTAGTTTCATTCTTTTACAAGTGGCTGACCAGTTTTCTCAGCACCACTTGTTAAAGAGACTGTCTTTTCTCCATTTTATATTCTTGCCTCCTTTGTCAAAGATAAGGTGTCCATAGCTGCATGGATTTATCTCTGGGCTTTCTATTTGGTTCCATTGATCTAGAAGGGTTATTTTAAATGGAAAGAATATCATGGATAAAGTTATGGATGTGAAAAGGTTCATAGTGTCTTTTCCAATTGGAGAAGTTTTAGGATAAGAAAATAAGTGAACCATCAGGAAAATAAGATCTAATGGCATTCTTTAACTCAGTGATTAATCAATGAGCACTTTTAGTGGAGACTAATATGTACAAGTCTTGGATTAGGGTCTGAAATTACAAAGGGGTTTAAGCAATGCTTCTGCTGTAAAGAAAATTAAAATCAAGCTGAGACAGGACACATATACAAACACATTTAAGGAAAATGTCTTCTTGATGAACAGATAGAATAGTACAGTATCACTTTCAGAATGAGTAACAGTATTCTATCATTTGGGAAGATCTCCTGGAAAAGGAAACGTCAACTCACTGCAGTATTTTCTGAAAAATTCCATGGACGGAAGAGCCTGGTGGGCTACAGTCCATGGAGTCACAAAGAGTTGGACACGACTAAGCGACTAAACTACTATCTCCACCACTGCGATTAAACTGAGGTCCTCTGACATATTTTTAGATATAGCACGTTTTAAGTAATCTGTAAAATAATGTAAACATACCGTGTGCCCCAGCCTCCTATCTAAAGACTGCAAGATTCTTTCATTTGTGTGTTTATAATTCATTGTACTGTAATCACATAACGCTACTTTATTTTAGTGAACTGATGAGAAAAGAATCCTGGTGGACTTGAGGTAAATGACGGAAGCATGTGGAAGGCATGAATGTTTTGGAACATTCTGAATGTAGAGAAGTTTTGGGAGGATTACATCACCTCACAATACAGGGCATTATTTATAGTCCTGCCATAATACTGTGTTCCACGAGATGATGTAACCTACCCAACGCTTTTCTTAGGCTTGTCAGTTTACAAAATGTAGCAATTATTCCAATAGTCACGTAGTGGGTGGAATTTTTTTCATTCATCATAATCACTTTAATTATATTAGCTTCATGATTTTGTTAGTATTAGTTGAAAATTTATTTGATTTCATAGTTACAGAGGGTCTGTAAGAAGGAGGCTTTATACATGGGCTAATGACAGTACTTATTTACATTACACTATAATGAAAATCTCTTAGGTCAACCTTGGTGATCTATAGGGTGTGCTTGCTTTTCAAATGGATTCTTGCATTCTTGAAGAAGAAGAAAGAGTGATTTAAATTGTTCTGCAGAAGACTTGGCTAATGCCATCAGAGGTTTAGGGAGTTTATAGTAGATGGATTGCAGCTGGGAGAGGGTGGACCAGGCAGGCATGTTAGATCATCAGAGCAGCCAGGGCTCCGGTGATGAGAATATGAATTATGAGCAGCAGAGGGAAGACAGTGGGAAGGGTGCCGAAGGACTCCCACTGGTCAGATTTGGAAACTGGTAAATAACAGAAATGAAGGAGTGGCTAGGGGAAAATGGGGGAAATATTTTGTTTTATAAAAATAAGGTAAATCAAGTAAGAGGAAAATAAAAACATCCTTCTTCCACCCAGAAAATTTAAGTACAATTAGTATTGTGCAAATAAAACAGTTCAAAGAAAAAACTGAATTACATAAATTTTGCAAAGGAGCACAGAATAGAGTAGAGGACAAAATGACATGAATGGAAATACAAACAATGTATAACAGCCACCAGAGGAAAGGGAATTAATGAACCCTCAAAATTAGGCTCATGAGGTGTAGAGTAAAGTAGACGAAAATTATAAATGTTCTTAAAGCAAAGCCATTCATCATGATGGACTCCTTGGCAAGTTTTAAATTCTACAGGGTATCAATAATCAGTAAAATATGCAAAAGCTACAGTTCATTTTTAATTTACATTTTAGATCAGCCATTATATCTATGCTTTGAATTCTATGTGAGAAAACAGCAATTATAACAAGAGAAACATCATTTTTTTTTTTTTTTTTTGGCCAATGCACTTTGTTAACATTAATCCATCTGGAAGGGAAGTTTTCACGTATTCTCTGGGAAGATGAATGACCTGGATTTATAAATTGCGGACGCCAGATTGTGGCTGGTTTCTTTACATATCACTTAAGAATATATCCAATAAGTAGCAATAATTTTGAGCAAAAAGACACCACAGAAAACTATGATTGCATAAAATTCTGTCCTATGGTGATATAAGCCATGGTAGTGTTTACCTCTGGGGTTGGTATTGCTTGGCTACAGTGTGGACAATATTTGCTCTTGTGACCTGGGGGTCACACAGGTATATATGTAAAATTTCATTAAGATATACACTTAAGATTAGAGCTGGAAAAGACTCTGATGCTGGGAAGAATAGGGGGCGGGAGGAGAAGGGGATGACAGAGAATGAGATGGCTGGATGGCATCACCGACTCGATGGACATAAGTTTGGGTGAACTCCGGGAGTTGGTGATGGACAGGGAGGCCTGGCGTGCTGTGATTCATGGGGTTGCAAAGAGTCGGACACGACTGAGCGACTGAACTGAACTGAAGATTAGAGCATTTTATGTATGCTTCCACGTTTCTATTTTACCTCAATAGACAATGAAATGGAGAAGGAAATGGCAACCCACTCCAGTGTTCTTGCCTGGACAATCCCAGGGACAGAGGAGACTGGTGGCCTGCTGTCTATGGGGTTGCACAGAGTCCGACATGACTGAGTGACTTCGCAGTAGCAGCAGCAGCAGAGGATGAAAAAGAAGAATCAGGAGATACTTTGTATGTCAGTGTAGCCACCAGAGAAACAGGAATATATTTATCCCTTTCTAAAAAGAAAGAAAGGACAGAAACCGTATGGACCTAAGAGAAGCAGACTTAGGACTTAAAGGACTTCAAGGAGATTAAACCAGTCCATCCTAAAGGAAATCAGTCCTGAATATTCTCTGGAAGGACTGATGCTGAAGCTCCAATAGTTTGGCCACCTGATGTGAAGAACTGACTCATTAGAAAAGACCACGAGGCTGAGAAAGATCGAAGGCATCACGTACTCAATGGACATGAGTTTGAGGAAGCTCTGGGAGTTGGTGATGGACAGGGAGGCCTGGCGTGCTGTGACTCATGTGGTCACAAAATTCGGGCACAACTGGGTGACTGAATTGAAGAGAAGCAGAAGATATTAAGAAGAGGTGGCAAGAATCTACAGAAGAATTATTCAAAAATGATCTTAATGACCTAGGTAACCGTGATGGTGTGATCACTCACCTAGAGCCAGACATACTGGAATATGAAGTCAAGTGGACCTTAGGAGGCATCACTACGAACAAAGCTAGTGGAAGTGATGGAATTCCAGCTAAGCTATTGCAAATCTTAAAAGATGATGCTATTAGAGTGCTATACTCAATATCCCAGCAAATCTGGAAAACCAGGAGTGGCCACAGAACTGGAAATGGTCAGATTTCATTCCAATCCCAAAATAGGGTAATGCCAAAGAATGCTCAAACTACCACACAATTGCATTCATCTCACATGCTAGCAAAGTAATGCTCAAAATTCTTGAAGCCAGGTTTCAACAGTATGTGAACCATGAACTTCCAGACGTTCAAGCTCAATTTTGAAAAGACAGAGGAACCAGAGATCAAATTCCAACATCTGCTGGATCAGAGAAAAAGCAAGAGAATTCCAGAAAAACATCTACTTCTGCTTCAGTGACTATGACTTTGACTGTGTCAGTTCAGTTCAGTCTCTCAGTCATGTCAGACTCTTTGCGACTCAATGAGTCACAGCACGCCAGGCCTCCCTGTCCATCACCAACTCCCGGAGTCTAACCAAACCCATGTCCATCGAGTCGGTGATGCCATCCAACCATCTCATCCTCTGTCATCCCCTTTTCCTCCCACCCACAATCCTTCCCAGCATTAGGGTCTTTACCAATGACTCAACTCTTTACATGTGGATCACAAAAAACTGGGAATTTCTTAAAGAAATCGGAATACCAGATCATCTCACCTTCCTCCTGGGAAACATATATGCAGGTCAAAAAGCAACATTTAGAACTGGACATGCAAATTGAGAAAGGAGTACCTCAAGCCTATATGTTGTCAACCTGCTTATTTAACTTATATGCAGAATACATCATGAGAAACGCTTGGCTGGATGAAGCACAAGCTGGAATCAAGATTGCTGGGAGAAATATCAATAACCTCATTTGCAGATTACACGACCCCAGTGGCAGAAAGTGAAGAGAAACTATAGGGCCTCTTGATGAAGGTGAAAGAGAAGAGTGAAAAAAAAGTTGTCTTAAAACTCAACATTAAAAAAACAAGGATCATGGCATCAGTTCCC
This sequence comes from Moschus berezovskii, assembly GCF_049115385.1. NCBI lineage: Eukaryota > Metazoa > Chordata > Mammalia > Artiodactyla > Moschidae > Moschus > Moschus berezovskii. The sequence continues at coordinate 19,226,584 of NC_142472.1, forward strand.
ATCACTTCATGGCAAGTATATGGGGAAACAGGGGAAACAGTGAGAGACTTTATTTTCTTGGGCTTCAAAATAACTGCAGATGGTGACTGAAGCCAGGAACATAAAAGATGTTTGCTCCTTGGAAGAAAGCTATGAAAATCCTAGACAGCATATTAAAAAGCAGAGACATTACTTTGCCGACGAATGTCCATACAGTGAAGCTACGGTTTTTCCAGTCATGAAAGGACAGAAGTGGTAGGGACCTAACAGAAGCAGAAGATATTAAGAAGAGGTGGCAAGAATACACAGAAGAACTATACAAAAAAGATCTTCACGACCCAGATAATCACTATGGTGTGATCACTCATCTAGAACCAGACATCCTGGAATGTGAAGTCAGGTGGGCCTTAGGAAGCATTACTAAGAACAAAACTAGTGGAGGTGGTGGAATTCCAGTTGAGCTATTTCAAATACTGAAAGATGATGCTGTGAAAGTGCTGCACTCAATATGTCAGCAAATTTGGAAAACTCAGCAGTGGCCACACGACTGGAAAAGTTCAGTTTTCATTCCAATCCCAAAGAAAGGCAATGCCAAAGAATGCTCAAACTACCACACAATTGCACTCATCTCACATGCTAGTAAAGTGATGCTTTAAATTCTCCAAGCCAGGCTTCAGCAATTTATGGACCGTGAAATTCCAGATGTTCAAGCTGGTTTTAGAAAAGGCAGAGGAACCAGAGATCAAATTGCCAACATCCGCTGGATCATGGAAAAAGCAAGAGAGTTCCAGAGAAACATCTATTTCTGCTTTATTGACTATGCCAAAGCCTTTGACTGTGTGGATCACAATAAACTGTGGAAAATTCTGAAAGAGATGGGGATACCAGACCACCTGACCTGCCTCTTGAGAAACATATATGCAGGTCAGGAAGCAACAGTTCGAACTGGACATGGAACAACAGACTGGTTCCAAATAGGAAAAGGAGTACATCAAGGTTGTATATAGTCACCCTACTTATTTAACTTATATGCAGAGTACATCATGAGGAATGCTGGGCTGGAAGAAGCACAAGCTGGAATCAAGATTGCCGGGAGAAATATCAATAACCTCAGATATGCAGATGACACCACCCTTATGGCAGAAAGTGAAGAGGAACTAAAGAGCCTCTTGATGAAAGTGAAAGAGGAGACTGAAAAATTTGGCTTAAAGCTCAACATTCAGAAAACTAAGATCATGGCATACAGTCCCATCACTTCATGGGAAATAGATGGGAAAACAGTGGAAACAGTGGCTGACTTTATTTTTTTGGGCTCCAAAATCACTGCAGATGGTGACTACAGCCATGAAATTAAACAACGCTTACTCCTTGGAAGGAGAGCTATGACCAACCTAGACAGCATATTAAAAAGCAGAGACATTACTTTCTCAACAAAGGTCTGTCTAGTCTATCGTTTTTCCAGTGGTCATGTATGGATGTGAGAGCTGGACTATAAAGAAAGCTGAGCACCAAAGAATTGATGCTTTTGAACTGTGGTGTTGGAGAAGACTCTTGAGAGTCTCTTGGACTGCAAGGAGATCCAACCAGTCCATCCTAAAGCAGATCATTCCTGGATGTTCATTGGAAGGATTGACGTGGAAGCTGAAACTCCAAAACTTTGGCCAACTGATGTGAAGAGCTGACTCATTTGGAAAGACCCTGATGCTGGGAAAGATTGAGGGCGGGAGGAGAAGGGGATGACAGAGGATGAGATTGTTGGATGACATCACCGACTCAATGGGCATGGGTTTTGGTAAACTCTGGGAGTTGGTGATGGACAGGGAGGCCTGGCATGTTGCAGTTCATGGGGTCGCAAAGAGTCAGACACGACCGAGCAACTGAACTGAAATGATGGATTTGTGAGTTGGACCACAAATAAAGCTGAGTGCTGAAGAATTAATGCTTTTGAACTGTGGTGTTGGAGAAGACTCTTGAGATTTTCTTGGACTCCAAGGAGATCCAACCAGTCCATCCTAAAGGAAATCAGTCCTGAATATTCTTTGGAAGGACTGATGCTGAAGCTGAAGCTCCAATAGTGACCACCTGATATGAAGAGCGGACTCAGTTGAAAAGACCCTGATGCTGGGAAAGATGGAAGGAGGGAGAAGAAGGGGATGACAGAGGATGAGATGGTTGGATGGTATTATTGACTCAGTGGACATGAGTAAGTTCAGAAGATGATGAAGGACAGGGAAGCCTGGAGTACTGCAGTCCATGGGGTTACAAAGAGTTAGACACCACTGAGTGACTGAATAATAACAACAAAAAAATAGTGGTGATTGAGACCTGGCTTGAAGTTATCATTTCACCTCCTTTTGATGATTTTGCTGCACTCTCTAATGCAAATATCAAAAAGAAGTGAAAGGAATTTCTTTTCCACTGATTCAGGAAGACCTTTATGGTTTTACTTTATGAACCAAAAACCACCGTTTTACCGTTTCTTCTGCGTCCCATGCAGCCGACTCTCTGCCTCACACTGAGCAGCTTAACTCAGTTCTTACCAGATGCACACGACGAACATAAATCTTTCAATAGATATGCTCACACGATTATGGAATGGGAGCTGGTGGTGGGGGTGAACTGTGTTATCACAAACTCTGAAGGGCTACTGAGTTCTTCTTACACATGGCAGAGACCATAACAACTAGAGGCAGTGCACTGATTCTGAGTCAGGGGGTTTTGAGAAAATGGAGCCAAGTGAGGTTTAAAATTGAATACTCATATCCTCATCAATGCCCTAATGAATGTATAAAGAAATTAAACTAGTCAATTGAATTAATTGCAGCAGGCAACCTCCAAGCAAAAGTAAATGAATTGATTCCACTAATTTGTGCCCTCTATTTTTACGTAAGATGAAAACTTTGATTAAAAAAGATATCCATTTCTCATATTCCCATCTGGATAGATAAAAGGGGATCTGAATAATGTGTCTTATTCAGAGTATGATAATAGCTAATTTCTTAGGATATTAAGTTCCTGCTTATATTTTATTTAGAAGAACATGTAACTTTGATAGGTTTTATTTTGTTTAATCTCTGAAACACTGCTGACTTTTAACAGTCTTTGCCTCAACAGACAATAAAGAACACAAAGAATATTGCGGATGGATACTATATCATATTTAAACTCTATGTATAAGAACATTACTTTGCTGACAAAGGTCCGTCTAGTCAAAGCTATGGTTTTTCCAGTAGTCATGTATGGATGTGAGAGTTGGACTATAAAGAAAGCTGAGCACCGAAGAATTGATGCTTTTGGTCTGTGGTGTTGGAGAAGACTCTTGAGAGTCCCTTGGACTGCAAGGAGATCCAATCAGTGAATCCTAAAGGAAATCAGTCCTGAGTATTCATGGGAAGGACTGATGTGGAGGCTGAAGCTCCAATACTTTGGCCACCTGATGCGAAGAACTGACTCATTTGAAAAGACCCTGATGCTGGGAAAGATTGAAGGTGGGAGGAGAAGGGGACGACAGAGGAAAAGAAGGTTGGATGGCATCATGGACTCAATGGACATGAGTTTGAGTAAACTCTGGGAGTTGGTGATAGACAGGGAAACTTAACATGCTGCAGTTCATGGGGCTGCAAAGAGTCAGACATGACTGAGCAACTGAACTGAACTGATAAGACCATTGTTAGTTTTTTCCCTTCACTCTGGAATAATTCAGTTCAGAAATACAAGAACCCATTTTGGACTTTATATTTTATCCAGACACTGTTTAGTTTTTATGAAATATCTGTATAGGGTCATGGTGTTGGGTAGATGGGCTTAGGTTGAGAATGATCTATTAGAATTTATAATTTGGGTTAATTTTTTATTCTGAAAATTTTTATTTTATATTGGACCATACTGGATTAACGATGTTGTATTAGTTTCAGGTATAACAGCAAAGTGATTCATTTATATATACAAATGTATCTATTCTTTTTCAAATGCTTTTCCTATTTATGTTATTACAGAATATTGAGCACAGTTTCTTGTGCTACACATTAGGTCCTTGTTGGTTATCTATTTTAAAAATAGTACTGTGTATATGTCGAGAAGGCAATGGCAAGCCACTCCAGTCCTCTTGCCTAGAAAATCCCATGGATGGAGGAGCCTGGTAGGCTGCAGTCCGTGGGGTCGCTAAGGGTCGGACACGACTGAGCGACTTCACTTTCACTTTTCACTTTCACACATTGGAGAAGGAAATGGCAACCCACTCCATGTTCTTGCCTGGAGAATCCCAGGGAAGGGGGAGCCTGGTGGGCTTCCGTCTATGGGGTCACACAGAGTCGGACACGACTGAAATGACTTAGCAGCAACTGTGTATATGTCATCCCCAAACTCCCAATTTATCTCCCTTTCCCACCTTTCCCCTTTGGTAACCATACATTTATTTTCCAAGGCTGTGAGTCTATTTCTGTTTTTTTTTAAATAAGTTCATTTTGTATCATTTGTTTTAGATTCCACATAGAAGTGATATCATATGATATTTGATACAGATGTCATGTAATTGGGGTTCTTAAATTTAATCTAAAAAAAGGAAACATTAGACGTAGTTGGAAAACTTGAGCGTGGATTGTGGTAGACTCATACATGGTGGAAATGGAAAGGACTGTAGGGATCGTCTGTGTCAGGAGTGGTAAACTCTGGCCTGCAGGCCAAATCCAGTGTGCACTCTGACTTGTATGGGCCAGGATCAAGGATGAATTTTATAGATGAATATAGGTAATGGATTTGATGAAGGGGACATGGACTTTGTACTCCAACTCAGCAAGAGTATCCTTCCTCAAAAGGGTTCTATTATTTTCATTAGTAGACATATACAACAAAAAATTGTCTTAGTTATTACTGTTACTGTTTTAAATTATGTCAAGAAAAAAGTATTTTTTCTCTTTTTAAATAGATACCTGAATAATATCCTTGATTTTGCTTCCCACAGAGCTTAAAATATTACCATCTAAACCTGTAGAGAAAATATTTGCTGATCCCTGACCTACAATCATAGTTCTCAAACTTTATTATGAATCAGAATCAGCTGGAGTGCCTGTTAAATTACAGCTATCCTGGTCACATTCCCAGAGTACTGATCCACTGTGCCTGGTATGGGGACGAAGAATCTGCATTTCTAACAAGTTCCCAGGTGGTACTGTTGCTGTGAGCCCTGACATTACATGTTGAAAACAACTGATTTAGATCAGTTTCTACACAAGGGGAAACTGAGGCCCAAGAAATTAAATCACCTGTCCAGGTCAGAGCTCTAAGGTGGAAGAACCATATGGCAAATAGAGATTTCAGTCTCCAGTTTAGAGTTCCTTTCAGCAGAACCAAACTTGTGCAGGCCTAATGAATTACATACAGATCAGCAATGAATTAAGAGAGAAAAGTCAAACTGAAAACTATTTGTCTGTGGAATGATGTCTCAAGGGTGCAAACCCTATTGGTTTGCAGGCCTAATGACTTTTGAAAGCTGTTTGCAAGGCTACATTAAGCAGTCATTAGATCTATTCTTAAATTCATCAGGCTGTAAGCAACATGCATCTGGCCCAGAATCAATAAGAAGACTATGGGGAAAATACCTATGTGGTGAGTTTTACATGGCAGCTTATTAATCTAATGAGACTGCTCCATACTGATGTCAACAAAATCAGCAACCTGCCCATGGTTTCTTATTCTCAATGTCCTTTCTTATCCCCCAAATAAATGCTATAAAGAAGTCTGGGGAAAAAATTTCTCTGAAAAAATCTAAGGGAAGAGCTTGGTCATTTTGTCAGCATTAGAGAGTGATTTTTGCAATTAAATTCCACAAAATGTGTGGCCTTGTTCATGACCTATTAAATCAAATTTTCTATGACTTTTGCTTGGAAATAGGAGAGTGAAATTACTTTATCCATTGAAATTATGTAAATTTTAAGTCTTGAATCCTTTCCACATAAAACTGGACAATTTATTCCCATTGTATTTTTGGCTTATCAATTGTTATAGGTAAAGAGAAAATCATTACTCAATATTATAGAAAACAGAAATAAGATCAATATAATGTGTAATATTCCTGAAAATAAGTACAGAGGTGATAACAACCCATCTCAAGGCCAAATGTTTGCAATGGTCAAAGAATGGCCACTCTTATGTTCAGAGCAATTGTCACTCATAGTACTCTGCCCATGGTAATTATAATCCCACAGTTCTTGCGTATACTATTTGCCAATGTTCTAAGCACTTAGATGTTTCAGATCTTCACAACAATTCCATCAAGTAAGTACAATTATTATTTGTATTGTTCTCAAAGGGATGGAAAATATAAGAAATTAGGTTATTATTAAAGTAGTGATTCTAAATTAGGAAAGGCTGGCATTGTGTGCCTGATAGAAGTACACATGTAAGTCTCCAAAATGAGATATTTTTCATGTCACAACTATAGGGAAGGGAGTACCACAAGCATCTAGTTGGTAGAAAGCAGGGATATTGCTCAGCATCCTCTAATGCACAGGACAGCTCCCACAACAAATGATTATTCTGAAGTGTAACTGATGTTGAAATTGAGAAACTCTTGCTCTAGAACCTTGGCCTTCCACAATATCTGATATAGAAGGACCAAGACTCCTCTTAAAAGTGACCTGACATATAAATTTGGCAGCTGTTAGGTAACAAGGTCCATCTAGTCAAGGCTATGGTTTTTCCCATGGTCATGTATGGATGTGCGAGTTGGACTGTGAAGAAAGCTGAGTGCCAAAGAATTGATGCGTTTGAACTGTGGTGCTGGAGAAGACTCTTGAGAGTCCCTTGGACTGCAAGGAGATCCAACCAGTCCATTCTAAAGGAGATCAATCCTGGGTGTTCATTGGAAGGACTGATGCTAAAGCTGAAACTCCAATACTTTGGCCACCTCATACAAAGAGTTGACTCACTGGAAAAGACTCTGATGCTGGGAGGGATTGGGGGCGGGAGGAGAAGGGGACGACAGAGAATGAGATGGCTGGATGGCATCACCGCCTCGATGGACATGAGTTTGAGTGAACTCTGGGAGTTGGTGATGGACAGGGAGGCCTGGCGTGCTGTGATTCATGGGGTCTCAAAGAGTCGGACACGACTGAGTGACTGGACTGAACTGAACTGAACTGAACTGAGTCCCACTTATTTTAATTTCAGGACAATATCCCTGATGAACATATGTGCAAAAATCCTCTACAAATATTAGCATTTCATCCAAAAACAGGATACACATTCTTCAAGTGTACATGGAACATTCTCCAGGATTGAGCACATGCTGGGGCACAAAGTGAGCCTACGTATATTTAAGGAAATTGAAATCATGTCAAGCATCTTTTCCAACTATAACATTATGAGATTAGAAATCAACTATAAAAAAATGTAAAAAACACGTGGAATTTAAGTTTAATATTCTATTAAACAACCAATGGATCACTGAAGAAATAAAAAATTACCAAAGGTAAATGAAAATGGAAGTGCAACAATCCAAAACCTATGCGCAGCAAAAGCAGTTCTAAGAGGAGAGTTTATAGTAGTACAATCGTAACTCAGCCAACAAGAAAAATCTCAAATAAAAAACCTAGCCTTACACCTAAAAAAATACCTAGGAAAAGAACAAACAAAACCCAAAGTTAGTAGAAGAAAAAAAGTCATAAACATCAGAGCAGAAATACATAAACAAACATCTGAAAAGATCAATGAAACTAAAAGCTTGTTCTTTGAAAAGATAAACAAAATTGATAATCCTTTAGCTAGACTCATCAAGAAAAAAAGAATAAGGCTCAAACTAATAAAATTGGAAATAGAAGTTAAAATGGATACTACAGAAATACAAAACATCATGGGAGACCTCTATCTGCAACTATCTGCAAATTTTATATGCCAATAAAATGGACAACCTGAATGAAATGGACAAATTCTTAGAAAGGCGTAGTCTCCCAAGATTGAACAAGGAAGAAATAGAAAATAGGAACAGACTAGTTGCAAGTAGTGAAATTGAAACTATGATTAAAAATCTTACAACAAAAGTCCAGGACCTGATGCTTCACAGGTGAATTCTATCAAACATTTAGAGAAGAGTAAACATCTATCCTTCTCAAACTCTTCCAAAAACTGCAAAGGGAGGAGTACTTCCAAACTCGTTCTATGAGGCCATCATCCTGATACCAAAACGAGATAAAGATATCAAAAGAGAAAAAAAAAGGCCAATATTATGGATTACCACAGACATAAAAATCCTCAACAACATACTAGCAAACTGAATCCAACAATACATTAAAAGGACCATACAACATTGAGCAAGCAGGATTTACCCCAGAGATGCAAGGATTTTTTGATATCCAGAAATCAATCATTGTGATACACTATTGTCAGCAAATTAAAGAATTCAAAACCATATGACCATCTCAGTATATGCAGAAAAATCTTTTGACAATATTCTTCATCTATTTACAGTAAAAAAAATAAAACGCTCCAGAAAGTGGATATAGAGGCAATATACCTCAACATAATAAGAGTCATATATGACAGACCTAGAGCTAACATCATATTCAACGGTGAAAAGCTGAAAGACTAAACAAATTCAGTAAAGTTGCTGGATACAAAATCAATACACAAAAATCTATTGAGTTTCTACACACTAACAAACTCTCAGAAGCAAAAATAAAGAAAACAATTCCATCTATAATTGCATCAAAAAGAATAAAAAAACAAACCTAGGAATAAATTTAAGCAGATGAAAGATCTATTAATTAAAGAAACTGAGGAAAGTACAGATGAATGGAAAGATATTCCATAAGTATCTTGAAAGAATTGGAAAAATATATATTATTAAAATTGATAACACCCTACACAAAGAAATCAACAGGTTCAAAAGAAATCTCACTGAAAATTCCAATGGCATTTTTCAAGGCAATTGGACAAATAATCCTAAAATTTGTGTGGAACTACAAATTGATGCTTTTGAACTGTGGTGTTGGTACATGGAACAACAGACTGGTTCCAAATAGGAAAGGAGTGCATCAAGGCTGTATATTGTCACCCTGCTTATTTAACTTATATGCAGAGTACATCATGAGGAGTGCTGGGCTGGAAGAAGCACAAGCTGGAATCAAGATTGCTGGGAGAAATATCAATAACCTCAGATATGCTGATGACACTACCCTTATGGCAGAAAGTGAAGAGGATCTCAAAAGCCTCTTGATGAAAGTGAAAGAGGAGAGTGAAAAGGTTGGCTTGAAGCTCAACATTCAGAAAACAAAGATCATGGCATCTGGTCCCATCACTTCATGGGAAATAGGTGGGGAAACAGTGGAAACAGTGTCAGACTTTATTTTTTTGGGCTCCAAAATTACTGCAGATGCTGATTGCAGCCATGAAATTAAAAGACGCTTACTCCTTGGAAGGAAAGTTATGACCAACCTTGATAATATACTAAAAAGCAGAGACATTATTTTGCCAACCAAGGTCCGTCTAGTCAAGACTATGGTTTTTCCCATGGTCATGTATGGATGTGAGAGTTGGACTGTGAAGAAAGCTGATCACCGAAGAATTGATGCTTTTGAACTGTGGTGTTGGAGAAGACTCTTGAGAGTCCCTTGTAGCGCAAGGAGATCCAACCAGTCCATTCTAAGGGAGATCGATCCTGGGTGTTCATTGGAGGGACTGATGCTAAAGCTGAAACTGCAATACTTTGGCCACCTCATGCGACAAGTTGACTCACTGGAAAAGACTCTGATGCTGGGAAGGGTTGGGGGCGGGAGGAGAAGGGGACGACGGAGAATGAGATGGCTGGATGGCATCACCGACTCTGTGGACATGAGTTTGAGTGAACTCCGGGAGTTGGTGATGGACAGGGAGGCCTGGCGTGCTGTGATTCATGGGGTCGCGGAGAGTCGGTCATGATTGAGCAACTGAACTGTTGGAGAAGACTTGAGAGTCCCTTGGACTGCAAGGATATCCAATCAGTCCATCCTAAAGGAGAGCAGTCCTGGGTGTTCATTGGAAGGACTGATGTTGAAGCTGAAACCAATACTTTGGCCACCTGATGCGAAGAGCTGACTCATTGAAAAGACCCTGATTCTGGGAAAGACTGAGGGTGGGAGGAGTAGGGGACGACAGAGGATGAGATGGCTGGATGGCATCGTCGACTCATGGACATGGGTTTGGGTAGACTCCAGGAGTTGATGATGGACAGAGAGGCCTGCTGTGCTGTGGTTCATGGGGTCACAAAGAGTCAGACATGACTGAGCAACTGAACTGAACCAAACAAAGAAACCCCAAATAGCTGGACATATTATGCTCCCTGATTTCAAACTATACTATCATGCTAGAGTAATTAATACAGTATGGTTCAGTTCAGTTCAGTTCAGTTCAGTCGCTCAGTCGTGTCCAACTCTCCGCGACCCCATGAATCACAGCACGCCAGGCCTCCCTGTCCATCACCAACTCCCGGAGTTCACTCAAACTCATGTCCACAGAGTCGGTGATGCCATCCAGCCATCTCATTCTCCGTCGTCCCCTTCTCCTCCTGCCCCCAACCTTTCCCAGCATCAGAGTCTTTTCCAGTGAGTCAACTTGTCGCATGAGGTGGCCAAAGTATTGCAGTTTCAGCTTTAGCATCAGTCCCTCCAATGAACACCCAGGATCGATCTCCCTTAGAATGGACTGGTTGGATCTCCGTGCGGTACAATGGACTCTCAAGAGTCTTCTCCAACACCACACTGGCATGTAAACAGATACATAGATTAATAGAACAGAGAGCCAAGCAATGAATTCATACTTATGTGGTCAGTTAGCATACGACAGAAGAGCCAAGAATATGCAATGGGAGGACAGTCTCTTCAATAAGTGATTCTGGGAAAACTGGGCAGTCATATGCAAAAGAATAAAACACCACTATCTTTCACCACACATAAACAATAACTCAAAATGGATTAATGACTTGAATATCACACCTGAAACCATAAAGCTCAAAGAAAATATAGGTGGTAAGTTCCTTGACATAGGCCTTGGTGGTGGTTTTTGAATCTGACAACAAAAGCAGAAATAAATGAGACTACATCATACTAAAACTCTTATTATGTCGGGATGATGTTTAGGGTCAAGTGTTTCCACAGATTGGCACAGTCATGAGCTTGCTTTCTCTCTCCCAGTCCTTGTATAGTGTTAGCTCACAGTAGGAAGAGAGAAATGTTCATATCTCAGGTTGTACTTCTAGTAAAAGATGAATTGCATTATAGTACAGCAAAAGGTTTCTAAGTATCAATTTTTCATAAACAGTGCATTTTGTTCTTCATTATACCTTAGAAGAGCTATTTCCTACTGGAAGCATGTCTATTTTAAGCAACTGGTGAAAATAAAAATCCTAAAACAATGTAAGTAATAAGTTATTTTCCTCATTCTTTTTTGTTTCTATAGAAATGCTTTTAGTGTGGGAGTGTTGTAGATATAGTGCTGTTGAAGGTCACAAAACATACGTATCACTCTTGGCAATAAACAAGAGAGACGATAGGTTAGCTGATGGCTCTGATCTCCGAGAGGGAAAATGCCATAACATGACACTCTTCACAGAGCTACATCCTTTCCATTGTTTTTGAGTTTGTACTCGGTTCAGAATAAACTGAATTTAAGGATTAGTCCTCTTTGGGACTAAGGGTCATCTTAGCCTAAGTGATCGCCTTATCATTTAACTACTCGGAGTGGTACAGTGATTCAAGAGAGCTCTAAGGAAGTAAAGATACTAAAAAAAATTAAGAAAAACAATTTTGTGGAACTAGATAATGCTAGTTGTATTGCTGTACCTGGTCCCTTAATTCCTCTTAAGACTTACTTTATTTTTATTTTCTGTGTTACCTGCTATGTTTATCACATTATTTTTTTTTCATCTTCTGATATTACCTTTTGTCCCCCTAATATTGCTTCAAGGAGATTTAACTCAAGAAAAGAAAACTGAAAATGATATGCGCTTAGTTGTTCAGGTGTGTCAGACTCTTTGCAACCCCATGGACTGTAGCCTTCCAGGCTCCTCTGTCTATGGGGATTCTCCAGGCAAGAATACTGGAGTGCATTGCCATGCCCTCCTCCAGGGGATCTTCCCAATCCAGGGATCAAACCGAGGTCTCTTGTGTTGCATGTGGATTCTTTACTTACTGACTGACTAAGGCACCAGGGCAATAATAATAATCATGTTTAAATAGTGTCTTTACTTAATTCTATCAAAAATCACACAGGTCACACAACAAAACTAATGAGCTTACAAATATTGTGAGTAATAAAAGAGCGTGCATTGTTTTATCATAAAAAAGAAAAAATGTCTTGTACATAACAGCATTCTACATATTATCATATTACATAATATGACATGATTTAACCAACTTCTATCTCTACTAGCAATACCTGGCAGTGATATAAGAGTGTGATGTAAGAGTATAATGAATAGAATATACAAAATACTCAAAGGATGGCCTAATGGTTCCTTAATTAACATCTAAAATGTGCTTCTTCAAATAATAAGGAAACTTCCTTTAGTTTACAATTCTACCAATTTTGATATAAAGCAGCTATACTGTTAATTTGGGTTTCCTGGAAATAGTAATCCAACAGATATCCTGAAATCCCTTAGAATATAAAAGAATCCAAGGGTATATCGGCATATTTTTGCCTGACCAAGAATTCCCAAAATGTACTTCAAGAAGTACCAACAAGTGGTCTGAAAAGCTGTTTTTTGTTATTACTTCTGAAAGTAAAACTTTAAAACTGCTGTTTTGAAGTAAAGGTTGAAACTGATTGTCTTCTGACAAAGTATATTCAGAATTTCATTAGAATTGGAGAGATGAATTTCAAGATTCTTATAATGTTTGCTCATTCATCCATGACCTTCATTCACTCATTCACTCACATCATCCAGCAAACATTAAACGTTTAAGCCCATTCTCTGCTTAAAGAGAATCGATCACTGGACGCTTAAAATAGTTATCACATTCATAAACCCAACAGTGTGGGAAAGGATATTTCTGTCAAAAGTAAAACAAAGAAATACCCTTTGAAATTTGAATGTGTTCCAAAACCAGCCTTTTATAATTTAAATAAAATAAAAATATTTGCATATTTTAACATATTCTCAGGACTGAGTAAAATGGCGATTGCCATTTTCTTCAGCTTTTCAGTTCAGAACAAAACTAACCGTATGTTGTTAGTATTTTAGCAATAATGCTGTAGATCAGACTAGCTTAAGCGCCAAGTTGATAGTTCAGGGTTCAAACTCAAGGAGAAACTGGCAGCATGTCATTTTCCATTTCCTACTTTTGGGACCATTTCTTGGGGTCCTTGGGGATGGTCTTGAAAAAGCAAAGAAGAAAAGGAAAGATATACCCATTTGAATGCAGAGTTCCAAAGAATAGCAAGTAGAGATCAGAAAGCCTTCCTCCGTGATCAATGCAAAGAAATAGAAGAAAAAAATATATAGGAAAGACTAGGGATCTCTTAAGAAAATGAGAGATAACAAGGGAACATTTCATGCAAAGATGGGCTCAATAAAGGACAGAAATGGTATGGACCTAACAGAAGCAGAAGATATTAAGAAGAGGTGGCAAGAATACACAAAAGAACAGTACAAAAAAGATCTCCATGACCCAAATATTCACGATGATGTGATCACTCACCTAGAGCCAGACATCCTGGAATGTGAAGTCAAGTGGGCCTTAGGAAGTGTCACTATGAACAAAGCTAGTGGAGGTGATGGAATTCCAGTTGAGCTGTTTCAAATCCTGAAAGATGATGCTGTGAAAGTGCTGCACTCAATATGCCAGCAAATTTGGAAAACTCAGCAGTTGCCACAGGACTGGAAAAGGTCAGTTTTCACTCCAATCTCAAAGAAAGGAAATGCCAAAGAATGCTCAAACTACTGCACAATTGCACTCAGAAGGCAATGGCAAGCCACTCCAGTATTCTTGCCTAGAAAATCCCATGGATGGAGGAGCCTGGTAGGCTGCAGTCTGTGGGGTCGCTAAGGGTTGGACACGACTGAGTGAGTTCACTTTCACTTTTCACTTTCACACATTGGAGAAGGAAATGGCAACCCACTCCAGTGTTCTTGCCTGGAGAATCCCAGGGATGGGGGAGCCTGGTGGGCTTTCGTCTATGGGGTCACACAGAGTCGGACACGACTGAAGTGACTTAGCAGCAGCAGCAGCACACGCTAGTAAAGTCATGCTCAAAATTCTGCAAGCCAGGCTTCAGCAATATGTGAACCGTGGACTTCCAGATGTTCAAACTGGTTTTAGAAAAGGCAGAGGAACCAGAGATCAAATTGCCAACATCCGCTGAATCATGGAAAAAGCAAGAGAGTTCCAGAAAACCATCTATTTCTGCTTCATTGACTATGCCAAAACCTTTGACTGTATGGATCACAATAAACTGTGGAAAATTCTGAAAGAGATGGGAATGCCAGACCACATCACCTGCCTCTTGAGAAACTTGTATGCAGGTCAGGAAGCAACAGTTAGAACTGGACATGGAACAACAGACTGGTTCCAAACAGGAAAAGGAGTACGTCAAGGCTGTATATTGTCACCCTGCTTATTTAACTTATATGCAGAGTGCACCATGAGGAAAGCTGGGCTGGAAGAAGCACAAGCTGGAATCAAGATTGCTGGGAGAAATATCAATAACCTCAGATATGCAGATGACACCACCCTTATGGCAGAAACTGAAGAGGTACTAAAGAGCCTCTTGATGGAAGTGAAAGAGGTGAGTGAAAAAGTTGGCTTCAAGCTCAGCATTCAGAAAACTAAGATCATGGCATCCTGTCCCATCACTTCATGACAAATAGATGGGGAAAAAGTGGAAACAGTGTCTGAGTTTATTTTTTTGGGCTCCAAAATCACTGCAGATGTTGACTGCAGCCATGAAATTAAAAGATACTTACTCTTTTATGACCAACCTAGACAGCATATTAAAAAACAGAGACATTGCTTTGTCAACAAAGGCCTGCCTAGTCAAGGCTATGGTTTTTCCAGTTGTCATGAATATATGTGGAGTTCGACTATAAAGAAAGCTGAGTGCTGAAGAATTGATGCTTTTGAATTGTGGTGTTGGAGAAGATTCTTGAGAGTCCCTTGGACTGCAAGGAGATCCAACCAGTCCATCCTAAAAGAGATCAGTCCTGGGTGTTCTTTGGAAGGATTGATGTTGAAGCTGAAATGCCAATATTTTGGCCACCTGATGCAAACAGCTGACTCATTTGAAAAGACCCTGGGAAAGATTGAGGGCGGTAGGAGAAGGGGACGACAGAGGATGAGATGTTTGGATGGCAAAACCGACTCAATGGGCATGAGTTTGGGTAAACTTTGGCAGTTGATGATGAACAGGGACACCTGGCGTGCCTGGGGTCACAAAGAGTCGCACACGACTGAGCTACTGAACTGAGCTTGGGGTCGTATGAGGTAGATCAGTAGAGCATATCATATTAAATCTTTTCAATAAGACTAAGTCTTTATTACATATATACACTGTTCATAGACTACTCAAGCCTCCATTTTTGTGGTTAGTCAAAATTGAAGTTGCTAAATAGTTTTATATATTAATACACACACACATACATTTTATTTGTGGAAAATAACTTGCAGTCAAAATGACTGCCTGCTATGTTTCATATCACTGGCTCATTTTATGGTTGAGCTACAAGCTTCTAAAAAAAGGGTTTATAACAGAAATGCTTACAAGCTCTTAGCTATGGCATTGTGAAAAGCAATATCATAATATATTGTAGTGGTAAACACCCAATCAATAGCAGCTCATTAAAGTCAGAAGCATCAATTTAATCAGGGCGAATCTACACGTTTTCAATGATCAGTGGAAGGTCCTGTCTATCAATGTCTAGTTCAATTCTTAAGTTGCCTCTGACATGTTACAATAGGTTTCATTAAGAGATTTGTGTGCAAGCTAATGTGAAGGCCATCTGTCATTTTAATATATGATCAATACAGTCCATAACGAGTGTTCAGACTCATTTACTAAGAAGAGAGGAAGAGGTCAGTGCACACCCCAGGGACCTGCCTACTACTTCCATAGCTCTAACTTGCACTCTCTCTTGAAAACATTAAGTGCCTTCTCTTTTTCCAACATGAAGCTAAATAGAACCACTCAGAAGCTGAAGCAAACTGTTATGTACTTGCTCTTTGTTACATTTTTCTTCTTTTTCTTATTAATTTCCCTTCCCTCTGGTTCAAAGGTATAATCCAGGAGAATGCCAGTTGGCTTTAGTGAAAGCAGTGCTTTTAGTTCTTGACGCTATTTCCTCAGCCACAAAATGGGGATAATATAGCTTACTCTGTGCACATAAAGCTCAAGAGACCGTTAAATCAGTTTCAGTTCAGTCCAGTTCAGTCACTCAGTCGTGTGCGACTCTTTGCGACCCCATGAATCACAGCACGCCAGGCCTCCCTGTCCATCACCAACTCCCAGAGTTCACCCAAACTCATGTCCATCGAGTCAGTGATGCCATCCAGCCATCTTATTCTCTGTCGTCCCCTTCTCCTCCCGCCCCTAATCCCTCCCAGCATCAGAGTCTTTTCCAGTGAGTCAACTCGTTGCATGAGTTGGCCAAAGTATTGGAGTTTCAGATTTAGCATCAGTCCTTCCAATGAACACCCAGGATTGATCTCCTTTAGAATGGACTGGTTGGATCTCCTTGCAGTCCAAGAGACTCTCAAGAGTCTTCTCCAGCACCACAGTTCAAAAGCATCATTTCTTCGGCACTCAGCTTTCTTCACAGTCCAACTCTCACATCCATACATGACCACTGGAAAAACCATAGCCTTGACTAGACAGACCTTTGTTCCAAAATGCTAAAAATGGATGTGTCAATGAGGAATATTCGTATATGTGATAATGACTGAGAAGCCAAATTCTACTATTGTGAGCATTTGGGATGATGTCATATTAATAAAATTATGAGATGAATACTTAATAGAATGCTATCATCAGGATATCCAATGTTGGTCCTTAAAATCTACCATAAAGCCCTCCAAATTGAGTAACTAAATGGAACTGCAATGAACTCACATGAAGCTTAAAATGTGACTTGCAGTTCTTGATAAACAAATAGGATAGTAAAGCTATCTCACACAAATAGGAGGCAGATGGAGAAACCTATAGGAGTTCCTCTGCCTTCAATGGTAACTTCAAAAGGGCTATTGGGAAGATGTATGGTATGATACATGATACATGATTATTTTCTGTGTGTGTGGGGGGGTTGGGGGAGAATTACTTAAAATAAAATGCGAATAATAATTAAATGCAGGTAGTTCTGAAGAAAATATTGTTAGTTCTTTAGGTTTATAAAGCCTATTTTGCTTTTATTACTTGAAAACTCTTGAAATTACAGTGAGCAAAGTATTTATTTTGAAGTTAATTAGTTTCCAGAAAAACTAAAGTCAGAAATTATTAAATATTTAAAATGAAATTTTAAATGAAATGAAATTTGAAGTATCCCTATGAAGTACATCTTATACAGATACTATATTCATTATGGCTTAATCTTTCAGTATGATAAAGTCTTTCATTATGATAAAGTGAGATGTATGTGCTGAGTCAATACCCCATTTTGAGGAAACAATTAGATGACAGTTTGGAGACCAATATTTTTATTGACAGAGAATGAATATTCTAGAACTCAGGACTCAAAAACTGTGAGATTATATAAAAATGTGTTTTTCTGAAGGCTTGTGTTCATCAGTATTGCTGAATGCTTTGAGAATTCTTTAATACAGAAATGATGAGCTAAAATTTAAAAAGCAAAATTTGAATGAAAAAAGAACCAGTAAGATGTGGTATATACGTATATATACATAGTGGAATACCACTCGGCTGTTAAAAAAAAAAGATTGAAAAATTTGCCATTTGCAGCAACATGGATGGACTTGAAGGTCATTATCCTAAGGAAAATAAGTCAGACAAAGAAAAGCACATACTGCATGATATCACTTACATGTGGAATCTGAAAAATAAAAAAAACTAGTAACTATAACAAAAATCAGACTCACAGATATAGAGAACAAACTAGTGGCTTCCAGTTGGGGAGAAGGCTGGGCAAGATTAGAGATAGAGGAGTAAGAGGTATAAATTATTAGGTATAAAATAGGCTATGAGACTATATTGTACAATTATTTATAACTACAAATGAAGTGTAACCTTTAAGAACTGTGAATCACTATATTATTAACCTGGAATTTATGTTGTACATCAACTATAGTGAAACTGAAAGTTAGTTGTTCAGTTCTGTCCAACTCTTTGCAACCCCATGGACTGTAGCCAACCAGGCTCCTCTGTCCATGGGATTCTCTAGGCAAGAATACTTGAGTGAGTTTCCATTTCCCTCTCCAGGGGATCGTCCCAACCCAGAGACTGAACCCAGGTCGCCTGCATTGCAGGCAGAGTCTTAACCATCTGAGCCACCAGGGAAGCCATACATCAACTATACTTCAATTAAAATAAGAAAAAGTAAAATTAAGAAAGAATCGATCACATACTTAAACAATGGCTTAGAGTGTAGGCTACTTAAAGGTAACTTTATGTTGAACTTGATGTTTATAGAATCCATGCATGTAAGTAACTAACATGTCTTTGAAAAACTGAATTACTTTTTTGCTTGTCGATGATCAGCCTAGAGAGTTTTTAAAATGCCTGCAACTAGTCAAGAATATCACGAGTTAAAAACTGTATATTCATGATCAATGAAGTGAATAATAGTTATAAGCAAGACTAGCCAAGAACTTATAAATAAATGCTATTTTACCTCCATGACCAGAGGAATCAGCTTGTTCAGAAAGGCAATGCCATCTGGAGTGGCAAGCTGGCTGGAGGGAAAGTTTCAGGACCATGCCAAATCTCTCTAAACCATATGAGTCCATATGAATCCAAAAATGAAAGAAAACACAATTATCTTAGACCTAAGCTTTACCAAGAGACCTTCTGCACCACTGATTCCAGAGGACTGAAATTCAAAATAATTGTTCTGATGTGACTTAACATTTTCAAAGATGCCAGGTGTGCTGTAGAAATGCACCCAGTGCATGGAGATGTCAAGTGTGCTAATAAAGGATGGAAAGTTGTGTTTCTCGCTACTGGCATCTCAAACATAAATAACCACTTAGAAGTAATCAGTAAAAAGACCTATATTGCATCTATGCTGGGCTAGCAGAGTCCTAATTTGCTCTGGGCAGTGAATGCCATAGAAATAGGGAAGATGCTGGTCAATAATGTGGATCAAAATCTCAAATTCCAGGTGACCAGAGGAATAAATTTGATGTTTTTCATAAAGAAAGCACCCTATATATCTCAATATATTATTAGTCAGTAATTTAATTTTTGCATTTAGCAGTTATCAATTATTGCATTATACATTTTAGGATATTGTATATAATATAGACATACTGTGGGATGATATATTTCTATCTACCCACACCTATCTATATTTCTATATAAAAGTCTCACTATTTTTTTCTAGGACAGAAGTGTGATATAGTCTGAATTAGACTTATTATCTTCTCTAGATAATTGCTCACTCCCATTACCCACTGCTATAGATCCATTGACCATTTTTTTCAAACCTGGTATTATGTCATTGCTTTAACTGATTCCCTCAGTATCCTCATGTCTTTAATTTTCTGACCATCATCTCATGAATCCCAGTCTTGCTTGTCACACTATATCCTTGGCAGCATCTATTTAGCTACTCTGGCTGTTCCTGAAACATCTGTACTTGAGCTCTCAAGTTTCTATCTGATGTTTGTTTCTTTTCTTTTCCCCTACACTCTTCCTACAGTCAATCTCACTTCTTCTTAAGCACTCAATTATTACTTACAAATCAATGAACCATAATCTTCAGCCTTGATCTCTCATCTGAGTCCAAAGTCATTCAGCCCCTGTTTACCGAGCATCTTCTCTTGGATGCTTATGGACACTGCAGACTCGTCGCATCTGAAAGGACCCTCAGGACTTTCTCTCGGACATCTTTTGTTCTTGCTTTCCCTCTATCATGGATGTTGCCTCTATCCATCTAGCTTTCCACACAAGGTAACTGTTATTCAGTCTTCTCCCTTATTCTCACATCCAGTTACCAAATTTACTTTTAAAATCTGCCTGTCTGCTTCTTTCTGTCCCATGCCTAATAATGTAGAGGATTATTTAACCTCTTCTCTGGATCTCTGGATTATTGCAACATTCCTCCCAATCCTTCCTTTGATCTCTACTCCCCTTGCCACCCACCCACCACCACTGTTTAACCCAAATTTACAGAGGCCGGGGACATTTATAAAGTTCATATTAGACCCTGTTCCTCCAGTGTTTAAAACTCTCAGTGTTCCAACGCCTCATCACGGTAGATAGAGACTTCCCTTATATGGCCCCGGGTCTCTGATCTAGCTTCATCCGGTACCAGAGTAACCCATGCTATATTTGTACAATATGCAGGAGGTTATACTAAATGTTTTGCTACGTTCTGTACTGAGGTTTTGTTCACAGTGCTATGAGTTCCAGAAAACCTCCTCTCATGCTTTCTTATTCACATCCTCTCCCATCCTGGAGTAGACTGAAGAGAGAGCATGTATTTCTTTATCTAGACTGTCACACCTTCCTTCTGAATTCTCATATTCCTCTCCAGAAACAGAAACGACCATTGGCTCATTTGTGCTCTTAATGAAAATACAAATATTTCTAGCGTCATTAGCAATACATGTCTATGATTACTATATAGGAAGCACCTTGAGAGGTAGATATAAGTTTACCAAACTTTTTAATCCATATTCTTGGCAATAAAAAAAGATCACAGTGAATATTTGTTGACATGAACTAATACTTAGTTGGTCATTTCTATAGGAATGCCTCAAACACAAGTTGTTATTAAACTCTGTCCCTGTGTGTGCATTTTCAGTTGCTTCGATTATGTCTGACTTTTTGCAACCCATGGACTGTAGCCCATCAGGGTCCTCTGTCCATGGGATTCTCCAGGCAAGAATACTGGAGTGGGTTGCCCTGCCCTCCTCCAGGGGATCTTCCCAACCTAGGGATGGAACCCAGGTCTCCTGCATTGCTGTAAGATTCTTTACTACTGAGCCACCAGGGAAGCCCCACTAAACTCTGTCCCTGTGTAGGGATAATTATTTTTATTTACTATTTGAATATATTTAGTACTTATAGTTTCACCCAAATTTATGCTAATTCTTCATCAACAAATTCACTTGAATTCTCAGTTTCTACTTATATTCTTATTATGTGTTTTCATTGACAAATCACACCTGCACTAATTCAAAAGCCAGCCTGTTGTAAGTTTTTCTTTCTCACTTGACTATAACTCATCCAAAGAAGAAACAGGATAATAATCAGCCAGAACTTGAATCATTAGTTCCTTGCAGGTGTACCCAAAATCTGTATTTTTAGTATTGATCTCTTCCGTTAAATTCAAATACAACTGCTGTTTCCTAAACATCTCTACCCAGATGGCCGCAAGTACCCCGGAGTATAAATCCCAAAATGAGTTTTATCAAAAACTTTCACATTTCCCTATTTCTGACAGTGGCTCGACTGTTCTTTAAATCTCTCAGACTTAAAACAATTTGACGTCAAAATTTTAAATTCTTTGATGTTCCCTAAAATGATAACCTCCTGAGTCTTATACCTGATGCCTGAACAATAGTCTTGCTTTTCCTCCTCCCTTTCTCATCTTCATTTGTTCCACTCTATTTCAGATACTCATTACCTCTTAACAAGTTGAATTACCTTTTGGAATTATCTCCCAGATTGCCTCCCTGTTCTGAAACCTCCCTGCAGCAATACAATCTATGATGCTGGATTCATCTCTCTAAAGTACAAGTTGGATTGTGCCTTTCACGTTTAAAAATCTTGTCTCGGCTTCCATTTCCTACTGAAAAACTCAAACTGGCTAATGTTAGAGAACCTCTAAAATCTTTCCTCATTCTACCTTTTTAATATTTTAACTGAGTAATGTTGCAATTAAAGACATCTGCCTTTATTAATACCAGAAACTTTACTTGAATGACTATCAGGTAGAAGAAATCATCTTAGGCAGAAATGGAAAGAAGTACATGAATTAGGTGGCTTTTATTTAATGCCTTTCAGGAACTTGTTCTAGAACAGAGGATATACATGTATACACATGTGTGTGTGTGTGCTAAGTTGCTTCAGTCATGTTCGACTCTCTGCAACCCCTTGGACTGTAGTCCACCAGGCTCCTCTATCCTTGGGATTCTACAGGCAAAAATACTGGAGTGGATTGCCATTTCCTTCTCCAGGGTATCATACATATTCATAAACATACCTACATAGAAAAATAAGTAATAGTTCATGGTAAGATTAGTCAAACTAGAAAGGATATACAATAGATACAGATAATTTAGGGATAGTCCTTATCTATGAACTAAAAAAATACAAATTTACAAATATTTGAGAGAAGGAGAAAGGCTATTATGAAATTCGGGCTACTTTTTTTTTCAATATATCCAGTTTACAACTAAATAGCAAAAAAATCCCCTAATATCTAGACTAAAAAATGGAAAAAACCTGAATAAACGTTTTTTCAAAGATGTACAAATGGCCAGCAGGTACATGAAAAGCTGACCAGCATCACTAATCATCAAGGAAATGGAAACCCAAACCACAATGAGATGTCATTGCATACCTGTTCAGTTCAGTCACTCAGTTGTGTCTGACTCTTTGCGACCCCATGAATCACAGCATGCCAGGCCTCCCTGTCCATTAACAACTCCCGGAGTTCACTCAAACTCATGTCCATCGAGTCGGTGATGCCATCCAGCCATCTCATTCTCTGTCATCCCCTTCTCCTCCTGTCCCCAATCCCTCACAGCATCAGAGTCTTTTATAGTGAGTCAACTTGTCGCATGAGGTGGCCAAAGTATTGCAGTTTCAGCTTTAGCATCAGTCCTTCCAATGAACACCCAGGATTGATCTCCTTTAGAATGGACTGGTTGGATCTCCTTGCAGTCCAAGGGACCCTCAAGAGTCTTCTCCAACACCACAGTTCAAAAGCATCATTTCTTCGGCGATCAGCTTTCTTCACAGTCCAACTCTCACATCCATACATGACCACTGGAAAAACCATAGCCTTGACTAGACAGACCTTTGTTGGCAAAATAATGTCTCTGCTTTTAAATATGCTATTTAGGTTGGTTAAGAATGGTTAAACTAGGAAATTTCATGCTATGTGTATTATATCACATTTTCAAAAATTAGAAAGAGTAATTTTACCTGCTTCTCATCCTCAAAATCTACCTGCAATGCAGGAGACCCAGGTTTGATCCCTGGGTCAGGAAGATCCCCTGGAGAAGGGAATGGCAACCCACTCCAATATTCTTGCCCAGAAAATCCCATGGACAGAGGAGCCTGGTGGGCTACAATTCTTGGCGTCAAAAAGAGTTGGACACGACTGAGTGACTAACGCTCACTCACTCATCATTCTCAACCACACAAACGCTTGTTTTAGACAAATATTTAGCCAAATATTTTCCCAACACTTTGCTACCTTTGTGCTTTATTTCATGCTTGAAATTCTAAAGCATCTCCAGTTTGAATATACTCCCTATTTTTCAGGAGGAGTCCAGTGTCATCCACAAGGTCTTCCTGGTACTCCTAGGTGGTATAAACCATTACAAAGATCAAGAAACCTATGCCATTCAAAATTGAGCTCTTAAATCCCCAATCTAGTATCTTGTGCATACCCAGCACTTGATATATGCTCACAATCATTAAATGAATAAGAATAAAAGATCCCTTACAATCTCTCAATCAAATCCCTTATGATTATACAGTGGAAGTGAGAAATAGATTCTAATAGAATGCCTGATGAACTATGGATGGAGGTTTGTGACATTGTATAGGAGACAGGGATCAAGACTATCCCCATAAAAAATAAGTGCAACAAAGTAAAATGCCTGTCTGAGGAGGCCTTAAAAATAGCTGTGAAAATAAGAGAAGTGAAAAGCAAAGGAGAAAAGGAAAGCTATACCCATTTAAATGCTGAGTTCCAAAGAATAGCAAGGAGAGACAAGAAAGCCTTCCTCAATGATCAGTGCAAAGAAATAGAGGAAAACAGTAGAATGAGAAAGACTAGAGGTCTCTTCAATAAAATTAGAGACACCAAGGGAACGTTTCATGCAAAGATGTGCTCATTATCAATAAAGGACAAAATGGTATGGACCTAACAGAAGCAGAAGATATTAAGAAGAGGTGGCAAGAACATACAGAACTATACAAAAAAGATCTTCATGACCGAGATAATCACGATGGTATGATCACTCAGCTAGAACCAGACATCCTGGAAGGCAAACTCAAGTGGGTCTTAGGAAGCATCACTATCAACAAAGTTAGTGGAAGTGATGGAATGCCAGTTGAGCTATTTCAAATCCTGAAAGATGATGCTGTGAAAGTGCTGCACTCAATATGCCAGCAAATCTGGAAAACTCAGCAGTGGCCACAGGACTGGAAAAGGTCAGTTTTCACTCCAATCTCAAAGAAAGGCAATGCCAAAAAATACTCAAACTACCACACAATTGCACTCATCTCACACACTAGCAAAGTAATGCTCAAAATTCTCCAAGCCAGGCTTCAACAGTATGTGAATTATGAAATTCCAGATGTTCAAGCTTGTTTTAGAATAGGCAGAGGAACCAGAGATCAAATTGCCAACATCCGTTGATTAACGAAAAAGCAGGAGAGTTCCAGATAAACTTCTATTTCTGCTTTATTGACTATGCCAAAGCCTTTGACTGTGGGGATCACTACAAACTGTGGAAAATTCTGAAAGAAATGGGAACACCAGACCACCTGACTTGTCTCTTGAGAAATTTGTATGCAGGTCAGGAATCAACAGTTAGAACTGGACATAGAAAAACAGACTGGTTCCAAACTGTGAAAGGATACATAAAGATTGTATATTTAACCCTGCTTATTTAACTTATATGCAGAATAAATCATGAGAAACACTGGGTTGGATGAAGTACAAGCTGGAATCTAGATTGCTGGGAGAAATATCAATAACCTCAGATATGCAGATGACACCACCTTTATGGCAGAAAGCGAAGGAAAACTAAAGAGCCACTTGATGAAATTAAAAGAGAATAGTGAAAAAGTTGGCTTGAAGTTCAACATTCAGAAAACTAAGATCATGATTTCTGGTCCCGTCACTTCATGCAAATAGATGGGGAAACAGTGGAAATAGTGACAGACTTTATTTTCTGGGATTCTAACATCACTGCAGATGTTGACTGAAGCCATGAAATTAAAAGACGGTTCCTCCTTGGAGGAAAGTTATGACCAGACTAGATAGCATATTAAAAAGCAGAAACATTACTTTGCCAACAAATGTCCATCTATTCAAGGCTCTGGTTTTTCTAGTAGTCATGTATAGATGTGAGAGTTGGACTATAAGGAAATCTGATTGCCGAAGAATTGATGCTTTTGAACTATGGTGTTGGAGAAGACTCTTGAGAGTCCCTTGGACTACAAGGAAATCCAACCAGTCCATCCTAAATGAAATCAGTCCTGAATATTCATTGGAAGGACTGATGTTAAATCTGAAACTCCAATACTTTGGCCACCTGATGTAAAGAACTAACTCTTTGAAAAGACCCTGATGCTGGGAAGACTGAAGGTGGGGGAGAAGGGGATGACAGAGGATGAGATGGTTGGATGGCATCACTGACACAATGGACAAGGGTTTGAGTAAACCTCGGGAGTTGGTGAGGGACAGGGATGCCTGGTGTGCTGCATCCATGTCATTGCAAAGAGTCGGACACGACTGAGCGACTGAACTGAACTAAGGTAAATGAATGGTTGTGGTTTAGTCACTAAGTCGTGTCCGATTCTTGCAACCCCATGGACTGTAGCCTGCCAGGCTTTTCTGGCCAAGGGATTCTTCTGACAAGAATACCGGAGTGGGTTGCCATTTCCTTTTCCAGGGGATCTTCCTGACCCAGCAATTGAACCTGAGTGTCCTGCATTACATGAATAAATAACAGCAAATACCCAAGAGTACCGATTACATGCCAGGCACTGCTCCACAGCTAGACCTACAGCTAAGAACACGGTAACAAAGCATCTGCGTGTGGCACTCCCGATATAAAGGCAAATGAGACTGACAATGGCAAATAAACAGGTACCTCTGGAACACTTATTTGTTCAACTCAAAAGAGCTGATGAGAAAAACAGAGCTGGGTACTAGTCGATATAAAGTGCCAAAATGTAAGATACTTAGTTTATGTAAGTAGTCAGGGAAAGTCTCACTAAAAAGGTGACATTTGATCTCAAAATCTAAAGGCAGTAGGGGAATAAGCTCTCTGAACATCTGAGAAGAGAGAAATTCAGGCAGAGGTACACCAAGTGCAAACACCCCGAGAAAGGAGGCTGCTTGGCACGTTTGAAGAAAACCGTTAAGTCAATATGACTAGAACAGTGGGGCAAGGGAGAGAGAGGAGCAGAGCGCAGAAGAGGCTGTGGGTCTTAGGGAGCATGTAATATGCGGTCATGGATGACTTTGAAAATAGAATCTAAATTGCATGAGTTTTGAAAAGGAATTTGAGGAGAAGTAGAAAAAAAGTATATGGGGTGAGATGAATTGGGAGATTGTGATTGACATTTATACACCATTGATATTATGTGTAAAATAGATAACTAATAAGAACATACTAAATATCACAGGGAACTCTGCTTGATGCTTTGTGATGACATGAAGGGGAAGGAAATCCAAAATATAGGGGATATGTGTATATGTGGCTCAAGTGGTAAAGAATCTGCCTGCCAATGTAGGAGTGTGGGTTTGATCCTTGGCTTGGGAAGATCCGCTAGAGGAGGAAGTGGTAAGCCACTCCAATATTCTTGCCTGGAGAATCCCACGGACAGAGGAGTCTGGCGGGCTACAGTTTATTGGATTGCAAAGATTCAGACATGACTGAGCACCCACACACATGGTGGCTTTCTGGAAGACAGTGTTGAGAAGGATTCTGAGGTTAAATCTGGGCTCAGAGCCCAAGAACCACCATCCACATCACCTGGAGATATGTATGCATTGCCCTTGCCATCCTTCTACGTTCAGACTTTGAAAATCAGTAAAAACACTTGACTGGGTTTTAAATGGCTTTAGACAGAGTGACAAAGTGGTGCTCATTAGATTGAATGAAATTTATTGATGTATATGTATAGCTGATTCACTTTGCTGTACAGTAGAAATTAACACAACATTGTATATCAACTGTGGTCCAGTAATAATTAAAAAAATAAAAGGCCACAGGATGTTAATATGTAATCATCTGAGAATGCATAAAAAATGTATAATAGCTCCTTCCAGATGCTTGCTCTAAACAAGGCAGAAAAGTGGTACCAGGAGCTACAGAGGACAGTTGGATCAAGGCATCAACATCAGCATTATTATTTCTATTAAAGTAATACCAGCAATTTTATAAGGAAGTTCCAGAAGGGAGAGAGAAATTGATGGTGCTGAAGAGAGATGATATAATGATGGTCTTGCAAAGGTGAGAACAATGGGATTTAAGATAACACCTCAGTACCAGCATGTTTGGTTCATTCTGAGAAACAGAAAAGGCAGAGTGTAGATCCAGTGGCAGAGAGACGGAGAGATGTAGTGTAAGCTTGCAGAAAGTCTTGCCCGAGTGTGCTCTTCATTGAAGTCAGTCTTCAAGTAGGCTTAAGAATTATGTATCCTTGTTTAAAGAAAAAAACCCAAAGCCTCCCAGTGGCTACAGCATGTCGACTCCAACTTTAAATTTCTCCTCATGCTCTTAACTCTTAGGTCAACTATTATTTATCCTTATCTAATTAACTGTATTTCTAATTTTCAGTTTAAAATTATAGCTTGGTTCAGGCACACTAATTTGTCAAATCCAGCTGGCAATCACTAAATTTAGAATGGAGAGTGAATATTCTGAGATATCTTGGAGTTATTTTATACATATGAATTTGCTAAAAGCATACAGAAACATATCTTTGTATGTTATTTAAAAGTCTATAATGACCTGCCAGATTACCATTTCATGGCAGTAGTAAATTAATTTAGAATAAATATTATGAAAATTGATTGCAGCCAGCAAAATTGTAATTAAAGTAATGTAATCTTCATGGCTATTATGACAAAGCAGGACCACAAAAACTGTTCCTGTGTTTTTGTTTTTTTAAACAGACTTCATAAGTAAAAAAGTAAGTTTGGGAAATTCTAGGTTAACTTTTAAACTTCACTCCTGGATTTCTGTGAGTCTTTTATTTTACTTTATGCATGTAAATTCTCAAGAAGGGAATAGGCCATGCATGACTTCCCAAACCTATTGGATCATGTAACCCCCTTTCCATGGAAAACCCTGTAGGACTACTTGTCCATAGAATAGACTTTGAGAATGCTAGTCTTGGTTTGGGAAGCAGAAAAACATAAGCAAAAAATATTCCCTTGAATTAAGAGCTGGACAAGAATTGATCTTAAAGAAATCCTTACCTTAAAGTTGTTATTTTTGAATAGTATCTCTTTATACTCAGCACATTTTCAATATTAACTACAATAGGATTATTGCCTAATAGAACCATTTCTACATGTGTGTTTTCTAAAATTTTCTATTTTGAAATAATTCATCTGTAGAATATCTGATGAAAAATCAATAAAAAATAAATTTTAAATAAATATAAAAATACATGCTAATCTCCATATCTAAAAAAGCTATGGGGAAGGAAAAAGGCTGTCATCCTTTACATGTTTTAAGAAGTGGTATTTGCTATCAGAAGAGGAAAAGATCTTAGTAATTAGAGTTGCATTCATTAAGAATTCTTACAACTATTCTTATAGTTTCTAAAAATGTAAGTGTAGCAGTCTTATCTCATTGGAAAAGATAAAAGCATCTGTTAGAGAGCTGACATCAATATATATAACACAACATGTATTTCAGTATGTCTATGGTCAATTTTATTCCCTGAACAGATACATTCTAGAGCTGACAAAGATTTCCAAAATACAGGAAGAGACAACTTTTAGGAAAACATACCATTTTCACTTTAGAGTTATATTTGCCACATACTTTAAAAACTGGTATTTATTTGTATTATTAATATTTTAGATGAAAAGACATAAGTAAAAAACAAACACATCTACAGCAAAAAAAGAAAACCAAAGACATGAAGCAAAACACATTGTAAGTTGTATCTAGTTGACATCCTGAAGTGAAGTGAAGTTGCTCAGTCGTGTCCGACTCTTTGCTACCCCGTGGACTATAGCTTACCAGGCTCCTCTGTCCATCGGCTTTTCCAGACAAGGGTACTGGAGTGGGTTGCCATTTCCTTCTCCAGGGGATCTTCCCAACCCAGGGATCGAACCCAGGTCTACCCGCATTGTGGGCAGATGCTTTACCATTTGAGCCACTAACTTTCATTCAAACTTGCTACATGGTCAGTTTTCTTAATTTCATAGTGAACCCAATATGCTGTTTTAAGGAATGATTGATATAACAGCATGAATTAGATTTCCAGGCAATTTCTGATTCAGATTTTTCTTTCAATCAGATTTTGTATACAATTTCTGATAAGCCTGAGATGAAGATGATTCATAAATACCACAGAAGTATGAGCTGCTTAAGTGGATATGTCTCCCTTCTGCTATTTTCTGAACTATTTTAGTTATGTGAAGTGAAGTCGCTCAGTCGTGTCTGACTCTTTGCAACCCATGGACTGTAGCCCACCAGGCTCCTCCATTCATGGAATTTTCTAGGCAAAAGTACTGGAGTGGGTTGCCATTTCCTTCGCCAGGGTATCTTCCTGACCCAGGGATCGAACCCGGGTCTCCCGCATTGCAAGCAGACACTTTATCATCGGAGCCACCAGGGAATTGGAAGGAATGAAATTTAATTCATGATATATTTATTGAGTATCCTCTGGGCCCAGGTATTATGGATGAAAAGATGAAAATATATATTCACAGTATATTTGCTGCCTAGAAGTTGTCAGTTATCTAGTTGGATAGGGAGATACTCTGTGATATAGATACAAAGATGACTTTTTCGGTAACACGAAGCATGCCATACTATGAATCTGGAGGTGGAGAAGGAAGGAACTTGGGAAACACAAAAGACACTGAATAACAAAGGCAAACCTGAGAAATAAAAATGGAGTTGGAGCAATCAGGCTCCCTAACTTCAGGCTATACTGTAAAGCTAAAGTAATGAAAGCCATATGGTACTGGCACAAAAACAGAAATATAGATCAATGGAACAAGATAGGAAGTTGAGAAATAAGCATATGTACCTATGGCCAATTAACCTATGACAAAGGAAGCAAGACTTCGCAATGTTGGTAAGATAGTCTCTTCAACAAATGGTGCTGGGAAAACTGGACAGCTATATGTAAAAAAAGTGAAATTAGGTTGTTCCTTAACACTATGCACAAAAATAAACTCAAAATAAAGATACCAATGAAAGACTAGATACTGTAAAATTCTTAGAGGAAAATACAGGTAGAACATTCTTTTAAATAAATCCGTGCAGAATTTTTTGTTTTGACCCACCTCCTACAGTAATGAAAATAAAAACAAAAATAAATGGGACCTAATTAAACTTAAAAGTTTCTGCACAGCAAAGGAAACCATAAATAAAATGAAAAGACAACCCACAGAATGGGAGAAAATATTTGCAAACAAAGTGACTGAAAAGATACACGAATAGCTCATGTAGCTCAATATTGATAAAACAAATAACTCAGTCAAAAAATGGGCAGAAGACCTCAATAGATATTTCTCCAAAGAAGACATACAGATGGCCAAGAAGCACATGGAAAGATACTCAACATTACTTATTATTGAGAAATACAAATCAAAATTCAATGAGGTATCATCTCATATTGGTCAAAATGGCCATCATCAACAAGTCTACAAACAATAAGTGCTGGAGAGGGTGTGGAGAAAAGAGAAACCTCCTACCCTGTTAGTGGGAATATAAATTGGTATAACGACTATGGAGAACTGTACAGAGATTCTTTAAAAACCTAAAACAGAGTTACCATATGATCCAGCAATCCCACTCCTGGGCATGTATCCAGAGAAAAGCATAATCCAAAAAGATGCATACACCCCAGTGTCCACTACAGCACTGTTTACCATAACCAAGACATGGAAGCAAGTTTAATGTCCATTAACAACAATGGATAAAGAAGCTATTACATGTATATACTGATGCAATGGAATATTACTCAGTCATAAAAAAGTATGAAATAATACCATTTGCAGCAACATGGGTGGACCTAGAGATTACCGTACTTCATGAAGTAAATTTGAGAGAGACAAATATCATGTGATATCGCTTGTATGTGGCATATAAAAAATGATACAAATGAACCTATGTATAAAACAGAAGCAGACTCACAGCCTTCAAAAACAAATTTACAGTTACCAAAAGGAAAAGGTGGGGGGAGGGATAAATTAAGAGTTTGGGATTAATATATATACACTATTATAAATAAAATAGATAACCAACAAAGACCTACTGTATCGTACAAGGAACTATACTCAGTAATCTGTGATAACTTACATGGGAAAAGAATCTGAAAAAGAATGGCTATTCCTCTATGTATAACCATATTGGTTACTATACACCTAAAACTAATACAGCATTGTAAATCATTATAATTCAATATAAAATAAAATTAAATTTAAAAAATGAGATTAACAATCTTTGCAGGGGTGGCCTTTAAACAGTTACTTAAAATGTTAGGCCTAGTTCAAAATCTAGTGGTTTAGCAAAGCATGACTGAGAAAATATGGTCTATATAATTATGAATTTAATCATTTAATGTTTTTTCATTTATTAATTCAATCCATTAATCACTAAATATATATTTAGGGAGCATATGTATATATTAGGCATTTCTTTTATAGACTTTAGCTGTAAAACTGAACAGGACAGATAAGGACTCTTCTCTCATGCATATTATATTCTCAGGGTGGGGGAAGACCAGGCAAGAACAGATAGGAAGCATGTGTATGTATGTATTATTTATTTATATATATGTATAATCACGATGGTATGATCACTCACCTAGAGCCAGACATCCTGGAATGTGAAGTCAAGTGGGCCTTAGGAAGCATCACTATGAACAAAGCTAGTGGAGGTGATGGAATTCCAGTTGAGCTATTTCAAATCCTAAAAGTTGATCTGTGAAAATGCTGCACTCACTATGCCAGCAAATTTGGAAACCTCAGCAGTGGCCACAGGACTGGAAAAGGTCAGTTTTCATTCCAATCCCTAAGAAAGGCAATGCCAAAGAATGGTCAAACTACCGCACAATTGCACTCATCTCAGTTAAGTTCAGTTCAGTAGCTCAGTTGTGTCTGACTTTTTGCGATCCCATGAAGTGCCCAAGAAAAAGAAATGTAAAAAAGCAAAATGGCTATCTGAGGAAGCCTTACAAATAGCTGTGAAAAGAAGGGGAACAAAAAGCAAAGGAGCAAAGGAAAGATATACACATTTGAATGCATAGTTTCAAAGAATAGCAAGGAGAGATAAGAAAACCTTCCTCAGCAATCAATGCACTCATCTCACAAGCTAGCAAAGTAATGCTCAAAATTCTCCAAGTCAGGCTTCAACAGTACATGAACTGTGAACGTCCAGGTATTCAGGTTGGAGTTAGAAAAGGCAGAGGAACCAGAGATCAAATTGCCAACATCCTCTGGATCATCAAAAAAGCAAGGAAGTTCTAGAAAAACATCTATTATTGCTTTAGTGACTATGCCAAAGCCTTTGACCGTGTGGATCACAATAACTGTGGAAAATTCTGAAAGAGATGGGAATACCAGATCACCTGACCTTCCTCTTGAGAAACCTGTATGCAGGTCAGGAAGCAACAGTTAGAACTGGACATGGAACTACAGACTGGTTCCAGATAGGCAAAGGAGTAAAACAAGCCTGTGTATTGTCACTGTGATTATTTAACTTATATGCAGGGTACATCATGAGAAATGCTGGGCTGGAGGAAGCACAAGCTGGAATCAAGATTATTGGGAGAAATATCAATAACCTCAGATATGCAGATGATACCACCCTTATGGCAGAAAGTGAAGAAGAACTAAAGAGCTTCTTGATGAAAGTGAAAGAGGAGAGTGAAAAAGTTGGCTTAAAGCTTAAATTTCAGAAAACTAAGATCATGGTCTCTGGTCCTGTCACTCATGGCAAATAGATGGAGAAACAGTGGAAATAGTGGCAGACTTTATTTTCGGAGGCTCCAGAATCACTTCAGATGGTGACTGAAGCCATGAAATTAAAAGACGCTTCCTCCTTGGAAGAAAGTTATGACCAACCTAGACAGCATATTAAAAAGCAGAGACACTACTTTGCCAATAAAGGTCTGTCTAGTCAAGGCTATGGTTTTTCCAGTGGTCATGTATGGATATGAGAGTTGGACTATAAAGAAAGCTGAGCGCCAAAGAATTGATGCTTTTGAACTGTGGTTTGGAGAAGATTCTCGAGAGTCTCTTGGACTGCAAGGAGATCCAACCAGTCCATCCTAAGGGAAATTAGTCCTGAATGTTTATGGGAAGGACTGATGAAGTTGAAACTCCAATACTTTGGCCACCTGATGCGAAGAGCTGACTCATTTGAAAAGACCCTGATGCTGGGAAAGATTGGGGGCAGGAGGAGAAGGGGACGACAAAGGATGAGATGGTTGGAGGGCATCACCAACTCAATGGACATGAGTTTGAGTAAACTTTGGGAGTTGTTAATGGACAGGGAGGCCTGGCTTGCTGCAGTCCTTGGGGTTGCAAAGAGTCAGACATGACTGAGTGATTGAAATGAATTGTACTGATATTTTAAGGTGAGATAAAGTTAGTGGAAGAACAGTATTGCTCAGTTGGTAAAAAATCTGCCTGCGATGCAGGAGACCCAGGTTCAATCCCTAGGTCAGAAATATCCCCTGGGAAGGTAATGACAACCCACTCCAGTATTCTTGCCTGGAGGATTCCATGGACAGGGGAGCCTGGAAGGCTACAGTCCATGGGGCACAAAGAGTCACACATGACTGAGTGACTAACACACACATACATACAAACACACACAACAGCAAAACAAGAGCTGCTTTTCTTGGACAGCTCAAGAACAGCTTGAGAAAGTGACATGTATGAGCATGCACAATACAAAAAAAGAGCTAGCTAGTCACAAAGTGTTAGGGAAAAATGTTCAGGGCAAAGGGAATATCAAGTATGATAGCCTACATGTACTGATATTACAAGGACCCAGTGAAGAAGGTGGGTGATGGGTAACTGGCCTTAGGGTATAAAAAGCTAGGATAGGGTAGAAATCTGAACAACAAGGGATTGCAATTTCATTCTACTTTCAGTGTGGTGCAGGTATGGTAACAGTACCTAATTTACATTTTATAAAGGTAACTGGCTGCTCTGAGGAGAACGCATGCAAGTGAGGAAATAAGAAGGTGAGCAGAACATCTAGTTTGAGGACAATTAGTGCAATTAAAAAAATGATGGCGGTTTTCTTGAATGGCAGCAGTAGAAATAAACAGAGGTATAAGAACAGAAAATAGAATTTGTTGGCTGATCTGAAAGACTATCCTATGAGAGAGTGGATGGGGAGTAAAAAAGAAGACTCAAATAATACATTAGGTTTTGTTTGTTTCTTTGTTTGAATAACTGGGTAAAAGGCGCTGTAGTTCTCTGAGGTAGGGAAGACTGAATGGTCATTTCCTGGTGCTCCTGTATATTTCAGTATACTTGTATTATAGGATTTATCACACAGCTGTGTACAGTGGAGCCCCTGTCATGTCACAACATTCTTTACATCACGGCTAACACTCAACAGTGCAAAAGCTGCTGAGAGCAGTGCTTTACTTACATGTTCTAATTTTATTCTTACAGTAACTCCATGATGAGGGCACTATTATAATAACTACAATATAGATAAGAATGCTAACATATAAAAATCCATGATTTGCTTGTGCTGATTCAAAGAATGAATGTCAAGAATTCCGTCTTGACCGAGGCCTGGATCTAGTTCCAGACATGGACTTGGCCTTCTTTAGAAAAATGTGATGTGGGTAACATTCCTCTATCAATCTTCTCTCTGGAAGGATTGACTCTTTGTAGTAACTTTGTACTCTAAAAGTATTTCATAATATTTTCTCATTCAATGAAGTTTTCACATGATCTGCAAGGTGTTAAAATTTAAAGAGGAAATGTATAGCAACAAATGTAATTTAATTTATCAAGATCATACTCTAAGAAGAATCAATGTTTAAACAAAGTCCACTGGTTGCAATAATCTATGCTTAATCCTCAGCATGGCCTGTTGGGTTAAAATGTTGGCCAGAGCCTGACTTCAATGGGAAAATCTCAGTCCAAAAGGAAAATGTAGTAAACTGTGCATTATTTGGCTGAAGAAATGGAGATGACATGGTGCTGAAAGCAAATAATTCTATAAAATAAACAGAAATTTAATTTAACAGGATGACTATATTTTAAAATATCTTTGTACTATTTAAACAATAGGAAAATCAAAGTTCTTTGAGACTTTGTAAAGACTACGGATGTTACATTGTATGTATTTTGTTTGATTTTTAAGCAAATATTTTTCTATGCATCTGTCAACAATAGGTAGTTAAAAGAGAATTTGATAAAAGCACTGATTTGTTGATTCTAAAGCACAGAAACTTTGAAAGCTAAAACATTGTCATTGCCTGTATTTGTCTCTTCTGTATTCAAATATAATATAAATTATTGACAATAAAAAAGCATAACTTTTAAAGAATGTTACCGGGGTGATAGTTTTATGCATTTACAAGTGTATGTATACAGAATAGAGAAAAATAACCAAGTTAATGTTTTTAGGAAGATTCCAAAATATTTGCGTTTGATTCAAAACGTCATGGATAGTTTTCTGCGGAAGAGTCTAGCGAGGAAGGCACATAAACGAAAGCTCTAAAGCTGCTGCTTCAGCAATTTGTTTTCCACTGAAAACAACAAAGGAAAAGAAAACATTAAGTACACCAAATATGCTAATTGGAAATTAATGCTGTATTTCGTCAGCATCAATACAGTAGCATTCATAAAGACTTGGGGAGAAGAGGAGAATGACTTCATAACATGTGAAAGGAAGTGATACAGACAAATTTTACAATTCTACAAATAAAGATTGTTTGTCTCATTTAATTTGGGATTATTTTTAATATCGCAAGTTATTTTTTAACAAAAATAATTTTTAAAACATTATATTTTGTATTCATTTACATAAAAAACAGTATTCTCGCAGTATTTCCTAGTGATTATGTCTCACCCTGGTTATACCTGATTTAGATCAACACTAACAATATCTGTGTTATTGGAGAGCTCACAAAGGGGTGATAGAGGAAGAAGGGCTCCATTGGATTAGTTAGGGCTAACCTGGGACTGAGGAAGGGAGTCCCTGAGTCTCAAAATTTGAGAAATTTAAAGTTGGAAGCTACCATGGAGATCTTGCCCAAATCCATCCTTTCGACATGAAAAAACTAAGAGTCAGAGGGCGAGCAATCTGCCTAAGAGATGCCATGTGTGCGTTAGAGTTGTAGATGGTGACCACAGACCAATATCATACAGAAAACTGAATAGAAGCTTAGATGAAATGTGGAGATAAAACCAGTGACTTCAGCACATTTTCCCAGCTGCCTCAGCCATCCTCTAACAGTTAAAGAGAAACTCAGACACTTCACACTTTCAAATTTTAGTAAATAGCTAACATTTATAGAAAAGGGCTTCCCTGATGGCTCATCGGGTAAAGAACCTGCCTGCCAATGCAGGAGACATGGGTTTGATCCCTGCTCTGGGAACAGACCCTAGAGGAGGAAATGGCAACCCACTCTAGTGTACCTGCCTAGAAAATTCCATGGACAGAGGAGCCTGGTGGGCTACCGTCCATGGGGTCACAAAGAGTGGGACACAACTGAGCACATGGAAAACACACGTAACTTTTATGGAAGCAGTTTTTCAATGTAGAAAATTATTTCCCAAATTCTCACACCAAACTTAAATGAAAAGATGCCCTATTTTAAAAAGATAATGGCTCACTGTAGCTTAACTAGGGCTTCCCTGATGGCTCAGATGGTAAAGAATCCACCTGGGTTCCATCCCTGGGTTGGGAAGATCCTTTGGAGGAGGGCATGGCAACCCACTCCAGTATTCTTGCCTGGAAAATCGTCATGGACAGAAGAGCCTGGCAGCTATAATCCATGGGGTTGCAAAGAGTCAGACATGACTGAGCGACACACCACAGCACAGCAGTAGCTTAAGTAAATGTCCTGTTGAAATAATTTTGCTGTTAAGAAAAAAAAGTTGTTCATGATGGTTAAAAAAAGGAATAAGGGGAAAACACATGTTTTGTTATTTAAAGACAAACTAAGACAAAGTTACCTTCTACTTTCGTACCACACGGAGAGTACCTATGTGCTGAAAGGATTCAATCCCCAGAGAAATATGAACTTCCACTGTAACTAGTGAAATAATCACTATATTTGAAATTCTGAAGGTTGCAGTTTTCAGTCACAATCTCTTTTCATTATGTAAATATTGCTTGCATTTAATTTCATACTAATTGTTTTAATCAACTTAACTGAACAAGATGAAGGTTACAGCTCAGAGGATATCTAACCCAAGCAATTTACCAAGGACAACATTCACCAATCATGGGTGAATGACTGTAACAGAGTAGCTTTCTGCCTGTTGGTACCAATGAATAAAGAACAAAATATTTGAAAACAAAAGTAATATACTTACCACAGAAAACTTCAATCCCCTCCAATATAAGTAAGAAGAAAAGATCAAATTCTACTCTAAAAAGGCAAATGCTTTGCATATCAAGTTTTGAAGACATGTACGGTATTGAGTTTCAATCCTCTACATTTTCACTGTGGTATCAATTAACAGTGACTTTATGTATTTATTCTTTTTTAAAAAAATGTAAGTCAATAAATTTAACTATTGTCCATAAAAATTTCTTCTATATTACATATTTAAAAAAGAACAGGTATAAAATGTAAAGCTAAATTTTAGACCACAATAATAAGATAGGATGCAAGCATTATGTGCATGTGTGTGTGCTAACTCACTTCAGTCGTGCCTGACTCTTTCTGATCCTACGGACGGTAGCCTGCCAGGTTCCTCTGTCCATGGAATTTCCCAGGCAAGAATATTGAAGTGGGTTGCCATGCCTTCCTCTGCTGGATCTTCCTGACTCAGGGACTGAACCCACGTCAGTTATATATATCTCCTGAACTGGCAGATGGGTTCCTTAACAGGAGCACCATGTGGGAAGCCCCACAAGCATTGTACTCAGTGTAAAAGACTGGTAGTTCCATATTATGTTCAAAAGAAATATAAAAATACATAACTTGAGATTATTAATGAATGTTTATAGTGAAGTGCATATTTTTTTAAGTGAGGCTTCCCTGGTGGCTCAGATGGTAAAGAATCTGCCTGCAATGCAGGAGACCCAGGTTCGATCCCTGGGCCAGGAAGATCCCCTAGATAAGGAAATGAAAACCCACTCTAGTATTCTTGCCTGGAGAATTCCACAGAGGAGTCTGACAGGCTACAGTCCATGGGTGTCAAAGAGTCAGACATGACTGAGCAATTATCATTTTCACATAGTTACTTTACTGTATGTATCTCACATAGTTGATTTATAGTATGTATCTCTTCTTGATGCTATTAGTAGCTTCCACTGTAGTTTTTCAATTATTACTTCTTCCCTTAAGTGATAAGTTAAACGATAATACCATTATTATTCATGATAAACTTGTACTCATTCATTTCTGAAAGCAAGATTATCAAATGAACAATCCTTCAATTGTTCCCCTGTATTGGTACAGTTCAGTTCAATCACTCAGTCATGTCCAACTCTTTGCGAACCCATGGACTGCACCATGCCAGGCCTCCCTGTCAATCACCAACTCTTGGAGCTTACTCAAACTCATGTCCATTGAGTCAGTGATGCCATCCAACCATCTCATCCTCTGTTGGTCCCTTCTCCTCCTGACCTCAATCTTTCCCAGCATAAAGGTCTTTTCCAATGAGTCAGTTCTTCACATCAAGTGATCAAAGTATTGGAGTTTCAGCTTCAGCATCAGTCCTTCCAATGAATATTCAGGACTGATTTCCATGAGGATTGACTGGTTTGATCTCCTTGCAGTCCAAGGGACTCAAGGGTTTTCTCCAACACCACAGTTCAAAAGTATCAATTCTCTGGTGCTCAACTTTCTTTATAGACCAACTGTCACATCCATACATGACTACTGGAAAAACCATAGCTTTGACTAGATGGACCTTTGTTTGCAATGTAATGTCTCTGCTTTTTAATATGTCATTTAGGTTGGTCACATAGCTTTTCTTCCAAGGAGCAAGCATCTTTTCATGTATTGGTATAGAAGAAAGAAATTGGGTGCTGAAAAACCTCAGGAAAAAGGAGTAAAATCAGTTCCCAGATAGGATTTTGGAGACGAACATAAGAATGTGGGAGTAAAATTGGAGTGGGAAGAATTAACTCTCAGGATGAGAGAAAACTAGAAATCAGATAGTCATGTCAGGGAACACTTAAGTAAGTTAGACAGCATTCAAGGTGCAAACAGTGCATTATCAGGACATTGAACACCAAAATCAAAGATTCACCCTGTGAGTTCATGTGGAAAATCACACCATTCCTCAGTAAATTGCACATCAGGCTTTATAGGGAGGACTTAGGGGCTGACAGATTCAATCCATCCATTTTTTAAGATATAAATGATCTCTCAGAAGTTGTCCAGAGCTGACATTATTACTTTAAATCTCAAAATTCCCAAGTCTTCTGTTTGCTTTGTTTTCTTTCTTTAAGTTATACACAGATATGTATCATAAAACATTCAAACTTACAGTAAGGTCAAAGGTACTAAGAAGATACAACTATAGGCATTAATATACAGTATTTGTTTTTCTCTTTCTGAATTACTTCACCCTATATAATAGGTTCTAGGTTCAGCCACTTCATAAGAACTGATTCAAATGCATTCCTTTTTATGGCTGAGTAGTATTCCATTGTATATATGTACCACAGCTTCTTTATCCATTCATCTGTTGATAGATATCTAGGTTGGTTCCATATCCTAGGTGCTGTAAATATGTACTGCAATGACCATTGGGGTATATGTGTCTTTTTCAGTTTTGGTTTCTTCAGGGTATATGCCTAGAAGTGGTATTGCTTTTACTGATGAACCAATTTGCATAGCAGTAATGGAGACGTCGGCATAGAGAACAGACTTATGGTCAGTGGCTGACAGGGGTGGGGGAGGAAGGTAGGAGAGGGTGAGATGAATGGGGAGAGTAGCATGGAAGCATACACTAACATATGTAAAGTAGATGCTGCTACTGCTGCTAAGTCACTTCAGTCGTGTCCGACTCTGTGTGACCCCATAGACGGAAGCCCACCAGGCTCCCCCGTCCCTGGGATTCTCCAGGCAAGAACACTGGAGTGGGTTGCCATTTCCTTCTCCAATGTGTGAAAGTGAAAAGTGAAAGGGAAGTCGCTCAGTCGTGTCCGACCTTTAGCGACCCCACGGACTGCAGCCTACCAGGCTCCTCCATCCATGGGATTTTCTAGGCAAGAGTACTGGAGTGGCTTGCCATTGCCTTCTCCATGTAAAGTAGATAGCCAATGGAAATTTGCTGTGACTCAGGGAATTCACGATGGGGCTCTATAACAACCTAGAGGGGTAGGGAGGGGTAGGAAAGGGTGGGAAGTGGCAAGGAGGTTCAAGAAGGAGGGGACATATGTTCATCTATGGCTAGCTAATTCATGTTGATATATGGCAGAAATCAAACCATATTGTAAAGCAATTATCCTTCAATTAAAAATAAATTTTAAAATAAATAAAAGATGCAACTAGAGATTATCATACTGAGTTAAGTAAGTCAGAAAAAAGAAGACAAATATCATATTATATCATTGATATATGGAACCTAAAATGATACACATGAACTTTTCTATGAAGCAGAAACAGAATCACAGACATAGAGAACACTGATGGTTGCCAAGGGAGAAGGCATTGGGGAAGGGATGGAATGGGGGCACTGGGGTTAGCAGATGCAAGCTTTAATATAGAGAATGGATAAACAATAAGGTCCTATGTATAGCACAGAGAATTATATTCAGTATTATGAAAAACCATGATGGAAAATAAAAAAGTATATATATATATGCTGCTGCTAAGTCACTTCAGTCGTGTCCGACTCTGTGCAACCCCATAGATGGTAGCCCACCAGGCTCCCCCGTCCCTGGGATTCTCCAGGCAAGGACACTGGAGTGGGTTACTGAATCACTTTCTTGTACAGCAGTAATTAATCCAACACTGTAAATAAACTATGCCTCAATAAAAATATTTCTAATGTCAGACCTTGCCTAAGCTCAGATTATCATCACAGTAGGGATGCTGACAAGGGATAATATGAGGGATATTTGAGAGGTAAATTTCCTCCAAATATAAAACATTTACATAGTAAGATGGACAACAGTATCAATAATTGGTAGGAGGCAGATTATCCTCAGAAATTTCCCTTTTCATGAATTTGTTTTCATAAAATTTGAGAACTCTGATGGAATTTTCCCTTTCAGAAACAGGTGGTAAGTAAAGTCAAGATTTTGAGAAATCATTGAATTAATGAAGACAAATATTAAAATGTAAAATATTCTCAGTATCTTAATGTAAATATTGTATAATGCATATTTTAAAATTAAACCTGGCTCTTAAAAATAGATAGATGAATTTGGTTAATAAGAATCTAACTTTTAAAATGAGGGAGAAAATAATAACTTGGAAGGAAACTAGTCAACAAATCTAGGTAGAAATGACAAAATTAAACCAACAAATACAAATAAACATTTGATTAAAATTTTGTGGCTGCATTAATTTTAAATAACATTCAAGTAATAAGAAAAAGTATCTAAATATTATAGTTTTTTTAAAAGCTTATTGTGTAAAAGAGGAAAATGATGACAGAAACTCAACATTAAATTTTATTGAACTATGGTATACAAATGTGGGCTGTAAAATTTCTGGTTTTTGAAATTTCTTAAGTTAAAGTTTTATTTGGAACCAAGTAGAAAATATTTTTTTGAAA
Organism: Moschus berezovskii; assembly: GCF_049115385.1. Lineage (NCBI taxonomy): Eukaryota > Metazoa > Chordata > Mammalia > Artiodactyla > Moschidae > Moschus > Moschus berezovskii. Next base: position 19,268,765 of record NC_142472.1, read on the forward strand.
GTAAATAGAACAGGAATGCTTTTTTCTTTGTTTCTAAGTGTGCATATCATTAGTCTTTTGATCCTTAATAGTCTTAGTCAATATTATATATTTGTATTAAATATTTAAAATTAGAATGTATACTCACACCAAAAATCAGACTTGGTCCCCTCTACACATTCATGTCAAGAACAAATTTTTGTGGTGGTTTTATCATGACCCTATGCCCCAACACACACACTCACAGAATCACCTCATTCTTATATCCTTTGTCTTTTTTGGGTTGTCCATTACAGGATAGTTCTTCAAGTTCAAAAGAACTTGTCTTCATATGGAGGCTATAATTCCAAGTCACACTATCAACATTTATATAAATATATTTTTTTGCCTAATACATTTTTTACAACACATTTTCTTTACCCATCTTGAGCTCTTTTATTTAGTTTTCCCAATTTTCTCGAGATTAAAATATTCCTCCTGACATTTTTCTGATAAGGTTTTATTTTCTTTATAAGTACTTTGGCCTGGAAGTTTGTAAGATTTAATTCTAATTTAGCCTACTTTTAATGCCTTATCAAAGTGATTTTTCCAATAATCTCTCTAAAATTACAATGGTATCATTGACTCTGAATATTCACATCTTTAAAAGAACATCTGTTCTTTATTCTTAATCCCCCCATCTGTTTATTATTTCTTTTTGAAACTGCTTATAATTTGCACAGTATTTGCACATTATTTATATATTCATCAACATTTCTTGTTTCTTTTTCTCATTATTTCATGTTTTACATATTTTTCTCTATTTTAGAGCCAGACATCCTGGAATGTGAAATCAAGTGGGCCTTAGGTAGCATCACTGTGAACAAAGCTAGTGGAGGTGATGGAATTACAGCTATTTCAAATCCTAAAAATGATGCTGTGAAAGTGCTGCACTCAATATGCCAGCAAATTTGGAAAACTCAGCAGTGGCCACAGGACTGGAAAAGGTCAGTCTTCATTCCAATCCCAAAGGAAGGCAATGCCAAAGAATGGTCAAGCTAACGCACAATTGCACTCATCTCCCACGCTAGTAGTGTCATGCTCAAAATTCTCCAAGCCAGGCTTCAGCAATATGTGAACCGTGAACTCCCAGATGTTAAAGCAGGTTTTAGAAAAGGCAGAGGCACCAGAGATAAAATTGCCAGCATCTGCTGGATCATGGAAAAAGCAAGAGACTTCCAGAAAAGCATCTATTTCTGCTTTATTGACTATGCCAAAGCCTTTGACTGTGTGGATCACAATTAACCGGGGAAAAGTCAAAGAGATGGGAATACCCGATCACCTGACTTGCCTCTTGAGAAACCTGTATGCAGGTCAGGAAGCAACAGTTAGAACTGGACATGGACAACAGACTGGTTCCAAATAGGAAAAGGTGTACATTAAGGCTCTATATTGTCACCCTGCTTATTTAACTTGTATGCAGAGTACATCATGAGAAACGCTGGGCTGGATGAAACAAGCTGGAATCAAAATTGCCAGGAGAAATATCAATAACCTCAGATATGCAGATAACAGAAAGTGAAGAGGAACTAAAAAGCCTCTTGATGAAAGTGAAAGAGGAGAGTGAAAAAGTTGGCTTGAAGCTCAACATTCAGAAAACTAAGATCATGGCATCTGGTCCCATCACTTCATGGCAAATAGATGGGGAAACAGTGAAAACAGTGGCTGACTTTATTTTTGGGGACTCTAGAATCACTGCAGATGCTGATTGCAGCCATGAAATTAAAAGACGCTTACTCCTTGGAAGGCAAGTTATGACCAACCTAGACATCATATTAAAAAGCAGAGACATTGCTTTGTCAACAAAGGTCCATCTATTAAAGGCTATGGCTTTTCCAGTAGTCATGTATGGATGTGAGAGTTGGACTATAAAGAAAGCTGAGCACCTAAGAATTGATGCTTTTGAACTGTGGTGCTGGAGAAGACTCTTGAGAGTCCCTTGGACTGCAAAGAGATCCAACCAGTCCATCCTAAAGGAGATCAGTCCTGGGTGTTCATTGGAAGGACTGATGTTGAAACTAAAACTCCAATACTTTGGCCACCTGATGCGAAGAGCTGACTCATTTGAAAAGACCCTGATGCTGGGAAAGATTGGGGGCAGGAGGAGAAGGGGACGACAAAGGATGAGATGGTTGGAGGGCATCACCAACTCAATGGACATGGTTTTGGGTAGACTCCAAGAGTTCGTGATGGACAGGGAGGCCTGGCATGTTGCAGTTCATGGGGTCGTAAAGAGTCAGTCACGACTGAGCGACTGAACAGAACTGAACTGAACTCTATTTTAAACTTAATTCTTGGTCATGAACAACTTATTTTTTAGGACTACTAAATTTTTACATTTTAGAATTTCTAATGTAGAGTTTCAAAAATTTTGAGTTCTAATTGTGTTAGACTTATCCTTGGTTTTTAATGTTTCCTTCTTCCTCTTCCATTATTTCTACTCAATAGGTGGAATCTTTTCTAATTATTCTCTTGGTCTCTCCCTCAACTTGCTGAGTTCAATCTCTCTCTCATTTCCCTTGACTAGTTGTGGAGGTAGATTACCAGCTACCATGTTAGTCAGGTGGTTGCTATTTCTCCTGCAGTCATTAGTAGAAGGCTGAAGAATATATGCTGGTCCTTGTTCCCATGAGCATACATAAAACATGTGAATGATCTGAGACCAGATCTGTCCAAAGGTAGAGAAGAGAGAGGTGGTACCTACAATAATACCACAAACTGGGAACAATTCTTATCATGAAATTTCAAGGGTGTGTTTCATTTCAAATTTCAATTGACAAAGCAGATACCAAAAGCAGCCCATGGGGATCCTCAAGAAGAGAAGGGCACATCTAGTGAAGTAAATAGAAAATCAAAAGGCATCTAGCCTGTGCAGGAAATGTTTTGCAGGTATACTGTGTGTGAAGTGGGTGGAGAAAGTTGAAGAGGCAAAGCACCAAACCTGGATGAACACTGAATCCTGGGGTAGTGTTACAGAAACAGATTTTATGAGAGGTGAGTGAAAAGACTCTGCACCAGTACTGCTTTTAACCAAACATGAGAACTGATTTAAGTCCTGAAACTTTTAATCTCCAGTTCCTAATTTTAGCCATTGTAAAATCAAGGTATGAACTGGGTAATCTCTGTTTTTTTCTAATTAAAAATGCCATGTACAAAGATCGCAAAGTATGAATTAAAATGGTTCAAGATTTAAATATATGCAAAAATGTCAAAGATGGTATTTAGAAGGTTCAGTTCAGTTCATTCACTCAGTCGTGTCTGACTCTCTGCGACCCCATGAATCACAGCATGCCAGGCCTCCCTGTCCATCACCAACTCCCAGAGTTCATTCAACCTCATGTCCATTGAGTCAGCGATGCCATCCAGCAATCTCACTCTCTGTCGTTCCCTTCTCCTCCTGCCCTCAATCCCTCCAAGCATCAGAGTCTTTTCCAGTGAGTCAACTCTTCACGTGAGGTCACTAAAGTATTGGAGTTTCAGCTTTAGCATCAGTCCTTCCAATGAACACCCAGGACTGATCTCCTTTTGAATGGACTGGTTGGATCTCCTTGCAGTCCAAGGGACTCATGAAACCATATCATTTTGCAACATGGCTATTTCAGCCTATTCTGGGGAAATATTAGGAGAGTGGTTGAATTTTTATAATAATAACAGGAAATGTTTTATTCCATAAGTGTTATGATTTCTTACCTCTCCTTTTCCTGGAAAAGGAAGCTATTTTAATGCAGTCAATTGTGAAATTTTCTGTCATTTTTTATGCTAAATAGATTTTGAGTTTTAAGCCCACTAAATCTGTGTGTTTTGCTTAAATACATTTTTCAGAAATAAAGTCAGAAATAATCTATTGACTGAATCAAAGGAAATCAACAAAAACGAATATTCATTTTCTGTGTCTATTTCTGTACATAAGGTCAGTTAAAGAATCAAGAAAACTCTATAGAAATTTAAAAGACATTAGTAAGAATTTAAGATATAAGTAAATTAAAATAATCTGTGATTGACACATTTAATCAAGACAGACACATCTATCAATCTTTCCCAGAGCCACCTGCAAGAGAAAGAAACTATCTTTGGCTTCAACATAATAAAGATATTAGTTTGTTTATACAAGTGAATTTTACAGCAAATGGGGCGTTGAGAAATGAGCTACGTGTGAGGCAAGCAGTCCTAAAAGGTAACATACTAGAAATTATCTTCTAATTCTATGCTTTCTTAGAAAATTATAGTCCAAAGACTTAAATGAGAACATGAAAAAAAATCAAGGGTCATCAAATGAGCAAAAAACCCACAAAAAGTAAAAACATAAAGCACTGAAAAACACATTTACATTTTGAAGTATGAACACTGATTAAGTCACTGAATTGGAAACGGGAAAACGTCTGTTAGAGAAGATGGAGATGTAAACATGTGGTGGTTAGGGACCAGATGATATGGTAATGGCAGATAAAGAACGGAGGAGACGGTCCTCCAGGAGGCTGGTGTATAAAGAAGGCCATCTCCAGTGAAGTCTTAAAAATGAATGGAGAGTCAGCAGAGTCCATTAAGAACATGTTTCTTTTCACAAGGGAGAAGGTGGATAGCAGACTTCTGCACAGCAAATGAAGCCTGAAGAAGTGTCTACTGAATTGAGAATCCATAAAGAAGACAGTGGATAATAAGGAGATGAATTGCCTGGGATTTCCACCCAGATTGAGTAGGGCTACTTGTTACATTATTATGGAGCTTGTGAGGCACAACAGGAATTCAAAGGTAGACATTCACACACAAACTGGTTGGAAAGGAAGCTCTCAATTTCTGGGAGGTCTGTTAGGAGACAGAGCAAAAAGCATTGTGAACAACGGCAACATCTGGACTGCAAAGAGAAATGGAGGAAATAGAATCGTGTTTACATTAAGTGAGCTCTCTCAGTGCTGAGGCCAACATCTGGCTTTGGTTACAGTTATCTGAACATAGTGAAAATGTTTGAATTAACCAAAAAAAGATTAGACTAAATTTCATAACAGTGTTTACACAGCAGAATAAATGACAAAACAGATACATGGAAAAAAGTGTCTGTTTATGCACACATTTCAAAGAGCATGGATATAGCACCCCAAGCAACATTATCTTAGTGTGGTTGACATAAAACAGGGTTCCACATAAACTCCTAATGATGGCCATTACAAATTGTGTTAAGCCAAGGTGGTTTAAACACAGATATCCCATGTCTTTTGTTTATTACTATGATAAAAAGAGTTTGAGTGCCTTTCTGCTACAATTAAGGGAAAACATGGTTTAGGAAGTATATTTACACTTTATTTTCCCACTATCAATAAGATTTCAGGTGACATATTTATTCCTAGGAATTATAGCTCTCAATAAGTTTACCCCCCTAATTTCTTTCCATAAATGAATGTATTTGGGGGGCTTTGTTAGCAAATTCAGAACAGAGTATTTATCTTTACAGAAGCAATCTCAATTTTCTGTGGCCATATTGATGGGGTCTTTAACATCTTGTGGACCACTAATAAACTTCATTGTTTTTTGCTTGACTTTATTTTGGAATCTGGTCTTCTGCTCTCATCATTGCAACACCTGATTTTAACAAGGAAACAAAAGCAAGTAACATATGCTGGGAAACAAGCTGTGATCCTATATCTAGCGAGAAAGTGAACCTAAATACAAGAATAAACAGTTAAATTTGGAAGGCTTTGCCATTTATTAAGAAATAGTTCAGAAGTCCTGGTTCTGAAAAGAAGCAATTGGGTTGAAAGGGTGACAAGAACAAATATAAACATTATTTTTCAATGACTTGTGCTGTGCTGTGCGTAGTCACTCAGTCGAGTCCAACTCTTTGCGACTCCATAGACTGTAGCCCGCCAGACTCCTCTGTCCATGGGGGTTCTCCAGTATTCTGGAGTGTTCCAGGCAGGAATACTGGAGTCGGTTGCCATGCCCTCCTCCAGAGGATCTTCCCAACCCATGGATCAAACCCAGGTCTCCCACATTGCAGGCAGATTCTTTATCATCTGAGCCATCAGTGAAGCCCAGGAATATTGGAGTGGGCGGCTATCCCTTCTCCAGGGAATCTTCCCAACCCAGGAACTGAACCAGGGTCTCCTGCATTGCAGGCAGATTCTTTACCAGCTGAACTATCAGGCGAGCCCTTCAATGACTTAAGTATATTTAACCTCACTGGGACATAATCTCCAAAGATAAACTGATAGATTAATATATTGACAGTGTCAGTTCTTAGAACAGACTCCCTTACACACTCAAATTAATCCTAGGTTCCAAATTGCCAAACTAATGTCACTTATTTTAAAGAAGGGTTTTTAGTTGGATTCATGGACTCTGCTTAACCCCAATCAACTCGGAAACAGAATTGTGAGTTTCTAAGCATTTCAATTTAAGAGAAGCATAGAACAAATATGTACTTGGAAAGTTTATGTCACTAGGCAGTATAATAGTAAGTTTAAAGAGAGATGATAATTTAGGAAATAAATAAGCAGTGTGTGTTGCAGTAGCTCAGTCGTGTCTAACTCTCTGCGACCCCATGGACTGCAACCAGGCTCCTCTGTCCATGGAATTCTCCAGTCAAGAATACTGGAGAAGGCTGCCATTTCCTTCTCCAAAATAAGCAGTAACATAGCTGTTATAGTAGTTGGGAAAAAAAAAAAAAGTTGGACACTTTTGGTATCTTCTAAAGTTCAGTATCTAAATACCAACTTCAGGAAGGTGATAAAGCTGTGAATGCCGTGGTTGAATTTATTAAAGAGGCATTTGTAAAACTTTGCCCAAGGTTTAACATAAAATCCACTCTACAGTCCTAAATCTGAAGCTTTCAATGTTGCATTTGTGAAGTTGTGGTCCAACAGGTGATACAGTTAATCACCAGTGACCATTAACTATGCACTATAAACATCTATGAAAGTACATTGCTGTGACATGATAGAGAAGGCCAATGTCTTATTTTTATTAAGAAATTGGTGGGCCTGATTTCTTTACTAAGAATTTTCTGTCAAATATTGAAGTACAAATCATATAGGTTGAGTAAAATATAAAGAGTATAATATATTTTTGATAAAACACTGTGATTCTGAAGAAACAATATTAACTTATTTCTGACATAGCATAACTTCAGAACTTAAAAAAGCTAATTACTCAACCATAAAATAGAATGAAATTGGGTCATTTGTAGAGATGTGGATGGACCTAGAGAGTGTCATACAGAATGAAATCAGAATAAAAAAAAATAAATGTCATATATTAATGCATATGTGTGGAAAAATGGTACAGATGGTCTTTGCAAAGCAGAAAAGAGACACAGATGCAGAGATCAAATATATAGATGCCAATGGGAGGGCAGGGTAGGAGGAATTGGGAGATTGGGATTGATACATATACACTGTTGATACTATGTGTAAAGTAGATTATTAATGATAACTTACTGTATAGGACTGGGAGCTCTACTTAATGCACTGTGGTGACTTGAATGGGAAGAAAGTCCAAGGAAGTAATATACATATATGTATGCCTATTCATTTTGCTGTACCGTAGAAATACAACATTGTAAAGCAACTATACTCCAGTAAAAATTAATTTAAAAACTCGATTGAAAGCAATAATAATTTAACATTTTTCCATAAAATGAAATTTAAACTTATGGATTACAATCAATAAGACAAAATAAATCCTATTTGCAGTCTTAAAAAACAACTTATTTTTTCTTAGACTCCAAACTCATTGACAAAACACAAGGAAATTGTTGAATTAAGCCAATCCTATTACTCAAAATGAGAGTTGGGGCTGGTGGAAATAGTTTTTTCCAATGTGGTCTGTTATTCTTTAATTATTTCACTGTAAGAGTCTCACCATATGGTAGAATATGATTTCAGACAAGATATACACCATTCTGACCTCAGACTGACCTAAAATTTTTTATCTCTGGAAAATAAAAATGCAGTAAAAGCCTTAAGAAACTAACAAAAAAAAAAAATATATATATATATAGAACAAAACATGTAAAGACACATTGCCTATTACTTTCTATCCTAGCAACATCCTGACTGAGATGAAAGAAGGGGAAAAATAACAATAGAAAAAAAATCTTTTTTATAGGAATATTTATTATGGACTCAAATCCAGGTGTTCTCCAAAGTTTCTTTCCCTATTTACAACTAAAAAATAGAATTTACTTGCAGGAGGGCTGGAGTGAGTGAGAAGTCCTGTGGTGACTTTTAGTGAATTTATGAATCGAAGAGAGTCACATCTGGGTAAAGTGATACATGGTCATTACACAAATATGGCCATAATACTGAAGCACGCTAAACATAAATCGTGACTTTCAGTAGCAAAAACTAATGAGGTACATTTGACTTTTTGTCAGGTTTGTCCATGGATCTATGATGAGCTTAAATATTTTCTATCAGAGAAAGAAAATCAGGGATGGCATTTTGTCTAATGAATACTAAGAAGAAAGAGTTATTTGAAGAGTTAAGACACTGTATTTCTAATAAATCAAGATAGATTTATTCCTGTGAATGTAATGCTAAGTTAAAATGAATCTTAACCCTAATTGTTTGAATTATGAAAAATGAGTTATAATCCTTAGTAACAGGCCTGGATGTTTCATACAGCTATCTCGAATCCTCCTAATAGAACTGAAGTTAGATATTATTATCCCATATTTTTCAAAAGAGGAAATTGAACTTCAGGTGTGCTCAAAGTCACTTTGTTAATAAGTAGCAGAGCTGGAATTTGTACCAGTTTCAAAACCCATGCTATTTCTATTATGTCTCATATCACCAAAGAACATATTTTTATGGCTTAGCTCGATTATATGGATTCAAAGTGAAAATACAAAACAGGAAATATGAGTCATTTACTGAGCTGCAATTTTTATAATTTCTGCTGGAGAATAACTTTAAAATTGGCAAGTTATCTTAACTTTGTATTTAAGATACAAGACAGTCTTGACTTTAGGCATTCCAGACTAAATTGGCTTTTCTTTGTGTAATTAAATCACACTCTGGAATTCTGGTTTTTATTTCTATCAAAACAAATCAACACTTTTTGTTGTTGTTACAGTAGAGGACTTGCCCATAACCCATTAATCTGTTTTCCTTTTGTTTTATAATATGAAAGAGAGGTTGAGGTTTGATAGAATGTTTTCCTGCTCATGTTTGGGAACTCTTAACTGGAGCCTATGTATTTCACAAGCCTTCTGAAAATATATGCAATATTTTGTAAAAAGTGACTAAGTGCATTTTTCTGGCAATGAGTCCCTTGGATTTCACTGGATTACAAAATAATCCATGACTGTAAAGGAAGATAAAAACTGCAATACTTACTTTCCTAGTAGAGTCTTTTTTAAAAAAAAAAATGTTTTTCTACATAAATAAATGAGATGGAAAGTACAATGCTGTGTAGTTGTACCCTTTCAAACAAAAGCATTTTCCCTTGAAGCCATACATGAACTTCATACATACTAATAGTTTTTTTTTTTTTCCTTCTTTTTCATCTGTCTAGGTCATTTGAAATAAGCTTATTTTAAAAAAAAAAAAAAAAAACTTTGGGGACAAAACTTTAAAAGTTATTTGTAATCATGTAGTGTTTTGGAGAAGGAAATGGCAACCCACTCCAGTGTTCTTGCCTGGAGAATCCCAGGGACGGGGGAGCCTGGTGGGCTTCCGTCTATGGGGTCACACAGAGTCGGACACGACTGAAGTGACTTAGCAGCAGCAGCAGCAGTGTTTTTCCAAAACTGGAAGCAAAGCTGAGATGAAGTCTGTTTTATACCAAGATATATAGCCCAAACTTTTCTTGAATAAAAACTAAAATCAAAAGAAAGATAAATAAAATACGATTAAAAATTAAAGCAAAGATAGTAGGTAGGCAGTTTAAGGGTTTCTAATCAAAGTTTCAGCTAGGTACCCATCTGTGTTGTTTAAATAGTCATTTCTCAAATTTACCCTTGAACTGGGTATTTAATGATATTTTTATAATGGCAATGACCCCTAAATAGGACATACGGAGGTTTTTCTTGCCTCATTAAACCTGGAGGAGGTCAATGTTATGAGTCTGTCTGATTTTCTTCCATAAGGTAGTGACTTAGTAGCATGTGTGAGTAAGGCATTTACTTAATCCATCATGCTAGAATGCTTTTCCCCTGGATAATACTAATCCCAAATTATATATACCCCTTTTATTACAAAAGACTCCAGTCCATCATTTCCACAAGAGTTAGTTCTTTTCTAAGCCTAACTGTTCAAAGGGGATGCAGAATAATACTTTTCTGAGAAACTATCAATTCTCTACCGTCTTGTTTCAGTTTGCCAAAAATAATAGTCATGCTTTATTTGGACTATAAGTTGATTTTGGATATAAGTTTTTTAAAATATGTTTTTTTTGGTTTTAACTGTGTTATTGATTAATGATGAAATATATGCTCAGTCGTGTACAACTCTTTGCTGTCCCATGGACTGTAGCCTGCCAGGCTCCTCTTCCCATGGACTTTTCTGGGCAAGAATACTGGAGTGGGATGCCATTTCCTCCTCCAGGGATCTTCCCGACTCAGGGATTGAACCCGCATCTCTTAAGTCTTCTGCACTGGCAGACGGATTCTTTACCATTAGTGCCACCTGTGTTATTAAGAAATACAAATTCCTCAAGCTTAGAAATAAAGAAATTACTTTTTCGCTCATTGTCTTACATTCAGGTGCAAAGTCTAAATTCTGCTTATTTGTGGACTGGTATTATTTTGCAGTTTAAGTGGCTGCCAGCTGTGCTGTTTTTCTGGACATCACATACTTAGAATACATTTTGAAAAAATAAATTTTGCTTGTCTTCTTTGTGCACCAAGAAGAATTTTGGCATTTTCCACTCAGTTCTTTGTGCATCTAGTTCTCTGTATAATGAATGGAATTATTCTGTTTCCAAGGAGGGAAGAAAGATGTTTGGACCATTCCTATCCATTGATCCTTGCTGGATTCTTTCTTTGCCCGTATCCAAGTCCATCTCAACAGTAGTCTGGAGACAGAGTATATACAGCACTTTAAATACCCAGGAAGAGAATCACACACTGAGTACAGAAAATCAGACCCAGACTCACATTTTTCTACATTTTGCCCTAAGTTTGAGTGTCTCCTTGGTCAACTCATCCTTGATCTTACTGCTTGATAACTGTGGGTAGAGGATAATACTTTGCACACCTTGCAGTCCTCTGTAAATAGGAACATAACTAAACGCATGACCTCTTTCACACTTTAGAAATTCTCAGCATATAATCTTGTCATGATTTTCCCCTATAACCATGGCCACGTTCATCAGGCAAGAGCAACAAAAGCTTATCTATAAAAAAGTCACAATATATTTTATTTCAAAATGTATTTGAATTTATGTGCATCATATAATACTAAACATTTCCTTATTTTGTTCATCAGGATTTATTTTGATGACTGCAAAGAATAACATTCTGAGGTTAATTATAATTTTTTCTGTTTATTATTTTAGGATAACTTAGTCACAAATTTTACTCAATCAAATATAGCTCCATAAAGATCAAATATTTTAAAGGCTTCATTTTTAAAGCAGAATCTATTATTGACTTTCTTTTTATAAGATTTCCAAATGCTTCTGGTTATGGTGTTTGCGAGAGCCTCTTTAAATTATTATTTTTCTCAGTCGAGCTTATTTAATGAACTGGTTGCTGCCTATGTATATGATAAATAAAGTGAAGGGCAGCCCTCCACTGGCATCTCAGGGCATTGTAAAAGGAGCAGTTTTCCTTTACCCTTGACTTATGTTAAGTATTCAGTTCAGGTTAGAGAAGATAGTTGTCTGATTGTTTGCCCTATTTTTCTTTGCCAGAGTAGATAAAGTATGCTTATCTATTAAAAGCACTCCAGAGTAGCATTAAGCCAGGACACCTGTGGAGCTTGTCACCTCAGGTTCTCAAACAGGTCACTGGCTGCTGGGGCAGCTTCAAGAACAGAATAACAAGCACTCTTTGGTATGGGAAACAAGGATCTCACTGCCTTCATGTCATCTGTGTAGAAGAGAAACTTACCAACAGCTGGAAAGAAAGGAAAAGATCATTTCTCACTGTTTATTAAGCTATCAGTCTATAGCTTTATTTTAAAATTCATGTTCTAGAGTCCCATGCTCATAGCAAAATGTATTATAAATATTTGAACAGAAGCTATGTGGTTTATAAGGGCTCCACTTCTCTGAAGCTTGAAGATAATATGTGACATCAGTTTATAGCAGACAGTACTTTAACTGGTGTTCCAAGCCTTTCCCTTTATTATAATAAAAATCAATGAATTAGGAAAATTTGGGGTATAATCTATTCTTTTGAGTTGTTAGGAGTTTGTATTTATTAGAATCAATTGAAAGTAGGTCTTTGGGGGGTCATAAAATGTTTGAAATGATAAATTTGAAAAATTCTGATAATTTTGGAAAGGTATAAAGTACAATAATTTATGTTAAGACTCTTAAACTGATAGTAGGCAGAAAAAATTCTAAAGGAATAGAACACACCTAATTGTTCACTGTCCAATTATAGGATCACTATAGGAATTTATGTATTTGTATTTATGTAATTGTGAGTAATATTGCTTTTTTGAGAGAACTGGCTTTTGTGCTTTTTTTTAGCTTAAGAGTGAATGGTTTTATTATTTTGGTGAATAGCATAGTTTTTTCTTTTGTTTTCCTCATAGACTAAAAGCCCTCATTTTATATTTGTGCCATTTGTAAAAGCTAAATGTAGATATTGAGAAGTCATCTAGGAATCAGATCACTTAAACTTACATTTTATGTTCATTTTATGAAATAATCATTTGGGGGGTTTATATATCATTTATGTATTTTCAACACATTTTATAGCAATTTGAAAAACATTATTTCTAATGAAAAATCGCACTCACTATAAAATAGCAATGAATGATTTCCCCAAATTACCTACCTATAACCAATCCTCAATGTTTGTACAAATTGAAGGAAGGATAAGAAAATGATTTCCAGTCCCAAATTATTTCCCAGAGGTTTTGCTTTTGGTTTTTTAATACACTTTTAGCTTCTAAAACAAAATAATTTATTATTTGCTCTAACATGGCTTGAAGCTCAACATTCAGAAAACAAAGATCATGGCATCTGGTCCCATCACTTCATGGGAAATAGATGGAAAAACAGTGGAAACAGTGTCAGACTTTATTTTTTTGGGCTCCAAAATCACTGCAGATGCTGATTGCAGCCATGAAATTAAAAGACGCTTGCTCCTTGGAAGGAAAGTTATGACCAACCTTGATAGTATATTAAAAAGCAGAGACATTACTTTGCCAACCAAGGTCCGTCTAGTCAAGGCAATGGTTTTTCCCGTGGTCATGTATGGATGTGAGAGTTGGACTGTGAAGAAGGCTGACCACCGAAGAATCGATGCTTTTGAACTGTGGTGTTGGAGAAGACTCTTGAGAGTCCCTTGGACTGCAAGGAGATCCAACCAGTCCATTCTAGAGGAGATCAATCCTGGATGTTCATTGGAGGGACTGATGCTAAAGCTGAAACTGCAATACTTTGGCCACCTCATGCGACGAGTTGACTCACTGGAAAAGACTCTGATGCTGGGAAAGGTTGAGAGCGGGAGGAGAAGGGGACGACGGAGAATGAGATGGCTGGATGGCATCACCGACTCTGTGGACATGAGTTTGAGTGAACTCTGGGAGTTGGTGATGGACAGGGAGGCCTGGCGTGCTGTGATTCATGGGGTCACGGAGAGTCGGACACGACTGAGCGACTGAACTGAACTGAACTGAACTGAACATCTAAATTGATAAGTGTTTAAGGAAATTGATGACTTAGGACGAAAATAAACATTTGGCGTGCAGTAGGAATAAAATAAGAAAGCTAGAGAATTAAAATATAGCAGGAGCTTCTCTGTAGAGTGAAAAATCTTTGGATGTATCCTTAATCTGGAAGTAATTTTTGATGTGTGCTTAGTCACTTCAGTTGTGTCCGACTCTTGGCAACCCTGTGACCCCATGGACCATAGCCTACCAGGCTCCTCTGTTTATGGGATTCTTCAGGTAAGAATACTGGAGTGGGTTGCCATGCCTCCTCCAGGGGATTTTCCAGACCCAGGGATCAAACCCGTATCTCCTGTGTCTCCTGCATTGCAAGTGGATTCTTTATCACTGAGCCACCAGGGAAGCCCGATTTTGTTTGTGCATGTGTGTGAATTAGAATAAAATTATTTAATACCTGAACATGATCGTGGGTCAAATTGATTTTTTAAAAGTATTACCCAAAAAGTCAGTTATATATAGTATCCATGTTATATATCCAGAAGCAAAGGGATATGTGTGTATATTTATATCTATTTGTATCTCCATACCTATTTTTTGTAAACCAGTGTTCTTTTTCACTTTCTCTTGGATGAATCCTTAGGAGTAGCACTGCTGTTACACAATGAGGTGTATGCTTAATAGAAAGTTTTTAACTTTCCAAAGTGGCTTCATTACTGTAGATTCGCACCAGCAATATGAGAATTCTAGTTATATCACATCCTTGCCAACTTTTAGTAGTGATCAGTCTTTATTTTAGCTCTTTTAGTGGGTACACTTTGCTATCTCATTATTATTTTAATTTGCAATTTGATGATTAGTGCTGATAAACCTTTTAAAATATGCTTATTGACCATATGTGTATCTTCTTTTTTGTTATTTCTGTTAAATTTTTGCTCACTTCTTATTTGCATGTTATTTTCATTATTTAATTATAGTTCTTTATATACTCTGGATGTCAGTCACAAAGGGTATATTTGGTACAGTCTAAAGGAGATCAATCATGGGTGTTTATTGGAAGAACTGAATCTAAAGCTGAAGCTCCAATACTTTGGCCACCTCATGCAACGAGTTGATTCACGGGAAAAGACTCTGATGCTGGGAAGGATTGGAGGCAGGAGGAGAAGGGGATGACAGAGAATGAGATGGCTGGATGGCATCACAAACTTGATGGACAGGAGTTTGAGTGAACTCCGGGAGTTGGTGATGGACAGGGAGGCCTGGCGTGCTGTGATTCATGGGGTCGCAAAGAGTTGGACACGACTGAGCGACTGAACTGAACATTTAGGCAAGTGTTAAATTTAATAATTCCCATATGTTGGATCTCTTGCTTTCCTGTTGGGGCCCTAGATCCTCATCAATAATAGACATTGATCATATCTCATTCAATGCCTTACCAAACAGTGAACTTGACCAGCAGGTACAAGGGATGGACTAATATTTTGGAGGAGTAATAATATCCACATTAAAAAAGGTATGATTTAAGAAGTTTTACAGTCTCATGCTTCAGTGCAAGATTTGGAATGGGTCAGAACAGGGCTTGATTCTCAGCCCTTCTGTTTATCATGCATACCATTTTGGGAGGGTCATATAAGCTCTCCAAACTTCAATGGTCTCACTTGGAAGATAGGGGAAATGTATTCTATGCCTCCCTCTGCAGAATTGTCAGGAGGGGTAAATAAAATATTTTTAAATATCTTGTCCGCAGTCCTTGTATGTTAAGTGGTACTAAAGGAAGCTGCTGCTTTTTTATTTTTTAGCTTTGTTTATCTCAGTGTACAGAAAACTTGTTTTCAAACCTAAGCTTCAACACCCAACTAATGTGAACTGCTCATCTCTCTGAGCTTTAGTGTTTTCATTCTTCTCTAACTGCTTCTCAAAGTTCAATAAGGTAACATACTGGGAGTCTATAAGCTCCGTATTTTAAAGTAAAAGGTAAAAAGAAAAGGGAACCGTCCTGCATGATTGATGGGAATGTAAAGTGGTAGAGCTACTATAGAGAAACGTATGAAGGACCTTTAAAAACCTAAAAATAGAGCTAACATATGATCCTGCAGTCCCACTCCTGGGCATATATCTGGAGAAAACTCTATAATTTGAAAAGACACAAGCACCCTAATGTTCATAGCAGCACTATTTACAATAGCCAAGACATGGAAGTAACCTAAATGTCTATCAGAAGATAAATGGATAAAGAAGATGTGCACACACATCTTTGGACACACACAGTATTGAATATTACTCAGCCATAAAGAGAATGAAATAATGCCAATTGCAACAACATGGATGGACCTAGAGATTATCATATAAAGTGAAGTAAGACATATAGAGAAAGATATATCATATCGATATCACTTATCTGTGGAATCTAAATATATGATACATAACATTTACACAATTGAAACATAGTCACAGACTTCAAAATCAAATTTACGCTTTCCAAGGGGGACAGAGTGGATGTGGAGATAAATTAGGAATTTGGAATTAACATACACACACTACTATATGTATGACCTAATATTTAACACAGGGGACTATACTCAATATTTTTCAATAACCTATAATGGAAAAGAATCTGAAAGAGAATATATATATAACTGAATATATATATATATATATCTGTGTGTGTGAATCATGTTTCTTTACATTTGAAATTAACACGACATTGTAGATTAACTATACCTCAATTTAAAAAATCATACAAAAATCCATTGTGAGAAATAAATGGGTAAGACTAGCCAGACGTTAAGATTTATCAGACATGTTTTACACATAACATTGTGCCAGATACCGTGCTAAGTATTGGGAAGACAGAAATGCTGAAATCAATTCTTCACTCCAAGGAGCTATACATCTAATAGGCTAACAGAACAAGTAGGTATCGCAATCTAGAATGAAAAAGATGGACAGCAGTAGCAATGGCAGCCTGGGCACCCTCAAGGGAGGATCACATTACCAGATGTGATCAACCTGAAACTGAGTCTTAAAAGCTGAGAGGAAGACAGCAAGGCAAACATGGCAGGGGTGGGTTGGGGGAAGGACAACCCAAGGGCAAAAGGAAGAAAGCCACCACAAGCGCAGGATTTTCAGAGACATGTCAACAATTCTGTGTTGATGGCTTATCAACCAGGAGGCGAGAAGTAGCAGAGGATGGAAAAGGAGTAGCAGCAGCCCACATCATGTGAATACAAAAAAATCCATTATTTTCATTACTTTTATTATCAGTGACAGAGGATATAAGGAACAAAGCCTTAGACAACAGGTTTCCAGACAGGGATGGAATGATTTACTCTTGGCATATTCATTGCATTCACTGGCCAAAGGCAAAGACTTCAGTCATTACATCTTATACCCTCTATCGCCCTTATCTTTTACAATGACAAAGAAGGAATACTCTACAAGCAGAAGTGTGTGGTGAATTTTAGAAAAAAAAATTTCAAGTAAGATACTTGCTAAAAAAGTCATGTTTTGCATAACATCTGTTGGATCAGAATCCTCACTCACTAGAATAACTAACGATTTAAGCATCCTACATGTGTACACACACATACAAGATCCGATTATAGCTTAGGAACTGATATCTTGGTAGAATTGGTATGTGTTGTGTAAATCCCTGCCCTTCACCGTAACATAAGTTTTCTGTAATTGTCTTTTACTCTTTGCTTCTTGTTTCCTATGTAAACTCTAGGGTCAGCTATGGTTCAAGATGTCTGTAATTTCGTTACTGTTTATAGTGGTTAATTCTTAGTACAGTATAATAAGAGTTAAATGAAATTCTCCAGAGTTGAAAAAAATTTATGAGATAAAATTCCAAAACAACTGTAAACAGCCAAGACAAGGACCTCATGCGGTCCAGAGAGCATTATTACTGATCGTTAATGAGGTCACTATATTTTCTTGTTAATTGTTAATTCTCTGTATTATTTGCTATCAGGAGACCAGAGACATACTGATTAAATTATCTTGTTTAGTTAATCATTTGGAATTGCTTATCCCTTCCTAAGCCTCCTTTAAGCTATATGTTTCCTGAATTTAGAGCTCAAGCGGCAGAAGCAAGAAATAGCAAACTCTGATACATAAATAGCCTTGAGGAATTGCTTATTAAGAAATGCTCAAAATATAAGAGTTTTCCAATCTCACAATCTATAATAAATACTTCCAGGGTCACATTTGAACAAGAAACATGCTGCACAAACTGTCATTGAAAAGACAGATCTTTTATTTTCCAGCAACATGCCCTGATAACTCCGTGCAACTCTTTTGAGAATAGTTCTTCATTTTATTTTTTTTTATTACGGAATGCATAGACATAATATTTGAGCATTCAACCGTGGAAGGAATGGAGTTATTCTGTGGCTTGATCAGGTCTTTTTATTATGTTGTTTGACCAACTCATTTTATTATGTTGCTTGACTAAGGTCTTTTTAAGGAAGCATTGTTATATGGGGTATGGAAGGAAAATTCACATTTAAGAGATGCCTCTGCCAATTACAACTGGAGTAACTTTATATATATCACTTCATTATCCCGAGGCCCTCCTTCTTCATCTATACAATGGGAATGATAAACACCTAGAGAGAGTACTATTTTGTTTAAATGGATAATGAAGGTGGAAGAGCTTAGTCAAGTGTGAAACTTCACATGAATCTAGGGTGCTGTCTTCCCACAATTGTTGGCAGCTTTATTCTTTATTCAGATAACCAAAGTAAACAAAACAAAAAGGAAGACAAAGGAAAAAAACCCAAACTTAAGCGGGAGTTTCTAAGTCTATCTGGTTATAATTCCTTTGTTCACGTTTATATTAAAGATAACATAGGTTGCATATGTGCTCAATCAGTCAGTCGTATCTGACTCTTTGCGACCCCATGGACTGTAGCCTGCTAGGCTCCTCTGTCGATGGAATTTTCCAGGCAGGAATACTGTATCAGGTTGCCATTTCCTACTCTAGGGGATCTTCTCAAAGCAGGGATACAACCTGCATCTCCTGGGTCTCCAGCAATGGCAAGCAGATTCTTGAACACTGAGCCACCTAGGAAGCCCTAACTACAGGTTCAGTTCAGTTTAGTTGCTCAGTCGTGTCCGACTCTTTCACAGCACAACAGGCCTCCATGTCCATCACCAACTTCCGGAGTTCATTCAAACTCCTGTGCATCGAGTTGGTGATGCCATCCAGCCATCTCATCCTCTTTCGTCCCCTTCTCCTCTCACCCCCAATCCCTCCCAGCATCAGAGTCTTTACCAGTGAGTCAATTCTTTGCATGAGGTGGCCAAAGTATTGGAGCCTCAGCTTTAGATTCAGTTCTTCCAATGAACACCCAAGACTGATCTCCTTTAGAATGGACTGGTTGGATCTCCTTGCAGTCCAAGGGACTCTCAAGTGTCTTCTCCTACACCGCAGTTCAAAAGCATCAATTCTTTGGTGAACAGCTTCCTTCACAGTGCAACTCTAACATCCATACATGACCACGGGAAAAACAATAGCTTTGACTAGACGGACCTTAGTTGGCAAAGTAATGTCTCTGCTTTTTAATATGCTATGTAGGTTGGTCCTAACTTTCCTTCCAAGGAGTAAGTGTCTTTTAATTTCATGGCTGCAATCAGCATCTGCAGTGATTTTGGAGCCCAAAAAATTAAAGTCTGACACTGTTTCCACTGTTTCCCCATCTATTTCCCATGAAGTGATGGGACCAGATGCCACGATCTTAGTTTTCTGAATGTTGAGCTTCAAGCCAACTTTTTCACTCTCCTCTTTCACTTTCATCAAGAGGCTTTTCAGTTCCTCTTCACTTTCTGCCATAAGGGTGGTGTCATCTGCATATCTGAGGTTATTGATATTTCTCCCAGCAATCTTGATTCCAGCTTGTGCTTCTTCCAGCCCAGCGTTCCTCATCATGTACTCTGCATATAAGTTAAATAAGCAGGGTGACAATATACAACCTTGATGGACTCCTTTTCTGATTTGAACCAGTCTGTTGTTCCCTATCCAGTTCTAACTGTTGCTTCCTGACCTGCATACAGGTTTCTCAAGAGGCAGGTCAGGTGGTCTGGTATTCCCAGCTCTGCTGCTGCTGCTGCTGCTAAGTCACTTCAGTCGTGTCCGACTCTGTGTGTCCCCATAGACGGAAGCCCACCAGGCTCCCCCTTCCCTGGGATTCTCCAGGCAAGAACACTGGAGTGGGTTGCCATTTCCTTCTCCAATGTGTGAAAGTGGAAAGTGAAAAGTGAAAGTGAAGTCGCTCAGTTGTGTCCCCGACCCTCAGCGACCTCACGGACTGCAGCCTACCAGGCTCCTCCATCCATGGGATTTTCTAGGCAAGAGTACTGGAGTGGCTTGCCATTGCCTTCTCCGAGCTCTACCTATCAACAATTTCCCAGGTTCTACTATAGGCTACAATGCCCTTTCAAAGGCTGTATACACATCAATATAGGAAGAGCATGACATAGTCCAACAGCAAACCTTTTAGTAGCAGAGGGAAGGGAAAGAGGATCTTCAACATAGTGACCCAGGAAGTACCTAGATTCAGTGATCTCTGTGAAAACATGTCAAAATGTAGCAGGGAAGCTATTTTCTTCCCATCTAGAGTCAGAATGCCCCCTACACCTGCCTTCAGAGGCAAATGACAGTTAAAAAAAAAAAAAACTGGTCTGCAAGTGAGAAATGTGCAGATCAAAAATAAATCTGAGAAGACAGATTTGTCTCATCTCTTAAATGGGATTAGCTATTTTGAAGAATAAACCTCCTTTTAAGGTAATTACCTCCTTGAAGACTTTTTCCTAATATAGTCATATTTTGAGGGACTAAGAAGAACAGCAACATATGAATTGGGTGGGAGAGAAATGTATTTGAGTCCATAAGATGATTTGCAAATATTTTCTTCTAGTCTATAGTTTCTTTCTGTTTAATTAAAATAATCTTTCACAGAGCAAGCATTTTTAATTTTGAGGAAGTTCAATTTATCAATTGCTCGAATTCCAAAGATTTTAGTCTATATTTATTCCTAAAAGTGTTATAATTTTACCATTTACAGCTAATTTTGACATCAGTTTGATCAATAAAATTAACAAGCCACAGGCAAGACTGACGATTTGTTTTGACTCAAATAATATCAGGAATGAAATGGGGTGTTACTAAGGACCTTGCAGACATCAAAATGATAATAAAGGAATGTATACTAGGAACAACTCCATATACATAAATTTTACAACTTAGATGGAAAGGACCAATTTTTCAAAAGTACAGCTTACCATACCTAATCCAAAATTGAAGAGATAATTTGAATAGCCTTATTAAGGAAATTTTATTTGCAATTTAAATGCCCCTGCCTAAACATATCCAGACTCAGTTCACTGAAGAATTCTACCAAACCCTTAAATAGTAATACCAGATTCTATATAATCTGCTCCAGAAAATAGAAGAAAATAAAATACTTCTGGATTAATTTTATGAAGCTGGATTCATCCTGATACCAAAGGGAGACAATGATAGTAAAAAAGGAAGAACTGCAACCACTATCCCTCATATAGTAGCAAATAAATTTTAATGATACATAAAAAGAATTATATACCTGGACCAAGGTGGTTTATACCAAGGATGGAAAGTTGGTTCAATATTTAAAACTCCATCACTATAATCCACCGTAGTAACAGGATAAAGATGAAAAATCCCTTCAACATGTCAATCAAAGGAGAAAAAAGCTGATAGGAAGTAAATAATGTGATGATTCCCTTTTTAATGCAAACATTTAGTGCTATAAAAATTTCTCTCAGGTAAGCACTGGCCCACAATATTGGTATATTGTATTTTAATTTTTGTTCAGTTCAATGTATTTTCAAAAAATTTTCTTGAGACTTTCTCTTTGAACCATGGATTAATTCCAACTGTATTTTTGAGTTGGTTGGGATATTCCCTGTTATCATTCTATATGACATCAATCCTTCTAAATTTTTTAAGGTTCATTTTATGTCACAAGATTCAGCTTATTTTTGCATATTTTCTGTGGATACTCGAAAAGAACATGTATCCTCTTCTTTTGAAGGATACTATTCTGTAATAAATGTCAACCAGAGCCAACTAGTTGATCCTGATATTTTCTTGCTGATTTTCCTTCTAGTTCTATCGTATCAGTTGTTGAGATAGAGTATTAATGTCTCCAAATTGTAGATGTGTCCATTAAATACTAAACGAGGAGTTAAAATAAAATTGTGATACTGAAATATATATTATATAAAATATATATTTTCTACCCTAAATACAAACTATGCTTTAACATCCAAACATGACAGAATACTTCACTGAGGCAAGCATTTTGATAAGCATTAAAATTCACTCATAATAAATCAAACCTATGTGGAATATTAAGTTCAGTGGCTCAGTCTTGTCCACTTTGCAACCCCATGAACCACAGCATGCCAGGCCTCCCTGTCTATTACCAACTGCCCGAGTCTACCCAAACCCATGTTGATTGAGTCAGTGATACCATCTAACCATCTCATCCTCTGTCGTCCCCTTCTCCTCCTGCCCCCAATCCCTCCCAGCATCAGGGTCTTTTCAAATGAGTCAGCTCTTCGCATCAGGTGGCCAAAGTATTGGAGTTTCAGCTTCAAAATCAGTCCTTCCAATGATTATCCAGGACTGATCTCCTTTAGGATGGACTGGTTGGATCTCCTTGCAGTCCAAGGGACTCTCAAGAGTCTTCTCCAACACCACAGTTCAAAAACATCAATTCTTTGAGCTCAGCTTTCTTTATAGTCCAACTCTCATCCATACATGACTATTGGAAAAACCATAACCTTGACTAGATGGAGCTTCATTGGCAAAGTAATGTCTCTGCTTTTTAATATGCTGTATAGGTTGGTCAAAACTTTTCTTCCAAGGAGTAAGAATCTTTTAATTTCATGGCTGCAATCACCATCTGCAATGATTTTGGAGCCCCCCAAAATAAAGTCAGATACTATTTCCACTGGTTCCCATCTATTTGCCATGAAGTGATGGGACCAGATGCCATGATCTTAGTTTTCTGAATGTTGAGCTTTAAGCCAACTTTTTCACTCTCCTCTTTAACTTTCATCAAGAGGCTCTTTAGTTCTTCTTCACTTTCTTCCATAAGGGAGGTGTCATCTGCATACTTGAAGTTACTGATATTTTTCCCGGCAATCTTGATTCCAGCTTGTGTTTCATCCAGCCCAGTGATTCTCATGATGTACTCTGCATATAAGTTAAATAAGCACATGTGACAATTTACAGGCTTGTCGTACTCCTTTTCCTATTTGGAACCAGTCTGTTGTTCCATGTCCAGTTCTAATTTTCCCACCTGCATACAGGTTTCTCAAGAGGCAGGTCAGGTGGTCCATATTACTATCTCCTTCAGAATTTGCCAGTTTATTTTGATCCACACAGTCAAAGGCTTTGGCATAGTCAATAAAGCAGAAATAGATGTTTTTCTGGAACTCTCTTGCTTTTTCGATGATCCAGCACATATTGGCAATTTGATCTCTGGTTCCTCTGCCTTTTCTAAAACCAACTTGAACATCTGGAATTTCACGGTTCACATATTTTTGAAGCCTGGCTTGGAGAATTTTGAGCATGACTTTATTAACATGTGAGATGAGTGCAATTGCGTGGTAGTTTGAGCATTCTTTGCCATTGCCTTTCTTTGGGATTGGAATGAAAACTGACCTTTTCCAGTCCTGTGGCCACTGCTGAGCTTTCCAAATTTGCTGGCATATTGAGTGCAGTACTTTCACAGCATCATCTTTCAGGATTTGAAATAGCTCAACTGGAATTCCATCATCTCCACCAGCTTTGTTCGTAGTAATGCTTCCTAACGCCCACTTGACTTCATATTCCAGGATATCTGGGTCTAGGTGAGTGTGAGTGATCACACCATGTGGAATATTATAACCATATTAAATGAAATTTTAATATGTGGGTGCATGTGGCAAAATGTGCATGTAGTGGTTATATTACTAAAAAAGACAACTTGTCTCTTGTGATTTTATATATTTCTTTTTGATGTCAGAGTATTCTATTATTTTTTAAATGTCTATCTTCTGTATCACAAAAATGTATCTAATATCCAAATATAAAATTACTTTGATGAAATTGTACTGTACACATAATGTGCCAAACCCAATGTTAAAATTTAAGTATATTGCATGCTTTTGACTAGGGCATAATTAGTGGCTTTCATAATAAAAACTGGTTTTTAAAACTTCAAAACAGGATAAAATGAATTTATGCTAAGTAATTATTCAGTCTTCATTTATTAAAATGTTTTCATAATTATCTTATAAAAATAACCTTCCCTGGAATACTATTAGGTGTTAATCTAAAAGAAAAATATTTAAAAGGTCTGATTTTGTTTCTACCCTTCACTATTTCTCAAAACATGGTCATATCTCACAAGTGCTTATTAAAGTCTAGGCAACCAGACTCCATCGGGTCTGCTGAGTTAACATCTCTGAGCCACTGCCTGGGGAGATCTGGGGAATAAGTATTTTAAACAAGTTCCCCAAATGGTTTCTCTGCATTGTACAGTTGGAAAATTTTTCCCCAATTGCTTAAAACCCAATGTGAGCTACCAGACCACTGACTTATAATTTAAAATGTTAATGAATAGAATAATGTTTAGGCTCTTCTATTTAAGTTGTTCTAATCAGCGTGCTGTGATTCATGGGGTCCAAAGAGTTGGACACAACTGAGCAACTGAACTGAACTGAATCTCTACTACGTGTTACATTCAGAACTCTAATAAATGGTGTTCTCCATAGATTTTCCATGTTCAGCCTCACATCCCCATTACTCTGTATTGTTATTACAAAATTTATCACCTTAGGATGGCAAATTATCTGAAGGTAAAAATATTAGTAAACAATATTTGTTTCCTACATTCCTTTGAATGAATAACACCAATGATCTGTTGAATTTTCACTTCATCCTTTCAGCTACATATAATATTTGTAATTATTTACAGAGATGATTCCTAGGTTTTCACAGCTGCCATGCCCTGTGTGACTGGGGTAGGATTACGTGTGATTCTTCACTACTGTGTGTTTTGGAGCCTTTGTAGTTACTCTCGAAGTGAAAGCTGAAAACTGTCTCAGTACCATTTTCCCCCACAGAGATAGCTCTGCCAGTGGCTGTGAGTCCTTAGAAAGTCCAGGTGACCTTTGAGAACCACTGAGATTTCATCCCCTTTATGCAAATTCCTTCTTAGATCTCTCTGTCTCTGAAGTTTTCTTAAGTTCTGATATTGATCTAAAACAATAGGAGGGGGTATCAGTTCAGTTTCAGTTGCTCAGTCATGTCCAACTCTTTGCGACCCCATGGACTGCAGCATGCCAGGCCTCCCTGTCCATCAGCAACTCCCAGAGTTTACTTAAACTCATGTCCATTGAGTCAGTGATGCCATCTAGCCATCTCATCCTCTGTCATCCCCTTTTCCCCACCCTCAGTCTTTCCCAGAATCAGGGTCTTTTCAAATGAGTCAGTTCTTTGCATCAGGTGGCCAGAGTATTAGAGTTTCAGCTTCAACATCAGTCCTTCCAATGAACATTCAGGACTGATTTCCTTTAGGATGGACTGGTCTGATCTGGAGGGGGTATGGCCAGGACCAAACTGTGAGTCCCATTATTCTTGAATTTAGAATACTCTCTGTGGCAGACTGTATTGTTTTTCCCAGTTATTGGATCACTTCCTTAACAAAGGAGGAAATCCCTGCTCATTGACATGTGACTCCAAGTGTCTCACTGATGGTGCATTTCATAGTTCCACCCCATTACCAGGCTTGATGTGAGGCTGTAGGATGAAGAAAAATTATAGAGAGCTAGACTTTATCACGGAGAAGGCAATGGCAAGCCACTCCAGTACTATTGCCTAGAAAATCCCATGGATGGAGCAGCCTGGTAGGCTGCAGTCCGTGGGGTCGCTAAGGGTTGGACACGACTGAGCAACTTCACTTTCACTTTTCACTTTCACACATTGGAGAAAGAAATGGCAACCCACTCCAGTGTTCTTGCCTGGAGAATCCCAGGGACGGGGGAGCCTGGTGGGCTTCCGTCTAGGGGGTCGCACAGAGTCGGACATGACTGAAGTGACTTAGCAGACTTGATCAACAACCTTAAGGGACATTCCTTGCTTTTCTTCTTATCAGCTTTTCCTCCTGTCAGTCCTTTCCCTCTGCTAATGAGGGTCCTAGAATGGGAAGACTCGATGGGGTAGAGCGGCACTGGCTGACCTGACCTCATTGACATAAAACATGAGTGAAATTAAAGTCTTGTCTTTGACAAATGGTGCGGGAACATCTGGACCTCCACATGAAAATAATTAATCTAGACAGAGATATTAAATACTTCACAAAAGTTAACTCACAAAGGATCAGAAACCTAAATTCAAAATGCAAAGCTATAAAACTCCTAAAAGATAACACAGGAAAAAAAATCTAGATGACCCTGGGTATGACAATGATTTTTTAAATATTAAAAAAAAGGCATGTTCCATAAAAGAAATGATTGATAAGCTGCACTTCAATAAGATAAAAATTTTGCTCTACAAAAGGTAATGTCAAGAAAATACAAAGACAAGCCACTGAATAGGAGATACTATTTGAAAAAAAAAATGCATCCAATAAAGAACTGTTCTCCAAAATATATGAACTCTTAAAACTGAACCATAAGAAAACAAACATCTAATCTGTCAAAAAGTGGACCAGAGACCTTATGAAAGAAGATATACAAATGGAATAAGCTTATGAAATGATGCTCTATATCATATGTCATCAGGGAAATATAAATGAAAACAATAGTGAAATATAACAAACACCTACTAAAATGGCCAAAATCCAGAACATTGTCAAGTTCAAATACTGGCAAGGATATAGAACAACAGGAACACCCATTCATTACTGGTGGGAATGGAAAGTGATACAGCCACTTTGGAAGAGAGCTTGCAAGTTTCTTTCACAACTCAACATATGACGCAGTAATTGTGCTCCTTGGTATTTATGCAAAGGAGTTGAAAAATTAGGTTCACACAGAGACCTGTGCATGAATGCATGTAGTTTCTTTATTCATAATTGCCAAAACTTGGGAGTATTACCCAAGATGTCCTTCAGTAGGTGAATGAAGAAACAAACTGTGGTATATCCTGGCAATGGAATATTATTTTGTTTGAAGAAGAAATAAACTATCAAACCACGAAAAGACATCAAGGAAAGTTAGATTCATATCAATAAATGAAGGAAGACCATCTACATACTGTATGGCACCAAGTATGTGACATTCTGAAAGGAGCAAAACTCTGGATGCAATAGAAAGATCAGTGGTTGCCAAGGGTGAGGAACAGAAGGGGATGAATAGGTGGAGCATGAGGATTTTTAAGGAGTGAAAATGCTCTGTATGATAGTACAATGATGATTATGTGTCATTATACATTTGTCTCAATCCATAGACCATGGAACATCAAGGTAATCTACTGACTTGAGGTAAACTGTGGACTTTGGATGATAAAGATGTGTCAGGATACGCTCGTCCTCAGTAAAAAATAAAATAAAAAGCACTATTCTGGAGAGTAATACTGATAATAGAGAAGGCCAAGCATGTTGGCGGTGGGCAGGGGGTTATAAAGAAAACCTTTGTGCTTTCCTCTCAATTTTGCTGTGAACTAAATCTCTTTAAAAAGTCATTTAAAAATTCTTGTTGTTATAAATCTCCAACAAAATGGAGAAATATACTAAACTCTGTGTGGACATTAATACTATGTTGATGAGAGCCTTTATTTTGAGAAGGATTTCCATAAACAGCTAAGCCCCACGCTCATTGATCTCTCTGTGATTTTGTAACATATTTCACAGTGTGTATTTTAAAGATAGTTTTGCAGTTGCTAGACTTCCTAATAACATCTCTTGTCCCCAACCTTACTTATGTCTCTCAAGTTTTTCCAGCCCCACTATCAAACTTTCACTCTGAGTGTTCTATACAAGAAATTTAGCTCTACCAATAAATTAGAACTGTCTTTCTCATAAACACTATCAGGAAAAGGCCAATAAGGACTTTTGACCTTTCAATTGGAGTATGTCTCTTCCAATTTATGGTGTTTATATCTGCAGTAGAAAGGAGAATTGCTTCAAATGCCCAATATATCATAAAATATATTTTAAGCACCCAAGTACACTTAGTACTCTATTTGAAGCAGTAGAGGGTATATATCCAGAAGAACTGTATAAGAAGGATAAGAATTTTGACAGTCATTGAAACTTCTGAGTGTATCTTAGGGTAAACTGCTTTGTGAAAAAGATAAGCACAGATAAATCCAGGAATCATGGAAACACATTCTATGAACCTGGAAGAGGCTATGAATTTTATCTAATCTACACTCATCTTCACCAAATCATCAAATTGGACAAAATTAGTTTTATATCCTTTGTATTTGAAATGGTTGAAAAATAATCCAGCCACTTGAGTTTGGTGTCTGTTGGAAATCAGAAAGAGGTATTAAAAAAAAATGGAGAAACAGACATAGAGAATAGACTTGTGGAAATTGGGAGAGAGGAGGAGAGGGTGGGATGTATGGAAAGAGTATCATGGAAACTTACATTACCATATGTATAATGGGTAGCCAACGGGAATTTGCTGTTTGGCTCA
This sequence comes from Moschus berezovskii, assembly GCF_049115385.1. Lineage (NCBI taxonomy): Eukaryota > Metazoa > Chordata > Mammalia > Artiodactyla > Moschidae > Moschus > Moschus berezovskii. The sequence continues at coordinate 19,297,243 of NC_142472.1, forward strand.
GGAAACCCGAACATGGGCTCTGTATCAATCTAGAGGGGTGGAATGGGGAGGGAGATGGAGGGTGGCTCAGGAGGGAGGGGATATATGTATACCTATGGCTGATTCATTATGAGGTTTAACAGAAAACAATAAAATTCTGTAAAGCAATTATCCTTAAATAAAAAAATTAATTAAAAAATACCTACTCACATGACAGGGCCTATGACCATATCCTCATTCCATCTTTGGAAATACTCTGCTCTCTGTTTTGCTAATAAATTTCCAGAACTAATTATCCACTGAGCTGGTTTATCCCTGCACCACTTGATCATCCATGCCCAAGAGCTTCTGAGGTCTGGAATCTGATTGTCTTTTGTTGGCTCATTGCCTCTGCTCAAAATCTAATTCAATGAACATTCAGAAAAAGAATCAGAGAGCCAACCAAGCAAAAGCCTTCTCATCTTGCCACTGATACAGGGTCTCACCTCTGGTCATGAACATTTTATTCTTGTCAACCATATATACTGTATATTTTAGAGAATTGTAGCCCAAGTTTAGAGTCATTAAAACTGCTTTCATTAGAACCTGGCCGGTCTTTCTTGGATTAAGTGTGTATGTAGTTTCTTAGTACACACGTATACACAAAAATGAAGAGTGTGTATTTTAAATAATTATAAAGCATTACTCCCACTATAATTATGTGGGGAAACTGGCTGTGTTTCCCAACTAAACTTAGTAGCATGCAGTTTCTTCACTAGCACAGTGCAAATCTATGCTGCCAGCAGTCTCTCTCATTCTATTTGCACTCTTGGCCATCAAGCAAGTCCAGGGCAACTGGAAAAACAACAGGGAAACAGATTCTAGAAAACTAGCAAACATATGTTCATTGAGTTCAAACTGCATTATGAGAAAAGCAGGTGGACAGTCAAGGGTGAATTTATTCCCTAGTAGAGTCAACTTTCCTTATCCATCTCTCAAGGACTTCTCTTTATGTTTTGGAATTTTTTGTGACTAGAACTTTTAAGATACAGATATTATAAGGTAGCAAGATGATAAAATAAGATGGAACATGAAACACAAATTACTTCAAGTGAGCAGAGTTTAACTAAAATATTTTATAATATGTTCTGTGAGTTCACTTTGTCTTGGGATTAAAAAATATGTATCAGTGGGTGTTTCATTACCTGGGGGAGACAAATATTTCCCTGGAGGTAGAAGAATTCTATTGGCAGTTCAGCTCTCCTTGCCAGAAAGTTTCATGAACAAACAGAGTAACGAGCTGTCTAAAGGTCATTTTGGCTGAGAACAATAAATTGAGATTACTAACACTAGGGCAAAATAGAATCTGAGTAGACTTCCCTGGTAGCTCAGATGGTAAAGAATCTGCCTGCAATGCAGGAGACCTGGGTTCAATGCCTGAGTCAGGAAGATCCCTTGGAGAATGGAATGGCAACCCACTCCAGTACTTTTGTCTGGAGAATCCCATGGACAGAGGAGTCTAGTGGGCTAGTCTACAGAGTCACAGAGTTGGATATGACTGAGAGACTAACACATACACACAGAATCCGATCATGGTAGCTGGCTCCATACTTTCTTGGAGACTTCATTTCACTACTGTTTCATAATAATGTTATTATGAAAAAAAATTTCCTGTTGAAAAATCTTCACTTTTGGTCAGATTATCAGACCAATACATTTTAATAACATGCTAGATATAATTACCAATGAGGTAGAACAAAAATGAGCCTGTCATATTTATATTAAATTTATATACAATTTGAATTATTTTGAATTTCTGGATTATATATAAGACATTTGCAAAATGCCTATGCTCTACAAATATGAAAAGTGAAACAATGTTACAATAAGGGAAAAAGACATGAGGAACTATTTTTCTAAACATTTAATTGGATATTAGTATTTACTGATGGATTATGTCTAGGTTAGGAATCTGAATTTGAGCAAGGGAGGAGGGCAGTGTAAACAAGAACCTTCCTACTACCTTTAAAAATCTTGTAATATCATTTTTGATAATACTTAATATTAGAGAGAAAGATGCTTAAAACAGTAATCTTATACTGCTGTCCAGTACAAACACATTGTGAGCCACAAGTGCAAACCACATATTATTTTGAATTTTTGAATGGCAACATTATAAAAGTAAGTGAAATTAGTTGTAATTTATATTAATTTCACCCAATATAGCCTCATATTGCTATTTCAACATATTATACAAAAAATAATAATTAATGAGATAGTTTACCTACCTTCTACCTTCTAGTCAAGACTATGGTTTTTCCCGTGGTCAGGAATGGATGTGAGAGTTGGACTGTGAAGAAGGCTGATCGCCGGAGAATTGATGCTTTTGAACTGTGGTGCTGGAGAAGAATCTTGAGAGTCCCTTGGACTGCAAGGAGATCCAACCAGTCCATCCTAAAGGAGATCAATCCTGGGTGTTCATTGGAAGGACTGATGCTAAAGCTGAAACTGCAATACTTTGGCCACCTCATGTGACGAGTTGACTCACTGGAAAAGACTCTGATGCTAGGAAAGGTTGGGGGTGGGAGGAGAAGGGGACGACAGAGAATGAGATGGCTGGGTGGCATCACCGACTCTGTGGACATGAGTTTGAGTGAACTCCAGAAGTTGGTGATGGACAGGGATGCCTGGCGTGCTGTGATTCATGGGGTCGCAGAGAGTCGGACACGACTGAGAGACTGAACTGAACTGAACTGAACTTACCTGCCTTGATTTTTAATATCAATTTTCCAAGTCATGGTATATACTTTACACTTATAGCCCATGTTAAGATGAAGTAGCCACATTTCATGAGCTTCACAGCCGTGTGTGGTTAGTGACTACTATAAAGTATAGCACTGCCCTACAAGAACTTTTTCAGTATGAAATTTCTATTTTACTCAGCCCTTTTTAAACTATAAATTGGCTTGAGAAAATAGCAGGAAAATCAATTTTCAGTAGAAATCAAAATTAGAATACAGAACCCTGTGGGGAATAGTACAGTATTTATCTTACTACATGTGTGTGTGTGTGTGTGTGTGTGTGTGTGTGTGTGTGTGCGCACGCGCGCTCGCGTGTGTGTACGCAAGCACACACTCAGTCCCATTCGACTCTGCGACCCCATGGAATAGCCCGCCAGAATCCTCTGTCCATAGAATTTTCCAGGCACGTGTACTGGAGTGAGTTGCCATTTCCTGCTCCAGGGGATCCTCTTAACCCAGGGATCAAACTCGCATCCCTGTTACCTTCTGCACTGGCAAGTGGATTCTTTACCACTGTGTATTCAAACCTTATTTGAATGGATGGTTAGGTAAAAATTACTTGAAATCACTTCTAAAATATTATATGGAGTTTGTTGAAAGGACAAAAAGACTACAAGAAATTATTTCACCTACTCTAAATTTAGTCAGAGTAAAGACACACTGGATTTTTAGACATACTATCAATTCTAGTACAACCCATATATGCATACCTCACTAGCAGACTGATGAGCGCTCTTCTTAATACTCAACACATCAAGATTTTTTAAATGCTTACTAAGTGCATAATACTTATATAAGCATGCATGTTTATGTATTGTTTCTTTGGCTCACTCAAACTACTTAAATGCAATTGGAAATGTAAACTTCCAATGCCAGGGAAAGAAAAACTACTTATTGGGTCATCTAGCCAGCACTACCTGTATATTATGGCACAGATAGTCCATAGTACATAGTCCATTATTTTACATATTTTATTTTCTAGTAAGGAAATTGTCAGAGTATAATGTTAAAGAGAATTATGTACCAAACATACATTTTATTCCTTTTATGGAACAATGACATTTAACAGCATAAGAGGTGAAGAATAAACTAATAACTTTAAAGCTCTAAAAACTTATTGTGTTAAATCGCAGTATGTATCATAGTGTTTGTACTATTTTAGGTGATTTGTTATGTCCCAAGTATGCTTCCTTCCTGGGTGGCTCAGAGGTTAAAGCGTCTGCCCGCAATGCAAAAGACCCGGGTTCGATCGCTGGGTTGGGAAGATCCCCTGGAGAAGAAATGGCAACCAACTCCAGTATTGCCTGGAGAATCAAATGGAGAGAGGAGCCTTGTAGGCTACAATCCATGGGATCGCAAAGAGTTGGAAACGACTGAGCGACTTCACTTTCACTTTCATGTATGTTTCAGTTCTTTAACATAAATGGGCATTTCCAGGAAAACATTAAAACTTACTGAACATAACAATCTACCATTAAAATCTACCGCGTAGTCTTTTGCATCAGTTCAGTTCAGCTTAGTCATGTCTGGCTCTTTGCAACCCCATGGACAGCAGCACGCCAGGCCTCCCTGTGCATCACCAACTCCTGGAGCCTATTCAGACTTATGTCCATTGGGGCAGTGATGCCATCCAACCATTTCATCCTCTGTCGTCCCCTTCTCCTCTGCCTTCAATCTTTCCCAGCCTCAGGGTCTTTTCAAATGAGTCAGTTCTTTGCATCAGGTGGCCAAATATGGGAGTTTCAGCTTCAGCATCAGTCCTTCCAATGAATATTCAGGACTGATTTCCTTTAGGATGGATTGGGTGGATCTCCTTGCAGTCCAAGGGACTCAAGGGTTTTCTCCAACACCGCAGTTCAAAAACATCAATTCTTCGGTGCTCAGCTTTCTTTATAGTTCAACCCTCACATCCATACATGACTACTGGAAAAACCATAGCCTTGACTAGACAGACTTTGTTAGTGAAGTCTTTTGCATACCCTTCCTCAAATTAATGGTTTCCCTGGTGGCTCAGAGGTTAAAGCGTCCGCCTGCAATGCAGGAGACCTGGGTTCGATCCCTGGGTCGGGAAGATCCCCTGGCGAATGAAATGAGAACCCACTCCAGTATTATTGCCTAAGAATCCCATGAATGAAGGAGCCTGGTGGACTACAGTCCACGGGGCTGCAAAGAGTCAGACACGACTGAGCGAATTCACTTTCACTTTCCTCAAATTAGTAGTAATATTGATAGTATATTGCTCAAATCTCCGAATAATCTTAAATATTTATATTCTTTATAAATGGGTGATATACTCATAAATTATTTATAAATTTTAAATAAATTATTTAACAATAAATAATTTCAATAATAGTTTATAATTTTTTATATTCATAAAATTTTATCAGGTAATTCAAATACATGGTTGAGTAATTCAAAGAGTTCTACAAAATATTGAGAAAAACTCTGGCCTTTCTAGAGACAAACATAATATAGAATTTTTAGAGAAGTTATCTTACTTCTAAATAAGCTATTTATATAATCCTTAATTTTTTATGTTATATATTATTTTCTTTCCTACATCTGAGGAGGGGAATTGAGCTCTCATATTCCCTGGACACATGCACAAATTCTTTAGTATTCCCAATGTTAATTTATTCTTTCAAAAGTATTATGTTTCTATTATATGCCATGTATTAATATTATTGTCAGTTCTACGGTGACAGCAGTACAGAAAGACGATTATGTTTTCTACACTCATGGCGTTTACAGATTTTTTAAAAAAAATTTTTTAATTGAAAGATAAACGCTTTACAGAATTTTGTTGTTTTCTGTCAACAAAACAACAGAAATTAAACTTATTTGAAGTCACTTTTAAAATATTAGATGGAGTTTGTTGACAGGACAAAAAATGACTACTAGAAATTATTTCACCTACTCTAAATTTAATCAGAGTAAAGACACTGGATATTTGAAGGAAGGTCGAAAGAGCTTATGGATTATTGAAGGAAGGTGGAAATAAATACGTACATTATATATAATACATAGAAGATGGTAAGTGCTATGGAAAACAGTAAGTGGGGATCAAGGACGGGGAGTATTTATATCTAATTGTTCTGTTCTAGATATCTCATCCCATTGTTGGGCAAAATCCCCAGAACCAAATTGCATCTCACATTTCAGGTCACCTTGAGCTCCCTTGATCACACAGAGGTTTTTTCTTTGTAGCTTCCTTACTCTGGACCCTGTGTCTTTGCCCCAGAAACAGGGCAAATGGGTGGAGGAGAGCTTTCTACTGTGTTCTAACATTATCCCTACTCTTAAAGCTTTGCAGAAAGCCATGAAATGTCAGTACCAATGTTTTTCCATTCAGTTTATGTTTTATCTCTATTTTGCTGAACGTGAAAAAGTTGAAATCATCTTAAAATGTTATAAACAACTGGATAGACTTTTATGTAAAACTGACGCAATCTGTATTAAACAGTTTACTGACATATAAACTTATAATAAATATTTGTTTTATCATGCACTAATTCAGTAATTCTCTTGGAATAAAACTACATTTTTTTATATAATTGTGCTTTGTAGCCCTTTTCCTGTGTTCTGCTTATGATTCTATTATCTTTTAGATGAGCACTTTTGTATATTTAATTTAGAAGTTTTACATTAAAAATAAAAAACCTTTTCATCTATATTTCCTCTTAAAATAAGATTATAACATGAGCTCCATTATATATAGATCTTCACAAAACATAAGCAAGTATGAATATTTTATCATAACTACTAGCAAGGCTCCTATTACATGTACTATAACAAATTAATCTACAAAGTCATAAACACATACTGTTTCTAAAGTAGGGAAAAAAAGAAAAAGAGAGTACAGTGTTGTATCCAGAAGACATTGAATTTATTGCTACCACAGAAGAAATTTTGGGGAGGGATGAAGCTTCTTGCTAACATATCATAACAAAACCAGGCAGAGGTATATGATCTGGAACCTTCAATTAATTCACTCTATTAGTCTGTAATTCAGTGTAAGAGACAGAAACAAGATGGCACTTGTTGGTTTTCCATTCATTCATTCATCTACTATCACAAATGAATGGACAGTGTGCTAACCCCTGGGAATACAAAATGGTTACAACCCTGTCCTCACATTTCTCAAAGCCAGAAGGAGAAATGGGCATATAAGCAACAAATATCATGCACTGTTAAACTGGACAGTTGAAGAATGCCTAGTGGACTGTGAGACCACAAAATAAAATATTGTCAATTTATCATAGAAAGACCACTAATGGAGAAGACTGAATTCAGTCTTAAAGGAAGAGTAGAGGTTTCCAGGCTAACAGGAAGAATAGAATGCCATTCCAGACTGCAGGAACACTGTGTGCCAAGAGGTAACAGATATATGACAGATGGAAGAAATGAAGGAGATCCAAGTTGTTCAATATAAGGTGTGGAGGATTAGCTGGAGAGACCTGAGACAGAAGGGAGAGATGAGCTGGGTCAGCTCATAAAGAGCTATGGTCAGTCTAAACCTATGGAGTTTAGATGTTTATCAGGAGTCAAGTGTGTAGTTGCAGGGTTTTGTGAGTGCACCATGATGGAGTTTGCATTTTAGGACCACTGTCCTGATTGTGGTGTGGAGGCTGGATTATGGATGAAGTTGGAGGGGTTGACAGGGCAGGGATCACAAATTAAGTCAGAGAGAAAAAGAATCGAGGGCGTTTATTGATGAGAACAGAGAGAAAACAGATCTAAGAAGAGGTAGGGGCTTCCCTGGTGGCTCAGATGGTAAAGAATCCACCTGCAATGTGGGAGACCTGGGTTCAAGGGCATGGCAACCCAGTGCAGTATTCTTGCCTGGAGAATTCCATGGACAGAGGAGCCTGGCAGGCTACAGTCCATGGGGGTCACAAAGAGTCAGACAGGACTTAGCATAAGAAGAGGCAGAGTTGACAGGTTTGGAGCTAATCTCAGTAACAATGGAAGCAACTGTTGATTGATAGCTCAAGTTCTAAATGTCATTTTAACCCTTATTACAATTGATTTTGAAAAAAACAATTCATCCATACACTGGCCTTCAAGGGAGGTAAGCAGATTCCTGAGGGTTACACAGATTTTAAATTGCTGAATGAGGATAATACTAGATGCCACTGGACACAGAGCTAGTGTCTTTTTGATTATATCATCTCAGCCTCCAAATTAGACCAGAGATATGAGAGGGATAGAGACGTGACTAAGCTAGCTCACAGTTCTCTGTTTTGGATATTGTTACTTGTTTGAAGAAAGGTAATGAATTTAAGTGGAGGTACCTGAATAATATCCAGATAGAAATGACAAATAAACAGCTGGACATAGGGATATGAAGAAGTCTCCCGATAATACTGTTTTTTAAATGCACTAGAACCATGAAACACATGCAAAAATAATTCTGTTGCTGTCTGTATCTTCCTGCTGCATTATATAGACCAGGTTAGTACATATGTCCCTCCATATTTTAAGAATAGAATTTATGATACATGTCCATCAGTTACTTCCTGAAGGATGAAAATCTTCTAGATTTTGATTCATCATGTTATTCATTAGTATTATCTTCCACAAATATGTGTCGAGTGCCCATCGGGTGCATTGTACAAATTATGCTATGCAATTTGATCGGAAGAATGAGGTCCCTAAGTGATAATAGTTATTATCTTCAATAGTTGGCTTCATTTTCTCTTTACACCAATTTATTTTTCTATTCCTCACCTTATTACATATTCTTTTTCTCAGCTGTCTCAAATCCTCTTTTATTATGAATAAGGACCAAAAAAGAAAACACAAAAATTATAAAGATTTATAAATTTACGGCTAACACAGACATAGTCATTGCCAAAGCAGAAATGCAAAAACAAAAAATTTTGTTCTTTTTTTGGTATAATTTTTGTCATGATATGGCAGAAAAATAAGTGGCCAAAAGGACCTGGATATGAGCAGCAAAAAGGAGATGCCAGGCAGAGAACAGATAATACAGGATGGAGAGAAATTATTCTTCAGACTGACTCTACCAGGGCAATTCTTGGCACTTCCCTATAATTAATTATTCCCTGGTTTAGCAAAGAAAATATGAGACTATCTCAAATTTCCTCAGGGGTAGACAACAATTTTCCATTTTATTAGCCCTGGAACAACCCAAACAGAAGGTTTAGTGATAATGTTATATTTTATGCTTGAGGCTTGTTATCAGTGCATTATTTTGTCTGTTCTAAAAGATGGTATTTAGCTCAGCCAAGTGGCCAGAGGTCACTAAAACCTTTTTCTCTTAAAAAAAAAAAAAAAGGAGAGACGGAGAGAGATCTTTTTTTCACAGAGTAATTCATGTTAATTCATGGGCCAATGGCCATGAGATTCATTAATTAAATTAATTAGATTTCATAGCATTTACTCATGAAGCATGATGAAAAAAATTAGAAGGAAATAGGAAGCACATACACTGCAGCATATGGTTTTGCCAGTGTTGGGCCCTTGAGAATTATTAAATGATAGCTTGACACAGTTCAGAATTAACAAAATCTGTTCTCTGACGGTGTGTATTTTCATAACTTAGGTAAATTATGTAAATTAACTTACATCAAAATGTGTGCTCTGTTGTCTATAGGCATGATTTCACAATTTATAACATAACAGTAGTTTCACTAAGCCATTGAACTATTTTTATAGGAAATTAAGTAATATAGTTCTATCATACTGGAAAATATGGCTAATAAATATGGGACCTAGTTCATATTTTGAAAATTTATAGGAAATTAAATATGATGAAATAGTAAACCCAACTGACGTCACACATTTGAGAACAACAGGTAAATCAAATCTTCATTCCTGTGGAATTTACTAAAGAGTTTTTGTGGCCAAAAATGTATTGAGCAGGCTGCCTAAAATATGGTATGTGCAAATACAGTAAACTAGAATGACCTCCAGAGAAGGCAATGGCACCCCACTCCAGTACTCTTGCCTGGAAAGTCCCATGGATAGAGGAGCCTGGTAGGCTGCAGTCCATGGGGTCGCTAAGAGTCGGAAACGACTGAGCGACTTCATTTTCACTTTTCACGTTCAAGCATTGGAGAAGGAAATGGCAACCCACTCCAGTGTTCTTGCCTGGAGAATCCCAGGGACGGGGGAGCCTGGTGGGCTGCCATCTATGGGGTCGCACAGAGTCGGACACGACTGAAGCGACTTAGCAGCAGCAGCAGCAGAATGACCTCATCCCATCTCTTGTCTTTAAATACCAGCTGCTGCTGCTAAGTCGCTTCAGTCGTGTCCTACTCTGTGTGACCCCATAGACGGCAGCCCACCAGGCTCCCCCGTCCGTGGGATTCTCCAGGCAAGAACACTGGAGTGGGTTGCCATTTCCTTCTCCAATGCGTGAAAGTGGAAAGTGAAAGTGAAATCGCTCAGTCGTGTCCGACCCCCAGCGACCCCACGGACTGCAGCCCACCAGGCTCCTCCATCCATGGGATTTTCTAGGCAAGAGTACTGGAGTGGCTTGCCATTGCCTTCTCCAAAATACCAGCTATAGGTTCATGATCTAAATTTCTGTGCATTTATAGTCTCTGACCTCAAATTTAGCTACCTAACATCTTCATTTGCTTTCTCCATTTTAACATGGCTCAAAACAAACTCCTTTCTTCCACAAACACTTATTTCCCCCACCTTTTCCATCTTATACCTAATTAAATAGAAACTTTACCTTCCTTTCATTCACACCATTTGGCTCACATCCCATGAGAAATCCATCAGCAAATCGTATCAACTCTACTTGTAAGATTTCCAAAATGTTACTGCCTCTCACCACTATGACCCTAGTGCAAATCATCTTGTATCTTTCCAGGGTGGCTGAATAGCACCTTGACCATTTATCTATTTCTACCCTTGTTTACTATGCTCAGTTCTCATCTCAGCAGCCAGCAGATCACATAAAATATGAGTTACATCATATTCTACTCAAAGCTTCCCTCTCACCCTCAGTGAAACCCTAATCTCTGTATCACACAGTCTGCCATTGTCTGGTCACCCTTTTGCCTTCCATCGATGGACTTTTCTACCGTTTTCACCTTAGTCTTTCTGCTGCGGCTGAGAGCCCTCTTTGCTGTTCCTTGAACACACCGTCATCCCATCCTGACCTTTGCTTTTGCTGGCCCCATTACTTGGAGCATTCTTCCTTTTCACATCCACTTGATGACTTCTCCTATCATCTTCAAGTCTCTGCTGAAATGTCATCTTTTCTTTAGTAAAGACTTCCCTGACCACCATATTTAAAATAGAAGCTTCAGCCCCGAGCCTGGTTCTGTCTGTGCTCCTTTATTTTAGTTTTCTCCATAGCATTTACTGTCATCAGATATAACTAAGGCACAATAAAATCTATTTTTTAATTCTTTTATTTCTTGTGTATTTGTTTGCTTCTCTCCACAACCAGGTGGTTAGTGGGAACTATAGTCTATTTTATTCATAGTAGTATTCCTAATGCCAAAAGCAGCATTTAACTTATGCAACCACACACTAAGCTGCTGCTGCTGAGTCATTTCAGTCGTGCCCGACTCTGTGAGACCCCATAGATGGCAGCCCACCAGGCTCCTCTGTCCCTGGGTTTCTCCAGGCAAGAATACTGGAGTGGGTTGCCATTTCCTTCTCCAACACACTAAGCATTCTTTGAATAAAAGAACTAAGCATAGAAACTTGGTCAGGTATTAGAGGAGAAAACTTTAATTCTCCAAAGAAATTTATTTAGATGCCTGATAAGTTATGATTAATTTGGGAAATATACTTGTTTCTCTTATCACAGTTGAGGAGAACCTTGTCAGGCGTGCCTCACTATCTCCAGGTCTTTCTATTCAAAGCCCTTTCTTTCCCTTCCAAATCTGAAGCTGCTCTAGGACCAACCCTGCTGAGGATTAGCCAGTATATCTGCTCCCAGTATGGGGAGTGCTCAGCAGACAGTGTAGGTAAAGAGTGAAAGAGTGAATTTCCAGTGTTAATGTGGTCTGCGGCATATTACAGTCAAGAGCTCACACCAACCTTTGCTCAGCGACACTTACTCTCCTCCTGAGCAGGGCCATGACTCAGATCTACCCCTGCCTGAGTCTCTGATTCAGTTTCCCTCTCTTTGGGATAAGGTCCTTATGTTTCTCCTCTTTTTGAATCCATTCATCTCCATGAATATATGGTTAAGTGTACTTTTTGACCTGCTACTGGAGCTCCTCAAATTATCTCTTCCCTTTTAGAATTCTTGCCTGATAAATCTGGAGCAAAACCAGAATTTAAGACATTGTTTAATTGAGCTCTATTTCACTAACAGTGGATGAACTGATGCTGTACCTTCTCCTGTAAAATGACAGCATGCTTTCTATTGATATTATGCCTGTGTGGGTTGGCTGCCTCCACTTGGTTTAATGTTAGCCAAAATTCAGATGTTCCTTTTCACCCACCTGTTTAGTTCAGGTGTATGCGATTTAACTTTTTTATTTATTATTTTTACTTATTACCTAAATCAATGATTTGATTTTTAAAAGAGAAGTTTCATTTCTATAAAAATATATTGTGTTTTGGATAGATTGGAAAAAGTTAAGTTCAATGATAATTATATATAGTCAATTATATATACTATCTCTCAGAGTAGAGGAATATAAAAATGAAGAGGAAATTACAAAATTATAATAATTTGAATAAAATCATTATTTTAAAGAGTTTCGCATTCCTATTGTTTTTGTTCTAATACATTGAAATGGAAAATTACAGTTAATTCATTATGATTAATATAAGGCAAATAATGTATATATCTCTGGTCAACAGAGTGATAATCAAATAGTTCTGACATTACATCAAAAAATTGTCCAATTACTATGCAGTTGTATGTATTTTAATTTCCCTTTTTAACTCACTTTTTACTCTAATCAACAGCTGGTCTTAATAGCATTAGAAGAAAAGGTCTCTACACTTAATGTTTTCTGATTTGTCCTTTTAGCTTGCATCCCCAACTAGATTATATAATTCTTTAGGAGAGAGGCCTCATAATAGATCTTATATTTTCTTCCCAATTAGTTATTTTCAAGCTATCCAATAAAAAGTACGTTGAATGATCTTGGGTTGGACAAATTTTGGTCTGTTGGATGCTCATGGTCTATATGTTTTCCATAAACCCTTATCCACAATATCACATTACAATTGCTCTCATTTCTTCTCTTGAAGAAGTCTTCAAGAAAATATAGTTCCATGCTTGGATTTTTCCAATCAATTATTTAATCTGAATCCACACTATATTAAAACTACAATGGCAATTGGATCTCCTGAAAAGTTTTCACAGTGCGAGTAGATTTGGAAGAAGGGCTGAGTATTACATTCTTTGAATTATCTCTATTGGCTTTGGCTTACAAATAATCACCATATGATACCCAGATAATAAAACAAAAAAGCTATTCAAGCTATTCTCATTGCTTTGGATCCCAGATATTGTTTTGACCAACTATCAATTGATGGTGCTTATATATTTACATAACAGTGCTCTTATTTCAAAAATCTTGGCCAACAAGATTTACTTGAGTGTTAACCACAATATGTCTTTGGAAGCAATGTAGTGCTTGTTATTTAATGCAAAAAGTATCTAGTCAGAATTTCAAAATATAAGCTATTGAATAAAATAGCACCATTTACTTTCAAAACAGGGACAGTATTTCAATGGAAGGACATAGGCTATTCTGTGAACAACAAAATGACCTTTAGGCGACATACATATAATAAGTGTTCACACTTGGCATTATGTGGGGATGGCTGTAGTCATCTCTTATAAATAATGTGTGAATACCAGTAGGACAGTTAAAGAAACACCCAGCTTGTTCATGGCATGAGACCAAAGTTCAGCTTTATGGGTATTATGTTTTTGACAAAACACCCAGTCTTATACCAGACACAAATTTCTCGTTTCCTGAACAAGGAACTCTATTAATGTAAAGCATATGCTAAGTAAACTGTTTGACTCATATAAGACACTGTATTTAAGATAAGGGCTGTATTTATTTTGGATTCAAAAATGACATTGTTGTACACATACTTGCTTTAAAAGTTAAAAAAAAAGTTGGAAAAATAAATTGATCAAATGCTCGATGCATCCAAGTACATCGAGTGGAAGTATGAATCATATTATAGGGTCATTTTCCTTTGCATCTTGAGGACTAAAGTCAAATGGAGTAAGAAACAGGCAAATTTTTTCTTAAATCATTTCAATTAACATATTTAAACAAGACTTGACTGTGATTTTTGAAGCAATGAGTGATTAAAATCAAACTACTTGATGAAAAAAAATAGAGACTAGGGATTATTGTAGTGTTTGGAAAATTTGGTATTATCAGTTTGGTTCAGTCGCTCAGTTGGGTCTGACCCTTTGCGACCCCATGGACTGCAGCACGCTAGGCTTCCCTGTTCATCACCAACTCGTGAAGCTTACTCAAACTCATGTCCATCGAGTCGGTGATGCCATCCAACCATCTCATCCTCTGTCATCCCCTTCTCCTCCAGCCTTCAATCTTTCCCAGCATCAGGGTCTTCTCTAATGAGTCAGTCCTTCGCATCAGGAACCAAAGTATTGGAGCTTCAGCTTCAGTATCAGTCCTTCCAATGAACATTCAGGACTGATTTCCTTTATGATTGACTGGTTTGATCTCCTTGCAATCCAAGGTATCATATTATAAATTAAGGTATTGGTACTACATATATTAACTTTTAATTAATGGAAGACAAATGAAATAATGCAAAATTGATAACAAAATATGTCTAATATGATTTTATTATGTCCAGTAGTTTCCTTAACTCTCAAATACTATTTTTGCAACTCCATTTGAATAATTTCAAATGATACTCATCAGATAAACACTTACAGCCAAACAAAAAAGTCAATATTTTGAGCTAACATCAAAAAGGATGTATGTTGGTGTAGTTTGTTTGTTTTATATATAAATAAGAGAAAGTAAATTGATAATAATGAAAACTGCACACTCACAGTTTCATATTTTATACTTGCTTTTCCTCTATTCCAAAAGGTAGGTATATCTAGTGAATAAAAATTTATTTAATTGCTTTTTACTTTTTCTATATTTTGATCAGTTAGCATTGTTAAAAAATTGTTGATGCTAAGTTTCTGTTATTTTCTCTCTGAAATGTAGTGCTCAAAGAAATACATAATTTGAGTTTGGTGAAGAAAGTTTTTTTTTTTTTTAAAGGCTAACTTCTTTCTTTTGTATACCCTTTAGTAGAAATACATTTTAAAATTTAACGAAAGAAGTTGAGAGGATGAAACCATCATGACATAAAGCCTTTCAGAAATTAATAATGTTCTTTATTAATAATGATATGATGACCTGCCACGCTATCGTTCTATTGTTTGATTATTCTCCAGTGACAAAGAGACTGTTGGTCCTTCTCCTAACTCAGCACAATGCCTATAGTTTTGCCATAGAAACCTTCATAAATTTACCTGCTTTGAAGCAAAGCAGTTTCAGTGTTAACTTCGCAGAGGGCAGCCAGATAACCTTCAAGAATGTTTGAAACACAAAGACCATTCAGTAAAGTGTCCCAGCAAAAAATTTAAACTATGAGAAAGGTACTTCCCTGGTGGCTCAGATGGTAAAGAATCTGCCTGCAATGCAGGAAACCCAGGTTCGATCCTTGTGTTGGGAAGATTACCGGCTAAAGGGAATGGCAAGAAATCTATGGACAGAGGCTACAGTCCATGGTGTCACAAAAAGTCAGACAGAACTAAGGGACTAACACTCCCATTCTATTTTTTCATTGACCCATAATGCTAAATTTGCTCACTAAATAGACTCACACTAAGCCACAGACAAAGCCAGTGAGAAGAATATGTGAGAGCTTGAATGTGAGGTCCCAAGTTTAATGTAAATTCTCTTCCAGTGGGTTTACTGAGGCTAGGAGAAAAGCAGCTATCCACCAAAACAACAACCACAACAAAAAACCCAAATCCTCCCAAAACATACAGCCACTCTAGTACAAGTTATGTGTTTAGTAATCCAGTCCAGATATTTGTCATTTCCTTTAATAGGATCTTAAATAAATGACCCAAATGGTTTATGTTTTATCTACCAGATGTGAGCATGAAAATATTTTTAATTTATGTTGTATTACTATATTTAAATAAGCAAGGTGACAATATACAACCTTGACGTACACCTTTTCCTATTTGGAACCAGTCTGTTGTTCCATGTCCAGTTCTAACTGTTGCTTCCTGACCTGCATACAGGTTTCTCAAGAGGCAGGTCAGGTGGTCTGGGATTCCCATCTCTTTCAGAATGTTCCACAGTTTATTGTGATTGACATAGTCAAAGGCTTTGGCATAGTCAAGGGACTGATGCTAAAGCTGAAACTGCAATACTTTGGCCACCTCATGCGACGAGTTGACTCACTGGAAAAGACTCTGATGCTGGGAAAGGTTGGGGGTGGGAGGAGAAGGGGATTGCAGAGAATGAGATGGCTGGATGGCATCACCGACTCTGTGGACATGAGTTTGAGTGTACTCCGGGAGTTGGTGATAGACAGGGAGGCCTGGCGTGCTGTGATTCATGGGGTTGCGGAGAGTCGGACACGACTGAGCGACTGAACTGAACTGAACTGAACTATATTTAAATATCATTCTTTGAAATTGAAAATGGAATACTAATATTATTAATATTTCCCTCATTCTCTTATTTATTTAATAAACAGTCTGCTTTGTTCTGACTCACTGGAAAAGACCCTGATGATGGGAAAGATTGAGGGCAGGAGGAGAAGGGGATGACAGAGGATGAGATGGGTGGATGGCATCATCGACTCGATGGACATGGGTTTGGGTGGACTCCGGGAGTTGGTGATGGATAGGGAGGACTGATGTGTTTCGGTTCATGGGGTCATAGGGAGTTGGACACGACTGAACGACTGAACTGAACTGAACTGCTTTGTTCAGAAAAGTGTTTAAAATGATTTGCTTTTCTGGAATTATTCTTAATCCAATTCTCTGAGATTTCTATGCTGTAAAATATTTTAACATGAGGTCAGCAGTGTGTCTTTAGGTTCTAATTTTAGAGGAAGATATCACTTTCTCATTATCTTAGAGTATTATTTTATCTACTTTGGAATAATAACTGAGTTTACAGTTTTTCAGGTTGCCATTTATTCTATCAGGTTTTTCTGTTGGTTCCTCAAAGTGTAAATACAGAAAAGTGCTACAAAAAAGAAAAGAACACCATTAAGAGAAATTCATTGAACCATCAGCTTGCAAAGCAATGGAAAGCTTTGATATATTCAGTTTTTCTCACTTCAAATGTAGCACAGTCTTTAAAAACTCTGCTAAAATTTTGCATGCTTATGAAGAGAAATGAATATATAATTTTCTGAAGGCTTTTCTAGGGCAAGATTGTAGAAATTAACAAAATGAGGTTGAGAGAGAGACTGAACTAAATTTAGGGCCAAATTAAGCTATCCTGGAAGCAAAAAAACCCCGGAAATCCTAAACTTATGAATAACTAGTGCTGACTTCCTTCTCTCTGCTCAGTGGATTGTCAGATTTTTTCTTTTTTTTTGCCATGTTGTGCAGCAGCGAGGATCTTAGTTCCCCAATCAGGGATTGAACCTGTGCGCCCTGCACTGGGAGCTTGGAGTCTTAACCACTGGATTACCAGGGAAGTCTTGACTGTCAGATTTTCTCACTGAGTTATCCTCACCCACTGCTTGGATCATCCAGTCAGTGAGTGGCCCTACCCTATATTCCACATTCCATAGCAACAAATTTATAATTAGAGTTTAGTTCAGCCTCTTAGCATTTCGAGATAATTTTTTTCTTTAAGTTCTTTCTGCCTCCAAAGTCTTCAGGGTCTTATCTGACCTGCACACACAACAGTTTATTTATCCTTAAATGCTATTATGTCACTGTTGACTTTCCATGGGCTAAAGCACAACCCTTTTCAGCTTTACCCTGACCAACTTGGGAAAACGTAACTCCCATATTTGCAGTCTTATAGATACTACATTTTATCATTTTTAAGAAATTTTATTGTTATACTGTTATTTTGGCTAAGATTTTTCTTTTTTAAACTTTTTATTTTGTATTGAGGTATGGCCGATTAACAAACAGTTATGATAGTTTCAGATGAACAGTGAAAACACTCAGCCATAGCATATACATGTATCCATTCTCCCCCAAATTAAACTTTTTAGAGGTTGCTTTATAAAGATTACTTTACATTTACATTTATTACAAAATATTGGCTATATTCCCCACTTGTACAATACATCCTTGGTCTTATCTTCTACCCAGTAGTTTGGGCCCACCTCCCACCTCACTACAGGTAACCACTAGTTGGTTCTCTGTATCTGTGAGTCTGTTTCTTTTTTGTTATATTCATTAGTTTCTTGCACTATTTTAGATTCCACATATAAATGATATCATTCAGTATTTATCTTTCTCTCTCTTACTTGACTTGGCATAATGACCTCCATGCCAAACAGCCCACGTGCAATAGTCTTCCCAGTCTTTTTTGTTATTTATGTGAATTTCATCCCTTTAATATCAATTGATCACACCAGTTAATCATAATATCTCCTCATCAAGCACACCTAGAGCATTAGCATTTATACTATGTAGACTTATCTTTACATGTATATTTATACACTATGAGGACTACAACTCTCATAGAAAACATTAATAGCAAAGTGACTTATATGAAGGTACCCTTCCTCTCCCTTTTTAGAAATGTAAATAAAGTATGTGTGTGTAGTCATACATACATATATATGTATCATATATTCACCGTCATGTATTTAAATTTTCACTTTTTTAAATTTTTATTGATTGTAGTTTCTACTACGTGCAAGACACTGTGCTAAATAAACATGTCATATCCTCAAGCAATACTAGCTAGTGATAGTCATAAATATGCAAGTGAATAATTTAAAGCAGAATGAGATTTACATAATTATAGCTTTGTATAAGGTGCCTGACTTGAAAAGTGACTGACTAGGACAAAATTTTTTGATAAATTGGGGGAGTCATAAAACTTACACTAATATTTAACAATGATCAATAAGCATTTTACATGCGACTAAATAAAAGATTACTGTTTAATTGTATTCCATCTTCAAAACAAATCTTTGAGTTAGGTATATCATTATCCCATTTTATTGATGGGACAACAGATGCTCAAGAAGACTAAGCTACTTTTCCTAAGACATTCTATCACTAGCTGTCAGGGAAGGTCAAGAAAGCATTTAAAACATCCTTTGATCTTCTGCTGAGATGTAAAGAATATAATGTCAGCTAGAAAAAAGCACTCCAGATAGAGACACCATCGTGTGCTAAAACACAGGAACTTTACTTATATAATTAAATATATATATGTTGCTATTTCAAAGTGTTCGGAATTTCAAGATACTGTGCTATTTCATCACCTAGTATCTCTCAGCTCCAAGTCTACTACCCTGTTTTCTGTGCTGTGAAGCATGCAAACATTTGACTCCCCTGTCAGCTGACTTTTTCTTAGGAGGAAGCATGAGAAGGAGAATGGAAGGCAGGACGAGGACAGAGGGGATGATTTTTCTGCTTATACTTCATGTCAGCTTCTCAAGTCAAAAAAGGACAACCGCGATTTCAGCCTCTAGTTTTCTATTGATCACCAGCCACTGTGTTCTCCTCAGAGGTGCCTACACCAACTCACAGCGCCCCCTGGTGGTCAGAGCACCAGCTACATGGCTTCACCTATAGAATGTCGGTACCACTTATCAGGACCTGCCATCCAGACTATATTCTGGGAACCCCGCCTCTTTCCTTTTGCTCCCCCAGCTCTGATGTGGCAGCTGCTTCCTGCAGTTATTAATTTATGGACTATTTTAGCATCCTTTCCTTGATATTTCAGCCTTTGAACATCGGGTGGCCAATTCCCTGCCTGAAATGCCTACCAGAGTTTCAGTTTTCCTGACTGTATCTTGATAAATACAGATCCCTTTATTTTGGTGTGTCTTTAATAATCCCTTAACACAAATGTCATATCCTCTTTATTGCCTACCTACCAGGTTCCCCTTTTCTTCTTCTATCAGCGGAAACCCAACTTTGCTTTTATATCTGTAGCCTGCTGGGCTCCTCTGTAGATCCAGGGTGAAAACATGAATTCCCTGAGTTAGACCTGCCATAGAATACAACTTTGATGTGATAGGGTCTATGACGGGGTTTCCAGAAGGAGATCTATCTCACTCCAAACACTGAAAAAAACACCTTCTCTTCAAGCTGTTTAAATATTTTTTTCCTGAGACTAGGAAAGATTGAAGCTAGTGTGCCATTTCTTGTTGAAATGAACAAAAGCAGTTGGCACTTCAAGGAGACTAGGAAGAACCTAGGCATTTGATAGCACCACTGCATCACTGAATCTAGTTTTTGCAAACCAAATGTTTGCAGTTGCTGAATTTTTCTATTATTTTCTATTCATTTCTAATAGAAATGAATTTTCTATTAAAATGAAACATTTTCATTGTTGGTTAAAACACTTTTGGTCAAGCTGTCTACTCCTTGCTATAACAATCCTAAATTATAGAGGATATTTAGATTTACATATAGATATAAACATAGATACAGATAGGTACATGGGCTTCCCAGGGGCCTCAGTGGCAAAGAATCCGCCTGCAATGCAGGATATGCAGGTTTGATCCCTGGGTCGGGAAGATGCCCTGGGGAAGGAAATGACAACCCACTCCAGTATTCTTGCCTGGGAAATCCCATGGACAAGGGACTCTGGTGGGCTACAGTCCATGGGGTTGCAAAGAGTCAGACATGACTGAGCAAATAAACTACAAGAACAGATTGATACATGCATATATGCAGATACAGGTGTCTTTCTATGTATAATAGATATGCAATATATACACATACATAAATGCATATTCTTGCTCTTACATATTTTAATAGCTAAGACTAATGATAACACTTACTAGCTATTTCCTGATGGCTTAATAAATATGTTTTTGCCGTTTGCCTATGTAATATTTTTTTAGTATAATGAAAGGCAAGGTATATCTTCAAACAGAGGAGGTAGTATAAAGTGACTAACTATGGAGAATAAAAGCTAGAAAAGTAAAATGAGTAATACTCACAAATTCTAAAGTAATAGACAAATGGTTTCACTGTCATTGAAAGGGCTTCCAAAGAGAATTATGAACACTAGTTTGACTTACACACAATTTTAAGGATCATTTTAGCGAGTCCCCTTGCCGGATGCCTCCTCAGATCTGGAAACTGTCTTAGGTGACACAGCAGAAGAGTGAAAAGCGTGGGTTGCAAGGCCTTCCCATCCAGGCTTGTTTATTTCTGAATGCTCTTACTGAGGACTCAGTTCTGCTTTCATGGAGATCTTTATGCTACATGTACAGGATAGAATGCAGTGACTAGGGAAGACCTGAGATTTCTGGTGAGTCTGTTAAATAAATAATACTAGTTTTTCAGCTTCCTTACTGCTTTCATCTTAAGATCTGCAACACTCTAAAATACTAGTCAAACTTCAGAACGGCCCTGTGCTGTGCTTATGGGTGTTCTTTCTCTGAGATTTACTGAGGAGCAAACTGATAGATCATAGGCTGCCTGGAAAGTCACCTGGAAAATGCAGATCAGACCAAGGAGCAGCCTTTTTGCCATAACAAGTAGTCATGTTTTTGACACAGGACTGCAAGATGGACTGGATGAAAACATCGCATACGTGGAGAGGCAGAGTAGTGTGAGGTATTTTACAACATAAAAGCTGATCTTTAGGGGCAAAAAAAAAAAAAAAAAAAAGCTAAGGACTAGCAGATACATGGTAGAGATAGCTCTTGATACTTGAAAGGGAGAGTTGATATTTTTTTGACCTTGAATGCTGAGTAGACTTTAAAAAAGAAACAAAAAACCTTTCTCTGGTCCTTTTTTGCCGACAAACGCCTCTATAAACTTAGTCCCATACATAAGCCGCATACCTAATTCCTAAGGGAATTACAACCTTTATATCATTCAAGTTTAGAAAAAAAGAAAGAGAAAGCAATCTAAATGGAGACAGAGAAAGGATTCAGCAGAATGAAAAAAAAAAAAAAACTGATCACTGAGAAATGAGTCCTATTAATGATGGTTTTAAACATAAGTTGGTGAGAAAATAATTTTGATTGTTTCCAACCAAGACAGACCTCTAAGCCATGAATAAAAATAATGTTTAGGGACAACCACTCATTCTTGGAATCAACTTCTGAGTTTTCAGTAGACCTTCCAACACTTTGGCTTCCGCAGTTGTTCACTGCTCAGCATACTCAGCATTTTCCTAGCCTCATTACTTTGACATCCATACGGACTAGCTTTCTGGCTCACAATTTAGCTCCCTTTCCTCGGTTCTGGCAACTTCCATTTTGGTTTGCCTCCAAAAATGATCACCGCTTATATTCCACAACTGCCTACACATGTGTATAGCACCAATACTGCTGGTTATTATTTCTTTATAAAATCTAAATTTGGTGAGTGCAACCAGATACCAAGGACTATGATAGGTGGTAGAGATCAGTTGTGAGCAAGGCTCTAATTTTCTGGAGTTTACATGTTAAGGGGAATGGGCTGAAGCATTAAATATTATTCAAGTAAAAAATTGTTACTATAAATGTTGGACTGCAAGATCAAACCAGTCAATCCTAAAGGAGATCAACCCTGAATATTCATTGGAAGGACTGCTGCTGAAGCTGAAGCTCCAATACTTTGGCCACCTGATGAAAAGAGCGAACTCATTGCAAAAGACCCTGATGCTGGGAAAGATTGAAGGCAGGAGGAGAAGGTGGTGACAGAGGATGAGATGGTTGGATGGCATCATCAACTCAATGGATATGAGTGTGAGAAAACTCTGGGAGATGATGAAGGACAGGGAAGCCTGGAATGCTGCAGCAGTCCACGGGGTCACAAAGAGTTGAACACAACTTAGTGACCGAACAACAACAACAAATATTGTGTAGAAAAAGCATGTATAGCAAATAACAAGGTTTATTGTCTAGAGTTTCAGGAATATTATCCCAGGAGTGATTTCCAGACTAATCTCATGGCTTGAATATGCAGCAGGTAGAGTAGAGACTACTCCTGGGTAACACACTGAGCAAAATTCTGAGTTGGGAAGGATCTGTTCTGAGGTATGAGAACTGGCCAATGACAGTGGAACAGATGATCATGAAACAGTGATAGGGGAAGGTTTATTGGACAAAGGCTTGAGTGGCAAAAGGAAATATGAAGAAAAAGAGATGGATTCAATGGCTGTGTACACCACGGTGACATCTAAGGAGGGGGATTGAAAGGAGAAAAGGGTCTAGCATGACTCCAACTTTCTACATGCTGAAAGGACCTTGGTAGTTGGCCTGATGTGCTGCAGATCTGTGATGAACATCAAATAGGTACCCAGCCTACTCTAGCAAGAGAAATGACAATGCAGCAACATGGCTCTCCTTGTCCTATGTCTGTGAAGGTGTGTGGGTACATTCATGCATCCACGAGGGCCTATGTGTATATATGGTGTGTGTTTATGGTGTGGAAATTAAAAAAAAAAGGCAGTGGTCATGGGTGAGTGGTTTTTGATTGCAGGGGAGGGGGGACAGTCTCAGTAAACAAAATGTGAATGAGATCCATAGTCTTGAAGTAAAAATAAAAATGGAATGGAATGGGACCATGAATTAGATCCTTAAGGCAGAGCTGTCCTTGGAAGAACATGTGATAGGCAGCTTAGACAAACTGCTGGTTATTAATATAAAAGTGACACTCTTGTGCATACACAGAAGTACACTACTGTAAGTGGTCTTTGATATAATTAAAGGCAGAGCATTAATTAGTGAGTATTATATGTAGAGAGAGCCATCATTTGATGAATATTTTATTGCAATTATAACGGTATTATTATTCTGGCAATAAATGAAAACTAAATGTGCTATAAATGTTCCACAAATTAACAAATGGTTTTATGTACAGTATAAGCAGTTATTGATGCATAGCCACTACTATTTTCAAATTTTAAACATTTCCAATCAAACTCATTAAAATGTTTTAATTGATTCAAAAATAATTTCCATAATTATATTTTGGATAAAGTTTACATAGTCAGTATTTTCATGAGAACAAATGTTTAAAAGCCAAATATATAATGTTAAACTTTTATTGCAGACCAAAAATGAATTCAAGCTTATCTCTCACAAATTATATTTTCCCTTAATGTCAAATAAAATATTGTTGAACTAAATACTACCTTTCCATGAAAAGAAACAACAAAAATCAACTAAGGACTTGAGCCAAGGAAGAATCTAAAACTTTAAGGCACAGAGCAGTCAGAGGCAATTTTAGCATTAAGGCAATGGCAAACCACTCCAGTACTCTTGCCTGGAAAATCCCATAGATGGAGGAGCCTGGTAGGCTGCAGTCCATGGGGTCGCTAAGGGTCGGACACGACTGAGCGACTTCACTTTCACTTTTCACTTTCACACATTGGAGAAGGAAATGGCAACCCACTCCAGTGTTCTTGCCTGGAGAATCCCAGGGGCGGGGGAGCCTGGTGGGCTTCTGTCTATGGGGTCACACAGAGTCGGACACGACTGAAGTGACTTAGCAGCAGTGCAGTCTCTTAAAGTGACACACAGCTGTTTAAAGACTGAAACATGCTTTTGCCGGATGTGATATTGCAATTCTAAAGGAATGCTGACAAGGTTTGGCTTATAAACTGCCTAAACCTGCCTAAAAATGCAGATTGTTGCTATTCTCTCTGCCCTCCACAGTTTAGATACTTGGATATTTTAGTCTCACCATTTCTGTTATACCTAGTATGATGAAATAGGAACCAGCAAATATGTTTTCATTGTTTTAGGATGATTTATTTTGTCAAAGTCCCCAACTAATTTTTACAGTATCAGAGCGTCTATAATGACAGTAGTTAACAGAGAGTAAAAGAATTCCTGAATTTTTTCCATAATTACATTTATTAATATTAGCTGATTTTAAATTATTTAACTAGTTCATTAAAAATTATGTGCACACACATGCATATATGCACAAATGTCTACAAATTAATACATTTTCAGGAAATTCATACAAAATGTAGAAACAAATTTTCAGAAACTGAAGTTTAAAGGAAACACATTTTAAAAATTGAAAGCAAAGAGCATTTACAGTTTTAAACAAAATTTTAAATACTTCTTCAGTGTGTCTAGCATTCATAGGAACATAGCAATTACTCCTGATTGATTTTACTTCTGGGTTTTTACTCATTTGAAACTTCCAGGAAATATGCTTTCCAGGTTACAAAGAATTTAGAGCAATTTATGAATTCATCTACTTTTAGGTAAAGCATCTGAATTAAAAAAAAAGTATATATATATTCACTTCAGTCATGTGTGACTCTTTGTGATCCTGTGGACTGTAGCCTGACAGGCTTCTCAGTCCATGGGATTCTCCAGGCAAGAATACTGGAGTGGGTCGCCACGTCCTCTTCCAGGGGATCTTTCCAACCCAGGGATCCAACCTGTGTCTCTTATGCTTCCTGCATTGGCAGCCTAGTTCTTTACCACTAGTGCCATCTGGATATATGTATATACACACACACACATTTAGACACAATCAAAGAAAAAAATGTGTGCAAGAATATACAATGGGGCAAAGAGAGCCTCTTCAGTAAGTGGTGCTGGGAAAACTAGACAGCTATGTATAAAAGAATGAAATTAGGACACTTCCTAATATCATGCACAAAGATAAACTCAAAATGAATTAAAGGCCTGAATATAAGACCAGAAACTATAAAACTCTGAGAGGAAATCATAGGCAGAACACTCTATGATATAAATTACAGCAAGATCCTCTATGACCCACCTCCTAGAGTAACAGGAAAATAAATAAATAAATAAACAAGCGGGGTCTAATTAACCTTGAAAGCTTTTGTACAGCAAAGGAAACTATAAGCAAGGTGAAAAGACAACCTTCAGAATAAGAGAAAACAATAGCAAATGAAACAACTGACAAAGGATTAATTTCCAAAATGTATAAGCAACTCATAGAAATCAATACCAGAAAAACAAAAAACCCAATTCAAAAAGTGGGGAAAAGACCTAAACAGACATTTCTCCAAAGAAGACATACAGATGGCTAACAAACACATGAAAAGATGCTCAATATCACTCATTATTAGAGAAATTGAAATCAAAACCATAATGAGATATCACCTAACACCAGTCAGAATGGCCATCATCAAAATATCTTCAAACTAATAAAGGCAGGAGAGGGTATGGAGAAAAGGGATCCCTCTTGCACTGTTGGTGGGAATGTAAATTGATGCAAGCAATATGGAAGACAGCATGGAGATTTCTTAAGAGGACTAGGAGATTCCTTAAGAGGACTAGGACTAAAACCACCATATGACTTAGCATTCTCATTACTAGAAATATATCCTGAGGAAACCAAAATCGAAAAAGACACATGTACCCCAACATTCATTGCAGCACAATATACAATAGCTAGACATGGAAGCAACCCAGATATCCATCAAAAGATGAATGGATAAAGAAGCTGTGGTGCATATACACCACGGAATATTACATAGCCATAAAAAAGAACGCCTTTGAGTCAGTTCTCATGAGATGGATGAACCTAGAGCCTACTATACAGAGTGAAGTAAGCCAGAAAGAGAAAAACAAATGTCGTATAGTAATGCTTATATATAGAATCTAGAAAGATGGTACTGATGAATTTATTTGCAGGGCAGCAGTAGAGACACAGACATAGAGAACAAACTTATGGACACGGGGAGAGGGGAGGAAGGAAAGGGTAGAAATATATGGAAAAAGTAACATGAAAACTTACATTATCATATGTAAAATAGACAGACAATGGGAATTTGCTGTATGACTCAGGGAACTCAAATCGGTACTATGTAACAACCTAGAGGGGTGGGATGGGGAGGGAGATGGGAGGAAGTTTTAAGAGGGAGGGGACATAGATATACCTATGGCTGATTCATGTTGATGTCTGGCAGAAACCAGCACAATTCTGTAAAGCACTTATCCTTCAATTAAAAAATAAATAAATTTAAATTTTTCTTAAATACTTGTTCACCTTATCAGTATTGCTGAATGGCAAGGGTTCACTCCCAGCATAGATTACAGGCATCCTCCCTAATCTTCCCAGACTACTCCCAGCTTATAGATGAAAATAAATTCTTTGCCATGGACTATCCTCTCTTGATTATGTGGAAATACTCAATTTCATAACCTTTGTAACCCATGAGGGGAAAAGTCTCATCCTTTCATTTCTCTATGGTGCCATCTTAACTGTTTGATTTTTCTCCATTTTTCCATCTCTGTGTCTCTGAAGTTCCTTTTACTTATAATGAGAAAGTGCTTCTAGTTCCAACCATGGCCTCTTTTCTATAGTTTTTATTTGCCAAGACCTCTCTACCTTACCTGTCCCCTAACTCCTGTTCCTCTCCAGAATGCATCTGTTCTCTCTTTTAAAATAAATTTGGCTTAGAAAGACTAGTCTTTTTATGAACACAGAATACATTTGTGTATATACACACACACACATATACACATATTAATATATCCCTGTTCACTAACTCCCAGGAAGCTATGAAAAACTAGATCAGAAATGTACTTCCTTTCAATAGATGTCAGGCAAATTTGGGGACAAAATATCTTTCTGTGACCATATTATAAACTTTTATTCTCTCATACTGAGAATTAAGCATAATGCCACCTCTGATGTGGAGAGGCATAAAGTATCGGGCAGACATTTTTCCAATTAGAGAACTCAGTTGAATTCAGTATTAAGGTGTGACAAATGAGATCTTTTCTTGAATCAGAGGAGGGAAATATAAGATCCATAATACAGCTCCTCTGTCAAATTTTTGTGATTAACCATTGAATTACACTAGTCTCCTTGTAAAATCCTGCATTTCAGAAGCATGTATGTTCCTGGGAACATAGATATAGAGGTCTTAGTCCAAATGCCTAAAGATGAATTTTACATGCTGAGACCAAGATCTACACTTTAGATTTCATTAAAAACTGCTCTCCAGGATAGGAAATGTAAATTCTGCTTCACTTGTCTACTTCAAGTTAATCTTCTTATGAGAGCATCTGTCTTACAAAATATATTTACACATCAATTTAATAAGCTGAAATCAGAATGTTTACAAGAATTGATGTATATACAAAATACTGTTTATATATAACAAGGATTTATTTATAGTATTTCTCAACTAGAAGTATTACTTGTAACATATAAGGAAACAGAAACATTGACATGTTAGCAGATTTCATCTTTAAATATACCCCAATTTTCCTTTCTACTTTATCTCCCAATTTATCAAATTAGTAATATTGAATTTGGTAAATATATGCGTAAAATTGCTATTTTAATGCATAGTAAAAGTCAATGGTAATGTGACTGAAGTATTGGAGGAAGGATACTGAGCAAAACTAGGAAGGAACTAATTGTTAATATACTGAAAGTTACAAACAAAAAATCCATCCCTATTTTCTTAAAATAACAAAATTTATTTGTAATTTCCTAGAAGAAGATGGATAAAGTAACTCAAAATTTTTTCCGTTAGTAAATAATTAATTTTTTCAATGTAAAGCAATTCTAACAAAAGGAAGGAAGCACATAATAGTCATATCACTCACATTTCAGTGATGCCTTCTCATTTCCCACAGAGTGATACTTGAAATGTTTACATGGTTGGGCATTTATACTTTATGGCAACAAACTAGTCAGTTGATGCTTCCCAAGATCAAATGTGCTAATCTTTCACTTATAGTGTGCTCAGTAGGAAAATTATTGGAGATATGTCAGCTTGTATATGGAATAGGTAAGCTGTTTGGCCTAGTCTTCCTTGCCAAACTCTACAGTGCTACTTCACAGTTTATTTACCTTCCATTTGAAATCCCTCTTCTGTTAAATTAGGGACAGAGACTGAGCCATATTTCTCAGTGCTTTAGAAATCATCCTTTTAGAGGGATGGAACTGAATTGAGATAGTCTGATCAGTATACATCACAACTTTAGTGTCCTACAGTCAACTCTCCAAAATTTCTGACTTACTCATGAACTCAAAATCAATCCCATATATTCAAAAGTGGCAGATATTAATGACTGAGAATCTTTTCATCTCAGGTGATTTGATTTTCTTGTAGTAGATACACTACTGCATAAGAAAATGGAGAAAGCACCAGGCAGGCATCAGGAGATCTGTCCTTCATTAGACAAACAGTGTGTGAGGAGCCTCTATTTTCTTATCTGTAAATGTACTTTCTTGTTTTAAGGTGTTACTATGAGGATTTTATTTTTATTAAATTGTATATAATTTCACCAGAATTACACAGAAATTTCATCTTCCATCCCTTCTGTTCACACACACATAAAAAACTAAGCTGTTCCCCTGAATTATCCTGTTATTGCTCCTTTCTTTTCATTACTTTAAGGCCAAATTACTGTTAGTGATGAGAGAAAATATGGCAGTGGTGAACACACATCCTCTGCAAGCCTCCATGGCAAACTGTGTTAGCACTTTAGTGCATCCTTTTAGAATTTTTTAATGCATGCATATTCTCACTATGTGATAAGGCCATACACTACAAACTCATTTCACTATTCTTTTGCAACAAAGTATTTATTGGTCATTTTCATATCAATAATTCTTTATAACATTTGCATAATTTTATGTAGAATAGCCATTTTATAATATAATTAATTTCTATTAGTAGAATTTAACATAATTTAAGACCTTTGCTGTTACAAATATGCTGTAATAAGCATCTTCATATATTTATCTAGATTCTTATTTTAAATTATTAGCAGTGGCATTGCTGAATCAAAGAAAATGAGCATTTTAACTTCCCAGTTATTTAATTGCTTTCCAAAACTTTGACCAGGTTACACGATCACCAATAGTATATTAGCATGTTTCTTTCCTTTATATTTGCCAAAACTTGATATTTTACACTAAAATTTTGCTGATCTGATATTATTATTTTTGCTATTTCTTTGGTTACACCTGAGGTTGGGGAGTTTTTTTTTCCTCACATAAATGCTGGTTATTTGCAATTCTTTTGAGGGATTAGCAATTCTTTATTAAGTAGCCTAAATGTTATAATTCCAGTTTTAACCACCTACTTTATTTAAATAGTGAAAGAATTATAGACTACCAATAAGAAGAATTTGGAAATAAAGAAAATCTACCAAAACAATTGAATAAGCACATGCAGATGGAAGGGAAATGCTATTGGCACATTAAGTAAGATAAAGACTAAAGATATTGGATTTGGTCATTGAGATGGGTCCAAAGCTCATCTCAAAGCATCTTCTATTTGAATCCTCAAACCTAATAAATTTTCAACTATTTCCAGTCCTTCCTTCTAATATTTGCTATTTCCTTCCTCAGCACTTCTCCCATTCAAGTACTAACCCGACTGACCCTGCTTAACTTCTGAGATCAGAGGCAACCCGGCGCCATTTTTAGGGTGGTATGGCTGTAGACTCCTTAGTCCTTCTTACCCACCATGATATTTGATTTATGATGATCCTTTTTTTGAACCAGCCCTAACCCAAATAATCAAATCTTCACTCCTCTAGTCCTCCACGATATCCCTAGAGCAATAGTTAAAATTCTAAATCTGATGGCATCACCACTCTGGTTTCTTCATTTGCTCACCATTTTCAAAAGGTAAAACAGATGAAGTTCCTCTGTGTCACTCAGTGAATGTTTTGAGTGCAGATTTCCGCCATGTTACCTACCTGCCAGAACCAGTCCTCTGCCCCTCCCTTGTATCACTTTTTGTCTTTTGATAATAATAAAGAGTTCTTTGTAACTCTTGAGGAGTCATAGATAGAAAGCTGAGTGCCCAAGAATTGATACTTTTGAACTGCGGTGTTTGAGAAGACCCTTGAGAGTCCCTTGAACTGCAAGGAGATCCAACAAGTCCAGCCTAAAGGAAATCAGTCCTGAATATTTATTGGAAGGACTGATGCTGAAGCTGAAACTCCAATACTTTGGCCACCTGATGAGAAGAACTGACTCACTGGGAAAGACCCTGATGCTGGGAAAGATTGAAGGCGGGAGGAGAAGGGGATGACAGAGGATGAGATGGATGGTGAATGGAATTACTGACTCAATGGACATAAGAGTTTGAGCAAGCTCTAGTAGTTGGTGATGGACAGGGAAGCCTGGTGTGCTGCAGTCCATGGGATCACAAAGAGTCAGACATGACTGAGCAACTGAACTGAACTGAACTGAGGAGACATAAACGATGCAGGTTCAATCCCTGGGTCTGAAACATCCCCTGGAGGAGGGCATGGCAACCCACTAAAGTATTCTTGCCTGGAGAATCCCATGGACAGAGGAGTCTATTGGGCTACCGTCCATATGGTTGCAAAGAATCTGATACGACTGAAGCGACTGAGCACGAACATGTTATACTTTCATGTCATAGTAAATTTTCCCATGCTATTCCCTATGAAGAGTTTCTTTTTGCTTCCTGCCTGAAAAAAGTCTTACTTCTTAAGTTCCGCTCAAAGGTTACTTTCAGGATCCAGATATCCCTGTTTGATTTGTCTCATTGGGGATATGTATTTCTTCCCTTCTATCTCAGTGGACTATGGTAACATCACTACTATAGCAGATATTATATTCAATTGCTTTGCACACCTGTTTTTCTACTTGGTGTGGGCTTATTTTCAGTAGATATGTCTCTGGTTCTAATCAAAGTGTCTCACCAAGGATTTTTTTTTTTTATTTTTTTAAGAAGCAGACCTTAGGAGTAAGACAGGAGAATTCAAGGGCAAGTCATTTATTAAAGAAATGCTTCCAGGATAGCCAGATAAGATAACAGATGAAGCAGGGCAAGAAAGAATAGGAGGCCAGGTAAGGATTAACTCCAAAATGACAATCCACTCCAGTACTACTGCCTGGAAAATCCCATGGACAGAGGAGCCTGATAGGCTACAGTCTATGGGGTGGCAAAGAGTTGAACATGACTGAGTGACTTCAATTTCACTTTCACAAAGTCCACAGAAAATATGATGCAGCCTGAGGCTAAAGGGAATCTTTGGAATGTAATCTAAGTCTCAAAGCTCCTAAAATCCAGGTACAACTGCATCTTTTAGTCACAGGTTAGTAGAAGCCTCAGGGGAGGTCAGCTCCCAAGCACTTGCAGACCTTTTCACACAAGGGCTTAGTATCTCCAGAAGCTGAATGTAGCTGTTCTATAGAGAAACTGCATGCAGGCACTTGATAAATTTGGATGACTCGGTGACTAGAGATACATGCCAAACTATGAAACTTAGAATTGCTTAGAAGACAATGGAGAGGGTTTTGATGAAGAGAGCAGTACCCACAAAGTGATAAATTAAGTACATGGGTTTAGAAGCATTGTGAAGACTGATTAATAACAAGTGAGTCTAAATGCTTGAGCATTATTTAAGAGCAAATTACCATGGTGATAAGGGCCTGTTTTAGCATGGAAGTAGCAGTAATGGAAGATTAGACATGCTCTTGATTGAGACTGTAAATGAAGAGTTAGTTATTCTCGATGACTAACTGGATATGTGAGACAAAGGCAACAAGAAAAAGAGTGAGGTGTTTTGAGCCCAAATAACAGTGAAATTAGTTATAGAAAGGGAAGACCGGAACATACTGGGGGTTAGGTTAGGGTAGTTGGGGCAGGGGTAATATAAAACTCAGATCCTAGATGTGATGGGTGTCAGCAGGGAAAAGCAGACAAGTATTCAGTGGGCATATTGTAAAAGTGAGATTTGATCTCAAAGATATGAGCTGAAAATATGGATTTAAGATTTAGGATTGAACATGGAGAGTTGAATAAGGGACAGGGAGGGTACTTTCCGAGAGGCTATGGAACAAAATTAAAGACCAGACCTCTGGCAGAATGCCACGTTAGAGACAGGAAAGAAAGACAGCAGAAAGGGAGAGAAGAAGCAAGAGAACAAACTCATTATAATGCAGTTTCAAGAGAAAGGTTCAAAATGGACAGAGCAGTTTAAGCCATAAGTCCTCAGAGAGTACAAATAGAATTGAGAAAAACCCTGTGTATAAAATAGAGGATATGCTTAACGTCCTTAGACAGTTTATATTGGGTGGTGAAAACTCAAGTCAAATGACAAAGCATATACCAATAAGAAGAGCATGCATTCTTACACCACCTCATGGGAAGGGTTGACTCATTGGAAAAGACTCTGATGCTGGGAGGAATTAGGAGCAGGAGGAGAAGGGGACGACAGAGAATGAGATGGCTGGATGGCATCACCAACTTGATGGACATGAGTTTGCATGAACTCCGGGAGTTGGTGATGGACAGGGAGGCCTGGCATGCTGAGATTCATGGGGTCACAAAGAGCTGGACACGACTGAGAGACTGAACTGAACTGAACAGAAATGTAAACTGCTACAATTCTTCTGGAAATCAATTTGACAATATATGACAAACACACTTTAATCAATGGATACTCTTTTCTAGCACTCCCCCGTGATCTCAGTAATCCTAAGAAATAAATCAGATTTGAAGTCCATAGTTTAGGTCCATAGGCTATTCATAATCCTGTGAGCAATACCAGGAAAATATTGCAAACTGTTGAAATATTCATCAATAGTAGAATATCTAAATCTAGGTAGAAACAAAAGAGGAAATCTTATATAATCATTATAGGCAATTATTTTAGAGACTACTTAATAATAGAATTCTTTGATAAATATTAGGTTAAAATGGAGGGCTATAAAAGTACCTATAACAGTGTTGCAAAAATTACATAGACAATCTCAGACACAAATATGCATACAGTATTTATGTGTATATATATAAGGTAAAATATGAACGATGAGTAAATATTTTTTAGCTGATTATAATTATCATTATTTTTCAAAAGTTTCAAGGTAGACAGGTTAGTTTTTATTTTTAAAGTATAAGTGGATAGTGAAAGTAGAATCATAACATACAGACCTTTGTTGTCTAATGTGGAAGTTATTAGAAATGTGGCTATTTAGCTTTAAATATAAAACAATTCTATTTGTTAATATGGTGTATCACATTGATTGATTTACATAGTTGAAGAATTCTTGTATCTCTGTGATAAAACCCACTTGATCATTAGACATGATCCCTTTAATATATTCTCGGATTCTGTTTGCTAGTATTTTGTTTAGGATTTTTGCATGTATGTTATGAAGTTCTTCAGTCTCATTAGCTACACTTCAACATATCAATGGCTATAAATTGTTGGTTAATATTTAATTATTTTATGATAATGCTTAATAGACTATTTTCATCTCCACAGACAATTGTATTATATAATCTGTCAGGCAGTTTTTGACAGTGTGGTACTGGCATAAAGACAGAAATATAGATCAATGGAACAAAATAGAAAGCCCAGAGATAAATCCACACACCTATGGACACCTTATCTTTGACAAAGGAGGCAAGAATATAAAATGGAGAAAAGACAGTCTCTTTAACAAGTGATGCTGGGAAAACTGGTCAGCCACTTGTAAAAGAATGAAACTAGAACACTTCCTAACACCATACACCAAAATCAACTCAAAATGGATTAGAGAGCTAAATGTAAGACCAGATACTATAAAACTCCTAGAGGAGAACATAGGCAAAACACTCTCTAACATAAATCACAGCAGGATCCTCCAAGACCCACCTCCCAGAATATTGGAAATAAAAGCAAAAATAAACAAATGGGACCTAATTAAAATCAAAAGCTTCTGCACAGCAAAGGAAACTATAAGCAAGGTGAAAATATAGCCTTCAGAATGGGAGAAAATAATAGCAAATGAAGCAACTGATAAAGGATTAATCTCCAAAATATACAACAAGCACCTGCAGCTCAATTCCAGAAAACTAAGTGACCCAATCAAAAACTGGGCCAAAGAACTAAACAGACATTTCTCCAAAGAAGACATTAAGATGGCTAACAAACACATGAAAAAATGCTCAACATCCCTCATAATCAGAGAAATGCAAATCAAAACCACAATGAGATACCATTTCACATCAGTCAGAATGGCTGCTATCCAAAAGTCTACATGCAGTAAATGCTGGAGAGGGTGTGGAGAAAAGGGAACCCTCTTACACTGTTGGTGGGAATGCAAACTAGTACAGCCACTATGGAGAACAGTGTGGAGATTCCTTAAAAAACTGGAAATAGAACTGCCATATGATCCAGCAATCGCACTCCTGGGCATACACACCGAGGAAACCAGAATTGAAAGAGACACATGTAGTCCAATGTTCATTGCAGCACTGTTTATAATAGTCAGGACATGGAAGCAACCTAGATGTCCATCTGCAGACGAATGGATAAGAAAGCTGTGGTACATATACACAGTGGAGTATTACTCAGTCATCAAAAAGAATGCATTTGAATCAGTTTTAATGAGGTGGATGAAATTGGAGCCAATTATACAGAGTGAAGTAAGCCAGAAAGAAAAACATCAATACAGTATACTAACGCATATATATGGAATTTAGAAATATGGTAACCTGAACCCTGTATATGAGACTGCAAAAGAGACATAGGCATATAGAACAGTCTTTGGGACTCTGTGGGAGAGGGTGTAGGTGGGATGATTGGGGAGAACGGCATTGTAGCATGTATATTATCATAAGTGACCAGTCCAGGTTCAACGCATGATACAGGATGCTTGGGGCTGGTGCACGGGGATGACATGGAGGGAGGATATGGGGAAAAGGGAGGGGGGAGGGGGGTTCAAGAAAGAGAACACATGTATACCCGGGGCGGATTCATGTCAATGTATGGCAAAACCAAACGATATATTAATGTAAGGTAATTTGCCTCCAATAAAATAAATTTAAAAAAAAGAAAAAATAAAAATAAAAGCTGCTGTAAACTTTCAAAAAAAAAAGGAGGCTAACAGAAAATTTGAAATTATAATAATGCGATGACCAGAACAATAACCTAAATTAAGAACTCAGTAAGCTTAATTAACTGGAAGACAGAGAAGAAGGAATAATTTATAATGATGCAGACAGACAAAATTGAGAAACAGAGAATACAGGAAAAGAGTATAGTAGTACATAATGTTACATTACCATTACATATATGCATGTTGACTTAAATTCTCATAAAGGACAACATTTATTTCTCAGTATATTTTTCAAATAAATGGCATGTGTATGTTCTCCAGGATATTCAAGGATGTTCTCAATAGTGGCTTAGTTGCTAAGTTGTATCTTGACTCTTGTGACTCCATCGACTGTAGCCTGCCAGGTTCCTCTGTCCATGGGATTCTCCAGGCAACAATACTGGAGTAGGTTGCCATTTCCCTCTCCAGAGGATCATCCTGACCCAGGGATTGAACTCAGGTCTCCTTCATTGCAGGCAGATTCTTTACCTACTGAGCTATGAGGGAAGCCTGTTCTCTATAGCATTCATTTGTAATCAGCATGAGAAGAGAAATATTGAAAATTGGTCCAGCCGCTATGGAGAACGGTATGAAGTTTCCTTATAAAACTAAAAATAGAACTACCATGTGACCCAGCAATTCCACGCCTGGTCACATAACTTGAGAAATCTATAATTCGAAAAGATACAAATACCCCCAATGTTCACTGTAGCACTCTTTACAATAGCCAGGACATGGAAGCAACCTAAATGTCCATCCAGAGTGATGGATAAAGGATATATGGTTCATATATAAGACAAAATATTATTCATCAGAAAAAATGAAGATAATGGCATTTGCAGAAGCATGGATAGACCCAGAGATTGTCAAACTGATGAAGTAATTCAGACACAAAAAGACAAATATCATATGATATTGCTTATATGTGGAATCTAAAAAAGGGTACAAATGAACTTATTTATAAAACAGAAGTAGAGTCACAGATGTAGAAAACAAGCTTATGGTTATCAGGGGACAAGGGTAGGGGCATAAATCAGGAGACTGGGATTGACATATGCATACTACTGTGTATAAAATGGATTACTAATAAGAACCTGTTGTATAGCACAGGGGACGCTCAGTACTTTGTAATGGCCTATATGGGAAAATAATCTAAAAAAGGAGTGCATATATGCACAACTGATTCACTTTTCCATACACCTGAAAGTAACACAACATAATAAAATCAACTATACTCCAATAAAATTCTTTTTAAAAAGATAATATCAATCATCAACAC
Organism: Moschus berezovskii; assembly: GCF_049115385.1. Classification (NCBI taxonomy): domain Eukaryota; kingdom Metazoa; phylum Chordata; class Mammalia; order Artiodactyla; family Moschidae; genus Moschus; species Moschus berezovskii. The sequence goes on from NC_142472.1 coordinate 19,334,228, forward strand.
AATAGGTAAATCACTGAATATCTATAAAAGAGATCCTGTATAGCACCCAAAATTGATTAACTACATATATTCACTTAAAATGAACAAACTGGGAAATCAAAATTTACAATCCAAGAGATAAAATGCACTTAAATTTATATGTAGCCAACTTAAATGAAATTTAGAAGACGTGCACACACACACACACCCACACAATTTGGTCATGTTGAAATCCTCTCCCTGATTTTTCACTGTTCAAATAATAAAGACTCAGGTCCTTAAAGTAGCTCACAAGTTCCTATGCAGTCAGTTCTCATCTGATCCATGTCCCTCTCCACCTTGCTCTGTGTGTTCCAGACACACTGACTCTCTCCTTCTCTCTCACGTCTCCTATTAGCCTTGTCATCAATGCTTTGCACTGCCTCCCCTCAACTGGTCCAGTCCTATTCTCTTCCACCTCCTAAATAAGCTGGAGATCAGTTCCTCAGTGAGCACCAGCTGCTTCTGTATATACAGCAAAACTTGTTCTTACACACCCTCCCAGAAGGGCATTCCTTCCTTCCTTCAGGACACCCTCCAGTTTGTAATTTCTTCCTCTGTGCAATTATTTGGATAATGTCTGCTTCCCTGAGTCAGTAAACTCTGTCAGGGATACGGTTTTCACTACTGAACCTTCAATGCCTATGACACTGGCTCATAACATTGTTTAACGAATGAATGAATGAGATTTTAAACAAATTAGTTGTACGATGACTACAGAATGCATAAGTGGATAGGTCCAGGAAGTAGCTGGAAATATGGATCCGATGTTCCTAGGAATGCTCTGTCTAGAGTTAGTGATCTGGGACTCATGAATAGACAAATGCTATCATAACCGATGGGGCTTCCCAGGTAGTTCAGTGGTAAAGAATCTGCCTGCCAATACAGGTGACATGGGTTCAGTTCCTGGGTCAGGAAGATCCCCTGGAGAAGGAATTGACAACTATAGTATTCTTGCCTAAAAAATGCCACGGACAGAGGAGCCTGGTGGGCTACAGTCCATATGGTTGCAAAGAGTTGGACACAACTGAGTAACTGAATATAGCATAACTGACAATATTTAATTGCCTTGGAAGAGGCTATAGAAAAACAAACAAACAGTCACAAAACCTAAGCCCCCTATAACGTAACACTGATTTACCATTCAAGCTATACTTAACCACCACACAACCCCTTCCCAAGATCTCTACCCAAGGTCCCAACACACTGGGACACACACCTTTTCTGAAGTTATTTCTTTTCTTTTCCCATTTCCCTATTTTCTCATGCTTCCCCCACTCCCTAAATTGCTTATCCCGTCCCTCTCTGATCCATAACTGAAACCTGCTCATACCTCTTTCAAGTAGATATTGATCCTATTGCTTCTCCTCCCCTTGCTTAATTTATGGCCCTTGATCAACATGCAATATCTTCTGTTTCCTATTTAAAACTTATTTTATCTCTTGTGTTAAACATTCAGTTCAGTTCAGTCATTCAGCCGTGTCTGACTCTTTGCAACCCCATGAATCACAGAACACCAGGCCTCCCTGTCCATCACCAACTCCCAGAGTTCACTCAAACTCATGTCCATAGAGTCAGTGATGCCATCCAGCCATCTCATTCTTTGCCATCCCGATCTTTCAAAAAAAGTCCAAGGTAAAGGATGATGACTTAAGTCCAAGTCATCATCCTTTACCTGACAATATTTTCCACAGTACTTAATTCTGAAATTTAAAGTACACCTGTTAAAACCAACTTTTTTTCTGTATTTTATTTGATTTGGCACCAAAACCTGATCTAATCTAAATTTATTTCATGGCAAATCTGACTTGAAATGATGAGAGTTCAAAGGTGGTGCTCTCCTGAGTTTGGATAGGTATGACTTTAAAACAGCATGTTCATCACATTATCATTCTAAAATCTAAAGAGAATTTTTAAATGTCAAAATTCTGAAACACTTGTATCCTCAAATGCATCATATAAAATTGTAGGTTTATACTTTGTATTGTGTCTTGCACTCGGTAATATTTGATAAACATTAACTGTCACCCAGTAGAATGCCAAATCAATAGATTATTGTATGGTTTTATGAAGCCCTGCCAATTTCATACAATGTATAGAATTTTTACCTCTTGAGGGATGCTGGAAGCTAGCTGATACAATTATGAATAATGTCTGTGTTTTGCCCCAAGAAGGTTCCTCTCAACTGATTAATGCTAACACAGACAATAAGAACAACTGTGACAGCCTGGTAGAAATTCCATGTCGGATAATGTCAGGATAGATAAGAGCTATAATAAACATAAGAGCAAAATTCTGTACTGTTATACATTAGAGTAGGTGGTTTTATAGTTTTTGAAGACAAAAATCTATTAATGAACATGTTTGTTTACAGAAGTATGACTCAAACTAGTGTGGAAAAAATAGGAAAGCAATTGAGATGATCTCAATTTTATTAGTTTTCCAGCAAACACTCAGGGTGAGTATATAGATTCTGTTAACAATGTGAAGCGTTAAAAGAATATTAACATTAAAAGTCAAAGATGGAAGAGTGAAGAATCAATTTCCTGTTTTCTACAGATTTATCTTGAAGAATTTGAAGTATTCATAGAACAGAATGTGTAGGTACATTGAAGTTATTAATGCTGATGCTACTGAAAAGAATGGTCTTGAAATTGCTCTGTGGCTTCAGAGAATCCATCTATCCTTTCCTCCACTGTTTTGAATTACAAAAAACAAATCAACAGATCTGTAGAAAACTAGTAGTTCTGTCTTCCACCCACTCCTCTGAGCTGTATCTCTAATTCATTTCTAGATACTGATATTTTTCTTTTTAGTATATGCTGCTTAATAGTGCTTACACCCTGGTCCCTGGACACAGAGGAAAATTGAGACTCAGGTCCAGTCTGAAAGCAAACAGTTATAAGAGACTTACACAGACAGCGAGGCAGATGCCTGGGCTCAGAACACCAGGGGATGTATTTTCATTTCTGGAACAGTATTTCTAATACTTATTAACGTTTCCATGAAATATTAATATATGGGTTTTTCTTTACATTTAAATAAGTTTTAATATCTCTCAAGAGAGTTGATTTGCTTCCAACTTATGTCCTTATGTTTATTATTAGCCTGTATCTTTTAGGGTTTCCACCATTATCTGAAAAGGTAAAAATAGTATTATGAAATAATGAGAATAATTACCATTTTTTATTTAAATTTTACTTTAAAAGTGGTCTTTTACTATTACCTCAAGTTCTTTGGATATTTTCTCATGTTATCTTGATTTGGAAACACATAACTCTATGTAATACCTAAAATAACTTCACTATTTTTGAATTTGACAATGTATCAGCCTGCTTAGTTAAACAATAAGTCAGTCAATAAAAAGATTCATAAAGAGATGGAAGTTATATATTTGAAAGAATAAAAAAGGCATGTTTGAGGCTGAGTGAGTAGATGTATAAAGAAATTAAACATAAACAATAAATCTATATCCTTGAGCATAGACCATCAAACCTGCCTCTCTACCTCACACCCTGATCTTACTCTTCATCTTGGGCCTCCAGTCTCAAGAAAATGCAACAACACTCCAGTAACTTCCAAGAATATGGAGGATGCCTTTGGATGCTCCTTTTCATTTCCCATGCCATCCCTTCCCCCAGTTTAAATAGATTTTAAGTCTATTCACTCATTCACCCTTTCTTTTACTGTCAATTTTCTATGCAATGCCACGTTGTCTTTTCTTGGAATCTCTATTCTAGTCACTCAGCTGATGTCCCAAATTCTTCCCCACTTGGGATCAAGTGCTGTCTACTGAACAACAGATTATATCATTTTGCTCTTCAGCTTCACACTCTTCAGTGGCTTCCAAATACCTTCAACAAAATTCTCAGTGTGATATACCCTATGGATTCCCTAATGGCTCAGATGGTAAAGAATCTGCCTGCAATACAGGAGACTCTGGTTCGATCTCTAGGTTGTGAAGATCCCCTGGAGAAGGAAATGACTACCCACTCCAGTATTCTTGCCTGGAGAATTTCATGGACAGAGGAGCCTGGTGACCTATAGCCCATGGGGTCACAAAGAGTCAGACACAACTGAGTGATTAACACACACATTTGTGTAGCTTTGTTTCTCTCTTTCTAACTCAAGTATTACATGATAGCCACACTTGAAGTTCCTGCTAGTTCCTTGAAGTCTGGGACATTGTCTTATGCAGCGGTATATTCCCATAATCAAATACATTCTGCTATTTCAAAACACTTGTCAATTTTAATTTTAGGTTGATGGATTTAATAGATAAATACGTGATCTTTTGACATCCTGAGTCTGCTTTTTTCTTTCCTTGTTTCATTTTAGACTTAAATGAGTTCAGGTACCTGTAGGAGTTACTTGAAAACTCATCATCCAGACCCACTGGAGACTGAAATGCTGTGATGGAAGCAACTGGTTGGTGGTCGGTTCTGATTTTCCTCAGTGCAAACTGGCAGATAGAAATACTTGCTAACAGTCTGAGGTATGTTCTTTTCCCTTTGATATCTCAAAAGTGATCATCATCTCTGTTTCCAGAATATTCCAAAAATGAACACCAGTGAATGAGAACTGGTTTAGTACTTTGTTTTATTCTACATTGGTTTCCTAGGGCTGCTGTAACAAAGTGCCACAAATCATGTGATTTAGAACAACAGAAACATAGTCCATCCTGGTTCTGAAGACAAGACACCTAAGTGAAGCTCTCAGCAGGCCTGGCTCCTCTGTGGGCTCTGAGGGAAAATAGAATCGATGCCTCTCCCCAAGTTTCTGCTGATTGCTAGCAGTCTCTGGTGGTCCTTAGCTTGTCCGTCTTATCTCTAGTCTCTGTATCCATCTTCTCATAGTCTTCTCATCTGTGTATAATTTTCCTCTTCTTGTAGGAACACCAGTCATATTGGATTTTGGATCTGTCCCAATCCAGCACAACCTCATTTTAACTTGACTACATCTGAAACCATCCTGTTTTCAAATAAATTTGAACTTGTTTTTTTCATAGGTTCCAGGTCAATATGAAGATTTCAGTTCAGTTCAGTTCTGTCGCTCAGTCGTGTCCGACTCTCCGCGACCCCATGAATCACAGCACGCCAGGCCTCCCTGTCTATCACCAACTCCCGGAGTACACTCAAACTCATGTCCACAGAGTCGGTGATGCCATCCAGCCATCTCATTCTCCGTCGTCCCCTTCTCCTCCCGCCCCCAACCTTTCCCAGCATCAGAGTCTTTTCCAGTGAGTCAACTCGTCGCATGAGGTGGCCAAAGTATTGCAGTTTCAGCTTTAGCATCAGTCCCTCCAATGAACATCCAGGATTGATCTCCTCTAGAATGGACTGGTTGGATCTCCTTGCAGTATAAGGGACTCTCAAGAGTCTTCTCCAACACCACAGTTCAAAAGCATCGATTCTTCGGCGGTCAGCCTTCTTCAATTTAGGGGACACAATTAGACCCAGGACACAGGCACTTCTACATTTTTTTTTTTATGAATAGAAAGTAAAAATATTGTGTTGGCACAAAAGTTAGTTCAGGCTTTTTGTTAACATTGAAAAACACAAATGATAAATATGAATAAAATAAACTTAAGAAAATTATTTTAACCTAGTATGGGAACACTGTTTTTAAATCATCCTTTTGTTAAACTAATATTTCAATAACAAATGTGATATAATCCAAGATTGTAACAAATCTCCATTAGATATTTAAATAGCATCCTGTAAGACTGACAGAAGATCTCTCAAGTTAGTAATGCAGAAATGATCAAATTAAATTTAATAATTTTTCTTCTGATATATGCTCACCAAAATGCAACACGCAGTTTACTTAGTAGTAATGATGTATCAGATTGAAATAGTGATCTTAGGAGTCAAAAATGAATGACTAGTCTGGTGATTCAGTCAAACAATTTTCATCTAGAGAAGAAAATGGAAGTACTGAATTAGAAAATTTCTTTGTTATTTTACCAAGTTTATATCATGGCTATTAGAAGCTGTGACACTCCTCTACAAACAAACATTTAAAAAATTGTTAGGGCATTCAATCATAATTGAGATACCAACTCCTATTTTCTGGAAGGCAAGAATCAAATATAGCATGATTCTGGAATAGTTTATAATGAAAAACAAAATACTGCGAGTGAATTGAAATAGTCAACAAATATTTGTTTAATGCTGACTATGTGCTGAGCACCATGCTACACACAGGAGACGCTGCAGTAAACAAAACAGATAAAAATCATATACACAAACACACATGTATACGAAATATTATTCAGCCACAAAAAAGAAGGAAATCGTACCATTTGCAACAACCAAGGACAGACCTTGAGGACACTATGGTGATTAGAGTGAATAATATGGTATCCTGTATTGAAAAGTGCTAAGAAAGTAAGGTGCGTCTAGTCAAGGCTATGTTTTTTCCAGTAGTCACATATGGATATGAGAGTTGGACTATAAAGAAAACTGAGTGCCAAAGAGTTGATGCTTTTGAACTGTGGTGTTGAAGACTCTTGAGAGTCCCTTGGACTGCAAGGAGATCCAACCAGTCCATCATGAAGGAGATCAGTCCTGAGTGTTCATTGGAAGGACTGATTTTGAAGCTGAAACTCCAATACTTAGGCCACCTGATGCGAAGAGCTGATTCATTTGAAAAGACCCTGATGCTGGGGAAGATTGAGTGTAGGAGGAGAAGGGAATGACAGAGAATGAGATGGTTGGATGGCATCACCGACTCAATGGACATGAGTTTGGGTAAACTCTGGGAGTTGGTGATGGACAGGGAGGCCTGGCGTGCTGCAGTTCATGGGGTCTCAAAGAGTAGGACATGACTGAGCGACTGAACTACGCTGAAGAAATAAACCTTAAATGTTTTCATTACCGAAAAAATGATCATTATGTGATTTGATGGAGATTTGAGCTAAGGCTATAGTGGTAATCACTTTACAATATATAAGTGTATAAAGTCAACACAATGCACACTTCAGACTTACACAGTTTTATAAATCAATTATATCTCAACTAAATTGAAAAAAATATGTTCTCAAGAAGCTCACGTTGTCTTGTGGTATGCTCAATAGTCTCTGTCTGCTCTTCTAGATTCAATCTTCTATCCTACTGTGCTTGGAGGTCTGGCCATTGACCTCTAAGAAGTGTTTGACCCCCTGAATCTCTGGCTTCTTGTTGGCTTGACCAATGAAAAGCACAGGTAGGAGATCAGAGGTGGGGAGAGCCACCTAGGTATTATTTCTCCTGATCCTTCCCTTCTGGAGTATATCTTGTCAGTGTACATTTTCCTCTGTTTACCCAAAAGTTTTTATGCTTGCTCCTTCAGGCAATGGAAATAGCATTCATCCAGCTAGCTTTCTTATAACCAGAGGAGTTCTTTAAACCTGCCTACATGTTTATAAACTGCCTTTTTGTTAAACTCTCTCCAATTACCCTCTTTGAGTGTGCCATCTATTTCTTGAAGGGCTCTAAATAACTCTGGAGCTAGAAAGGGAATAAAATATGTAAGGCATTTGAGAAAAGACCTTTGGCAGAGCTGTCAATCACCCATCCACGCCCTCTTGATCCTCCCCTTTCCCACTTACAGTTCCTTTCTGCGGCTCTAAGTGCTCTCCAGCCAGGAGAGTCCTCTAGGCTCAAGGATGGAGTGGGCAGGGCATGCTGGGACTTGATTCATTTCTTATGACCCTTTTCCCAGCAACCCTCAACAAGTGACTGACAGGATGTCATTAACAAAATCCTCAGCTCCTTGGAGTTTTGGTTGGAATTGTTTACACTGTCTCTCAAATGTCCCCAGTGGCACTGCCCCCAGCTGCCCCCAGTGGTCATTTGCTCAGTTGAGACATTCTCTTGATATCCTTTCTTTTCCTGTGTACTTCTCCTCTCATCACAGAAATACACACACACACACACACACACACACTCACACTTGCTCATTGGTAATGATAAATTCTGGAAGGTCTGAGTAGAGGACAGACCTGCCTTAATTTAGGTTTTTTAATGGTTTTTCCCATGGTCATGTATGGATGTGAGAGTTGGACTGTGAAGAAAGCTGATCGCCGAAGAATAGATGCTTTTGAACCGTGGTGTTGGAGAAGACTCTTGAGAGTCCCTTATACTGCAAGGAGATCCAACCAGTCCATTCGAGAGGAGATCAATCCTGGATGTTCATTGGAGGGACTGATGCTAAAGCTGAAGCTGCAATACTTTGGCCACCTCATGCGACGAGTTGACTCACTGGAAAAGACTCTGATGCTGGGAAAGGTTGGGGGCGGGAGGAGAAGGGGATGACGGAGAATGAGATGGCTGGATGGCATCACCGACTCTGTGGACATGAGTTTGAGTGTACTCCGGGAGTTGGTGATGGACAGGGAGGCCTGGCGTGCTGTGATTCATGGGGTCGTGGAGAGTCGGACACGACTGAGCGACTGAACTGAACTGAACTGAAGGCTCTCTCTTTTGATACTGTTCATGGGCTTCTCAAGGCAAGTATACTGAGGTGGTTTGCCATTCCCTTCTCCAGTGGACCACATTCGGCTGTGATCCATGTGATCAGATCGACTAGAAGACTCTTGAGAGTCCCTTGGACTGCAAGGAGATCCAACCAGTCCATTCTAAAGGAGATGGATCCTGGGTGTTATTGGAAGGACTGATGCTAAAGCTGAAACTCCAATACTTTGTCCACCTCATGCGACGAGTTGACTCACTGGAAAAAACTCTGATGCTGGGAAGGATTGGGGGCGGGAGGAGAAGGGGATGACAGAGAATGAGATGGCTGGATGGCATCACCGACTCGATGGACATGAGTTTGAGTGAACTCCGGGAGTTGGTGATGGACAGGGAGGCCTGGCCTGCTGTGATTCATGGGGTCACAAAGAGTCAGACACGACTGAGCGACTGAACTGAACTGAACTGAACTGAAGGCTCTCTCTGGGCTTTCTGTTGAAAAAGACTTTAAAGGCTTTGAGGGAAGAAGCAGAGAGATGCGTTTGGGACAATAGTTTACTTAAAGAGCACAAGATGGCACAAATCCAGGAGAAAGATGATGAGGGCAAGCAGGAGAGGTGTAGTAGCAAGCACAAGAATTGTCAGATTCTGGGTATTTTTTGGGATCTTCCAATCAATATTGATTGAACCATATTAAGCATCAGAACCTACTCTGAGCGATACCAAGACGGATATAGTCCTAGTCCTTATTTTAGAAATGAAATAAGGAAGCAGATTAGGAAAGTCAAGCAGAATATGCAGATTTCCAACTGCAGAGCCTTACATCTGCCTAGAGGTCTGGCCTCCCCACTACACTGCTTCTATCAGGGAGGCTGTCATAACATCAGATTGAGTAGAGTGGTAAAAACAGAAGGTCGTCTGCGGAGAAATGACAGAGAGAAAAATAGAGAGGAAAGCAGAAGTAACTCGGGGGGACAGTGCTTTCAAGTAGTTTGGCAGCAAAAGAAAAGAAAAGAGAAATAGAGTAACTAATGGGCATAAGGTAGGCCTTTTGTTTTGTTTTGTTTTCTCATTTTTCTTTTTTAACCTGGGAGACAATTCTTGTTTACGTGCTTCGCAGAGGATACACTGGGAAAAAATATTTGATGTTACAGGAGTTAAAGAAAATAATTGACTAAGGAAGGCTTGGTAGCAGACAAGATGAAATGTACACAAAAAGTCTGTTTTAAATCATAAGTAATTTTCAAATATGTGCTCATTATAAAGTATTTAAATAAGAGAAGAAGCTATGGAAAAAAGTCTATGCCTGTGTGGATCCCATTTGTTACAACCCTACATGCCACTGCTATCCTTTAAGTAATCACACTTCAGGATATAGCCTTACAAATATTTGTGTGCATGTATATGTGTGGGTTTTCATTTTTTAAATTTTATCTGTTTTTAATTGAAGGATAATATCTTTATGATATTGTGTTGGTTTCTGTCCTACATCAACATGAATCAGCCATCAGTTTAGTTCAGTTCAGTTCAGTTCAGTCATTCAGTCGTGTCTGACTCTTTGCCACCCCATGAATCACAGTAGGCCAGGCCTCCCTGTCCATCACCAACTCCCGGAGTTCACTCAAACTCATGTCCACAGAGTCGGTGATGCCATCCAGCCATCTCATTCTCTGTAGTCCCCTTCTCCTCCCGCCCCCAACCCTTCCCAGCATCAAAGTCTTTTCCAGTGAGTCAACTCGTTGCATGAGGTGGCCAAAGTATTGGAGTTTCAGCTTTAGCATCAGTCCTTCCAATGAACACCCATCATTTCAGTTCAGTTCAGTTCAGTCGCTCAGTCGTGTCCGACTCTTAGCGACCCCATGAACCACAACATACACATAATACCCCCTCCTTTTGGAACCTCCCTCCCACCTTCCACCGCATCCCACACTTCTCTAGGTTGTCACAGAGCCCCATTTTGAGTTCTTTGAGTCATATAGCAAATTCCCACTGGCCATCTATTTTCTATCATTGGAAAAGTCCGTGATGCTGGCAAAGATTGAGGGCAGAGGGAGAAGAGGGCATCAGAGGATGAGATGGCTGGACAGCATCATAGATGCAATGAACATGATCTTGGGCAAACTGCAGGAGATGGTGAAGGACAGGGAAGCCTGGCGTGCTGCAGTCCACGGGGATGCAAAGAGTTGGACAGGACTGGGCGACTGGACAACAACATTTATTTTACATACGGAAATGTATATGTTTCCATGCTACTCTCTCCAACTGTCCCACCCTCTTCCCTGCTGCCCTCCCCACCCCATGTCTGAAAGTGTGTTCTCTATGTCTGCATCTCCTTTGCTGCCCTGCAAGTAGATTCATCAGTCCATCTTTCCAGATTCCAAACATATATACCTTAATATACAATATTTGTTTTTTTTCTGACTTAGTTCACTCTGTATAATAGACTCTAGATTCATCTACCTCGTTAACACTGACTGAAATGAGTCCCTTTTTACATTTTTGTATGAAATGAGTTGAAATGTGTTTGTGGCTTTCTTTTTTTCACATTTTTCAACATATTTTCCATATCAGTACACATGAATCTATTATATTGATTTTCAACTTACAACATCAGCTGCATAAAAACACTACCTTAAACTTTTAAAATAGTTTTAGAGTTATGGGAATTTGTGAAGATTAGACTGACATTTCCACACATACCACACCCAGTTTCCTTTACAATTAATATCTTTCATTACTATGGTACATTTGTCCCCACCAAGGAAAAAATACTGATGCATTATGACTAACAAAAGCCCCTGATCATATTTAGTTTTTTCTGTAATGCTGTCTTCCTGCCCAGGATACCATCAAGCGTCCCATTTTACATTTGGTTGTCATATTCTCCCAGACTCCTCTTGGTTACAACAGTTTCACAAATCTTCATGTTTTTGATGCCCTTGACAGTTCTGAAAGGTGCTGGTTGGATATTTTGTAAACTGTCCCTCAATTAGGACTTTCATGAAATTTTTTTTCTCATGGTTAGACTGGGACTGTGTGTCTGGAAAAGATGAGAAAGGAAAATGCCATTCTCTTTGTGACAGAATCAAGACCATCTATCATAAACAAGACTTATCGCTGTTGATGTTAACCTCGATTTCTGGGCTGAGGTAGTGTTTTTCAAGTTTCTCCCAGTGTAAATTTATTCCTTTTACCCTCCAGTTCTCATACCACAATCTTTGGAGTTTGCTATGCTTAGTTCATACTGAAAGAAAGGAGATCCACTTGTTATCAATTAAAATATCAGTATCGATTTATAGATACTTTATACTTTGGGTTGTAACCCAGTATTGCGGCATTTATTCTGTTAAGTAAAGACCCTGATCAGATTTCATTACTGCAGCATTAACTATTGGAAACTCCTTCACTTGGCTCCTTAGTATCTTTTAACTTATCCCCATTTGTGTGTATGCTTACTGGTACTATAAGATGCTATAAGCTCATTTGTATATTTTCTGCCCCATTCCTAGAATCAAGCATTTCTCCATGGATTGGTTAATCCTTTACTGGGGAATAATGTTAAAAGAGTTGGACTGTGAAGAAAGCTGATCGCCAAATTGATGCTTTTGAACTGTGGTGCTGGAGAAGACTCTTGAGAGTCCCTTGGACTGCAAGGAGATCCAACCAGTCCATTTTAGAGGAGATCAATCCTGGGTGTTCATTGGACGGACTGATGCTAAAGCTGAAACTCCAATACTTTGGCCACCTCATGTGACAAGTTGACTCACTGGAAGACTCTGATGCTGGGAAGGATTGGGGGCGGGAGGAGATGGGGACGACAGAGAATGAGATGGCTGGATGGCATCACCAGCTCGATGGACATGAGTTTGAGTGAACAATGGGAGTTGGTGATGGACAGGGAGGCCTGGCGTGCTGTGATTCATGGGGTCGTAAAGAGTCGGACCCGACTGAGCGACTGAACTGAACTGAACTGAATGTTAAAAGTCAAATGCTAGAGCAGATGTAAAGAAAAGGGAACCTGCTTGCACTGTTGGTGGGAATATAAATTGTTAACAGCCACTATGGAGAACAGTATGGCAATTCCTTAAAAAACTAGGGATAAAACTGTCATATGACCCAGCAACCCCACTACTGCGGATATACCCTGAGAAAACCATAATTTAAAAAGATATATGTACCCTAATTTTCATAGGCACACTCTTCATAATAGCTAAGACATGGAAACAACCCAGATGTCCAAAGATAGATGAATGGATAAAGAATATGTGGTACACGTAAACAATGGAATATTACTCAGTTATTAAAAAAAGAATGAAGTAGAGTCTGTTATACAGAGTGAAGAAAGTCAGAAAAACAAATCTTTCAGCCTGGTTGCAATTTTTCCACCCATGGTCAGTCTTTCATTGTTTTCCTCAGTACTTTGTGACAGGTTCCTTTTTGAAGAAGGTGAGGCTGTGAGTCAAACCTTTAAACTTTGGCTTATAGTTCAGAATTATGATATGAAGAATAAATAAAGTTCCATTTTTGACATAAAACAAAATAAAAATCAAGAGATGGGTACTGGGCGTATTCATCCCTATTAGAGTGCAATTACTTCTAGGTCCTCTCAGTTGGCAAAGCAAGGAAATATATGTGTTTATACTAATCTGTGCATAAACACATGTCTAAAAATACGTGTATATGTAACCATCTCTAACGTTGAAGCTGAAGCTCCAATACTTTGACCTGTTGATGTGAAGAGCTGATTTATTGGAAAATACCCTGATGTTGGGTCTTTTCTAAGGGCAAAAGGAAAACAGAGCAGCAGAGGATGAGATGGTTAGATAGCATCACCAACTCAATGGACATGAACTTGAGCAAACTCCGGAGGTAGTGGAGGGAAGAGAAGTCTGGTGTGCCACAGTCAATAGGCTTTCAAAGAATAGGACATGACTTACTGACTGAACAGCAAAAGAACTATTTCTATCTACATTAGGGCTAAACCTGAGATCATACTGATGTCTCCAAATCTAATCCATTATAACCTGGATGGTTCTAGCCTCTGCTGGTTACTTGTATGTAACCCCCCACTCTAACAGAGAGAAATTAGGCTCCCATCATGTTTATCCATTTCTTTACTTATTCCAGTAAACATATGTACTGGTTTAGAGAACTGTTAATTTTTATCCCCATGTGAAACACTTGATTGATCAGTCCACAATGCGTATATATGGTTATTTTTGCCTTTATTTTTTTAGAATCCACTCACAGAGTTGCTTTATATATGTGTGTGTGTGTGTATGTGTATAGATAGATAATTTGCATACATTTTTTGTGTTACAAAGCTCAATGGATTTTGACAAGTGCATAGTACTATGTATCTATAATTCCAGTATCACCCAGTATTATACAGGACAGTTTCTTTACTCTAAACAATGACTTTTTCTCCTATTCAGTACCCCCACTCCCATTCTGGACCACTAGATACCACTGATCAGTTTATAATCTCTATGAGTTTGCCTTTTCCAGAATGGAAGTAATAATAATAAATGGAATAATATGGTATACTCTTCTTGCCTTGGCTTCTTTAACTTATCAATATCTGTTTTAGACTTATTCATAACTCAATGCCAAGATAGCTCATTTCCTTTTACTGCTGAATAGCATTCCATTGTATGGAAGTACCACAGTCTGTCTAACCATTCACCTTATAAAGATCATCCTAGTTGATTCCAATAAAGCTGCTATAAACATTAATTTATGGAATCTTTTGTGAGACTGAGTTACTCGATAACTTAGAAATATGTAGAAGGATGACTGTGGGTTCATAGGGTTTAGCTATATTTAGCTTTATACCAATGATCCAACAAACCCACTCCTGAGCATGTATCTGGAGAAAATCATAATTTGGAAAGATACATGCACCCCAATGTACATTGCAACACTATTTACAAGTAAAGATATGGAATGCCCATATCTTGATCTTGGTTGGGCAAAGATATCTTTACCCAACCAAAATGCCCATCAATGGAGGAAAGAATAAACAATAAGTGGTACATATATACAGTGGAATATTGGAACTCAGCCATAAAAAGAATGAAATAATGCCATTTGGATAAACATGGATGGAGCTAGAGATTATCCTACTAAGTGAAATAAGTCAGAAAAAGGCAAATATTATATGATATCACCTATATGGAGAATCTTAAAAAATTATATGAATGAACTCATTTACAAAACAGAAACAGACAGACTTACAGACTTGGAAAACAAATGATTCCAAATGGGAAAGGTAGGGGAGCAGATAAATTAGGAGCTTGGGATGAACACATACACACTATTATATATAAAACAGGTAAACTACAATGACCTACTGTATATGTCAAGAAAATCAATAACCTATGTAGGAAAATAATCTGAAAAAGAGTGGATACATGTACATATATAACTAGATCACTTAGCATGAGACTAATACAACATTGTAAGTCAATTATAGTAGTGTTATCACTTAGTTGTATCCACCTCTTTGTGACCCCCATGGACTGTGGCCCGCCAGGCTCCTCTGTCCACAGGATTCTCCAGGCAAGAATACTAGAGTGGACTGCCATTCCCTTCTCCAGAGGATCTTCCTGAGCCAGGGATTGAAACCAGGTCTCCTGCATTGCAGGCAGTTTCTTTACCATCTGAGCTACAGGGAAGATCCATTACACTCATTATCAATTATACTCCAATATAAAATAAAAACTAAATTAAAAGAAACAAATTGTCTTCCAAACTGACCATGTCACTTCACATTTCCACCAGCAATGAAAATTCAGTGTGTTAATCATTGTTATTCATGCAATATATACATTATATTTCTTTTTTATCCATTAGTATGACAATTTTTACAAGGAGTTTCATAAATTTACTCAAATTTCAGCCCATCAGTTCATCAGGTTTTTTCTTCCCTCGAGAAGTTACTAAATTCCTCAACCATGACTACTATGTGGTTTTTCAGGACATCTGGCCAGTTTCTGTTTCCTGATTTTCTATTTGAGTCACAATTAATATTTTCATACCAGACCTTCATCAAACAACTATTGAACTATTACATTCAAGCTAACAGTTATTTTATCTAAGATATTTGGAAGGATTTCTCATTAGATGATATTTTCCATTGCAGTGTATACACTCTACTGAGAACAGAATCCTACTGTGGGTGAATGAAATTTCTTAATAAAATTACAGTTAAGTTCAGTCACTCAGTCATGTCCAACTCTTTGCGACCCCATGAATCACAGCACACTAGGCCTCCCTGTCTATCACCAACTCCCGGAGTTCACTCAAACTCATGTCCATTGAGTCGGTGATGCCATCCAGCCATCTCATTCTCTGTCGTCCCCTTCTCCTACTGCCCCCAATCCCTCCCAGCATCAGAGTCTTTTCTAGTGAGTCAACTTGTCGCATGAGGTGGCCAAAGTATTGGAGTTTCAGCTTTAGCATCAGTCCTTCCAATGAACACCCAGAATTGATCTCCTTTAGAATGGATTGGTTGGATCTCCTTGCAGTCCAAGGGACTCTCAAGAGTCTTCTCCAGCACCACAGTTTAAAAGCATCAATTCTTCGGTGATCAGTTTTCTTCACAGTCCAACTCTCACATCCATACGTGACCACGGGAAAAACCATAACCTTGACTAGACGGACCTTTGTTGGCAAAGTAATGTCTCTGCTTTTTAATATACTATCTAGGTTGGTCATAACTTTCCTTCCAAGGAGTAAGCGTCTTTTATTTTCATGGCTGCAATCAGCATCCACAGTGATTTATACTGTGTCAAATGTAAAATCAAAGCTACAGTAGTCAAGACAATATGGTACTGGCACAAAAACAGAAACATACATCAATAGAACAAGATAGAAAACCCAGGGATAGACACATGTATCTATGGGCACATTATCTTTGACAAAGGAGGCAATAATATATAGTGGAAAAAAGACAGTCTTTTCAATAAATGGTGACAGAAAACTGGATAGTTATGTGTAAAAGAATGAAATTAGAACACTTTCTAAAATCATACACCAAGGTAAACTCAAAATGGATTAAAGACCTAAACTTAAGGCCAGAAACTATAAAACTCTTAGAGGAAAACAGGTAGAATACTCTATGATCTAAATCACAAGGTCCTATTTGACCCAACTCCTAAAGTAACAGAAATAAAAACAAACAAAAACAAAATAAAACAAATGGAACCTAATTAAGCTTAAAAGCTTTTGCACAGGAAGCAAACTATAAACAAAATTAAAAGACAACCATCAGAATGGGAGAAAATGATGGCAAATGAAGCAATTGACAAAGGATTCATTTCCGAAATATACAAGCAGCTCTTGCAGCTCAATATCAGAAAAACAACCCAATCAATAAATGGGCAGAAAGCCTAAAGAGACATTTCTCTAAAGAAGACATACAGATGGCCAACAAAAACATGAAAAGATGTTCAACATCACTATTATTATAGAAATGCAAATCAAAACTAAAATGAAGTATCACCTCACACCAGTCAGAATGGCCATCATCAAAAAATCTACAAACAATAAATG
This sequence comes from Moschus berezovskii, assembly GCF_049115385.1. Taxonomy (NCBI): domain Eukaryota; kingdom Metazoa; phylum Chordata; class Mammalia; order Artiodactyla; family Moschidae; genus Moschus; species Moschus berezovskii. The sequence continues at coordinate 19,351,255 of NC_142472.1, forward strand.
CTGGAGAGAATGTGGAGAAAAGGGAACCCCCTTTCAATATGGTGGGGATGTAAATTGATTCAGTCATTATGGAGAACAGTATGCAATTCCTTAAAAAACTAGGACTAAAACTATCATATGACCCAGAAATTCCACTACTGGGCATATACCCTGAGAAAATTACAATTCAGAAAGACACATGGGCAAACCCACAGCTTTGGCCTGGGAAGGTGCAACATGGGATGAAGGGGTCTGCATTTTGTGAAGTTCTCCAGGAGATTCTGAAGCAAAACATATTTCTTACATGAAATCCTGCCTTCAAGCAGTTGTTCTCTGGAGACATTTACCAGCTACAAACTGGAAATTCCTTCCATGAAAAAGATCAAGCCCCGAGCCTTTGGACAGAGAGCACTGACTCCATGACCCTAAACTACCAGAGAACTAACCTTCAGTTCAGTTCAGTTCAGTCACCCAATCATGTCCAACTCTTTGCGACTCCATGAACTGCAGCACACCAGGCCTCCCTGTCCATCACCAACTCTCAGAGTTTACCCAAACTCATGTCCATTGAGTTTGTGATGCCATCCGACCATCTCATCCTCTATCATCCCCTTCTCCTTCTGCCCTCAATGTTTCCCAGCATCAGGATCTTTTCAAATGAGTCAGCTCTTTGCATCAGGTGGCCAAAGTATTGGAGCCTCAGTTTCATCAGTCCTTCCAATGAACACCCAGGACTGATCTCCTTTAGGATGGACTGGTTGGATCTCCTTGCAGTCCAAGGGATTCTCAAGAGTATTCTCCAACACCACAGTTCAAAAGCATCAATTCTTCTGCATTCAGCTTTGTTTATAGTCCAACTCTCACATCCATACATGACCACTGGAAAAATCATAGCCTTGATGACACAGACCTTGGCTGGCAAAGTGATGTCTCTGTTTTTTAATATGCTGTCTAGGTTGGTCATAACTTTCCTTCTGAGGAGTAGGCATCTTTTTATTACATGGCGGTAATCACCATCTGAAGTGATGTTGGAGCCCGGAAAAATACAGCCAGCCACTGTTTCCCCATCTATTTACCACAAAGTGACAGGACCAGATGCCATGATCTTAGTTTTCTGAATGTTGAGCTTTAAGCCAATTTTTTCACTCTCCTCTTTCACTTTCATCAAGAGGCTCTTTGGTTCTTCTTCACTTTCTGCCATAAGGGTGGCATCATCTGCATATCTGAGAACAAACCCTGCTGCTGCTGCTAAGTTGCTTCAGTTATGTTCGACTCTGTGCGACCCCATAGACAGAAGTCCACCAGGCTCCCCTGTCCCTGGGATTCTCCAGGCAAGAACATTGGAGTGGGTTGCCATTTCCTTCTCCAATGCATGAAAGTGAAAAGTGAAAGTGAAGTCGCTCAGTCGTATCCAACTCTTAGTGACCCCACGGACTGCAGCCCACCAGGCTCCTCCTCCTTCTCTTGACAAGAGTACTGGAGTGGGGTGCCATTGCCTTCTCCAGAGAACAACCCTAGGGAGTATCAAATAGTGAGAACTCACACAAATGAAACCACTTGAAAACAAGACGCAGCATTACCCAATCACCAGTAGCACCCTGTGAAGGATGCCTCATCTAAACAACAAACAAAACAAAAAAAAAACTCAATTATCATATCCTTTCAGTCGCTCAGTCGTGCCCAACTCATGTGACCCCATTGATTGCAGCATGCCAGGCTTCCCTGTCCATCACCAACTCCTGGAGTCTACTCAAACTCATGTCCATTAAGTCAGTGATGCCATCCAACCATCTCATCTTCTGTTGTCACCTTCTCTTCCCACCTTCAATCATTCCCAGCATCAGGGTGTTTTCCAATGAGTCAGTTCTTCACATCAGGTGGCCAAAGTATTGGAGTTTCAGATTTAGCATCAGTCCTTCCAATGAATATTCAGGACTGATTTTCTTTAAGATGGACTGGATGGATCTACTTGCTGTCCAAGGGACTCTCAACAGTCTTCTCCAACATCACATTTCAAAAGTGTCAATTATTTGGTGCTCACCTTTCTTAATAGTCCAGCTCTCACGTCCATAACCCAGCCATCAACAGACAGGAATACCACCTCACTCAGTGTTTCCCATCAGAGGGAAAACAGACAAACAAACAAAAACCTCACCACCAATCCCACCCTATAAGAAGCTTACTCAAACTACTGGACCAACCTTAGGTGGGCAGAAACCAAAAGGAAGAAAGAATTCAACCTTGAAGCCTGGGAAAAGGAGACCTCAAACACAATAAGTTAAATAAATAATAATGAAAAGGCAGAGAAATACTACATAAATGAAAGAACAAACTAGAAACACAGAAATCCAAATAAATGAAGAAGAAATAGGCAAACTACCTGAAAAAGAATTCAGATAATGATAGTAAAGATGATCAAAAACCTTGAAAATGAAATGGAGAAAATTCAAGAATCAATTAACAGAGACCTAGAAGAATTAAACAATATACATACAAACAAAATAATTACTGAAATTAAAAATACTCTGGAAGGAATCAGTAAGAGAATATCTGAAGCAGAAGAACGAATGAGTGAGCTGGAAGATAAAATGGTGGAAATAAATTCTGAAGAGCAGAATAAAGTAAAAAGAATGAAAAGAACTGAGGATAGTCTCAGAGACCCCTGGGACAATGTCAAACACACCAACATTAGAATTTTAGGGGTCCCAAAGAAGAAGAGAAAAACAAAGGATATGAGAAAATTTTTGAAGTGATTATATTTGAAAATTGTGGTATGCATATATAATGGAATATTACTCAGCCATAAAAGGAACAAACTTGAGTCAGTTGAACTGAGGTGGATGAACCTAGAGACCATTATACAGAGTAAAGTAAGTCAAAAAGAGAAAAACAAATATTGCATATTAATACATATATACATATATGCATTATATAATATATATGAAATCTAGAAATGGTACTAATGAACCTATTTTCAGGGCAGTAATATAGAGACACAGATGTAGAGAATTCATGGACTCATGGATGCAGCAGGGGAAGGAAAGAACAGGATGACTAGAGAGAGTAGCACTGAAACTTATATATTCCTATGTGTAAAATAGGTACCTAGTGGGAAGTTGCTATATGACACAGGGAGCTCAGCCCATTTCTCTGTGGTGTCCTAGAGGGTGGGGAGGGAGGGATGTTCTAGAGAGAGGGGACATTTGTAAACTTATGGCTGATTCATGCTGTTGTACTGCAAAAACCAGCACAACATTATAAAGCACCTATCCTCCAATTAAAAATAAATTTAGAAACAAGAATATCAGGCCCTTTTTATATCCAGTTTGTTATATATTGTGGGCTTCCCTGGTGGCATAGACAGTAAAGAATCTGCCTACATTGCAGAATCTTGGTTTGATCCCTGGGTCAGGAAGATCCCCTAAAGAAAGGAATGGCTACCCACTCTAGTAGTCTTGCGCGGAGAATTTCATGGACAGACGATTCTGGCAGGCTACAGTCCATGGGGTTGCAAAGCAACAGACACAACTGATTGACTAACACTTTCACTTCTTTGTTATATTAGAATTCTACAATATATATTTCAAAGTGGGAAATACTGCAAAACATTGAATGATCACCATGGCTACCTAATGTATAAAAATATGAATACTGAAGTATGAGAGAAATTCTACACTCCTAAAGAATCAAAATATCAAAAGTAAATGAGATCAGTGATAACAAATGATATTCAAAACAAATATTACAGATGAACTGATTATGAGAAACAGCAACGAAAACACTTCAGATCAACTTTGAGTTCCCACACTTAGAGCTCTGTATATTTTTCTACATCATAAAACTGACCATGTCAGTTGTAAAGATTTTGCAGCACATACTGAGTAAATGGGCCACAAACAGCATTTCTTCAAGTGTTCAATGAATTGCCATAGATTAAAAACAGTAATCATAAATTGAAGTCATAGAATTTTAGAGCTCAAAGAAAAGGAGCTATAAGAATAATGAATTTAACCTTATCTCACCAACAAGGAGACAGAATGAAACCAAGTGAATTTTCCAAATATAGAGAGTCAGGGAGTGATTTGTCCAGAAGGATAATCTGAATCTCCTGATTAGCAGCAAGATTTGTTTCCCACCCCCACTACAGATTTTATTTCAAAGATATTTAACTAATTTCCTGTAATGCTACTTGGACTCGAGTCCATTTAGAAGAAAAGTAAGTTATACTATTAATAGCATTAGATTTAAAATAGAATGAGATTATCCTATCATCAGCAGTTTACTTAGTATGTCTACTTAGTATGTCATATACTTGACAGAGGTTCTACATCAATATTAAAACAGAGGTTAATAAACAGTTGAACATTACCAAGGATTTCACTGGGGATAAACAAATATACAAAAGTGAAGGTGAAGGTAAGCTGAAGTCGCTCAGTCATGTCCGACTCTTTGTGACCCTATGGACTATAGCCTACCAGGCTCTTCCATCCATGGGATTTTCCAAGCAAGAGTACTGGAGTGGGTTGCCATTTCCTTCTCCAGAGGATATTCCCAACCCAGGGATCGAACCCAGGTCTCCCGCATTGTAGGCAGACGCTTTACCATCTGAGCCACGAGGGAAATATCAATATGAATCATAAAAGTACAACTTACCATGACAGATAATTAGAAAAAAAATCAAATTGTTGGAAGACTGAGTATAAAGGGAAGCATGAATGCCTAAGTTTCCTATGAAAATCTGCAAAATTTAGAGAATAATTTATGGAAATATTTAAGCCATACATGGATTAAATGTTTACAGGAATCCTCATGTTAGCAACAGGTTATAGAAATAAATATTTGTGATTCTCAGTTTTCTTATTAACTTAGAAATATGTCACAATCTGCTCTAGATTAGAGATGTACTGCGTTTTCTCAATATTATTACAATATGTCAAAAGTGTTTACCCAAAGTTCCACCTGTAAAGACCATGATAACACATGAAATAGAAGGAAGCTCATTGCATATTGAAAGTTCTGGCTGGTGAGTAGATACACTGGAGTCCATGAAAAAGTAGTTTTACTAGAAGATCATACATAACAGTGGCAGAAAAAAATTACACCCCCAAAACAATTTCAGAGCTACTGAGTCAACTGATGTATTAAAAAAGTGACAGATGCCCCAACTTTGATCATATTTTCATTCAACAATATATAGTACCAAATAACATGACTTTAACTGGAACTACTATTTTAGCCTATATAAATCATTTTAAAAAAATGACTGGAATTTTGTTGTATTAAATATATTAAGCACTCAATGTAACTACCTTGATATATGTAGCCAATCTGGAAAAAACAACAATAAAATCTAGATGTAAACTTATTTTATTAGCTAAAGTAAAATGAGTTTTAAGTTGCAGGGTTGGTCAAATCAAAATAGAGGAAAGATATGAAAATAACTATAATTACTTAATGAAAGGATATTTATCTGTTGATAGAAATGAATAGTGGGTACTCAAATCTTCAGTAGGAGGAAGGTTTACTTTGTCTATTCCACAGAAGTGTATAATATTCCTAGTATTCTATGCAGTAATTATATCTTGTATATTTTTATAAAGAGATTAATATAATACTATAAATACGAATTAAATATATTTTAAATAACCAAAAAGATTAGACATGTTGAAAGACTAAATATAATGCTATTTATCAGTATAAATAATGTAGAAAACCTCTTTGACTTATTTCACTAGAAGCAACTTTACACAATCCTATCTAATAACAGGTGCAGAGTTACAAGAAGTGAAAAGTAAAGTGTTAGTTGCTCAGTCATGTCTCTTTGCTACCCCATGGACTGTAGCCCACCCTGCTCCTCTGTCCATGGAATTCCCCAAGCAAGAATAGTGGAGTGGATAGCCAGTTCCTTCTCCAGGGTATCTTCCCATACTAAATGGTGAAAAACTAAATGTCTTTCCCCTAAGGTTGAGTACAAGGTTAAGATATCTGATGCAATATTTTCCATTCAACATTTTACTGGAGGTCTAAGTGAATACAATAAGGGAAAAAATATAAAAACCATGAAGGTTAGGGGGAAAAAAACCTGTATATTCTCCAGAAAATTTGAAATAACACAATTTTTCAAGGTCAAAAGAAGCCAAGTCAAGATAACAAAAGCAGTTTATACTTGTATATATGAGAAAAAAATGTTGGGAAATTGAAGTAAGAAACATGATACCATTTATAATGTATCAAATCATGAAATTATGAATAGACAATAAAATATGCAAGATCTATATGTTGGAAATGAAAAGCATTTGATGAGAGAACTTAATACAGACCTTATGTGATGGAGTGATACCCTATAATTATGGATTGAAAGGCTAAGCATTGTTAAGATTTCAGTTCTTCCAAAACCAATCTATTGATTCAGAATAATCCCAAACAAAATCCCAGTATTCATCTTTTATAGAAATTGACAAGCTGATTCTAAAATTTACATGGAAAACACAAAGCCTTGAAAATAACCAAAATGATTTTTAACGGAACATAAGTAGAGGACTTTTTATACTACTTGATTTTTAAAAGATTACTCCCTGGTGGCTCAGAGGTTAAAGCCTCTGCCTCCAATGCGGGAGACCCGGGTTCGATCCCTGCGTCGGTAAGATCCCCTGGAGAAGGAAATGGTAACCCACTCCAGTATTCTTGCCTGGAGAATCTCATGGACGGAACAGCCTGGTAGGCTACGGTCCACCGGGTCGCAAAGATTCGGACACGACTGAACGGAACGGAACGGACTCTAAGAATGAAATCTTGACATTTACAACAACATGGATGCACCTAAAGGGTATTATACTACGTGAAATAAGTCATAAACAGATAAGCAAATGCCATATGATTTTACTTATATATAGGATCTTAAAACAAAACAAAACAAATAAAACAAAATAGAAGCAGACTCCTAGATACAAGGGCTTCCCTGGTGGCTGGGCTGGTAAAGAATCCTCCTGCAATGTGGGAGACCTGGGTTCAATCCCTGAGTTGGGAAGATCCCTTGGAGAAGGGAATAACTACCTACTCCAGTATTCTGGCCTGGAGAATTCCATGGACTGTATAGTCCTTGGGGTCACAAAGAGTCGGACATGACTGAGCAACTTTCTCAGATACAGAGAACAAACTGCTGGTTGCCAGAGGGTGAAGAGATAGGAGTTGGGTCAAATTTGTGAAGGGGATTAAGAAGCAAACTTCTAGTTATAAAATAAATATGTCACAGGGATTTAATGTACAGCATAAGAAATATAATCAATAATACTATAATAACTTTGTATGGTGACAGATGGTTTCCCAGGCTTACCATAGTGATAATTCCATAATATATTTAAATATCATATCACTGTCATATACCTAAAACTCATAAAATATTGTAAGTCAACTATATTTCAAGGAAAAAAAAAAAACAACTGAAGGTGGTGAATAAATTTGAAAGCCTGTTTAGAAGTCAGAAAAAAGCTTACTCTATGATCTGTGTTATAAAGCTACACGAAACAAGATAGGATGGTATTGATGTAAAGAGAGACACAGGCCAATGGGACAGAGTAGAATGTATAAACATAGGTCTACATGTATATGGTCAACTAATTTTCCACAGTAGGTGATTTTCAGTGGTGAAAGAACTGCCTTTTCGATACATGATGCTTAATAACTGGCATCTTTATGGGAAAAAAAAGCCTTGATCCTTCCCTTTCAGCTTACACAAATATTAATAGACCACAAATATTGAAATAGATCACAGGCCTAAATGCAACATATAAAACTAGAAATTGTAAAAGAAAATTCATAAAATCTTTATGAACATGGTTAAGATTTCTTTGACAGTGCAAGAAATATGGTCAAAAAGCAAAAAATTGAAAAATTAGACCATAAAACTTAAGAACTTTTACTCTTTGAAGATCTCCATTAAGAAAATTAGACCAACCCTATATAATGAAGAAAATATTTGCAAAACATTTATTTCATAAAGGACTTGCATCCAGAACATAAAGTTCTCACAGCTCAGTATTAAAACAACTAAACAATTCAGTAAAAAAAAAAAAAAAAAATAGGTAAAAGATTTGAACAGATGTTGTACCAAAAAACAATAAAGATGACAAATGTAACATAATCATTAGGGGGATACAAATTTGAAATCACAGTGAGATACCACTACATATTAGAACGTACAACAAAAATAAAGATATAGTAACAATGATAACAAAAGCAAGTTATGGCAAGGATATAAACTAATTAAATTCTAACAAATTTCTCTTAAGAATGTAAATTATTAAACCACTTTGGAGAACAGATTGACAGTTTATCTTACAAATTCACACGTGTGCTTACTATATGATCCAGCAATTCTACTCTGAGATATTTGAGGAAAATGAAAAAGATATGTCCACATAGAACCTGTATACAAATGTTTATAGCAGCTTTAAGTAGAATAATTCCAAATTCCAATCAACCATAATGTCCATTAACTGATGAATAACTTAACCTATCATGGGAAAGCAACACAATAGGATACTACCAATAAAAGGAAGGAATGAACTACTGGTACAGGTAACAAAAAGAATGAATCTCAAAAACGTTATGCTAAGTGGAAAGAAACCAGATTCGAAAAGCATACCGAATGTAGTATTCCATTTATATGAAATTGTGGAAAACACAAAACTATAAGGACAGAAATCAGATCAATGGTTCCTAGGAGCTGGGTGTGACAGAAAGATATCGATTACAAAGAACCACCAGAGAGGTCTCTGGCTTGATGAGAGTGTTCTATATTTGATTGTGGTATAGATATACAACCATGCATTTATCAAATCTCATTGAACTGTGCAAGTTAAATTGGTGAGTGTCACCTTATCAAATTATGCTGCAATAAAACTGAGTAAAGAGAGAATCCCAACCATTTATTTGTGATGGTCTATTTCCCAGTCTGATAACCACATCCATATCTAACAAAGATTTACCTGATGTAGTTCCCGCCTGACAAGTACTATCTCCTCTTCCCATTTTTTGGGAGTATCTGTGGGTTTTTATTTCCAATTTTTGTCTATGAGCTCAGCATTACACATATATACATATGTAAATATATACACATACAATTTCTGTATTTATCCAGTATTTTAATTGTAACAGAAAGCATTTTGAATTTATTCAATTGGCCATGCCCCTGAAAAACTGTTCTATTTTATACTGTGTATGTATGTTACATATTAATATATATGAATTATATTACATTTTATATATATTAATTCTCATAACAATGCATTAAATAATATAGAAGGACAGAAAGCAAAAAGTGAAGATCTACTTTTATACCCAATTAAATCCTTTCACTAGAGGAAATGCTGTTACTATATATGCTCCCAGAGATTTTCATAAAATAGGATAGTTGTATCTGTATATTGGGCAGCATATATTTTTACACAACATCATGTCTTGGAAAACTTTATGTCAACTTCAATAGACATAGAATACTTATATAGATATTATTCTTCATAATTGTGGCATGTATGACATAGTGCTTATGTACTATATTTTGTTTAGTCATTTCTCTGCTCTTCGGCCCTTGGGTGTCTTCTAATTTTGATCGTTTGCATTGCAATGCTAAAATAGATTCCACTAGCCATTTACTTCTAAAACTAGCAAAAACTTTTCAGTTATAAACCAGTACAAGTTCAATGCATGAAACAGGGCACTCAAAGCCGGTGCACTGGGACAACCCTGAGGGATGGGATGGGGAAGGAGGTGGGAGGAGTGTCCAGGATGGGAAACACACGTGCACCCATGGCTGATTCATGTCAATGTATGGCAAAAACCACCACAATATTGCAAAGTAATTAGCTTCCAATTAAATTAAATTAATTTAAAACAAACAAACTGAAAACATCTTGGGCTCACCTCTTAAGCAAATATGTAGCCTACTATGTGAGAAGCATTGTCCCTCTATAGAGAGAGAGAGAGAGAAATAAATCTGAGAAGCCAGCATGGACGCCCTGCTTCTTAAACACTAGATGAAATTGCCTTAAGTAATCAATTCATATTTCCTGGAAAATCCTACTCACAATTTTAGCAAATTATCTATAGATGTAATTTTGTGGTCATCCTTCCTTCTAAGTTTCTGCTTCTGATTTGGCTTCATTTTCACAACTGTGTGAGTGTTCCATGCCTATGGGTTTTATTCTCTTTTAACCCAGTCGGTAAACAGCATTCTCTTTCATGTTCCTAAAAACAAAGCACTTACATATGTTGTATATATTTTAACATACTCAAGTTTTGGAGAGTCACAAAGATGTATGCTGCAGCCACTGTAGCATTGCAAATACCTTTAAGTTGTGTGTTAATTGGCCTCCTTAAAAATACAACAGCTCTTGGCATGGTCTGGATTTTGGCCTTAGTTTTCTGTTTTGTGGTACAGACTGCCTCTACTTTCTCTCTCTCTCATTTATCCTGTGCTTCTTTTCTCTCTGTCCATTTCCATTTAGGGAAAGCTCCCACATATCACCCATTGCTCTACACAGAGCAGTTAAGGTCCCCTAACTAAGCTGTCTAAGCACACATTCAACTCAGGACACACTGCAAACTCCAGGCCTGGGCTGAAACTAAAAACGTGGCGCACCTACCACAATCCTGCCCCATTCAGTTAGTAGACACAGGTGGTGTCCCTTAGATCTCTATGTGGTTGGGAGGGTAAGGGAGACACTTGCCTTCAAAGAATCCACAGTTCTAATAGTGTAAGACCTGTTGAGCCACCACTGGATGACCATGGAAGAAGTGTGGTCCACTGAGTTGGGTGCTGTGACTTCTCCTTGAGGCATGAAATTCTGTGAAGATGAGGCTATAATTGAGGATAACTCACAGGTGAGAATGGCTTTCCATGAAAAGAAAAGAGCTCTGTGAATCTCCAAAATAAATAAACCAAACAACAAAAACACCTGGCAGACACCTACTTTATACTGCTGATCAAGAGCCCACTCAAAGAAACCTTACCAGTTCCATTGCCTTCAAAAATAAGTTACCAGCCAAATGTAGGTTGATTCCTCAACCCACAGCAAATACAGATTATTATTTGGGTGGACCAAAAACAGAGGAAAAGCAGAAATAATACAACTGTCATGATATGCTTACAATATACATTCCCAGCTTGTATTTCATGAATATTACTTTCTTTGTCACCATCCACAGTGAAAACAGGACTGTATGATTTAAACATGGTTTGAAGGGCCAAGCCTCTGGACCCTTTGAGGAATCTGATAAAAGAAATAATGAAGGGAATTCTGGTTCTGAAAAACGTCAGTTGCCTTATTTGACTTGGATTCATGGCAGTGAAAACACAAAGCAAAGTAAAAAGGGAAAATTAAGGAACATGTATCAATGAAAGAGAAGTGAGATATGCCATTGACGCCCTTTCTACCCAAAATGCTAACATATTCCATTAAGCAAATTGCACTTCACCACACATAGAAAAGGATGTTTTGGACTCAGAATTCTGTCCACAAAATACTTGACAATAGAGAATAAAAGAAAGACAAATTCCAAAAATCTATAAGAACAAATCTACTATAGAAGAAAAATGAAAAATATAAATCAAAACATTCCTGCTGAAGAAATTCTCTAAAACTGACCATGAAGTTGAAGAAACAGTGAAACGACTCTCCAAACTTAAACACCTGGAAATTCAAGAAATAAAATGAGAAATAAATTATGGAAATTTAACATTCAGATAATATTTTCATTTAATCTGTAGTCTGTATTCCCAGTCCATGACCATGTATTGGGTCACATGCTTCATTTATAATTTTCATATCTCCCTTACCTCTTTCAGTCTATGAGTTTCTTAGTTTTTCTTTGTCATAATATTGGCATTTTTTTAAACTTCAGGCTGGTTTTAATTTTATTTTAATAAATGTAATAATTAAAATAAATTTTACTTTAATAAAATTTCTAATTTTTTAAAATTTCCTAATTAGAGCTTGAGGTGGCAAGAATACACAGAAGAACTGTACAAAAAAGATCTTCATGACCAAGATAGTCACGATAACGTGATAACTGACCTAGAGCCAGACATCTTGGAATGTGAAGTCAAGTGGGCCTTAGAAAGCATCACTACGAACAAAGCTAGTGGTGGTGATGGAATTCCAGCTGAGCTATTTCAAATCTTGAAAGATGATGCTGTGAAAGTGCTTCACTCAATATGCCAGAAAATTTGGAAGACTCAGCAGTGGCCACAGGACTGGAAAAGGTCAGTCTTCATTCCAATCCCAAAGAAAGGCAATGCCAAAGAATGCTCAAACTATTGCACAATTGCACTCATCTCACAGGCTAGTAAAGTCATGCTCAAAATTCTCTAAGCCAGGCTTCAGCAATATGTGAACCGAGAACTCCCAGATGTTCAAGCAGGTTTTAGAAAAGGCAGAGGCACCAGAGATCAAATTGCCAACATCCGCTGGATCATGGAGAAAGCAAGAGAGTTCCAGAAAAACATCTATTTCTGCTTCATTCACTATGCCAAAGCCTTTGACTGCGTGGATCACAATAAACTGGAAAATTCTGAAAGAGATGGGAATACCAGATCACCTGACCTGCCTCTTGAGAAACCTGTATGCAGGTCAGGAAGCAACAGTCAGAACTGTACATGGAACAACAGACTGGTTCCAAATAGGAAAAGGAGTACGTCAAGGTTGTATATTGTCACCTTGCTTATTTAACTTATATGCAGAGTACATCATGAGGAACGCTGGGCTGGAAGAAGCACAAGCCGGAATCAAGATTCCTGGGAGAAATATAAATAACCTCAGATATGCAGATGACACCACCCTTATGGCAGAAAGTGAGGAAGAACTCAAAAGCCTCTTGATGAAAGTGAAAGAGGAGAGTGAAAAGGTTGGCTTGAAGCTCAACATTCAGAAAACAAAGATCATGGCATCTGGTCCCATCACTTCATGGGAAACAGATGGAAAAACAGTGGAAACAGTGTCAGACTTTATTTTTTTGGGCTCCAAAATCACTGCAGATGCTGATTGCAGCCATGAAATTAAAAGACGCTTACTCCTTGGAAGGAAAGTTATGACCAACCTAGATAATATATTAAAAAGCAGAGACATTACTTTGCCAACCAAGGTCCGTCTAGTCAAGGCTATGGTTTTTCCCGTGGTCATGTATGGATGTGAGAGTTGGACTGTGAAGAAAGCTGATCGCCGAAGAATCGATGCTTTTGAATTGTGGTGCTGGAGAAGACTCTTGAGAGTCCCTTGGACTGTAAGGAGATCCAACCAGTCCATTCTAAAGGAGATCAATCCTGGGTGTTCACTGGAAGGACTGATGCTAAAGCTGAAAGTCCAATACTTTGGCCACCTCATGTGATGAGTTAACTCACTGGAAAAGACTCTGATGCTGGGAAAGGTTGGGGGCGGGAGGAGATGGGGACGACCGAGAATGAGATGGCTGGATGGCATCACCGACTCCATGGACATGACTTTGAGTGAACTCTGGGAGTTGGTGATGGACAGGGAGGCCTGGCGTGCTGTGATTCATGGGGTCGCGGAGAGTCGGACACGACTGAGCGACTGAACTGAACTGAACTGAATGTGTTCTCCTAATGGTGGCTCAGACAGTAAAGAATCTCTGCAACACGGGAGGCCCAGGTTCAATCCCTGGAGAAGGGAATAGCAACACATTCCAGCGCTCTTGCCTGAATTCCATGGACAGGGGAGCCTGGTGGGCTACGTTAGTCCATGGGGTCACAGAGAGTCGGACACGCTGAGCGACTAACACCACTGCCACTAATGAATTCTCATGATTAAAGAACACAGGTTATGCAGCTCCAACTAGAATATGCAGAGTGATATGTCCTTCTCAGGGTATCGCATACCAAGACACATGATGTCGATATGCCTCTTAATGATGATATTACTCTGGATTGTCAGGTCAATTTGCTGTTTTCTTTCTCCCCTCCTTAGTTTTCTATTTTTCCCCTTGTTAGCACTAGACAGTCAGTCTATGGTGAGACACAGAATTTGCAAATAGTCCACTCCTCATTCATTTGTTTCCATAGATATTGTACTTTGTGATGTATGTGTCTTGCCTGAACTCATCTTTACTATCGTGGTTTACAAATTATATATATATTTTTATGCCATCACTCCCTTCTACAATTATCAGTCTGCACACTAATTTAAGAAAATATTCTCATTTCTCTTGCATTTGCTTATTTCCTACCCCATTCAGTGGGTTACAATTCATCGAGGTGCTCATTTATGTTAGTGCTCAAATTGTCTTTTGCTTTAGTCAGTGGGAACCCTGTCAAGCCAACTCTGTTCTTTTGACTAGTTTCTGTTATTCTCCTAGGCACTTTTTTTTTTTTTTTTACTTTTGGTCACATGAAGGTTTTTCAGTTTTATCTCTTGTACCATTTTTGCCCTAGTCCTAGAATCAGACATTCCTCTAAGAATTTCTTGTTTCTTTTAGTAGGCATGGGAACATAGAAACCAAGATCTGGACACACAGTTTGCTTATGGTTACTAAACAGTTCAATGCTTCTTTCTGTAGACAGAGGTGGGGGATACATCTGTCTCAGACTCAAACTCTAATCTGTCTCTTTAGCTACACAGTTGACCTCAGGGTCCTTATTTCAGTGAGAACAGCAATGAAAACTATAAGAGAGGGAAGTTCTCATGATTTTGTATAGCATCATTTCTGGAAGCAGTGAGTAGAAGAAAGAAATCTTGGCTGCATTTTACTTCTGGACCTTAAACATACACTTCACCCATTTTTATCTTTAATGTTTTCTGTTCAGATGCTTACCATCTGCACCCATTTGCTTTACAATGCCTCCTGGATTTTACTAGGTCCTAGAGAATTCCCCACCCAGGTGCAAAATACAGTCTGTGCTCAGTAAGTTCTGGAAGTAAAAACTGTAAGAAAGGACTGAAGGGATAATCTTTGAGTAACTGGTTTAAAAATGCCCAGACCACCTCAGAGAAAAATGAACACTGTATACAGATTATGTTATCATGCCCACATCACTGTGATAAATGAGACTCCATAGACAAACTTGAATAGTGCACTGTTCTGTGAGCAATGCATTTGCCATCTCAAGAGAGCCAGGTACTCACAGGACTTAAATCAGGCAGGATTTCACAGCATCTGTGATAGAGTCCTTTTAAAAACCACTTTAGAAGGTTATTAGATTTTTCATTTTATCTTCAGCATGAGCAGAAAAGGTGAGAAACATGGCTTAGCTCCAATGGGACAAAAGATTTCATACTTTTTTCCTGATACTCTTTACAATAGAGTCTATTCTTTCATGATTAGCATTATCAAAGAAAATAAGATAATAATGGAACAAAGAGCTATTTAATGTTCATCACTGAATTTAGTGGCTAAGTTGTGACAAGATTATTTCTAAAATCTTTTGGAGATAATGCTTAATACATTTGATTCTGTGGCTGGTGTTACTCTGTAATTTCTATGCCCTTCATCTAAAATGTCTTACTGAACATATTAAAACATATTAAGGAAAACATAGTGATCTATGGTGCAAGATGTTACACAACATGTAACCTGATATTTTTTTAACCGTCTTCCACCTATTTATCCACCTATTTATGAGTTTCCCTGGTGACTCAGATCGTAAGGAATCTACCTGCAATACAGGAGACCAGTGTTCAATCCCTGGGTTGGGAAGATCCCCTGGAAAAGATCCCCTGGAATGGCTATCCACTTCAGTATTTTTGTCTGGAGAATTCCACGGACATAGGAGACTGGTGGGCTACAGTCCATGGAGTTGCAAACAGTCGTACACAACTGAGTGACTAAAACTTTCGTTTTCCAACTATATATACTCAAAACTTACCTAATGACAAAGGATGGCCAAATACTGTAATCACTGGTATGTAATAAAAGACTCGACTGAGCGACTGAACTGAACTGAGGCTAAGCTATGATATTCAATAGGTTAAATGCATTAATTATGTTTTCAACTTACAATGGTTTTATCAGGATGTAACTCCATAGGAAGTCAAGAAGGCTCAAATTGACAGAGAAGGAAATGAGAAATTTACACACGCTGCTTATAGGAATGGGAGAAGGACATGGCAACCCACTCCAGTGTTCTTGCCTGGAGAATCCCAGGGACAGGAGCCTGGTGGGCTGCTGTTTATGGGGACGCACAGAGTCGGACACAACTGAAGTGACTTAGCAGCAGCAGCAGCAGCTAATAGGAAATCAAGAGAATATACAGATCTTGCCTTATTTAAAGATTAGTGTATATGTGTATACAAACAATAGCTTAGAAATTTTTAAAATGTTTAACAATGTAATAGGTAAATACAGGAAGAGATAACAGATAAAAAGTGTTCTTTTTCAATCAAATATGAGATATGCATGCAAATTTCATAAAAACTATTTTACTGTGTTAAAATATTTAAGAATGAAAATATAATATAAAATGTAAAATATAAGATACAGCAACTAATTTTTTTCTGACTTATTCAGTTCAGTTCAGTTCAGTCACTCAGTCATGTCCAACTCTTTGTGACACCATGAATCACAGCATGCCAGGCCTCCCTGTTCATCAACAACTCCTGGAGTTCAATGAACACCCAGGACTGATCTCCTTAAGAATGGACTGGTTGGATCTCCTCACAGTCCAAGGGACTCTCAAGAGTCTTCTCCAACACCACAGTTCAAAAGCATCAATTCTTCGGCGATCAGCTTTCTTCACAGTCCAACTCTAACATCCATACATGACCACGGGAAAAACCATAGCTTTGACTAGACGGACATTTGTTGGCAAAGTAATGTCTCTGCTTTTTAATATACTATCTAGGTTGGTCATAACTTTCCTTCCAAGGATTAAGTGTCTTTTAGTTTCATGGCTGCCATCACCATCTGCAGTGATTTCTGGAGCCCAAAAAAATGAAGTCTGACACTGTTTCCACTGTTTCCCCATCTATTTCCCACGAAATAATGGGACCCGATGCCATGATCTTTGTTTTCTGAATGTTGAGCTTCAAGCCAACCTTTTCACTCTCCTCTTTCACTTTCATCAAGAGGCTTTTGAGTTCCTCTTCACTTTCTTCCATAAGGGTGGTATCATCTGCATATCTGAGGTTATTGATATTTCTCCCAGCAATCTTGATTCCAGCTTGTGCTTCTTCCAGCCCAGCGTTCCTCATGATGTACTCTGCATATAAGTTAAATAAGCAGGGTGACAATATACAACCTTGACATACTCCTTTTCCTATTTGGAACCAGTCTGTTGTTCCATGTCCAGTTCTAACTGTTGCTTCCTGACCTGCATACAGGTTTCTCAAGAGGCAGGTCAGGTGGTCTGGTATTCTCATCTCTTTCAGAATGTTCCACAGTTTGTTGTGATCCACACAGTCAAAGGCTTTGGCATAGTCAATGAGGAAGAAATAGATGTTTTTCTGGAACTCTCTTGCTTTCTCCATGATCCAGAGGATGTTGGCAATTTGATCTCTGGTGCCTCTGCCTTTTCTAAAACCAGCTTGACCAGGTCCCAGAGAGTTAGTTGAATGAAGGGAGCATTTTAAGGATACTTCATATATAAGAAAAGAGATTAATCACTACACTAGAAGCAAAGAGGAGAATAACAGAAGCTTTATAATACTCAGTGATGGAAAATGCAAACTTGTGAGTCTTACTCAGATTCCAAAGAAGGAGGCAAAGTGATTAAAACAGATGCAAAAGAAAATGACATATATGGAGAAATAAAAATATACATCCTAGGTACAAAATTAAGTGATTCTAGAAAAAATAAATAAATAAAAATAAATTAGTGGAAAAATCAAATAGTCATTATAAGAAAATACACTTGAACCAAGCAAACGCCAGGAGGACCAAAGGATACAGATAAAATATTTAAGGGAGAATGATATCTAGATTCTAAAGGCATCACCTCCTTATCTTCTTTAATTCTCCCACTTTTGAAGGTTACCAAAGCTTACCAATGTTTTAAATTAAATCTGTCCAAACTTTGAAGAACAGTTAATTCTCTTGATAATTAAAATTTCTCAGAACATTTGCAGAGAAAAACAACCTTGAGATTTTTGTTTATGAAGTCAGCATGGCATTGCTTTTAAAACCTGACAACAGAGGCTGAAAACTGGTGTAAAATGACACTAAGTAAAATATTAGCAAATTGAATTGAGCAATTCAATTTGCAACAAAATAGTATAGTATCCTCGAGATTTTTCAAAGTGAAATAAGCTAGACACAGAGCATTAGAATAATTTGTGAACCAATAACTTCCAGATGTACATGCTCGATTTAGGAAAGACAGAGGAACCAGAGATCAAGGTGCCAACATCCACTGGATCATAGAAAATGCAAGAGATTTCCAGAAAAACACCAAGTTCTACTTCATGGATTATGCTAAAGCCTTTCACTGTGTGGATCACAACACATTGTGGAAAATTCTTTAAGAGATGTGAATAGCAAACCATCTTACCTGCCTTCTGAGCAACCTGTATGCAGCCCAAATGCAACAGTTAGAACTGGATATGGAACAACAGACTGGTTCAAAATTGGTAAAGGAGTATGTCTAGGTTACATATTGTCATCCTGCTCAATTAAGTTATATGCAGAGTACATCATGAAAAATGCTATGATGGATGAAGCAAAAACTGGAATCAAGATTCCTAGGAGAAATAACAACCTCAGATATGCAGATGATACCACTCTAATAGCAGAGAACAAAGAGGAACTAAAGAGCTTCTTGATGAGGATGAAAGAGCAGAGTGAAAAAGCTAACTCAAAATTCAACATTCAGAAAACTAAGATGATGGCTTCTGGTTCAATCACTTCATGGCAAATAGATGGGGAAATGTGGAAACAGGAGCAGATTTTATTTTCTTGGGCTCCAAAATCACTGTGGACGGTGATTGCAGCCATAAAATTAAAAGATGCTTGCTGCTTGGAAGGAAAGCTATGACAAATCTAGACAGCATATTAAAAAGAAGAGACATCACTTTGCCAAAAAAGTCCATACAGTCAAAACTGTTTTTTCCAGTGTCATAAACAGATGTGAGAGTTGGACCATAAAGAAGGCTTGAGTGTTGAAGAAGTTGTGTTGCAGGAGAGTCCTTGGACTGCAGGCGAGTCTCCTTGGACTGCAAGGAGATCAAACCAGCGGATCGTAAAGGAAATCAACATTTAACATCATTCGAAGGTCTGATCCTCAGGTTGAAGATCCAATACTTTGGCCACCTGATGTGAAGAGATGACTCATTGGAAAAGACCTGATGCTGGGAAAGAGTAAAAGCAGGAGGAGAAGAGAACAACAGCAGGTGAGATGGTTGAATGGCATCACCGTCTCAATGGACATGAGTTTTAGCGAACTCTGGGAAATAGTGATGGACAGGCAAGGCTGGCGTGGTGCAGTCCATGGGGTTGCAGAGTTGGACATGACTGAGCAACTGAACAACTAAAGCACTAGAAACTACGCCAGAAAAATCCTGCATAATTCCACTTATATGAGGTATCAAATAGTCAAGCTCATAGAATCAGGAAGTAGAAATGGTGGTTACCAGGCAGAGATGGGAAAACTGGGAGTTGCTAATCAATGAATAATACAAAGTCTCAATTATGAAAGATGGTTAATTTCTAGAGATCTGATGTACAACATTTGTCTATAGGTAACTACATCAGTTCAGTTCAGTCGCTCAGTTGTGTCCGACTCTTTGCGACCCCATGAATCACAGTACACCAGGCCTCCCTGTCCATCACCAAATCCCAGAGTTCACTCAAACTCATGTACATCAAGTTGGTGATGCCATCCAACTACTTTAAGGAACACGTAAAATTTGTTAACTGAGTAGATCTTATGTTACATGTTCTTATCAAAATAAGTCTATTTCAAGTGTGAAAGTCTAGAAATAACAAACCAGTCAGAAAATTTAACGTCTTAAATTTAAAACTTGTAATACCCAACTAAGGATAAATAGCATATATTTTTATACATACAAAAATAAATACTGCAAAAAAGTCAGTGTTTTAAAGATTTATACATTTATCATTATTTAAATTAAATGTCAGTTTATATCTTTGCTTCTTTGACTCAGATAATCTGATTTTTAACTTTCTATCAGAGAGCAAAAATGCAGGAATAGGATATATCTGAAAAATAAAAGCAATATGACTTATTTTCCTGCTTTACCTGATATTAAAACAATTTATAAAGTCCTAGTAACTAAAACATTTTTTCTTAGTGCATTTGTTTATAGATCAACAAGACAGTATTTATATATTTACAGATCAATATGTATATATAGAATATATATGGAGAAATATGTGTATCATATATACACATATTTTAGTAGAAATTTAGATTTTCTTCTCCAAAAGAATGAAACGTTACTGGTAATGTCACAGTTAAATTGCAATTTAGGGTCAAAAGCTAAATTTATTAAAAAAAAAAAAAACTTGGAAAGTATGTTTAGAAGAAAAATATTTTGAAGAAGTTTCGGTTATTAAAAAATTAATACCAAAATATGGCTCTGAAATTTAACTCTTTAAGTTTATCTGAGCTTAACTGCCAAATTTAGAATTAGAATTCAGACACTGTTATATACATTCTATAAATTATCCGAAGTGCTACTACACAGGAAAAAGAAGGGCATGATCTTATTTCATTACAAAAAGAAAGAGTTTGTAATCTTCTTATGTTTTCATTTTCACATACAAATATTTGCTCTTTCTCAAGCTCAGCAATAGATATTAACTTTCTTCTCAGTTATGCCAGCTTAGTGTATCTGGAGGGAAGATTGCTTTACTTGTACTTAATCAGGTACCAAAATTCTAAGGAAATCAAGTCATATTTCATCCGTGTAAGGTTTTTATTCTCTCCTTCCTTTGATGTTTGAAAGTGTCAACCAACACCTTCGAATGTTATGGCAGACAGACAGACAGAGAAGGATATATTACATTTGTGATATCATCTTCCAGGTGTCTAGGAGTCACACATGATTTTTTTCTCAAAACAAATGCATGTGTGGATGAATTTTACAGTTATGACATACCTAGTGTGTTCTCCTTGGTATGATGTCACCTTTTAAATTTTATTCCATTTAATTTTAGACTCAATTGAGAAAGAAAAATAAACCCTGCCTGTCTGGAAATGCAAAGAGTTCATGTGAAGTTGTGAAAGCACATAACATATTTTATTTCGTGAGTAGAGATTTACTGTTACTTTTTGGAATAGAAAAATAAGAAATAATTACAATTTTCTTCATTGGATAAATAATACCTCCTTTGATATTAATAACAGGTGGATAAGCATTTATCATTTGGTTCTGTCACCAATCTTCTAATGTAAAGTATTATTATTTACATTTAAAGAGAAAATTAGTGAACAATCAACTGAGTTTGTGAAAATCTCAGATAGTACACTAAATATTATAACATACTCTTTTATATTTCAAATATATGGTGATTTTCTCATTCAAAAATGATGTTTGGTCCTCAATATGAAAAGAGAACTTTAGATGGCATATCCAAGATGACTAAGGGAGCGTCCATCACATGTTTAATTATTGACAACTGGATTTTTGTCATAAACAGAGAAATTAGGTGCAGTTCTTCCATACCAGAGGGGAGGTATATTGATGTATAATATTGCTTTGTAACAGTTTGGCTGGGAGAATTGAGACAACTGTGGCCACCCATCCTTATGAGATATAGCTGAAGTGTTCAAATTGTTTTTGGTAATAGAATCATGTTTCTGTAATGTTCTAATGTCTCCACTGTTATTATAAGAAACGTGGTTATTGCTCATATTTTAATTTACCGTAATCAAAGTATTTCCTTAATTTTAAGATGTATTAATAAGTTTCTCATGAAAAAGATGTTTTGCCCAACATCCATTTCAATTAAGCTGAAAAGTAAAATATGATATTAATAATATGCCAATAAAATATTTACAGAAATATCTTATTTTTCTAGTGTAGGTTTAGATTATCTTTTTAAAGAGACTAAGGAACATACTTGTAATTACATAAATCATCTTGTATTATACAGTCAATTCTTTCTCTTCAGTTTCTGCCCCGGTATCATTAAAAGTGTTTTCAGCTTAAATATGTTAATACACTCAAGATGACCTAGAGTGCATTGCACATAATAATTGCTCATTAAATGCTAGCTGTGCTAGTAATACCTATTATTTTATTTTAATCTTCCAAACACATTTTCCCATTCGGTAGTAGTCTTATACATTCTCTTTTCCACTTAAAGTATGTAAATGCTTGCCCTTTTGATCTCTCTATATTCAAAGATCAAGCAAAAATTAAAAGTCTCCTGAAGATATTTCACTACAATAAACACATCTCTTGCTCCAACGGCTTTACAACTGTACTTTCTATTGCTGTTTCTCTCACAGGTTTCTCTTAGGACCTGTCTTCAAGTATTTGAAGATACAAATACCTATCTTTCAAGAATTTTAATTACAGAAAAATCACCAATCCCTGCATTGTATTGTCATTATTTGCTATGAATGCAGTTCTGTTGATTTTGTGATACTTCAAACGTGTGCCTTTTCTAATCCCGCATTTCCCTAAACATCAGTCACAGGTACCGTTTGTCTAAGGGCAAAAAATATATATATGTATATATTTTAAATTGGGGGAAAATAGAATAGAATCATTGCTGACACCTCTTCAGGTGGTCCAAGTTTCATTATTTATATTATTGATATCTTTGTGATCCTCATAACTATGCATTCAACAATGTTCCCATACATTCTTAACTGCCATCTTAGAATTTTCTGCTTTCCTTGACTTGTTTGTCATATCACAGGTTAAATCACTGTGTTTTATATGTACCAGGTTGAAGTTCAGTATACAAATTAGGGGCCGGGGCCAGGACCAGAGCTAAGAACAAATGTAGAAATCCCTCAATACTCTATACAGAGCATACAGCTGGTTAGAAGCAGTTGGGACATGATAGCTCCTAACTAAACCTCACTAAGAAGAAGTCAAATCACCCTGCCTCCCCAACCAGCCATGCCCTTGCCTGCTTCCAATCAACTGCACTAGCTCAATGAGAATTAATTATCTGTGTCTACCATAATTCACTTTTGGTCAACAGAAATGAATATGAGTTATCACTTCCAGAACCAAGTAAGGGAGCACTTAGAGTCCCCTGGTTAAAAATCCAGAAATCTCACAGAAGAGAATCCTAGCATCTCATTCCTTCATCCTCCATGTGCTGAAGGACCAATCTGTTCTAGCAACAGTGGGAGAAGAAGTCTTTCCCACAGCTTACTGAAATTTGAGACTGTGTGCCTGTCGTTGGCAGGAGGGTGTGCAACAATAAGGCTTGAGGTGAACCTGATAGAGTACAACTGAAAGAGAGACGGGCAAATATTCCCACCACTTTCTGACTGCTTGACATCCTCTTAGGACATGGAGACATTTTCAGAAGTCTTCCTTGTTCCGTGAGGAGACTATGGAAGTTTGGGGAAAAAAAAAACGGCAGGAGGTGCAGGGTAGTCCAGTATTTGCCAGGCCAACAAGATTCTCAACTTGGAATTGGAGCTGGAGATTTGACTACTTGGATAAGGCAGACAGACGTCCTTTTTAAGGTGATCTTCAGGGATGAAAGGTGCCCCAAACCAAGCTCATCATTTCAAATAGGGTCAATTTGAATCACAACCATGCTGGGAGCATATTAACATCATAAAAGACAGTCATCAGATAAAAATGGGATTGAATCTTAAGAACTGAAAATAAGACCTACTCAATAGTTTCTATGTGATTTTCAGGTGATGAAGACAATTTAGTTGTGGCTCCTTCTCTCTTCAGTGTTGGGTAAGTGGCAGAGATGTCAGGCTGAGGCTGAGAGGAGATTGCCTAGGGCTTAAAATAACTCAAAAGTAGGCAGAATTCAACACCTCCAATCTGGAAACTTCAGTCTACCTCACCAGTGTTGTACTAGAAAGTGTCAAAAAGAACAATACACTGTCTTGGAAGGCAATATATGCCAATGATTGGAATTCATTTGTGCGATTTCAGAACTGCCTAAACACCTCTGGCAGGCAGCAAGAGGGGGAGGCAGACACTGATAGGAAAGTTGAGATAGAACAGATATCTTTTTAAAAGCTCATTTCAGCTCTAAAATATATTCTACAGCCCAATTCTACTGCATCACTTGAAAGAATTCTAATTACTACTTTGTAACTCTTCCCTGACTTAATTTGTTGAGACTGAAAATGAGAAAGGAACCTTCTTATACAATTCAAAACCAATAATATGTGTCATCATGACCTGCTCGTGGAGTTGTTGCTGCTAATGAAGGTAGAAATAGCATATTTTATCTTGTAAGTTGCAGCAAATATAGTTGTCCCATATAATAGAATATATGAGCACATATTTTAGAAGTACTCTTGTCCTTTAATGTATGATAAGGAAAAGTTCTTTGCACGTAGGTCATTTTGCCTGACCACTGATTATTCCAAGAGCACAGTGGCTAAGGGATGCAACATGATGATGGACAGCTGAGGAAAGTGCAACCAATAAACAAACCCAAGCTATAACATGGTTCTGTAAACTATAGCTGCCATGCTGAGTGAGTAATTATGCTGTTGCAGAAATGATAAATAATGCCATGCTATCTTCACTGGGGAAATGAAGTATTTCCTGCCCCTCAAATTGCTAAAGGTGAAACTTGCTTTCTGGACCCAATCTGTTAGAAGGGAAATAATCTGACAAGATAATTCTTCTTAAAAGGGCTCCATGTTTTTCTCTATGGCATGAAAATATTTTATCAGTTTTACCCATACCTCCTTGTGATGTAGTGAGGAGGAAAATGAAGGCATGAGATTCAAAACAAGATGTTTTTTCTAAAAAAAATCAGAATCCCAGAACAATCCTGATTATGATTGGCATGCTAATTTACTTCCATTTTACTAATGAAAATTATTTTTTAAATTTTAATTTAATGGGGGAAGAAATAATGGATTATTATTTGACCATGTTGTGGAAGGCTAAGTAGAAAATTGTTCAAAATCTGTGTACAAATTGTTTGTGTATTTTCTTGCATATTAAAGAGTCATGGAAACTACTAGTAAGTCTAAGTTAGCACCATACATTAATATTATATTTTTGTGATAATTGTCAATATTGTAAGATAGTTTTGCTCTCCTCTTATTTCCATATGTGATTAGTAGACATAGACGTAACACACCTCAGTTAGGCTACCTCTCACCCATTTCAGTTCAGTTCAGTTCAGTTCAGTCACTCAGTCATGTCCGACCCTATGCAACCCCATGAATCACAGCACACCAGGCCTCCCTGTCCATCACCAACTCCCAGAGTTCACTCAAACTCATGTCTATCAAGTTGGTAATGCCATCCAGCCATCTCATTCTCTGTCGTCCCCTTCTCCTCCTGCTCCCAATCCCTCTCAGCATCAGAGTCTTTTCCAGAGAGTCAACTCTTCTCATGAGGTGGCCAAAGTATTGGAGTTTCAGCTTTAGCATCAGTCCATCCAATGAACATCCAGGACTAAGGCAGCATTAAATCAGCTTCCCATCCAAAAAGGCATCAAGCTCTGGATAGAGATTCAAGGTGAACATGGACTTTTATGAAAGATGTTTTAAGGAAGCAGCAATGAGGCAATTCACAACATGGCACAGAGCACACAGTGCTTACAATCCTCTTTAGATCTCTCTTTCTCTTTTCACATAGTCACAGCTCATATTTTTAATCTCATTTAAAAATCCTTCCATCATGTGGAGTCCCTCTGGCCTTGTCTCATCTGGGCTGTGCCTCTTATTTTCCAGATCCTTAAAATTCCATACTGCTAGGGGCCTCCCACAGCACAAGTTCTTGAAATGTGAGCTCCATTTCCTTAGACTGCTCTATTGGGATCCTGATGAAGGAACTTCCTCCTTCAATGCCAATATTTTCAACAAAATTCATAAATTATTCTTGGAGGATTTTTCTTGAAGACTTTTTCTTCAGCTGGCCATAGAGATTAGCATTTGTACTCATTAACCTCTTTTTAACTTTTTCAAGATAATTACTATATAGTCTTTAAATATTACAACTACAGAAATAACTAATAGTTTAATTATGAAACATGAGTGATCTACTTTGACTGAGTTTGTATGGTGACAATTAAAGCAGAATGTATTTTCACTGCAATGAGATGCAAAGATACTTAGAAGGGATTTGGAATTCCACAATCCTTGATCTGATCCCTGTGGTGGACACAAGCTTCTTCTATGTAACTTGAAAGAGCTACATAGCAGGAATACAAGAGAAAAAGATTGTGTACAATCACAATAAACTGTGGAAAAATATGAAAGAGATGGGAATACCAGACCACCTGACCTACCTCCTGAGAAACCTGCATGCAGGTCAGGAAGCAACAATCAGAACTGTACATGGAACAACAGACTGATTCCAAATAGGAAAAGGAGTACGTCAAGGCTGTATATTGTCACTCTGCTTATTTAACTTCTATGCAAAGTACATCATGAGGAATGCTGTGCTGGAAGAAGCACAAGCTGGAATCAAGATTGCTGGGAGAAATATCAATAACCTCAGATATGCAGATGACATCACCCTTATGGCAGAAAGTGAAGAGGAACTAAAGAGCCTCTTGATGAAAGTGAAAGAGGAGATCGAAAAAGTTGGCTTAAGGCTCAACATTTAGAAAACTAAGATCATGGCATCTGGTCCCATCACTTCATGGGAAATAGATGGGGAAACAGTGTAAACAGTGTCAGACTTTATTTTCTTGGGTTCCAAAATCACTGCAGATGCTGATTGCAGCCATGAAATTAAAAGACACTTACTCCTTGGAAGGAAAGTTATGACCAACCTAGATAGTATATTAAAAAGCAGAGACATTACTTTGCCAACAAAGGTCCATCTAGTAAACACTATGGTTTTTCCCGTGGTCATGTATGGATGTGAGAGTTGGACTGTAAAGAAAGCTGAGAGCAGAAGAATTGATGTTTTTGAACTATGGTGTTGGAGAAGACTCTTGAGAGTCCCTTGAACTGCAAGGAGATCCAACCAGTCCATTCTAAGGGAGATCAGTCCTAGGTGTCCATTGGAAGGACTGATGCTGAAGCTGAAACTCCAATATTTTGGCCACCTCATGAGAAGAGTTGACTCATTGGAAAAGACCCTGATGCTGGGAGGGATTGGGGGCAGAAGGAGAAGGGGACAACAGAGAATGAGATGGCTGGATGGCATCACCGACTCGATGGATATGAGCTTGTGTAAACCCCAGGAGTTGGTGATGGACAGGGAGGCCTGGTGTGCTGCAGTCCATGGGGTTGCAAAGAGTCAGACAAGACTGAGTGACTGAACTGAACTGAAAGCCTTGTCTATTATGGTTAACTAGCCTTTATCTCCTTAGTGACATCATCTATAATCTCAAGGACTTCTCCTGCCCTTTGGACAAAAGGCTTAGATTTTATGCCCTATACCTACATGACAGAGGATGAGATGGTTGCATGGCATCACCGACTCAATGGACATGAGTTTGAGTAAACTCTGGGAGTTGGTGATGGACAGGGAGGCCTGGCGTGCTGCAGTCCATGGGGTCACAAAGCATTGGACACGACTGAGTGACTGAACTGAACTGAACCTACAGTTAACCTTGACCTTTAGGTCTTAATCACCCCAACAATGAGAAAGAGCCAGTAACAGAGAAAAAGAATGTTAAGGAAAGTAGAATTCTTCTTCCTAAAGCTGAGAACACCTGACTTAACATCAACTGAGAGACTCCTTCAGTCCTGTAAGGTCTTGGTTAGTGTGCATGGGGCAAGTTGACAGCAGTCCTAATGTGAAATTGCCTTAGGACAAATACTTGTTCTTTACCACTGAAGTATACATCGATAGTCCCAATTTTTTGTCTTTGACCTATTATCATCTTACTTCTCCTCTTGGTACAGTTGGAATATTGAGTTTACACTATACATGAAAATGTGTGACTTATAGCCACTTCCTAAAAGAACTTCTTCATTAAACACTTTCAACTCAGAAGTTTGGTGGCCAAGAACAATTTCCCAATGATATTCTATGGTCGTTTTTTCTTTTAAGTGGCCAAGAATAGTCACATCCCAGTTGATATGTATTTTATAATTATACATTCTTTTTCTGAATATTCAATGTTATGCATTTCTTCCTAGAAGATACAATTTACAACCTCAGTTCATGAAAATCATGAATATGGGAATTCATATTCATATCATCAAACTCTTTTAATGCCTTGTGTGTTAAAGCTTAATTAATATATAGGAATTCATATCATCAAACTCTTTTAAAGCCTTGTATTAGTAAACTTATTTGAGATAACACCTTGGATTATATACTAAAATTAATCTAAATTCTCAGTGGACAACATTATATGATCAATATCACACTGATACAGTCTCAGAAATAGAAACTGGATATCAAAAGCTTAAAAATTTCTGAACATATTATGATTTAAAAAGCAAGCAGTGTGTTAGACCCAAATAAGGAGTTTTAAATGCTTGAGAAGGGAAATATAAATTTACGTCAAATATAAGTACCTCTTACTGGAAGACAGTTCTTCATGGGTTCCTCACATTGCTACACCCTTTCCAGCAGGGACTTCTACTGTCCTTTAGACTGTCTTGTCAAGGATGATGTGTGCATAGCAAACAACCTTAAGAAACAGTGTGTAACTTCAGAGCAAAGGCCAAATTTGCTCATAGCCTGGGAGATCATGATAGTGCCTAATTGTTGAGCAAAGTTCAGTTCAGTTCAGTTCAGTCACTCAGTCGTGTCCGACTCTTTGTGACCCCATGAATCACAGCCCGCCAGGCCTCCCTGTCCATCATCAACTCCCGGAGTTCACTAAAACTCATGGCCATCGAGTCGGTGATGCCATCCAGCCATCTCATTCTCTGTTGTCCCCGTCTCCTCCCATCCTCAATCCCTCCTACCATCAAACTCTTTTCCAGTGAGTCAACTCGTCGCACAAGGTGGCCAAAGTATTGGAGTTTCAGCTTTAGCATCAGTCCTTCCAATGAACACCCAGGATTGATCTCCTTTAGAATGGACTGGTTGGATCTCCTTGCAGTCCAAGGGACTCTCGAGAGTCTTCTCCTACACCACAGTTAAGAAGCATCAATTCTTCAGCGATCAGCTTTCTTCACAGTCCAACTCTCACATCCATACATGACCACGGGAATTGTTGAGCAAAGGCAAGTGTATTTGCTTTCCTTTATATAAAAACAAAATGTGGGGACTCTAAATTCAGGGTACCTCTCCTATAGTAGAACCCATTTGTCAGCATGTTACCTGACCGGTCCATATTGACTTGTGTGAATTGGGTCTTAAAGAACTGATGCTAGTCTTACTAGCACTTTTTGCTACTATTGTCATGAGAGAATGGTCTCAGTTTCTGCCATCATCCATGAAGCTATGGTTGGATGACTTGAAAGTAAGATAAACACTCAGACCCTTCATAGTTCAAGATACACTTCATACTGAAAATTGTGTAAATAGACATGGCAAACATAAAAGCTTGGGCAAAGTTTCAAGAGCTTTCCTAGATCTGAGGATATTTTCCACTGGATTTAAATTTGATTATTAACAATAAACTTTCTAGGAGACATGACTGAAAAGAATTGTGTTGCTAAGTTTGCAGTGCTCAACATCAACTAATTTGTTCAGCTCTTTTAAAATGAGGAAATGTTTCCATACACTAACCATGCAAACTTGCTTGTGTTTCTTTTTTTGGCAAAAATTTTATCTTGCATTTGAAAACAGTTTGATCCTTACTGTAGACTTTAGGATTTGTCATAACAATCCACTGAATTTACTTGGAGATAAAAGAATACTTCAATAATTGTTAAAGGACTTCCATGATG
Source organism: Moschus berezovskii (assembly GCF_049115385.1). NCBI lineage: Eukaryota > Metazoa > Chordata > Mammalia > Artiodactyla > Moschidae > Moschus > Moschus berezovskii. The sequence continues at coordinate 19,381,130 of NC_142472.1, forward strand.
GCACAGTGGTTAAGAATCTGCCTGCCAATGCAGGACACAGGATCGATCTACAGCCCAGGAAGAATCCCACAGGCTGCAGAGCTACTAAGCCTGTGTACCACAATTATTGAGCCATGTGGCCCAGGGCTGGTGCCCCCACACAAGAGAAGCCACCACAATGAGAAGCTCTCACACCATAACGAGAGCAGCCCCCACTCACTGCCACTAGAGAAAGCTTAACACAGCCAAAACTAAATAAATGAATACAATTTAAAATAAACTGTATTTCTATTTAAAAAATTGTTTAAAATTTTTCATTTTTTTAAAATGTGAGAATACTTGTTGCCTAAAGTCACTTTTAATGTTATAGCACATTGTATATGTGAAGCTTGTGAAGTGTGTGTTGGTATCTGGGAGTGGTTATATTGTAGGGTGAGAAACTTCCACAGCTCTCCCAGCTGTTTACCAATTCCTTCACTTAACTCTGCTTGATATGTGTCCTACGTAGCCTTCAAAGCAAATGTTCTAAATACTTATAACTCTCTCAAGTCTTCATTACACTTCCTTCTCATTATGAGCAGGTGAGTCCTCTGAGGACACAACTCATGGACAGCATTTTGTCCTGCAATCTTGCTTTTTACCTAAACATTTGTTCTGTGCCTTCTCACATAATTCCTTTGCCTCCTATTTTCTCATGGGAAGAAACATTCCTCCCATTTCAATGCCTGAACCTTTCTTTCCTTCCTCCTCCTCCAGACCTCAATCAATAAAGTTTTACAGGATATTGAAAAGTCCCTCTTTTATTTTTATCTCTTTTGCCACTTTCTCATTGAGGTACTAAATCATTTCTGCCAAATAGTTTCAAAGTTATGGAATTGATTTTGCAATTATTAGCCCGTCGCTCACTTCTAGGTTAGATTTGCAAGACTAGGATGAGTTCTTTAAAGAGAGTAGCTAGCATATGAATAAGGGGAAGTATAGAATGCTAGAGTAACATGGAGTGAGTGGAGCGCTCCTCTTCACTTTAATCCAAGTATAACTTTGAAGGTACCAATAGAAAACAGAAAACGTACCTCAAGCGCTAATTCAGTTCAGTTCAGTTCAGTTCAGTCGCTCAGTCGTGTCCGACTCTCCGCGACCCCATGAATCAAAGCACGCCAGGCCTCCCTGTCCATCACCAACTCCCGGAGTTCACTCAAACTCATGGCCAATTAATTTAAAAGTTATGGAAGAGGTTGTGGGAAAGGAAAAATGTAACATGAAACCATCTGGAATGAGCAATGGAGAGGAATTATTACCATGTCTAAGCCTTCAGGGAGGAAGAGAATAATGGTTTTCAGAACCCAGAAGGACCGGAGCTGTAGAGAAGGGCTTCCAGAAGGAGGTGTGCCTTCAAGAGAGGAGCAGAGCTCCTGACAACCTGCCATCTGGCATGGGTAGGGGAGAAGAACAAGTCCCATGTATATTACCCCACATACCTCCTCCTTTTGTGGAGCTGACCTAACCAGAATCCAGAGGAAGACAGAGCAAACTGGAAATGAGTAGAGAATAGACTTGAAGGGGCAAAGGGAAAACATAGAAAGCATCAGCTAAAAGGCCTTTTTGGAAGAATACATAGCAGCATGATATATATTTGCTCATTATTATTATTACTACCAGTGGATGACAGGCAGGGATTTGTACTTAGTTCTTGTATTACAAAACCTAAATATTAGAGATTAGCTTGAATGGAAAATGAGGAAAGATGATATTAGGATTGAGATGATTCAAATTCACTAAAAGTCCAGGCAAAGGCTTAGCATGTTTTCTGTGTGCTAGATGTAGACTTCACAAAACAAACCTAGGTGAATGTTGTTCCTAAACATTTTACCCAAGAATATTATCATAGATGATCTTAACAGAGGCTAAGACATGAGACCAAAGTCATAAACATCCTGAGTGATAAGGAGGTTGGGAATGGGAGTGGAGGCTAGGAGTGGGTTTCAGTCAGCAGTGAGTTTCCAAGGAGCTTGAGAAGCCCATGAGAGAGTCAGCTTTAGCTGTCTGCTTCGACTAAAAGGTACTTTTGTTATGATGTGAGCACTTTGGTTGTGCAAAACTTTATCTTTTCCCTTTCTTCCAGTTTCACTCCCTGGACCTATGTAGTGATAGTCATTGGGTAGGAAAGAATAATAAGAAAAGACAGGGGAAAGAGAAGTTGATGCCATCTCACTTTCCCACTAAATGTTTCCCAGCCTTAGATAGAAATGAATGGTGGAAGAAGAATTTTGTATTAGCTGTTTGGATTTAACATACTGGATTGGAATAGTTAATCCTTCTAAAATGAGAATGTAATTTAAGACTTGACTGTGAAAAGAGAAGCTCTAACTATCTATGTGAGATTCTGGGATGGTGTGTGATAGGTCTACAGAGCTTGTTCAGTGGTATAGGAAGAGAAAGCCATTTTGTGATGTTCTCCGTTACAAGTCCAACTCTTTCAGTAAGTTATAGCATTTACAACTATTGTAAATTTACATTCCTTTTCTCCTGAGTTCCCACTTTCTCCCCACCAACATGCTTCAGTCTCTCACACTATAAAAGGCTTCTCAACTCTTGATATTGCTAATCCATCTGGCCATATTTCAGTTCCTTTCTTTCTTTTCCAAATACTTTGAAGTGATAGATTTTGTTGCTATTCGCTCTCCTCACTGTATTTCTTTAATTAATTTGATTGGGTTTTATTTAATTATTTTAATCTCTAATTTAATTTAGGTATTACCTCTATATGAACATTACCAATGAACTAATATTTTTAAAAATGCATTTATAGTAGACTATTGGAAGATCTTTTTCCCTGAGAACCCTGAACTGGATTGCTTAAGACTGTGATTCTAGAGCTGCTATTCTACTTCTTTTTTAATTATGTAAGTCCCCCTGATCAAATGATAGAATTTCTGGGATGATCCAGCAAATATCTTTTGTATGATTTTGTAAAAATCACTTAAATGTTGAATCTAAAAAAAACAGTATAAAGGAACTCATTTACAAAACAGAGGTAGAGTCACAGCAGCAGAAAGCAAACTTATGATTTCCAGGAGAAAAAGAGGGTAGGGAGGGATAAAATGGAAGCTTGGGATTGGCATATGCACTCTACTATACATAAAATAGATATTTAATAAGGGCCTACTGTATAGCATAGGGAACTTTTCTCAATACTCTGTGATGACACATATGGAAAAAGATTCTAAAAAAGAGTGGACATATATATATATGTATAACTGATTTACTTTGTTATACTGCAGAAACTAACAACATTTTTAATCACCTGTCATTCAATAAACATTTTTTTAAAATCCATTTTTATTAGGTATTTTTCTGAGTTTTTTTCTTAAATTCTTGGTTTTTTAAGTCCTTTTCTTTTTTGTCCTCATTTATTCAGTTATTTTTCTTTATTTCATGACAATTTAACAAAATTATTCATGCATTTCAAAAATAATCAAGCAGTAGTACATCACGAGAAACGCTGGGCTGGAAGAAGCACAAGCTGGAATCAAGATTGCCGGGAGAAATATCAATCACCTCAGATATGCTGATGACACCACCCTTATGGCAGAAAGTGAAGAGGAACACAAAAGCCTCTTGATGAAATTGAAAGAGGAGAGTGAAAAGGTTGGCTTAAAGCTCAACATTCAGAAAACTAAGATCATGGCATCTGGTCCCATCACTTCATGGGAAATAGATAGGGAAACAGTGGGAACAGTGTCAGACTTTACTTTTTTGGGCTCCAAAATTATTGCAGATGGTGATTGCAGGCATGAAATTAAAAGATGCTTACCCCTTGGAAGGAAAGTTATGACCGACCTAGAGAGTATATTAAAAAGCAGAGACATTACTTTGCCAACAAAGGTCTGTCTAGTCAAGGCTATGGTTTTTCCCGTGGTCATGTATGGATGTGAGAGTTGGACTGTGAAGAAAGCTGATCGCCGAAGAATTGATGCTTTTGAACTGTGGTATTGGAGAAGACTCTTGAGAGTCCCTTGGACTGCAAGGAGATCCAACCAGTCCATCCTAAAGGAGATCAGCCCTGGGTGTTCACTGGAAGGACTGATGTTGAAGCTGAAATTCCAATATTTTGGCCACCTCATGCGAAGAGTTGACTCATTGGAAAAGACCCTAATGCTGGGAAGGATGTGGGGTGGGAGGAGGAGGGGACGACAGAGGATGAGATGACTGGATGGCATCACTGACTCAATGGACATGGGTTTGGGTAGATGCCAGGAGTTGGTAATGGACAGGGAGGCCTGGCTGCTGCGATTCATGGAGTCGCAAAGAGTCGGACACGACTGAGCGACTGAACTGAAATGAACTAAATGAAAGGTTAAAAATAAAACACAATTATTTTTCACTTTCTAATCCACTTATGCTCCTCAAAGGTAATATTAACTCATTACTTTTTTTTTCTTTATCTGTTTTTAATTTATTTATTTTAATTGGAGGCTAATTAATTCACAGTAGTGTATTGGTTGTTTTTCTGGTATTTTTTTTTACCATCTGTCTCATCAATTTTACCATCTTTCTCAGAAATTTCGAAGAATTGATGCTTTTAAACTGTGGTGTTGGAGAAGACTCTTGAGAGTCCCCTGGACTACAATGAGATCAAACCAGTCGATACTAAAGGAAGTTAACCCTGAATATTCATCGGAAGGACTGATGCTGATACTCCAATATTTGGCCACCTGATGTGAAGAGCTGACTCATTAGAAAAGACCGTGATGCTGGGAAAGATCAAAGGCAGGAGGAGAAGGGGATGACAGAGGATGAGATGGTTGGATGGCATCAGTTCATGGGGTCGCAAAGGGTCGGACACAAGGGAGCAACTGAAAACCATCTTTCTAAATAAAATTGTGATAACTTGATTTATTATTTTGGAATTACATGCAGTCTTTCTCCTTGTATATTAGTTAATATAATTACTACTAATAAACAAATATTAAATAATATACAAATTCAAGTAAATCAATAAATTAGTATTAACAGTTTTTAATAGCAAATTTTTAAAAATTTGGAGTCAATTACCATATTATTTCCTTTACAGTTCAACACAACTTCTGACCTTTTTCTTCAGACAGAAACTTCATATTTTGTTTTAATTTTCTTTTCACTTTTTAAAATATACTATTCTAATTACCAGCCAACCCTTGTCCCACTTCAAATGACTGGGCAGTCATTTATCTATGATCTCTCCTGAAGCTGATGTCCCAAAAGCATTTTTATCTTTACTAGTAATTACTTTATTTTATTTTAAAATTTTTATCTTTCATTTTAGAATTTGTATATATGATTCACCTACATTATTAAATTGAAGTTATACAAGAGGAGAACCTTATCTTGCTCATCTTTGTACTCTACACAATGTTTATAAGATGTATGTTATTTTAATTTAAATGAATTAGTTGATTTAAATAAGTACTTGCTATCTATGCAAATAATGTATCAATCTAAAAATAGTTGGTGAGATATCTCATAAAGTTGCTTATGCAACAAATACTAATATTTAAAACTTTGTTTTTCTATTGCAAGTGATAAATTCTCTTCAGTGCCTATAGATATGAAGGCATCCATAATAAAAATGCAGTTATCAGAGCTGTTAGGAAATTCAATATGAAATAAAAATGAAATATGCCACTTTAAGAATAAATAAAAGAACACATGGTAGTTATTACTAATTTTTTAGAAGTAATCTTGACTACCAATTCTTAGCATATTATCTCTATGAATAAACAATAACGTGTTTATTGATATAGTAAAACATCTTCCACAATTGCTTGACAAGAAACCCTATAAATATATTCTTAATTTTTAAAATACAAAGTAAGTGATTTAGTTGAGAAATTAATGATCATTATTCTGAAATTATTTTTTTAAATTTTCTATTATAAAGGGACAGCTGATTTAATGAAATCTTTTTAACACAGACATGACTAAATTTATTCTTAGATACTGAATATGTGAAACAATATAGACAGAAAGTTAACTTTAATAAATTCTTAATTTGTTTTACTTTAGTACTGTTAATAATATAAATGAATTTGAGATAAAAATTAACAGTATTTTTATGATAACACACACATTACCTAATAACACTCATCTTTATTTTGCATGGCTGTCTCTAGTCATTTGGTCAGTATAATTATTGAGGACATGAATATTAAGCTACTGTTAGATTACTTTCCTTTTTATATTATTTTTTAACATTTTCTAACAAAGCTACTCTGTCTTTTGAGTTCTTTTTTTAAATTCTCTTATTGAAGTTCACATAAGGTAAAACATACTATTTTAACCACATTTAACTAAAGAGCCAGTGTCACTAAGTGCATTTATATTGTTGTGTAACTCTCACCATCATCCATCTCCCTAATTTTTCACCTTCGTAAACTAAATTCTCTGCATTCCCCCTCCCCAACCTCCACCTGGCATCTACCAATGTTCTTTCTGACTCTATGAATTTGATTATTCAACAGTATCTCTCTTAATACATTAAGTTGAAACCTACAAACGCTCCTTATGACAATCTTTAGAAAAAAATGAGTAAAGGAGAATTAAAATGATCCATTTTCAATGTTAAGCCTTTGTGGTAGGGGTGGATGTCAAAACAATGCCAAAATTTATCATCTTTTTTTCTATTTTTCCTTGCAACAATCTATCTTTAGCTTGTCAGGGATCAGATTATTCATGAGGATCTCTTATGAGGAAAAGAATATTACTTAATTTGGCCTGAAGGAAGCATGTTAATAAACACTTAGACATGATTATTTGTGCAAAAGACTGTAATTAAGATATCCATGGAAATTTGCCTTAAATTTTAGAGGTTATTTAGTAAGAATCAGAAAGGACCAAGAAAAAAATAGGTGCAGAGAACCTAGTTTTTGTTCTTAATATCATTGGTGAACCATTTGTTGGACAAGTTTTCTTTAATTTCACCATGGCAATCACCATGGGAAGAGTTCTTACATGCTGCACATAACTGAGGCCTTAGATGTTATTTGCTTTTAAGCTATCGCCAAAAAAATAAAAGGGAGGGGTGCAATTTTAACTTAAATGCCTATAAATTATGTAATTCCTTTAGCTAGAATCTAAATTTTGTAAATCCTAGAAATGGGTAATAATTATAATCCTTGTTATGTTATTGCCAGTCATTGAAACTTATGTAAGTTCCCTGAAAGAAAAAATAGTACAATTTTAGGATCGTCACAGTTTTGGTTCAGTAATGAAGATGTATGGCTAATGCCTGGAAAGGTAGAAAAGTATCAGAAACATTTATCAAATGAATCTTTTGTGAGAATCTCACATGCTAGGATGTAGGGACAGAAGATAAGAGACTTGAGTAGTATATTTAGTAAGAAATCCAACTAGGAGGTTTTCAGTGGGAAAAAAAAAAAAAAAAAGAGTATGAGAAATAAAGCCCCTGGAAAATGGCAAGTAGAGAAAGATTAAACTGAAGTCTGGTAGACCAGAAATCTAAGGTAAGGCTTGAGTTAGGGTGAACAATAGATTTCAAAGGGTGAGGGAGGGATGATTTGGGAGAATGGCATTGAAACATGTATATTATCATATGTGAAACGAATCGCCAGTTCAGGGTTGATGCATGTTACAGGATGCTCAGGGATGGTGTGCGGGGATGACCCAGAGGGAGGATAAGGGGAGGAGGGATGTGGGAGGGGGGTTCAGGAAGGGGAACTCATGTACACCCGGGGCAGATTCATGTCAATATGTGGCAAAACCAACCAATATAATATTGTAAAATAATTAGCCTCCAAAAAAAATAAAAAAAGATTTCAAATGGAAAGGAGAGCTAAAGGAATTGAAAGTTGGATTGTCAGTTGGAGCTTAGAATGACGCCACTGGCTTCTATGTGGAGAGTAAAGTCTAGGAGACAATACTTGAGGTGGGGAGATAAAGTGGAAGAAATTGCAGCTGACCAGCTGTGAGATGATAGTCCTTGAAGAGAGAGTTAAGAGGGGCAATAAGGAGAAGTAAATGTGTTTGTGATGTGCCTTGGAGGTAAAAGTCAATTTAATTCAATGTACTCAGGGATGGGATATAGACGGAAAAATGGAATCAATGATTATTCTTGTTACTGGGTTGAAGAACCAGAAAAATAATGGTGCCAGAGTGGGTTATCATTGGATGGGGAAGCCTGAGAGTAAATCACATTTTGGTGGAGGTGGGATTAATAGTTATGGTGTGATTATCTTAAATTGGATAAGGGGAGAGGTCAGGTTTTATTTCAATTCATTTTCTAATTTCTTTTTATTTTCTTCTTGTGATTACATATATGCCTTTTCTGCTCCCCTATCTCCCTACCCCACAGTTGGGTTACTGTGTAGCTTAACTATTATAAATTTAGTGTTCAATTTAAAAATCAGCTCCTGGATTTTTTCATTGGCATTTTTTTTTCTTTTTCTAATTTGCTAATCTGTATGTCTTCCCTGTAATTGATTTTGCTTTCCAATGCTTTTTAACTTAAATGTTGAATTCATTTTTAGTGTATTTGTTCAGCAACAAGAACATTTAAAGTTGTTTTGTATTTGTCTTCAGAGCAGTTTCTCTGAAATTCATAAATTTTAAATATGAAATATTTTCACTCCCATAATTTTAAGAATACTCTGAAAATTCAGTTTTAATTTTTTCCTTGGCTTAGATGTGTTTAATGGAGGATTTTAAAATTAAACAGTTACAGGATATTTATCAGTGCTTTAAACATTCATGATTTAAGTCTTACAGTAGCATGTGTATTCTTTTTCCATTTTTGAGTTTATTGTCTGATTTATTAAACTGTTATATAATACTTGAAATAGGGTATTCTGTTTTATATAACATATAACCACATGCTTATATATTTTATTCATTTTGTTTTATTTCTATTTTCCTGATCTTTATTAATATTTGGCCTATGTTATCTTTCATGGTCTTACAGAGGGAAATTAAAGTATCTTTACATAGTTTCCTGTCTTTTTCTCTCTTTAATTCTTACAGTTAATGCAGTTAATGTTTTAAGTATTTTGAAGCTATGCTATATGGTACATAAGAATTCATTACAGATAGTCTTATAAAATAATTTTATGTCATGTTCTTGTTACAATGTCTATCTTTATAGCTGAAAATTTGAGTAATAAAATAGTATAATTTTTTGTATAAACATATTCAATATTATTAACAGTATAACAGATCTAGAGGTGGTAGTTTAAAAATACACTTACTAAAATATATAATAGTCAAATTTATATAGTAAATTCCTTGCTAATTTACGCAACATTTAAATATTGAAAGTATTAAATGTTCATAAATCACTGCACACAGTCTAGGTTATGTTTATAATTGATATCCCACGGAGTAGATGTAGGCTTTCTTTGTATCACTTCATGCATCCATAGAATGCTAAAGTCTTATTAAATAAGCATCTTTGATTTAAAGATATAAATCATTATCAGAAGGCTAAAAACATAGAAAACGCACTTTCTCTATTTTTCTTCATTGAGTCTTTACTGAAGAAAGCACACAAGTTCATTTTTACATTAAAGTACCGTGGATGTATCAACATTCTCTTCTTCAGAAAACTTAATTTCATCTCATTATTCCTCTGGGTTCTTCTGGGGAAAATTGAATCTTCATTTATATCAGCTTTTTCATTAGCTTTACAGGCCTTTTTGGGTGTATATGCTGTTGGTAGGGGAGGTTTCCTTGCTCAAAGGTGTTTGGAAAACACTGCATCCCTCCTACCCTCTATATACCTTCTCAGAGACCTCAAGTGAACATTAGCATATCCAACACTCTAAAAAGTCTCTTCCACTGGCGTTGTGAAATTTAACTCAAATCATTTTTTTTTTAAATGTATTTTTTCATCGCAGAGAACACACATTCAAAATGCTAGCTGGACATATTTATTTTAAAAGCCTGTTCAAGTTGGGTGTATAGCTTTTTAAAACCTCTCGATCAATCTGAATTGTAAACTCAAATAAATAGCCTGAAGTCAGGCTCTTTCCATGATCACTGTTGTGGGTTTCCTGCCTCCCAACCCTGTCCTTCTGCTACCTCGCCTGTTCTGTGGAAATGTGGGCACACTGATCCACATTCCCTATACTAGACTTCACACACTGCTGGAAATGCCAGTTTCCCTTTGTGTGCCTGAAGTCATCAATACATCTGATTTTAGATGGTTGGATAGTATCACCAACTCAATGAACTTGAGTTTCAGTAAACTTGGAGATAGTGAGGGGCAGTGAAGACTGGCATGTTGCAGTCCATGAGGTTGCAAAGGATTTAGGGACTGAACAACAGCAAGTTATCTTTTTATTACCATTTGACTTAGAGTATTCCCATCATTTATGAAAATGTCTACGTTGTCAACATAATTGCCTTTGTTGTCCACATAAAACAACTGTTGTAGGAAAGTGAGCAGTGAACTTAAAATCAGAAGGCAAAACCTGAGCCTTGCAGCTACACCATGCTCAGCCAGGTGATGCTTGGAAAGTCACTTAAGTTACCTGACTCTGCTTCCTTAAATATAAAATGGAGATAATCCTATATATGCCTTTGATACAAGACTTGCCATGAAATAATGGTACATGCATTGGGGACCATGATGGTGTCAGGTACAAGTTGACACAACTCTAATTTTTCTCAGAAACAGCCTTCTCTGTCAAATATGTTTTATCCCCTTCATTAACAACATATCCTCTTATTTGTACCAACCTTATGAAGAATACAATAGAAAAATCTTATGACGAAAGATTTGTATCATTTTCCATATGTATTCAAGTCTCCAGGAAGTTAATAATAAATTATTCTAATGATAATGACTGAAAATCAATATTTATGGACAATTCACACAAATGTAGGTAATAGCACAATTCTTGATGTGCTTTGATTGTTCTGAAATGGCAGTTTTCAATAAATATTGAAATTAGGTGATAATCACTAGCATTATGTATTATTTATCAGCATTCAGATTGCCATGAATAGGGATGCCCTTTCACACATTTACCTTCCTTCAAAGAGCTTAGAGAAAAGAGCTAATTCAAAATGCAGTATTATTCTTCATGCCTTTTTCATTTTTCATTATTTATTGTAGAAATGTATGCATGCTCTTAGGGTAGTAAGGGAGTTTCACTTTTACCCAGTAATGTTTAAAATACTTCTGAGCTAAAATTATTCTCCCTGGTACCCAATGCAAATAAGCTGAGCATGCAATTTTCATGGTTGATTCTTTGAAACTTTTGTAAAACTTAAGCCGTAAGTTTAAGATCTCATAGAATTAGAAATAGTGGGAACATCCTGTTTTATATACTGGCATAAAATAACACACCAAAAAACAAGTTCTCTGCCTCTGGAAACACTTGCTTAGTTACTTTGCCTGAGAGAAAGAGTTATATTTCACTTTTTTAAGAGAGGACACTGAAAGCATTCAGTATTTTATTAGTAATTAGAATTTCTCCTTCAAATTTATTAGAGAAGTTTTTTTGAATAACTCTTATAAATAGAATTTTTAAACATTCTGAAAAATTTTTAAACTTTTTTAAAGGTTACTTAAAAATAACAGAGTTGTAAAAAGCTATTTCCAAAGAGAAAGAACATTGGCTTGGTAAATATAACTTTAAGAATCTTGAACACTACTGACCAATTCCATGTTGTTGACATTTAAGATTCTGTAGAATTTGGAAGGTGGGCTTTAGTCAAAGGAAAATATTTGGAATGGATTACTTTAATGCAACTTAAGTATGAAATGTCTTTGCCTTGGGCATCTGTTTCATGAAATGTTGGTTGTAAAGATGCTAGTTGTAAATTCCAGTCTCAAAAACTGTTTCTAGACAAAGTAAAAAAGAGAACAAAGATGGAAGACATCTGACTCCAATGAGTGATGTCATGAGATCACAGATATGACCATGGGATAAGGAAGGGAAAGTCCTCTCTTTTCCTCATACTACTTACTGGAATAAGTCCCATACAACTATCAGTCTATTGGTGGTCATCATTTTAAATGGCATTTTTAATGCATTTGTTTTTATTGCAATTTAACCTGCCGTTTATCCTAGTTCTTTCTTCAGAAGCAAAATGTGACTTTATTATGGCTATTAAATTATTTTAGACTTCCAGATATCTCTTAGAAAAGTTTGGACTACCCAGGGACTTCTGTTTTGTAGAAGCCATTGCAAATGATTTCTCTGAGCGGAGAAATGTACTCAGATTAAGGAAATATATTGGTTGTCAAATCCTCTTTTTCCTCTTCAGAGGGTCAGAATGTTGTTTCCAGATTTGCAATGGCAAAACTTTTCTAAGCTATCTTAGCATGTCACAGAGAAAATGATATTTTTGTTTAGTAATAAACAATATTGTTTATTACCTTGGAACTATCATCAAGATAGTTTTAAAGCAAGAGAGGATCCCTCCAGTTCTATTTTCTTTTTTTCCCTTAAGATTGCTTTTGCTGGTTACATTTAGCTCTCTAATCCATTCTGAGTTTATTTTGGTGTATGGTGTTAGGAAGTGTTCTAGTTTCATTCTTTTACAAGTGGCTGACCAGTAAACGTAAGACCAGAAACTATAAAACTCCTAGAGGAGAACGTAGGCAAAACACTCTCCGACATAAATCACAGCAGGATCCTCCAAGACCCACCTCCCAGAATATAAAAGCAAAAATAAACAAATGGGACCTAATTAAAATCAAAAGCTTCTGCACAGCAAAGGAAACTATAAGTAAGGTGAAAAGACAGCCTTCAGAATGGGAGAAAATAATAGCAAATGAAGCAAATGATAAAGGATTAATCTCCAAAATATACAAGCAGCTCCTGCAGCTCAATTCCAGAAAAATAAATGACCCAATCAAAAAATGGGCCAAAGAACTAAACAGACATTTCTCCAAAGAAGACATAATGATGGCTAACAAACACATGAAAAAATGCTCAACATCCCTCATAATCAGAGAAATGCAAATCAAAACCACAATGAGATACCATTTCACCCCAGTCAGAATGGCTGCTATCCAAAAGTCTACATGCAATAAATGCTGGAGAGGGTGTGGAGAAAGGGGAACCCTCTTACACTGTTGGTGGGAATGCAAACTAGTACAGCCACTATGGAGAAGAGTATGGAGATTCCTCAAAAAACTGGAAATAGAACTGCCATATGATCCAGCAATCGCACTCCTGGGCATACACACTGAGGAAACCAGAATTGAAAGAGACACATGTACTCCAATGTTCATTGCAGCACTGTTTATAATAGTCAGGACATGGAAGCAACCTAGATGTCCATTTGCAGACGAATGGATAAGAAAGTTTTGGTACATATACACAATGGAGTATTAGTCAGCCATTAAAAAGAATGCATTTGAATCAGTTCTAATGAGGTGGATGAAGCTGGAGCCTATTATACAGAGTGAAGTAAGCCAGAAAGAAAAACACCAATACAGTATACTAACGCATATATATGGAATTTAGAAAGATGCAAATGATAACCCTGTATACGAGACAGCAAAAGAGACACAGATGTATAGAACAGTCTTTGGAACTCTGTGGGAGAGGGTGAGGGTGGGATGATTTGGGAGAATAGCATTGAAACATGTATATTATCATATGTGAAATGAATCGTCAGTTCAGGGTCGATGCATGTTACAGGATGCTCGGGGCTGGTGTGCGGGGATGACCCAGAGGGAGTATAAAGAGAGGAGGGAGGTGGAAGGGAGGTTCAGGAGGGGGGACTCATGTACACCCGGGGCGGATTCATGTCCTTGTATGGCAAAACCAACCAATATAATATTGTAAAATAATTAACCTCCAATAAAAAATAAAAAAATAAAATGATTGCTTTTGCTATTCAAGGTCTAAACTAAAAACAAATCTACCATATGACCCAGCAATCTTACTACTGGGTATATACCCCAAGAAAACCATAATTAAAAACAAATAAACAAACAAAACACATGTACTCCAATATTCATTGCAACACTATTTACAATAGCTAGGACACAGAAGCAACCTAGATGTCCTTGGACAGAGGAATGGATAAAGACATGGTACATATACACAATGCAATATTACTGAGTCATAAAAAAAATGAAATGGGGTCATTTGTAGCAATGTGGGTAGAGCCAGAGATTGTTACACAGAGTGAAGTTAAGTCAGAAAGAGAAAAATGAATATTGTAAATTAACACATATATGTGGTATCTGAAATAATTGGCATAGATGATCTTATTTACAAAGCAAAAATAGAGACACAGAGCATAGAGAACAAGCATTTGGATATCAAGGGGGAAAGGGGTAGGGTGGGATGAATTGGGAGATTGGGACTGACACATATACACTACTGATACCATGTATAAAATATTAACTAACTAATGAGAATCTTGGAGAAGGAAATGGCAACCCACTCCAGTATTGTTGCCTGAAAAATTCCATGGACAGAGGAGCTTGGTGGGCTATGGCCATGGGATCACAGAGTCGGACATGACTGAGTGACTTCACTCACTCAATCAGACTCTACTGTATAGCTCAGGGAACTCTACCGGAAGCTCTATGGTGACCTAAATGGGAAGGAAATCCAAAAAAGATGGGATATATGTATATGTATAGACAGTGGAAACTAAGACAAAATTGTAAATCAACTATACTCAAGTAAAAATTTCTTTAAAATAAAGCAAGTAAAGGGTACATTTTTTGGATACTCTTCCTATCTGAAATTGGAAAACATGTATAGGAAAACATATATAATCAAGATTTCATTGAGGAAATTGTGAATTATATTATAAACTGGGTGGTACTGCCTTGTGAATTCATTCAGAAACAATTAATGAGCTGTCTGGATTAACTGTACTAGGGTGAAATCAGATGCTCCTATTTATGTTCTTTTGCAAAATAGTTGTTCTTTGAAGGATCAAATATCTCTAACAAGGATGAAACCAGAGTGTTTATTTTACCTGGCATCAATTCTAGTTCAGTTCAAATTCAATAGACACCTTGTTCCCCCCCCCCCCTTTAAAACAGAAAAGTCAACTTTGCCCAAGGAAATGTTAAGGTTGTTTTTACATTAAAACTTCGATTTTAATACCACTCAAGTCTTGATATACTTTAACTGTGTGAATCTTATGTTTTCTTTACTTAAAGGCATTAATAAAATCCATTTTAAGATTAGATGCTTGTGCCTCATAGCGTTTTCATGCATGAAAGCTGGTCAACACAGCGGGAGCATAAACCTCATTATTGGGACTTGTTCAGGTCCATTACACTAACTGGCCTCATCACTAAGCATTGTGATTTTGCTTACACACTGGAAATGGAAGTTAGATAAAGTTTTATCTAGTGAAGCAAAACATCTGGCCATTTCATGTGTGTTTCTTCTACCTTTCTTTTCAATTTTAGGACAAACCTGTAAAATAGCTATTATTTTCCCCTTCAGAAAGCTGAAAGAAAAAAGCTACTGATATATCCAAGGTATTAAGTGCCGGAATCGAAATCTCCTCTAATCACCCCCCTCATCCTACTTCATCTTTCCTCCCACTTTTCCCTCTTCTTTTTTCTCTCTTGCTATTAGATATGGAAGTGTGTCTTCATCTGGAAAAAAAAGACTTTCACTTAAATAACAATAGTATGATAACCTGAAAACATGGAAATTTAACATTGTTATAATATTTCTATCTACACACGTCAATAAAATTTTACCAATTATCCTAATAATATCCTCTGTAACACAAAAAAAATGACCATGGTCATGTACTGTACTCAGTTTCCAAACTTTTATGTCTCATTGCTATTGAATAGTTTCTCAGACTTTCGCTGTCTTTTGTGACATTTACATTTTAAAAAACAACAGGCCAGTTGTAGAATGTCCTTCAATTTGGTGTTGTCTAATGTTTCCTCTCACATCCATACATGACCACGGGAAAAACCATAGTCTTGACTAGACAGACCTTGGTTGGCAAAGTAATGTCTCTGCTTTTTAATATGCTATCTAGGCTGGTCATAACTTTCCTTCCAAGGAGTAAGTGTCTTTTAATTTCATGGCTGCAATCAGCATCCACAGTGATTTTGGAGCCCAAAAAATGAAGTCTGACACTGTTTCCCCATCTATTTCCCATGAAGTGATGGGACCAGATGCCATGATCTTCGTTTTCTGAATGTTGAGCTTCAAGCCAACCTTTTCACTCTCCTCTTTCACTTTCATCAAGAGGCCTTTGAGTTCCTCTTCACTTTCTGCCATAAGGGTGGTGTCATCTGCATATCTGAGGATTTCTCCCGGCAATCTTGATTCCAGCTTGTTGGACTGTGAAGAAAGCTGATCTCCGAAGAATTGATGCTTTTGAACTGTGGTGCTGGAGAAGACTCTTGAGAGTCCCTTGGACTGCAAGGAAATCCAACCAGTCCATTCTAAAGGAGATCAATCCTGGGTGTTCATTGGAAGGACTGATGCTAAAGCTGAAACTCCAATACTTTGGCCACCTCATGTGACGAGTTGATTCACTGGAAAAGAGTCTGATGCTAGGAGGGATTGGGGTTAGGAGGAGACGGGGACGACAGAGAATGAGATGGCTGGATGGCATCACCGACTCGATGGCCATGAGTTTAAGTGAACTCCGAGAGTTGGTGATGGACAGGGAGGCCTGGCGTGCTGTGATTCATGGGGTCGCAAAGAGTCGACACGACTGAGCCACTGAACTGAACTGAACTGAATGTTTCCTCACACTTAGACTCAGGGTATATATTGTTGGCAGGAGTACTACACACGTCGATGTGCTGGTGTTTTCTTTTCAACACATCCCATCAAGAGGTACGGAGCATCTTCCCTTCATACTGGACAACTCCTCCCAATCCCTATTATATTTAGATTCAATAAGACTCTTATTAGAAGGAGAATCATTTAAGATTTTATTTAAGAATTCTAGGCAAGAATTCTAATGGAAAAAGCAATGAATTCCAATCTCTGCTGGGCAAATACTTATACGTAACTAATTTATATGGGTTCTAACGCCGGCCCCGGCGGCGCAGACGCGACGCGAGAGACGCCGGCCCCGGCGGCGCAGACGCGACGCGAGAGACGCCGGCCCCGGCGGCGCAGACGCGACGCGAGAGACGCCGGCCCCGGCGGCGCAGACGCGACGCGAGAGACGCCGGCCCCGGCGGCGCAGACGCGACGCGAGAGACGCCGGCCCCGGCGGCGCAGACGCGACGCGAGAGACGCCGGCCCCGGCGGCGCAGACGCGACGCGAGAGACGCCGGCCCCGGCGGCGCAGACGCGACGCGAGAGACGCCGGCCCCGGCGGCGCAGACGCGACGCGAGAGACGCCGGCCCCGGCGGCGCAGACGCGACGCGAGAGACGCCGGCCCCGGCGGCGCAGACGCGACGCGAGAGACGCCGGCCCCGGCGGCGCAGACGCGACGCGAGAGACGCCGGCCCCGGCGGCGCAGACGCGACGCGAGAGACGCCGGCCCCGGCGGCGCAGACGCGACGCGAGAGACGCCGGCCCCGGCGGCGCAGACGCGACGCGAGAGACGCCGGCCCCGGCGGCGCAGACGCGACGCGAGAGACGCCGGCCCCGGCGGCGCAGACGCGACGCGAGAGACGCCGGCCCTGGCGCAACGAACCACGCAAAGAGGTGCGGCCGTGAGGAGCTACCCCACGCCTGAGGCCAGGGCCGGCGGCCGAGAGGAGCTACCCCACGTCCAACAGGCGGTGGCTGCGCGGGCACAGGAGGGCCGAGAGGAGCTACTCCGCATTCAAGGTCAGGAGGGGCGGCCTTGAGGAGATACCCCTCGTCCAAGGTAAGGTACAGCGGCTGCACTTTGCTGGAGCGGCTGTGAAGAGATTTTCCACGACCAAGGTAAGAGAAACCCAAATAAGACGGTAGGTATTGCTAGGGGGCACCAGAGGGCAGACAAACTGAAATCATAATCACAGGAAACTAGCTGATCTAATCACATGGACCACAGCCGAATGTGGTCCCCTGGAGAAGGGAATGGCAAACCACTTCAGTATACTTGCCTTGAGAACCCCATGAACAGTAACAAAGGGCAAAATGATAGGATACTGAATGAGGCATTCCCCAGGTCGGTAGGTGCCCAGTATGGTACTGGAGCTCAGTGGAGAAATAACTATAGAAGGAATAAAGGGATGGGAAAGGGAGGCCTGGCGTGCTGTGATTCATGGGGTCGCGGAGAGTCGGGCACGACTGAGCGACTGAACTGAACTGAACTGAAGCTTTCAATTTATTCAATGAGGAAGTAAGATTGTATGATCCAGGTTTCTTTAAAATTAAAAAACTCAGGAGGAATTCTACTAATTTAACTATACACAAAAGTAAAATTGATACAGCTATTTAATTATTTGTTTAGTTTATCTCTCTGTCACAGTGTCACAGTGAAAATTTTCCTGTTGCATAGGATAATATTCAAAACCTTATTAATGTAAGAATTTCTCAATATCTTCAACTCAAAGTGATATACCACATTAACAAATTGAAGAATAAAACATGCCTGATCATCTCACTAAATGCAGAAAAAAATTCTGATGAGGTTCAATACGTATTCATGATAAAATTTTTTCCAGAAAGTAAACATAGAGGTAATATACTTCAACATACTAAAGGCCCATATGACAAACCCACAGGTAACAGACACAGTGGCAAAAAGCTGAAAACATTCCCTCTAAGACCAGGAATAAGATTAAGAATGTTCACTCTCATCACTTTTACTCAACATATACACCTATATATATCTATATCAATTTTCAGAATATTTTGTTCTGTGACCATAACTATATCAAAACTACAATTTGATAGAAGAATAAAAAAGATCCAACAACTTTCAATCAACCTATTCACTAACTATTGGCACCCCTTGTGCAGAAGACCTTCTCCAACACACACTGCAAGCATGTGTGAAGCTATAATGCAGGAGATACTAATGTGACTCTTTGTGATCCCATGGACGGTAGTGTGATCAGGCTCCTCTGTCCGTGGAATTTTCCAGGCAAGAATATGGAGTGGGTTGCCATTTCCTACTCCAGAGGATCTTCCTGACCCAAGGACTGAACCCTCAACTCTGGTATCTCCTGCATTGGCAGGCAGATTCTTTACCACTAGTGCCACCTGGAAAGCCACTAATGTGACAAGATCTCTCTTAATAAGAAAAACATTCCAAAGTACAAATGGTTCAAAAAAATACTAAATTAAAGCACATCTTTCAATATCATGCTGGGGTACTTTCTAACAACCCATTCATTCTTTAATTCTCTAAGAGAATGTACCGGTTTGAGTTTGATATTTCCTATTTGTTTATAGCTCAGATACTGTGAGCTATGCACTGTTCTAAGAACTTTAGAAATACTATCTACTTTAAAATCCACAAGTCCATAAGGAAAGACTCTACTCCCTCAGATAAGGAACCTGAGTATGTGAAAGGTAAATTAGGTATCCTAATGTGAATAACAATACAGTTACCCCACTATTGAGGCATGTTTATTGAGTACTTACTATGTTCCAGTTAATCTTCTAGACAAAAATGGAAGAGAAATGGCCAAAACAGATACTATTCTTAATCTCATAGAACCTACATTCTAGTCCGTATAAGAGAAAAAGGGGGAGAGACAAAGAATAAATAACACACAAAATAGGTCCGATACGTGAGGGAACTTGGGCTGTAATTTAGTTCTGTCTGCTTTCACACACCATAATCTTAATTACTTCACCTTATAGTGAAAAGTGTTATAAATGAAAGGAAATTCATGTTGAAAATCTAGGTGACTATAGTTATGGATTCTCTCCTGTCCCCTAGGCAGGTCACCTTGAACTACACAAATGAGATTTTATCAAGGAAAATTATCTGATTACTTTTTCCTCAAATCTAAAAATTCCTCAGATATTCTCCAATCAAGTTAAATATACACATGCAATCTTGAAAACTACTGTGCACAACTGCAGGGAAAGTATGAGGTTCAATCTAGTAGATAGGAATTTTCTTCTGCCTTCATATCAAGGTCTTCTATTGGAAGGGAAAATATAAAAAGTGTTTGCTCTTAACTTTTATGTCTGATATTCATAACTGTCTTTTCTGTCCCCTTCCATTCTCTTAGAGGTATCAGAGTATAGGCAGCATTTTAAGAATCTTAAATGACAATGATTACTTTTCTAGTATGAGCTACTAATTTAATCCACTGTGAACAGAACTATAGACTTGTAGATAAGGAATTTGACTACACTGCTCTCTACAGTCATTAAAAGTAACTGTGTTGGTCTTCAGGAAGAGCAGAATAAAATGGGACAGAGTTTTATATTTCTTTTCACAGGCTATCATTTTCAAAAGATAAAAATCCCTACATTTTGTTTTTCTGATTTTATTCTTTTTGGTCCCACTCAAACTAGTAGCATCCAGTTACATTTTCCACATAATCAGGTAAAGTCATTAAAATCTTTGAAAGTTTTCAAACATTAAATTCACCTATAAAATGTAAATATTGTCAACCACTGAAATTACTTAAAAGATAATTTTCCTTAAGATTTGATGGAAATTCCAAAGAAAAGATAATAACTTTTCTAAAGGAAGTCAGTTTCACATGAATTGAAGTCATTACTTCATGGTGGCAATGTGTGAGTTAATATTTGATAAAATATTTATAAAATGAAATATGCATTTTTCCATACTATCAAACTTAAGATTTTCTCATAGTTAAGATGTTAGTCATTGTATTCCTGAGGAAACCAAAAACAAAATAAAATTCAAAACAAAGGGGGAAAAAAGCAAGAAGCATCCTCTCTGAACACGACGAAAAGAAATAGTAGATAAGAGCCATCTGCAGGAGAAAGCACCAAACTCAATATTAATCCATAAACAACCTACACATCTATAAAAGTGAAATGAAGGAGTAATGCTTCGATACAAATTTGATCCAAATTAGACTAAATTACTGAAAACCTGAATTTCTTTTTAAAGTAACTTTATAGAAAATACAATTTAAAAAATTTCAACATATTTGAATTCAAAATCTATTTTATCTCGTTTTGTTACATTTAATATATAGTACTAATATCAGAGAGCATTACCTGATTTTCTAGCTCTTTTATATTACTGATTAAAGACTAGTAATATAATACCATTTTTTAAAGTTTTTCATGTTCTTTTAAAAAATTGAGACAAACTATTTTTTCCCCTCTTCATGTCCTCAGTATATTTTCCAAAACTAGTGAATACAGCTGCTCATTTATTTTTCAGATATCTCTGATGCAGAAATGTTTCAAAGGGATAAATTACAGACAGAATTCTAATTTAACTATTTGCAAAACACTACTCTTTGCCAAAACTGATTGAACTTCAAAGCCTCCCTAAAATATCATACATAATTTATTTTAGGGCAGAAAACAATAAAATTCAGGACCAGAGCTAAAGCAATGGTATTTTAAATGAGCCATAGTGACAAGCAAAGAATTTGCTTGGAGATGAATACACTTTTTATCAGCCAAACCATTTCTAAAAAGTATAAATCTGGTAATGCTGTAGGATTAATGATGATAAGAATACTTATAGTAGACCACAGAAAGCAGCACAAAAGAGCGAATAATTCAGCATATTTGACTTCCCCTTTTTTTTAAAAACTGTGCGTTAATTGTTCCTTAATCATATATTCCAGTCACAAAATTTTAACTGCTTTTTCACCTACATACCACCGTGTTTTGATTAACAATTCTCTAATCAAGTTTGCATAGAATTCATGTGTGTTAAATAATTCAGCTATGCATCTGGGAAATGTAATGGGACCCAGGGTGCAGGCGAACATTCAGTGATGGCTAAAAGCACTAGAACATTTTATGCCCACCCCGCTCTCAAATCTCTTAATGAACAATCAGTAAGATTCCATGAAAGCACTTACTGCTACACTCTCTAGATGAATAGAGAGCCGGGAATGTGGATGAAGAAAACTGATCTGACCTGTGTATTCCATGTCACGCTGTGCTGGGTTCCAGGAGAGACACCAGCCAGGCAAAGGCAGCCACTGCTCCCCCATCACAGGAACCTTTCCTAAGTAACCCCTATAAACACATGTCCAGCCACCACTGTGGTCAATATGGGGACCCACCAGATGTGAGTGCAGGGGGAGGTAACCTTGAGCTAAGATGGGAGAGTGAAGAAGACTCAACTATGGGGCATTCTGAAGAGGCTCTGAGGGGACTGGTTTGGTTTGATTTTGATCTGTTTTTCTTTCAAAGAAATTTACTCAACCTACATTATCCAATTAAGAAATGAAAAATCCTATAGAGAATATCTGGATTTTTCTTTTTTTTTTTTTTAGCTGAGGTATCAAAAATAGAAGCAAATGTTTTAAGAGATTAAACCTAAGAATCACAACACAGACTACCTATGAACGTTCCAAGCATATCAAGGATTTAGGGACCTCCTTTGTGGTTATATTATTTAGGATAAAGCTAGATGAATTTAATGAAGAGACTCATTATTAATTCATTTGTTTGAAGAACAAGATACGTCTCCCATGATTTGAAGTGAGCATTTAGGTCGGTGGAAGGCTACTACATGAAATCATTCAGGAATGGTTTCCTTCCACTATATTACAGCATCATTCAGGGACCTGTCATCATCTGTAGAGAAAAAAGCAAAATCAATGTGGGTCTGCTGATAGCTGAGTGGTAAAGAATCTGCCCACCAATGCAGGAAATGCGGGTCGGGAAGATCCCATGGAGAAGGAATGGCGACACATTCCAGTATTCTCGCCTGGGAAATCCCATGGAGAGAGGAGCCTGACGGGATACAGTCCATGGGGTCCCCAAAGAGTGGAACACGACTTAGCTACTAAACAACAACAACTACCAGACAGGAAGAGGAAAGATAAAATATAGGACGTATATCACTGTTTTAAGGACCAGGTTTATAAACAAAAAGCATCACTTCCAGACCCCTCCACTGAGGGTCACATACACACATTTAACTTTACAAGGGGCTAGAAAATGTAGTTGATCTCTGTGCTCCAGAAGAAGAGAGATTGGATTTTTGATAATCTAAAGTTTCTACTTTATACGATATTTTTTTTGGACAGAAGTGAATAAATTTATATTTTTAAAAGCTCATAAAGAATTTTGAATAAAAATATCATTTTTGGATTGAAATTAAGAAGTGTCTCTGCATTTCCTAAAATATATTTAGGCAGCCACATGTGAAAAATTAGCATTGTTTCAGAAATATTTAAGTGTTTAAGTGATTTACCACAATATTGTTAAATATTTGGTATATGTGTTAGCATTATAAGGCTACACAAATAAATGGTATAGACTGTAAGCAGCCACGATAACTAACACAGTCAACTCTCTTTTAAAAATTGAACTCTCACACCTTCCCTTTCTTTGGAATATAGAACTTTCTAAATTATATATATATATATAATTTTTTCCTCAAAGTAACCCATTTTGGTGGAATAGATTTGAAGCAAAGCACGCTGAAATTGTGCTTTGTACAGACTAATTTCACACATTTGGGGGGGGTGCTAATTTTGTCAAGTTGAGTCAAGAAGTGAGTAGAAATAACCTGTTTTACTTTAATCAGAAAAATGACTTTTTAATGAACATTTACAGCATATGTTAAAAGTCTGGTACTTCTAAGGAATTTTATCTCAGTGCGAGTGAAAATTGCTCAGTCATGTCCGACTCTTTGCAATCCCATGGATTATACAGTACCATGGAATTCTCCAGGCCAGAATACTGGAGTGGGTATCTCAGTATTATTAGTTATTACGTTTCTACAAAGAAGATGATATTGCCCCGGGTTTAAACCCGGGGCAAATTCATATCAATGTATGGCAAAACCAACCAATATAATATTGTAAAATAATTTGCCTCCAATAAAAAATAAATTAACTACAAAAAAAAAAGAAGATGATATTGATCACTATGTGTTTTCATATTACACTTATGTTTCAATATTTCATGTATGGATTTTTCTAGATTTTTCAGTTACTCTTTTTTCTCAACATTCTTGGTTTTCTATTCATCTAGAAAGTGTGGCAACAAGTGTTGTCTATTCATCTAGGAAGTGTGGCAATAATTCATGGAAAGTTCTTTTTTAATTAATTGTTTATTGTTTAATTGGAGTATAATTGCTTTACAATGTTGTGTTAGTTTCTATCTTGAGATTCCCTGCCTCCCCAGCTGCCATCCCACCCCTCTAGGTCATCACAGAACACCAAATTGAACTCCCTGTGCTATACAGCACTTCCAACTGCTGCTGCTGCTGCTGCTAAGTCACTTCAGTCATGTCCGACTCTGTGTGACCCCACAGACGGAAGCCCACCAAGCTCCCCCTTCCCTGGGACACTCCAGGCAAGAACACTGGAGTGGGTTGCCATTTCCTTCTCCAATGTGTGAAAGTGAAAGTGAAGTCGCTCAGTCGTGTCCGACCCTTTGCGACCTCATGGACTGCAGCCTACCAGGCTCCTCCATCCATGGGATTTTCTAGGCAAGAGTACTGGAGTGGCTTGCCATTGCCTTCTAGGCCCTGATTATTCACTAAGGAATCTGAGTGCATCTGGGACACGAAGCATTAGAGAGCTGGGGTATAAAGAAGTTAGTGCTCTACAGTCCCGAGAAATCAGAAGTTACAAAGTGTAGATGAGACCATGTTTCCAAGTTAAAAAAAAAAAACAAAACTGCCTTTGTAACCCTTTAGTTATCATGAGAATTGGAAAAGTTAGTTGGGAAACCAGTCCAAATGAAAGGTTTCTGTTTACTGAAATCAGCAGAACCCTAGGCAAAAACATCCCAAGCAGATGGAGTAGCAAGGCAGAGCAAATGTATCTATATACTAAGGCTACTGAATATGTGCTGATGAATTACTTTTGTGAAAGCCACAGCAGGCTCAGGAATTATATTCCATAGTGCCCCTATAAAGATATTCATGTGTGTATATATATTCCCTTTAATAAATGGTAATTTAAATTATTAAAATACGAAACAAAATCGACCCAACAATTATTTTCAACACACTGTGTTCTGGGGAATGTAAATATAAACACTATGATTTTTGCCACCATAAAATGGAATTGAGATATTTATGAAACTGATTTATAACAGGTCTAAGTAGCAATAAAAATGCAAAAAAATAATCTTTAATAAAGAAAACTTTTGGAAAATGAAATAGTGAGTCTGTCCCTTTCACTGTGATACACAGATTTCTGGATTTATCTCCCATAAATTTAGCCTTTAAAATTTAGCTAAATTCCTCTTTTGTCTCTGTATTTCTAAAATCTAACAACACTAAGATGTAGCATAATAAAATCTTATAAAACATTTTACTGTGTTGAAGCTTTAAATGTTTGTTTAAAATATGCACACTGGCATCTTATTATCTTCTAAGAACTACAAAATGCCTGTGGAGGATACACTAATGAATAAACTTTGGTCTGGTCCTTCAGAAGTCTGTTCTTAGAACATACAAATAACTGTATTATAATAAAATAAGCTTAAACTGGAAATGGATAATAATTAAATTCAAGGCACATTAGACAGTTTTTAAAATGTATAGTGTACATGAAGAAAGAGGTTAAAAAGTTTATGGAGTCGGTGACTTATAACTATGGTTGTTTGAGTAGATATTATATTGAGTGTTTGGGATGGAAGTTATACTGCAATAGGTTGAAGTGAAAGGGTGGGAGGACAAGACAGTTCAGTTCGGTTCACTCACTCAATTGTGTCCAACTCTTTGTGACCAGATGAATCACAGCAGCCAGGCCTCCCTGTCCATCACCAACTCCCGGAGTTTAACCAAACTCATGTACATCGAGTCCTTGATGCCATCCACCCATCTCCTCCTTTGTTGTCCCCTTCTCCTCCCGCCCCCAATCCCTCCTAGCATCAGTCTTTTCCAGTGAGTCAATTCTTCGCATGATGTGGCCAAAGTATTGGAGTTTCAGCTTCAGCATCAGTCCTTCCAATGAACACCCAGGATTGATCTACTTTAGAATGGACTGGTTGGATTTCCTTGCAGTCCAAGGGACTCTCAAAAGTCTTCTCCAGCACAAGTTCAAAAGCATCAATTCTTCGGCATTCAGTTTTCTTCACAATCCAACTCTCAAATCCATCCATGACCACAGGAAAAACCATAGCCTTGACTAGAGGGACCTTGGTTGACAAAGTAATGTCTCTGCTTTTTAATATGCTATCTAGGTTGGTTATAACTTTCCTTCCAAGGAGTAAGCGTCTTTTAATTTCATGGCTGCAATCACCATCTGCAATGATTTTGGAGCCCCCCAAAATAAAGTCTGACACTGTTTCCATATGGGACCAGATGCCATGATCTTAGTTTTCTGAATGTTGAGCTTTAAGCCAACTTTTTCACTCTCCTCTTTCATTTTCATCAAGAGGCTTTTTAGTTCCTCTTCACTTTCTGCCATAAGGGTGGTGTCATCTGCATATCTGAGGTGATTGATATTTCTCCCAGCAACCTTGATTCCAGCTTGTGCTTCTTCCAGCCCAGCATTTCTCATGGTGTACTCTGCATAGAAGTTAAATAAGCAGGTGACGATATACAGCCTTGATGTATTCCTTTTCCTATTTGGAACCAGTCTGTTGTTCCATGTCCAGTTCTAACTGTTGCTTCCTGACATGCATACAGGTTTCTCAAGAGGCAGGTCAGGTGGTCTGGTATTCCCATCTCTTTCAGAATTTTCCACAGTGTATCGTGATTCACACAGTCAAAGGCTTTGGCATAGTCAATAAAGCAGAAATAGATGTTTTTCTGGAACTCTCTTGCTTTTTCCATGATCCAGAGGATGTTGGCAATTTGATCTCTGGTGCCTCTGCCTTTTCTAAAACCATCTTGAACATCTGGAAGTTCATGGTCCATAAATTGCTGAAGCCTGGCTTGGAGAATTTTCAGCATGACTTTACTAGTGTGTGAGATGAGTGCAATTGTGTGGTAGTTTGAGCATTCTTTGGCATTGCCTTTCTTTGGGATTGGAATAAAAACTGACCTTTTACAGTCCTGTGGCCACTGCTGAGTTTTCCAAATTTGCCGGCATATTGAGTGCAGCATTTTCACAGCATCATCTTTCAGGATTTGAAATAGCTCAATTGGAATTCCATCACCTCCACTAGGTTTATTCATAGTGATGCTTTCTAGGCCCACTTGACTTCACATTCCAGGATGTCTGGCTCTAGGTGAGTGATCACACCATTGTGATTACCTGGGTCATGATGACTTTTATGTACAGTTCTTCTATGTATTCTTGCCACCTCTTCTTAATATCTTCTGCTTCTGTTAGGTCCATACCATTTCTGTCTTTTATCGAGCCCTTCTTTGAATGAAATATTCCCTTGGTATCTCTAATTTTGTTGACGAGATCTCTAGTTTTTCCCATTCTGTTGTTTTCCTCTATTTCTTTGCCTTGATCGCTGAGGAAGGCTTTCTTATCTCTCCGTGCTATTCTTTGGAACTCTGCATTCAGATATCTTTCCTTTTCTCCTTTGCTTTTCACTTCTCTTCTTTTCACAGCTATTTGTAAGACCTCCTCAGACAGCCATTTCCTTTTTTGCATTTCTTTTCCATGGGGATGGTCTTGGTCCCTGTCTCCTGTACAATGTCACGAACCTCCGTCCAGAGTTCATCAGGCACTCTGTCTATCAGGTCTAGTCCCTTAAATCTATTTCTTACTTCCACTGTATAATCGTGTGATTTGATTTCGGTCATACCTGAATGATCTAGTGGTTCTCCCTACTTTCCTCAATTTAAGTCTGAATTTGGCAATAAGGAGTTCATGATCTGAGCCACAGTCAGCTCCTGGTCTTGTTTTTGCTGACTCTATAGAGCTTCTCCATCTTTGGCTGCAAAGAATGCAATCAATCTGATTTTGGTGCTGACCATCTGGTGATGTCCATGTATAGAGTCTTCTCTTGTGTTGTTGGAAGGTGGTGTTTGCTATGACCAGTGGAGTCTCTTGGCAAAACTCTATTAGCCTTTGCCCTGCTTCATTCCATACTCCAAGGTCAAATCTGCCTGTTACTCCGGGTGTTTCTTGACTTCCTACTTTTTCATTCTAGTTCCCTATAATGAAAAGGACATCTTTTTTGGGTTATATTCTAAATGGTCTTGTAGGTCTTCATAGAACCGTTCAACTTTAGCTTCTTCAGTGTTACTATTTGGGACATTGGCTTGGATTACTGTGATACTGAATGGTTTGCCTTGGAAACAAACAGAGATCATTCTTTTGTTTTTGAGATTGCATCCAAGTACTGCATTTCGGACTCTTTTGTTGACCATGATGGCTACTCCATTTCTTCTAAGGGATTCCTGCCCACAGTAGTAGATATAATGGTCATCCGAGTTAAATTCACCCATTCCAGGCCATTTTAGTGCACTGATTCCTAGAATGTCTATGTTCACTCTTGCCATCTCCTGTTTGACCACTTCCAGTTTGCCTTGATACTGTTCATGGGGTTCTCAAGGCAAGTATACTGAAGTGGTTTGCCATTCCCTTCTCCAGTGGACCACATTCTATCAGATCTCTCCACCATGACCAGTCCATCTTAGGTGGCCCCACATGGCATGGCTTACTTTCATTGAGTTAGACAGGGCTGTGGTCCATATGATCAGATCAACTAGTTTTATGGGATTATGATTTCAGTGTGTCTGCCCTCAAATGCCCCCTCTCAATACCTACCATCTTATTAGGGTTTTTCTTACCCTGGTCGTGGAATATCTCTTCACAGCTGCTCCAGCAAAGCGCAGACGCTGTACCTTACTACCACACAATTGCACTTATCTCACACGCTAGTAAAGTCATGCTCAAAATTCTCCAAGCCAGGCTTCAACAATATGTGAACCGTGAACTTCCAGATGTTCAAGCAGGTTTTAGAAAAGGCAGAGGCACCAGAGATCAAATTGCCAATATCCTCTGGATCATGGAAAAAGCAAGAGAGTTCCAGAAAAACATCTATTTCTGCTTCATTGACTATGCCAAAGCCTTTGACTGTGTGGATCACAACAAACTGTGGAAAATTCTGAAAGAGATGGGAATACCAGACCACCTGACCTGCCTCTTGAGAAACCTGTATGCATGTCAGGAAGCAACAGTTAGAACTGGACATGGAACAACAGACTGGTTCCAAATAGGAAAAGGAGTACGTCAAGTTTGTATATTGTCACCCTGCTTATTTAACTTATATGCAGAGTACATCATGAGGAATGCTGGGCTGGAAGAAGCACAAGCTGGAATCAAGGTTGCTGGGAGAAATATCAATCACCTCAGATATGCAGATGACACCACCCTTATGGCAGAAAGTGAAGAGGAACTAAAAAGCCTCTTGATGAAAATGAAAGAGGAGAGTGAAAAGTTTGGCTTGAAGCTCAACATTCAGAAAGCAAAGATCATGGCATCTGGTCCCATCACTTCATGGGAAATAGATGGGGAAACAGTGGAAACTGTCAGACATTAATTTTTTGGGCTCCAAAATCACTGCAGATGCTGATTGCAGCCATGAAATCAAAAGATGCTTACTCCTTGGAAGGAAAGTTATGACCAACCTAAATAGCATATTAAAAAGCAGAGACATTTCTTTGCCAACCAAGGTCCGTCTAGTCAAGGCTATGGTTTTTCCCGTGGTCATGTATGGATGTGAGAGTTGGACTGTGAAGAAAGCTGATCGCTGAAAAATTGATGCTTTTGAACTGTGGTGTTGGAGAAGACTCTTGAGAGTCCCTTGGACTGCAAGGAGATCCAACCAGTCCATTCTAAAGGAGATCAATCCTGGGTGTTCACTGGAAGGACTGATGCTAAAGCTGAAACTCCAATACTTTGGCCACCTCATGTGACGAGTTGACTCACTGGAAAAGACTCTGATGCTAGGAAGAATTGGGGGTGGGAGGAGATGGGGACGACAGAGAATGAGATGGCTGGATGGCATCACCGACTCGATGGACATGAGTTTGAGTGAACTCCGGGATTTGGTGATGGACAGGGAGGCCTGGTGTGCTGTGATTCATGGGGTTGCAAAGAGTCGGAGACGACTGAGAGACTGAACTGAACTGAATTTGCCTTGATTCATGGACATAACATCCCAGGTTCCTATTCAATATTGCTCTTTACAGCATCGGACCTTGCTTCTATCACCAGTCACATCCTCAACTGGATATTGTTTTTGTTTTGGCTCTATCCCTTCATTCTTTCTGGGGTTATTTCTCCACTGATCTCCAGTAGCATATTGGGCATTTACTGACCTGGGGAGATCTTCTTTCAGTATCCTATCATTTTGCCTTTTCATACTGTTCATGGGGTTTTCAAGGCAAGAATACTGAAGTGGTTTGCCATTCCCTTCTGCAGTGGACCACATTCTGTCAGACCTCTCCACCACAACCCGTCCGTCTTGGGTGGCCACACACGGCATGGCTTAGTTTCATTGAGTTAGACAAGGCTGTGGTCCTTGTAATCAGATTGGCTAGTTTTCTGTGATTATGGTTTCAGGATAAGACAATTTCAAGAAATTCGGAGTTAAAGAGGTAAAATATGAGACAGTTGCTCATAGGGAAGTGTAGGGTCAAGGTAAGGTTATTTTTATATTGGAGTAAATTTTAGAAAAAAGTGAATGGATAGAAAAATTCAAGAAAATATTAAAGTAAAAAATTAAAAGCCATGATAACAAAAGTAATACAGGGAA
Organism: Moschus berezovskii; assembly: GCF_049115385.1. Taxonomy (NCBI): domain Eukaryota; kingdom Metazoa; phylum Chordata; class Mammalia; order Artiodactyla; family Moschidae; genus Moschus; species Moschus berezovskii. The sequence continues at coordinate 19,411,781 of NC_142472.1, forward strand.
CATCCAATCCTCTTAGTGAATTGAATATCCCATGTTCCAATTCTCTAAGCCAGAACCGTGGACATCATTCTTTATTACATCCTCCACTGTACATTATATAAATCACCAAATCCTGATGTTAAATATCTTAAATATTTTACAATGCAAGCCTCCTCTTAATCCATAAAACTTCATTACTAAAGACTCCTTATACAGATAACTGAAATTACTTCCTAACTGGTTTCCTTGCTTTCCTATTATGTTCTTCAATCTGTTATTTACAATAAAACCAGAGTAATCCTTTCATCACAACGCTGCTTAACACCCACTCCCAGCCCCCTACCACTCCCCCTACCAAAGGTTCCATTTTGCCAGCAAGTTAAATTCCAAAGTCATTAACATGTCTTATAACCTGTTTCATTTTCTACACCCAACTAATCTTCGCAGACTCATCTCTTGATAAATCCTCCTCCACATCTTTGCATTGAACTATGTTTAACTCCTCAAACACATCAAATAAAAGCTGTCTTTCAAATGAAAGCCTTGTAAGACTTTTTCTTCTACCTAGAAAATCCTTTTCCTTTTTCCTACTTCCATCCTCAACCTCTCTTTTCCCATCTCACTACCATCCTGGTTAACCCCTCTGGGGCTGGCTAAGTCACTTGAGTTGTGTCTGACTCTGTGTGACACTATGGACTGGAGCCCACCAGGTTCCTCTGTCCATGGGAGTGGGTTGCCATTTCCTTCTCCAGGCGATCTTCCCAACTTGGTCTCCTCCACTGAAAGCAGTCTCTTTACCGACTGAGCCACCAGGGAAGCCCACCCCACCCTAGCAAATGCATAGACATCTCCTCCAGAAGCTTTTCTAATGCCCTATATACAGATTAGGTTCACATTTATGTTACAGCTACACTTAGTACATAATATTATAATCACTTGCCTAATAGTCTCTATTTCCCACTATATTTTAAGCAATAAGGTTAAGAGATGTGCTTGTCATGATAAGCATTTAACCTCTGGATCTAATCCTTTACTAAATAACTATTAAGCCACTTACAATGAAAATGGCCTTTATTATTTTACAAAGATCTAGACAAGAAAGTCTCTAGAATGATGATAATAATTATGCTTATTACCAAATAAAATAGCTATAGTGTCACAACTTTGGATTAGTCTATATTTGGGGTTAAAATTTGGCTGAAGAGTTTCTCCTGTTGTTGATCAAAAGGCAGAAAAGGAATAAAACATAAAATGTTTCCTCTTAACGTGATAATTGTTTATGTGTCAGTTTAGTTTGAGATAGTATCAAAAGCATGTCTTTATATACCTTCTACATGAGCCAAACACTAAATTTACATTAAAATTGCATTTTTTATAATTTCATATTTATCTAACATAGATAAGATAAAAGAGTTACATAAAGGGAGATCAGAACTATAAAAAACTTCATCATCTAAAAGCTAAAATCCCCATGAAAAACTAGTTAGAAAGCTTTTAATGAAACAAACAAAAATATCCAAGTTAGAGATGATAAACTAAAAAAAAAAAAAATCTGGGATTCCAAACACATGAGAGATTGGTGAAAGGAAATTAAAACAACAAAGCACATTTTGCTATGGTCTAACCTCTCCAGCAAATATTGCATCCATATGCATTTTATATTCTATAGCTTGACTGTGAAATTTAATTAAAAACAATTATAAACATAGCTCCTTGAGGCTACTGAGGATTTCACAGTTGGAATTTTTTTTTTGGAAGCACCCGAAACTTGAAAAAGCGTGCATCACTAGTGGTTGTGTCTTCAAAGTTTGGTTTGAGAGGAATTGACTTCTTGTCTCATTTAAATATACTCAGATAAGCGAAATTTAAATGAAATGACCTAGGCACCTTGACCTAGAACTGAGTCAATACACTAACTGAATAAACTGAAAACAGTTTCTGTGGTTCCGAGTCTGGCCTTGATGATCTTTCCTTTCAAATGAAACTCCAAATGAATACAACAATAGACCTGTCTTTAGTACCACTGGAATATAACTCTGCAAGAAAATACTGGGTGAACAAAAATGACAAAAAAACCCCAAAAAGGTCAGTTACCATAGTGAGGGTCTAACATAATGATCCATCCATTAGACTATCCAGCCTGTGTTCCTTTTTTTCCCTTATTTTCTTTTGACTCAAAATTAAACCTACATGCAAAAATGCCAGTGTATGGAACCCTAACATGAATATGGAATCTGGTTTGCTTCCTCAGCATTATTTGGAAAAATTGCAGCCCTTTGCTTCTCTTTGACACTGTCTTAGATTTCCTGTGAAGTAAAAAGCCTGATGCTGAGTCCTCAGCCTACTACCCAGACACACTCCATGCTCTCTGTGGAAACATAATTGATTTCTTTTTGTTTATTTGATAAACTCAACACTTTAGCTGGGAGGATGTCAGACTTAAATGCAGTTTTATAGTCTCTTCTGAGGATGCACTTAGTCAAATATCATGTAGATAAAATATCTGTCTGGCTCCTGAATGTCTTCAGAACAGGGAAGTAAGTGCCCTGGTTACAATGTTTTGTTTCTCCAAAGGTGCACTAAGGTATTTTCTTTTCTCTGCGTCCATGCTGAAAGCATTGTTTCCCCCTGGCATTATATACTGAACTCCAGGAGGGAAGAGTGTGGAAGGATAAGATATGCTTCTGCAACTTATACTTAATAAAAGTAGATTCTATGAAAGAATTAAAAAAAAATAATGACCTGACACTCCCTGTTAAATTGCTGTAAGCAGGATTCTTATGGAGTGTTAGTGATTCACTAAACATATATATGTATTTTTTAAAGTGTACTGAATTCTCCAAATATTTACACTACTGTTGAAAACCAAACAAGTGAAGCACTTGTCTTCCTATTGTGACTGGAGAGCCTCAGAGCCATTGTTCTTGCAAAAAATGTTCTACAATCTGTGTGCCTTTTGAGGATCCTTTAAATTATTACATTTTCTTTTAATGTTGTCACTAAACAGGTATAGGAACAATTTATAAATAAGGAGTCTGTATTTTACAATCAATATTATGATTTTAGATTTACATGGAAATATGTTGCTACCAACCTCTGAATAAAAATACATTTAGAAGGATATCTTTTCTTTATATTTTTCTAACATTTAATTGGGGCATATTTGGCTCAGATGGTAAAAGCATCTGCCTACAATGCGGGAGACCCGGGTTCGATCCCTGGGTTGGGAAAATCCCCTGGAGAAGGAAATGGCAGCCCATTCTAGTATTCTTGCCCGGAAAATCCCATGGACAGAGGAGCCTGGCAGGCTGCAGTCCATGGAGTGGCAAAGAATCGGACATGACTGAGTCAGGCACGACTTTTATGTGTCATCTTGAACATTCACACACATTCTCAATTCATACTGTATTTATTATACCTTATGAATATAAGATGGCTTTCAAAATTAAGTGCTATATATATACATATATTTGCGTGTGTGTTTTTTTTTTAAGAAACTGGCTGTAATTCCCAAAGAGTTGGAAGGACCAAAGGACTGAGTTTTAGTTTGGGTTCTACTGTCAATAAGAGGTGTAGCCTTGGTTTGTCTTTAAAATTTGATGGGTAAACATTTTTTCATCTGCACAATTAAGAAGGTTAGATTATGTGATTCAAGGAATTCAAGGTATATTTCTTTGAATGAATGAATGAATAATATGCATATTGTGAAACAAGTAGGGACTTTTTATGTAATAAAAGAAGATAAAAGTAGTGATAAATCCTGAAAAAAGAAAGATAAAACTATTCTTTTTTGACCTTGTCATCTTTGATGTTATGACTATTTTGAGAGATTCCAGGGCCAGGATTCCATTTCAGAGTGAGAGAGAATGAAGCTCACCAAGGCTGTGTGACTTTTTCTAAATTAGAAAAAAGATTCCTCTCTAAAGGAAAATGAATGCTGTCTTCTGGCTTCCAGATAAGGTCTAAGCACAACTCATAACCATGAATATATATATATACAATGGGAAACTCTTACTGAGACCATTGTTCGTGACCACATATGACATTAATCACAATCTAACTGTGCACAAGCTCTGGGCAGAGAGATTTGGATGAGCACTGTATGACTGTATTGATGGATGCACTGGCCTGAAGGGTCTAGGTGTTTGGTTTGTTTTCAGGTCTCCATTTAAAACTTTGGAAAAGGGGACATAAGAGTTATAACAGCATTATGTGCTTGATTGTGAAGGTCTTCTATGACAATTTATTGAAAAAAGAACAGTTAGTGTGTGAATTTAATAATGATCTGCAGAAAGTGTGGGAAAGGCAGCTGGATCTCTGCCTCTTTGAATCTAAGTAATGATTTGGAAAACTGAGATTTTTTTTTTTATTTATGTCATCAAATATCATTAAACACCTAGATGCATGTGTTGTGCTCAGTCTTCTATCACAATGAGCCATATGTTTTCACACCAGAAATTATAATAATGTCTGCACAGATTTTAGTCACATCCCACTTATAAAAACAAAAACACACAGTACAATGAACTGAATTAAAAAAAAACCCAGCAATGATTAGTTATATGTATTTTACTATTAATGGTCTCTTAGGTTCAATAGAACACTCCAAGGTTAGAAGAAAATGAGAATGGGGACATTGATTTTTTTTTCTTTCATTTTTTTGTAAAGGAGATATTGTCCTCTAGATTGAATTTGGCTTTTCCTGATATAGGAAGCCTCTTGAGAGAAGTTTCATATCTAGTAGCAGAAAAATTGGATGGTGTCAATGAAGATAAAGGTAAGCCTAGATGGAAGAGGAAATGGATTATTGTTGAGAGGATCACATCCTTAAAGCTGAAGGTGATGTTTTTATTCTTTATTATTTTTTTGAAGTAATGCTCTTAGATTGATTCATGGTAGGAGGGCAGTGGTGTAGGCCTGGCAGCCAGCTTTGTGAAGGTAAAGCTGAGAAACAGTCATGGAGTTGGCGTTTGGGGTGTGTTGCCATTCTCTAAGAATTTTACTTAAAATCTGTTTCAATAAGACTGTACTCCTGCCTCACTTAAGTCTGGTTGATGCTGTAAAAGAAGCCAGGAGGAGAAGGGGATGACAGAGGATGAGATGGTTGGATGGCATCACCAACTCAATAGATATGAGTTTAAGCAAACTCCGAGAGATAGTGAAAGACAGGGAAGCCTGGTGTGCTGCAGTCCATGGGGTTGTAAAGAGTTGGACATGACTTAGAGACTGAACAATAATGTGTTCAGAGACTAAACCTTTTGTCAGACTTTTCCAGAGAATGATTTTCTAGGCCTCTGCTGAGTTCAAACAGATAATTTCCTGTCTGCACAAGTCTGGAGAGTGGAGCCTGGTGTCTGCTGCTGCTGTTGCTAAGTCACTTCAGTCGTGTCCGACTCTGTGTGACCCCATATACGGAAGCCTACCAGGCTCCCCCGTCCCTGGGATTCTCCAGGCAAGAGCACTGGAGTGGGTTGCCATTTCCTTCTCCAGGCCTGGTGTCTAGGAGCTACTTAAAAAGACTTTCCATCAGTCCTCCTGCTTTTAATCCCATCCCACACTCCTGCCAACCAAGGAAACTGATGTCCCAATTTCTGAGTTTTCTTTGGGTTTAACAGTGTGCAGACTTGGTCTTGCTGACATTCTGAATGGGGGGTTGCATTTCGGCTCGCTCCTGTGGTCTACTGAATCAGTTAACTACTTCATGTGTCCCCAGATGATAAAATTTTGTTGACATCAATGTTCTGCTCATTGTCTCCTTTCTATCGTCTTTGTCCTTGTAGTTTATGCCCATTTAAAAAATTCTATTAGATACATTTTAGTAGTGTTTTGGGAGATATGGGGATGAATGTATTTAACTATAAGTTCTCCCCACTCTCTCTTTACTCCCCTCCTATCAGAGTTTTATCTTCACAAATCCACTGAAATGACTTTTTAAGGTTATGTCTTATTTGCCCTTTCAGGGCATGTGATGTAGTGGATTACCTCTTTCTTAATATTACTAACTTCTTAGACATACTCTGCAGGTGTTCTTCATGTGATTGGTTGTTTCTTTTAGTCTCCTTCACTATATCCTTCTTCTAAAGATGTTCAAGGTACTCAGACCCTCTTCTCTCCTCATTATAAACTTACTCTGTCGTTGATCTCATCCAGTCCTCTAAGGCTCAATATCATGTCTCTGCTAGTGAGTCCCACCTTTATTCTTCCTGCCCATCCTCTGTCCTGATCTCCTGACTGTTGATATAATTGTGCATTCACACAGTCACCGGGATGCCTAATGGTCATTCAAATGTTTTTTTCCCCATAACGGACACTTGATTTTCTCCCTTCAATTCCTCAACCTCCATCTCTCATAGCTCAGTGCGTGGCCTCAATATTCACTCAACATTTACACATTCATTCCCATCAGCAGGCACCTCCGTTTCTCCCTTCAATCTATATCAAGCTGCAATCACTTTTCCACCATGCAGTCACTGGTCACTGTCATGCACTCCCACAAATGTGTCCACCTTTTATTGTTTCTTTTTTCTTTTTTTGGCTGTAGTCAGTTCTACACAGAGATGGTTTGAAAACTTCAACCAGTTCTATCACCCATGCTCAAGTCACTCCAGGAGTGCTGAATCTCCTTGAGCTGGTCTCTCCTGGCCCCTACCCTTTTCCCCATCACCCACTCCACTTTAGTCCCAATGACCATACTGCTTTCCCTCCATCACATCACAGGTATTGCAAACTCGGGATCTGCACAAGCACTGCTATCTCTGACCAGAAACCCCTCTGCAGATTTTGACTGAGCTTACTCCAGCATGACTTCCTAGTATCTTTTCTCAAGTGGTGCCTCTCCAACAAGCTCTTCCTGGATCAGTGACCTCATTTCCAGTTATTTTCTGCTCCCTTCATTTTTCTTCATACAATTTATTGACTGCAACATGATTTAATGTATTTACTTTTTTAATCTGCTTCCTGGAATATAAGCTCCACAAAGGTGGAGAATTAGTCTGTGTTGTTCACTGCTCCATCCCCAGTACTTAGGGATGTGGCCTCAATGCACGTAGAGAAAACACACTCCTCCTGTGACTCACCTCTCTCCACACACAATACTTCTGATAACACATGTGTGGGTTTTCCAAACATCAAGCGATTCTCTGTGACAATATCAGGGTATCTGACAAATTGACTCAATTCTGACATTATCCATCTAGAGATAGGATCCAGTTCTACAGATGAAGGGCTCAATCCTACAAAACTGCCCCCTGCTTACCAAACACCCGTCAGATGCCAACTGCAGTCAGTATTGTCACCAGTATTTCTAATAGATCAGATATAAACTGTGGTTTCTATGACCCACTCCTTGGGGCCCATAATTTGCTAGCACCCCTGAAACACAAGGAAACACTTATATTTAATGGTTTACTATGAAAAATATAATAAGTGTAACAGATCGATGAAGAGCGTCTCACAAGAGTGAGACCTGGAAGGGCCCTAAGTACACGAGGTTCTGTTCCTGTGGTATTCAAGTGCACAGACATCCTGAAATGTAGGTGTGCTCACCAACTCAGAAGCTCTTCAAACTCTGTACTACTGGGATTTTACAGAAGCTTCATCACATAGATGTGATTGATTTTAAGCTATATTTCCAGCCTCTCACTCCTCTCCATAGAACGAGGGGTTAGGGCTGAAAGTTCCCAGCTTACGATTGCAACTTGGTCTTTGTGGTCACCAGCCCACATTTCTGAAGCTATCTACAAGTCCATGAGAGTAGCCTCAAAAGACATTCCTATCATTTGGGATATTTCAAAGGATTTAGATCTCTGTGTTAGAAATCAGTTTCAAAGATCAAGTGTCAGAATGAAAGATGCTCCACAGGGAGCTCTACTCAATTTTCTGTAATAATTTTTATGGGAAAAAGATCTGAAAAATTATGTATATATATATATACGTGTGTGTGTGTGTAAAACTGAATCACTTTGCTATGTATACCTGAAGCTAATACAACACTGTAAATCAACTAAACTCCAATATGAAATAAAATTTTTTAAGAAGAACAAAAGATGCCCCAAGTGTTCTTGATATTTAGGAAATTACAAGATTTTATATATGTAATTTTTCCCTATTACTTCACAACCCACCTGGGGTACACTTCATAAGTTTATAGAGAAGAAAGCTCAGCTGAAGTTTTGCTTCAAAGCAGTCACCAGTCCTTGGTATGATGTAGATGACTCAGCAGACCTAACACGGTGTCAGTCCCTTTGGAGCAAAGTGACCCTCACCTGAGGCTAGGAATTGATGAATTGGATGAAGGACTTGGCAGAGGTTCACGTTTACTGACAAAGAGAGCTTACTGGAGTTTGACTTGGTTGGTTCTACCCTCTATTACTGCCAAAGACAAAGGAGAGACCAGCCAACAGTGGACAGAACACCAGAGAGAAAAGGCACTGCCCTAGAGATAATCAGACAGCAGTCATAACACACACTGGAAGCAACAGAAACCCGAGGTCCGTGCCCAGGAACATGAAAGCACATCAGGCTCCCCAGTCATGACACCCAAGTGTCATCATAGGGAGATAAGCTTTGAAAGGGGAAGGTGATCTGAGACATAGCATTTTGCAAATGAGAGAATGAAGTTTTCAATATTTGCATGCTCTTGGTGGAAGTGTAAATTGGTTTAGCTGTAACAGAAACCAAATAGATAGTCCCCAGAAAATTAAAAATAAAACTACCATATGATCCAATTCTGGGTGTATAATCTAAGGAAAGGAAATATCTCAGAGAAATAGCTGCACTCCCAAGTTCATTGCCACATGATTCACAATAGCCAAGATATCAGTTCAGTTCAGTTCCGTTCAGTCGCTCAGTCGTGTCCGACTCTCCGCGACCCCATGAATCACAGCACGCCAGGCCTCCCTGTCCATCACCAACTCCCGGAGTTCACTCAAACTCATGTCCACAGAATCGGTGATGCCATCCAGCCATCTCATTCTCCGTCGTCCCCTTCTCCTCCCGCCCCCAACCTTTCCCAGCATCAGAGTCTTTTCCAGTGAGTCAACTCGTCTCATGAGGTGGCCAAAGTACTGGAGTTTCAGCTTTAGCATCAGTCCCTCCAATGAACATCCAGGATTGATCTCCTTTAGAATGGACTGGTTGGATCTCCTTGCAGTATAAGGGACTCTCAAGAGTCTTCTCCAACACCACAGTTCAAAAGCATCGATTCTTCGGCGATCAGCTTTCTTCACAGTCCAACGTGGCATCTGGTCCCATCACTTCATGGGAAATAGATGGAAAAACAGTGGAAACAGTGTCAGACTTTGTTTTTTTGGGCTCCAAAATCACTGCAGATGCTGATTGCAGCCATGAAATTAAAAGACGCTTGCTCCTTGGAAGGAAAGTTATGACCAACCTTGATAGTATATTAAAAAGCAGAGACATTACTTTGCCGACCAAGGTCCGTCTAGTCAAGGCAATGGTTTTTCCCGTGGTCATGTATGGATGTGAGAGTTGGACTGTGAAGAAAGCCAAGATATGGAAACAACCTAAATGCCCGTTGATGGATGAATGGATTAAAAAAATCTCATACTGTAATATATATGTATATATGAATATTATTTAGCAATAATTAAAAGTTATGATCAACCTAGGTAGCATATTAAAAAGCAGAGACATTACTTTGCCAACAAAGGTCTGTCTAGTCAAGGCCATCGTTTTTCCAGTGGTCATGTATGGATGTGAGAGTTGGACTGTGAAGAAACCTGATTGCCGAATTGATGCTTTTGAACTGTGGTGTTGGAGAAGACTCTTGAGAGTCCCTTGGACTGCAAGGAGATCCAACCAGTCCATCCTAAAGATCAGTCCTGAGTGTTCAATGGAAGGACTGATGCTAAAGCTGAAACTCCAATACTTTGGCCACCTCATGCGAAGAGTTGACTCACTGGAAAAGACCCTGATGCTGGGAGGGATTGGGGGCAGGAGGAGAAGGGGATGACGGAGAATGAGATGGCTGGATGGCATCACCGACTCGATGGACATGAGTTTGAGTGAACTCCAGGAGTTGGTGATGGACAGGGAGGCCTGGCGTGCTGTGATTCATGGGGTTGCAAAGAGTAGGACCCGACTGAGTGACTGAACTGAACTGAAAGAAAGATATCCTGTCATTCACCTCAACGTGAAAGATGCTGATCCAAGAGTACAAACTTTCAGTTACACAAGATGAACATATTTTGAGGATCTAATGTACAGACTATAACTATAGATAATAATACTGTCTTTTATACTTGACATTTCCAAGAGTAGAATTTGGATATTCTTACCACCACCAACTCCCAAAAGTAACTATGTGCAGTGATGGATGTGTTAATCAGCTTGATTGTGGTAATCATTTCAGTGGTATTTGTATATGAAATCTTCCTTCTGTATACTTTAAATATAGACAATTTTACTTTTCAATTATACCTTAATAAAGCTGAAAAAAAATCTGATTGAACCAAGTTAAACTGATCTAAACATTACTTTTTTTCCCCCCTAATCACCACATAGGGGTTTATGAAGGAGTCCTGAAGAATTATTTTTAAACACTTATATTTATTTTTCATGCTTTCGAATTGTAATGTGAGTTGACTCATAGGGCTCCTCTACATAATTCTGTATTTTGATATAAGTTTTACTACTTCGATTTAAGATAAACATGTAGAAAGGACAGTGCAAGGGTATAAGCCTAGCAAGAGACCAACATGATAAAATGCATTATATTGCACAATGTATTACATTACACAGTGTAATCACTTAACGAGATCATGGCCAAATGAATAAAGAAAACTGTTTGAAAAGGTTCATCTAACACACTGGCCTTGACAAACACCATTCCCAGCAAATAAGCTCAGTGAAGAAACAAATGGTGGGTAGGTAGTGCAGATAGCTAGTGTCTGTTTCAGACAGCAACACATGAAACACAGAATCTGCAATAAGAACGTGGGCTGAGACCTTGACCCTGAATTGTGAATTAGTAGAAGAGCGCTCAGTTCTAACACTCCCAGAACTGAAACTGAACAGAAGGAGAAGAGGAAGTGAATTCAGGAGGCATGTTTGGGTGAATTGTGGAATGCCAGACTGCCTGATAGCAGATTAGATAACCATGAGCTTAATAATGGATGGGAACCAAGGAAGTGACTGGTGACATCATGAAAGCTTCGTTCATATAGTTTCATTTGGTTCTTCAGATGTATATATCCTTGTAGAAAGCATGTAAAATCCAATGCTTGTAATTTTATTTTTTATTATTATTATTTTTTTTTTGCTTAAACAGAAAAAACAAAACATACTTCACATGCATGGAATAAAGATGATTGTAGCATTTCCCTAGAACACAAAATACTAATTCTTAACACTGTGTGGATTGCTCCCTGGTTTAAATTATTTTATATGAGTGGAAGAACTTTCTTAGGTCACCAAAGTCTTAATTACCTTGTACTACTATTATTTATTGTGAGAATGAAATGAGACATGGGATTTAGGAGCAATTTTTAGAAAAATAACTATCTATTTGGATTGGAGAAAAACATATTTACCATAAGAGCTAAGTTTCATGAATCGTGTCTTTGCCCATTAACAATTTGGCTCAGATGGTACAGATTCTGCCTGCAATTCAGGAGACCTGTGTTCAGTCCTGGGGTCAGGAAGATACCCTGGAGAAGGGAGTGGCAACCCATTCCAGTACTCTTGCCTGGAGAATTCCATGGACCGAGGAGGTTGGCAAGCTACATTCCATAGACTTGCAAAGAGTCAGACAAGACCGAGTGACTAACACACACAACAGGAAAAATGTCTTTCATGCTTTCAAAATAAAAGGAAGCAAGATCTAATCCAAAATACAGGGCATAAAGGGACAGGAATGGGATTTAATTTGTAGAATAACTCTAAAAAATTATATTTGTGAATAAAAGAATATTGCTTTTATCCTCCAGGATTAAAAGAGAGAGGAGAAAATTATAGTCCTATATATAAATTCTGGAACTCTCCTGCTTTCTCCATGATCCAGCGGATGTTGGCAATTTGATCTCCGGTGCCTCTGCCTTTTCTAAAACCTGCTTGAACATCTGGAAGTTCACGGTTCACATATTGCTGAAGCCTGGCTTGGAGAATTTCGAGCATGACTTTACTAGCATGTGAGATGAGTGCAATTGTGTGGCAGTTTGAGCATTCTTTGGCATTGCCTTTCTTTGGGATTGGAATGAAGACTGACCTTTTCCAGTCCTGTGGCCACTGCTGAGTTTTCCAAATTTTCTGGCATATTGAGTGCAGCACTTTCACAGCATCATCTTTCAGGATTTGAAATAGCTCAACTGGAATTCCATCACCTCCACTAGCTTTGTTCGTAGTGATGTTTTCTAAGACCCACTTGACTTCACATTCCAGGATGTCTGGCTCTAGGTGAGTGATCACGCCATCATGATTATCTTGGTCGTGAAGATCTTTTTTGTACAGTTTTCTGTGTATTCTTGCCACCTCTTCTTAATATCTTCTGCTTCTGTTAGGTCCATACCATTTCTGTCCTTTATCGAGTCCATCTTTGCATGAAATGTTCCCTTGGTATCTCTAATTTTCTTGAAGAGATCTCTTGTTTTTCCTGTTCTGTTGTTTTCCTCTATTTCTTTGCACTGATCATTGAGGAAGGCTTTCTTATCTCTCCTTGCTATTCTTTGGAACTCTGCATTCAGATGCTTATATCTTTCCTTTTCTCCTTTGCTTTTTGCTTCTTTTCTTTTCACAGCTATTTGTAAGGACTCCTCAGACAGCCATTTCGCTTTTTTACATTTCTTTTCCATGGGGAAGGTCTTGGTCCCTGTCTCCTGTATAATGTCATGAACCTCCGTCCATAGTTCATCAACTGTGGGAAATTCTGAAAGAGATGGGACTACCAGACCACCTGAACTGCCTCTTGAGAAACCTGTATGCAGGTCAGGAAGCAACAGTTAGAATTGGACATGGAACAACAGACTGGTTCAAATCGGAAAAGGAGTCCGTCAAGGTTGTATATTGTCACCCTGCTTATTTAACTTATATGCAGAGTACATCATGAGGAATCCTGGGCTGGAAGAAGCACAAGCTGGAATCAAGAATGCCAGGAGAAATATCAATAACCTCAGACATGCAGATGACACCACCCGTATGGAAGAAATTGAAGAGGAACTAAAAAGCCTCTTGATGAAATTGAAAGAGGAGAGTGAAAAGGTTGGCTTGAAGCTCAACATTCAGAAAACAAAGATCATGGCATCTGGTCCCATCACTTCATGGGAAATAGATGGGGAAACAGTGGAAACAGTGTCAGACTTTATTTTTTGGGCTTCAGAATCACTGTGGATGCTGATTGCAGCCATGAAATTAAAAGATGCTTACTTCTTGGAAGGAAAGTTATGACCAACCTAGATAGTATATTAAAAAGTGGAGACATTAGTTTGCCAACCGAGGTCCATCTAGTCAAGGCTATGGTTTTTCCCGTGGTCATGTATGGATGTGAGAGTTGGACTGTGAAGAAAGATGAGCGCGGAAGAATTGATGCTTTTGAACTGTGGTTTTGGAGAAGACTCTTGAGAGTCCCTTGGACTGCAATGAGATCCAACCAGTCCATTCTAAAGGAAATCAGTCCTGGGTGTTCATTGGAAGGACTGATGCTAAAGTTGAAACTCCAAGACTTTGGCTACCTCGTGCGCCGAGTTCAATCACTGGAAAAGACCTGATGCTGGGAGTGATTGGGGGAGGGAGGAGAAGGGGGCTACGGAGAATGAGATGGCTGGATGGCATCACTGACCTGATGGACATGAGTTTGAGTGAGATCCGGGAGTTGGTGATGGACAGGGAGGCCTGGCGTGCTGCGATTCATGGGGTCGCAAAGAGTTGGACACGACTGAGTGAGTGAACTAATCTGATATATAAATTCATGCTGCTTCCTTGTTGCACTTGTGAGTCTCAGGATTTCAACTAAATCCTCTTATTTGCAAGGACCAGAGAAAAGAAACAACCCTTCAATCTTTTCCACATCTTGATACAGATATCAGAGGGAACAGTTTCCAGCACTCCTCAAGGTTGAAAACAGCCTCATGGTAACAGAGCATCGTTAAGGCTAACTGGGACCTATGAGGAATGCACTTGGCAACAAGAGTCAAACAATGTTTACTCAACAAACTTGGAGACAGAAGAGACAGATTCAAGCTTCTGGCTGCTTTGACATATTTACTTGTAAACGTTTGCACATCACATAACTCCATGAATCCCCATTTCTTCATGTTACAGTAAAGCAATGTTAATTCCCTGGACCTCCTGAGTTTTGTAGAGTGAATTTATAGGGCCATTTGTAATTTCATAAACATACAAATATAACTGTTATTAATTTTATCTTTAGGTATCAGTCTCATATGAGGTATGACAATTTAGGTTATTGAAGGGGAACCCCAAAAAAGTGTATAGTCCTTTTTCCTTTTTCTTGGTAGCACCACAGAGCATGGGGAGGGGGGGCGGAATCTTAGCTTTCTGATCAGGAATTGAACCAGCGCCCCCTGCAGTGGAAGTGCTGGACTGCAGAGAAGTCCTTTTCTATTTTCTAAACCAAGGTATGAAATTCGGTATTTTACTTCAGAGTTAAAAAAACAGCCATATTCTCAAACCATTCATATTTCCCAATTCTCAGGTAAATCAGGAGATGTTAGAAAAAGATTCAATGACTCAAGAAGGAAACAGGGTGTGACTATAACTGTCCTGTGTGTGTGTGTGTGTTAGACAGAGACAGACAGACAGACAGACAGACAGAATGAGAAACCCATAAGCCCCAGGAGTTGCTGCCTGTGTAGCTGACAGGGAAGGAACCTGTTTGGCTTGTGTCATGTTGTTCCTGGTCTCTCTCTGCTCCCAGAACTCTTGGGGTTAAGGCAAGTCTGTGTCATGTTCATGATTGTCTGGTATATACCCTGGTGCTGGCGTATATGACCATCCATAAATGTGAAACTTCACTGAGTAAAACCGAACTCAACTATTTTTCTGTCTTCTTCGTCAGCTCTGCTTTCTCTGCTCATTTCTCCAATTCAGCCCGTACACTAACACCAGAGTGGCTGCTTCAAGTGCAAAAATTCATCATGACAACACCAGATAAAAAATCCACCTTCACGTCCTAGACTTCTAAACCTAATCACTATCTATCCACAGTGTTCTGAACTGGTTTTTCATACTCTTCTCATAGGCTCAGCTCTCTGCTCATGCTGGGGTTATTTGCAACACTAAGAATACTGCACAGTCTTTTATTTCTTTGGACATTTGCACATGACCTGCCTTCTGCATGATAGCCTTCACCCTCATATATCTATAAGATTTGGCTCTTGATTTCAGATTTTCTTCAGACCTCTCCCTGCAGTTCCTCCAACCTTACTGTCTTCATGACATACACAGGAAGCTACTTGTCCTGCTTACTGCCCGCCCCTGGTCCCCACAGCAAAAGCAGTCCTCAGAAACTTTTCACAGCATCCCCACGGGGTACAGGATTGGAGTAGGTCTTCACAGCCTTTGAAAGTTGTATAGCATTGCCATAGAAACCACTTTTGCCGAGGCTCAGAGAAACCACATTTGCCACAGGCTCAAAATACTGCATTGCTCACAGGACACACGTGGACATTGTATTCTATATACACGGTGTCTCTTGCAACACGGGGATCCTCTTTTCTATCTCTGACATCATCACATGGATGGACTCATTCTCCTCTCTTTTACATAATTTTATGCTTGCATGTCTTTTCATCTAGATTGTGGACTCCTCAAAGACAAGCATGTTTCACTTTGTACTCCCACCACGAAGAGCAGTGAATGACACAGAGCAGACAAATACATATCAATACATTGGTTGAATGAATAAATAAAGGCAAAGTTAATTTAGTCAATGCTGTTATGCTTAGATCTAAATATGGAAAAATATAGAAACATAATCTTATGATACAATATATATTTCAAAAATATAGAAACTTATAATCTTTATACTGTCTGTATATGAGAAAAACCAAGAGTGAGAATTTTGGTAGAGTTCTCCATACATCTTAGTATCTGATCATTGGTACCTCCGTGAGGCAGCAATATTAGGCAGCACTAATATTTCTCAAGAGTGAGTTAATTATATTTATAAACCATTAAGAAAGAATGGAAAACATTTGTGTTGAAAGCTAAGACCTTCTTTGTAGAGATAGAACCTCGTACTTTTCTCATAAGTGCCCCCAAGGGATTTTTAGGAGGTAAATATCTAAGATGGGACAGGAGAGGAGAAAAAAGAAAATGTCACTAGCAAGGGATATGAGAAAAAGTAAGGATGAGAATAATGCGGATTTAAGACATTCTTATTTCAAAATCAGGTGGATAAAAGTGATTTAGTTTCTGAATGTAAATGCAGTTTGTATTAAATTTTACAAATGTGAAGATACCAGTATTTTTGGATCCAGGTACGGAGGATCTTATATACTGAACTGATGTGCTACTGAATCCATGTTAAAATAGAGAAGACCAACATTGTAAGTCTAAGCCATTAGTATCTCATGCCTGGACCACAGCCACAGCCTCCCAGCTCACTCCTTCCTTCCTCCTTTGACCCAGGAGCTTGGTCTGTGCTCTCACAGTAGCCACAGTGATCCCTTAAAAATCTAAGCCAGCGCATTAAGCCTTTCATTGCTCAAAGCCTTTCATTGGCCTCCATCTCACTCAGAATAAGAACTTACCAAGGCCTACAAGGCTGTGCACCCTCCAGCCTCTGACCCCTTCTCATCCAAATCCTTTGTGTCTCACTGGTCTGTTTGAGCAATATGGCCTTCTTTCTCTTTCTCAAACATGCCAAGCATACATCCACACCAGAGGTGTACCTCAGCCCATTTTCTGTCTGAAAGGTTCTCCTCCCAGTTGTTCCATGATCCATTCCTTCACTTCAATCACCTCCATTTTTCACAGACACCCTCCTTCCTGAGCACCTGTCTCCTAAGTTCTTGCCCCTGTTTTGCTTTTCTTCCTAGAATTTATCATATAAGGTGTAGTAGTGAACCATATACATTACCATATGTAAAATAGATAGCCAGTGTGAATTTGCTGTATGAGGCAGGGAACCCAAAGCAGGTGCTCTGTGACAACCTAGAGGGGTGGGATGGACTGGGAGGTGGGAGGGAATTTCAAGAGGAAGGGGACATATGTATACCTGTGACTGATTCATACTGATGTATAGCAGAAACCATCACAATATTGTAAAATAATTATCCTCCAATTAAAAATAAAATCTAAAAAGGATGTATTACACATGTACTTGCTTCTGAGTTTATTGTATGTCTTCTTACACAAGAATACACATTCCATTTGAGACGTAAATTAATATGTCACCCTGCTGACTGCCCACCCCACACTGCAGCTAGAACAATGGTAGGCACACCTGGTCCTGGCTCTGAAAATATTTGCTAAAGTTTTAAAAAACAGTGTAATTGATTCTGCTGATAATCGTTCAACTGTATCAATATATCAAACACCATTGCATAATGCACTTTAAATGCATTTAAATGGAAGACTCATACCAGGTGAATCCACCTTATGTATCTCAATAAAGTTATTACAAAAAAAAATCAGGAAAGGCAAAAATTGAGGCAGGATTATGTGCTTTGCTATTTTTCTAATAGCTTCAAGGTTTTTACAGGAGGTACAGGGCTGTTCATTTTTAAATAACACATCTTTAAGGTAAATCGTTTACCAGTGGGTGTTCATCAGTCCAATTTCTTCAGGCTACACTTTAAAAGTCCAACCACAGAGAGAAGTTGATTTGCGTGTGGGATTTTAAAATTATCATTTGAAATGTCTATACATGTGTTGAAGACTAGTGAAGAAACTTCAAAGGTAAATTATATTTTTGAAATATTTTAATAGCTTGGTTTACAGTGAGAGGTAGTGGGGAGAATTTTATCACAAACTGTTTATATTCAGAAAAGGCTAGTTGTCATATGTTTGCAGTTTGCTGGAAATGTAATTGCAAAACCAATTTAACAACATCATTATTTATCAGACATGACATATTTTGGAGCTAATTTTCCTTAGTGAAGATCTCCTAGAATTTATATCACTTTGGAGGTGAAGTAATCATTTGTTCAGCTTTTATTTAGCCATGGCTAGAAACAGGATTTGGGGCTAAAACTTCATGGTTGAAACATTCACCTTTCTGGCTCCATCTGAGGAGGAGAAGGGCTAAATAAAATATCCTTATGACAATTATGGGCTAGGTCAATGAAGGTAAATTACTGCTTTCATGGTCACACTTGACAGGCCAAAGAGAAAGCTTCTGAAGCACCTATTTCAGAATGAAACTACATCATTAGGCTACTAACAAACATGTAAAATAAAGTTTTATAACCTATAGTCATTTTTTAAATAAATTTTCTGTGAAGATGCTTCATAGAAAGGATAACAAATTTACATATATATATATATAGACACACGTTACATATGTCTTCTGTGGCTCAGATGGTAAAGAACCGGACTGTAATGTGGGACACACAGGTTCAGTTCCTGGGCTGGGAAGATCTCCTGGAGGAAGGAATGGCTACCTACTCCAAATGGCAAACCACTCCAGTATTGTTGCCTAGAAAATCCCATGGTTGGAAGAGCCTGGTGGGCTACAGTCCATGGGGCCGCAAAGAGTCGGAAACGACTGAGCGACTTCACTTCACTTCTTTTCACCTACTCCAGTATTCTCACCTGAAGAACTCCATAGACAGAGCAGCCTGGCAGTCTACAGTCCATGGGGTTCATTTATACGCATGTAATTTTTTTAAAGTATGAAACCGGATGTTTTCATATCCTGCAGGTTGGCACTTTCTGCCATATTTATTGTAGCTGTTTTTACTTTTTAATATATAATTTCTATTTCCTTTGATTTGCCTACAACATTTTCCCCTTGAGCACACTGTTATTAACAGGGCTTCAGATACCACTTTAAGTACTTAATACCACTTGTTTTATCTGTTTATATACATGCAACCTCCCCTGTGGACTGTGAGCTCCTTAAGTGGACTCTGTTTTATTCATCTCTATGTCCCAAGAATTTACTGCAGTTATTTGGAATAGAGAACTCGCTATGGAAAACTAAGGTTCATTCTGTATTCCAAATTTCTTTACCCATTAAAAAAGGAGTCCATTGAATAAATCATCTTATAATTAAACATCTGACTTGGGTGTTGAACCAGATAACTTTCACTTGCTCGTCTGGGTCCACTCCATCCTTTTAAAGTCTGCTAATTAGTAAGCTAATCATGAGAATGGCAACAACAGGCTTCCTTGCTTCTGGCTCCTAGTTGGGCTTGACCAAAGTGACTCCTTGGGCAGGTTTCAGAGACTGGAGTAAATGAAGCTCAGCACTTACTTATCGGGATCCCTTTCTGTCATATAACTTTGGTCTGAATGTGTCTTTCCAGCAAAGGTGACAGCTCCTCTCAAGTCCTTTCCTCCAGATGGTCTCTTTTCAGCTTCCAAAAACTCCTCCACTACTGTGTGTGTATTGTGCTCAGTTGTGTCCAACTCTTTGTGACCCAATGGACTGTAGCCCAGAGGGCTCCTCTGTCCATTGGATTTTCCAGGCAAGAATACTGGAGCGGGTTGCCAATTTGTACTCCAGGGGAATCTTCCAGACCCAGGAATTGAGACTGTGTCTCTTGTTTCTCCTGAAATGGCAGGTGGAATCTTTACCATTGCACCATCTGGGAAGCCTATTTAGGCCTGGAGATTGTAATGGCTTCGCAGTCACTAGTAGAGTACACTGCACTCATTCCTGTGTTCTTCCTACATCCCATCATGAAACTTTGGAAATAGGTCCTTAATAAACTTTCTCCAACTACCCTTATGTGTGTGTAACATCTATTTCTTGTTGGTGCCCTGGCTGGTACAGATATTATGGAATTACTTCTCATAATATCAAGATAATTTTGGATATTTCAGTATATGTGAATAGGTATATTTCATATGTACATGCATATAGATTATGTGTCAAGCTTATTTATGCTTATATTTGTACTAATCTTAATTATTAGTAAGATACACTATTTCTGATAACACAAATGCTACCTCAGTGTGCAATTTAATGGACTAATGAACTCAGTTCCTGCATGGACAATCATCCTTCAATTATGTCTGCCAGTCTTTGAAAAAATCACTATGTTTTGGATCTGTGCTTAGCCAGAAATCTTACTCACATTAGGCCATTCCATTTTGGAGATGTATTTTTTTCACGTTTTAAAGTTTAGCTTGTCACCTTTCTTCACTTTGAATTTCTCTGATTTGCCCACAGCATTTCCTTTTGAACAGACTGTCCTTAACAAGAGTTGCACACAGCCATTACATTTCAACTTAAGAACGCATAAAGTTATCCAAATTGAGCAATGAAACTGACAGAGGTCTGTTTCACTTTGATAATAAAGTCCTGTCCTTCAAATGTGTGGAGGAAGCCCTTGGAATGTTGTGCTTATTGAGACTATTCAATTCCCTTATAAAAGAAAAATAAACAGGAATGATGAAACTCCTAAGAATGTTAAGCACCAATAGTGAGAAAGTTAGCAGCTTAGCAGAGAGAGACAAATCTCAAAGGATGTGTTGAGTATGAGTATGAATACGCAAGCAGCTTGGGACACACAGGCAGAATTCAAAAGAGATGTTAGAGACTGAAAGCAGAGAGTGATTTCTCAGATGTGTTAACAGCAGAAGAAATGGCAAACATGACAAGATGTTTTTTTCTAGATAGGTGGATAGAGGGACTAAGTCATAAGACATGATTCTCTCAGCTCAGTTATGGTCTCCCTAAGTTGGCTGCCTATTCGGAGCACACATAATAGTCCTCTTCTGGCCCCACACATTTTCTGCTCAAGAAAAGCGGATAAAACCCCCACCTGTTCATTGTGTTCACCTGTGAACTCTTCTGTGGCCGGACACACCTTGCCTGCTTCTCTCAAGTACAGAACACATTTCCTGTTGTCCCCATCATCTCGACATCAACTCTAGTCTTCCAAACTATACTGCCAGTGGGGAAGGGAGAAGAGTCAGACAGAGATAGAGACATAGGCTAAAGAGGAGAGAGAGAGAAAGAGAGAAGAGGAGAGAGGACTCCTGAACGTTGCTAATCTAGAGTCCAGGATTCAGGGAGAATGGTCCTTCTCTCTGTTTGCCTTCCACCTGACTTCCTCTTATTCCTCTTTCTTGCTGTGATTTTAAAACTAATTCACTGTCTGTGTGATTGGAGAACATTAATTTTGACTATGAGCCTGTCTGTTCTATAGCCTCCAAGATAGCTTCCCTAAAAGTGTTCTGGAAGCTACTATCACATCAAGAGAATTTTCCGTGTAACAGTTGTATTTGCACTGAATAGAACTTGCATGCCATTAGTTTTATTCAGAACTGCCACAGGATTTTAGTACTTCTGTGTGAATTCTCTGCAGTTTATCCCTAATGGTAACCATGTAATGTATTTTCAAGATGGGAGAATGATGCCATATATCTGCGTGGTTCTCAAGCTCATAGCTTGGCCCCAGTTCTCTCCCAGAACCAGTCCCTATGCTGACTATCCTATTCAATGAAGGCAGTGGTTTGCAAATGAAGCAGCTGACAAGAGGTTAGTTTCCAAAATATATAAGCAGCTCATGCAACTCTATGTATTAATAAAAACAAAACAACCAAATCATAAAATGCAGAAGATCTAAGCAGATTTTTTTCCAAAGAAGACATAACAGATGGCCAAAAAGCATGTAAAAAAAAAGCTCAACATCACTTATTATCAGAGAAATGCATATCAGAACTACAATAAAGTATCACCTCACACTGATCAGAATGGCCACGATCAAAAAGTCTACAAACAATAAAACCTGGAGAGGGTCTGAAGAAAAGGGAACCCTCCTATACTATTGGTGGGAATCTAAATCGGTACAACCACTACAGAGAATGGTACAGAGGTTCCTTGAAAAACTAAAAATTGAACTTTTGTATGATCTAGCGATCCCACTTCTGGGCATATACCTGGAGAAAACCATAATTTGAAATGATACAATGCACCCTGATATTTATTGCAGCATTATTTACAATAGTCAAATGTCTATCGACAAAGGAATGGATAAAGAAGATGTGGTATATATGTACAAAGGAACATTCAGTTCAGTTCAGTTCAGTCGCTCAGTCACGTCTGACTCTTTGTGACCCCATGAATCATAGCATGCCAGGCCTCCCTGTCCATCACCAACTCCCTCTCAGCCATAAAAGAATGAAATAATGCTACTTGCAGCAACATGCATGGACCTTGAGATTATCATAATAAGTGAAGTAAGTCAGAGAAAGGTAAATTTCATGTAATATCACTCATATGTGAAATCTAATCTATACCTACGAACTTATTTGCAAAACAGAAACAAAGAGACATTGATACTTATGGTTACCAAAGGGAAAACTGAGGGGGAGAGATAAATCAGGAGCTTGTATTAACATACACACACTATTGTATATAAGATAGATAACCAACAAGTATAGCACAGGGAACTCTACTCAATATTCTGTGATAACCTGTATGAGAAAAGAATCTGAAAAGAAATGAATACATGCATAACTGAATCACTTTGCTATGCACCTGAAACACAGGAAATCAACCATACTCCGATAAAATTTTAAAAAAGAAAGAAAACTAGTTATCAAATTTGGCTGCTTATTGGAATTAGCTCAGAAAGAGTTCAAAAAAATAAAGATATTGGGGTTTTTCCCCCAAAGATATAATCCATCTGAGATGTGACCTGCGTACCAAGATTTTAAAAGCCCCCTCCACCCCGAATAATCCTAATATTAGCAAGGTTTGAGGACTACTGCATCTCACCAGTTGATGTAAGAGTGTTCAGCTTCCTTAGGAGGTTTTTACATACAAAAAGAAAATGTAACGAATGAGGTTCAAAAATTTCACCCCAGTGGTTGTGTTGCTGAGTTGTTAGTAATGTGACCTGGGGAAAGACTGCACACCTAGTCAGCCCAGAGTTCAGGTCGAGAGACAGAGTCACTCAGGCCTCACCGGTCTTTTTCACCAACAGATAGGAAGTGTTTGCTCCAGAATATTTGGGGGTAACTGTAGGGGTTCTGTAGCTTAAAAGGTTATAAGGAGAGGAAAATAATTTCAGCAATCTCTTCCTCAGTTGGAGCCTATTTTATTGATTTAATATCTTGGGCTGAGAGAACACTGTTGATCTTTGAACAACACAGTTTGAACTGCACAGGTCCACTTACATAGGGCTTTTTTCCTCCCTCAATAGTAAATACTACAGTACTTCACTACATGATCTGCAGTTGACTGAATCTGCAGATATGGAACCCCAAATACAGAGAAGCTATAGATAAAGATGAATGAAGATACAGAGGGTCAATTACAAATTACACTTGAACTTTCAACTGCATGGAGGGTTGATGTACACAACCCCATTGTTCAAAGATCAACCATACTGGGAACAAAACACCCTTGTTCCTAACTCTGATATTCCATAAACAGTGTCTGCTTTCAGCATTCTCCAGGGCTAACACATATGGAAATGTTGCCTTCTACTTTTCCTGTTACCTTTACCTAGCCCTCCATAAGTCCAGTTGCATTACCTGCAACAGAAAACAAGAATTCTTGTCCACCTCTACGAAAATGGGTGGATGAAATTGGGAGGCAATGATCAATCATCTCATAGGTAAATTTAAAGTTATGCACAGCTTCACTACATTTGCAATCACCAGCATTTTCACAGGTAACCTCCACTGCAATGACATCATCTGTCTTTACTAACTACAAAGTACACATTGTTTGCAAAATCTTCTAAAAAATATCCAAAGTAAATCCACAAGATGACATCATTTCACTTGAAAAATGACTAACAGAGATATTTTCTTTATTCTCAATGTTTCACTTTTCCTTATTCCTTTTTTCCTTTTAATTGGAGGATACTTGCTTTACAGAATTTTGTTTTATTCTGCAAGTATCAACATGAATCAGCCATAGGTACACATATGTCCCCTCCCTCTTGAACCTCCCTGACTTCTTGCTCCCCATCCCGCCCCTCTAGAATGCTACAGAGCCCCTGTTTGAGTTCTCTGAGTCATAGCTTTGTTAGACAGAGTAACTTAGTGAAAACCACATGAATTTTAGAAGTGGATTCCAAATTGGGGTTGCATCTTTGTTTATTTATTCTATACTCTCAAGGAAATTATTTATAAGCCTGCAAAATAAGACTAATAATATAAAATTCTCAATGTCATTGACAGGAATATACACATATATACATATACATACGTGCATCTGTATATACATGTATAACTATATCTATGTATCTTTACAGTGTTTGGTACACATTAGTGCTTCAAAATGATAGCTACTAACAGCTTGCCAACTCTGGGCTGAAGCAAGACTGATGACCTGGGCAATGGGCTGATGGAAACAAAAGCCTTATCAGTTATTTTGCAGACATACCTTCACAGCTATTTTAAGCAAATGACACCAACATGTCGCAAGAGAAGAATTCAAAAGACAACAGTGGCAGGTGGAATATGGATTTGAACATAATAGACCATTGAAAACCTTCCCCATGACTGATGATTAAAGATAGATGACTTCTAATTTTTAACATTGCAGGTGAAGTGATACAGCCTACTATACTGGAAACTTTAGTTAAAATCTTAATGTGTCTGACTGATCCACTTCATTTTGAAGTTTACCTTGCTTCACTTTTCAAAAGTATTTATTTCAGTGAAGGACACAAAAGACGATTCAGATATGTTTCTTGACCTCATTGAATTTGTAATCTCAATAGGGAAATGAGATATATACAAGTGGGTGAGTTTAGATGTTGCTAAAAAAGGATATCTAACTATAAGTTGCTAATTGACATAGATAAGTTCGGATAAAGTCTTGAAGAAAGAGATCAATGTGGGTTGGAATTGTTCAAAAAGTTTTACTAGAAGACATGTGAATGGAGCTCGCTTTAATACATTTTTGAGGGTAAAGGGGTGGAGGGTATTTTCTGATATCAAATGATTTGAACTCTGGTTTCCTATCACATAGGGATTCATTAAATTATATTTTACTCGCTCTAATTTTTCTTCGAGTTGCAGGGTTATTCATTTTTAATGCCTGATTTTCAGGGTCTGACATCAAAGGGAGATATTTAAGGAATGTTCTGTTGCCTTAGCACTGAGCACCTTGCTTAGCGAAAGTGCCACACAGCTTCTCATTTGTAAAACTTCATGCATTTACAGGGAGCTTATTGCAGGAGCAAGGTACAAAAATTCTTTCAATTTAAATTATCTTTACACTGAGAACTAAACTTTAAAATGTCTTAATGAAGAAAAAACCCATGTGACCACCCAGGCTATGCTGAGGTGCTGTCTGCCTTCTAAAGCCCTCTTCCCATTTACATATCTAATTCTTCACTGGCAGAAACAGATCACTGCATGATTTTTTGCTGGAGGAAAGGCATGGTAGGAGATTTTTGTAAAGCACACTTAGGTCTCTGAAGGTTTGAAGCTAAAATTTTAATATTATAAAGGGAACTGATTTTATACTTATTCTGACTGAAATTAAAATGAATATTGGATATTTCTGAAGGGATCTTGTGAAACAATGCCTGTGGAAAAATGAAGAATTTAATATATACACACATACACATACTTTTATGGCTGAAATGGCATGGGGACCAATGAAGCTCAGAAAGTAAGCTGTCAGACCCATCAGTCTTGATTGACTTTCATTTTAAATGCATTTGTTCCTATACCACTGTATCTAGGGAATGCATATTCTGTGTGCCATAGAGCTGAAATTAAATCTCCTTTCTTGTAGTTGAATGCTTTCGTTCAATTTCGCCTGGATCTGGATATGAGGACAAGATTGAAGATAGACTGGATTTAAATATTAAATACTATTTTTTAAATTTTCAATGCGGATCGGGAGTTGTTAGCTTCTATTCCAGTCAAAAGAAACAACATGTTATAAATAGAGAGTGGTATTGAGAAGGGTGTGGCCAGGGGCCACATGAGCCGCTCAGAGACTTTGGAGGACTTCTGAAAGACAGGACAGTAACAGAATTCTATTTATATTAGTTTCCCAAGGCTGCCATAACAAATTACCACACACTTGGTGACTTAAAACAAATGAAATATTTTCTCTCACTGTTCTGGAAGCCAGATGTCCAAAATCGAGGTGTTGGCAGGGCCACCTTGCCTCTGAAGTCTCTAGGGAGAAGCCTTCCTTGCCTCGTCCAGTTTCTGGTAGTTTGTGGCTGTATAACTCCACTCTGCTCCCATCCTCACATGGCCTTCCTGCCATGTGTGTCTGTGTCTCAAATCTCCTTCTCCTTTCCTTTCTAAGGATACCAGCTCCTGGACTTAGAGACCATCATAAATCCAGAATGGTCTCATCTTGAGATGATTATCTCACATCTGCAAAGACACTCTGTTCAAATAAGGTCACCTTCACAGTTCCAGAAATTAAGATTTGAATGTATCTTTTAGGGGCCACTATTCAACCCACTGCACTATTACTGAAGAAAACAGAACAGAGGAACCAACTGTCCCAAACTTGTCAAAGGGGAAGCATCAGAAGTAATGAAGGTAAGAATTAATTTTCAGGGCAAAGCCTCAAGAGCTTCTAAGTTCCATATGAGTGAGAAAAACAGGGGTGGGACATGGAAGAGAAACAAGGAAGAAGATGGAAGCTCCAGAGAAGAGTAGCTCCATCCCTCTTTACAGCTCTCCTGCCTCTGCCCTTCCTAAGAAAAACCCTGGCATTAATTGCTTTTATTCCTGATCTTCTTACCAGTGAAGCCCAGAAAATAATGCCCTCAAGTCATAAACATGCTTCCTGAGGAGAGTTAGAGTTATTACTCCTCGCCATTTTAGAGAATATCAGTTGCTCCTTTTCTGCCTACTTTAATGCTGTTTTGTCATGCCTGTCCACATACAGAGTTCAGAACAAACTTCCAGTTCAGGAGATAAACCTATTGAACAAATATCCTATTTATATAAGCTGTGTATGGTCCTGGATGCAGTCCCACAGGCTGGAGTAAAAAACAGGGAACAAATGATCATCAGACACATGAAGAGAAGTCATGCGAAGAGGGTTTATTATACTGAATAAAACTCTTTAAAATAAAGCAAACAAACTGAAAAAAAAAATCCTCAAATTACTGTTTTCAGAGAGATTTTAAGAAGCTATGGCCTGCTGCTGCTGCTGCTGCTAAGTCACTTCAGTCGTGTCCGACTCTGTGTGACCCCACTGACGGCAGCCCACCAGGCTCACCCGTCCCTGGGATTCTCCAGGCAAGAACACTGGAGTGGGTTGCCGTTTCCTTCTCCAGTGTGTGAAAGAGAAGTCGCTCAGTCATGTCCGACCCTTAGCGACCCCACGGACTGCAGCCCACCAGGCTCCTCCATCCATGGGATTTTCCAGGCAAGAGTACTGGAGTGGCTTGCCATTGCCTTCTCTGAGCTATGGCCTAGACTTGACCAATCTATGAAAACAGGGTTGTCGAAGGATTAAATGAGTTAATAGATGCAAAAACACCTAGAACAGGGTCTATAATAGCACGATTACATCAAAAGAGCAATATTCATTCAGGATTTAGATAAGAAACATCTTGGAAAATGTTCTTTATATAATCTGTATCTATCTGAGTTACAGTAACAGACAGACACCACATCCTATTGTGAACAGGGGAAGTTTTCATATAAAGAATTATTCAGCAGTGAGAGGAAAATAACTCTAAAATGTGGCGAGGAAGGGAAAGGGTGTCTTTGGCCCCAGGGAGAGGATCTGAGGGGCATGTCCCAGAAAACACGCTTGGCAGGTAGCCTCCCCAGGGCTTGGCTTCAGGTGTGCGGGAGAAGGTGTGGGTGAAGTCCACTGGATGGCCAAGAAGTTCGTTGGCTTGCCGAGACCAGATATCACCCACAGCCACTAGGCAAGGAGGAAGCAGGGGGCAGGGTGCAGGTGGACGGGGACGCAGAAGGAGCTGGAATACCAAGGGTGACAAGAGGCGTTTGCTCTGTCCACACTGGGAGAGCTGTGGGAAGGGGTTACGGGCCTGGGCTGGAAATGTAACGTAGCTGGGGACAGCTGGAGACTAGCCGAGCATCACCACTTGTCCTCAGCTCTGCCCTGCGGACCGAGGGTGCAGCAGCTGCGAGCAGCCACATGCCCTCTGAGCCCGCAGCGTCGCTCCATCGCCCTCTACCGAGAGATGTTAGCATCGCGCTCACTCTTGCGGAGAAACGCTTTAAGGAATCCCGTTCATTATCACAGAGCAGGTATTGAAGAACAGATTGAAAGCTCAGAGGCAATACATTAATAACTATTACAGAATCTAAGAATTTGTATTGGAAAACACTTGGATAATTGAAAACCATCTCCTTCTTGTCCCTGGTGTGGTGCAATGAGGTAATTATTAAATGTTTATTAAATTTAGTCTGGGACAAACATTAAATTATTAATGTTCAACATGATTTTCTTCTACTTTCTTATGATTGGAATATATCAGGATAGCTAACACTTTAGTGCCAGGCACCCTTAAAAGCAGACTAGATGCATTAACATATTCAGTGTACACTATAAACCTTTAAAATCCATACTGTTATGATTCACACTTGAGGAAACAATACATATATTTTATTGACCATAACTTTGGATCAGATCAACAGCCACAGTCTTTCTAGCTACTTGTGGGGAGGTATTCTATCTGCACAAATGTCATGATAGTTCTGATAAAATTCCACCTCTGTATACTCATGGTCTTATAAGACTTAAACACATTGGGCAGGGGAGCAGCTATTGGTATAATTCAATTCAATAGACCACATCAAATACAGTTAATTATTTATACTTTTTACTGACAACAATGGAAAGTACCTAGAAATACTAGTTGTGCTTTACCACTCCAGTGAGGGCAATATCTAAACAATCTAATCTTTACATAAGAGGCTGTTACTTTTTGGGGGTGGGGAGTGGGGGAGAGAAGAGCTGCTGCTGCTGCTGCTGCTAAGTCACTTCAGTTGTGTCTGACTCTGTGTGACCCCATAGACAGCAGCCCACCAGACTCCTCCATCCCTGGGATTCTCCAGGCAAGAATACTGGAGTGGGTTGCCATTTCCTCCTCCAATGCATGCATGCATGCTAAGTTGCTTCAGTCATGTCTGACTCTGTGTGACCCATGGACAGAAGCCCACCAGGCTTCTCTGTCCACAGAATTCTCTATTCAAGAATACTGGAGTGGGTTGCTATTTCCTTCTCCAGTCTTTTATTCATAAAAGATTATTAAAGCTTAAATCTTAGGACTGATTAGGACATAGGGAACCATAAGCAACTCTAACGTCATTTTTCTTTTTAAAAAGAAACTATTTACCTAAAGAAAGTATGTGGAAGTATTAGAATGTGCTTCCTGGCTCTACTGTTCCTACCCTTCTGGATGAGAAACAAAGAATGGTATTCAGTTTGTGGTGAAAGGGTAAAATGCCCTACCAAAAGTGATGCCATTAAAAAAAAAAAAGACAACATTGCTGGGAGTTCAAAAACTTCTTAACAAAGAAACTTCTTTTTTGGAAAAATTAGCTTTCTTTAGCATTGTATTCAGATCAAATACTTTACTCTGAAAGAAAAATCAACATATATATGAATAAGTTTATTTAAATATATTTGTATTTATGTTTATTTCAAAAATCAATCAAATTTTTCCAATCATTTGCACTACTGCAGGGACAAGAAAGCAGCTGATTTTTAACTACACTAATTATTTTTTAATATGATTGATTGAATCCTATTATAGCTAACAAAAAGAAATTTAACTTCACATTACAATTTAATCATTCAAGATGCCTGTTTTTACAACTACACTTAATTGTTCATAATCACAAGCTATATCTTCAATGCTTCATCACTTTCTTGTGTAGTTTTAGTCTCTGCCATTGCAGTTGCTAAGTTACAATTGATCAATAATCTTATTTTACTTAGAGGTACAGTGTTCTTGCCTGGAGAATCCCAGGGACGGGGGAGCCTGGTGGGCTGCCGTCTATGGGGTCGCACAGAGTCGGACACGACTGAAGTGACTTAGCAGCAGCAGCAGCAGAGCATTTATATTTTATGGTGATGTAAACATTGCTGGTCAGTGATCACGTTATCGTGACTATCTTGGTCGTGGAGATCTTTTTTGTACAGTTCTTCTCTGTATTCTTGCCACCTCTTCTTAATATCTTCTGCTTCTGTTAGGTCCATACCATTTCTGTCCTTTATCGAGCCCATCTTTGCATGAAATGTTCCCTTGGAATCTCTAATTTTCTTGAAGAGATCTCTTGTTTTTCCTATCCTGTTGTTTTCCTCTATTTCTTTGCATTGATGACTGAGGAAGGCTTTCTTATCTTTCCTTGCTATTCTTTGGAACTCTGCATTCAGATGCTTATATCTTTCCTTTTCTCCTTTGCTTTTCACTTCTCTTCTTTTCACAGCTATTTGTAAGGCCTCCTCAGACAGCCATTTTGCTTTTTTGCATTTCTTTTCCATGGGGATGGTCTTGGTCCCTGTCTCCTGTACAATGTCACGAACTTCCGTCCAGAGTTCATCAGGCTCTCTATCTATCAGATCTAGTCCCTTAAATCTATTTCTCACTTCCACTGTATAATCATAAGGTATTTGATTGAGGTCATATCTGAATGGTCTAGTGGTTTTCCCTACTTACTTCAATTTCAGTCTGAATTTGGCAATCAGGAGTTCATGATCTGAGCCACAGTCAGCTCCTGGTCTTGTTTTTGCTAACTGTATAGAGCTTCTCCATCTTTGGCTGCAAAGAATATAATCAATCTGATTTCGTTGTTGACCATCTGGTGATGTCCATGTGTAGAGTCTTCTCTTGTGTTGTTGGAAGAGGGTATTTGCTATGACCAGTGAGTTCTCTTGGAAAAACTCTATTAGCCTTTGCCCTGCTTCATTCCATGCTCCAAGGCCAAATTTGCCTGTTACTCCAGGTGTTAATGACTTCCTACTTTTGCATTACAGTCCCCTATAATGAAAAGGACATCTTTTTTGGGTGTTAGTTCTTGTAGGTCTTCATAGAACCGTTCAACTTCGGCTTCTTCAGCGTTACTGGTTGGGGCATAGGCCTGGATTACTGTAATATTGAATGGTTTGCCTTGGAAATGAACAAAAATCATTCTGTTGTTTTTAAGATTGCATCCAAGTACTGCATTTAGAGCCAGACATCTTGGAATGTGAAGTCAAATGGGCCTTGGAAAGCATTACTACGAACAAAGCTAGTGGAGGTGATGGAATTCCAGCTGAGCTATTTCAAATCTTGAAAGATGATGCTGTGAAAGTGCTTCACTCAATATGCCAGAAAATTTGGAAAACTCAGCAGTGGCCACAGGACTGGAAAAGGTCAGTCTTCATCCCAATCCCAAAGAAAGGCAATGCCAAAGAATGCTCAAACTACCGCACAGTTGCACTCATCTCACACACTAGTAAAGTCAGGCTCAAAATTCTCCAAGCCAGGCTTCAGCAATATGTGAACTGTGAACTCCCAGATGTTCAAGCAGGTTTTAGAAGAGGCAGAGGCACCAGATCAAATTACCAACATCCGCTGGATCATGGAGAAAGCAAGAGAGTTCCAGAAAAACATCTATTTCTGCTTCATTGACTATGCCAAAGCCTTTCACTGTGTGGATCACAATAAACTGTGGAACATTCTGAAAGAGATGGGAATACCAGACCACCTGATCAGCCTCTTGAGAAACCTGTATGCAGGTGAGGAAGCAACAGTCAGAACTGGACATGGAACAACAGACTGGTTCCAAATAGGAAAAGGAGTACGTCAAGGTTGTACATTGTCACCTTGCTTATTTAACTTCTATGCAGAGTACATCATGAGGAACGCTGGGCTGGAAGAAGCACAAGCCAGAATCAGGATTGCTGGGAGAAATATCAATAATCTCAGATATGCAGATGACACCACCCTTATGGCAGAAAGTGAAGAGGAACTAAAAAGCCTCTTTATGAAAGTGAAAGAGGAGAGTGAAAAGGTTGGCTTGAAGCTCAACATTCAGAAAACAAAGATCATGGCATCTGGTCCCATCACTTCATGGGAAATAGATGGGGAAACAGTGGAAACAGTATCAGACTTTATTTTTTGGGGCTCCAAAATCACTGCAGATGCTGATTTCAGCCATGAAATTAAAAGATGCTTACTCCTTGGAAGGAAAGTTATGACCAACCTTGATAGTATATTAAAAAGCAGAGACATTACTTTGCCAACCAAGGTCCGTCTAGTCAAGGCTATGGTTTTTCCCATGGTCATGTATGGATGTGAGAGTTGGACTGTGAAGAAAGCTGAGTGCAGAAGAATTGATGCTTTTGAACTGTGGTTTTGGAGAAGACTCTTGAGAGTCCCTTGGACTGCAAGGAGATCCAACCAGTCCATTCTAAAGGAGATCAACCCTGGGTGTTCATTGGAAGGACTGATGCTAAAGCTGAAACTGCAATACTTTGGCCACCTCATGCGACAAGTTGACCCACTGGAAAAGACTCTGATGCTGGGAAAGGTTGGGGGCGGGAGGAGAAGGGGATGACAGAGAATGAGATGGCTGGATGGCATCACCGACTCTGTGGACATGAGTTTGAGTGAACTCCAGGAGTTGGTGATGGACAGGGAGGCCTGGCTTGCTGTGATTCATGGGGTCGCGGAGAGTCGGACACGACTGAGCGACTGAACTGAACTGAACTGAAACATTGTTGGTAGCTCATAGTTTTATACACATACAAAGTGATTCTCAGAAAGATGTTTTGAGATATTGAATGCTCCAAAATAGTTTTCATATTTAGGTTCACAGTGAAATTTCATCTTAAATTTCAATGTAGATTTATTTGATTATTTGGAAACTTTATATTATTAGGATCCCCTTGAAAGGTCATGAAACACATGGATGCGCTTGGCTCCTGTCCTGCTTCCTTTTTTTCACTTACTGCCTGAACTGTCTTGTTCAGGTCATTTAACTGCTCTGCTAGGAAACAATGTATAATTCTTTTCTCTTTATCCTTTTGATGGTGGGGGTAGGACTGGAATCATGCATATGGCAGCAATTTATGAACAATCAAACAGTGCTGTAACACTCCTTCCTAGATTTCCTACTTCATCTTATCTATTCTTCCCTGACTTTTGAAAATAGACCAAACTGGCTCCTGCCAAATGAGGTATGCCACAATTCACTGCATACTTCCTCAAGGGAATGTTTCAGGTTGGGAGTGTCTCCCAAACTCTGTATACATAAGCTTAAACAGAGCTGGTGATAAGTCTTGGTGGAAAAAGCCTATGTCTTGGAGTCAAAAGAAGGCCAAAAAAATGGAACTGTCCTCACCAGCTATGTGGCTTTTGCCAATTTGTTACTCCTCTAAGCTGTAGCAGGCATCTCTTACAGCTCAGCTGGTAAAAGAATCTGACTGCAAGGTAGGAGACCAGGGTTTGATTCCTGAGTTGGGAAGATCCCCTGGAGAAGGAAATGGCAACTCACTCCAGTATTCTTACCTGGAGAATCCCGTGGACAGAGGACCCTGGCAGGCTACAGTCTATGGAATTGCACGAGTCAGACACAACTTAGCAACTAAGCTATGGTAGTTGTGACATGGGTAAAAATGAGATAACATTTGAACTCAGCAGTCTGCATGGCTGTTGTAAAAATCAGTCCTAGGAATGCAGGTGAAAGTACTTTGTGTGTGTTAAGTCATTTCAGTCATGTTACAAACCATAAATATAGACATGTTATGAAAATAACATTAGGAGGCATAGTGCAGTTCATTTCAGTCGCTCAGTCGTGTCCGACTCTTTGCGACCCCATGAACCGCAGCACGGCAGGCCTCCCTGTCCATCACCAACTCATGAATTTACTCAAACTCATGTCCACTGAGTAGGTGATGCCATTCAACCATCTCATTCTCTTACGTCCCCTTCTCCTCCTGCCTTCAATCTTTCCCAGCATCAGGGTCTTTTCAAATGAGTCAGTTCTTCGCATTAGGTGGCCAAAGTATTGGACTTTCAGCTTCAACATCAGTCCTTCCAATGAATATTCAGGACTGATTTCCTTTAGATGGACTGGTTGGATCTCCTTGCAGTCCAAGGGACTCTCAAGAGTCTTCTCCAACACATAGTGATAGATGAAAAATTTCAACTCACACAAACTTTCTTTGGAATATCTGTTATGTCCTGCTGTGTTGATTTTACATGGGTTTTCTCCTATACCCACTTTTTGTACTTAATTTAACCTTTTTTCCACATTTAAACATATCATGGACTCTTATCTATTACTTAACTGAAAGCTAATTATATTGAAAAAGGAAGATAAATCTTTAAACAGTAATAAGCAATTTTTTTATACTTAGATTATAAAAAAATTGCTAAAAGATTTTAAGGTATTATTATTTTATTATGTTACTAAAAGGCTGTGGAAAAAGAAGATGGAGTTCAATCTGTCTAAGGAAATTATTTTTAAAGACCCATTGAATAAACCAAAAATTTCATTCCAAATCACAATTGGCTTGCTCAGAATAGTTTTCAGAATTGATCTGTCACTGATAAAGGAATTAACTTTTTTCCAGTTTGGGAAATATTTTCAGATTGTACCTGACTTTTCTTGGGAATGAGGGAAACTATATGCTCTAAACTCTACTCTGAAAAGCAGTGCCAAAGAATGCTCAAACTATCGCACAATTGCACTCATCTCACACGCTAGTAAAGTCATGCTCAAAATTCTCCAAGCCAGGCTTCAGCAATACATGAAACATGAACTTCCAGATGTTCAAGCTGGTTTTAGAAAAGGCACAGGAGCAGAAATCAAATTGCCAACATCTGCTGGATCATGGGAAAAGCAAGAGAGTTTCAGAAAAACATCTATTTCTGCTTCATTGAAAATGCCAAAGCCTTTGACTGTGTGGATCACAATAAACTGTGGAAAATTCTGAAAGAGATAGGAATACCAGACCATCTGACCTGCCTCTCGAGAAACCTATATGCAGGTCAGGAAGCAACAGTTAGAACTGGATAAGGAACAACAGACTGGTTCCAAATAGGAAAGGAGTGCGTCAAGGCTGTATATTGTCACCCTGCTTATTTAAATTCTATGCAGAGTACACCATGAGGAAAGCTGGGCTAGAAGAATCACAAGCAGGAATCAAGATTGCTGGGAGAAATATCAATAACCTCAGATATGCAGATGACACCACCATTATGGCAGAAAGTGAAGAGGAACTAAAGAGCCTCTTGATGAAAGTGAAAGAGGAGAGTGAAAAGGTTGGCTTGAAGCACATCATTCAGAAAACTAAGATCATGGCATCTGGTCCCATCACTTCATGGGAAATAGATGGGGAAACAGTGGAAACAGTGTCAGACTTTATTTTTTTGGACTCCAAAGTCACTGCAGATGCTGATTGCAGCCATGAAATTAAAAGACACTTACTCCTTGGAGGAAAGTTATGACCAACCTAGATAGCATATTAAAAAGCAGAGACATTACTTTGCCAACCAACGTCCGTTTAGTCAGGGCTATGGTTTTTCCAGTGGTCATGTATGGATATGAGAGTTGGACTGTGAAGAAAGCTGATTGCCAAAGAATTGATGATTTGGAATGTGGTTTTGGAGAAGACTCTTGAGAGTCCCTTGGACTGCAAGGAGATCCAACCAGTCCATTCTAAAGGAGATCAGTCCTGGGTGTTCATTGGAAGGACTGATGCTAAAGCTGAAACTCCAATACTTTGGCCACCTCATGCGAAGATTTGACTCACTGGTAAAGACTCTGATGCTGGGAGGAATTGGGGGCAGGAGGAGAAGGGGATGACAGAGAATGAGATGTCTGGATGGCATCACCGACTCGATGGACATGAGTTTGAGTGAACTCCGGGAGCTGGTGATGGACAGGGAGGCCTGGCATGCTGTGATTCATGGGGTCGCAAAGACTTGGACACTACTGAGCAACTGAACTGACTGAACTGAAACTCTACTCACTCTTGTGATTTAAAATATGTTTTTATAATTTCAATTTTGCTTACAATTTTACAGCTTACTCTGATCTTCCTCTTCTTTTATGATTTTCAAATATTACCTACATCAAGCATGTATAAAACACTGTCTTACTTAAACACATATGGTGAAAATCATTCAAGCAGATGGCTATCCACAGTTATTGGTAACCAAGGATCCAGTGTAGGCTCAGTTGTTGCTGAAATGGAGTCCAATTTAATAGTTCAAAGCAGGACAAGAATTAAATTGGAAATTGCAGGCTGAAATAGTCTGCATTTGATCATAAAGAGATTATAGGAAGGAAAGAGCACAGTGAAACAGGCTGTATTTTAAAAAGAGCCAGGCTTCTGATAGTTCTGTTTTTTCAGTTCATAATCGAAGTAAGCAATATAAATCCATTTTTAAAACACTAATATGTGCTTGATTTTTTAAAAAAATATATTTTGGGAGAGCCCAATTTCTCGCAGATGTCAGTGGCATTAACATTCTCTTTCTTGACGTTTAGAACCATGGTGTACTAGACTTGCCAAACAGAATTGTTTGCTTTGTTGGAAGTGCTGCTGCTGCTGCTGCTAAGTTGCTTCAGTCATGTCCAACTCTGTGTGACCCCATAGACGGCAGCCCACCAGTCTCCCCTGTCCCTGGGATTCTCCAGGAACACTGGAGTGGGTTGCCATTTCCTTCTTCAACGCATGAAAAAGTAAAAAATGAAAGTGAAGTCGTTCATTCATGTCCGACTCTTCACGACCCCATGGACTGCAGCCTACCACACTCCTCTGTCCATGGGATTTTCCAGGCAAGAGTACTGGAGTGGGTTGCCATTGCCTTCTCCTGTTGGAAGTGCAGGGGTGGGTAATGATTTTAGCCTATCTCCGCCCATTCTAGCTGGGTGTTTAGACGTTTGTAAAACTTCCTGTTGTTCTCAAGCTCCCAAAAGTAGTGGCAGGCAATTTTCTATAGTGTAAACAAAACCTTCTAAGATGACTCCAGATCAGGGTTGGTCATGATCTCTTACTTGTGTAACTATATTACATACTAACTATACAACCAGTAAAAGTAGATTCTACTGTATCATAAGATAGAAGGCTCACTTGGTTAAATTAAAAATATTGCGGGGCAGAGATTAAAGCAAATCATGTAAGCCTTTTTAAGTCTTAATTCCTTCTGATATATGCAAATGGGGTTAATAATAGCACCTAAAGGAAGACATTATGAGGAGTCATTGACACAAAAAAGCTTATGAGATTCATAGAATATTCCTGATTTAGAGCAGAGCAGTTAGGAGCACACATATCCTGAGTCCAAATTCTGGCTCCATTACTTGCTGTTGGACTTTGGGCAAATGATCTAACCTCTCTGTTCTTTGAATTCTTCAATTATAACATGGGATTAATAAAATAATACCTCATTCATAGATTTGTTTGAGGATTAAATGATCTGTTTGTAAAGCACTTATTACATGGCCAGCACTTACTGTTTGCTAACTAAATAACATAGCCATAAGCACACAAATATAAGTTTATCATTAGTATATATTTATCTTAAAAATGGAATATTTTTGGTAGAACTTGAAAATTGCCATATAAATATATTTTGAAATGATATGATAATGAGCTAAATATCCTGTTAACACAAATATAATTTAAACAAAACAAGCTAGAATGATATTTGTTATAATTCAACACTGAAAAAATTATTCTCTATGCTAATGTTAAAACTAACTGTCATTCTTGTAGTTTTAATTTTGTTTTGTTTTGGGGCAAAAAAAAAAATATTCCATTTCAACAGTTTGGGAACTGTCAAACCAAAGACTTACAGTTTTATTTATTTTTTAACTATATTTTCAACTTACTCTCACAGGTACATGAAAACACGCTCAATATCACTAAATACTAGAGAAATAAAGAATCAAAACCACCATGAACTATCATCTCACACCTGTTGCTGCTGCTGCTGCTGCCAAGTCACTTCAGTCGTGTCCGACTCTGTGTGACCCCATAGACGGCAGCCCACCAGGCTCAGCCGTCCCTGGGATTCTCCAGGCAAGAACACTGGAGTGGGTTGCCATTTCCTTCTCCAATGTGTGAAAGTAAAAAGTGAAAGTGAAGTTGCTCAGTCGTGTCCGACCCCTAGCGACCCCATGGACTACAGCCTACCAGGCTCCTCCATCCATGGGATTTTCTAGGCAATAGTACTGGAGTGGCTTGCCATTGCCTTCTCCGTCACATCTGTTAGAATGGCTATTATCTGAAAGGCAAAAAATGCTAAATACTGGCAAGGATATGGAGAAAAGGGAACCCATGTATGGGTTTGTAAACTGGTGAAGCCGCTATGGAAAAAAATATGGCGATTCCTCAAGAAGTTAAAAATAAAACTATCATATGATCCAGTCATTTTATTTCTGGGAACATATCTGAAGGAAGTAAAAACTCTTGTTTTACGAGATATCTTGTTAATGAGATATCTTCACCCCCATGTTCATACCAATATTATTTATAATATCCAAGACATGGAGAAAAACCTCAGTGAATGAATTGAAGAATAAACAAATTGTGCTGTCTATCCATATATATTCCACATACTGCTGTTGCTGCTGCTGCTGCTAAGTCGCTTCAGTCGTGTCCGACTCTGTGCGACCCTATAGACGGAAGCCCACCAGGCTCCCCTGTCCCTGGGATTCTCCAGGCAAGACTGGAGTGGGTTGCCATTTCCTTTTCCAATGCACAAAAGTGAAAAGTGAAAGTGAAGTCGCTCAGTCGTGTCCGACTCTTAGCGACCCCATGGACTGCAGCCCACCAGGCTCCTCGGCCCATGGGCTCTTCCAGGCAAGAGTACTGGAGTGGGGTGCCATTGCCATACAGTAGAATACTATTCAGCCATAAAAAGGAAGAAATTCTGCCATTTGGGACAGCATGGATGGACCTTGAGGGTATCATGCTAAGTGACCTAAGTCAGATAGAGAAGGACAAATTTCATATGATCTCACTTATTTGTGCAATCTAAAATAGAGTGATAAATAAATAAATAAAAGACATCCAATTTGTGGTTTCCAGATGTGGCGTGTGGAGGGAGGAAGAATTGAACGAAGGTGTTCAAAAGGCACAAACTTCCACTTATAAAACATATGAATGCTAAGGATGTAAAGTATAACATGAGTATAGTTAACACCATTGTGTAGCATATTTCAATGCTGTTAAAACAGTAAACCCTCAGAGAGTTTTCTTTTTCTTTTTTGGTATCTATATGAGATGAAGCATGTTAATTGAACTTACTGTGGTAATCATCTCACAGTATATATAAGTCAAATCATTGTGCTGCGCACCTTAAATTTACACATTACCATATGTCAATTATATCTCAAAGCTGAGAAAAATTAAAATTACTCCCAACAATAATTGATAATTTTTTTCAAATGTCACTTTTAATAGATATATACAAAAATCATTTGCATTGGTAGTAAACATTCAGTTCAGTTGCTCAGTAGTGTCTGACTCTTTGGAACCCCACCAACTGCAGCACACCAGGCCTCTCTGTCCATCACCAACTCCTGGAGCTTACTCAAACTCATGTCCTTTGAGTTGGTGATGCCATCCAACCATCTCATCTTCTGTCATCCCCTTCTCCTCTGGCCTTTAATCTTTCCCAGCATTAGTAACTTGAATATTTCTTTTTCTTTGCTTTCATTATCATTCATTTAACTTAGTTGGACCTCATTAAAACTGGAGGAAAAAATTAAGAACCGCCAAGAAAACAGTGTATTAGTTTTATATTGCTGCCCATAATAAATTGCCCCAAAACTCAGAGGTTTAAAACAATAGCTAATTTAATATTTTGTAGTTGTGTAAGTCACGATTGGGGAATCCCAGGTGTCACAGTGGTAAAGTATCCTCCTGCCAATGCAAGAGATGCAGATTCGATCCCTGGGTCGGGAAGGAATCCCTCCCTTGAGCAGGAAAATGGCAAACCACTCCAGTATTCTTGCCTGGAGAGTTACACGGACAGAGGCTGAAGTCCATGGGATCACAAACAGTCCAGACGAGACTGAGCATGCATGCAAAGTCAGGATTCGGACACAAGCCCCATCAAGCTAAAATCAATCATAAACATTGCTGTGTTTACTTTCAGAGGCTCTAGGGGAAATTTTGTTTGCGTGCCTTTTCATCCTCCAAGGCTGCTTCCATGGCTCTGGGCCCCTTTCTCCAGAGTTGAGTCTCACATGGCTTCTCCTTGAGTCTGACACTTCTCCCTAAGACGTTTAACAACTCTTGTCACACTGGGGCCAACTGGTTAATCCAGGGTTATCTCCCCACTTTAAGATCAGCTGATTAACGGCATTAATGCTATCGGCAACATCAATTCCACTTTACCATAGAACCTAACATACTGAAAGTTTCTAGGGATTAGGTCATGGACATTATGAGGAAGCAGCATTATTCTTCCCATCACAATTAGCAACCATTATCAGGCTGCAAAGTCTTATATCTAACCAGGTTATTAGAGTAACAATTATGGGATGCAAAAGATAACTTTCATTCACCTAAAAATGCTCAAGACTAATGTAGAGATGGTGGGTTTTCTGCCCACAAAATGAAGCAGATAGTAGAAAAAAATCTTTTAAACATCATCAAAGCTCACAGAAATTGGATTTAGGGAAATTTTTAGCACTGGCAACAAGATTAAAAGGATTAATTTTCACAAAGCCTTTTAGGCAGTGTGTGCATTATTTGTGAATGTGTGATGTGGGCAAAGATCACCTCATTCTTTCAAATGAAAGGCAGCCAAATATCAAAGTTTTATCAACTTCTACAACAGCTATCTTTGCAGATGGTATGGAAGACTTCCCCAAAGTATTGCTAATGTAGGCGATCTTGAAGATCAGTCATGGAGAATTTTACTGTGTCATTAAATATTCGTTATGTATTTTAGTCTCCCAGGCATGCTAGAATTTACTACAATGATTTAAATAGTAATTAAAAACCAAAAGTAGTTTTCAAAATGAAGTTTGATTTGCAGAATAAATTTAACTGATATGGTAATCTTTTTTTTTTTTTTTTCAGTTTGATAAAACACAGAATCTTAGTTTCCTGGGCAGATTATTTAAAAAGTAAAGAAAAACCTATGCTAAAGCTGAAACTCCAATATTATGGCCACCTCACGCGAAGAGTTGACACACTGGAAAAGACTCTGATGCTGGGAGGGATTGGGGGCAGGAGAAGATGGGGACGACAGAGGATGAGATGGCTGGATGGCATCACCGACTCGATGGACATGAGTTTGAGTGAACTCCGGGAGTTGGTGATGGACAGGGAGGCCTGGCATGCTGCGATTCATGGGGTTGCAAAGAGTCGGACACGACTGAGCGACTGAACTGAACTGAACCTTATCAAGAACAGACCAATAATCTCCCCCAAAAATGTTCTTCTAGCAGGTGAAAGGAAATTGTTTCAGGTTTACAATTGATATTAAAGCTTATTTTTATTTGGTAATCTCTTAGATACAATTTACATATTGACATTTTCAATATCATGATATTTAGTTTTGCATTTTGGGCTTTTCTGATTAGAAATTTGGAGTGTATGATCGAACCCCATCAACACAACTTAATAAATTCACACTCTGTAGGTCTCAGAAATAGAATACATTGAGTTATATATGGATTTTTATTTACTCTGTTACCACAGAAAACCAAACAAATAATAACTTTTTAGCCAGTTTTACCATGAAAATTAAGAACAAGTTGAAATGTATTCAGGTGTAGTTCCATTTGTTTACTCACAGTGCCAGACTGACTTTAAAATGCATTAGTCTCTTTCAGGGCCATGATCAATACCTTCAAAACTTTCAACTCTCCTGGGTTTCTTAAAACCCATGGTCTGTAATGTAATCAATTGGTGGTATCAGTTAATTTTCAACATTCTTCTGTTGAATCTCTTAGTCTGTATCCCTGTTGCTTTGGTGCAAAGGAAATCAAAAGGGGACTTCAGAAACTAGAAGCGACATCCTCTTGAATAAAGTTTTGTATGACTCCAAACATTTTGATTTTAACTAATGAGAAGATGGGTACTGTTGATTTCTAAGCAGATAACCACTCACCAATTCTGAGCATAAGATCATGATTCTGCCCTAACTGCAATTAAATTCTGCCTGTAAAATCAGGTTGTTGTTTTTTAATAGGGAATAGGATCTTTAGTTTTCTAAGCAAACCTTTCTTTTGGGATCTATATAACAGTTGCATGGGTGCCAATCCTAAAGTAAGACAATGCCAAAGAATGCTCAAACTACCACACAATTGCATTCATCTCACACATTAGCAAAGCAGAGCTCAAAATTCTCCAAGCCAGGCTTCAACAGTATGTGAACCATGAACTTCCAGATGTTCAAGCTGGATTTCGAAAAGGAAGAAGAAAAGGAGATCAAACTGCCAACATCCATTGGATCATCGAAAAAGCAAGAGAGTTCCAGAAAATCATCTACTTGTGCTTTATTGCCTATGCCAAAGTCTTTGATTCTGTGGATCACAACAAACTGTGGAAAATTCTGAAAGAGATGGGAATACCAGACCATCTGACCTGCCTCCTGAGAAATCTGTATGCAGATCAGGAAGCAACAGTTAGAACTGGACATGGAACAACAGACTGGCTCCAAATTGGGAAAGGAGTACATCAAGGCTGTATATTGTCACCCTGCTTATTTAACTTATATGCAGAGTACATCATGCAAATGTCAGGCTGCATGAAGCAGAAACTGGAATCAAGATTGCCAGGAGAAATATCAATAACTTCATAAGCAGATGATACCACTCTTATGGCAGAAAGCAAAGAACTAAAGAGCCTCTTGATGAAAGCGAAAGAGAAAAGTGAAAAAGTTGGCTTAAAACTCAATAATCAGAAAACAATGATCACGGCATCTGGTCCCATCACTTCATGGTAAATAGACAGGGAAACAGTGACAGGCTTTATTTTCTTGAGCTCCAAAATCACTGCAGATGGTGACTGCAGCCAGGAAATTAAAACACGCTTACTCCTTGGAAGAAAAATTATGACCAACTTAGATACCATATTAAAAAGCAGAGACATTCTTTGCCAACAAAGGTCTTTCTAGTCAAAGCTATGGTTTTTCCAGTAGTCATATATGGATGTGAGAGTTGGAGTATAAAGAAAGCTGAACACCGAAGAATCGATGCTTTTGAACTGTGGTGTTGGAGGAGACTCTTCAGAGTCCCTTGCACTGCAAGGCGATCCAACCAGTCCATGCTAAAGGAAATCAGTCCTGAATGTTCATTGGAAAGACTGATGCTGAAGCTGAAACTCCAATACTTTGGCCACCTGATGTGAAGAACTGACTCATTTGAAAAGGCCCTGATGCTGGGAAAGATTGAGGTGGGAGGAGAAGGGGACGACAGAGGATGAGATCGTTGGATGGCATCATCAACTCAACGGACATGAGTTTGAGTAAACTCAGGAGTTGGTGATGGACAGAGGGGCCTGGCCTACTGCAGTCCATGGGGTCACAAAGAATCAGACACAACTGAGCCACTGAACTGAACTGATTTCCTTTCAGTTGTTTTCGACTCTTTTCAACCCTATGGACTTGTAGCCTGCCAGGTTCCTCTGACAATGGGATTTTCCAGGCAAGAATACTGGAGTGGGTTTCCATGCCCTTCTTCAGGGGATCTACCCCACCCAGGGATTGAACCTCTGTCTCTTATGTTGCTTGAATTGGCAGGCACGTTCTTTACCAC
This sequence comes from Moschus berezovskii, assembly GCF_049115385.1. NCBI lineage: Eukaryota > Metazoa > Chordata > Mammalia > Artiodactyla > Moschidae > Moschus > Moschus berezovskii. The sequence continues at coordinate 19,455,560 of NC_142472.1, forward strand.
TAGTGTCACCTGTGAAACCCATTTAACAGTTAATCTAGGTCAAATGACAACATGGTTTATACTCAAGCAGATCTTTGCTTTTATTGGTTGGGTTTTAGCTGTTCCCTAGTTAGTTTGTATTTATTATTGTAATTTGTAATTCAATTAAATTTTTGAGTGACTATGAATAAAAATAAATTTAGTTTACTATAAATAAACTAAATTGAATACTATGGAAAGTTATTAAAGGTTAGTCACTAAAAAGACCCTTATGTCAAATTAGGTGGAAGAGGCAACTTTAAACCAAAGGGCAAAATCTCCACTGCTTAAATTGCATTAGAGAAATTATTAAAACAAACAGAACTTGAAATAAAAGTGTATGGTGTTTCTATAAGAAGGATAAAATAAAACACCAATTAGAAGACCTGGTCTGAAAAAATGAAAAAAAAAAAAAAAAGGAAATTGGTTTAATCAAAAGTTTGGCAAACAAATGTGCATGTCTACATATTTAATTGAAATAAAATGTTGAACACACACACACACACACACATATATATATATATATATATATGTTTTTATGAGTTTTTACAATTTTGTGTTCTAATCACCCTTTTATTAACTGATAAACTAACTCCTGGTCTTATTTTTAGATAGCAAGACTTAACAGAAAGTTCCCAACCCTCTCTTTTAATTATCAATGTAACCACATAGCACTGTGGGATGTTGGCTCACTGAAAATGAACTATGTATTTGACAATGTCATCCAGGGCCTTGAAGTTAGCTTGGTTACATTTTATTTTCATGACCCTTGACAAAGTTTTTAACCATGTGTGTTTAGTTTCTTTGACTCTGGACAAAGTTCTTAAATGATTTGGTTCCTTTATTTTTAAATATAGAATTTAAAACCCCAATCTTAAAGAGATCTGATTAGTAAATATATGCAAAAATACATGGCATAGAGCAGTCACTAAATAAATGTTAGTTTCCCTCTCCTGACCTGGAACTATATATATGCTCTTTTAGAAGATTTATGTAGAACTCTGTTGATTTTCTTCAGGTTCTATTTCCCTTTACATTTTTATTTACAAAACTTAATATTACAGCAAGAATTTTACTTAATTTGTGAATGTGTCATAGGCATTTGAGTTATAAAACTCATTATGGTTTTGAGTCTTAAAGAAGAAATCAGTATGTCTCCACTGTATTGAAGAATCCTGCTTGTCTTGCTTAAACATGAATGCAAGAACACTTAAGAGGTGCCATGCCTTTTATAACTAGATACTTAATGCAATTCTCCCCTTGACTTGCCTTCTGAAAACTTTACTTGATTGTCTTCTAAAACATTCTGATTAGGGTAAATAAAGAATAAAATCTTTTATTTGGATTTAAACCGATTTAATCAGAAGCAAATTGCCTCAAAATAATGGTGTTGGCCATACTGCATAGAAAAGCTCTAGTTATAAATTTCATAATCTAGGACACCGATGACTAAACGAAGTGCTCTTTCTCCACAACTGGACACATGCAAAGCCTTATAATGCAAGAAAATGATAGACTACTTTGGATTTCCATTTACCCACCAAAATGGAATTACTACCTCCTTTTGAACAACTATCACCAAAAAGAAATCTTTCTGCTCATATGTTTAAAACATATTTTTTATGATAACTGCTTTTATTAAAAAATGTCTCTTGAAAGATTTACTTCTCCCCCAATTCTGAGCAATGACAAGACAGAAATACAAGACACTTTCCCTATAGTTTGGATGTTTCCCTGTCCCTCTTATTTTTGGTTTTTACATAATAAAATATATAGTAGTTGAGGGCAAAAAACTGATGAATAATTAAGTACATAATGAAAAAGAGCATCCTATACTTTTCTGTTTTGTGGGTATATTTCTAGATCCACAAGAGAGATGTAGCATTAGTGGATGAAAGTTTTTAGCATATAGGGTGTGTGTTTAGGTGCTCAGTCGTGTCCGACTCTGTGACCCCATGGAGTGTAGCCCACTAGGCTCCTCTGTCTATGGGGATTCTCCAGGCAAGTATAGTGGAGTGTGTTGCCATGCCCTCCCCCAGGGCATCTTCCTAACCCAGGGATTGAACCAAGTCTTTCACTTTGCAGGCGGAATCTCTACCATCTGAGCCACCAGGGAAGTGCATTTAGTAAGTCTGTAATAATGCATTAAATAACTCTAAAGTAAAATGGTATTGTCAGAGAAAAACTTATATATCATATATCACCATAATCAATAAAACATATCAATAAATATTGTCATTATTATAATAAAGAACTTAATCCTATTTACCACTTCTGATTAAATCATAAGTTTTTAACTAATGTGAGATTAAAATATGGTATTCTATATCTTTAACTTTGGATAAATATCTATTTTGCTTTATTATTTAATATAAAATAATATGCTATTATTAAGCATTATATTTTAACAGAGAGCATGGTTTTAGTCCAGCATATATTCATGATTTCTTTGCCCAAGCCAAAATATATTAAGTGCTTTTGTTAACATAAAATATATTTCATACAAATTAAAAAGAAAACTGCAGTTAAGTAAATGGCAATAAATTCAAATAGAAAAAAATGTAATTGCTAGCTTATTTTATGTTTGACATCTATTATTTTTATTTAAAAACCATTAGATAAGAAACTTGAGCACAAAAATTAAAACTAAACTAGGTTTTTCATGGGGAATAGCTCTTCTGTAGACAATGGTTCAGTGCAATAAGACACTTTTTATCATATGTTAAAAGTTAACATAGTATTGACTCTAAAATGTTAAAAGATATTACAGACTTTATGGATGAAAAGTAGCAGAAAGTAAACTATTATTAGTTGTGTGCCAGACACTTAAGAGTTTAAGGCAAGAACAGAAAATTGGTTGGTACCTACACATCACCAGCCCGGGGTGGGGGCTTCGGAATTTAGAGATCTCTTCTTTTTTCCTGCTTCAAACTAGTATTATTGAATTGGTCAGGACAGAAATGGTATGGACCTAACAGAAGCAGAAGATATTAAGAAGAGGTGGCAAGAATACACAGAAAAACTGTACAAAAAAGATCTTCACGACCAAGATAATCCGATAACGTGATCACTGACCTAGAGCCAGATATCTTGGAATGTGAAGTCAAGTGGGCCTTAGAAAGCATCACTACGAACAAAGCTAGTGGAGGTAATGGAATTCCAGTTGAGCTATTTCAAATCTTGAAAGATGATGCTGTGAAAGTGCTGCACTCAATATGCCAGCAAACTTGGAAAACTCAGCAGTGGCCACAGGACTGGAAAAGGTCAGTCTTCATTCCAGTCCCAAAGAAAGGCAATGGCAAAGAATGCTCAAACTACCGCACAATTGCACTCATCTCACACGCTAGTAAAGTCATGCTCAAAATTCTCCAAGCCAGGCTTTAGCAATATGTGAACCATGAACTCCCAGATGTTCAAGCAGGTTATAGAAAAGGCAGAGGCAGCAGAGATCAAATTGACAACATCCGCTGGATCATGGAGAAAGCAAGAGAGTTCCAGAAAACCATCTGTTTCTGCTTCATTGACTATGCCAAAGCCTTTGACTGTGTGGATCACAGTAAAATGTGGAACATTCTGAAAGAGATGGGAATACCAGATCACCTGACCTGCCTCTTGAGAAAACTGTATGCAGGTCAGGAAGCAACAGTTAGAACTGGACATGGAACAACAGACTGGTTCCAAATAGGAAAAGGAGTACGTCAAAGTTGTATATTGTCACCCTGTTTATTTAACTTCTATGCTGAGTACATCATGAGGAATGCTGGGCTGGAAGAAGCACAAGCTGGAATCAAGATTGCTGGGAGAAATATCAATAACCTCAGATATGCAGATGACACCACCCTTATGGCAGAAAGTGAAGAGGAACTCAAAAGCCTCTTGATGAAAGTGAAAGAGGAGAGTGAAAAGTTTGGCTTGAAGCTCAACATTCAGAAAACAAAGATCATGGCATCTGGTCCCATCACTTCATGGCAAATAGATGGGTTAACAGTGGAAGCAGTGTCAGACTTTATTTTTTGGGGCTCCAAAATCACTGCGGATGCTGATTTCAGCCATGAAATTAAAAAATGCTTACTCCTTGGAAGGAAAGTTATGACCAACCTAGATAGCATATTGAAAAGAAGAGACATTACTTTGCCAACAAAAGTCCATCTAGTCAAGGCTATGGTTTTTCCCGTGGTCATGTATGGATGTGAGAGTTGGACTGTGAAGAAAGCTGATCACTGAAGAGCTGATGCTTTTGAACTGTGGTTTTGGAGAAGACTCTTGAGAGTCCCTTGGACTGCAAGGAGATCCAACCAGTCCATTCTAAAGGAGATCAATCCTGGGTGTTCCCTGGAAGGACTGATGCTAAAGCTGAAACTGTAATACTTTGTCCACCTCATGTGACGAGTTGACTCTCTGGAAAAGACTCTGATGCTGGGAAGGTTTGGGGGTGGGAGGAGAAGGGGATGACAGAGAATGAGATGGCTGGATGGCATCACTGACTCGATGGACATGAGTTTGAGTGAACCCCGGGAGCTGGTGATGGACAGGGAGGCCTGGCGTGCTGTGAATCATGGGGTTGCAAAGAGTCGGACCCGACTGAGCGACTGAACTGAACTGAACTGAAACTGTTTTAGTTCATGACTTGTATCATTCTACCATGCTAGGGGAAACAATATGATGGTCTATCATTTAGCCATATCTTTTATTTTTGCACAGTAGTGGTCTTCAGAATATTGTTTAGAGAATCATAATATGAATTGTGTATTTTTTAAATTCAATACTATTTTTAGTAGATGCGAAAGAAAGTCAAAAATAGTCACCTTTTTTAAAAGATAACTTCATCCACATTTATAATATCTCAGAAGAGTTATCTGCTAATATTTAATTGTCTTGGACTGGAATTTAGTGCTGTTACCTGTGATGAAGCTACAGTTTATTTTCCCACTTGGAGGAGACAACAAAACCAGAGGAAAGAGGAGCCCACATGGTGGGTCACTTCCTTCTGTTTCAGCAGGCCAACATTTTCTGGTTGTTGAAACACAGAAAGTTTTAGTTTGAAGAAACATGTAGAAACCACAAAGCCACCTCCTACTGTTTGCAGGAGGTGATGGAAAAGACGATTCTTTGCCATCTGAATGTCTGTGGCCTCCAATCCACCGTTCAAAACTCGAGGTGGTTGTTCCAGAGAGGGTGTGTGTGAGCTGAGCAAGCATCAGAAGGACAGAGAGTAGACAGAACTTAGTAAAAGCAGAAGACAAATTTCCTGCCTAGATGCTGACAGCATGAGAGATGGCCACACAGAAGGAGCCAACATGCCCAGGAGAGGAGTTCACAGGAGTGAATGGGAAATTCATAAGAGAAATTTCCCATATTTAGAAAAGTTGCTGACAGCTGTCAAGCTGGTGAGTAGATGAGAATCTTAAGTATTGCTCTCCTCTGTGTTTTGATCTAATTTTAAAAGCTCTTTGAAGGCCATAGGGGAGAATTAACGTTCTTTATGAATTCCTATTGGAGGCTAAAACTAAGTTTTTTAACCTTGCAAACATCAGGCGCTAAATCAAGTGAGTCTCTGTGATCAATAATTTATAATCCTAGGAAGAAACCCATCAGGAAAGGCAAGGTGCTTCTTTTAAGTTGATCTCATTGGTCAGGTCAGTTCAGTTGCTCAGTCATGTCCGACTCTTTGCAACCCCATGGACTGCAGCACACCAGGCTTCCCAGTCCATCACCAACTCCTGCAGCCTCCTCAAACTCATGTCCATCGAGTCGGTGATGCCATCCAACCATCTCATCCTGTCTTCCCCTTCTCCTCCCACCTTCAATCTTTCCCAGCATTAGGGTCTTTGCAAATGAGTTGGTTCTTCGCATCAGGTGGCCAAAATATTGGAGCTTCAGCCTCAGCATCAGTCCTTCCAATGAATATTCAGGACTGATTTCCTTTAGGATGGACTGGTTGGATCTCCTTGCAGTCCAAGGGACTCTTAAGAGTCTTCTCCAGTGCCTCAGTTCAAAAGCATCAATTCTTCAGCATTCGGCTTTTTTTATAGTCCAACTCTCATATCCATACGTGACTACAGGAAAAACCATAGCTTTGACTAGAAGGACTTTTGTTGGTAAAGTAATGTCTCTGCTTTTTAACATGCTGTCTAGGTTGGTCATAGCTTTTCTTCCAAGGAGCAAGTGTCTTTTAATTTCATGGCTGCAGTCACCATCTGCAGTGATTTTGAAGCCCCGAAAAATAAAGTCAGCCACTGTTTCCACTGTTTCCCCATCTATTTGCCATGAAGTGATGGGACCAGATGCCATGATCATTGTTTTCTGAATGTTCAGTTTTAAGCCAACTTTTTCACCCTCCTTTTTCATTTTCATCAAGCGGCTCTTTAATTCTTCACTTTCTGCCGTGAGTGTAATATCATTTGCATATCTGAGGTTATTGATATTTCTCCCTGCAATCTTGATTCCAACTTCTGCTTCATGCAGCCCGGCATTTTGCATGATGTATTCTGCATATAAGTTAAATAAGCAAGGTGACAATATACAGCCTTGACATACTCCTTTTCTGATTTGGAACCAGTCTTGTTCCATGTCCAGTTCTAACCGTTGCTTCCTGATCTGCATACAGATTTCTCAAGAGGCAGGTCGGGTGGTCTGGTATTCCCATCTCTTTCAGAATTTTCGACAGGTCACTGTGGCCAATTAGGACAATATCATTCAGCCAGGACATGCTTCCTTTCTTTCTAATCATCCCTAAGTTCATTTCCTGTGAGAATCATGTTCAGAAGCAGAAACTAATTTACCAAGATGCATCAAAGCAACTGCCCTCCCATCAAAGTCCAAACCTTCTCTTTTCTCTTAAACTTACTCTCATAAAAGAATAATGTAAGGCAGAGTTCTAACACTAAAAGAACATTACTAAAATGCTTGTAGAGAGAGAAGAAGAGGTTGATTGGAACTAATACTATCCAGTACACATTTTAAAGAAATATAGGGATTTCTATCTCTTTTTTTTTAATGACTATGGTATACATGAAGAAGTTATCATCTGATATTTACAGAGGGCTTATTCTGTGTTCGATGCTAACAGCATCACACTGGTTAACTCATTTAGTTCTCACTAAGTGGTGATGGACAGGGAGGCCTGGCGTGATGTGATTCATGGGGTCGCGGAGAGTCGGACACGACTGAGCGACTGAACTGAACTGTACTGAACTGAAGTGAAAGAGGTTCTCTTGGGATCATTCACATCTTTCCTATAAATAAACTGAGGCAATAAGCCCTGGGGGCTGTCGCAAGTTCACACCTTTGGCAAACAGGAGAACTGGAACTCTGATGCTGGAGATCACATGCTCAACATTACATACACAGGGACACCTCAGAGATGATGATGGTTGGGTTCCAGATGATCGCAATAAAACCAATACTACAATAATAAGTCATATGAAGTTTTTGGTTTCCCAGGGCATAGAAAAAGTAATGTCTAAACTATGCTGCAGTTGATTAAGTGTGCAGCAGCAGTATATCTAAAAAACAATGTAGATTTTCATACAACTGTATTTTCTTAAAAGATGCATTTGTAACAAACATAACCCTAGATAAGAAAAGTGCTTCTTGAGCCCATGAATAATTAAATCCTTAATTTATTTTAATTATAATAATGGCTATAAAATTGATTCAATACTAAGGTGATATGAATTTATATTTCATCCAATTATGTATATTTTGTAACTTTTAGGAAAAGTTACAAAATAACTAATTCTATCCTATAATATCTAATTTACTCTGTTACTTTTTTTATATTCTGTTGGCCAAATAGTTCATTCAGGTTTTTCTATCTTAAGGAAAAACCCAAATGACCTTTTTGGGCAACTCAATGTAAAATAAACAATTAACTGTACAGAATGAAGAACACAAAAGTGAAAGTGTTAGTCATTCAATTGTGTCTGACTTTTTTTGCGACCCCATGAACTGTAGCCTGCCAGGTTGTCCATGGAATTCTCCAGGTAAGAATATTGGAGTGGGTCAACATTCCCTTCTGCAGGGTATCTTCCCAACCCAGGGATTGAACCTAGGTCTCCTGCATTGCAGGCAGATTCTTTGCCATCTAAGCCACCAGGGAAACCCAATTATTTTAATTTGTTTAGTATATATTTAGTCTTGGGCTTCGCTTGTGGCTCAGCTGGAAAAGAATCCACCTGCAATGCAGGAGACCTGGGTTCGATTCTTGGGTTGGGAAGACCCCCTGGAGAAGGGAAAGGCTACCCACTCCAGTATTCTGGACTGGAGAATTCCATGGATAGTATAGTCCATGGGGTCAGAAAGAGTCAGACATGACTGAGTAAATTTCACTTTGACTTTTCAAAGTCTAGGTATAAAAGTGTAGAAAAATTATATAAGTATTGTTTCCCTTAATTGAAAGCAGTATTCTCACACCAGGTTTGCTAAAGTCCTGTTTACTTTATCTATTGCAAATCATGACAACACCTCTAAATTACAGATAACTTTTATCTGATATTTCCATTGTTTTTGTTAGTCCCATCTTGATTTCCAGTTACCTGCTTTTGTTAATGATGAAGTATATCTTTCTTTAGTAACTTAGATCCTCTTTTTATTCCCTTAAATTCCACACTCTCCATATTTATCATTTCCCATCTTACCTGGATACAGAATGTGATTTTATTTTTCTAACCTAGTCTTTCTCTTTTGTCCCACTGATTAAATATCAAAGAACATCTGATGTTAACGGTACTGTGCCAGACTCTGGATATATGGAGATAAATATTTATCCACAGTCTTCTGAGGTCAAATAAGCCATTACAGCCTCACGTGATAATTGCTATACTCTAGGGAACCTGAAGAGCTGATTTTGGGGTGACTTCATCCTGGTTGGCCAGAGGAAATGATTCCTGAGTTGATTTAAGTCATCAGTGGAAGTTAGCCATTCAGCTACGGTGACTTAATCATCTCTTATCACCAGCAACTCATATGATACCTGTCTCTGACACACAGTAGGTACTCAATAAAGGTGGAGCTGATTGAAGAGCAGGTGAGGCAAGGAGTTTGGGGAAACTGAAGATAACTATCTAGATCTGAGTATGTATTGTGGTTAATGGGCTTCTCTGGTGGCTCAGATGGTAAAGAATTTGCTTTCAGTGTGAGAGATCCGGGCATGATCTCTGGGTTGGGGATATCCCCTGAAGAAGGAAATGGCAGCCTACTCCAGTGTTCTTGCCTGGGGAATTCCGTGGACAAAGGAACCTGAAGGGCTACAGTCCATGGGGTCACAAAGAGTTGGACACAACTGAACAACTAATACTTTCACTGTAGTTGGAGAAGTTTGGAAATAGGTTTGCAAATATGCTGGGGTCTATAAAACAGCCTTGTCTACCAAACAAAGGTATTTACATTTGAAGACAATGAGATTTCAAAGAGGACACCACATCTAACTTACTTTTGTAAAGTCTACTATAATTTCTTATGCTTCATCTTGCTAACTGGCCTGATAGTGCTGCTCCCAATCTTTTAATAAAGCACCAACATGATGAAAAAAAGGTGGTACCTTAATAACATTCAAATACCAAGACAGAAAACCTATTTGTAAGAATCTACAAGAAATCTCTACCTATATGTGAAGCTGGATTGAGAAAAGTGATTGGTGGCCTAACCGTAGGTAACTTCTGTGACAAAAATGCAGACCAAAGCCATCAAAAATGGTAGGAAAGCACTGTACCTCTTTTGTGATACCTTGCTTCTTATTCAGAGAACCAAAATAGATGCTAAGAACAAAGTAAAACCGACATCCAAAGTAGTCATCCCTGTGCTCTGTGACAATTGTATGACAATTGTATGTAGATAAATATATTATGTCCATGTCTCTCTCTTCCTCTCTTCAAGACCATTATTTTATATATTTTTCAGAGATGGCAACAAGAAACTTTTTCCCTACTCTTTATGGACTTCTTAAAATAAAACACTTATATACCAGACTATGTAGACTATCTCAGCATATGAAAAAACCATAAATTGTGCAAGTGATATTTCAGACCACGATCAATACAAGTAAAAATTTTTAACATAAGAAAATATTAACATCAAGATCTAGAACAAAATACAGGTGTACATGCAATTGATCTCTGGATGGGAGATGGCATCCTAAGAATTTAATTCTAAAAGGAAAGGAATTTTCCTTTGTTTATTAAAAAAAAAAAAAAAACTTGGATGCTTCCCCTTGCTCCCTAGTAGCTTGCTTGCTATTCCAGAGAGCATATGACAGTCATATCAAGATGGAGTGCATCTATGTCTATATTCCATACCTTAAAGATTGCAACTGTGTATTTCTGGTCTCTACCTACTGCCTGTCACATATTAGGTATCAATACATATTTCTTCTATGATTTTTTCTAAAATCACAAAGATAGAAAAAGAACTTTCAATAAAAATAGTACTTGCCAGCCAAGAAGAAAACACTCATACTCTAGTAGAAAAACGTATTTATAATGTCCATGTTCTTCAGACATCTGAATTAATAAAACATTTCTCAATGCTTATTCTCCCTTCAAATAAAAAAAGTAATATTAAAACTAGATAATACAAACTTTGCCTATCAAATGACAAGTGGATGTACCTTGTTGCACAGGATGGTGGTGTGAATGTAGATGTATCACAGTCTTGCTAGAATAATTACAAAGAGAAAAGCAGGAGATGCACACTCACAATTTGAGAACAAATGTAGACATGGAATCGAACAAAATCCCGTTGTGTTCTTTATAGTCCTGTAGATCACAATATACTCCAAATAAACAATGTACAAGAAATAAGGAAAAGCACAAAACTACATATTCAAGAGTGAAATCAAATAAGATGACTGATAATAATCTAGCCACATACCTCAAACACTAGCTATGTCATTCTCCATGTTCTCTCTGCAGGAAACTCTTCCATGTAAACTATACTTCCTACTTGGTCATTTTCCAGACTTACTATTCTCCTTATTCTTCAGTTCAGTTCAGTTCAGTTCAGTTCAGTCGCTCAGTCGTGTCCGACTCTCCGCTACCCCATGAATCACAGCACGCCAGGCCTCCCTGTCCATCACCAACTCCCGGAGTACACTCAAACTCATGTCCACAGAGTCGGTGATGCCATCCAGCCATCTCATTCTCCGTCGTCCCCTTCTCCTCCCGCCCCCAACCTTTCCCAGCATCAGAGTCTTTTCCAGTGAGTCAACTCGTCTCATGAGGTGGCCAAAGTATTGGAGTTTCAGCTTTAGCATCAGTCCCTCCTTATTCTTAGATATGCATTATTCTGATTGTTTTCACTGAGGTCAGGGGTGCAACCCAGGGAGTAGATGGATTTTGCTAAAGTATACACATATTGTGTTAACAGAGACATTCAAGACACAATCATATGTTTTATTCTTTATGTGCTTTTATTATACTTTTATTTTCTAAATTTTGAACTAAAAGTCAAAATAAATTAGATGTTAACTTTCATTTTGTATTATGTGTATTCTTATAACTGTATTATCTAGTTAAACATATATAAACAGCATATAAATGTGTATAAATATTTTTGATGGTGATGGTAAGTCTATTCATTTCTCATATTATTAAATATATGTTCATTTAAGTAGGTTTCTGCTGCATATGTTTGTAGGATTACATTATCTTTTTATTCTAAAATTTGTTAAAAGTTTCATTTAAAAAACAGATGTATGGCTTTCATTAAGTACTTTTGATATCTTTCCAGAAGATCATTTATTTTTTTAATATGTCTGAATTAGTATTTTTTAAAGTTAATCATTCCTTGTTTTCCTGGAATGAACCCTACCTGATCAGGGTATTCTACTATTTCAATAAACTGCTGATTTTGAATTGGTAATATTTTTATCTAATGTTTTGTACATATGTTCATGAGAATTTGGTAAAGAGAGATTAGTTAAGCAGACACATAGATACACATAGACAATATTTGCACACCTTTGTCTGGTTGTATTTTACGTATTGGAGCCTCATTTTATTTTTTTGGAAAATTTCCTTTTTTTCCTATAGTCTGGGACTGTTTGAAAAAACAGAAATGGGGAAAAGGGAGTTACTGCTAACGGGCACAAGGTTTCTTTTGAGGATGATGAAATGTTCTAAAATTAGATTATGGAGATGTTTGCACAACTGTGTAAATATAAAATCCATGGAACTATACTCTTCAAGCATGTGGATTTTATGGTATGTAAATTATTTTTCAATAAAGCTGTTTAAAAGAGTATTATTTCTTGAAGATTTAATAGACTCTATACAAATGCTTTTTCTAGCAAGTTTCCTATCAAATCTTGAAATTTATTTGTATACAACTTCACTTAATATTTCACACATTTTGCTTATCTATAGTCATGTTTTCTATGTCTTTCCTAACATCAATACTGTTTTTCTTTGTCTCTGTTTCTATTTGAAAAATAATTTCTTCAGTAACTTTTTCAAGTAAACTTTTTTTTTCAAGTCCATTTTAAGCATGTTTATATTTCACTAAGTTTTTCCTTAAAAATCTCTTTAATTTTTAACAGATGTTGGATTATTCTTTTTTCTTTTGATAGCTTCTTGGTTAAATTTGTGTGTATAGAGAAAAACAATAAAAAGAAATAGATTAAAACTAAGCAGCCTGGTTTATTGGTGATTTTAATTTTTAGCCTCAGGTTTTCTCTATTTCTGGTGTTATCTAGAGCCAGCATATATCACTGTTATAATAAAAAAGAACCACTATTTAAAAATTACATTTATGTAAAAACACTGAAGTTTTTCTTTTAGGTTGAAGAATTAACAGTAGGACATTTTGATTGATAACTTTCAAAGAATTTGTGACATGGTTGTTTGGATGAACCTGTGTTAAAACCAAAACCTATTTTTTGTTATCAAACAATACGTGTATATTGTTTCTTCTTAGTTTGTCCTTGTTTGAACAATGATTTTGAGAAAAAGCTTAATTTTAGTCTTTTCTTCTCATTTGCGTATATATGAAAAAAGATTTCTAAAATTTTTATTAGAACCACATTTGCCTCTGCGAAAGCATCAGTCATATTGTCAAAGTGAAAGTTAAAGTCATTCAGTCTTGTCGACCTCTTTGTGATCCCATGGACTATACAGTCCATGAAATTCTCCAGGCCAGAATACTGGAGTGGTTATCCATTCCCTTCTCCAGGGGATCTTCCCACCCCAGGGATCAAACCCAGGTCTCCTGCATTGCAGGCGGATTCTTTACTAACTGAGCTATCAGGGAAGCCCAAAATGAAAGTGAAATGGAATTCTCCAGGCAAGAATATGGGAGTGGGTAGCCATTCCCTTCTCTAGGGAATCTTCCCAACTCAGGGATCAAATCTGGTTCTCCTGCATTGTAGGCAGACCTTTTACCATCTGAGCCACCAGGGAAGCCCCCCCCTCCCCATATTGTCAAATGCCATCATAAGTGTGAGCTCTTTCAACGTAAGGGATGAGGTTTGTATGTGTAGGAGAAATGTCAAAATTTATTGAGGAATTCCTGTGAAGTTTCAAGAGAATGCAGATCAAATAGATTTCTCCATTTTTTTTATAAAGCTAAATAAATCAGAATATTGGAAAGGCAGATCATTCAAGATTCTGGGAAGTTGTCAGATAATAAAGAAAGATTTTTCTCAATATTAGTGGTTCTTGTTGTTTCAATGCATGTGATTTATCTGTCAGGTGCTTCGTTCTCTGTTCCTCCAACTTGGATGCATTTTTGATACCTCCCTTCTTGGATCCCATGTTGTATGAAACTCATGAGTTGGGTGTGGCTTGAGGATGCACTACTTTGGGACATAATTACATAGTTTTATTGAAATCCAAAAGTGTGTGTGTGTATGTGCATGTCTATATATATATTTGCAGCATAAATGTCCACATACCAAAAGGGCTGCTTCCAAATAGTCAGCTCAAACCAAAATAGTTCTGCCTTCATAGTAGCAGTATTAAAATAAGAGTGAGGTGACTGACCCAATCATCAAGGTGAAAAATAGGACTGAATGAATGCACTGACACAAGTGGCAGAACAGATGTTAGTTTGGAGACAGGTTCAAACTGGCAGCTTGATAACAGCTTAGAGATCAAATTGGATATGATGGGCCAGAGATTAAAGTCAATGATGTCTAGCAGGTTTCTGTCTTAGCAAAATTATCTGAAGGTTGTATTTATTTATATTGAACATATTGATGAAGAAACAAATGGTAGAAATAAAAGATCAGTTCAGTAATTATTTAGTTTATATTGTCTCTAGTGCATACGGGTTGGGTGCTGAGTAGGTATCTGGAGACCAAGTCTGGAGATCTGGAGAGTATTATAGGCTGGAAATATCAACAAGGTCTAATTAAAATGCAGTCATTATGAAGCCCTGGGGTAGGTTAGTTCAGTCATGGGGAATGAATAGACTGAAAAGAAACTCCAAGACAGAATCTTGGAAAACAAAAGCCTCTGAAGCAGACACAGAGGTTTCAAAGTAGAAAGAATAGAAAGATTGCAGTGGAGAACAAGAACATATCAATGACAAGGGAAGAAATCTGTTGTCGATGTAAGTCCAAAATGGAGAGATGAGTGAGTTGGGGAATCATATGTAAATGAAAGAAAATGATATCAAAGTGTTTGGCTCTCAACTCAAAAGCCTTTACAACTCATACTTCTGAAATGAAAAACATTGTGACACCATTGGTAAACCTGAGCTTTTCCATTGGTTTACTCTTACACATTTTTTCCATTTACCATTCACTTACAAAAGTAACAGTTTTTCTTAATTATGTTCATGCTCTTTAAATGTGAACACTACTCTTCAATTTTACAAAATTAGACTAATTCCTTTTCACTTGTTTGTCCCTGTCAATCTTTTTTTGTGTGTCTTTCTGAGACCACATAAACATTCTTAAGGGCAGAGAATATTGCTTATTTTTCTTGGTATTATGGCACTAAGCTTAGTGCCTCTATTTCAATGTACGTGTGTTTGATGGGTATTATTCTCTTCCCTCAGTCTTCAAACCTCTCAACTCAAGATTTCCAGGAAAGTTTGTGGGCTACTAGTTGCTCACAATATTCAAAGTTAAAAAAGAAAAAAAAAAAAGCTCCTACTTGAAGTTTGGGAAATGCCGTATATTATTTTCTTTCATGGAGATTCTAAATATACATGAGCATAGAAGAATCTCTGGAAAGTTCTCAATAATTTAATATTTTAAATTAATGCATATTAGTATGCTACAGTACTATTTAGAAAATGATAAACTTCCGAACACCTAAAAAGTAGTTTTAATTTGTCCTTCAGAGAAGGTCTCCAGACATTAACTTGACTTTACTCTTGCTCACCAACTGTCTACATTTTGATTAATTTTGTGTTTCCACAGAGGGTTTCATAGTTCCCATTTTTTTGGTTTGTTCTTCTCACATTATTCTCACACATGCAGTATATATTGTTACACTTTCTACCTCCTACTGTTACTCATACAAAATGAGTTTAACATCAAGACTTCATCTCAAGATTCCTTATGCTTCACCGCAGTGAAGAAATTTCATGCTCTGCCATACCAAATCTAAATCAAAATCTAAATAGCTAGCTTTCTTCATGTCTTCACACTAAGCCTTTATGTTAGCCTTGTAGCCCCTCCTGCTGAAGGTGTATTCCTAATTGCAAGTCAAATATGGCTGTTCTTTGATCTTGCCAAGTAAATGACTTTGGACAAAGTTCTTGGTTGGTAAACACCTCAAGTTTTCTTTTGTTTAGACTATTTTTTATTTCCTTTGAAGTTTTGCGCTTAATCTGACCAGTTTTGACTTCTAGGAGTTTATGAAGGCTTCTGCAAATCTAATTTTTAGCTTTTTATAAAGTCATCTGTGTTTATGGGTGATTGTCACAGCAATAATACAAAATCTTAGTCTACCATATATTGGTTGTGATGTGAAATTCAATCCTTTAATATTTTGATTCACAATAAAAATATTGTTTGTTTTTGAATGTAATAATTGTATAATCAATGTTCAGTTTATTTTTCTATATTTATTTAATACCAGGTCTAGGGATCATAAAGATGACTATAACTAGTAACACAAAATCTAAAAAGTAATGCCAGTATCACTTTCTGGAAATATTGTGTTCACCATTAGGGTTAAAACTCTATTTGATTATTTGCCAAGAGCAGATATAAGGGAAAATCTCACTCTAATATCTGCAAGAATATCAATAACTTGACTATATTTGGTTTATCTCAAACAAAGAAACAAACAAGGATAGGCATGCCTCTCCTTTCTCCCTTACTGATTCAAATATTGCCAATATTTGCTGTTTATGCCACTATCACCTGCAGCCAGACATCTTGGAGTGAGCAGTCAAGTCAAAACTAGTGGAGGTGATGGAATTCCAGCTGAGCTATTTCAGATCCTAAAAGATGATGCTGTGAAAGTGCTGCACTAAGTATGCCAGCAAATTTGGAAAACTCAGCACAGCCACAGAACTGGAAAAGGTCAGTTTTCGCTCCCATCGCAAAGAAGGGCATTGCCAAAGAATGTTCAAACTATCACAGAATTGCACTCATTTCAAATATTAGCAAAGAAATACTCAAAATCCTTCAAGCTAGGCTTCAACAGTATGTGAACTAAAAACTTCTAAGAAAGGTAGAGGAACAAGAGATCAAATTGCCAACATCTGTTGGATCATAGAAAAAGCAAGAGAGTTCCAGAAAAACACCTACTTCTGCTTCATTGACTACGCGAAAGCCTTTGCATGTGTGGATCACAACAAACTGTGGCAAATTCTTCAAGAGATGGGAATATAGAACCACCTTACCTGACTCCTTTGAAACCTGTATGAAAGTCAAGAAGCAACAGTTAGAACCAGATATGGAAAAACACACTGGTTCCAAATTGGGAAAGGAATACATGAAGGCTGATATATTGTCACCCTGCTTATTTAACCTATATGCAGAGTACATCATGCAAAACGCTGGGCTGAATGAAGCAAAAGCCGGAATCAAGATTGCTGAGAGAAATATCCATAACCTCAGATATGCAGATAGTATCACATATATGGCAGAAAGCAAAGAGGAAACTAAAAAGAGCTTCTTGATGAAGGTGAAAGAGGAGAATGAAAAAGTTGGCTTAAAACTCAACATTCAAGAAACTAAGATCATGGCATTCTGTCCTATCACTTCATGGCAAATAGATGGGGTTGGAAACAGAGACAGATTTTATTTTCTTGGGCTCCAAAATCACCGCAGATGGTGACTGCAGCCATGACATTAAAAGACGCTTGCTCCTTGGAAGAAAAGCTATGACAAACCTAGACAGCATATTAAAAAGCACAGACGTTACTTTGCCAACAAATATCCATAGTCAAAGCAATTGTGTTTCCAGTAATCATGTATGGATGTGAGAGTTGGACCATAAAGAAGGCTGAGCGCTGAAGAACTGATGCTTTAGAACCGTGGTTTTGGAGATGACTCTTGGACTACAAGAAGATCACACCAGTCAATCCTAAAGGAAATCAACCCTAAATATTCATTGGAAGGACTGATGCTGAAACTGAAGCTCCAATACTTTGGCCACCTGATGCAAAGAGCTGACTCATTAGAAAAGACCCTGATTTTGGGAAAGATTGAAGACAGGAGGAGAATGGGATGAGAACAAGATGGTTTGATGGCATCACCAACTCAATGGACATGAGCTTGAGCAAACTCTGTGAGATGGTAAGACAGTGAGGCCTGGCATGCTGTAGTCCATGAGGTCGCAAGGAGTCAGACATGGCTGAGGGACTGAACAACAGCAATGCCATTATTGTTGTTGATAATAGTGATTTTTAGATTTTTAACCCGTAGTGAAAGTTGCTCAGTTGTGTCCGACTCTGCAGCCCCATGGACTGTACATTCCATGAAATTCTCTAGGCCGGAATACTGGAGTTGGTAGCCTTTCCCTCCTCCAGGGAATCTTCCCAAACCAGAGATCAAATCTAGGTCTCCTGCGTTGCAGGTGGATTCTTTACCAGCTGAGCCACAAGGGAAGCCCAAGAACACTGGAGTGGGTACCCTATCCCTTCTCCAGCACATCTTCCTGTTACTTACTGATATTTTTAAGTGCCAGAAAGCAAGTTGTTTTTATATAAAATGAAATGCATAAATCTTAGGTGTACATTTATTGAGCTTTTATAAATGCATATTTGTATCTTATTATGATATATGTTACAGACAGTATTAACATACTATTATTAATTTATTATTATTACTAAATATCCTAAATTTCCAGTCAACATATAGATCCCAAACAAGTCTTAACAATTCCTTTTATAGGTTTTATATAAATAGTATATCTGCCTTTGGTACATGCTACTAGACATATGTATTTTTACTTTTTGTCTCAGGACCTTGACAAAAAGAGGTCCATTTATACATCCAGTTATTTCTGTAATTTGGTAAAATTGATTTATATTCTGTTTCTAGTTCCATATATGCCATAAACTATATAAATACTACTAATTACTTATTAGAATGACAAAAGTGTTGTCAGAGTATATATACTAAGAAGAGATAATGTATCTCCTTGGGGCTGAAGAATTTGGTCCTTTAGAATAGTTTAATAAATAGATTGAATAAGTAGTATAATAAATTTAATAAGTAGACAGATTGAATACCTTGGTAATAATGCTTACTTCTTACTGAGAATGTATAAAAAGATTGGTAAGATTCTTATGTACTTATTTTTTAATAATAATTATATTATTGGAATGAACTGATTCTTTGTGACCCCATAAACTGTAGCCTGCCAAGAATACTGGAGTGGGTAGCCATTCCTTTCTCCAGGGAATCTTCGCCACCCAGGGATCAAACCAGGTCTCCTGCACCACAGTCAGATTCTTTACCATCTAAGCCACCATGGAAGCCCCATAAATGGATACATATATATCCAAATAACATGTAAATAATATCAATGGGCTGAAACTAACTATAAGCAGAGGTAAGAAATATCACAACCTCTAGACTTAAAATGAAAATTTTGAAAGTAAAATCAACTTCCTTTCTTTGAAGAACAGAAAAGGAGCAAGGGGAAACACTAGGTATCCTTGCACTATAGTTGTCTGTGTTATTTTCTGTTCCAGAAAAATAGCTATCTCAACCATCAAGATCAAGACATATAAAAAGGAATATTTCTTTTGATAAAAGAAACTTGCCCCGTCTCACTCGCTATCATCCCGTCTTAGCAAAGGAATTTATTTTATCACTTAAAATCAGAAAAACAAAATGAAAAAAAAAGGCAAACTGAGGATATAAGATGAGAGAATATTTCCTTCTGTAATAGATTTCATTTTCTCTTTGACTGTTAATGGGCAACAGGTTCTAGCTTATTTTTATTGTGTGGGAGTAGGTACTGTCTGTTCATGTTTGTTGAACATTCCACCTCTGTATATACTAGCGCATGATGGTGGCTCACACACACATAAAGGCATTTCAATGCCAGAAAGTGGCATGAGACATAGTGAAAAAATATAGATAAACTCCAAATTGATTTGGATTTAGTTCAAGGTCTCTGAACAGACCTGAACTCTGTCTTAAAACCCATAGAGAAAACAGCTTGTGAAGAGGTGGATTCCGATTGGCTTTGCTTGAATGAGAATTATTAATTTAGGTCAGAGAGAACATTTTTAGACAGAGCTTCCTCAAGAAATAAATATCATTCATAACCTACATTGTCAGAAAAATAAAGGTTTTCTATCTCTGTTAGCATGATAAAATAAGTAACTCAACCACACAGAAATGAGCTGCAGTAGGGAAGTTCTACTTTCATGTCCTATATATTTTTTTTTTTAACTGACCTGACATTCTGAGTGGAAAAAGAAGAGCAATACTCATATTGTAGTATGGGCCTGATTCAATAAAGTCCATAGTTTTGGAAAGTCCCAATGATTAGCCAGATGCTTCTCTGGTGGCTCAGATGGTAAAGAATCTGCTTGCAATGCAGGAGTGAAGTGAAGTCTCTCAGTCGTGTCCGACTTTGCGACGACCCCATGGAATGTAGCCTACCACGTTACTCCATCCATGGGATTTTCCAGGCAAGAGTACTGGAGTGGGTTGCCATTTCTTTCTCCAGAGGATGTTCCCAACCCAGGGATCGAACCTGGGTCTCCCGCATTGTGGGCAGATGCTTTACCAGACCTGGATTCAATCTCTGGGTTGGGAATATCCCCTGGAGAAGGAAATGGCAACCCAGTCTGGTATTCTTGCCTGGAGAATTCCATGGACAGAGAAGCCTAGCAGATTATAGTCCATGGGGTCACAAAAAGTCAGACACAACTGAGCGACTAACACTGTGATTAACTAGTTCATTTATTTTATCATTTAGCAAGGCAGTTTTTCTTTTTATTACCTTGAAAATGACAGCATTAATATTTTATATATAGTACAAAAAAGAGTGGGCATTACCATAATGATGACCATTGGAAATAGCTTAGTATCTTTTAAAAATACTTATCTCTAAATTTCACTTATTATAGTCTTTCAATAACAGATTCCTTATGATGCAATCCACAATAAATAACAACACTAAGGAATAAGAATTCCTAAAAAAGTCATAGAAAGATTAAGGTGTTGAGACTATACCATATGAAATAGAAAAGATCAGCAAAGTGAGGAAGGTTTTAAAGTTTATATACATATTTTTAAAAGAAAGCTGTGACTGGCAAACTTTTCCAGAGAAGAGTTTGCATATATTTTCCTTAGAATGTGATAAATCTTATGCATAAGCATTTCGAAATATTGCAATTATTAATTTTAAGAACTCTGTGTGTGAAATTTAAAAACATAGGAGAGGAAGGTTTGAAGGTTTTCTTTCATGGCAGTTATTAAAATAAAATATATTATTATTTGTTTGACATACCTTATATATATTTTATATATTTATACATAGTATAAGACTTTATATATAAAATTACATATATTTAAATAATTTATATATATTAAATATTGAGGAATTCACCTATATGCAAGACCATTCAAGTCACTTTTATAGCTTTGACTCTATAGTTCATAATTGGTATACTTACCTTTAACATTCAATTTTATTCAGAAATTAATTTAAAGTTCATTCTATTCCATGTACTTTTACCTGAACCTGAAATTAAGTTGATTATAACCAATTTTTATGTTCATTATGAAGATAAAATAACAATAATAATAATTTACCTTTTTTGGACTTTTTTTACTTAAAATTATTTCATATAACCCATAAAGAATTATGAATAGAAGAAAAAGATTCTTCAGAGGGAGTTCTATGCCCTTTAGCCTGGAGGCAGGTTTAAATGCTAAACTACTATATTGGTTATAGAGAAGAATAGCTGCTCAAAGGTTGGCTGTCTAGGACTAACCTATCAGAGCATGATTAATTTATCCAGGCTAAGGTTGGCAAGTTCACAATGAGTAAGAACAGAATTCCTTTAAGATTCTACCGTTTTATTCCTGGCAACTCATTTTGAATTTTCTCTCAATATCAGTGAGTCACTGAAAAAGATCTCCTTCCTTCCACACATGCCTCTCGTGACTAAGACTGCTGAGAATAAATAGATAAAAATACCTCAAGCATTGGCATAGACTTAAGGACTCTTCACCAGGTCATTTTCCAAATAGAAAATGTTGAGTAATGTCTTTCAAACATAAAGTCTCTCCTTAAATTTCTCTCTCTAGCATTTGAGCAAACGCACTCTTCAACCAATTATTTATTATTTTAGTTCATCTTTCTCTTTTTTCCCTTAAGAAAGCACAACTTATTTCACTCATTAACATTCCCCTTCCAATCTTAATGATCTCTTACTTTCTCATTAGAAAACACGAACATCTATTTATTTCTCCCTATATGTATATATGGGGTGTCCCTGATGGCTCAAAGAATCCACTTGCCAGTGCAGGAGACACAGGCTTGATCCCTGGGTTGAGAAGATCTCCTGACAAGAAAATGGCAACCCACTCCAGTATTCCTGCTTGGGAAGTCCCATGGACAGTGGAGCCTGGTGGGCTATAGTCTGTGGGGTCGCAAAAGAATCAGACATGACTAAGCAACTAAACAACAATAAAAATATGTATGTATAGCCAGAATCATCATACTAAGTTATCTTTCAAAATGAGAAACTCCTAGACTCTCAATGAAAAATTACTTTTTATATATATTTCCTCCCTCCATTCACATAAATAAAGAAACCTCATGATCAGATGCTGTAATCCTAAATCAAACTTTGAAAAAAACCTCTGAACAATAAAGAAACAAAACTCCTGTTTCAAGTGAGTAATTTTTAGCTCAGACAATTAATGCAGTTTTCCCCACAAAAGCTTATTAAATGACAACAAAAGAATTAAAAAGTAAGTTCTGCTTCAGTAGTAGTAGAATATACAATTTTGAGAGATACCATTTCAACAGAACTGAAATGGAGGAGGACCAAGTAATCCTGTGTTTGTTATTCAACACATGAGCTTGGAAAAAACAACCAAGCAAACCACAGTTGGAATGTAAGAATGATGAAAACTGAGGAGGGGAAAAAAAACAGAAGATACAATCAACACTAAAGCCAAATCCTATCACGTGAGAAGCTGTCAGGTAGAAATTTCATGCTGTTCCATTCTGGCAGAACAGTAAATTTAAATGTTCCTTGAGCAGTGTTAAGCTTCTTGTGAGACAATCCTATAAATGGGTCTTTTCAGTTATAAAAATGCTAAGAAAACATGCTTTTATGAAATGTCGATGTGTTTCCAAAGAGTTCTGTGGTTCTGGAATGAGTCTATAGAAATTCAGTTCATTCCTGAAGTTTTAGCTAGTTCCTTTCAATACCTGTTTACCCCTTAACACCACAACTAGGACAGAAAGTTATGAAAATACCAAGCAAGTCTACAAAGGAAACCTAGGTTTATGAGGAAAACGGGTAAACTAACAACTTTCTCCCAACCCCTGTTGCACATAATTGGCAGTTGACATTAGTATGGCTAAGTAATTTTGATAAAATCTCTACTTCTTCAGTGCTTGTTTATACAGCAAGGGTACTTCTGTTTGGATCCAAGATCTGACAGGGGTCCAAGGGAGTGACACAGGAAGACTGTGGACTCACCACGAATACACTGAAACTGAAGAAGACCTTAAGGTTAAGTAAACAACTACTGCATATTTAAGGACCAGATAGAAATGAACAGAGAAGACGGAGACACAGTATACACAGGAATACCACCCCCACGTGGTGACCTTGGGGACGGATATTGCGGAGGGCTTGAGACAGACTCATGTGCCCTGGGACACAGTGAAAAAACAACAGTTTAAGGGCATCTAGATCATGCAGGAAGAATGCCTTCACACAATGCTGCTACTTCAAGACCAAGAGAGAGGGCCATTTTTTCTAGTTCATGAAAACAAAATCAAAAGTCAAACAAAATGAGGAGACAGAGAAATATGTTCTAAACAAAAAATAAAATAAGATCTCAGAAAAATTCTAATGAAATAGAGATAAGTAATTTACATGATAATAAGAGTTCAAAGGAAAGGTCACAAGGCTGATTCTTAAATTCAGGGGGAGAATGGAGATACTCAGAACTCCAACAAAGACTTAAAAAATACAAGGAAGTCCCAAGATTGAATCATGATGAAACAGAAAATCTGAACGGACTGATCACTAGTAATGAAACCCCCTTGTGGTTCAGATGGTAAAGAGTCTGCCTGCAATGCAGGAGACCCAGGTTTGATCCCTGGGTTGTGAAGATCCCCTGGAGAAGGAAATGGAAACCTACTCCAGTAATCTTGCCTGGAAAATCCCATGGATGGAGGAGCCTGGCAGGTACAGTCCCTGGGGTCGCAAAGAGTAGGACACAACTGAGCAACTTCACTTTAGTAATTAAACTGAAAATGAAAGAAAGTGAAAGCAAAGGTCACTCAGTCATGTCTGACTCTTCGCGATCCCATGGACTGTATAGTCCATGGAATTCTCCAGGCCAGAATACTGGAGTGGGTAGCGTTTCTCTTCTCCAAGGGATCTTCACAACCCAGGGATCGAACCCAGACCTCATGCATTGCAGGTGGATTCTTTACTAGCTGGGCCACAAGGGAAGCCCAAGAATACTGGAGTGGGTAGCCTATCCCTTCTCCAGGGGATCTTCCTGACCCAGGAATCAAACCAGGGTCTCCTGCATTGCAGGTGGATTCTTGACCAACTGAGCTATGAGGGGAGCCACTGAATCAGTTATCAAAAAATCCCAACAGGCAGAAGCATAGCCACTTTCACTGGTTTCTACCAAATAGTTAAAGAAGAGACAATGTCTATCCTTCTCAAATTATTTCAAAAATGAAGAGTGGGAACATTTCCAAAGTCCATTTTTAAGGACAGGATTACCCTGATATCAAAATCAGACAAGAAAATAACTAAAAAAAAAAAAAAAAAAGGCCAGTACCACTGATGAACATATATATGTGGTGTAGTAGTGTTTGTTGTTGTCGTATCCGATTCTTTGTGACCCCGTGGACTGTAGTCTGCCAGTCTCCTCCATCCATGGGATTCTCCAGGCAAGAATACTGGATGGGTTGCCATTCCCTTCTCCAAGAGATCTTCCCAACCCAGGGATCAATCCTCAGTTTCCTGCATTACAGGGAGATTCTTTACCGTCTAAGCCACCAGGGAACACAGATGTAAAAATTCTCAAATATTAGCAAACCAAATTGAACAGTACATTAAAACGATCATACAACATGATCATGTGGGACTCACTCTAGGGATATAAAAATAAAACATTTGTAAACATTTATGCACCTAACATGGAGAAGGAAATGGCAACCCACTCCAGTATTCTCGCCTAGAGAATCCCATGGACAGAGGAGCCTGGTGGGCTGCTGTCCATATGGTCGCACAGAGTCGGACATGATTGAAGCGACTTAGTATGCATGCATGCATTGGAGAAGGAAATGGCAACCCACTCCAGTATTCTTGCCTGGAGAATCCCAGGACAGAGAAGCCTCATTGGCTGCCGTCTATGGGGTTGTACAGAGTCGGACACGACTGAAGCGACTTAGCAGCAGCAGTATGCGCCTAATATAGGAGCACCTAAATATATAAAGCAAATATTACCAAACATAGAGACAAACAGCAATACAAAAATAGTAGGGGACTTCACTATCTCACTTACATCAATACATAGACCATCCAGACAGAAAATCAATAAGGAAAACTGCCCTTAAATGACACATTAGACCAGATATAAACACAGTGTTCCATCTAAAAGCAGCAGAATACATATTAACTTCAAGTGCACATGGAACATTCTTCAGGATGATATACTACATTAATAAAATGAAGGATAAAAATCTTACAATCATCTCATTAGATGTAGAAAAAACATTCGACAAAATTTAACAGTTATTTATAATAAAAACTCTCAACAAAGTGGGTACAGAAAAAAACATAATAAAGGACAAGTTTGACAGATCTACATCTGAGATTATCTGTATGTGTGCCTGTAAAGTTGCTTCAATTGTGACCCACTCTTTGGGACTCTATGGACTGTAGCCTTCCAGACTCCTCTGTCCATGGGATTCTGCAGGCAAGAATACTGGAGTGGGTTGCCATGCCC
This sequence comes from Moschus berezovskii, assembly GCF_049115385.1. NCBI lineage: Eukaryota > Metazoa > Chordata > Mammalia > Artiodactyla > Moschidae > Moschus > Moschus berezovskii. Next base: position 19,481,166 of record NC_142472.1, read on the forward strand.
TCTTCCAGGGGATCCTTCTGACTCAGGGAATGAACCTGTATCTGAATTTCTCCTCCAATGGCAGGCAGATTCTTTACCACTATTGCCCCCTGGGAAATCCCAGTTAAAATCATACTCAAAGGTGAAAAGCTAAAGGCTCTTCCTCTAAATTTGGGAACAAGACAAGGATGCTCACTCTCACAACTTTTATTAACATAGTATTGGAAGTCCTAGCCCCAGAAATTAGGCAAGAAAAAAGCATCCAGTTTGGAAAAGAAGGAGGAAAACTGTCACTATTTGCAGATGACATTAAAAAAGAAATATATATATATATATAATTCCAAATATTCCACCAAAAACTATTATAATTAAATAGCTTCTTGATTAGGGGGGAAGGGAGAGAATGAAAAAGCTAGCTTGAAACTCATCATTCAAAAATGTAAGATCATGGTATGTAGTCCCATTCCATCACTCAGTCGTGTCCCACTCTTTGCAACCCCGTAGACTAGGGCCTACCAGGCTTCTCCATCCATGGGATTCTCCAGGCATACTGGAGTGGGTTACCGTTTCCTTCTCCAGGGAATCTTCCCGACCCAGGGATCAAACCCGGATCTCCCGCATTGGAGGCAGACGCTTTAACCGCTGAGCCACCAGGGAAGCCCATTACTTCATGGCAAATAGAAGGGGGAAAAGTGGAAGCAGTGACAGACTTTATTTTCTTGGGCTCCAAAATTAATGCAGACAGTGACTGTAGCCATGAAATAAAAGATGCTTGCTCCTTGGAAGGAAAGTGATGAAAAACCTAGACATGTTAAAAATAGAGACATCACTTTGCCAGCAAAGGTCCTTATAGTCAAAGCTATGACTTTTTCCAGTATTCATGTATGGATGTGAGAGTTGGACCATAAAGAAGGCTAAGTGCTGAAGAACTGATGCTTTCAAATTGTGGTGCTGGAGAGGACTCTGAGAGTCCTGTGGACTTCAAGGATATCAAACCAGTTAATCCTAAAGAAAATCCATTCTAAATATTCACTGGAAGGGTTGATTCTGAATCTGAAACTCCAATACTTTGGCCACCTGGTCCCAAGAGCTGACTCGTTGGAAAAGACCCTGATCTGAGAAAGATTCAAGGCAAAAGGAGAAATAGGCAGCAGAGGATGAGATGGTTGGATTGCATTACCATCTCAATGGACATGAATTTTTGAGCAAACTCTGGGAGATAATGGAGGACAGAAGATCCTGGCGGGCTACATTGCGTGGGATCACGAAGAGTAGGACATGTCTTAGCAACTGAACAACAACAATGATCACATAGAAAATTACAGTCAATAATATTGTAACAACTTAGTAAGGTAATGAATGGTAATTGGTTTTATTGAGAGAACCATATTCTAATATATAGAAATATCAATTCACTATATTATATATCTGAAACTAACATAATATTGCATGTTAATTACAACTTAATAAAAAAGTACTTGTTTGGCATTTTTAAATTTCAGTGTGGCAATCTAAATTTGAAAAAAAGCAAAACAAAGCAGTACGCCCCAGCCACATAACAAAAGAACATATTTGGATATGCATACAGGAACTGATAGCTCTAGTGCACATATGAGCTGCATTTTTATGCTGCAAAAGATAAACTGCAATCTGGTTGAAAGATAACACTAAAAAGTGTGAAGCCACTTTTAAAATATATGGAAACTGTCTTAAAGAAGCATGTTTTTGGAATATATTGAAAAAGGCCACATTTAAATGATAATTTTTAGTATTTCTTAAGTGTCTAAAAAAACAAGCCGCCACCACCTAATACTGAGGTGTCCATTTAAGTTTTTAACCTTTTCATGATGAGATTTAAAGGAGACTGCACTGTCCAAGACAAACCTAGTTACAAGGCTATCCTATCTAACAGGAAACATAAAGAAAGGAAAATTTTAGCACTGTTTTCTTTTACAGAACTAATAAGATACATTGATAAAAGGGTTACTGAATCTGGGGCAAAATCAATTTTTTACATACTCCAATATATTTGAAATATATATAGTAAAGAAATGGACTTTCAAACCAATAATGTAATTTATAAAGAACTGTTAAAGTACTTTCACCTTAAACATGTAACTTAGTAGTCTCAATAGTTGCTGATGAAAGTAGCTTAGGATTTATTATTCCCATGCTACACATGAAGGACATAAGGAGAAAAAAGATTTAAGTTCAAATGATTGACCACACACTTTGTAACTGGGCAAGGCAGAACTACAACAGTTTATACTGTATTGTGTATCACATCATACTATCTCTCCAAATGCATTTTTATTAAAAAAGCTTATGAATATGTATTAAATAAATTAGCAATTAGCATAGGAAATATACACCAAAATATTACCTGTTGTAGTCCATGGTATTAAAGTACAGATGGAAATTCTATAGGAAACTAAACAGGGTAGGTTTTAAGACCATGCTAAAACTGGTTTTCCTATTAGGCAGACCTGTACTTTGGTCTTATTACTATCACGAGCAGACTGTGTGACCTATACCCATAGGTCATATAACAAATACTGAGAGTGAACAAATATTTAGGGTCAAGCAGATTGTAAATGCTCAATAGTTGTTGATACTTGGACTGTGAAGAAAGTTGATTGCCGAAGAATTGATGCTTTTGAACTGTGGTGCTGGAGAAGACTCTTGAGAGTCCCTTGGACTGCAAGGAGATCCAACTAGTCCATCCTAAAGGAGATCAACCCTGGGTGTTCATTGGAAGGACTGATGCAAAAGCTGAAACTCCAATACTTTGGCCACCTCATGCAATGAGTTTACTCACTGGAAAAGAGTCTGATGCTGGGAGGGATTGGGGGTGGGAGGAGACGGGGACGACAGAGAATGAGATGGCTGGATGGCATCACCGACTCGATGGACATGAGTTTGAGTGAACTCCGGGAGTTGGTGATGGATAGGAAGGCCTGGCATGCTGTGATTCATGGGGTTGCAAAGAGTGGGACACGACTGAGCAACTGAACTGAACTGAACTGAACTGAAGCCCTTGATTTTTTTATCTTTTTTCCTGAAATATAACATACACATTCTAGAATGTAAAATCCCCTTGAGGGAAATTAAAGACAAGTTAAAGAAATCAAGGGCTACACATTGCTTATGAATTAGAACACTTGGCACTATAAAGTTAGTTCTTGCTAAACTGATCTGTAGATATAATGCAATCCCAATAAAAATCAGAGCAGATGTTTCTGCTAATTTTTGTTGTGAAAACTAAAACAAATTTATCAATAAATCTATCATATATGAAATGCCAAGTACTAAGACTTGTGAAGATATTTTTAAGTAAATTTGGGAACATAGGCATCTGCTGCAAAAATTTATTACAAAAGTAGCCAAAGTATTAAAAGCATGTTTTTGGTAGAAGATTAGAGAAGTAAATCAATGGAACAAAATAGACTGCAGAGACAAACTCAGAAATATTTAGTCATTTGATAGGAAGTAAATGCTTTTGACAGAGAATGAGATGGCTGGATGGCATCACCGACTCTGTGGACATGAGTTTGAGTAAACTCCGGGAGTTGGTGATGGACAGGGAGGCCTGGCGTGCTGTAATTCATGGGGTCGCGGAGAGTCAGACAGGACTGAGCGAATGAACTGAACTGAACTGAAATGCTTTTGAACTGTGGTGTTGGAGAAGACTCTTGAGAGTCCCTTGGACTACAAGGAGATTCAACCAGTCCACTCTAAAGGAGATCAGTCCTGGGTGTTCATTGGAAGGACTGATGCTAAAGCTAAAACTCCAATACTTTGGCCACCTCATGCGAAGAGTTGACTCACTGGAAAAGACTCTGATGCTGGGAGGGATTGGGGGCAGGAGGAGAAGGGGACGCCAGAGAATGAGATGGCAGGATGGCATCACCGACTCAATGGACATAAGTTTGAGTGAACTCTGGGAGTTGATGATGGACAGGGAGGCCTGGTGTGCTGTGATTCATGGGGTCGCAAAGAGTTGGACATGACTGAGAGACTGAACTGAGCTAAACTGAACTGAAACATGCCCAGGAATGAAGTGTGAAATAATGTATATCCAGTAAATTGTATTTTACCAATTAGATATCCTTATGAGACATATAAAACAAAATGTGACCCCATTTACTTGATACAAAAATGAATTCTATTTGGATTTGTAGGCAGAAATGTGTATAACAAAGCAACTTTTAGAAAATAGCATAGGATAATATATTCATGATCTTAGAATGGGCAAAGATGTTCTTCAAAAAACAGTATCCATAAAAGAAAAGTAGAATGGACTAGAATTCATTAAAATTAACAACTTGTGTTCATTAAAAAACACCATTAAGATATAGGAACAATTTAACTTGTATCTAAAATAAGGTAGAAAATTCAATAAGGCTGAGCAAAATGAATTTAACAAGGACAATACGAAAACAAAATATTCAAATAACTACAGTATTAACTTTATATTCATGCAATAACTGGAAGAGTTTGTTTCTCAAACTGTATCTTTATTCCATCTAAGTTTAGGATTTTTGAATTTGTATTTTCCCTATATGTGGCACATAATAATTCAGACAATGTGGAAAGTAATACATAGCTACAAAACCATCCATCACGCCCTTCCCTGACAAACATTGTAACTCAAAAGATTCACCACCTACATTTTTCTGTACCACCTAACAGGCATTTCAGTGTGATTTTAAAAATATACTTGTGGATTTTTCTCATTTTTTATACAATATTATAATCTTAGGATTTCTGTTTAGTACTCTATAAACTTGATAAATATGACTTTAAATAACACCATAATAATAAACCATTTATATATTTCCTTATATATCTGAATCATCATCTATTATTTACAATATGAAGATCTAAAGGTTCTACCATTATTTATGAGAGTCTCTTTCCCCTCCCTGACATGATCAAAATCTACCAATGCCTTATTTTTTATTGAATACACCTTAAAATATCTATAGATCTTTATAATTTTCAAACGTTTCACATATGTTTTCCTTTAATCCCATAATAAACCTTTTTAAAAATTCTCCTACCCCAATATTAGGGGCTTCCCTGATGTCCTAGCTTTTTGCCTTTTCATACTGTTCATGGGGTTCTCAGGGAAAGAATACTGAAGTGGTTTGCTAGTCACTTCTCCAGAGTTTGTCAGAACTCTCCATCATGACCCATCCATCTTGGGTGGCCCTACATGGCATGGCTTATAGTTTTATTGAGTTAGACAAGGCTGTGGTCCATGTGATTAGATTGGTTAGTTATCTGTGATTGTGGTTTTCATTCTGTCTGCCCTCTGATGGAGAAGAATAAGAGGCTTATGGAAGTTTCCTGACGGGAGAGACTGATTGAGGGGGAAATGGAGTCTTGTTCTGATGGGTGGGGCCGTGAGCTCATCTTGTGCTCATATTCTCCTGTGAAAACTCCGAAATTACTACTTGCCTTTTGGGTCTAAAAGATTCTGGATTTTCTCATGATAAATTTCCAAATAGGATAATTCCAAGGTAAAATTCTGTGACTCATTTTGCTCCAGAGATCCTTTGAAATAAAGCACAGCAGAGACTTGGGATGAGGCCTTATTTACTCAGCATTGCCCATCATGGAGAAGGATTATCAACAGCCTATCTGTCCATATGCAAAAATGCAAGCATTATATCCCTGAAAGGCTTTCTCAAGAATTCCGTGACACAAGGAACTTGAAAACCACTTCTTGACCAACACGAAGCAGGTCAAAGGCTAACAGAGTTTTGCCAAGAGAACGCACTGGTCATAGCAAAAGCCCTCTTCCAGTAACACAAGCGAAGACTCTACACATGGACATCACCAGATGGTCAATATCAAAATCAGATTGATTATATTCTTTGAGGCCAAAGATGGAGAAGCTCTATACAGTCAGCAGAAACAAGACCAGGAGCTGACTGTGGCTCAGATCATGAACTCCTTATTGCCAAATTCAGACTGAAATTGAAGAAAGTAGGGAAAACCACTAGACCATTCAGGTATGACCTACATCAAATGCCTTACAATTATACAGTGGAAGTGACAAATAGATTCAAGGGATTAGATCTGATATACAGAGTGCCTGAAGAACTATGGACAGAGGTTCATGGTACTGTACAGGAGGAGTGATTAAGACCATCCCCAAGAAAAAGAAATGCAAAAAGGCAAAATGGCTGTCTGAGAAGGCCTTACAAATAGCTGCAAAAAGAAAAGTGAAAGGCAAAGATATACCCATTTGAATGCAGAGTTCCAAAGAATAGCAAGGAGAGATAAGAAAGCCTTCCTCAGTCATCAGTGCAAAGAAATAGAGGAAAACTATAGAACGGGAAAGACTAAAGATCTCTTCAAGAAAATTAGAGATACCAAGGGAAATTCTCATGCAAAAATGGGCACAATAAAGGACAGAAATGATATGGACCTAAGAGAAGCAGAAGATATTAAGAAGAGGTTGCAAGAATGCACAGAAGAACTGTTAAAAAAAAAAAAAAAAGATCTTCATGACCCAGATAACCACGATGGTATGATCACTCACCTAGAGCCAGACATCCTGGAATGAGACATCAAACGGGTCCTTAGTAAGCTTCACTGTGAACCAAGCTATTGGAGGTGATGGAATTCCAGTTGATCTACTTCAAATCCTAAAAGATGATGCTGTGAAAGTGCTGCATTCAATATGCCAGCAAATTTGGAAAACTCAGCAGTGTCCACAGGACTGGAAAAGGTCGGTTTTCATTCCAGTCCCAAAGAAAGGCAATGCCAAGGACTGTTCAAACTACTGCACAATTGCACTCATCTCACACGTTAGCAAAGTAATGTTCACAGCTAGGCTTCAACAGTACATGAACCATGAACTTCCAGACGTTCAAGCTGGAGCGAATGTTCAACAATGCAAACAGTGAAAGACTTTATTTTGGGGGGCCCCAAATTCACTGCAGACAGTGACTGCAGCCATGAAAGTAAAAGATACTTGTTCCTTGGAAGAAAAGTTATAACTAACCTAGGGAGCATATTAAAAAGCAGAGATATTACTTTGTCTGCAAAGGTCCATCTAGTCAAAGCTATGGTTTTTCCAGTAGTCATGTATGGATGTGAGAATTGGACTATAAAGAAAGCTGAGTGTAGAATTGATGCTTTTGAACTGTGGTGTTGGAGAAGACTCTTGAGAGTCCCTTGGACTGCAAGGAGATCCAACTAGTCCATCCTAAAGAGATAAGTCCTGAGTGTTCATTGGAAGGACTGATGTTGAAGCTGAAACTCTAAATACTTTGTCCACCTGATGGGAAGAACTGACTAATTGGAGAAGATGCTGATGCTGGGTAAGACTGAAGGCAAGAGAAGAAGGGGATGACAGAAGATGAGATGGTTGGATGGCATCACCCACTTGATGGACATGCGTTTGAGTAAGCTCTGAGATTTGGTGATGGACAGGGAAGTCTGGCATGGTGCAGTCCATGGGGTCACAAAGATTTGGACATGACTGAGAGATTGAACTGAACTGATTTTTCAGATGATAAAGAATCTGCCTCCAATGTGGGAGACTTAGTGTCAACCCCTGGGTTGGAAAGATCCCCTGGAGAAGGGAATGGCCACCCACTGCAGGATTCTTGCCTGGAGAATCCCATGGACAGGGACTACAGTCTATAATGTTGCAAAGAGTTAAACATAACTGAGCGCCAAACACTTTTACTTTCACCTCAATATTGCCTCTCCCCACTTTCCTCTCTCCACTGGTAACCAGCAGTTTGTTCTCTATATTTGTGAGTCTGCTTCTTTTTTCTTTTATTCACTGGTTTATTGTATTTTTAGATCCACAGACAAGTGATATCATATAGTATTTGCCTTACTGTGTGCGACTCATTTCACTTAGCATAATGCCTTCTAAACCTAACCATGTTGCAGCAAATGGCATTATTTCATTCTTTCACATGGCTGAGTAATATTCCACTGTATATATGTACAACATCTGTTGATAGGTTGTTTCCATATCTTGGAAAGTATAAATAATGCTGCCATGAACATTGGGGTGCCTGTATCTTTCTGAATTCTCTATCTTTACATGTTAGGAACAGCTGCTTCTGGTATAGTGTTGTGTGAAGGGAGCTTCAGGGGCTAGCATTCCCTCTAGGCCTCCAAATATGCTTAACTCAGCTGAGTTAGGCTCCTGTTCTCTCTGGAATTTAGTGTTTTCTTTGTTTTCAGTTAACTCCCACTTTAAGATGTTGTAGCGGAGAAGGCAATGGCAAGCCACTCCAGTACTCTTGCCTAGAAAATCCCATGGATGGAGGAGCCTGGTGGGCTGCAGTCTGTGGGGTCGCTAAGGGTCGGACACAACTGAGCGACTTCTCTTTCACACATTGGAGAAGGAAATGGCAACCCACTCCAGTGTTCTTGCCTGGAGAATCCCAGGGAAGGGGGAGCCTGGTGGGCTTCCGTCTATGGGGTCACACAGAGTCGGACATGACTGAAGTGACTTAGCAGCAGCAGCAGCGGATAATGATCACAGATGAATAGTAAAAACTCTTTAAAATGCAATGTATGTTAAGACCTTAGGCCAAATTTTCCTTAGTCCCTGGGAGTACTCATCATTATAATTTTGTTTAGAAGGCACAAGTAGCTATTTCATTACTTTATACTGAATACAACTTATTTCTTTCACAAAACCTTCCTCCCCTTTCCCTTAATCAATTAAATTTACTATTTTTAAATTGCCCACCTACAAGTTAGGCTGGTAACATCAACTAAAGTACCCTACATATTTGCAAATGAGCCAAATGTTGTAAATATATATACATTACATTCAGTTTAAATGTAATTATAAATATCATTACTAAAATATTGGTAAGAAAGTAACTTCTATTTCCACTGCCTCATCACCAAAAACTAGTATTTCTTTTTATAACAAGTTATTTTTCTCTCTTTCCTTCACTATTTTGGACTATGCTTCTTTATAGGACCACTATTATATTATTCATCTTTGTATTCATCTAACATTATAACATCTACTTCACATAGTTAGGGAAGTATATAACAGTTGCTTTTGTCTGTCGGTTAGGAGAAGAAAACTGCTACCTAACATTTTTGCCTAAAATAGTTTTCTTCAAACAGATTGTCGTATTATTAGTGATGATGTGTTTTATATTAATTAATAGATATCATCATGCAGGAGAGTTTTTGTTTGTTTTAATATATACCAATATATTATTATTCTGTAGTTTTTATGGTATGGCAAGGCTCCAATAGTCCATACACTATTATATAATGAATATGAAAACTGAAATTAATTATTCTAAATCTGATGATGTAATATCCTTAAAAGTGCACTCTTAGGGAAAATATTTGTATTTGTTCCTATAGTAAACTCAAAAATTCCCCAAAGAATATTACTATCAATTATACTCTAAAAGCATTTGATTAACTCGGACCTTTTTTGGCCCTTTGACTAAAAACTAGATTTAAGCAGATGGATTCAGGATTTGGATGATATAATAACCAGCTCTGATTGACATCTTTCCAGAAATTAACTGTTGGGCAAGAGAAAACGTCATAGGAGAGTCAGTGCACATAGGTAACTAACAATGTCGCTTAGGTGCTGGGGCAAAACAGGCATAAAGGAGCGAAATGAGGAGGGAGAGATGAAGGGGAAAAAGAAGGAAGAAGGGAGGGAGAAAGAAGGATGGAAAAGGAAGGACAGAAGGAAGACTGAACCTGGGATGGGGAAGAAGAGTGACTGGCAGGGAGAGATAAAGGAGAGCAAGCAAGGGAAAGGCAAGATAAGGAGAAAGTGAAAGAAGGGGAAGGAGGAGAGGAAGGGGAAGTGTGGAGGAGAGGAAAGGGAAAAAAGTACATAATCCCTTTTTTAAAAAAATGCAATCAAATGGGGTTGCTCTAAATAGATTCACTTGGGGAATCAGTTATTTGGTGAGTTTGCCTGGCATAATGAAAATAGCACTAGACTAGGAGTCAAAATACTTTAGTTCTACTTCTATATAGATAACCAGTTGCCAGTGTAATTCTAGGCAAATATGTTAACTCTTATCTTCAACTTTCTAATTTGCAAATTTAAATGTTTAGACTAGCATCCCTTCTGGCCTTAAAATCTTAGGCCCTTCAGTGTTTCCACAGTAGAAGACAAATTAATTGAGGAAAATGAGAAATGACTGAGAGAGTGATGCTGTTTAGATAACAGACATTCTGTCTTCATAACTGACTGGACTTCTGAAATATCTTCCCGGTGCAACTAGTGCAAAATTTGTATATTAAGGGTTGCTGGATTATGGAATTTCCAAAAGTGTCATACTTGTGTGTCGGCAATGAGACAAGGAGATGGATAATATACTCTTAGGCTGGCATGATTCTGACATTCATTACCAAAGATGTCGCTGTTTATGATATCTGTGGAGAGCTGTAATGTACTATTACACCTAGGAGACTGGTTGTAAACTTATATTAGGCAATCAGGGAGATGATGATAAACATGACTTGAAAGAAGCTAGTGACATGAACATATTTTACCAGATGCTTGGTAAAAGAATTCAGATAAGCCTGTGCATATGTTCAGCTCTGGCAGTTGAATTTATACTCTGTGAGTTGATCAAATCACATAAAAATCAAGACTCCTTGAAGAAGTCAGTTGTCTACTTTTACTGATCACTTGAACTATATGGTGCAGTTAGAGCTGCCTTTGAAATGGAAAGTATTTATTTAAGCCACAGATAAAAGGTTGCTCTCAGGAACCTTTCAACCACTATTTCAATTATTTTCTGGCATGATAAATTTTCTTCCACAGATGCTTATGCCAACTGCACTACTGTAAATCAGCACTTGAAAAATGCCGTAATTTTTTACCTTTGAAATATGCATTCAGTTATTTGCATTTAAAAGGCTGTTCACAAGTTGCTAAAACAATGCAAATGAATACCTTCTCCTTGTACTGCTTTGGAGCTGGAATTTTTAAATATGAGAGTAGTTCTGGGAACACACCTTAATTATAAGTCAAAAAGAGGGCACCTGAATCCTTCAAAGCTAACAACTGTAACTTATCTTGTTACACATTTTCCCTGATAAATATGCAAAATTAGGAAATTTGTAAAATGTCAAGAAAACTACTATTTTCTTTTTTCTTAATCAATTTTATACCAAGAGACTTGGTCCAGATGATTAAATATTCTTCAAAACCACAATGTTAGTGACTATATGATATTATATTTGTAGATATGTCATCATTTATTTTATAAACTAACTAAAAGCACTTCAGTTTTTTTTTTTTTTTTTGTCATTATAAGTAATGTCAGCATGAAGAGCTGTGCTCAAAAACTTTCTTTTACTCTGGTTCTTCCCTCAAGCTGGATATCTAGAATGTAATTACAAGATCAAATGATATTCCCTTCCTCATTGCCACTGATACAAATTGCCAAACCACTTTCAGACCCAGAAATTGTGAGAGGTCTCTCTAAATATTCTGCCCTCTGCAACAAAGAAGTATGCTAATTGGTTTAAAAATCATGTTGTTTCAACTTGTTCCTTTCTTAGTAGTGGGGTTTAACAATGGAGTAAATGTACTTTTATGGGTACATCATCTTTCATTTATATATTTATGTGTGTTAGTTGCTCAGTCATGTCCAACTTTTCATTACCCCATGGACTGTAACCCACAAGGCTCCACTGTTCATGGGATTCTCCAGGCAAGAGTACTGGAGTGGGTTGCCATTCCCTTCTCCAGGGCATCTTCCCAACCCAAGGATCAAACTAGGGTCTGCTGCATTGCAGGCAGATTCTTCACTGTCTGACTCACCAGGAAAGCATATATATATATATTTGGCATTTATTTAAAACTATTAACCGACCTCCTTGGAAGGAAAGTTATGACCAACCTAGATAGCATATTAAAAAGCAGAGACATTACTTTGCCAACAAAGGTCCGTCTAGGCAAGGCTATGGTTTTTCCCGTGGTCATGTATGGATGTGAGAGTTGGATGGTGAAGAAAGCTGAGCACTGAAGAACTGATGCTTTTGAACTGTGGTGTTGGAGAAGACTCTTGAGAGACCCTTGGACTGCAAGGAGATCCAACCAGTCCATCCTAAAGGAGATCAGTCCTGGGTGTTTATCAGAAGGACTGATGTTGAAACTGAAACTCCAATACTTTGGACACCTCATGCGAAGAGTTGAGTCATTGGAAAAGACCCTAATGTTGGGAAAGATTGGGGGCAGGAGGAGAAGGGGATGACAGAGGATGAAATGGCTGGATGGCATCACCGACTCGATGGACATGGGTTTGGGTAGACTCTGGGAGTTGGTGATGGACAGGGAGGCCTGGCATGCTGCGGTTTATGGGGTCTCAAAGAGTTGGACACGACTGAGCGACTGACTGAACTGTACTGATTAACTGGCCTCACTAGATATGTATCTGACAGATCAATAAAACACTGAGGACTGTAGTCCAATGAATTAAAAATGCTACTAATTGTACTATCCCTCTTGAAGGCGAATAATAAGCACTATTATGTGACAGACTCATGATACACAGAGAATCAACTTGTTAAACTTTATTTAGTGCAAAGATATCCAAATGAATTTTACTATTAGTCCATTTTTATGTAATACATGTACATATTCTGGTAAGGTAATGGCTTTGAAAAGCATGTCCTGAAAATTCACTATTAAATATATCAGTTCCTTGTCATATTTTAAAAACTGTTTTATTCCATGCTTGCCTCTTAGTATATTTTATGCTTAAAATTACCCAATAATCAATACTCACTCTACCTAGTGAGGTTAAGCCTTACATTACCATCACGGTTGCTGTGTTTATTCTACTCTCTATACCTCTGCTCACTGGTTCCGCCCTTAATAAACAAGCAGAAAGAGATGTGTTGGTTAAGTGTGAAATTTGTAAAGGCCAAAGTTATTTGTTTTACATATGTCATCATGCTATCCGAGGAAACCACCATTTGTTTTCAGGTTTTCACTCCTTTTCTCAAGGCTTTTGTTGTTCTCTGGGTGAACAGAGCAGGGATGGGTGGGTGGGTGGGTACTGCATGAGCATGCGTGGTTAAATCAGTAAAGACATACAGAATAAGGATGTACTGTTTGACTAAAATATTCTTCTGCTCTGAGTGCTCATAATTCTTAAAGTTGTCCAGCTCTTTACATGGCACTTGACAAGTTCACTGGCCCTGAAGTACTGTTTTCATCTCTCTCTAAATTTCATCCTCACAAAGCTGGAAGCAACATGAAGACAGAGATAGGCTTTTTTTCCCCCTCCTCCTACACACCCTTCTATACCACCCACCCTCTCTAAAGCAGCACCTGCCATGAGATCATGAGTGGATCCTTCCCACCCAGCTTTATATGGCTGGAGCAGAAAAAAACTTCTAACTCAGAGTCAGGCGTTGCATTTGCAAAGTTAGTTAAAATTCACTTATTTTTGTCTTGAAAACACCTAAGAAACCTGGAAACCTGAAACAGTCATGGCTAAGCACTTGAGGAGACACAGAAAATACAGGCCTGAGAACATATCATGGCAGACTACAGCAGTGTGCAAAGTTGAGTTATTGGTAAAGATGACCGTACATGAACTGAAGAGCATGGTTGGTTAAGAAAAACAGAATGATGCACACAGGACAACAGATAGGCCCAGAAAGATGAAGAGAATAGAATAGCCACTCTCATCCCTGGTAACTTTCCTCTTACCCTCTTAGAACTAACTCCAGGATGCCTGTTAGTCACTCAGTCATGTCTGACTCTCTGACCCCCAGGACTGATTTCCTTTAGGATGGACTAGTAGGATCTCCTTGAGTCCAAGAGACTCTCAAGAGTCTTCTCTAACATCCCATTCAAAAGCATCAATTCTTCGGTGCTCAGCTTTCTTCACAGTCCAACTCTCACATCCATACATGACTACCAGAAAAACCATACCCTTGACTAGATGGACCTTTGTTGACAAAGCAATGTCTCTGCTTTTTAATATGCTATCTAGGTTGCTCATAACTTTCCTTCCAAGGAGTAAGTGTCTTTTACTTTCATGGCTGCAATCACCATCTGCAGTGATTTTAGAGCCCAGAAAAATAAAGTCAGCCACTGTTTCCCCATCTATTTCCCATGAAGTGATGGCACCGGATGCCATGATCTTAGTTTTCTAAATGTTGAGCTTTAAGCCAACTTTTTCACTCTCCTCTTCCACTTTCATCAAGAGGCTCTTTAGTTCCTCTTCACTTTCTGCCATAAGGGTGGTGTCATCTGCATATTTGAGGTTATTGACATTTCTCCTGGTGATCTTGATTCCAGCTTGTGCTTCCTCCAGCCCAGTGTTTCTCATGATGTACACTGAATAAAAGTTAAAGAAGCAGAGTGACAATATACAGCTTTGACGTACTCCTTTTCCTATTTGGAACCAGTCTGTTTTTCCATGTACAGTTCTAACTGTTGCTTCCTGACCTGCATACAGGTTTCTCAAGAGGCAGGTCAGGTGGTCTGGTATTCCCCACTCTTTCAGCATTTTCCATAGTTTATTATATCATACAGTCAAAGTCTTTGGCATAGTCAATGAAGCAGAAATAGATGTTTTTCTGGAACTCTCTTGTTTTTTCGATGATCCAGTGTATGTTGGCCATTTGATCTCCGGTTCCTCTGCCTCTTCTAAAACCAGCTTGAACATCTGGAAGTTCACAGTTCATGTATTGCTGACACCTGACTTGGAGAATTTTGAGCATTACTTTACTATTGTGTGAGACCTGTGGCTAATTCCTGTTGATGTATTGCTTAGCCAACATAATATTGTAAAGCAGTTATTCTTCAATCAAAAAAAAATACTTACTGGCATATAAGATATATCAGAAAGTAGAAAAAAGAGAATTTAGACAATATTCAGTGGGAAAAACAATTAACACAAAGCATTATAAAAGTAAAATAAAAAAAAAAGATTGAGGAAATAATTAAAGGCTTAGGTATTTTCAGAGTTCAGTTGAAAAACCAACATGAAGTTCTTCCTTATATCTCTGGACTTGTATATAATTCCATTTCTTATCCTGTTCTAAGAATTATTTCTTACACTATGCATTTTTCATTTTATTGTTTCTATTTTGCACTACTAAATTGTTTTACATTTTGAATATGCACTCCATTTTAAATCTAATTATATATTGCTTTATATTATCTAATTCATGTTTTGCTTCCTCCATTATTTGTAAGTCCTTTGAGTATAGGGAATATATCATAATCTTATATTTTCCATACATTAAATCCTCACTAAAATCTAATTTATGTTTCATGGTTGAAAGGGCCTGAGGAAACTTCTTACCTTACTAAAACTTTCTCATTTTTTACCCATTAAATTTGGTAATGATTCCACCCTTAAATGAAAAATGTGACACAAACATATGTAGAGTGTTATGAGTGAAAATTATAGCTTTGATAGTTATAAAGTTATCTACTTCATATATGAAAAAAAGTGATTGTATGCCATCATCCTCCTTTGTCCAGCTTTTTTTTTTTTTCCTTAATTGAAGTATGCTGCTTCTAAGCTGCTGCTGCTGCTGCTGCTAAGTCACTTCAGTCGTGTCCGACTCTGTGTGACCCCATAGACGGCAGCCCATCAGGCTTCCCTGTCCCTGGGATTCTCCAGGCAAGAACACTGGAGTGGGTTGCCATTTCCTTCTCCATAATAGTTGACTTAAAAATATTACGTCAGTTTCAGGAGTACAACACAGTGATTCAACTGCAAGGAGATCCAACCAGTCCATTCTAAAGGAGATCAATCCTGGGTGTTCCTTGGAAGGACTGATGCTAAACCTGAAACTGCAATACTTTGGCCACCTCATGCGAAGAGTTGACTCACTGGAAAAGACTCTGATGCTGGGAAAGGTTGGGGGCGGGAGGAGAAGGGGATGACCGAGGATGAGATGGCTGGATGGCATCACCGACTCCGAGAACATGAGTTTGAGTGAACTCCGGGAGTTGGTGATGGACAGGGAGGCCTGGCGTGCTGTGATTCATGGGGTAGCGGAGAGTCAGACACGACTGAGAGACTGAACTGAACTCCTTTTGAAGTTATTATAGAATATTGGGCTTCTCTGGTGGCTGGGCTTCCCTGGTGGCTGAGGAGGTAAAGAATCTGCTGGCAATGCAGGAGACCCGGGTTCAGTCCCTGGGTTGGGAAGATCCCTTGGAGTAAGACATGGCAACCCATTCCAGTAATGCACATGGACAGAGAAACCTGGTGGGCTAGAGTCTATAGTGTCTCAAAGAGTTGGACATGACTAAGCGACTAAGCACAGCACAGTACATTGGCTGTATTTCCCTGTGCTATACAATATATTCTTGTAGCTTATTATTTAATACATAGTAGTCTGTACCTCTTGACTTCCGAGGTGACTCAGTGGTGTAAATATACACCTACAAATGTAAGAAGACACAGGAGATGTGGGTTTGATCCTTGGGTCAGGAAGATTCCTTGAAAGAGGAAATGGCAACCTGCTCCAATATTCTTGCCTGGACAATCCCATGGACAGAGGAGCCCGGCAGCCTCCAGTCCATAAGGTCACAAAAAATAGGATGTGAGTGAGCATGCATTCTTGCTATACCTCATAATCCCCTACCCCTGTGAGTCTGCTTCTGTTTTGTTATATTCGTTTATTTTTTGTATTCCACATAGAAGTGATAACAGAGTACTTTTCTTTCTCTATCTGACATTTCACTATGCACAGTACCCTCCAGGTTGATCTATGCTGTATATATTTGAAGAAAATGAAAACATTAATTTGAAATGATACATTCAGCAATGTTGCTGTTATTCTTTGGTGTGGGCAAAATTTTATTATTCCATAGTGAGCCCTGAGAGATGAAGAAAATGACCTACAACAAACCCACATTTCAAGAAAGCCTATGTTGTCATTTAGTGTCAGTATTCAAGTAGTTTTTGGGAAAAAGGACTTGTTAAAAAAATAAACAACAACCCTAATCAGGTTTCTCAGTTGTGACTCTAATTTGGGTGTAAAAGTTTTGTTGATGAGATAAACAAGTTCAATCTTACATATTTCTCCAAACAACATGAGAAAAATGCAGGGCCTATGATGGAAAAAAAAAAGAGTGGGGTGGATAAAAGAAACTCTTTCCTATCAAAATTTCCCATTGATTTTACTTTGCTCTATCCAGTCTTTTTACTTATAAGACAAGGCAATAGCTTTGACATCAGAACATATTTCTTCTGATGGAAGTTAAGGGAGACCTTTTGAAATAAACATTTATCCCCTAGTGAGTGCTCTGGAACTGCTGTTCTACTGAGCATATATTACAACAAGACTTGGGATTGAGAGGAGAGCTATTTAAGAGTACTATTCAAATACTCGTCCTTTCTTCCAATTGTTTATAAGAATACTCAAAGCCATAGATAATAAGTCCCAGCATAATATGCTAGCTTCTTTCTTTCAATTTTGAGGCATGGTAGCACAAGTCAGTGAGTGTTCTTATAATAAATAACTCAATTAGTGCAAAGAAATATGTTTAATGAAAATTCTAATGATGCAAGAATGAGATGGAAGGAAAGGAAAGGACTGAAGGGACATTTGACAATATATTAAGATAAATTCACGAGCTATTTTAATTTAAACAAATGAGCTTACAATGCTTATGGAGTTGGAATATATAATAAAATAATGGTGACACTTCAATTTAAAATTTTATACACATTTTCCAAACAACACTTGAGAGGGAAATTATCTTTAAATCAAAATTATGCATGTTAAAATCCTTTCCCCCCTTGATTTCTGCCATAAAATTCAAAATTCCCAGGATATAATAAATACCAGCAAAGAATGGGCAAACTAACATTTCTCTAAAGAAGATTATCTTTTCTGATAAAATAGTGATAATCATTCTCAGATTCATCATAAAATGTGAATATCATGTTGAAAGGGTTATCCTATCTTGCCAAAATAACTTAGTCCTAAAAATAAACATATCAATTTAACTATACTGTGACTTAGCATCTCCCCTAAACCCACCTTGTTTTGGTAATTTATAATTCTGTTTGTTGCATGTTCTTTCATTTATAAAAGATGTGTATCTTAAAAATAAATTGGCTTATTGGGACATAAGTTAAAACAAGCAAATAACCACTCTTTAAAATGTATTTATTAGTGACCAATGGAGGGGTCTAGACCTGAACCCCCAGTGAAAGAAACTCTGACTTTTCATATAGTTTTACCAATTTCATAATTATTCTAATTCCTAGATAACCCAGACTTAGAGGATATAAAATTTAAAGAGGAGAGATTAGACCCCAGTGTTTTGGGGAATCTTCTGATAGGTGATGAAATGAACTGGAACAATCCCTTTTGGTGTCACTCATGACGCTGTTTGTTCTTTTGGGATTTAGTAACCAAGATTTAGTTGGGCCTCCCAGGTGGCACAGTGGTAAAGTATCCACCTGCCAATGCAGGAGATGAAAGAGACATGGGTTTAATCCTTGAGTTGGGAAGATCCTCTGGAGAAGGAAATGGTAACCCATTCCAGAATCTCTGCCTGGAAAATTCTGTGGACAGAGGAGCCTTGTGGGCTACAGTTCACAGGGTCACAAAGAGTCAGACACAACTGAGCATAACCTAGATTGAGTTATTTGGACTCTGCTGTGTACCATTAATCACTAACCACTTATCTTGCATCATTTTTCCTCTCAGCACATATCCAGATATGTTATATCAAATCTTTTTCTTTTTTGTCATCTCTTACCCCTTAGAAAGTAAGTTCAATGAGAGTGGGGACTTTGATTTCTTCACTGAGAATACCACCAGTGTCTGCCTCAGAGTTGGTGCACAATTCATATTGGCTGACTGAGTGAATTAATGAACAGATGGAGGCATGAATTACATGTGGGAATATCTTACTAAGGTCAAAGGTCTAAACCACAACCTTGTGGACAGGACATTTCTCTGAAAGAAACTGACATTTGCTGTATCATTTTGGGAAAGAAGTCGATTCTAATGCATTAAATGGGGACTCAGGAAAGTGGACAATACAAATATTCCCTTCTTTTGTGAAGTGAGGGATAAATTTTTATACCGAGGCTGGCAATATGGATATAGAGGATGAGCCATCCACCTTTAATTAAAGACAGTTCCAGAACGGGAGAAAGAAGCAGCCCCATAAAACTCTAAAAGGAATCTGGGAAAGTGTCAGGGTGTACAGTTAATATCCTGTCACTATATAGTCCAATGTCTGACATTTCATTCCATTCAAATGAAAATGTCAATCTCATCTCACTTGGCTGTGGGGAAAGACCAATGTGTTTTTGCCTACCCTGAGTACAACATAATTCATGGAAAATCACCTATCCTCCCTACTAGGAAACCAGAGTAGTAGCACTGAGAATAGAGATCACTGCTGGTAGAAAGTCCTGGAGAAGGGCATGGCAAACCACTCCAGTATTCTTGCCTGGAGAATCCCATGGACAGAGGAGCCTGGCAGGCTACAGTCCATGGGTCACAAAGAGTTGGAAATGATTGAAGCGACTTAGCACACACTCACACTGGTAGAAAGGCAGCCTTTGTGGATGACACAGGCAATGGAAGAGGGGCAGAGGGCCTGGGCGGTGGTTCTTGAACTTGAGCAACGCAGAGAATATTAATTTCTGGAAAGATCTGATAAGAGTGATTATCATATCAGATCTGCACACATATCAGTATATTAAATATATAAAGTAATTTTAACTATATTACTTTATTTTATACTATAAAACTAGTATACTTCATTTTATGTAT
Organism: Moschus berezovskii; assembly: GCF_049115385.1. Taxonomy (NCBI): domain Eukaryota; kingdom Metazoa; phylum Chordata; class Mammalia; order Artiodactyla; family Moschidae; genus Moschus; species Moschus berezovskii. Next base: position 19,500,918 of record NC_142472.1, read on the forward strand.
AGAATGAATAGTATCTCCCAAAACTACTGATTCATTCAATATCCAAGCATGTATTATTTAGCTCCAAATATTAAAGCCTCTGTTCCAACAATATTATCTAAAGTTAAAATTTTATCAAATAGGCATCACTGTTTGAAGTTAAGACCGGACAGGATTATGGATGATTCGCATGAATGTATCATTCCTCAGAGAAAAAGGACATAAACTTTAGCTTCAGAAAAACCTGCCAAGTATCAACACCTAGGACATGGTATAACCAGAATGAGGAATTTTCTGCGGTCATAATGGGAGCCTTGATACTAACTATGACTTTCTGTCAGACTGTGCCAAAAATTTAGGTCATTATGATCTCTGCTAAGCAGCTTAAACTTTTGTTATAGAGAAAGTTTCCTATTTAAGGATTTTAAGCAGGAAGTGACAGGATCACATATGCTTTTTCAAAGATCACTGGGAATCTATGTGGAATCTATATGAACACTGGAAGACATTCAGAGGGAGATCATTAGTTATGTGGATGGTTCATCAATCTTGATGAGAAAGAGGAAGGGTCTGCAATAAGACAGCAACATGAAAGACACACAGAACTGTGGGAATGTTTTCGATCTTAAGGAAGAACAGTGGACAGCATTTATTCACATGTAAGAGGATGAGAAAAATGTGTGTTATTAGGTAAGAAAAAAAAAGATGACCTACATATTTGATTTAGTGGGCAGCATTTATTCACATGTAAGAGGATGAAAAAAATGTATATGATTAGGTTAAAAAAAATGACCTACATATTTGATTTAAGCTATAAATCTTCAACCTCTGAGAAAATGCCTTGGCTCTATGAAACCCTTTTCCTCCTTGGTACACAGCTAGCCTACATTCTCCAGGTTTCTATGTGGTTGCCTAAGGCCATATGAGTGAATTCTACCTACTATAATTGGATGGAAATATGTACTCCATTTTCTAACTGCCACTTGGCTGCATCCAGAAAATAGAGTGGAAAACTGAGGCCTTAGAGGATGAAAGAGCTAGGTTTTTGCGTAATTGCAGACAGTGAGCCCACCTCTCCATTCTGTCCCCACCCTTATGGCCTGAGTGTGAAAAAGAAACAGCACCTTTTGTGTTGAAGCCTCTACATTTTCTACCATGTGTTTTATTACAACTCACTCCTTTTTTTAAAGTTGCTAAGTGTTCTACTACTTCCCAAGCAATTAGAGAACGGATATGAACTGTAGAACAACACTATATACTATGTGTATGTGTTATGGATTTTTAACGATTAATGGTGCTAGTGGTAAAGAACTCACTTGCCAGTGCAGGAGATGTAAGAGATACAGGTTCAATCCCTGGGTCAGGAAGAGCCCCTGGAGTAGGAAATGGCAATCCACTCCAGTATTCTTGCCTGGAAAATTCCATGGACAGAGAAGTCTGGCAGACTGCAGCCTGTGGGGTCCCAAAGAGTGGGACATGACTGAAGCAACTTAGCACACAATGCTTATATGACTATCAACTTCTTGTTCCATGGTATGGTCTTATTTTTTCAATTAATTATTTTTGGTGTCTTTATAAAATTCTGAGTTAAAAAATCTTTCCTTACATCTTTTATGAGGACTATTTGAACTAGGTGAATCCAGCTGAGAACTGTGATCAGAACTCTGGAGGCTGGACTGAGAACAGCTAAACTGCAAGTTACTTATCTGCTGGTTATATTCATGAGCTAAACTGTTACCTAGCATGAGAGTGTGCTCAGCTGTGTTTGACTCCTTGTGATCCTAGGGACTGTAGCCTGCCAGGCTCCTCTGTCCTCGGGATTTTCTAGGCAAGAACACTGGAGTGGGTTGTCATTTTCTCCTCCAGGGGATCTTCCTGACCCAGGGATCGAAACCACATCTCTTATGTCTCCTGCATTGCAGGCAGATTCTTTTCCTCTTGAGCCATTGGGGAAGCTCAAATTGCTACCTGCAGACAATTACTATACTTTTTGATGTTTTTTTGCAACTTATTTGATTATATGTGGCTGGTTTTATTATAATTCTTCTATTGCTTGTCTCATATTTACAAAATAATATTTCATTATAAGTCAAATAATATATCATTTTTCTATGGATGCTGATATTTGAATACATTTGCTTGCTGTAGATAATTTGCAATCTTTGATTAACTTGAAGGCTGTTATATTTTCATATATCTAAATTCTTTTAAAATCCATTATAACTGTCATACAGAATCCATGCAAATTATTGATTTAAGACCCCTTGAACTGAGAATTTCCAACTATTGGGCAAGAAGGCAAAATTCCAACTATTAATAAAAACATTACAATCTGTGTGACATCTTTTATATTCCGATATTTTGAACTTTTGTTCTTTTTCTTTATGTGCATAGTCGTTCAGTGATGTACAAATCTTTTGAGACCCTATGGACTGTATCCTGGCAGGTTCCTAGGTCCATGGGATTTTCCAGACAGCAATACTAGAGTGGGTTGCCATTTCCTATTCCAGGGGATCTTCCCGATCCAGGGATCGAACCCTCATCTATTGCGTCTCCTGCATTGGCAGGCGGATTCTTTACCACTGAGCGCCCTGGGAATCCCTATTCTTTTACTAAGTGCTCTCAAAAGAAGGTTTCATTTGGTCTTCAATACTTAATAACATGCCGATATAATTGGCAAAAATTATAATTTTTCCAATGTAAAAGGGATTAACAGCAGAACAGCAATAATTCAGTAAATCCCAGTTAAACTAGAATTTACTTCATTAGGTTTTCAGTTCTTACTATATAAAAGGCACAATTTCTAAGCTTCACAATCACTAACAAGTATATCTTTATTTTAAAATTGGCCTAATTCTATTTTATAGAAATTTTATAAAATAAGGATATCCTATTAAGTAGAATTATTTTAGTGATGTATTTGAAACAACATTTAAAAAGTGCTGTCTTTCAGCTGGTCTGTCTAAAGAACACTTAGCACATACGCCAGGTTATTAAATTTAAAATTCATGTTGCTATCGAAAAAGTTCCTTTTCTTAGAATACACATCAAGCATTTATAGAAGATGGTGAGTTAATGCAATATTCTGTTCTTTTATCAAGAAATGTAATATTTACTAAATACTTTACATTTTGATGTATCCCCAGATGTTTAATTTCAAAACTTATCTATCATTTAAAGACAGAGATACTAGTAATTAATATGGATTTCATTCCTCAATAAAAAGAAAAGTAACAAATTCTGTATTGACTAACATAAAAATATACTCATGTAGGGTTCTACAAGGTTACTTTCATACAGGATCTATGTAAGCTAAGCCAATTTTTATTCCAACTGGCAATGACTTGTATCAGTCAATAGGTGCTGGCTTGCCAAACTTCTTTCTCTGAAGTTTTATAAAAATGTGGCCAAATTCTAACAATTCCTGGAAAAATTAAGACATCTTCAACAGTAAGAACAGATTTTTACTACATTTGCAACTAAAATGTATAGTGTTTCACAGTTTTTGCAGAAGCTCAAAACTGCACTGTTGAGCACAGAGCCTACCTTTATTGGACATAATTTAGATTTTGGTTCTCTGGTGGTTAACGTTCTTGAAATACATGGAAATTTCAACCTTTTTCTAACTGTCAAATTTGAATAGTGAATAAATATTCAATTTTTATACTTAAAATTATTATTGAATGAAATTATACTGAAAAGGTAGTGATCAACCACCTTCTGGTAGTTTAAGTGTTTCCATTAAATTAAGGAGAAAAATAGCTCTAATATCACAGCTCGGTTAAATGGAAATATTTTCTTTATCTAGTTTTTCTCCCCCCCCATTTGTAGCTTGGATTGGTGACTTTGTTCATATTCAAGAGGCTAAATTAAGCCTAAGGAATCACGTATGAGAAAAACCTGGTTATTTAGCATCACAGAAGTAATGTATTTGAAGATTATTTGGAAGTCTTAGCAAGAGCCACTTTACTGTTTTGGTGGAGGTGACTGCAATGGTTCTACTGGAGACAGTGATCCTGAGATAGTGAGTTTATAAACTGAGTGTTTTATCTCCTTCACAGCAAAATTTCATTAAAGAATAATAGCTTTCTTCACATTCTTCCTCACCACTGTTTTTTTTTAGTGTGTGTGTGTACCCATCACATGGCACTTACAATCTCAGGCTTTTCCTCCTCTACTAGACACCTAAATATGAGAGTTCCCTGTCTTAGCCTTCTTGAACTCTGTAACAAAACCACAGACTGAGTGGCTTAAACTATTAATATTAATTTCTCACCATCCTAGAGGCTAGGAGCTGAAATCAGGGGCCAGCTGGTCAGGGTCTTCTGAGAGACCTCTTCCTAGATTCCCCACATGGCAGAGAGGGAAAGAGAGTCCTTTCTTTTCTTATAAAGACACGAATTTAATCATGAGGACTCCGTCTTTCTGGCATAGCTGCTTCCCAAAGGCTCCATCTTCAAATACTATCACACGAGGGCTTCAACATGTAAATTTTGGGTAGGGGCTACAAATATTCAGCCCATACTATGCCCTGCTTTGTGACCCCTTTATTTTCTCTGTTGATATTTTCTTTCCACAGAGTTTTATATATTCCAGAAAGAGCGTAATTGCTTTACAATGTTGTGTCAGTTTCCGCCATTCAACAATCTGAATAAGCCATATGACTTATGACTCCCTCCTACCCCTTCCTCTTCCCACCCTTCTCGGTCTTCACAAAGTGCCTGACTGGGCTCCCTGTTTTATACAGCAGCTTCCCATTAGCTAGCTATTTTACACATGGTAGAATATATATATATATATGTCAATATCTTTATATTCAAATGTTTACTCTGAATTTATAAGTCCTGCCCTGGTCATTCATTCAAACTTCAGAACTAAATATCCAATTACCTTAAACTTAACAAATCTGTGTTAAGTTTCCTGCTTTCGTTTCTTACTGCATCTTTGCATCTCAGTCACAAATGGAGTCATGTACCTATTGAATCAAGCCAAAATCTTAACAATTATTCCTAGATCTCCATTACATTTCATATCCAACACTCCAAGAGGTCACTTCTAAATCCAAAATACATTCTGAATGCTTCTCTACACTTACTCCATTACCTCCCTAGTTTAATATTAACTAACAAGCTCTATAGTTTCCTAATTGATCTCACTTCTATTATTTGTTCCTTGGCATCCATCACCACAAAGCATCCAAGTAAGGCTAGAAAGCTAATTATATTATTTGACTCCCCTCTTTAAAACCATCCCATGTCTTCCCAATTGTAAGTAATATCAACACTCCTCACCTTGGTCTACAAAGGCCTCTGTGATCTGGCTTCTGCTCAGCAAGCGACTTTCCTCGTGTTCCACATTGTATATGTCTGTCATTCATGCTGGACTTACTTCTGCTTTTCAAATATATCAAATTTCAGCCTTGTTTGGGGTCTTCACACTTACTTCGGAGCTAGTGAGTGTCCAGAGCACTCTGACCCAGATTATCATGCAGCAAAATATTTCTGAGCATTCAATTCTCAGTTTAAACATTATTCTTTTCAATGGAATCTTCACGAACTGTTCCAATCTAAAATTGACTTTTAAGTCAATATCTATCCTATCTTTTATCTTCCCTTTATCATTCTATGACCTCTGATTAGCTATAATTTCCTTTCATTATTTGCACGTTTACTTCTCCACATTTCTATAATTTTAGGCTTCAGAATACACATAATACATGCACTGCTCCCCCTCAAAATTTGTAGAACAATGGAACAAATCAATGAGTATTATATACCTATTTGGGAACCTAAGTCAAGGGAGTTTTTTAGAGCAACATTTATAGCAGGAGTTACTTTAGATGTTTATGTAATGAAGGAATTGGTGGAAAGCAATTTGAAGATCCTGGAAAGGGTAATGACAAGAGCCTGGAGGGAGTGAGGAGACATTCAATGATTAGCACTGGAAGGACCAGTATGTATTTCTTCATAGAACTAAGAGGTAGATAAAGAAGAGCTTCAGTGTAGATGAGTATATTGTCAATACTGTCAATATATTGACAATGAGTCAATGAGTCAATATACTCATGTCAATGAGTATATTGTTAATATATTGTTGTCAATATTGTGAACTTCCAGCAGGAGAAGATGACGCCTGAGGCAAACTTCTTCCACTCTTCCCTGGCTCTTTATTTGGAAACAAGAAGTAGAACTTTAAAGAAGGATAAGGGAGAAGAGAGAACATCTAAGGACTGTTTGCTCTGATGGAACTCTGCTCTTATAACAGTCTCTTTGGATATTTAATTAAATATGATGGTTGGAATCTCTGTTTTGATATTACTCACTCTCAGCTCTCTCCACTTATATTTCTGCTAAATTTCCCTCCTTTCATATCCTTATTAATCTTATCCAGAATATCTTGGATGCTTTTCAATAGATTATTATTCTCATCAAACACACTTTTCAAACTACTTCCTTCTGATTCATTAGGTACTACCTATTTCCTCCCTGTATTAATGGGATTTTCAAATGAAGCAATACATATGCTCACTTGACTCATGGAAAAGGAGACATTTTTCTTTGAATCCATTGTTGACAATTCAGAGCATTATGATGGATAGAGAAACATTGTTTTCACTGTGTAGTTTCCATTGTAGGGGAAATGCTAGTAGTAAAAGGAGAATTTGCCAATAATTAGCAAATGGTAGGCCAAACAGAAGTCACCCATTGTGTGACAGTTGAAGAAAACAGATAAGGGGGCTGCTGAGACAGTGCAGAGCTAATCACAGTGAGGTGCCGTCAAGTGTGATGACCTTCAGTTTAACAAAAATTTGCACTTAAAAATGGCACAAAATTGAACACATAAAATTGCTTCTCTTAGTTGACAAGTCCCACTAATTTTTTTTTACTTTTTTATTTTTTAATACTTTTAGAATTCCAGCATGGATCATTATTTGCAAAGAAGGAACTTACAAGGTTTTCAGTGTTACTCATCCCTATATTCATTCTTATATCAGAGAACCCCTATCACATAAAACTTTGCATGTAAAAATGATATGCCCATCACCACTATCTACCTACAAATCATGGCCAAGTAGCCCAAAGCAAATAGTTTGCAGCAATAAGTGCTTTTGTTTTCAAATAAAAGAATAATCAAACTATACTAATCAATCTATCATTTTCCTTCTCCTTACTTTCCTGAAAGGCTCTCAGTGGAAGGACTTTGGAAGAGTTGGCCTCACTACACTCAGAAGAGTTGCGTGTGTATTAGCTGCTCAGTCTTGTCGGACTATTGATGTGAACATGTTGTTCAGTTGCTCAGTCATGTCCACCTTTTGCAACCCCCATGGACTGTAGCCCACCAGGCTCCTCTGTCCATGGGATTCTCCAGGCAAGAATACTGGAGTGGGTTGCCATGCCTTTCTCCAGGGTATCTTCCCAACCCAGGGATTGAACCCAGGTCCCCTGCATTGTAGGCAGATTCTCTACCAGCTGAAGTACCAGGGAAGTCTGGTAAATCTGATTTAAGGGGGAAAAAATGACAAACTTCTTATTCTTTTCATTGTACATGAAGGTACAAGATGTGTATAAATATATATACTTATATTTTTATTGCTAAAATAGTGAATGTTTTATTGTTAGATCTATTAAAAACAAATTACTGGGATATTGTTTCATTTATAAAATTCTCAAGAGGTTCTAGAATCATATAAAGGTATGTTTTTTCTAAAAATTGCATTGTTTGTGTTTTAGTAATTTATTATAATTGCTAATCATTAGGCAACTTAAAAGCTACAATTTAGTAAACAGTAGTAAAAAACCATATATAGATCATCACACTCAATCTCCCACACCATACAGAACATTAAATGCCATTATTGACATTTTGTAGGTGTGGAAACTAATGCTCATAAAGGTGATGTAAGTGGTTCAAGTGTGAAAGGGCAAATTAGTACTGGAAATTCCAGTTGTTCTTGAATCCAATCTGACTATTTATTACCTTATGTTATTATTAACTATCTTATGTTGTATTTCAATATTGATATTCTCCACAAGGTTGTGACAATTCAGTTCAGTTCAGTTGCTCAGTCATGTCCAACTCTTTGCTGCCCCATGAATGACAGCACTCCAGGCCTCCCTGTCCATCATCAACACCTGGAGTTTACCCAAACTCATGTCCATCGAGTTGGTGATGCCATCCAGCCTTTCATCCTCTGTCGTCCCCTTCTCCTGCCCCAAATCTCTTCCAGCATCAGGGTCTTTTCCAATGAGTCAACTCTTCGCATGAGGTGGACAAAGAATTGGAGTTTCAGCTTCAGCATCAGTCCTTCAAATGAACACCCAGGATTGATCTCCTTTAGAATGGACTGGTTGGATCTCCTTGCAGTCCAAGGGACTCTCAAGAGTCTTCTCCAACAGCACAGTTCAAAAGCATCAATTCTTCAGCGATCAGCTTTCTTCACAGTCCAACTCTCACATCCATACATGACCACGGGAAAAACCATAGCCTTGACTAGATGGACCTTGGTTGGCAAAGTAATGTCTCTGCTTTTTAATATGCTATCAAGGTTGGTCATAACTTTCCTTCCAAGGAGTAAGTGTCTTTTAATGTCATGGCTGCAATCAGCATTTGCAGTGATTTTGGAGCCCCAAAAAATAAAGTCTGACACTGTTTCCACTGTTTCCCATCTATTTCCCATGAAGTGATGGGACCAGATGCCATGATCTTAATTTTCTGAATGTTGAGCTTTAAGCCAACTTTTTCACTCTCCTCTTTCACTTTCATCAAGAGGCTTTTTAGTTCCTCTTCACTAAGGGTGGTGTCATCTGCATATCTGAGGTTATTGATATTTCTCCCGGCAATCTTGATTCCAGCTTGTGCTTCCTCCAGCATTTCTCATGATGTCCTCTGCATAGAATTTAAATAAGCAGGGTGACTATATACAGCCTTGACGTACTCCTTTTTCTATTTGGAGCCAGTCTGTTATTCCATGTCCAGTTCTAAGTGTTGCTTCCTGACCTGCATAAAGATTTCTCAAGAGGCAGGTCAGGTGGTCTGGCATTCCCATCTTGTTTAGAATTTTCCATAGTTTATTGTGATCCACACAGTCAAAGGCTTTGGCATAGGCAATGAAGCAGAAGTAGATATTTTTCTGGAACTCTCTTGCATTTTCAGTGATCCAACTAATGTTGGCAATTTGATCTCTGGTTCCTCTGCCTTTTCTAAAACCAGCTGGAACATCTCAAAGTTCACGGTTCACGTATTGCTGAAACCTGGCTTGGAGAATTTTGAGCATGACTTTACTAGCGTGTGAGATGAGTGCAATTGTGCAGTAGTTTGAGTATTCTTTGGCATTGCCTTTCTTTGGGATTGGAATGAAGACTGACCTTTTCCAGTCCCGTGGCCACTGCTGAGTTTTCCAAATTTGCTGGCATACTGAGTGCAGCACTTTCACAGCATCATCTTTCAGGATTTGAAATAGCTCAACTGGAATTCCATCACCTCCACTAGCTTTGTTCATAATGTTGCTTCCTAAGGCCCACTTGACTTCACATTCCAGGATGTCTGGTCTAGGTGAGTGATCCCACCATCGTGATTATCTGGGTCGTGAAGATCTTTTTTATACAGCTCTTCTGTGTATTCTTGTCACCTCTTCTTAATATCTTCTGCTTCTGTTAGGTCCATTCCATTTCTGTCCTTTATCGAGCCCATCTTTGCATGAAATATTCCCTTTGTATCTCTAATTTTCTTGAAGAGATCTCTAGTCTTTTCCATTCATTTGTTTTCCCCTATTTCTTTTATGTTTTTTGTTCCTTTGTTTTATTTTTTGTTCCTCTATATTTCTGTTGTTTTCTCTATTCTGTTTTTTCCTCTATTTCTTAATTGTCACAATTAAATAGTTTTAAATGATACAACTGGCATATGAGAGTCTCATATCCCAAAAGGACACAATGCTGTCATTTTGCTTAGATCTCAAAATTTTGTTAAAAATAACCTGTACTTCCAAAAAATATGCACTTCCCTGCTAGTTATATGAAATATTTTACTGTAATAACATCTCATAAGCACTTCAAAACTTAGGTGAAAAGTAGAAGATTATACTGAATGAGAGATGAAATATATAAGATTAACACCAAATTTTGTTTCATATTAGTTTTGATCATGTGTGTGTATGTGCGTGCTTAGTCATTCAGTGGTGTCCAAATCTTTGTGACCCCATAGTGTGCAACCCCATATACTGTGTCCCATCAGGCTCCTCTCTCCATGGGGTTCTCTAGGCAAGAATACTTGAGTGGGTAGCCATTCCTTTCTCTAGGGGATCTTCCTGACCCAGGGATCAAACCTCAGTCTCCTGCATTGCAGGCAAATTATCTACCATCTGAGCCACCAGGGAAGTCCTCATAACACAATTTTGTAATTGTGAGAAAAAATATTCTTAATTATGTTTAAGTTTTGGTTTCTTTTTAGTAGAGCATAGTGACTTGGAACTATGGTGTTGGAGAAGACTCTTGAGAGTCCCTTGGACTGCAAGGAGATCCAACCAGTCCATCCTAAAGGAAATCAGTCCTGAATGTTCATTGGAAGGACTGATGTTGAAACTGAAACTCCAATACTTTGACCACCTGATGGAAAGAGCTGACTCATTTGAAATGACCCTGATGCTGGGAAAGATTGAAGATGGGAGAAGAAGGGGACGACAGAGGATGAGACAGTTGGATGGCATCACTGACTCAATCGACATGAGTTTGAGTAAACTCCGGGAGTTGGTGATGGACAGGGAGGCCTGGCATGCTGTAGTCCTTGGGGTTGCAAAGAGTTGGATACAACTGAGTGACTGAACTGGACTAAGCAACTGAACTGAACTGAGTGACTTGGAAGTCTGGTTGTAAATTTGCTTTATTTTGTTCATTAATAACCATCATAACTGAGAGAGTCATCTTACAAAAATATTAATTCAAGTGAAATGATTGAATTGTAGACTATAGTGAATATTGATATGATGATGTAAAAGCCTTTGTTGAAATATGGCTGATTGATTTTCACCTTCTTTGATGTAGTTTTTCTACAAATGAACAATATAAAATTCACTGTAGTGCTTATTTGGAAGATCTAGAAATGCCTGATGTTCAAATAATTTAGAAAACTTTATTTCCATGTATTTGAACCATGGGTATCTGATTTTTTTCTATTTACAAAATCATACTGATTTGGTTTCAATATCAAATACCTGAATACTAACGAAAACTTTTCTAAATTCTACTTAGCAAGAGTTATATACTAAAAGGAGATTCTTGTCAAACATTGATCAAATGGCATTTTTGCTATAAAGGGATAGATAAAGTATGTTTATATTCTGAAGTGTTAAGCTAGCTAGCATATCCTATTATTGGTATCACAGAAAATGTCAGCTGATTTGAAATATTTGTCATTTTTTTTTGAAGTGTTATCTTTAAGTTTATCAGCCCTATAGAGTTCCTTGCCAGAAGGCAGTGAATAAATATTTGGACACAAAAGAGTTTCTTGAAAACTCCTAGTTTTATTGCAAATTGTTGTTCAATTTCTTTTCTGTTTAGAAAAAATTCTTGTTTTAATAAAATTAACTGCATCGATGATATCCTGTAATACTTTATGCACTTCTGGTTTCAACCTCTTGTCACAATCATATGCCAATGAATGATGTGATGGATGAGACTCACTTTTGTACTGCGCCTCTCAAATTTTCATCAGTGATTACATTTGCATTGTTTTCCCATAAAACATTACTTTTACAAAGGAAGTCATTTATTTTTTGAAAAACACATCTTCTCTGTTATGCTTCCTTTATTGGTTCAGGAAAAAAAAAGTGCATATATTATAACACCAAGAAGTAGAATTTAGCAAATATCATAAGCTGTGATGTGTTAGAAACATCTGGTACTTCATCAGCCTTACAGAACACCTCCCAGAATGAATAACTTGTCCTAATACTTGTTTCTTTTTCCACAGCATATTCTTTTTATCTTGCAGCACAATTTGCTGACAAAGGAATTCATTCAGCCATTTTTGTTCTAGCAGGAAGAGATTTTTACTTGTAAGATCCCAAGTGATTCAGCAGGTCTATAAATTTGCATTTCTTTGATTTTATTTAAAAAAAATTGATGTTAAAAACTACCTTTAAAAGCTCACTAAGACCCAATAATATAAACTTAAATGTATTTTATGCCAAAATTCATTTCCAGATCACAAATTAGGTAACCAGTACTCTATGGGTTATTTGTCTTATGTAGATCTAGAATCATCTTTCCCCATGCTACGTCTTTTATAATAATGTAAGTAATTCGCTTTGCAGAAGAAAATATTTTAGCTCTGTTTTGGACCTTAAAAAAGAAAATAGTACCTGTGAGTCTGCTATACTATCCCATATTTGGCCTACAAAATTAAATACCAGGCAAGGCTCACAGGGACCCTTAGCTAACAGAGAGGTCCAACCATTAAATTAATAGTTGTATTAAAAGCACAATATACAATTTTATAGTGATAGTTCATTAGAATCTAATGCTTCTTTTATGCTTTAAGTACTTCCTGTCTGATTTTTATATTCACAAAATTTTTTGAACAGTTAGTGATTATTAGTTTTTTAAATTAAAATTTGTATTTGAAAAATTCTTGCCGATGACTTCGGTTTCTAAAACCACTGACCTCGGTTTGCAAGTGTGTTGTTGCATGGTTTTCTCAATACTGTACCCAACAAAATAACAATTGTCTCAGGGCCTGTGGCTATCAGGGGCTTCCCTGGTAGCCCTACAGAAAGTAAAAATCTGCCTGCAATGCAAAAGACCCAGGTTCAATCCCTGGGTCAGGAAGACCCCCTGGAGAAGGGAATGACAACCCACTCCAGTATTCTTGACTGGAGAATTCCATGGGCAGAGGAGCCTGGTGGGCTACAATCCATGGGGTCACAAAAAGTTGGACATGACTGAGCAATTAACACACACACACAAGGGTATTCAAAAGAGCCTAGTTCCTGAAAAAATAAACCAGAAAAATAAGCCATGTTGTATTGTTGGCTGCAGGTACAAAGGTCAAGCAAAAACACTACCTTGTCAGGCATCTATTTCAGTTTGAAACTTCATGTCACTTTTTTGCTGAGCTTCCGTGTTCTGTCATGGATTAAGAACAAAAGCCTTGGAACTAGACAGGGAGAAACTACATTTGGATCTATGCCATTGTTAATCTTCCAAGTATCATTAATATGTGGAATACTTCCTTGGACTCTCAAAAGTCCCTGCTCTCCATTTTCCAAATTTAGTTTTTTTTGCCTATCAACCATTAGATTATGAATTCATTTTTTGAGAGTAAGGATTATACATTCATATATGTATTGCCAGTTCTAAGCTTAGTAGCATCTAACACAAAAGAAACACTTGATAAATGTTTTGGTATTTAGCAAATTAAAATACATTCCTGGCATGTTTCTATAAAGGTATTATCTCTTTATTCACTTCACTGATTTTATCTGATCACTGTTCTTCCAGGTTATTTTGTACATTTACCCTCCATATTCTTCAGTTTCCTCTAACCCTTTCCATTTCTGCTTACTGACTTTTCAACATACACCTTCCTTTTTCCCCCTTCATTTCTGTGGATTCTGCCAGTCATGATGAGTGAGGGAATCTTGATAATCACTGGGACGGTTGGGATATTTGGTTACTATAGCTGTAAGTTTTTGGCTTGCTATTGCAGAGAAGAGTCATGCATTTCTGCAATATGCCTCTTGGATTCTTTGTTAGAGAAAAATGAATGGCTTGTACAGTCTACTGGTCTCAGTAGGTAATTTTGTCCTTATTTCATTCAAAGTACTCCTGAACTTAAGGCATCTTTACCCAGCTTCAGCCAGCTTTCTCCCCACCAACCACACACCCCCACCAAAGCTTCTGACTCCTTTTTCCTGGAGGCTATGTGGCCCTGGATAATGAGCAGGCTCCAGATTGACACCTGGAGACTTGTATCCCTGCATATCATGACAACTTTGTGGTCCAAGGCATGTTCCTTACCTCCTGTGCCTTCACTTACTCATCTGTGCAACAGGGATGATATAGTGAGTGTTCAGTCATGTCTGACTCTTTATGACCCCATGGACTGTAGCCTGCCAGGCTCCTCTGTCCATTGGGTTTCTGAGCCTAGAATACTGGAGTACATTGCCATTTCCTCTTCCAGGGGATCTTCTCAACCCAGGGATCAATCCTGAGTCTGTTTCATCTCCTGCATCAGCAGGCAGATTCTTTACCACTGAGCCACCCAGGAAGCCCAGGGATAATACAGTACTCATGTCATATTTTACTGAGGCTGATGTGAAATATAAGACACATACAATAATGCCTGCATTATTGTATTACTAAGGTTAGCATGAAATAAATCGTAGTTCTGTTTTTTGGTTTTTTTTCTTTACATCCTATTCCTTCAAGATTGCTTATCTGGGCTTGAACCTGGAACTCAAGATAAAGTTTCCTGATCTAAGTTTCTCCAAATCTTTCTGATAGATATGCACTATTCTGTTGACTAGCCCACCCAGCAATTTTGCTGAAGGCATTCTCAAAGCCTGTCTCCTCCTTCCCAATCTTTAGATATGGGAATTATATCTCTAACATAATAACATAAAGATCATGTTTGAAAGAACCATTGTTAAAGAATGTGGGTTTTACATCAGAGGAGACATTGAGAGGTGACAGATAAATGACAGAGAGAATAATAAGAGAGGTATAATTCTTGCTAAGACCTTTAGCCTAGCTCCCTTTTTTTCTTGATTATCCCATTCTAAATAAATTACTATGAATAAGTATTTAATACATGTCTAAAGTACATTTCTCTAAATAAACTCTTACTGAAATCCTCCTGGCATGAATTAACAAAAAAGAATAAAAAGAAATATATATCTTAATAAAATAAGAAAAACTATAAATAAAGGTCTTCAGTTATTAACTAGAACAGTAAAAAAATGTGGTCTTCTCTGGTGGCTCAAATGGTAAAGAATCTGCCTGCAATGCAGGAGACCCAGATTTAATCCTTGGGTTGGGAAGATACCCTAGAGAATGAAAAGGAAACCCACTCCAATACTCCTGCCTGGAAAATTCCATGGACAGAGATTCCAGTTTTGAATTGCACATTCTCCCATTTTTAGCTGTTATTTCCAGAAGGTCTGGAAATTAAAGGAGCTCTCTTCCTGTTGATCTGCACTGTAGGAAATCAAGCCCTGCTGACTGCCTCAGTCCTCAGAGAAGAGCTCAAGAATTCAAGGGTAGAAAGCCTGCTCTCCCTGTCCCTCTTAATCTAACAGTAGTCTTCCTGGTGACCATTTCATGACACATCACCATGACCCTGCTGCTCGGTGTGGCTCCCCACATCTGTGTGGAAGCCAGCTGCCAATATGCAAGACTAGGGCTCTCAGCTAGGAACTCAGTCACAGCCTTTCCACTCCTTGCTGGCCTTGTTCAATTTATGTACAAATACAAAGACCTGAAGACTTTAATAACAGGGATGAGGACTGTAGCTTGTTGTATTACAAGTGAACAGAAGCAAAATGAACCTTTCAGAGCCAGACGCTATAAAGCCAATTGGCTCAATGCCACAGAAAAGTGATTCTAAGTGTGTTAATTGAGCATAAATTAATGTGAATGCAGTATGATCCATGTGAATTTTTGATGACTGATGATATCATTCGTCTCCAAAGCGTGAAGAGGAGCCACCCCACGTCTCTTCTAAAAAAGCATTGAAAATGGAGAAGAGCTCATGACATATTACAGAGGGGAAATGAAAAAGCAGAAGAAGCAGGGGAGAATAACATATCAACATCTGGAATATTAAAATCCAGAAGATAACTTCCTCCAAAAGCCTTCCCTATCTATTGGCTTAAGGTAGCATCTGTACACAGTTAATTCACAGAGATATTTCTTTCTGTGTTAGTTAAGATGTCTTTTATTTATTGAAATTTTTACAGAAAACTATACTGGAAAATGTACTTATTGCTTTAGATTTTTCATTTAAAAATGCATTTGGAGTGGCTAGTCTTTGTTATTTCTCCTAACTTGTCACTATTCATGGTGACTTGGAAAGAGGAAAATGCATATATTTTCACAAAACAAAATAGGAGGAAAAAAACCCATCTAGAACCGAATGATTAAGAAATTGTGTGGACAGAATAGTGGAGACATTTCAATGAAATGTAAGGTGAATGGGTAGGATTGAGCAAAATTATCAAAAGCTCATTAATATATGCCTTAATACAGAAAGCAGGACAAGACTGCTGGTCTTAAAGAAGGTCAGGAGCTATTCTATTCCTTTTCTGCTGACAGATTCTAGCTCAGACATTCAAGGTACAAACCAACCAGGAATGAGGGCTCCCAGAACTTGACTACAGTAATACTCACTTTGAGACTCATATGCCCACTTCTCTGTCACTATAAAACAAGCACAATGGTGTGAGAGGTAAAGTGACCACAGGGAAAGTTCTGCAGGAGAGGACGGAATTGGGAAGGGGTGGGGAACCACACAGGCTGTGAATCGTAGTTCTCCCTTCCTCCATTGTTGGAAAATGTTAAGGATTCATCAGAGAGAAGAGACAATTATAACTCAGACAATAATAACAAAATGACTTTTTAGAGAATATGCATTTCTTTAAGTCAAAAGGAAAATAAAACAAAGAAAAAAAACACATAGGGCTTGTGAACAAAAGTAACATGGGATAATATAAAAGGGAATACAATTTCTAAAAATATTCCAAGTAATTATATAGCTTGGGATAAGATGGTATCATAAACAACAGAAAATATCTTAAAACATTTGCATTTTTCCTATAATTTGTGGCAGAGTATTTGGAGCGACATGAATGGACTTGGAAATTGTCATACTGAGTAAAGAAAGTCAGTTAACTAAAGACAAGAATCGTAATATATTGCTTATATGTGGGATTTAAAAAGGGTTACTAATGAACTTATCTACAAAGCAGAAATAGAGTTACAGATATAGAAAGTAAAAGTTGGGGAGGGATAAACTAGGAGATTGAGATCAACATTTACACACTGCTAAAGGTAAAAATCAAGATCGCCGGGAGAAATATCAATAACCTCAGATACGCAGATGACACCACCCTTATGGCAGAAAGTGAAGAGGAACTAAAAAGCCTCTCGATGAAAGAGGAGAGTGAAAAGGTTGGCTTGAAGCTCAACATTCAGAAAACAAAGATCATGGCATCTGGTCCCATCACTTCATGGGAAATAGATGGGGAAACGGTGGAAACAGTGTCAGACTTTATTTTTTGGGGCTCCTAAATCACTGCAGATGCTGATTGCAGCCAGGAAATTAAAAGAGCTTACTCCTTGGAAGGAAAGTTATGACCAACCTTGTTAGTATATTAAAAAGCAGAGACATTACTTTGCCAACCAAGGTCTGTCTAGTCAAGGCTATGGTTTTTCCCGTGGTCATGTATGGATGTGAGAGTTGGACTGTGAAGAAAGCTGATCACCGAAGAATTGATGCTTTTGAACTGTGGTGTTGGAGAAGACTCTTGAGAGTCCCTTGGACTGCAAGGAGATCCAACCAGTCCATTCTAAAGATCAATCCTGGGTGTTCATTGGAAGGACTGATGCTAAAGCTGAAGCTCCAATACTTTGGCCACCGCATGCGAAGAGTTGACTCACTGGAAAAGACCCTGATGCTGGGAGGGATTGGGGGCAGGAGGAGAAGGGGACGACAGAGAATGAGATGGCTGGATGGCATCACCGACTCGATGGACATGAGTTTGAGTGAACTCCGGGAATTGGTGATGGACAGGGAGGTCTGTTGTGCTGTGATTCATGGGGTCGCAAAGAGTTGGACACGACTGAGCGACTGAACTGAATGGAACTGAAAGGTAAAAATAGATAATAAGGACCTATTCGATAGCATAGAGAACTTGATTCACTACAGAAATCTGTAATAACCTATATGGGAATAAAATCTAAAAAAGAGTGGATATATGGGTATGTATAACTGATTTACTATGTTGTATAGCAGAAACAAACACAGCTTTGTAAGTCAACTGTACTCCAATAAAAATGAACCTTAAAATGTGTCATTTCATGGAGAGTACACCCTTTTAAAATATCTCAATCTAGAACTTACTGACAGCTGTAATGAAAGTCATAAACTTAAATTAATATGATGAGAACAGTGTATTTCATTGTCCGGAAAAGCCCACACATTTACAACTCAAACTTCACCTCTCCCACCACACTGCAGTTGCTAGAGGAATGAATGAGAGCTCCGACAGAATGGACACCTTAAAACTAACGCTGAGAAGCCACAGATCAATAGGGTCTGATACTGCGGATGCTACCAGCTGTCACCCTGACTTATGTCTCACTCCCTAGTTGAGAAGAATGAATTTGCATTGGCCATTATATGTGGAAATTCTGTCTGTGCCACTGATCTTTCCAAGACATAGAAGCCAGAGCCACACAAGTCCATTAAGGTAACACAGTGGCAGATTCAATAACATTGTTTCCTGAAAATAGTTTCCTGATACCAGCAAGGGAGCACATATCTCATGAGTTCAGTGATACAAGACTGGAAATTCTGAGATTTATGTCATCTGTAATTGTGACAGACCACAATGCAAGTCAACATATAGTACATCCCTAAAGAGAGAGCAACCCACTCCAGGACTCTTGCCTGGAGAATCCCTTGGACAAAGGAGCCTGCTGGGCTACAGTCCATGGGATCGCAGAGTCGGACACAACTGAGCGACCGACACACACACACACACACACACACACACACACACGCACACACAGAGGGAGCAAGGTGGCTCTCTAAAGTCATTCATTTGTACCCAGCACCACATTTTTACTCCTCTCTACACTCTCTACATAAAAGGTCCTATTTAAGGGCCTTTCTTTAATCTTAGGAAAAACACTTCATTTTTTTCCAGTGATGTTATCTGCTCAAAGTCTCAATATACATTAATTGATCTCACATTTAATTCCGGGCAATACAGTAACAGGTTAGTATGGAAGGGACGTTCCCAAGAAAGCATTTTAAGACAAAATTTGCCTCTACCACATTCTCAACCACTCCCTTTAACTTGCCTTTTATTCTGACTTCTTGGAAGATGTTGTGAAGATTTTTTTAAGTGAAAGCAAAACAAACATTTGAAAATAATTTCAAAATACATCATTAAAAATCATAACAGCATAAAGCAGGAAAAAGAAAGTTTCATTTGAAAATCATTTTTAAGGCAATAAGTATAAGGAAAGATACGTCAGAAAATGATAGTCAATTATACTTCAAAAATTGTATTAGTTTCTTTTTAAATTATGGATTAAATTGGTATTCTCTATTTAAATAATTTATAACACAATATAAACATTAGATTATTCCCTATTTATATGTGTAACATATTTATATTATTTATGCCCAAAATAACATGCCTTAAAGTCATTTATATATTCTGCTTGCATTCTAACTTTCAGAGGATGTTTAGTGTGCATCATATTCTTAATCATTGAACATGGAGGTTAGGGATGCTGACCCACTACGCACCTATAATTTCATCAGCCACACACATCCACAGTTCCTCTGTATCTGCAGCTATTCTACCAACTGCAGATCTTGCAGTATTTACCTTTGAAAAAAACAAATCAATGAATAAGTGGATGCTAGGTGGGCTGCCGTCTATGGGGTCGCACAGAGTCAGACACGGTGACTTAGCAGCAGCAGAAGCAGCAGTTCAAACCCCTGTTGTTCAAGGGTCAACTGTATACTAATTAGCAAAATGTGACATATCAAATGTGGTAATTTAGGCTTCTGTATTTACTAAGCATTGATTTCATTTGCTATCAGACTGGGGAAAGGTATCTATTCCTATTCCTAGAGTCATTTCTCAGTCTCCTGTACTAAAGAGTTCAGTGAGCCATGAGGAAACAGATGGGTTGGTTTTGCTTCTTGTTTTCCTTAACATATAGAGATGAAGGTGCTTTTGTTTGTCTGGTTTTCAATACCTGTGAAATTCTAGAAATATATCTCCCTAAAGTTTATTTCTTACTTCCTTGGCTGCCATATCACCATACTGTTAACTTTGATCTTTAAAGGGAGAATTCCAAATGCCATTTCTCTCCTTTGCCTCCCATTGCATCTTTATTTATGGTTTCATTGTTGAAACATTTACAGTGTCTACTCTATGGGAGACACTATGGTAGATGTGGAAGAAACAAAGCAATTTAAAAAAAAGAGAGACGAGAACATGCCAAAAATAAAAAAGAAGAAGGGATGTGCTAGTAAGACAAGAAACATGCCAAGAGGTGATGGTGAGTGTGAGAAAATGAGACAGCACAGAAGGGCAATTAAATTTCCCTGGGGCAGAGCAGAGATTTCTGGGGAGACTATACCTATACAGAAATTCAGGTGATGCTTAAAGAGTCAGAGATGATTGGAAGTAGTAGGAAGTAGTAGGAAGAAGAGAATTCTCATTAGTGTAGGGCAATACAATGTTCAAGGAGAGGGATACATCAAAATAGTCTGTATCGTGGAAGACTCATATTCAACAACTATATGCTGTAGCACACTTTGTGTTCTTCAAAGTTTTTGTCACTACCCAGTAAACATTGCATATTTACCTGTTTATAGTCTGACTCTCTCTTTATAATTCTACCTCCACCAGGACGACAGGGGTTTCCTCTGTCTTGTTCACTATCCTACCCCCAGCACTTACAACAGAGATATGCACAGTAGACATTCAGCCCTTCATCGAGAAACAATTAATAAACTGTGTGCTGACAACTTATCCTTTCAGGTCTCCCACACGCTGATTTTAATTTACTTTTCTTGTTTTAGTGTAACCTAAATTATAGACGAATTCTTCACCCTTTCCAATCACTTTTTTTTTTTTCTTAAGCTGTTGTTTTAGCTCTATGATTTGACTATGTTACAGGCGTACTTCATTTACAATGCTTTGCAAATACTGTTGTTTTTGTTATTTCCTTTCCAAACTGAAGGTTTGTGGCAACCTGTGTGGAGCAGATCTATTGGCATCCTTTTTCCCAACAGCCATGCTTATTTTGTGCCTCTGTGATACAATTTGGTAATGCTCACATCACTTTAAACTTTATTATTATTATATTTGCTATAGTGATCTGTGATCAGTGATCTTTGATGTTACTATTGTAATTGTTTTGGCTCCACAAACTGTGCCTATGTAAGTTAGAAAACTTAATAAACATTGTGTGTGTTCTGACTATTCCACCAATCAGGTGTTTTCCCATATCTCTCCCCTGCCCATCTCCCTAAGTATTCAAGTGAAAGGAATGGTTGAATGGTCTCACATCTCTCACTTTAATCAGAAGCAAGAAAAGATCCAGCTTAGTGAGGAAGGCATGTAGAAAGCTAAGATAGACTGCAAGTGAGGCTCTGGTGTCTAACAGCCAGCTGTGTTGTGAAGAAAAAGGAAATTATTGAAGGAAATTAAAAGTTCTAGTCCAATGAACATAAGGACAATAAGAAAGCAAGACAGCCTAACTGTAGATATGAATGAAATCTTAGTGATCTACATAGAAGATCAAACAAACCACCACATTCCTTTAAGCCAAAGTGAAAGTGAAAGTTGCTCAGTCATGTCCAACTCTTTGTGACCCCATGGACTATACAGTCCATGGAATTCTCCAGGCCAGAATACTGGAGTGGATAGCCATTCTCTTCTCCAGGGGATCCCTCCAACCCAGGGATTGCACTAGGTCTCCTGCATTGCAGGCAGATTCTTTACCAGCTGAGCCTAACCCAAATTAAGGCCCTAACTCTTTTCAATTCTATGAAGGCTCATAGAGGAGAGGAAGCTATAAGAGAAAAATTTTCAGCTGGTAGAGGTTGTATCATGAGATTTAACGAAAGCAGCAAATGCTGAAGTAGAAGCTGCATCAAATTACTTAGAAGATCCATCTAAGATAATTAATGAAGGTGGCTACACTAAATAACAGATTTTCAACGTAGACAAACCAGCCTTACATGAGAAGGAGATGTCATCTATGACTTTCACAGCTAGAGGAGAAGTCAGTGCTTGAACTCAAAGCATGAAAGGATGGGGTGTCTCTCTTGTTAGGGGCTAAGGTAGCTCGCGACTTGAAATTGAAATCAACATTCACTTACCATTTCTAAAATGCTGGGGCCCTTCAGGATTATGCTACATCTACTCTTCCTGTGCTGTATCAATGGAACAAGCAGTCCAAAATGTGGACAACGTACCTGTTTACAACATGATTTACTGAATATTTTAAGCCCACTGTTGAGACCTACTGCTTAAGGAAAAGATTTCTTTCAAAATATTACTATTCTTTGACAATGTTCCTGGTCACTCATGAGCTTTGATGAAGACAAACAATGTGATTAATATTGTTTTCATGCCTGCTAATACAAATATGTTCTGTGGCCTATGGATCAAAGAGTAATTTAAAATACTGGAATACTGTAGTGGGTTGCCACTCCTTTCTCCAGGGAATCTTCTCAACCCAGGGATCTAACCCAGGTCTCCTGCATTGCAGATTCCTTACCTTCTGATCCACCAGGGAAACCCAATATAAAGTTACATGACATTATTAAATACATACATTTCATACAGCTCATAGCTGTCACAAATAGTACTTCCTCTGATGGGTCTGAGCAAAGTTAATTGAAAACATTCTAGAAAGTATTCATGATTTTTGATGCCATCAACATTTGTGGCTCATGGGAAGAGGTCAAAATATCAACATTAATAAGAATTTGCAAGAAGTTGATTCCAACCCTCATAGATGACTTTGAGGGATTCAACACATCAGTGAAAGGAGTAATTGAAGATGATTGTGAAACAGAAAAAAGAAATAGAAATGGAAGTAGAGCCTGATGATGTGAGTGCACTGCTGCAGTCTCATGAAAAGACTTCCACAGATGAGGAGTTGCTTCTTACATGAGCAAAAAAAAGTGGTTTCTTGAGCTGCACTTTACTTCTGGTGAAGATACTATGAAGATTGTTGAAATGACAATGAAGGGTTGCAAATATGACATAAGTTTAGTTGATAAAGCAGCAGAAGGGTCTGAGAGGATTGACCCCAACTTTGAAAGAAGTTCTACTATGGGTAAAATGTTATCAAACAGCATGGCATGCTAGAGAGAAATCATTCATGAAAGGAAAAGTAAATCGATACAGCAAATTTCATTGTTGTCCCATGTCAAGAAATTGCCACCCTAACCTTCAGGAACCAACCCACTGCCATTAACACTGAGGCAAGACCTTCCAACAGAATAAAAAAGATTACTAAAATTTCTGAAAGCTCAGATGATGGTTACCAGCTTTTAGTAGCAAATTATTTAATTAAGTCATGCACATTTTGGGGGCATAATACTATTACACACTTAATAGACTACTGTATAGTGTAAACATAAATTTTATATGCACTGGGAAACCAAAAATTTCCTGTGACTTGCTTAAACTTAGATCCATAATGAAATTCCAGCTCCTCTACTAACTGTGTGTCCTTAGGCAAGTTACTGTATGTTTCCTTACATGAGAAATGATATTACTAACTTCATCTGTTTATTATAAAAATTTAATTAGATAAACACTGTGAAACTCTTAGTATAGTACCTGAAACATAATACATTTTGACTTTCCTTGTATCAATAGCTTTAAGAGTGCTTGTCCATGACCCTTATCAGTGTACCCAGTTTGAGGACAAGAAATAAGACAATTTATTTTAATCTTCATTATCTACCATGATGTTCTTAACATGGTTGGATGATTAATAAACAAGTGTTTATTTATTGTGCTGAATATTAAAAACAGTACTTCCTTTCACTAATAGGTCCATTCAATATACATGAAATGGTTTCACAGGTTTCAAATACATAGATAACATTTTCAGGTAGAAAAATTAAAGACTTAAGAATGTAAACCATTAAATATATAAAGCTTTCTCTCAATTACTGAAAATTTTCACTTGCATATGATAGATTTTATTTCTAAAAACTTGCAAAGCTCTTTCCACTTAATGCTAAATAAGAGCACTTCAACATTTTTGTTCACTCAAAATAATGTACCTGTTATAACATTTTCAATTCTCAATGGAATAACTTGTAAATAACTTTGCTTTGTTTTCAGAAATTCTGCTAACATCATACCAGAGATGCTATAGGTAGAGTGCGTGTGAGTGGGTGTGAGTTTATTCAGTGTTGTCTAAACTGGTTATGAAAACAATTGTCTAGTGTTATGTGAGAAAGGATTTCATCTATTCTGCCAACTTTTGTAAATAACACATTTTCAAATATTTCACATACTACAGAATGGAAAAAATAGTCTCATGGAGGATATTTTAAAGAAAGAACTGAAGGCAAGAAATGTTGAATTCATTCATGCATGCGTACATTTTTACATTTATAATCAAACACTTCTTGAATGTTTGTAAGTATTGCTGGCAACATTGAAAAAGTAAAAAATAAAAAATATGTTAGTAAGTGAAAAGTTCCTCTTGGTACTATTTAGTTTGGTAAGTAGACAAAATTTAAATACAATGAAGTAATAAAATAGATGCCAATTCAAGAGCTGTGAAGACAGTGGTGAATGGGCTGGTAGATAAGATGGTCAACCTATCATGTGAGGAGTAGAGAATGATTAGGACAGATATGATAATGGAAATCATATTTTACTAACTTTTAAAAGACGTAGTGTATTTATACAATGGAATACTAATCTGCCGTGGAAGAAGAATGAAATAATGCCAATTTTAGCAACAAGGATGGGCCTAGAGATTATCATACTAAGTAAGTTAGAAGAAGAAAGACAAATACCATATGGTATCATTCATATGTGGAATCTAAAAATATATATATATACAAAAGAACGTATATACATAATAGAAACAGACCTACAGGCATAGGAAACAAATTCGTGGTTTCCAAACGGGAAGGAGGGGAGGGATAAATTGGGAGTTTGGGATTAACACATATATGCTATTATGTGTGAAATAGATAACCAACAGGGACCTACTGGAAATCATAGGGAACTATCCTCAATATTTTGTAATAACCTATAAGGGAAAAGAACATGAAAATGTATATATAACTTTATATAACTGAGTCACCATGCTGTAAACCTAAAACTAACACAACTTTGTAAATCAACTATATTTTAATTAAAAAATAATGCACAAATTATTAGGGTAATTAATGGGGAAAAGCACGAACATTTGTAGTGGATTTAGGAAACTGTATATTTGAAGCTGCCAAGAAAGTGAGGAGAAACTAAGCTGCAGACATGACCAGAGACAAATAAAAACCACTTTCAATGCAATGACCAACAGATATGTGGATATTCTAGGATTCTGAAGGGATTTCTGATTCTCAAAATTCTAATCAATCTTGACACAGATTAGAGTAATAAGGTGAAGAATCACACTTTTCTGAACCTAAAAGTGTAAACCAAAGGTAGAAGGTACCAGAGGAATTATTCAGAAGACTTGACACACAGAAGTAATGCCAAAGCAGGTTCGATGCATGATACAGGATGCTCGGGGCTGGTGTACTGGCATGACCCAGAGGGATGGGATGGGGAGGGAGGTGGGAGGGGGGTTCAAGATGGGGAACACATGTACACCCAGGGGGATTCATGTCAATGTATGGCAAAACCAATACAATATTGTAAAGTAATTAGCCTCCAATTAAAATAAATAAACTAAAATAAATAAAGAAGGACCACAAAAGAGAGAGCAGGGAGGGAAAAAGGGAGGACTAGAAGGAAGAAGAAGAAGAAAAAAGGCAGGAACCGTATTCTCCGAAATTTACTCAGAGCCATCAAATAAGAGTTGCAGGTGGTCGGTTAGGTCAACTGAGAGTCACATTTAAACTATATTTTGGTCATCCTCAAGAATTTATTTGGGGAAAAAATGCCTCAGTTGGGTTTACTTTTCTTGAAAAAGATGTAGCACTTTCTATTATCTTGTCACGAACAGCTTTGTTTAAAAGTGTACTTCATGTAGGATTCTTTTTTCTAAAATGGCCTCAAATTTTGCCTTATTTCAATTAAAATTTTACCTTGAAATTTTAATTTTGGAAATAAAAATAGTGTCATATTATTCTTGAAACTTTTTATTTTCTCACATGTAATTTTGGAAAATGAGTGTGTGTGTCTATGATTTAACATTTTTTCAGAGACAAACTTCACTTTGCACTTTCATATAGCTTTTCTTCCAAGTATTTTGCCAGTTCTGGTATTTAAAACAAAATTTAAATGTTTATATTAACATAAAATTGTTCTTTGTGGCTACAGTTCTATGAATTTACTCTTTTGCAAATACACGTGTAACCACCAATCAAATAAAGGATACAAAAGTTACATTCAGTTCAGTTCAGTTCAGTTGCTTAGTCGTGTCCGACTCTCCACGACCCCATGAATCACAGCACGCCAGGACTCCCTGTCCATCACCAACTCCTGGAGTACACTCAAACTCATGTCCACAGAGTCGGTGATGCCATCCAGCCATCTCATTCTCTGTCGTCCACTTCTCCTCCCGCCCCCAACCTTTCCCAGCATCAGAGTCTTTTCCAGTCAGTCAGCTTGTATTACTCCTGATTCAAAACCTCTTATTTTATCACTCTGTTTTCTCACCATATTCCATCCTTACACCATGTCAATCATGATGTTTTCCACAAACAAAATTTCTTGTATATCTCTTTTTAGAGATATACATAGAAACATGAAGATTATAACTTTTTGATACTGCGTTTATTTGTTCAGTGTAAGGCTTTTAAGATTCCTCCAACATTCTGTGTGCACAAAAATCCGCTCTTATAAGTTCCTAATGGCTTAGTAGGCTTCTAAAATACCAGTGTACCATAGTCTGCTTATTCATTCAACCACTGAAGTATATTCAGGTTGTTTCCAGATTTGACAATTATGAATAGAGCTGCTACAAACATTCATGTGTAAGTTTTTGTGTGAACGTGAGTTTTTCCTTTTCTGGGGTAAGCAGCAAAGAGTGAGATTGTTGGGCTTGTGATAAGTTAATATTAATACTAAACATAAAAAAATACCAAAACTCTCTTCTAGAGTGGTTGTACATACTGCATCTCCTCAAGCAATGTGTGAGAATTCTTGTTGCTCCTTATCCTCATCATTATTAGTATTATTAATTTTTAACATTTACCCATTCTAATAGGTGTGTAGTAATATTTCATGATTTTTATATTTTTTTAATGCCAACAAAGGTCCATCTAGTCAAGGCTATGGTTTTTCCCGTGGTCATGTATGGATGTGAGAGTTGGACTGTGAAGAAAGCTGATCGCCGAAGAATTGATGCTTTTGAACTGTGGTGCTGGAGAAGACTCTTGAGAGTCCATTGGACTGCAAGGAGATCCAACCAGTCCATTCTAAAGGAGATCAATCCTGGATGTTCATTGGAAGGACTGATGCTAAAGCTGAAACTCCAATACTTTGGCCAACTCATGCAATGAGTTGACTCACTGGAAAAGACTCTGATGCTGGGAAAGGTTGGGGGCGGGAGGAGAAGGGGACGACAGAGAATGAGATGGCTGGATGGCATCACCGACTCTGTGGACATGAGTTTGAGTGAACTCCGGGAGTTGGTGATGGACAGGGAGGCCTGGCATGCTGTGATTCATGGGGTCACGGAGAGTCGGACACAACTGAGCAACTGAACTGAACTGAACTGAACTGAATGGTTTTGATTTTGAATATCTTTTCATATGTTTATTTGACTTCCAAATGTCTTCTTTGGTATAACATCTATTCAAGTCTATTAAATTTGATTTTCACTGTTGCATTTTGAGATTTCTTTATATATTCTTGATACAAATCCTTTATCAGATATATGGTTTGAAAAACTTTTGCTCTTTCTATGGTCTATCTTTAACAGAGCAAATGTTTTTAATTTTGGTGGAGTCTTACTCTTTTTTATTTATTTTTTCTTTTCTTTTACAGACTTTCTTTAGGTATGAGATCTAAGAAGTCTGAACTCCAGGTCATGAAGAATTCTTTCCAAGTTTTCTCCTAAAATTGCTAATGTTTTGTGTTTTATGTGTAGATCTACAATCACATCTGAGCTTAGTTTTAAGATGCAGACTTTGGCTCATTGTTTATTTTTCTCTGGATGTAGATACCCAAATGTACCAAAACCATTTATTGAAAGGCCTAACTTTTCTTCATTGCATTTCCCTTGTATCTTTGCCTCAAAAAATGACATATATAAGTGGGTCTACTGCTTAGATTATCTTCTCTGTTTCAAAAAAATGACATATATGAGTGGGTCTACTCCCTGGATTATCTTCTCTGTTTCATTTATTTCTTCTCTGTTTCATTTATATGTCCATCCCTTTGACAATACTATACTGTCTTGATTATTATGCCTTTAGAGTATTTTTGAAATAAATAATGCAAGTTTCTTATTTTGTTGTTCTTCAAAATTGTTTTGGTTATTCATGACTTTTGTGTCTCCTACGTTCATTTTGGAAACAACCTATCTATATGAGCAAAAAATCCTGCTGATATTGATTGGATTTGTATCAAATCTAGACATAATTTTGTGTTGAATTGACATCATTACAATGTTGAGCCTTTAAATCCATGAATATGTTATGTCTTCATTTGTGTCTTCCCTGATTTCTTTTGACACTGTCTTATATTTCCCAATATTGTTATTGTATCTTTTGCGTGCTGAAGTCCATGGGGTCACAAAGAGTCGAAGCAACTGAGTGACTGAACAGCAACTATATAGAAATGTAACTAATTTTCTTTGTTGAATTTGTATCCTACAATCTTGGTAATATCTCTTATTAATTCTTATTAATTATAGGATTATTTTTGGAGATTCTTTAGGGTTTTCTATATAGAATGTCATATACATAAGTAAAAATAACTCAGTTTAAATGTTTCTTAGATTTTTCCAGAAATCTTGTGGACCAGGATGATTTCATTTGCAGAAAAAAATTAACTATAAACTCAATAGTCATTTGGCTATGGAGGATATTTATTTTGGGTATGTGTGGATTGTGGTTTTGAGAAGTTAATATATTTCATACAGTTTGTGAAAACTGTACAAGTACATCTTGCTGAGGTATTCTCATACTGTCATTTTTACTATTTCTAGGATCTGTTGGTGTATCCTATCTTTGATCTTGATAGTGTGTGTCTTCTATCTTTCCCAGTCCTACTCAAAGTTTACCATTTTTTGACCATTCCAAACAACAGCTTTTTAAAACATATTCTTTAATGTTTTTCTATTTTCATTTTTTAAGGAAATTCTGCTCTTAATTTTCCTATTCTCTTACTTCTGCTTGCTGTGGAGTTATTTTCCTTTCCTTGTTTCAGGTTCCTTAAGATGGAAGCTTAGATTTTTTTTTTAAATGAAAGTCCTTTTTTCCTTTTCTCATTTAATCATTTATCACTTAATGCTATACATTTCTTTCTAAGAACTGTTTTAGTTGCATCACATGCATTTTGATATGCTGGAATTTCATTTTTACTTAGCTCAAATATATTCTAATCTTCCTTGAGAGTTCTTCCTTGACTTCTGGATTGTTTAGAAGTGTTTTCTAAATGTCTAAATATTTGGAAAATTAGATTTTTTTCTGTTATGGATCTTTAATTCAATTTCATTATGATCACAATATATTATGCATGATTTTAATTCTTTAATATTTGTTGAAGTTTTTAAAATCAGGATATGGGCTATTTTGGTGAATGTTCCATGTGTATTCAGAAAGATTGTGTATATTGCTGTAGTTGGATGGAGGGTTCTATAAATATCAGTTTGAATCAATTGGTTGATAATGCAGTTTAGTTTTTCTATATTCTTGTCCACTTTTGCTCTATTTTTTTATTACTGTATTAACAATTACTGAAAAAAGAGTGCCGAAGTCTCTATAATTGTGGAATTGTCTGTCTTTGCAGTTGTATTAATATTGCAGTTTATGGTTGTTTTGAAGCTCTGCTTTCCTCAACATATGTATTTGAGGTTGTTTCATCTTCATATATAATGTCCCCACTTTATCTCTGGCCATTTTCTATACTTTGAAGTCCACGTATCTAAATAATATAGCCACTCCAGCAGCCTTTTGTTTTGTATGTGTGTATGTGGTTTTTTCCCTTTCTTTTACATATAATCTACTTATATCATTGTATTTGAAGTAAATTTCTTGTAGATAGTGTACATATCTTTTATATTTTTAATTCATTCTGATAATCTTTGTATTTAATTGGTGTGCTTAGACCTTATACATTTAAAGTACATACTGGTATATTTGGATGTCAATCATTTCATTATTCATTTTCTGATTGTTTCCTCTGCTTTTCACCATTTCTTTCATTTTTTTTTCTGCCTCAAAGATATTTGATCATCTTTCGAATTCTATTTAAATTTATCTATTGTGCTTTTGTATATTTTTTACTGTAAAGCACAGGGGTGACAGTTGCTACAGAGATTATAATACAAATACTTAAATTTTCCCAGTCTACTTAGGTTTAAAATTTCAATTAGACTGTAGAAGCCTTATGAATATGAAAGTTTTTTACCCTCCCTTTGTGATATAGTTACCTCAAATGACTCATACATTGAGGATCACATCATATGTCATATTTTTTGCTTTCAATTGTCAAATGTTAAGGAATCAGAAATCAATCATATTTGCCCAAATATTTATCATTTCTGTTGCTCTTCCTTCACTTCTGATGTTCCTTCCGGTATAATTTCCTTTGTTTAGTGGTTCTTTTAAGGCAATTCTGATAGTACAGAGATCTCTCATTATTTTTCCTTATCTAAGAATCTGTTTCGGAGAAGGCAATGGCAAGCCACTCCAGTACTCTTGCCTGGAAGATCGCATGGACAGAGGAGCCTGGTGGGTTGCAGTCCCTGGGGTCGCTACTAGTCGGACACGACTGAGCGACTTCACTTTCACTTTTCACTTTCACACATTGGAGAAGGAAATGGCAACCCACTCCAGTGTTCTTGCCTGGAGAATCCCAGGGACGGCGGAGCCTGGTCGGCTGCCGTCTATGGGGTCGCACAGAGTCAGACACGACTGAAGTGACGCAGCAGCAGCAGCAAGAATCTGTTTACTTCATGAATATTCCGAGAAATATCTATGGCTTGGTTTAGAATTTGGAAGACAGAGTTCTTTTATTTAGCACTTTTTCCTGTTTGTTATAATTTCTGATAAGAAATCTATAGACATTCATACAATTGTTTTCTCTGGATGCTTTCAACAATTTTCTTCTATCTCTTTAGTTTTCAGCCTTTTGATAATATGCGTCTAAGCACAAATTGCTTTGAGTTTATCTTTTTGAGGATATTTGAGTTTCTTGAATCTGTAGCTTTATATCTTTCTTGCATTTGGGAAGCTCAAATAATTTCTTCTGCCCTGCATGGTTTTACTTCTCCTTCTGGGATAATAATGACACAAATGGTAGATGCTAGAAACTATTCCAAAGACTGGTTAACATCTGTTCAAGTTTTTTCAATCTTTGTTCTCTCTGTAGTTTATCTTGCATACTTTCTATTTATCTGTGTTACTGACTCTTCTGCAATTTCTGTTCTGCAATGGAATCCAGTCAGTGGTTTTTTCCTAGTGCTAAATGATCTATTTATTTCTTCTTTATGTTTTTAAGTTATTTGCTGATATTTTCTATCTTTCCCTTTCTTCCGTGAATATTCACATTTGTCAGAATATTTTTATAGTAGCTCTTTAAACTGTGATTCTTGATATTGTGTCACATCAATGTTATAATCTTTTGACTATTCACATATGAGTTGATGTTTCCCTTGTTACCTATATCGTGGGTAATTTTCAATTTTATCCTGGGGATATTGAATATTATTATTGAGAATCTGGGTCATACATCCAGCTTATGAAGGATCATTTAATTTCTGGAACTAGAAGTCAACTCATTTGGAGTTAAGTCATTGTATTTAACCAGCCTTCTGTGACTTGTGGACTGAATGCCAATTCCATTTTCAAACTCTTTGTAATGCTATTCAAATGTGTCTTACCTGTGCACCACTCAGGTATGAGTATAGAAACGGGGTCATTGTCTTTAATAAAATTCCGTTCTCAATGTCTTCAGTGTGTACTATAGGAGGAGATAAACTTATCCGAATGTGATCCTAGGGATTCATTAAAAAATGAGTTCCTTTTCATGAACAGCTTCTTCTGTATGATCTCCCCGGTACTTTGCAGTTCTCTCATGATCCCTTTCTGTTTGTTTTACTAGCCAGATGCAAGCCTGGGATATGTTTCTTTCATTCTGGAGTTCTTTTTGTGAATTGCACCCATGTCTAGGGCATGTGGTGGGAGGAGCAGTGGAACTTGACCTTACCCTCTTGAGACCACAATTACTTCAATCAAGAGTTGAATGTGTCCCTCTAGATTTTAGTTGACTGCAGACCATTCCTGCTATGACTGCTGCTACCAAAAAACCATTTTCTTCCTCCTGAATTCTAAACTAGAGAGCTTTCCTGGGGTTCCTATGTCCTTGCTGATACCCACTTCCATGTTTCAATATATGTTGAGTCTAGGTCAGAGGATACTGGAGGAAACTCACCACCAGTTCAGTGATATTTTGAATTCTGGTCTTCTTCTTCAATCTACCTGTCATTATCTTCTTTTGAGTCCTCAAAGTGCTTCTCCATGCACACAGTAAGATTTAATAGCTTATTCTACTTTATCTAAATCTAGAAATCTTGGATTGATGATTTTGAATTCATAGTAAAAATGGAGTCAAAGCCGTGATTCTATTTTCAGTGAAGAAAAATGTGACTGGCATAATTATGTAACAAGAAGATTCATGTGATCAGACCAGAATATTTTCTTGCTGAGTAAACCAGGGTATCGATGTACATGTGTAGCATTATATAAATATGGTATAACTTTTTTCTACTTTAGTATTTGTTCCAGTATTATATACTTTTGTAGCTAGTATCTGTGAGAGTTATAAAATGAATTAATGCATTTCCATTGATTCATTAAAAAAGTACATAATCTCCTTCATGTCTCTCCATCTCTTCCTGTGCTACTGTTTCGACTAGATATTTTGACAGCTGTCAATATCATTTATGAAAATACTTCCAATATTATCTTGTCAATTGATTCTATTTATCCTACCCTAAAGAATTATTCGGAGAAGGCAATGGCAAGCCACTCCAGTACTCTTGCCTGGAAAATTCATGGATGGAGGAGCCTGGTAGGCTGCAGTCCATGGGGTCGCTACTAGTCGGACACGACTAAGTGACTTCACTTTCACTTTTCACTTTTATACATTGGAGAAGGAAATGGCAACCCACTCCAGTGTTCTTGCCTGGAGAATCCCAGGGACGGCGGAGCCTGGTCGGCTGCCGTCTATGGGGTTGCACAGAGTCGGACACGACTGAAGCGACTTAGCAGCAGCAGCAGCAGCAGCAAAGAATTATTTGTTCATTGTGCAGGGCAAAAAAAGAACAACAGATTGATTTTTCACAGTCATTTTCATGTTTCTTTTCTGAGATCACTCCTCAGTACAAACAGTTTTGCTCAAAATATATGTGCTGTTGCCAATAACATTTGGGAGAAGCTCCATCCTGTCAAAGAAATTCCTATTATGTTACCCACTGTCAACTCAGCTTTATTATTGTTTGAACACTGGAGCCACCTAATGTAACTACTTTTGAACACTATTACTTTTATGAAAAAAAAAAAAATGTCCCTTGGTGTTCATCTCATCTGTGTGTTCTATCCTTACATCCAAACTTTTGCTTTCTACATTAGGAACATTCCAGAGTTATCTCTATTTTGTATCCTGTAACCCAAATGTAAACATTGTGGTTTTTAGGAAGGACTGGGAGGAGTGTTCCCTGGTTACTTTCAGCAATCTGTCTAGCAGGCAGTCTTTTATTGCCATATGCAGGTAAAGAGAAAAAGGTTAACAGCTAACCTCAGGGGAGTTTAACAACGTGGTATACGCTTTTTTGTTCCTTTCTTTGTAATATTAAGTCAAGGAATTGTTAGGAATTTACCTATTCTAAGGGGGGTGGAGCAGGGGTAGCAAGGGAGGGAGGAGAGAGGGAAGGAGTGAAAAGGAATGAATGAGAGTGTCTGAATGATCAACAAGGTCACACCTGTATAGATGAGAAAGTACACATAACAGGTCTGACTAACTAGGTATAGAACGTGAAAGGGCATCAACCTGGTTACATACTCAACCACTTTTTAATGTAGGTTGTAAGTCAGAATGAATGGGATGTCACGAGAATCAAGACATCAATGAGAGCTCTGTTCTCTTGGTAAGGATGCTGTATGTTTCCTGTCCTGAATTTTCTCTTCAATGTGGTAAACTCAGTGCTGGCTAAAACCTATTAAGCTCTGTCAGTTTGATCCTCAAACTACACAGAATAGTTATTTAAGCAGTTTTATTTTCATAGCTAAGTTCCTCATTTAATTTTGTCTTTCATACAGGTATGCAGAACAAGAGGATGAGCTGTTTATTATTTAGTTTCTAATTTACCTGGGAATTATGTTTGGTTTTGGGAAAATCCTACTGAATAACACACAGTATACTGTGTTGTGTTCTTCTCAATACAGAAAAATAGAGCAAGTTATCGTCAAAATGAGTTTTGCCTGAAAGTCAGTAGTCATGGAAATGGATGTGTTGTGGGTCTCATTTCAAAATTATCTTGCAAGTGCTTTGGTAACTGAGTAATATTTTCCAGCAGTACTTAAAATTGTAGCTAAACATTTAAATATCTTAAAACTTGTTCTCCTATAATTCTTTGCTATTGTAATTGCTGGTTTCTATCTCATGATACTATGCATGGTCTTAATTTTTCCAACATGAATAATCACTAATTAAACTTGAATTTAACAAGAGCTATACAGTTTCGATAGCACTACCAACTCAATGGACATGAGTTTGAGCAAACTCTGGGAGACAGTGAAGGACAGAGGAGCCTGGCATTGTTGCATGGAGTTGCAAAGAGTCAACACGAATGAACAACAAAATACAATTTAGAAAGAACAGCACCACTGCCTGCAATGCGGAGAATTCAGATGTATGCCCGATTCACAGGAAATACTCAGATGCAGGAAAACCATAACATAATACATGGTAATTAACTGTAGAGTTCAACAGAAAATACATGAAACTTCTGGGAATAGAGAAAATTAAGATAAAATTAAAGCTTAAAAAAAATTTTTTTAAACAGAATTGATGCCAGTGTAACTCTAAAGGTCAAGATAGTAATAGGAATTAGGAATTTCAGAATAATTTGTAATGAACAGACCTAGGGGAAATGAGAGACTAGAGCTTATACTGGTACTAAATAGACTCTGACCTCCAGTTGTGTAAGTAAGACCAGGGCACTTTAAGTGTTACAGTTTCAGTGAAGGTGTAAATAGGAGGGTGAATTGTCTAGAAAATGATTCAATGAAGAAAACTCTTAGTTTCTGTTTCTTTTCTATGTCCTCTAGGCAAGAGTCTGCTAGGCCTTCCTGTTATCTCATATTGCTGGGTTTTGAATTTACACTCCCCCCCTAAATCTGAGCCACCACCACTCTTTAATTTGAGAAATGAAAGTGTTTTCAGACTGGTGGCACACTGAAGGTGTGCTAATAACACATTATTTGGCACCCTGTGACATCATTCAGAACCAAATTAAAATATTTTTCTGGAGAAAAACATAATCCAAGTCATTCAAGATTTCCCAGTGGTAGCCTGTTAAACATGAATTCACAGTGTGAAGTTGCCAAATACAGGAGAAAAAAATTCATTGTAATTGAAAGTACTAGCAGAAGAAATTTACCAAGAGATTTATCCACTTGACATAGATACACACACTAACTCAGTCTAGGGAAACCTCAGACTATCAGAGACAAAGGGAAGATCTAAAAGAACCCAAAGATCAAAGCCAGATTATCTACGAGGAAGAATAAATTAAACAGCATATTTTCTAATGTTTATAATGACATCATAGACAATGCAATATTCTTTCCAAAGTGCTAAGAGGAAATATCTATCTTTCCAGATTTATGAACTAAGAACAGATATGAGAGAAATTCAACTTCAAATAATACTACTAAGAGATTTTACCATCAAAAAACAAGAAGTAAGAAACATTTTAAAGAATGAAACTTTCCCAGATGAAAAATCTGAGATGTAAGAAGGAATGATGAGGGCAGAATTTTAAGTATTTAACTGAAACGAAAGAAACACCATCTATATAATGCAAGAAAAATAATATTTCATTTGTGGTGTTAACAATGATAACATAAGGAAGTTCCAGTACAGCAAATAACACTAACTTATAATCAGGGTTACTGATGTTAATAAAAATATTTCAGACTTGCTTGATTCAAGACAATGGTAAATAAATTTTTAACTTCAGACATTATTTGGGTAAGCTAGATAAGTTTGGATATAATATATCAAGACCAACAATACACACAGAGAACAGAATGTTTAATTCTCAAATCAACGGAATAAAACTAGAAATAAGAGAGTATTCAAAACTTAGGTTTTAGTAAGAAACTTAGAAGAGGGAGTATAGGAGTTTTGATTGCTGGGAAGAGACAGAGAGACAGAGAAGAGGAAGAAGAAGAAAAAGGACATAGAGAAAGAGAAAGACTGAATCCTGACTGCTAGCCCCTCCCTCAAGTCATCTTTGCTAATGTGTTCAAAATGCAGCTATTTCTAACTTACAAAGCTCTTGTTTTCCTTTTTAACGAGACAACAGAGGCCCAGAAACATTCCCCATATAATCAAAATAATTTAAAATAAACTAAATAAAAATGTATTCACTAGGGGCTAAGAAAATTCCAATTTGGTAGTATTTAAGATACTGTTTTAAAGGTAGTATTGCTATTTGTGATACATCTGTACTTATTTTACACTTTTGATCTCCACATATTAAAAATAAAATCTGGGAGACAAAGGAATTATATGTTATCATTTCCTTTTAAGACTAATAAAAATACAGTTGAAAAAGTCAAAAATAGAGATTGGTAGTGTTGAAGTAAATTTCCCTATGATTAGACCCAGTGTACTGAAAATTCATATTCTGCATTAATTTCCACACCTGAACTGTGTATGCATATTTTTGTAACCTCTAAAGATATAAGACAAATTCAATTGACTGAATTCATATTCTATACCAGACAATGCCATAGAACCATATCTGTCCTTTTATTTAGTCTCCACAGCAAGTTTAAAGTATGATTCCCACGTTGCCTATGAGGATATCTATTCAGATTAGAAGTGTCTCGTCAAACTGGTAGAGCCAGGATTCACATCTAGATCTTTCTGAATCCAAAGTCTTTGCCTTAATTAACTACAACTCAGTACCTCAATAGAAACAGTTAAATGGTCAATGCTAAACTAAACAGAAAGTAACAAATTTCCCTATTTCATTAAATTCTGTTAATGATGTTATACTAAAGAGAATTTCCCTAAACCATTTCCCCTTATCTATTAAAACTGTTGTTTAGCTGCTCAGTTGTGTCCAACTCCTTTGCAACCTCATGGACTGTAGCCCACCAGGCTCCTCTGTCCATGGGATTTCCCAGTCAAGAATACTGGAGAGTTGTCATTTCCTTCTCCAGGGAGCTTCCTGACCTAGGGATCGAACATATATCTCCTGCTTCACAGATGGGCTCTTTTCCACTGAGCCACCAGGCAAGCCCCCTATTTAAATTGTATCCATACAGTTTATCTTATTTCTCCAAGAATGACTGTTCTGGTCAACATATAGAAATATGCTAAGAAAGGGTTCCCATTTCAAATTAATGTGTGCATTTCAATATGCATGTCTCATATAGATAAGAATTTTAAGAACACAACTTCTGCAGAAACTCTTAAAAAACACCACCAGGAACCTGTGGAGTTTGTGTTAAGAAAAGAAGAGCTGCACACTTGGAGCCCTGGAAAGGGGGCTGGCTCCATGTGAATTTAAAAGGCAACCAACAGGTTTTCTGTCATTTATTTGTGAGAGAACCGTCATTGGTTTGACATACTGAAGTCAGCTCAGGGTGAGGCGGCTTTATTCTATGACTATCAGACAGGAACAATTATTCTCTATCCTCCTAATAGGGAGTAAAGCCAACTTAGAGACTGGATAGAAACAATGGACTGGACAGTGGTGTGGGGATTTCCAGGCACTGTTAACAAGAGGCAGGTTTCCTTCACTTATGAAACACTAAAAATTGTGTTTGAAATTCGACAAGTTTATGAATATTTACTTTTATTCACCTAGCTTTCCAAATGAAGGGGCTGATTACACCCTAGCATCGTGTTTACAGGATGGTTTGCTTGAGTTTGACTCTGTTGCCTATAATATCGTCCGTTTGATCAAATACATAGCCAGACACTTTCAAGGTCTAGTCAATTATTAAGAAGCTTAGTGTGCTACTACTTTATTAAAAATGAAAAAGAAAAAAGAAAATGCAATGTTGACATCATTAGAAATTTATGATGTATTTAAGCATACACAGTTTTTTTGTGTGTGCAAAATACTGAACCTATACCTGATTTTTACAAATGGTGTTGTGGACTTCAAGAAAGATAAAACGAAAGTCTTTTAGGTCCAGATCACAGCATGCAAAAAGAAACATCAAAGGGACAGGAGTCTGCCTTTTGAGGACAGACTTAAATGATGTAGACTGTGGACTGGAAAGATAAAAAACTGTAAAGTTGAAGAAGGAATGATTCTATAATTATGGAGGCTAAGGACATATTTTAACCAAATTCAGTAAAAAAGAACCTCTTTTGAACCCAGAAAGAAGAAAATTGAGGGAATAAGAGGAAAGACTACTTGACACAGTATAATAATTTTACAAGGTTTACTTTTCTTGTCAGATTTTACATAGTCTGAATTTATAATACGGCATCACCGACTCTGTGGACATGAGTTTGAGTGAACTCCATGAGTTGGTGATGGACAGGGAGGCCTGGCGTGCTGTGATTCATGGGGTCGCGGAGAGTCGGACACGACTGAGCGACTGAACTGAACTGAACTGAAGAAGATTTAGGAAACATTTTGAATGGAAGTGGTAAAGAAGTAGTTTGAAAAAAATAGATAGTTTGAGAGTGCATTACTTAATTTTAAGAGTAATATTCAGGGGGGAAAAAGCATTCTACAATCTATATCTCAGTGCCTACTAGAGGAAATATTCTGACTTGGATAACCTACATGGTTTACAAGCACAATACTTCTTTCATATTCTATTATCAAGTTATCATGGAATCCCACTTAGCCACAAAAATGATTATGGGGAACATGCTCTCCCTGTATATGGAGAGAAGCTTTATTTTCATGTGAGAAAATATTGATTAAATAAACTTCTTCAGACATACAGATGGCCAGAACACACATGAATAGGTATCCAGCATCACTCATTAAAAGAGAAATCCTAATCAAAACTACAATGATGCATCATTTCACACCTGTTAGAATGGCCATCAAAAATCTATAAACAATACATGCTTGAGAAGATATAGAGAAAATGGAACCCTCCTACATTGTTGGTAGAAACATAAATTGGTCCATCCACTGTTGAGAATAGTATGGAGCTTCCTTACAAAATGAAAACTAGAGCTACCATATGACCCTGCAACCCTATTCCTGGCCATATATCCAGAGAAAACAATAATTTGAAAACATTTATGCACCCCAATGTAGTGAAGCCCTATTTATGGTAACCAGGACATGGAAGTAACTTAAATGTCCATCAACAGAGGAATGGATAAAGATGATGTGCATACATACAATGAAATATTGCTTAGCCATTAAAAAGACAAAATAATGCCATTTGCAGCAACATGCAGGGACCTAGAGATCGTAATACTGAGTGATATAAGTCAGATAGAGAAAGACAAATATCATATGGTATCACTTATATGTAGAATCTAAAAAAAAGTACAAATGAACTAATTTATACGACAGAAGTAGAGTCACAGATATAGAAAACAAGCTTATGGCTACCATGGAAGAAGAGAGGGAAGGAAAATTGGGAGATTGGAATTGACATAATACAATATGTAAAACATATAACAAATACGAAGCTAGTGTATAGCACAGGGAATTATACTCAATACCCTGTAAAAGCCTATATGGGAAAAGAATCTTTAAACGAGTGGATATATGTGTTTGCATACTTGATTCACTTTGCGGCACACCTGAAACTAAGACAGCTTTGTAAATTATGCTCTAATAAAAAAATTCTAAAAAATATTTCTGTAGCATACAAATCATGAATCTGAATATATACATAGAACATTACAATATACATTAATTGAAGATTTTAAAGGATACTAACTTTAGAAGTAGAATCAATGGTTGACCTTTAATCATATAAAATAATTCTGGTTTTCCCTTTTAGCAGGTCATATTTTGGTGAGTTTGAAGACAGAAGTCACAGCTCTTTTCAGGATAGCTTGTGATATGTTGAATCCATCAAAACTACTTAGGATAACACTTCTATAAAACTATCTCAAATAGTTTTCAAATTCATATTTTAATTAATATAGATCTGATAGTAAACCACTAGCACAGGTTTAATCCTGAAATAATCTGTAGTTGAGTAGATGTCTCCTGACAAGAAAACATATTCTTGGATTTGTCAATACCAAATCCCTGGATTTGTCACTTAAGCAGAAATTTATAGTTCATATATTAAAAATTTCACCAGTCTTCCCAGTTTCCCTAGGTGTCCTGGTTTTGTTCTACCTCATTCTATGTCCTTTTCATGTGACATAGTTGCACAGTTTTTTCATATATATATACATACACTCCTTTTCATGAAAATAAGCACAAAGATTTCCACTGAACTTGCATTTTCACCCTAAAGCAGGATGGCCATTACATTTCCTGGGATTTATTGGACTATTATTAATATGGATTCAACCCAATACACTTACTTTTTGGTCAATTATTTTTAAGATAGTCTTTTTTTAAGTCTGCAATAGGGTTAATTCCTTCCTACATCTTTATTTTGACTAAATACAGATAATGTTAGAACTAGTCATAGAAACAAATAGGTGAAGAATACAATTTACAAAGCATTTATATATATATACATTAGCCACTGTGACCCTAAATAGTCCCACTGGGACAGGCATGATTCACATTTTTATGTTAGAATTAAGGAAACAGAAGCATACTGAAGTGTTTAAAATGACAGAACCAGTTATGTTAGAATTAAGGAAACAGAAGCATACTGAAGTGTTTAAAATGACAGAACCAGATTTCTAACTCTAAACCATGTGGGAATACCTTACCTTCCTCTATAAAGTATAGTGGGGATCTTGATAATGGACAAGAATTTTGGTGAGGTCCCACATATTTTTGTTCCAGTAATTAATTATCTGCTCATTTATTTATTTGGAAAACATCAATATTCTAAAATGTGCAAAGCACTGTAATCAACATTGGGGAAGCTGAAAAGATGATTTTTCACAGGGAAAATAGAGACATTTAAAATAACCCAACAGAAATGGGCAGAGTCTGGAAGTTACTTGGGGATTGTTGTAGAAGTTCAGAAAGAATCATGAATAATTCAGCCTGGAGATTTTAGGAAAGAATACACTTAAATATTGAACTGGGCATAAATAAGAAAAATAAGAATGTACCACAAGAGTGTAAAAACCATGCCAGGAAAAAAGGATCAGTATGTTGGAAAAAAAGACATTTGTAATGTTTAGGGGAAATTTATAAGAAATTTGCCCTACATTATTCCCTTTTAGGAGTTGATATTTATTTTTTTTTTGAGACTGAAATACCATCATCTTTTCTGATTTTCACATTCAGCTGAGTCTCTGGCTTGTGAATTAGACTTTAGTCCCATCCCTGTGTACACTCCAGGTATTGTCAATATTTTGTATTTCTAGACAAGCAAAAGAACATGTTGATATTTACTCATCAATGCTATAGGGAATATGAAAAAAGTAAGTTCATATTCTGAGATCTTCTGAAAATAGGTATTGCAATATCTGGGTGATTTTTGGAGACCATCTATGTGTCAAGTATCCCCATGGGTACATTCCTCACTTCCTTCAGGTATCTATCTGCTATTGTTCTCTATTCCTCTTAAAATAGCAACAGCAACATCCCATCTATCCGAAACTTTCTGTCTACGTTATCTTGCCCATCTTCCTCATGGCATCACATCATTATCTGACATATATTAAACCATTTACTGGTTTCTGTTCTGCCCTTTCTCCACTAGAATAAAAGCTCCAGGAGGCCAGAGAATTGGTCAGTTGTAACATGTATTTGTAGCTAATTGTACATTGCCCAACACACTAATATTCAATAAATATTAATGAAATAATTAGGTTGGTGAATGGGCATAAAAAATAAAATATCCTGGAAAATAAATTCATTGTTTTTTCAACAGTTGAATCAGGGTCCTACATCAAATTTCAGGTGTAGAAAAGCCATCTTGAATTTCATTCTTTCTCTACTCCGTGATTACAAATACTGTCAAACAGAAAGAAACAAAGACCCTGATTAAGTTACACGCATGCTGATGTTGATGTTTTAGTTGCTAAGTTGTGTCCGACTCTTTTTGTAACCCGATGGACTGTAATCCACCAGGCTCCTCTGTTCATGGGATTCTCAAAGAAAAGATACGGGAGTGAGCTGCCGTTTCCTTCCCCAGGGAATCTTACCAACCAAGGGATTGAACCTGGGCCTCCTGCATTGGTGGGTAGATTCTTTATCACTAAGCCACCAGGGTCTTGACCAGTATGCAGGAGAAGAAGCAATATTTAGAACCGGACATGGAACAACAGACTGGTTCAAAATTGAGAAAGTATTACATCAAGGCTGTATATTGTCAGCCTGCTTATTTAACACGTGCAGAAAACATCAGGTGAAATGCCAGGCTGGATGAAGCACAAGTTGGAATCAATATGGCTGGAGAAATATCAATAACCTCTAGATATACAGATGACAGCACCCTTATGGAAGACAGTGAAGAGGAACTAAAGAGCCTCTTGATGAAATTGAAAAAGGAGTGTGAAAAAAATGGCTTAAAACTCAATATTCAAAAAACGAAGATCATGGTATCTGGTGCCATCACTTCATGGCAAATAGATGGGGAGAAATGGAAACAATGAGAGACTTCATATTGGGGGGCTCCAAAATCACTGCAGATGGTGATTGCAGCCATGAAATTAAAAGACGCTTGCTCCTTGGAAGAAAAGCTATGACCAACCTAGACAGCATATTAAAAAGCGAGACATTTGCCGACAAAGGTCCATCTAGTCAAAGGTATGGTTTTTCCAGTAGTCATGTCTGGATATGAGAGTTGGACCGAAAAGAAAGCTGAGTGCCAAAGAATTGATGCTTTTGAACTGTGGTGTTGGAGAAGACTCTTGAGAGTCCCTTGGACTGCAGAGAGATCATACCAGTCAGTCCGAAAGGAAATTAACCCTAAATATTCATTTGAAGGACTTATGCTGAAGCTGAAACTCCAATACTCTGGCTACCTGATGCAAGGAACTGACTCATTTGAAAAGACCCTGATGCTGAGAAAGAGAACAGATGACAGAGGATGAGATGGTTGGATGGCATCACCAACTCAGTGAACATGAGTTTGAGCAAGCTCCGGAGTTGGTGATGGACAGGGAAGCCTGGCATGCTGCAGTTCATGGGGTCACAAAAAGTCGGACACAACTGAGCCACAGAACTGAACTGTAGCCACCAGGAAAACCCATAAGTATGCTGATTTAAAAACAAATAATTGAGTTGATTAGAAAATAACTGATATAGTAATAGCATTGTCCAGGAAATTATACAAAATTCTGACTAAACTTTAAATGGCTCCCCCAACGTTTACTTGTTAAAAAGCTGTTTCTAATGTTTCATTTGTTAACAGTTGAGTTTTTTTCAAGACTTTAAATGATATTGCCATGAAATACTATCAGTGCATTTGTGCACATAGGCATGATTAGCTTTCCAGAGGGCAGTTTCACAAACAGAATTAATTTTGGTCGATTTTACTTTCAAAGCCCCAATCATCATGAATCAAGTGAAATG
The DNA here is from genome assembly GCF_049115385.1 of Moschus berezovskii. NCBI lineage: Eukaryota > Metazoa > Chordata > Mammalia > Artiodactyla > Moschidae > Moschus > Moschus berezovskii. The sequence goes on from NC_142472.1 coordinate 19,544,921, forward strand.
GAATGCCTGCAGGAGCCCACCACCTATGACACAGAATGACTGCAAATTCTGAGCATATGCACTGTAAACACTTGGCTTTATATCATTATATTTCCTGTCTGGCTTTGAATGAGTTCTGCCCTGCAGGACTATTAGCAAACAACAAAAATGTTAGTAATTCACAAGCCAAAGGATAGATAACTAACCTACTTAAGCATGTCTTCCCTTCGGACATATAAAAAATGCCAGCAGTTAAGCAAGTTGATGTATCAGCACGCCTTGTAAGGGAGGGATTTTTGCAAGAATATGCACTTATACTAAATATTACTGTTCCCATCACTGCCTGGAATTTATGTAATTTAATTAACTTAAGCTTCAGTGACATTTTGGAATTGGAAAAGGTTCTGAAATAAGTATCGTATAGGATCTACTTACCATTCTATCATGGAAGAGAGATGCATAAATCTAAGGCTTTCAGTAAGATCATGCTTTAATATAAATTAGTTTGGAAAGTTTGAGACTGTTTAATAAGCTTGCTGTCTTTATATAACAGAGTCATAGTCATAATGTGGAAAATCTTTTGGATTGAACTCATAGAATACACACATCCATCTATCCATACATATATATGTGTGGAGATATACATATATATATGCACACACATATATACACATATATTATATGCATACACAAATACCTCAACATGTATGTGCATACCATATGTTTACACTTTTTTCAGTATAATATACAGAGAGAGAGTATGTGTGTGTGTGAGGGTGAGTGAATGCTCTAATTCTTTGTGACCCCACGACTGTAGCCCATAGGCATTTCAATCCGGGTTTTACTGGCAAGAATACTAGAGTGGGTTACCATGCCCTTCTCCAGGGCATCTTCCCAGCCCAGGAATCAAACTCAGGTCTCTTGCGTATCCTTCATTGGCAGGTGGATTCCTTACCTGCGGAGCCACCTGGGAAGCCCAATATACAGATAGAAAAATGCAAGTGTATAGTTTGAATTTTCAAATTATATACCCTGACACACATCAAGAAACAGAAGTTGACATTCTCAAGAGTCCCTGTCAAATTCCTTTCTAGACAACAATTCTATCAATTCAAGTAATGGTATCCACTGCTTGTACTTCTTACTATAGAGATTAGTTTTTTTCTGTTTTGGTATGAAGTCCATGTTTGGAGCAAGATATTCTTTACAGGAAAGTGATGTAGTACGGACAAAGGTTGAGCTACTTGGCCTGAGACACTGTTATGATCCTTGAGATTATTATAAAAATAAATTTAGTTTATGTCAAAACACAACAAAATTGTATAAACAGTCAAATGGAAGGTTTTAGTATGACTCATTTTTCTTTTCCTTTCAATAGTCTCTCCAATAAGGCTAAATAACTACTGCATCTATTTTTCCTAAAACTCTTACTTATGGCTAATAAGCAAATACATAAAAAAGATAATGATATCACACTCAGGTACATATACTCTCTGAAGTGAGAGACTGTTTCTTATTTATCTCTATTTTCCAGTGGTAAAAGGAAAGTATTTGTAATAAAATCTAAAGAACTAAAAGCAAACAAACCCTAAGTGAATGAGTGACTGATTCTAGAACATTGATGAGACACTATCAGTTGCACCCCATCATGGCTGCTGCTGCTAAGTCGTTTCAGTTGTGTCCGACTTTGTGCGACCCCATAGAGGCAGCCTATCAAGCTCCCCCCCGTCCCTGGGATTCTCCAGGCAAGAACACTGGAGGGGGTTGCCGTTTCCTTCTCCAATACATGAAAGTGAAAAGTGAAAATGAAGTCGCTCAGTTGTGTATGACTCTTTGCAACCCCATGGATTGCAGCGTACCAGGCTCCTTTGTCCATGGGATTTTCCAGGCAAGAGTACTGGAGTGGGGTGCCATTGCCTTCTCCATGGCTGAGAAAGTGCAAAAGCTTTTCATGTTCAGTGAGGACTTGTATTGTGCTGAAACATGTTCCAAGTAATTTTGCTTGCAATGAACTTATTTAATCATAATAAATCCATGAAATGAGCATCTCCATTATTTCCAAACCCATTTTACAGATGTGTACCGTGAGTCACAGGGCTTCCCAGGTAGCACTAGTGGTAAAAATCCTGCCTGCCAAAGCAGGAGACATAAGAGACACTAGCTTGATGCCTGGGTCAGGAAGATTCCCTAGAGGAGGGCACGGCAACCCACTCCAGTATTCTTGCCTAGAGAATCAAATGGAGAGAGAAGCATGGTGGGCAACAGTCCATAGGGTTGCAAAGAGTCGGACATGACTGAAGCGACTTAGCACACAGTGGGTCAGGAGGTTCAGTTCAGTCGCTCAGTCATGTCCGACTCTCCGTGACCCCATGAATCACAGCACGCCAGGCCTCCCTGTCCATCACCAACTCCCGGAGTTCACTCAAACTCATGTCCAGAGTCGGTGATGCCATCCAGCCATCTCATTCTCTGTCATCCCCTTCTCCCCCCGCCCCCAAACCCTCCCAGCATGAGACTCTTTCCAGTGAGTCAACTCATCGCATGAGGTGGCCAAAGTATTGGAGTTTCAGCTTTAGCAACAGTCCTTCCAATGAACACCCAGGATTGATCTCCTTTAGAATGGACCGGTTGGATCTCCTTGCAGTCCAAGGGACTCTCAAGAGTCTTCTCCAACACCACAGGGTCAGGAGGTTACTAGCACACAACTAGGAAGTAGTGGATCCAGAATTCAACTGTGGCAGCTTGGCTCCCAAGTTTGAACTCAACGTTGATTCTTTACAAACACAGATGTACCTGATGCCCTTGAGAAAGAGGAGGATGAGATTGACGATGTTGATGTGGAGAAATGATAAGAAACCATATTATGTCCTTTTAGGATAAAATTTACCCTTCAGACTACATGCATACAACTTTGATTAATTTTTCCTCCTAATTACTTTATATATTAGGTAGGCATAATGCTATCTCAAGGGCCATGATAAGTTATATAGCAATGAATCACAAGATACAAAAACACTCTAAGTAACAGTAAAAATTAGGCAACTAAAAGAGGACAGAGGAACCTGGCTCTGGCAGCAAATACTGTAGCATAAATAACTTGTATTTCCCTGTGTTGGACTTGTGTGTCGTCGCTCAGTCGTGTCCAACTCTTTGTGACCCCATGGACTGTAGCCTACGAGGCTCCTCCGTCCATGGGATTTTCCAGGCAAGAGTACTGGAGTGGGTTGCTATTGCCTTCTCCAGGGGATCTTCCTGACCCAGGGATCGAACCCGGGTCTCCTGCATTGCAGGCAGATGCTTTACCCGTGTTGGACTTAGGAAATTATACAGAACCTGGGTCAGGGCCAGGATTTTGGATTTTATGACTACTCCTTATACTAGAAACCAGTACTTAGATTGGCAATTAACAATATCATCTATTCTATTAATAATGACATTTATTATGGACTAATTTATTTCTCACAGGGATTCGACAAGTAACAAACAAGAATTAATATTAACTTTATTTGACACAGTAACTATCAAACTGGGCCTTTATCAGGATAAATTTGGGGAACGTAAGTAGCATTTTTTAAATGGCTTGAAGTAAACACTCTACTGTTGAATGATGAAAACCATTGCTCTCTGAAAGACAGAAAAAAATGAGTGCTCTCCACTCATTAAAACAAATGGAGGTTCACATTTAGAAGTGGCCAATCTCATAATCATACCATCTTATCCATAAGTTACTATCCTATCTTAAAATGCACATGGCTTATCATGACGACATGCCTTGGTGAATCATGACAAAGCAATTTCAGAAGCAATTAAGTATATAAATAGTCTCCTGATTGCAAATTCCCTTCAGACTCACAATTACAGTCACAGATTCACTCTCTCCCAGTCATCTAGTTGACATTTGTACCAGTGGTCTCCTGAGAAAACCCGTTTCTCACCTTGGGAAATCCTTCATCCTCCTCTGAGCACTCTGCTAACTTTCCAGAGATGATGATCAAAAGTCTGAATGCACTAAATCAATGAGAATTTCCAGAAAGATAAAAATGCCCTATACCTGTGCTGAAAGAATAGCCACTAACCACATGGAACCAATGAGCACTTGAAACGTGGCTGATGTGACTAAAAACCTGAATTTTTTATTTTAATTAAATTTAAATTTCAGTAGTCACATGTAACTAGTCATTCGACAGTGAGACACTAAGTATATTAGAAATTAAAGTGAGCCTTATCCCCATGCTTATTGTTTTCTTTTGTGGAAGTAACAAAACATTTCTAAATGGTCAAAAAGTCAAATGTAAAGTTAAGATGGATTTTCGGATGCGGAGAACTAAAACGCTATTAATTTTCAATTGATTTCCACTTTTCAACTCCTCATATTAACAAAATATTTTTCTTCTTCTTGAAAGAATTATTTTTCTTAAAGCATGTCCTATGCAGTTTAAATTTTGCAAATTTTAAGCCACAATCACTATTATTATAGTGAATATATAGCATATATATTACAATATATGTATATATAATTAGAGTGATACCAATAGAAAAAAAAGTTTATCTAAGGATAATGATGTGAAGAGCCTACTCACTGGAAAACACTTTGATGCTGGGAAAGATTGAGGGCATGAAAAGAAGAGGGCGACAAAGGATGAATGGTTGAGCAGACTCCATGAGATAGTGAAGGATAGGGAAGCCTGGTGTACTACAGTCCACAGGGTCGCAGAAAGTCAGACATGAGATAGGGACTAAACAACAACGATATTAGAAAGTACGTGTCATTTATCAGTATATTCCTTAATGGGAATCAGACAAGAGTATCTTTTGTTCTCATTGAGATCCATCTGTCAGTTTCATCTGACAGTCCACGTAATTGAGTCAGGTGACTATCACGTTGACCAGCATTAGATGTTTTGATTAGTCTGATAAATTCCAAAGTAGAGAAAACATTCAAGCTGCAGTGAGACAATGTGATGGGGCATGTGGAAGCTGTATTTATTTAATATTAAAATTAGAACTTTGTATCGTTCAGACTTCTAAGTGAATTTTCAGCCTGAATAATCCATAATTGCTGCCTTGGATTTGCCCATCTAACTACATTAAGTTTCAAATGTCCCTTTTCATTTTACTCACCTGAAGCTGAAGCTCCAATTCTTTGGCCACCTCATGCGAAGAGTTGACTCACTGGAAAAGATTCTGATGCTGGGAGGGATTGGGGGCGGGAAGAGAAGGGGATGACAGAGAATGAGATGGCTGGATGGCATCACCGACTCGATGGAGATGAGTTTGAGTGAACTCTGGGGTTTGGTGATGGACAGGGAGGCCTGGCGTGCTGTGATTCATGGGGTCGCGGAGAGTCGGACACAACTGAGCGACTGAACTGAACTGAACTGATCGTAAGGTAGGTCTTTAATGATTCAAGGTGGCATCACAATATTTTATCAACCATCTTACTATGGTACTTTTATCATCTAGAAATATCTTGATTATTCAGTTAATAAATCTACTTGGAGTTCACTGCTCAATTATTGTTTGCCTAATTCTGTTATAGTGGCCATAACTGAAATGGGAGAAATATAAAGAGTGATTTCTTCTGCTCTCAATGAACTTGTGATGTTGTCTTAGAGACAAAATAAAACATTTAAAACTAGAGAAAAAGCATTTTTCTATGAGACCAAGAACCATATCTTTATTTTTCTGTCACTTCATTATCTCTGGTGCTTATTTTGAACGCACAATTAGCACTCAAAAAGTATTTGTTGATAGATGATGAGTAAGTAAGAATTTAATGGTATAATTTTACCTGAAATGTCAACTTCCTACAATATCACCAATATTATGTCACTCAGATTTGAAAGAAACACGAATAACACAGCAAAATCTTGCACAGAATTTATTTGCGTAGGTTTGCAATATTTGCTACCTTCTACAGCCTGATCTTCACCAAATTCCCAAAACTCATTTCCCATTTCATCCTCTACTGCCTATGCAATCTCAGATTGTGAAATTATGTCTGTATGTCTGACTTACTCTTCCATATCAACCTGCTTCAATAAGTTTTGTTCACTAAACCTGAAATGTCTTATCTTCCAACATCCCTTTAATATCATCTTTCAAATCCACATTCAAGGTGTAGATGACATATAAGGATCCAAATTCACTTGTCTCTGGTCTTTCTAAAGAGTGTAGTTTTTACAATTTTTATAATGGTCATCTTATTATTTCTTTGTGTAAGAAGTGTTACTGTTTGTCTTTTATCCATTATTCATTCACTTTATAGTTAAGGACAATACAATATTGAGTAAAAATGGATCTAGTTTCTACTATAGTGGATCTTATAACTTAAAAGAGGCATTAATCAGATAACCACAGAAATAAGTACATGATCATGAGGTAAATTAAATCGTCTAAAAGAAAAAAAGTTCTCAAAAAATAATAATAGCTCAGACTGGAAAGCCGAAACATTTGGTAAAGAATCTTTATTTTTTTTTCTCTGTAAGCAATGCTTGAGAAGACAAGGCAGTCAAGGATTTTTATCTGAATTCTAATTTCAGTGAGAAGTGATTAGTTGGGAGAATGGCATTGAAACATGTATATTATCATATGTGAAATGAATCGCCAGTTCAGGGTCGATGCATGTTACAGGATGCTCGGGGCTGGTGTACAGGGATGACCCAGAGGGAGGATAAGGGGAGAAGGGAGGTGGGAGGGGGGTTCAGGAAGGGGAACTCATGTACATCCGGGGCTAATTCATGTCAATGTATGGCAAAATCAACCAATATAATATTGCAAAATAATTAGCCTCCAATAAAAAAAATAAATAAAATAAAAAAAAACAAGGGGTTAATAAAATACATTTTAAGAAGATTATGCTGGCTGCATAATGGTAAAAAATAAAACAGGGGTGAGTCTGATGCAAAATTGACCAAAGGAGGAAAAGTAGTTGATTATTTTAGCAATTGGAAAGAGAGAAGACATTAGAGTGAAATAGAATGTTGTTATGGATATGAAGGTAAGACCACTTTGAAACATAACTTTGAAAGGCAACAGTGAAGCTTGCTGGTAGATGGGAAATGCTGGGCCTCATGGCAGACACCATCGGCTACACGCCCGGCTTACCAATACCTTCTCATACCCAACACCCCAACATCTGCTCTTCACCCTATGACTCAGCGTGTGCGCCACCTCCCATGTTCCAATACTTGTTCTATATCCAGCAACCCCTCATGGCCTGTATCCATAACCCATTCCTCTTCAGCCTCCTCCTTCCTTTCCAACAGATTCTATCTTTTCCTGCTAATGACAGAGAGCAATGGATCTTAGAAAGGAAAACATCTCTTGCTTCAGGCCCAGGGCATAGACTGTGACTGTCTAATACTGATGACATTTTAATTCTCTTTGGTTACTGATTCATACACGGTGGCCATGGATAAAGTCTAGATAAAAAGATACAGACAAATAGCAACTCTTGTTAGGGCCTCTAGGAAGGCATATGCTTTCCTAATATAACATGACAAACTCAGCTAGCTTGTTTCTTTCCCCTTTTCTGCCTTTTCACATTTATATAGTTTCCTATGACTGCTGTGACAGATGACCACAAGCTTGGTGCCTTAAAACAGCACACATTTATTCTCTTACTGTTCTGAAATTCAGAGGTCTGAAATGGGACTCACTGGGCTAAAATCATCTGGAGGTTCTAGGGAGAAATCTGTGTGTGTGTGTTTTCCCACATCCACAGAAGAAGCCACACACATTTCCTTGATTCTTGGCCTCCTACCATCTTTAAAGTCAGCATCTGCCAGGTGAATTGCTGTCACTCTGTATCAGTTTCCTTCCATCACCTCCTCTCCTTCTGAATCTCCAGACTCCTTTTACTCATAAGGACTCTTCTGGTTATAGTGGGTTCACCCAGATAACCCAGGATCATCTCTCCATCTCAAAATCTCTAACTTATTCCCATGTAAAAAGTCTTGTTTGCTATTCTGAGCAGCATTTCATAGGTTCCGAACATGAGGACATGACCATCTTTGGAGAGGGGCATTTTTATCCCTACCACAGTGTTTTCCGTTCTTAGAATGAAACATGATGTCTGAGAATGGAATAGTCTGCCACAGCACAACAAGCATGAGGGAAAGACCATCCTCAAATGCAAGTACTATCTGGCCACTGGAAAGTTGTTCAGTTCAGTTCAGTTGCTCAGTCATGTCCGACTCTTTGTGACTCCATGGACTGCAGCACACCAGGCTTCCCTGTCCATTGCCAACTCCCGGAGCTTACTCAAACTCATGTCCATTGAGCCAGTGACGCCATCCAACCATCTCATCCTCTGCTATCCCTTTCTCCTCCCACCTTCAATCTTTCCCAGCATCACTGTCTTTGCTAATTGGGTCAGTTCTTCGCATCAGGTGGTCAATGTGTTTTGGAGGTCAGCTTCGGCATCAGTCCTTCCAGTGAATACCCAGGACTGATTTCTTTTAGGATGAACTGGTTGGATCTCCTTGCAGTCCAAGGGACGCTCAAGAGTCTTCTCCAACACCACAGTTCAAAAGCATCGATTCTTCTGCACTCAGCTTTGTTTATAGTCCAATTTTCACATCCACACCCAGCTACTGGAAAAACCATAGCTTTGACTAGACAGACCTTTGTTGGCAAAGTAATGTCTCTGCTTTTCAATATGCTGTCTAGGTTGATCATAGCTTTTCTTCCAAGGAGCAGGCCTCTTTTAATTTCATGGATGCAGTCACCATCTGCATTTTGGAGCCCAAGAAAATAAAGTCTGTCACTGTTTCCATTGTTTCTCCAACTATTTGCCATGAAGTGATGGGACCAGAAGTCATGATCTTCAGTTTCTGAATGTTGAGTTTTAAGCCAACTTTTCACTCTTCTCTTTCACTTTCATCAAGAGACTCTTTAGTTCTTCTTCGCTTTCTTCCATAAGGGTGGTGTCATCTGTATATCTGAGGTTACTGATATTTTTCCTAGCAATCTTGACTCCAGCCTGTGCTTCATCCAGCCCAGGATTACATCCAGCCTGGATGGTTATTAGTAGATGTCTATTTCAGTGATATGGTAGCCTCATAGTTGGTTAAGCATTCTTAGATGAATTTTCTTTCCTTATAGCTATTCACAGTAAGAAATATATTTTTATGCTATAACCCACTATGTGTCACAGGCCTTATTTTGAAAAAAAAAATATTGCCCTAAAAATAAAAATCATCTTGAATTTTAAAATTCTGTATGTTTTGCTGTTTTCTTCACACTGTACTGTACTTCATTTGAAATATGTAAACAAACTAGTCCTCACACTAAAACCGCTTGTTAAAAGATCCTAGGTCAGTACTGAACTCCAGAAACATCTTTCCAATCAGTTGCTACTTCCTGAAATTCCCATCTTTCCGCTGAAGATGGTGTTTCATTCCACTTTTTCCACTTTGTGTTTTCTCGTATTTGTCTTCAACCTTCTGTCCTCTAACTGTAGTCCTCTAGCTGTAGTCACCTCAAGGAATTTTACTTTTAAAACTGTTGACCAGGATCTATAAAAAGAACTGCCTTTTACATCACGACCTACTACACACAGGCATAGTCGGTTCTCAACTATAATTTTCTCAATTAAATTTAAGAAAAATAATTGTTATGTGGATTCAGGGACTCCATTCCTATTAGATGCCAACTGCCTTGTGTGTCAGAACCCATAGTCTTGCATTTGCTGAGGATTTATCCTAGACAATCATACAATCTCTTTTCTGCATCATTGATTTTTTTTAAATTTCTACTATATTATGTCCTAAACTTGTGCTCTCTTATGCCTCTCAAAAAAGAAAGAAAGGAAAAAAAAAAGAAAAAAAAACAGGAGGATCAATTTCCTTAATTACAAATTTCCCTCCAGCTCTGCCAGTTTTCTTCTGCTACCCATAAGAGTAAAAGTGCTAGAAAGAGCTACCCATAACCACATTCTCCACTTTGTCAGCACCTTTCTGTATTTACAATACTCTGATTGTACTTTCATTGTTAGGAGCCCAACTTTTGTCAAGTTGAAAGCAGCTAAGTGACGACAGTTCTTATTTTCCTGTCCATAAAATCTGCGATGTTTTCAACACAGTTTATCACTCTCTTCTATACTAAAGGCTTTCTTCTCATGGCTTCAGGAGCCAATCCTCTTCTTATTTTTCTCCTAGTCACTGACATTCTCTCTTTTGCAGGGTTCGAGACCCTTTCCTGGATCCTGTACTCTTTTTCCATATACAAATATAGACTCTTGACTCAATCTGATCTCTGGGTTTTAACCAGTGTAGACATAGGATTGTCAAGTCTAAGTCTCAAATTTTGAACTCTCTGAAAGTATGACTTGTATAAGTAATTACAGAGTAGTCATCTCCAAACGTATAATAATTTTAGAGCTGCGTATAGCCTAAAGATGTACTTAAAGGGTACCTTCTCAGTACCCTTTATTTTCTAAATGACAAAATGAACATCGAGAAAAAAAAAATTGAGTGACCCAATTTCACACAGATTATCAGGCACAGATTAGAGATGCCTGTAACCCAGCACCATTAGCTATGCATTATTACGACCAAAAAAAACCCAAAATGTGAATCAAGAGTGTAAGATTCCTTTTCTGTTTGCTGGACAGTTCAATGTTGGTCAAAGCCCTGCTGTCCAGACCTCTGGCTCTCAAGCCTTGTGGAGCTCATTCCTCCCACGCTGAGGAATAATACAGCAGAGGCTAAACTACATTGCCCTTCAACTTTCCCAAATAATTCAATCTGATGTGGCCATTTTCTTCTTTTCTCTTCCTGCACTGATGTACTTTAACATGTTCTCCAACCTGATTATATTTCAGTTTATTGATTAAAAATGACCAGTGGGATATTAAGTTCATGTCAAGTTAAGCATAATCACTTACTGAATGATCACTTTTGTAGATAATCAACACTCCAGTGTCTGACTCTATAAATGATTCCATCAAATAGTTGCTGTTCATTCAGCGCTTACTGGGACTTAGATCATTTATGCAAATTTCTAAAGCCTGAAGACTAAAGCAGATTTCCAAAAATATTTGGATTGAAAAATATAGTTTCTTCAACAGAATTGTCTTCATTGACAAGCTTTTTAAACATCAAAGAGAGATTGCAGCCTTTGACAACCAACATCTGAAGGTTTATATTAACTATTAAAGAACACATTTTCCACATAACATTTTTTTCTCTGCCGAGTCTTCATGCATTAATGTTAATCATCAGAGTAAACAATTCAAAATGAGATTACAGCTAAAAATTGCAATGGCTAAACAAATTCTCCATGATCATGAGGATGACTCAATTAGAGCAAATTGCAGCTAAATGCAGGGCAGCAATGAGGGAAACAGGGAAATAGCAAGAGAAATTATCTGTATCAAAAACAAAGTTCTAATGCCAAAATATTTAAGAGTAGTGCAAAATGGCCTGACTCAAGAAAATAAACCCAGTGCCAATGGTTTACAATCACAATGATCACAAATGCCAGGTATTTTGAATACTTAGCATTTTGACTGCCAGATAGCTTACTGCTGCTGCTGCTGCTGCTAAGTCACTTCAGTCGTGTCCGACTCTGTGTGACCCCATAGACGGAAGCCCACCAGGCTCCCCCTTCCCTGGGATTCTCCAGGCAAGAACACTGGAGTGGGTTGCCATTTCCTTCTCCAATGTGTGAAAGTGAAAAGTGAAAGTAAAGTTGCTCAGTCGTGTCTGACCCTTAGCGACCCCACGGACTGCAGCCTACCAGGCTCCTCCATCCATGGGATTTTCTAGGCAAGAGTACTGGAGTGGCTTGCCATTGCCTTCTCCGAGATAGCTTACTAGCGAACAGCAATGATCTGAATGTAGACTGTGTATTGAAAAAATATTGCTTTTATTTTCTCCACAGCAATATCCAGCTCTAACTCTGTATGCTCTTTCATACCTACAAGCTTGAGAGAACCTTTGTTGAAAAGTGTCAGAGCATGAAAAGGACAGAAGTTCTGGGATTTAAACATCATTGTTTATAGAAGAAATGTATGACCACTTTGATTTTTGGTTGATCTTTTTTTACACAGGACAGGATTTGGCTCTTAAACTATTTTTATTACAAAAAGTAGAATTTTCAGGGAAGAAATACCTTAATACCCTCATTTCGTGCTTTCAAATTCACAGACAATGGTCATTAAACATCAGCCAATTCCAATCACCAGCCAGAGGGGGCCAAAGGCATGGCCCCCAGCCTCCTCTATCAGCTGCTGACAGACGGGGGACAGGGCAAGAATTGTGCAGGGCAGGAAGCTTGCAGATATCCCACAGATCAGTGCCTGGGTTCTTCTGGCAACTACCTTCACTTATTCTGAGATACTGATCTCAGGACAGGACAGGTGGGACATGGCATTCTAAACAATTTTAGCTGGCAATAAAATAAAGGTCCGTGAAATTGTCAAAGAAGAACCAGAGCCTAAAGTGGTTAAATCCACAAAAACCGTTCAAGAAAGCCAGACCTGGACAGTCGTTAAAATGGTAAATGTATTTATTCTGGAACTGTTGCCATAACAGAAACAAAATTTCAGTATAGAACTGAGCTCAGTTCTGAATACAGCATGGACATGGATGAAGTTCCTCGCTGAGCAGTGGCGGGTGGGTTGCCAGGGGACGTCTGCGGGAAGGACATCACTGAGAGGGAACAGCTAAGGTAAAGGGGAAATTCTGGTTCAACAGGCTTGACTGGGATGCTGAGGGAAGGGCAGGGTGATCACTATCATCTGGGGGATGAAGAATGCAAACACATACTGAGGGTGATCAGATACTGAGGGTAGCGTAGTGCTGTGTTAGTCTCTCAGCCTTGTCCGACTCTTTGTGACCCCACAGACTGCAGCCCGCCAGGCTCCTCTGTCCATGGAACTTTCCTAGGAAGATTACGGGAATAGGTTGCCTTTCCTTCTCCAGGGGATCTTCCCGACCCAGGGATCAAACCCAGGTCTTTACTGTCTGAGCCACCAGGGATGGGAGGGTAAGGGATTGTTACTGGATTGACTTAGCAATGTTCCTGCTACAACTGTGTGATTCAAGCACAAGAAAGATGGATGTATGATCAAGGACTGGAGGTCTTAAAAGGAGCCTAAATTAAGTTTAGTTAAGGAGAGAGTCTTTTTCATAATTATTTTTTAACAAAAGAGGCCAAATTGTCTCTCATTCCCAAACCTTTTCCTTCTGCTTTCTTTTGCATTTAAAGCCATGATTTCCCAACAGGATTGAGTCTTTTCATATTTGTATCTAAACATTTAGGGCACAAAAAGTATTTGTTCACCATTCAATATGTCAGATTAATTTTACCATCAACTATTTTTAGCACCAAATTTCTTTGCACGTCCTTAGTCTCTATAATCTGTGAATATATTTCAAAGTTACACTTAATGATGTAAAAATAATGGATAGTATTTCCTATTTCCAGTATGACTAGAAAGACAATAGACTGCTTTCCCTCACATTCAAAAATTAGTTTATGACTTTGTGGCAAGGCTTGAACTAAGGACATAATGTAACATTTCCATAATCTCTCTGTGTTAGACTCCTAACCTCCAGAGTGGAGAGTTCTGCCTGAATATATTTGAATAATTCCCCACACTCTTCACTTTGTTCAAACAGAGCAAGCCCAAGTGTATTTGTGTTGTTCGCCCATTATATCAGGAAGCCTTACCTTAGGATTAGGTTACTCAGAAATATTTTCTAAAGTAACTCAATTTTACAGGATCAGAGTGCACTTGGAGTTCATTTTATGGCTATGGAGAATATGTATTTCTAATTTCTACTTGATCGGTTTATTTTTCCCCCATCATAACTGAAAATTTTAATTCTGTGTCTGAAGAATTATACCATACAGATTTCCCTCAAAGCCATTTGGTATGAAGTACTCCTATTAGAAGCAAGCTGAGCATTTTGAATATATATTATTCATTTCTCAAGGGGACAGCTTTTCTCAGTAGATCATAATTTGAAGATCTACTACTACTGTGATTAATATGACTCCTCCCAATCAGTATCTGAAATAAATGTAAATAGCCTCAGTAAAACAATTATTTGAAGTTTTCATTTTAAAACCTTTCTACCAAGAAACCAAATATACAGTAAAAGGTTACATGGCTCTAGCTGACAGATCCTCAGATGGATGGACCTATTACAGTCTATCCAAACAGGAAGGTCAGGTCACTCATTAAACCATGGTCAATAAAAATGGTGAGATAGGTTTTGTTCCAAGGACTGATAGCTGGATAATTTGACAAAAGGACAGGAAAGAATTGTGAAAAACCAGAAGATCAATGACTATTAATTTAAAGGCAACACACAGCCTAGAATGAAACCATTTAGGTTGTTGTGTAGGATAATTACCATTTTCAATTAGCTGACATTTCACATAGCTTTGGGACCAAAGCAAGACAATAACCCTCGGCATCTAATCTCAGCTCAGCCTTTTGTCACTGATCTCCTGGTGCTGCTTCAAAGGCAAACCCAATAGTTTGTGAGCAATGGCTTTCTTTGTCATAAATAGCAAGAAGTGCAGAGAGTTCAAAGGAAGTTCAAGTGATATACACACTTAGACAAAATATCTCATGCTAATACTTTCCTGAGTGATTTTTTTTTCCTGGCCATTTCACTAATAAGCATGTGCTTTTAATGCAATAGGGCACTAATTTTATTGTAATATGATGATACTATAAAACATACAAGGGAAGTAGATATTCCAATATGCAGATTTCTGTCCTATCATTATGTATATAATTTACATAATCACTTTCTCCCCTGCTATATTGTAATACTGAAATATTCACTTTCATTTTTCTAATATCATGCTTGAAATTTGAAAGCATTATAAAATATTTTAGTTTAAAATAAATCAGCCATTTCCTATTTGAAATAAGATCCTCTAATTTGTTTAAGAGAACATGTAATAATACTGAAGCAGGTCATTTGCTTTGGAAAGCTCATTCAGCACCAGGCCATTAGTCCAGAGACACAGGTTTAATGCTATTCTGTTTTGTGGCTGGTATGATGTGTACCTCTACCAAAGACATAAATCACAAAGTTGGAGAGACACAGGGTAAGAAAATGTAAATACAGCATTACAAGCATCACTCTTGAAACACAAAACTTAAAGTCCGTCTATTACTTATGGTCATTTGCCAGTAACATCATGTCTGCATTTGAATAATATTGAGACACTGGTAATAACTGAAAACAGACACTTACAAAAATACCTTAAAAGGTTCAGCCATGGTAAAGATCCAGACACCTGAAGAAGTCATGTGCTATATACTTTTCTAGACAACAATCCATGGAATCTAGATAGGAAATGCTGCTCTGTTCTACTCTGTAATTGTTAGAAACATCACAGGTGTCTCTTTTTGACAGTTTTTCTTTAACAGGCAAATTGTCAATATTTTAGGTCAATCTTTTCATTTGATTCAGCTATGGTTTGAAGGTTTATGTTCCCCTAAAATTCAAATTATGAAATCAAAACCCCAAAGTGAAAATACATATAAGAGTTGTCCCCTCCTGAATGAGATTAGGGCTTTTATGAAAGAGTTCTCAAAGCACAATCTTCCCCCTTATGCCATGTCAGGTCATAGTAAAAAGATGACTGTCTAGGAAATAAGTCCTCAGACACTAAATACACCTGCACCTTGATCTTGGACTTTCCAGTCTTCAGAACTTTGAGAAATAAATTTCTGCTGTTTTTAAGTCACTCAGTTTATATTAGCAGCTCAAGAAGACTAAGATATCAATGAAATTGTCTAAGTATGAAGGATCAATCATAAGCAAGCCACTTTCCAACTGTATTGCTATGTTCACGCGAAACTTCTGAATTGCACAGTAATTTTATATGCTTCTTAAGATTTTAATTTCACACCCTTCCGAGCCATGATTATATTGTCAATTAAGTAAGCCATTAACAAAATTGGAGAATCCTTAGACGTAACACTGCAGCACAAGTTACAATTAATTCTGACTTGACAATGTCTGAAATGCTTCCACTCACAAGATTCATCTTACTATATCTCAAGTCATTTATGCCTTTTTTGTCCCCTTTTAATTCACCTATGAAAAAAGTAGAGCAATTTAAAATCTAAGAAGTAAATGTGTGTTAAACCTTTGATGTGTTAAATAGTATTATTCTATGGATTATATTCTCTTCAGTTCAGTTCAGTTGCTCAGTCGTGTCTGACTCTTTGTGACCCCATGAATCACAGCACGCCAGGCCTCCCTGTCCATCACCAACTCCTGGAGTTCACTCAAACTCATGTCCACAGAGTCGGTGATGCCATCCAGCCATCTCATTCTCTGTCGTCCCCTTCTCCTTCTGCCCCCAATCCCTCCTAGCATCAGACTCTTTTCCAGTGAGTCAACTCGTTGCATGCCTCTGTACAAGTTGCATGATTTAGAGCAATTAACAAGAGATACTTGAATTTTTTATATAAAAGTCTCTGAGGAATTCTGAGGGCCTTTTATAAGAAAAAATGTGCCCATACTACCGAGAAACTTTCGGTGAACTAATGTACATTTAACTTACACAACCACCTCACTATCTTGAAATCTCCACCAGGCCAGAGACAATGTAAAGTTTTGCTCAAAAGTATATTTCAACCATCCAGGAACATGCCTAAAAAGAGGACAGACTTTCAATAAACCTTACAAAGGGAAGAAGACAAAAATAAAAGTGAAACTTAGTATTATTATACTCATCTTAATGATAAAAAAATAAAAGCTGAAACAAAGAGAATAAATAACTTTCTCAAGACCATATTGTGAGAAAGGAATGGGCCTAGAATTCAAATTCTGATCTGTCGGCATCTAAAACTCATGCTTTCTACACTAAAATATTCTCCCTTTATATGTGTTTTCAGTAGTCATGTGAGAGTTGGACCTTAAAGAAGCCTGAGCATCGAAGCATTAATGCTTTTGAACTGTGGTGTTGGAGAAGACTCGCGAGTCCCTTGGACAGTAAGGAGATCAAACCAATCAACCATAAAGGAAATCAACCCTGAGTATTCACTGGATGTACTGACGCTAAAGCTAAAGCTCCAATACTTTGGCTACTTGATGCAAGGAGTAGACTCTTTGGAAAAGACCCTGATGCTCGCAAAGACTGACGGCAGGAGAAGGGGAAGACAGAGGATGAAATGGTTGGATGGCATTACTAACTCAACGCTTATGAGTTTGAGCAAATTCTGGGAGCTGGTGAAGGACAGGGAAGCCTGATGTGCTGCAGTCCACGGGATCACAAATATTCAGATGTGACTTAGCGAACGAACAACAAATATGTGGTTATATAACTTTCCATTCTCAAAACCTTGCCCATAATTGCATGCATGCTAGCCACCAGCTATGAGGGTCTAAATTACTTGCAATCTGAGTCAGAAAAAAAAGATAATTGAACAGATATTCTGAGAAAATATTTATGCATCTTTTATGTTCTATGGAATAGAACTGACTATTCTGGGAAGATTGGAAAAGGTGAGTACATACTTCAGCCCCCAGTGGCACAGTTAGGATCTCATAGTGGATCAAGTATATAAATGCCTATGCTTCTTCACTGTGATCTTACACACAGACATTCACACACATCATCACTAATGCTATTTTTAGATAACCAAATACTCATAAAATTGTGTTAACATCTCAGCAAAAGAACTCATTAACACCTGCAAATCCATGAAATCTTCCCAATTACTCAGTATTTTTCCTTAAATAACTGTCAGTCAGTCAACTAAGTTTTCAAGCTCTGAATATTGTGTTCACCCCTTATGATCCATGCAACCCAAGGTCTCTCAGGTTCCAGACCTGGCTGGTGTATCTATAAGTAGGGAGAGACGACTAACCAAATGACTTCACTGCTCTTCTGGAGCATCCCTTTCTATTCTGATGCTTGGAAAGTACCAATCACACCACCTCCGTACTGTTCCCCATGAGTGTATAATCCACGTTAAATTTAATCTATAGGTTGGACAGAAATGCCTTCACTTCTTCCTTTCAGTAGAGCTCAGAGAAAAACTGATATATCTAAAGATATGTTTAAAAAGTCCATTAAAGAAAATATAATAAAAATAATTAAGGGAATATAAACAAATTAATAAATGAGTTGAGTTTACTGTTCCTAATCCCCCCTTGAAAACTTACTTCTGGATCTCACTTCCATACCACTTCCTACACTCTGGGTCAGAGCAATGGCCATCCTTTAGCCCCAACAAAGCATGGCCACCAGTAAGGACACTGAAGGCATTGGGTCAGCCCAGCTGCAGGGAGAGGCAACTTTGGGTCTCCCATCATGTGACAGTTAGACTCCATTCCTTAACTCTCCCAACACAAAGCCAGTAAGGAGAGTCTTCTTCACTGACCTGCCTCCCTCCATTTTAATCTCCCACCAAAATAACTAGCCTCTTCTCCCACATGATCGGTAGGACTTTAATAGTAAGAATAGATGTTCTCTGTTAAACTCCTAACATCCAGAGTGCCAAATAAGTCCCTCACCATCCTTTCAATAACACAGACCCTGATGTTTATACATACATGTTCACAGAATGTCCTTGTGCCACTGTGAAGATTGAAGCTGCATAATCAGAGGCTTTCAGACATACCTATGCTCAGTCCTCAGGCGTGTCCAACTCTTTGCAACCCCATGGACTGTAGCCCACCAGGCTCCATGGGAACTCTCCAGGAAAGAATACTAGAGTGGGTTGCCATGTCCCCCCTCCAGGG
Source organism: Moschus berezovskii (assembly GCF_049115385.1). NCBI lineage: Eukaryota > Metazoa > Chordata > Mammalia > Artiodactyla > Moschidae > Moschus > Moschus berezovskii. The sequence goes on from NC_142472.1 coordinate 19,563,637, forward strand.
GCTCTTGCAGCCCAGGGATTGAACCCAGGTCTCCCTCATTGCTGGTGGATTCTTTACCGACTCAGCCACCAGGGAAGCCTACCTACAATGATCAGACCTGCTTACAGTGATCGAAATGACCTTTCTTTTTTAAGTGGTACAAGAATTATTAGAATGAGAAAGCTACTGCTCAGCAGTGGTCAAGAGAGGAAGATGCTGAATAGAGAGGTCAGTGTGGGGCCAAGCACACTACCTTCCACATCATGTTTCTCTACTGTTCATCTCTCTCTTCTCAGAATGTTCCCTCTCCTCTCCTCAGATACTTTAGGGCCACAGTCAATCATGTTCAGATAAAAGAAGGAAACAGGTAGAAAATTAGCTGAAAATCAATATTCAGTTCAGTTCAGTCGCTCAGTCGTGTCCGACTCTTTGCGACCCCACGAATCACAGCATGCCAGCCCTCCCTGTCCATCATCAACTCCCGCCGTTCACACAAACTCATGTCCATCGAGTCGGTGATGCCATCCAGCCATCTCATTCTCTGTCGTCCCCGTCTCCTCCCACCCTCAATCCCTCCCAGCATCAGAGTCTTTTCCAGTGAGTCAACTCGTCGCATGAGGTGACCAAAGTATTGGAGTTTCAGCTTTAGCATCAGTCCTTCCAATGAACACTCAGGACTGATCTCCTTTAGGATGGACTGGTTGGATCTCCTTGCAGTCCAAGGGACTCTCAAGAGTCTTCTCCAGCACCACAGTTCAAAAGCATCAATTCTTCGGTGCTCAGCTTTCTTCACAGGCCAACTCTCACATCCATACATGACCACGGGAAAAACCATTGCCTTGACTAGACGGACGTTGGTTGGCAAAGTAATGTCTCTGCTTTTTAATATGCTATCTAGGTTGGTCATAACTTTCCTTCCAAGGAGTAAGCGTCTTTTAATTTCCTGGCTGCAATCAGCATCCGCAGTGATTTTGGAGCCCCCAAAAATAAAGTCTGACACTGTTTCCACTGTTACCCCATCTATTTGCCATGAAGTGATGGGACCAGATGCCATGATCTTCGTTTTCTGCATGTTGAGCTTCAAGCCAACCTTTTCACTCTCCTCTTTCACTTTCATCAAGAGGCTTTTGAGTTCCTCTTCCCTTTCTGCCATAAGGGTGGTGTCATCTGCATATCTGAGGTTATTGATATTTCTCCCAACAATCTTGATTCCAGCTTGTGCTTCTTCCAGCCCAGTGTTCCTCATGATGTACTCTGCATATAAATTAAATAAGCAGGGTGACAGTATACAACCTTGAAACACTCCTTTTCCTTTTTGTAACCAGTTTGTTGTTCCATGTCCAGTTCTAACTGTTGCTTCCTGACCTGCATGCAGGTTTCTCAAGAGGCAGGTCAGGTGGTCTGGTATTCCCATCTCTTTCAGAATTTTCCACAGTTTATTGTGATCCACACAGTCAAAAGCTTTGGCATAGTCAATGAAGCAGAAATAGATATTTTTCTGGAACTCTCTTGCTTTCTCCATGATCTAGCAGATGTTGGCAATTTGATCTCTGGTTCCTCTGCCTTTTCTAAAACCTGCTTGAACATCTGGAAGTTCACGGTTCACATATTGTTCATCAATTTAATAAAACACAACTTTGAACTTCATGCAATCTTTTTTGAAATACAAATTGATTTATTCAACACATATTTATCTTATCTGTTGTATATGACCATTTCATATGTATCCACCTTTATTCTCAAGAATTAAAAGCAATCCTTAAACATGCCCCATGGCTGAGTAAAAAATAAATAGGCTGAATTATTTCGTTCAAGTTCAGGGGAAAATGACTGTTTCAAAATTATTAAGAGCTCAAAAGCTCTTCCAGTACTGTAATATCAGTCTTTCTTTTATTTAGTATCTCAACTCATTTCTGATAGTTCTCAAATATTCACTGGACTATATTATGAATTCAGTTTTAAAATTCTTAAGATACTTTGTCATGACAGAAAAGAAAAAGAATTTCAATATTTAAGTATGGGTTTCAAGTTGAGGCATCTGATTCTGTGGTCCTGTGTGATATGAATTATTATAAGACATTACATCATTACTTTAAAATAATACTATTAACCCCTAAATTTCCCCCCATTGCCATTGATTATAAATTCAGGGCTATTCAAGAGATGCAGGAAATATGGTCTTAAACATGGAAGTTCAAGGAGCAATTCAACAAGTAGGTATTCAGTCTCTACCATGAGTGTTTGTGCTCAGTCACACAGCTGTGTCTGACTCTTTGTGACCCCATGGAATGTAGCCCTCCAGGCTCCTTTGTCTGTGGGATTTCTCAGGCGAGAATATAGAGTGTGTTGCCATATAGTGCTACACAAAAGCATGATTGTATAGGAATGAGTTAAATTCTAAAATGACTTAAAACTCTATACTCCAATTTAGAAATTATATAATGTGGAACAGATAAGATGTGCCCCATAAAGAAAATTAGGAAGTAAGGATTCTAAGTCTTGGTCATAATGGTCACTATCTGAGAGGCCCCAGATAAACGATATAGCCTTTCTGTTATTTATTTTACAGATGAGAAAACAAAGGTTTGAACTAGTCAACTTCCAAAACCCCTTTCAACTTTCATATCCTGTGATTAGGTGATATGATTACAAAATGCGCTGTGCCATGCCATAACAGCATTAAAAATGGTATAAAAGTTTAGGGAGAACAGAAACCTTATGATAACCTATTTGAATGTTTAAATGATGTAATAAACATTTTTTAAAACAAAATTAGCAACATCTGTTCACAGAGACTACAGATATATGTTGCCAAGTTCTGTACAGCTTGCCCTGTATCACACACTGGAAAATCAAGAATGAGTAAAGGAACAGTTAAATAAACAGTTTAAAGGCAAAGTGTTAATTCATGTAAGAGAGACAGGACGCTATGAACACATTTCTGAACCACAAGGTGAAGTCGCTGAAACTGGCTCTCTGGAGGAAGTAAGCTGAAGCAAACACTGAAGGAACAGCAAGGCAGGTGAAAGCAGCAGGTGGTTTTTCCAGGTGGACAGGGCATGGGTACAGGATGAGACCCTGTGGTTTCCAGGGCACTGTGAGGAGTTCGGGATGTCTGGAGCATGACTGCAAAGATGGTGAAGGCGCTCAGCCAGTTCTGCTGTATCCTTCCTTAAAACCACAAATAGGCTGTTTGCGTGTCTCATGAATCCTTTGTATGGACAAACATCGTATAAGAAATCCAACTAATCACCCTTCTTGTAAAAGTCCGGAAGGCTTTATTTTGTAAATAAATATACATTCCAAATAATTATGTTTACCACAAGTTCCAGTTTATTGACAGCCCTGTCTCTGCTCAGAATTGAGGAGGTCCCCAGTTCATGTCTCTTTGCTGTGTTTTAGATCAGGTATTCTGCTTACCTAATACAGATTAGCAGAAATTGAAAAAGGCCAGTGGCTCTCTCTCCCCATAACCTAACAAGGCTCTTTAGATCTGCATTTCAAACACCCAACACTCTGTCCTAGAGTGAGACAGACCCTTTGTAAATCCCCATACAAAGATCATAGATCTTTATTTAAACATTTCTCTTGTGAAGTTGTAATTTGCTATTTACAGGCTTGTTTCCCTTGAAGGGAAGCAATAGCTTTGTATTCTCAAGTTTGTAGCACCTGGAATCTTGTTTAGATGAATCCATAACTGAAGCAACCTATTTATTACCTCCCCTTCCCCCAGGCAGTACATTATTTCTGCTTGAAAACCTGGATTTCACAATATTAATATTATCTCTGGAACACTTAAACTATTTTTATTTTAATGACCTATAGAGACAAAAAAGAGAATTAAGCTAGAAACATTAGTTTTAATTTACGACAGAATAAACACTGAGCTCTCAAGCCCAGGAGTTTATTTCTTTGTATTTTTACTGGATGCCTCATATTCCAACATATGTGTGCCTCTCACCAACATACTTCAAGGCTGTTTAAATATTCTGCTTCTGACAGCTGTTCAAACTGCATACACTTTCTTCATTGAAGAAATATATTTTGGAGAGAGATTTAATGTCTAGAATTTTCTATGGTGTTTTCAAAACTAGTCTGTGTGCATGCTAAGTCACTTTAGTCATGTCCAACTCTGTGTGACCCCATGGACTGTAGCCCACCAGTCCCCTCTGTCCATGGGATTCTCCAGGCAACAATACTGGAATGGGTTGCCATGCCCTCTTCCAGGGGATCTTCCTGACCCAATAATTGACCTGCGTCTCTCGACAAATAATAGAACCAATATGTATCATATTTATTTTGTATGTATGTATGTGAGAATTCAATAAAACAATGTACAGCATGTGTGTAGAATAGTGACCAATACGTAATAAATGCTCAATCTATTCATCTATAGGGACTGCCTTTTCTCTGTCGACTTGTATTTAGGAATAAGCATATGGAACTAAAAGGAAAAAAAGTTCTAGCCAGACTCACCTATAAGCATAAAATTAGATTTTTATACACCTGTGTGCTTAGATTTCCAATTTGATTACTCAGGAGTCATTCTGTGCTTTCTTTCAGATAAAGGGATAAAGGTGAATTTCTGTTTGTAATCCCTTCCCTCTCTTTGTTTGCAAATAACACCAATCATGCCTGAAAAGCTCAGATGATAAAGGTGAAATGTTTCAAGGTCTTCATTAGCTCTCCAAGCAATCTTATGATGTTCAAATAACTTCTAAGAGTTTCTTCAAAAGCCACTTAAGAAAGGCTGGCTCTCAAAACACATCACAAGGCATTATTGACAGATGGAAACTGGAATTGCCGTCCTCCCGTTGGGAAATCGAGCCCTCTTTCCTCCGGCTTTTATTAGAAAGGACAATCCTGAGCAGCTTGAAGCTTGCATAGCACGGTGGGCACCAAACCTTCAATTAACACCTCATATTCGGTATCCTCTTGTATCTTCTCAATTAAATCAAAGTGTAATCTGCCTCATTTTCAGAAGGAAAAATGCTCTACTCACTGAAAATTTGATCTTTATTTGATGGTGTTTATGCCAGCTTTATTTTATTATTATTATTATTGATTTTAACTCAATATCTCACATCAAGAACCACAGAATTTCCAGGGAACACCATCCTGCTATAGACCACTGTCTCAACCTTCAGAGACACACTGAACAAGAGTGAAATAAAATGTTATCACTTTTTTCTTACTCCATCACTGGCTTTCGATTAGAAGAAAAATCAGCTATGGTCAAAAGCCCTGGCTGTTATTGCTTCTATAAACTGTACATTTTATGACCATTGTTAAGGCTCAGATGTAGCAAGAATAGTATACTGAAAGAATGGATCAAAACCTCAAGTGATAAATTATAAATTATTATTTAATTTACACTATAATGGTCTGAGACTATCTAGAGATGAACTGAATGCATAATCTTCTGTAAAAGTAAACAGTGAGATGAGTCTTTATTAGTTGATGGCGTGATTTTACACACAAAAACTAGGACAGATTCATAGTTATCAATCTAACGCTTATTTCTGGTATCATTAAAATCACTGTTTGCCAAAGCATTCTAAGTAAGTTTGTCAAGTTATGCAAGGCTCCTTCACCATTGAAATTATCCTAGTGGTCTCAAAGGGAGACTTTACTGTTTAAGATGAATGTTTAAGGATCATCACTGGGCTAAAGATTTGTAATAAAAATTCCTCTGCCAAATACTTGGACATTACTTTAATCAGCTGTTTTTCAAAATTTGCAATGAAATCAAAATGACTTTTTGAGGGGAAAAAAATCAACAGAGTTTTGCCTGAAGGAATCTCAGTGATTCAATCCATGTAGAAATGATGTAGCCATCCACCTCAGGAAAAATAGATAAATAAATCATGGTTGGGTTTTTAAGTCTCAGAACAGTGTTGATTCTCTATAAACTCATCTAATTTGTAAAGTATATAGAAAATCTCCCTCTGAGTATGACAAAATACAAACACTAGGTCAAGTCAAATCACACTATCAAATTGTTTGACATCCAACTAACAATTCATGTTGGAATAAATTTCACTTGGCCTACTTTATAGCAAAAGCTACTCTACTCTTTTTCTTAATAATCTATATTCCACACATATTTGAGACTATTTCATTAGAAGGAATATTCCACTAGAGTTGTTACAACAGTTGCATAAAAATCACCCATATTTGTTATAAAAATAGGCATTTAGAACAGTCTTTGGGACTCTGTGGGAGAGGGTGAAGGTGGAATGATTGGAGAGAATGGAATTGTAGCATGTATATTATCATAAGTGACCAGTCCAGGTTCGACGCATAAATTTTCCTCTGTTCAAAAAAAAAAAAAAAATTGCATTAATAACATATTCATTTGTACAATGTGTTTTCCATGTCTAAAAAAAGGTTCACATGAGAATTTTATTTTAGAATTGATTGCATAGTAAATTGTGTTTGACCTTCAAAAACTGATAGTCCTACTGTTTGGAGGAGGATAAATTTGCCAATTCTGGCATCCCTCCTTACACTGGTTGCTGGGAAACACAGGAGTGAATATGCCATCTGTTACAACCACTTTACTAATCATTGTTATCAGCATATTTGCCTCTTTCCATTATGCTTATCTTGAACACAAATACCATTTAAATAGTTTTGTTTACATATAACAATTGTATTTAGATATATAAATATATATGTAAATGTGTACATATATAATGATAATCTTCCTCAAATAATTTTCGGCAAGGGATAGAGTACCAACATACAAATATTTATTGGGTATAATTTTAATTCTATCATGATGTACTATAAATTAAATGCCTTAATGTGACTTTCAGAAGTTTTTGTTTCAACTACTAATGATATGTACAAGATGCTTGCAATACATAACTTCAAGTTTTTCCATGGTTCTAAATGGTCTATGTTTTATACCACACAGGATGCAATGTACAGTTGTAGAGGTTGTGCACTGCTCAACTTCAGAGGCGCTAGTAACCTCATAGTCTAAGTAAATAGCACCACTTGGGCTTGGCCCATGCATAAGCAGTGTGACTAAATGTTGGCCCCATCGTGTCTAAGTGCACAGCTCTCCAAAGAAACTCGATGAGGTTGTAATGTATGAAGGCATTCTTGACTCTGAATCCATCACTAAATTAACCATGGTGAAACTGATGGGAAATACTTGCACATAATTTCCTTTTATTAAAACTTCTGTGATTTTCTTTCTTTAAGACTGATGGACAAACATAAAGGATCATGAAAAGACAGATTCTGACTAAAAGTTTATGGATTTTGTGATTTATTTTCCCATAAATTTATTCCTGACTCTATAAATGTGTTCCTGGAAGATGTATCTATAATTGTTTGGTGTAAAAAATATGGAAATTTTCATGGTGGACAGAAAATATAGACTCATTAATAAAAACTTAAGTAAGTAGCATTTGAAACAATTGGTTCACATGGATAGAGTGGACCTTAAGCAATGTATAAAACTTGGGATTTGAAGTAAAATGGGGTAGCTGCACTAAAGTATGAAGTGTAGTGAAAAATATCCTGGTCTCTCTAGTCAGACAAGAGTGGTACAGCACAGAGCAAGTTATTCAACCTTCTTGAATTTATGCCTGCATAGAACACTGATGATGCCAATACTGTCCTTATCCTGCAATTGTTAATGAGAATGATGCCTATACAGTAGTCAGCATGTGCATGTGGGCTCAGTTGCCAAGCCATGTCCAACTCTCTGTGACCCCATGGGCTGTAGTCCACCAGGTTCCTCTGTCCATAGCATTTCCCAGGCAAGAATACTGGATTGGGTTGCCATCCTCCTTCACTGGACTTTCCCAAACCAGGGATTGAACACGTGTCTCCTGAGTCTCTTGCATTGACAGGCAGATTCTTTACCTGGGAAACCATCCTATAATTTGGAAAACCATCCCATAATTTAGGAACCCTTAAAATGTGCCCTCTAAATGGAGATCATTTAACATGCAAATATCCTTTAAAGATCACAGGATCTTTATCCTAAAGCAATACAATTCCACTCATTGTGCTGTTAATGCAGATGCTAATAAGTGATGGGCTGGTTGAATCCAACCAATCCATCCTAAAGGAAATCAGTCCTGAATATTCATTGGAAGGACTGATTCTGAAGCTGAAACTCCAATACTGTGGCCACCTGATTTGAAGAACTGACTATTGGAAAAGACCCTAATGCTGGGAAAGATTGAAGGTGAAGGAGAAGGGGGCACCAGAGGATGAGATGGTTGGATGGCATCACAGACTCTACGGACGTGAGTTTGAGGAAGCTCCAGGAGTTGGTGATGGACAGGGAAGCCTGGCACGCTGCAGTCCATGGAGTTGCAAAGAGTCAGACACGACTGAGCTACTGAACTGAACTGGATGAGGGGACAGGGGTAATAGACTCTCAGAGAAGGCAGAGATGTAGCGATCCTTTTCTATGAATAAGATGAGACAGAGCTTGAGTGCCTTGCCCAAGAATAAAGTCAGGTCTTAAGAGATCAGGCAGCCACCAACTTTCTGGGTATGAGGAATAACCTAGGCAGCTGACTGTCCTCAAGTGTAGTGCAGAGAACTGACTCAGGCCCAGTTCAAAGAAAACAAAATTAGCATCTTGTACTGAAAACCCAGTCTTCTGTTTATAACCATACTGTCTCATGAAATTTAATGAAGGATGATCTAAATCTTGGGAAAATTTTGATATTTCCCACATGCAAACCTGGCTTGTCTGAGCTTCCCAATAAAGCTCTAGCCCTGCTGTTCTTCTCTCTGAACCAAAACAGGTCTTAAGACGGCCCTGGCACTGGTCCTTTTCACTCTGGTACTGCAAGGACATCGAATCAGTCAATCCTAAAGAAAACCAACCCTGACTATTCATTGGAAGGACTGATGCTAAAGCTGAAACTCCTATTCTTTGGCCACCTGATGAGGAGAGCCAACTCATTGGAAAAGACCCTGATGCCCTTATGTCAGGAAAGATTGAAGGCAAAAGGAGAAGAGGGCAGCAGAGGATGAGATGGTTAGATAGCATCACCGACTCAATGGACGTGAATTTGAGCAAACTCTGGGAGATAGCGAAGGACAGGGAAGCCTGGTGCATTTCAGTCCACTGGGTCACAAAGAGTCTGACATCATTTAGCAAGGGAAAAATTACACATTCAAAACCTGATACACTGCCGTGTATGCTCTTCACGTTTGTCACTTTCTGAGAGAAGCTTTGTAAGCTTTTTTTGAAACAAGCACAACAACAACATTCTTTTGGGTACCTCACCTAGTCCTGTGACTTTAAATACCATCTATATTGGAACAACTCTCAGATTCATTTCCAGCCCAGATCTCCTCCTTGAACTCTAGACTCATAGGTGTAGATTGTTTACTAAACATCTCTACATGGACACGCCAGAGGTATCTCAAATTTAACATTTTTAAAACCAAATTATTGCTCTCCTCCCAACCAAAACCAAACAAACTGAATCTGCAGTCTGTCCTGTTGGAGTTAATCTCAACTCCATCCTCCCAAGTACTCAAGCCAAACACCTGGGAGTCAGCTGGAACTTTCTTTCACATTGTAAATTTCCTCCACTGCCAAATTCTCCACCTTCATCCTGGGTCTGTTTCGAACCATTTCCAGCACGTCTGCTGATGTCACACGGACTCATTTCACCGTTATCTCTCACTTGGTATGCTAGAACGCCTCATAAAGGGTGCCTTTGCTTCCACATTGAACGCTGTCCCTAGTCTCAATATTGAAGGCAAACAAAATGATCCCGTGAAAATGTAAACCAGACCACAAGAATCTTTTGGCTCAAAACCCTCCAGTGGCTTCCTCTGTCACTCCGACTAAATGCCCAATGTTTACTCTGATTTGCAAAACCCCACACAACTTGCCCTCTGGTCTCTTTCTGATCACATTTGCTGGTAGTTGCCTGCTTCCCCTCTCAGGTCCAACCACACAGGTATGCCAGCTGACCCTCACCGTGCGGGGGCTAGAGGCCTTTCCACGATACTCCCTTTACCTCTCTCTCACTTCCTTCTTCAAGCATCACTTCTTCAGAGAGACTTTCTCCCTTAGTCTGTTTGGGCTACAATAAGTAATGGCTGTAATCTGAGTGGCTTAGGGAACAAATATTTATTTCTCATAGTTCTGGAAGCTAAGGAGTCCCAGATAAAGGTACCAGTATATCTGGGGGCTGGTGAGGACCTTCCTCCTCGTGTGCAGATAGGCATCTTCTCACTTTTCCTCACATGGTAGAGATGAGAAAGAGAGTGAGATCCCTCATTTTCTCTTCTTATAAGGGTACTAATCCCACCATGAGGGCCCCACTGTCGTTACTGAATCACCTCCTAAGGTACCTATCCCCAAGTACTTCACAGTGAAGTTTCAGGATTCGACACAAGAATTTCAGGGAGATAGAAACATTCAGTCCGTGGTAACTTCTCTTACCAGCTTACTTAAAATTAAACTTTTCCTTTGGCACACTCTCTATTCCCTGCTCTATTTGGTTCATTGCACTTATCACCGTTTATGACACTCTTTTAATTGTTTTGTTTTGTCTGTTCATCTCAACTATATCATAAGCCCAATGAGGGCAGGGACTTTTGTTTATTATTTTTTCCCCATGCGCCTAAATCATGGTCTGAACCACAGGAAAAGCTCAATACATACTAGTTAAATCAATATCATCTTTCTACTTCAAACAAATCCTCTCATTATTTTCCAGTTTTCTTTTCTGTACATTCAGTCTTAGCATCTTTCCTGTATATCTGAAACTACAGAGAATACATTTTACTTAGTTTTACCAAGTATAAAACTTACAGGATTTATTTTTCATTCTCATCGACGTTTTTGATTGAATTCCAGAAAAGCAAGAAAATGCTGACTTACCCAGTCATGTGCATGGAGATCTGACCATTCTGATTTTAAGACCAAGTGTCCCTTCCTTTGCAATGTTTCTAAATTTCAGTCATATTTCATAGTCTCCCAGCTAACCTCTCAGCTAGTCTAATTCTTTTCCTGTAATACATCTTGTACCTCACACTGGGAAAACACAAACTTTTACTTATGTAACCCTGGGATCTATAATTCTCTATTGAATTTTTAGATTTTTTTATCTAGAATCAAAGTCCCTGAGGATTGTGTTCTTACCTCCTGGTGTGCTGTGCTTAGTTAGTGGTGTCCAACTCTTTGTGATCCCACGGACTGTAGCCTGCCAGGCTCCTCTGTCCATGGGCTTATCCAGCCAAGAACACTGGAGTGGGTTGCCATGCCCTCCTCCAGGGGATCTTCCCAATCCAGGTATCAAAGCCAGGTCTCCCTCATCTCGGGCATATTCTTACTCTCTGAGCCACCAGGGAAGCCTGTTCTTACCTCTAAAGCATGTTTAAATTTTACTTTCACACACACTCTATTCTTCTACTTCAATTAATACTCTCAGTCATCCTCTTTTCCCTCTCCATAAAGATTCAACTTTCTTCATTATTTTCTGATATGTATTATCTTAAAATCTAGTGGTGGTTTTTTAATCATCTGACAAAAGCAAAATGCCTAGCTTACATGGACCACTTAATTTTTCCTTACAGAAAGAATAAAATGAAAGAAAAGGAAATGGAAAAGAAGGAAAGGAGAGAAGAAAATGGCCAGTAATGGCCTTATTTCTTGAGTTCTATGTATGTTAATTGACTTGTGTATTCTGTTCTTTTTTTTTTTTTTTTGCTTCTTAAAACGCATTGACCTTGAAAAGACATAAAACTAAATGCATATTAACTTTTAAGAACAATGCAATAAAACATAATACAAATCATGTCCTTTAAATGTCCAAACAAGTAATTGGTATTATATAAATGCAATCGAAAAGTAAGGATTTTATTGTTCAGTTGTGTTATGATTATGGCATATTAATTGAAGATTATATGATAACCCAAATTAAGATTGTTTATATGCAAATGGTTTATTCATAACAAATGATTATATGATACTATGCCTCTTAAAAGTACCTCAATGATTTTCCAGGAATTTTTTATTGAAATTCTACCAGTTGTGCTATCTGGTGGAGATGTAAAGATAAATTTAAAACCCGAACTTCAAGAAAATCACAGTCTTAAGGGGAAGAGAGACGTCTTTCCTATTGCAGCATCATGTTTTACTTTTAAAAAAGCTATAGTTCACTAGAGGTCTTAAATTAGAGACGAAGATAGAGAAAAGAAAAAAAAGTGGAATTTTAGTTTTAAATAGTAATAAAAGAAGCCTATGAGTTATATACCAAAATCTGTCAGAGATAAGATATATGCCTTTCATATGGTTAACCAAGCATAAAGGTAGAAAATTATTAAACAAAGCAAAGGAAAATTTGAAAATAATATATGCATTCAAAAGAACATTTTAGAATGGTAAAATATTTGGTGCATCCAGGCTGTCGATTCTATGCAACAGATTTCTCATTTCACCACAAGAACAATCGTCCAGCTGTCAAGGGGATATTTGTTATATTTGAACCAACTTCCTCTGTGCCAAGAACAAGGTCAGAAGTAAAGGAAAATAATTCCTGTCACTTATTGGATTTGACAGTAAATTACTCTTTGAAGAACAGATGGACTTCAAGTGATTTAAATTCATAATCAAAGTGTAATCATGAGGAACAGTGATTTGGAATCTTCTGTCAACTGATCAATGAAGGACATATCTTGAACACCAGTCACCAAATCCTGTGTTGCTCCCTGAGAATTGGTCCACCATCACAGGAAATGCTATCAACACTCCACCAAAATTATGCGGACAGATATGCAAGTGTGTGATTCACTTCTATATTTCCTATATAAACTGGATATTTTTTCAAGAGGATGTAGATACTTTAAACAGCAAAACTGTAGCTTATTTTTTTTCTGTAAAATTCAGTGAGTATTTTTGGACAAAGTTGATAATATCCGTTAGTAAATATGCATATATCTGAACATGCTAAATTATAAACCTTTAATGATTACATTAGTGTAGATAGATTAATAACCACAGCGTCACTGAAATCTCCTATAATAGGCAACCACAGAGTATGTCTGTCTTTCAAAGACAGTGCATATCAAGTGCTTAGAAAGAGCTCAGTGTATGTTAGCACAGTGTTTATTCATGAAATGGTAGTGATGACACTAATGATGATGAAGTTTCTGGATAAGCATATGCTGAGAGGCAGGGAAACATTGTCAAATTATGAATCTGCAGCCCATTTATAGAGAGGCTTAGTACTCTTCTTCTGATGGTGAATAGTTTCATTGTTGACCGCTGGATCTTTGATTATTCAGATCAAGCAATAGGACCCCTCCATCACAGAATGCAGCAGTATATATCCACACTAGGGAAGTACCTCCCCTTTGGCTCAACAATCTCAATTTATGTTCATTCTGCAAAGTGTGGGTTCAATTACACCATTTAAAATAATTACCAGTCATACACACAGCACTTATTTGTGAAGTCCATTTTAATGCACTCAGCTGAAATTATGCCTTATCATATTCTAAATTCTCATGTATATTTGTATGTTTCTATGTATGTTAATTGCTCATTCACATCCAACTCTTTGCGACTCCATGGACTGTTGCCCACCAGGCTTCTCTGTCCATGGAATTCTCCAGGCAAGAATCCTGGAATGGGTTGCCATTCCCTTCTCCAGGGAATCTTCCCGACCCAGGGATAGAACCTGGATCTCCCTCCTGTATGTTTCTAAATTCCTACTGACTGCATTGTGTTCTAAATTCTCATGTATACTAATGTGTGTGTGTTTCTAATTCTACTGAATATTCACTGAAGGACTATTGCTAAAGCTCCAATAGTTTGGCTACATGATGCCAAGAGCCAACTCACTGGAAAAGACCCTGATGCTGGGAAAGGCTGAAGGCAAAAAAGAGGGGGCGGCAGAGGACAAGATGGTCACATAGCATTACTGACTCAGTGGACATGAATCTGAGCAAACTCCAGAAGATACTGGAGGACAGAGGAGCCTGCCGTGCTGCAGTCCAAAGGGCTGCAAAGAGCCAAACACAACTAACTTAGTGACTGAACAGCAGCTTTCTACTATGTTTCTTGGTTTGTCCATATGCTCATGGGCTACATAGGCTTGAATACTTTCTCTGCTCCAGGGAGCTCAAATTTACCTGCCAGAAATAAAAAGTAAAGTCAGGGGGGTAAAAAGGAAAGAAAACAACTAAGTGGAAAAAAGAGCAAATATTAAGTAGTGGCCATACCAGATAGTAAAACAAAGATAGAAAGCATCAGCACTCCAAACAATATGGCCCACGAGCAAATGGATGAACCAAGAACTCTTCTCAAAATGATTTTCTTCTGTTTTCTCTTCTTTTTTGCATCCTTCTCTTTATCCTTCCTTTTCCTCCCTCCCTTCCTCTTTCAACAAATAATAAATGGCTAGCATCTGTTAAGTAATACACTGTATTTCAGAGATATAAATATGTATAGCGAGTGTTCCCTACTTTTCAAGAATACATAGGCCAGTATATTGAATTAGGCATGCATAAAATCAAGCATGATAATCACTTATGAGGGACACAACAGAAGTTTTTCTATTTAGAAAATTTCCCTATATGAACATATGCTCTAAAATAATTTGGATTCCTCAATGTAATGTTTCTGAAGATGAATTCATTCTTTTAATTTGTGGAAATTCTATGAAGGACTGAATATTTAGACCTCTCTTAATCACATTAGATTTAGAAACAGCACGTCAGTACCTCACACTTAGGCACAATTAAGGACAGGAAGGACATAATAGTTCTATGTGGGATGGCATAAAGATAGTCAAGATTTTAGCAAAACAATATAACATTCTGTGTAATTCAGGGGAGAGAAAAGAACTCCATTTTGAGTTGGAAAGACACACAAGGCCAAGTCATGAAGACTTGGATATCATGATAAAGAGCTGGGCTTTATCCCATGGTCTTGGAAGAGTTCTTCCAATGTTGTAAGATGCGGGTAGCCTAATCACTTCCATATTTTGTATAGAGCACTCTGTTAACACAAAACAGTGTTTACAAAAATAGAAATCTTCTCCTTCAGAAAGTGCTAGTCACTCAGTCGTGTCCGATTCTTTGTGACCTCATGGACTATATCCCATCAGGCTCCTCTGTCCATAGGATTCTGCAAACAAGAATACTGGAGTGGGTTGCCATTTCCATCTCCAGGGAAACTTCCTGATCCAAAATCTAACACATTGCAGGCACTCTACCGGCTGAACCACCAGAGGACACGTGGAAATATCTGGAGATGTTTGGACTATCACAATCTGTGGTAAAGAAAGGCGCTGCTGAAATCTAATAAGTAGGGACCACAGATGCTGCTCAATGTTTTTAAATGCACAGAGAAGCCCCCATAGTAAAGACTTTTCTAGTCCAATATGTTACAGTGCTGAGGTTGTTAACCCTAATAAAGTGGATCAACTATGGGGTTGAAGTGAGAACACAGAAAATTAATGCAACTTCAAGAATATTAAGGATGACAGCCTCATGGTATCAAAGAATTTAAATAAGAGGTTATGGAAATGATGGTGGGCATGTGGTCTGTGCAGTCACACAGGGCTCCATGCTCAGAAGTCCCCCAAAATGACTTAAAGTTCTGCTCTCATTGCACAGACCTTTTTAGTATCTTTGAACAAGGCATTTTTCAATGCCAGTCCTAGGTGCTGGACTTTGGAACTGCTAAGGTGAATGAATGCTAAATGTGCAATGCTGAAGGAAATAAAGTAAATTTACTTAATGACCAGTCTCTGATAATACGGTTATCAGCTAAGAGAAATATGAAGCTTCTGTTTGGGGGAAAAGATAGTGAACACATTCGGATGTACATTAATTTAGACCAACCTGTTGTATATTCAAGTAAAATTACACAGTAGACAGCATGCTGAGGGTGCAGAAATTTTACAAACCGGGTTTCTCTAGGTATCGGGTTTGCCTGGTGGCTGGGTGATAAAAATCTTCCTGCCAGTGCAGGAGATGTATGTTTGATCCCTGGTTCGGGAAGAAAATGGAATCCCCTGGAGAAGAAAATGGCAACCCACTCCAGTGTTCTGTCCTGGAGGATCCGTGAAGCCTGGTGTGCTACAGTCTATGGGGTCACAGAGTCAGACATGACTTAATGACTAAACAACAAGCTCTGGGCAACATTCATTGGTGTTAAGAATCTAAGCTCTAGAGCAGAGAGGAAACAACCTACAATGATGTGGCAGTCAATATCTGGAAAAATTCACTTCTGGCTAACAAACACTTTAAAGTCATGATGAACAGCTAGTATTTTTAACTTAGCTCAAAACACATAATGATTCTATCCTTTTCAAAAGATATTAAAATATTTTGACATATTTACATAAATGAGGTTATTTTTCTATATATTTGTATATAGAAATTTTTCTATATTTGTATATAGAAATGTATTTGTATTTAAATGCCTGTGTTTACTATTTTTGAAGGTATTTTAAGTATTTAAAGTTTGTGTTTGAATAAAAATACTCAAAAGAAATGTATTCTTCTTCTTAAAATAAACACTTTTCTGGTGACCTGCAATATGCAGTGTATATGAGGTTTTAGCTGAAGTAGGAATATTATGGGTTTTTTTTCTTGAAGGACTTCAGATACCACAACCACAAATGTTGAAATTTATAGCTTAGATTTCAATAACCACTAGTCCTAAAATGGACTGTAAAGTATTTTAACAAAAATTTATGCAATTTCAGAAGTAAAAATTTTTTAAAACTTACATTTTTTTTCATGTCTCAGAATTTGAGCAGTTATTATAGCCTCATTTTAACTAATTGACTTTTTCATACCTCTGATCGGTCATGTAGTATCTTTTCTAGTCTTACACCATTAAAATCCATTTGCAATAAATAATATTTATTATAAAATCAGTATGCTTCTATGTTCCAGAGACTGCTTACCCAGAGCTGTTTACAAAACGTGCTTCTTGAAATTTATCTGTTTTGCTGGTATTAGTTAAATTAATTTTTCTCAATTAATCTTGATATTTTTCAGAAATCATATGTGAAATATATATAGTCTATTTCTTTAGGAAAAGTTTTTAAAATTACCTATCAATATTTCTATTTAGTTCCCTCAGAGCAGAGTACTGGGATAAGCTGATATATCATATTTATGAATGGTCACAGCTTGAACTAGTTCTAATGATCACCTTCAATGAGTCTAATGAGGTTACCAAGTTCCTTCAGTCTTCAACTACTAGTATTTCTGAATGTGGAGCCTTGATATTCACATTGCAGCCTGTTCCCAGTGAAGAGAAGATGACTACTCCTTCATTCATTATTCTGAGTTCATATTTTCTTCTCAACATATGTTAAATCTATAACACCTGCAAATTGAGTGATACTGAGGCAAAAGATACAGCTTCTCTCTTTAAGGGTATTATAGTATTTAGTGGAGCTCTTGTTACCAGAGCCTATTTTATTGTTAACTGAAACTAATTGGTATAGCTATTCATTATAATATCTTTTTAACTAGAATGGAATTTTTCCCCTATTTTATACATACATACAGGTTAGAATTGATATCCAACATATATAAAGAGCTGATACAACTCAATATAAAAAACAAACAATACAATTAAAAATTGGGAAGAAGAACTGAATAGACATTTTTCCAAAGAGGAAAAGTAGATGGCCAACAATCACATAGAAAGAAGCTTAACATCACTAGCCTTCAGGAAAATGCAAATCAAAACCACAATGAGATATCACCTCACACCTGTCAGAATGTCTATTGTCAAAAAGAATACAACACTTGTTGGTAAGGATGTGGAGAAAAGGGAATCCTTGTATGCTATATGTGGGAATGAAAATTGGCTCAGCCACAGTGGAAACTTTATAGAAGTTTCTCAAAATACTAAAAGCATATAACCCAGCAATTCCACTCACAAGTATACATCTGAAAACAACCAAAACACTATTTGAAAAGATACATGGACCTCAATGTTCACTGCAGCATTATTTATAATTTTCAAGACATAGAAACTAAGCGTCCATCAGCAGATTAATGGATAAAGAAGACATGGTACATGTAAAACAGTGGATTATTATTCAGTCACAAAAAAGAATAAAAATTTGCCAGTTGCAGCGACATCGATGGACTTAGAGTACATTGTGCAAAAGTGAAATAAATCAAAGAAAGATAACACCGTATGATATCACTTATACGTGGAGTCTAAAAAATAGAGCAAACTAATGAATAACACAGAAGAAGTGGTTCACAGAGAACAAACTAGTGATTAGCGGGGCAGAGGGGCAGAATAGGAGTGGGGGAGTGTGAGGTACAAACTATTGGGTATAACATAGGCTCAGTGACATACTGTACAACACGTGGAATACAGTCAATATTTTGCAATAATTATGAATGGAAAGTAACTTTCAAATTGTATAAAATAAAAATGAAGTCACTAAAAATGGAAAGAATTTGAAGATGAACAGAAAATTCTCCTTTTTTTTCCTGAGCTGTCGTGTTTTCTTCATTGACTAGGATGAAGTTTCCATCCTTGGCATCCTAATTAGACACTAAATATGGAGAAATGTGTACCCTATCATGAGAAATCATACTAGCATGAAAGCTCCTTGAAGGCAGGAAGCCTGTCTACCCTGTTCTCCATTTACTATTGGTCTTGTTCCTGATATGTCATGGATACACTTTGAACATTTATTATAATAATTAATTCCAGGTCATGATGCTTGTCATGAATCCACTAGGACACTGTGCTAAGGAAATGCAAAAGACCATTTCTGGGCCTTGAATCTGGGATTAATCTCATGAATCTATAAACTGATTCATTAATGGATCTTCAGGGTCTATATTTTCTAGAAAATACTACAGTAAAGTAAACACAAATATTGTAAAGCCATACTGTGTACGATTAGAAACAAAAATACCAGTAAAATAAACCAGCTTCTAGTAATGCAATGTCCAAGTCATACTTAGCAAACAAAGCTTGAATTTGGTAATAGAAAAGAAGACTAAGGATAAATAACTTGTTACAAGCATGGAGATAAAATTATCCAAAATACCTGTTTCATTTTGAGTCTGGGAAAGGTGGTTTAATCTAAGGATAGATAGGTTTAACCACTTGTGCGTGTCTTCACTTATGTCTGACTCTGCAACCATATTAACCACCATACTCCCCAGTTCTTGGAATTTTCCAGGCAAGAATACTGGAGTGGGTTGCCATTTCCTACTCCAGGGGATCTTCCTGACCCAAGGATTGAACCAGTGTTTCTTGTGTCTCCTGCACTGACGGGAGGATTCTTTCATTGTGCCACTTGGGAAGCCTATGTTTGGAGATGTGCTTAACCTTGGTTTTATCTGGGTGTCCTGGGACGCAGTTAAAATTCCTTCTAACTGTGGACCTGAAAATAGTGCTGGTGAATACTGTAGAGACAGATGGATCAAATCAGACAGATCACACGTTATTTATATGACAATGGAGATTTCTATCATTAACAAGGACTGTGTAGCCTAAATAACGATGGGCCCTGTCCTTGCTGCAGCAAGAAATAGGTAATTTTAAATGTAAGAACCACACTGTCATATTTTCTAACATTTATGTGAAAATGACAGCCCAGGGTAACAAAGAAAAAACAAGAGCATTACAATTCCACCTTGCTGTCCTTTACGATGTCATGTTTCCATTTTCCTCAAAGACTCATGCATTATTTTTTAAGAGGGATTAGGGAGATAAGACAGTCTGATTTTGTTTGCACCACACTTTTGTAATTTTTTTCAGAATATTTTAGGAACTTTAAAACATTTCAATGCCTTAGTCAGGAATGTCTGTTTTCATTAGAACTTATAAAGACAAACTTAGTTTGCATGATTCGTCTTTCTCTCTGTTCAGTTGATTAGCTCATCTTCTAGTCAGAACAAGGTTCCTGTCATTCTGTCAATGGGTGAGATCTGGTTAAATCTTTATTTACTTACTTTACCATTACTTACTTTCGGTTCAACCCATTTTTCATGTTTATGTTCACACCAAAATCTAGAATTCCTCTACATGCTAAACTGGGTCAAAAACTTTAAGTATCAATATTATGTTAAAATAATAGGAAACAAAATTTGTGGGTGATATTTTATTAGAAGGCATATTATTTATATATCTTAAGTTGGAACTTGCTTTTAAATGCTATGTACAATTTAAAATGTAGAATTACAAGTAGTATTTGTGTTATATCTGCAAGACATTTCACATTTTAGAAGATGTGCTTTCCTTCACATACGATTCCAGAAAATAAGGGATTAATGATCAAATCATCTTCATATTAACTAAGGGTAAAATGCCATTAGAGGATTATACTGGCATTTTAATCGTGGTACTGTGGCATGTGGACGCAATCTCTGGAGGTAGGTTTGTCTCTACACCAGTTTCCTTACCTATTAGATGGGAGTAAAACTATTTTTTCTAGGTTTACGCTAAGTTTAAAACATGAGTCAATTCAATGAACAAGGGTGAACACATATGATATTAAATAACACACGATATTAATAATACTAAATAACATTTAAAATCCTTTCCCAACTTCAAATATAATTCCACAGACTCTTACTTATTAAGGTATTTTTATTCTATTACTCCTAAGGACTTTTAGCTAGTTTTGTTGTTGTTACTATGGATTTAATGCACATTTATGTATGTGGGCTTTTATTCAAAAGTGATTTTACAACAAGGTTTCTTTGGTAATTAGGACTTCTTAAAATATTAATATGTCATTATGTATTCTACATATTTCTTTTGATAGAAATCTTGACTGCCATCTAAAAAATGACTAGTCCCACTGAGTATCATCCTTCATGGCACAAACATTAATTTTTGTGGTTATTTCTTGGTTGAAGTATTGAAATTGTATATTACTATTCTACAAGTATCACCCTAATGAACATTCTAGGAGACGTGACATGGAGGAAACAGATCAACTTTCCACAGAAAGCAGGAAACCTACAGATATCCTGGGTAGACCTAGACCAGATTTCTCATCTCATTTCACCTAGGAAACAAGTCAGGTAACTGATTTGGAAGGCACTGGTAAACCCACGGAAATCTATCAGGACCTGGTGGTTGGCACTCAGAAGTAGAATGACAGAAACTGATTTGGATCCTGCCTGTTGCTGAAGGTACAGTTGTGGTTTATTGTTTGAGGTAGAAATAGCCAGAAAAAGCATCCTATTGACACCTACTTGAGCCAGTGAGATAAATGTTAATAGTGAATATATTAGTACATGTACACATAATAACACTAATTATTAATGTTATTTATAAACTGAGAGTAAAAAGAATAGCTGCCCAAGAGTCAATATTTTTCGTAACAAAGATAAATAACCTTCACAAAGGACTTCCTCAGTGCAGGACTGGCTAAAAGCTTCCTTATCTCATTTTATTTTCCCACAACAACTTATTAATAGTTCATATTAAGGATGAAAAAAACTAAAATTCAGAAAAAAGAAGAAAGCAAGCCTGCTGATTGTTACAGATAGTTTCTAAAGATACAGAGCCTCTTCTGGGACTTCAGTCTCTTAAACACAAGGCTTTATGATGTCACACAGCTGTGATACATTGTATAACCCACATGTAGTCCTTGCTTTTAGATTTGGGTGGTCAATTGTACAAGTTCTTCTCTTTATCACCTTATGGAGGAAATGTCAACCCGTCTGTTGTTTCCATTCAGAAGTTTGTCCTTATATAGGTATGCTTAAACAAAACGGTAAACGAAATACTTTTTCTCTGCTTGTGTTGCTGGGGTGGGAGATACAAGCCCCTTTCCAATTTCTTTTCGTCAAGATTCCCAATTTTTCAAGATTCATTGTTAACATATACTAGGGGGAAAAAAGTATTTTACACCTGCAATTCTCTGATTGATTTATTAATTCTGTTTAGTTCTGCTTTCCCTTTATTTAAGGTTTGACATACAGATCTGCTTTTGATTTGATTAGACTATGATTAATGTATAATAACAAACTATATTTGTTTTGGTGTTTTGTTATAGGATTGAGATATAGGTCTTTGGGGCCCTGGCTTTTAATGTATTAGACTTTGATTAATGTATAATAAGATTAAAGTATACTTGTGATTTTGGATTGTTTTAACAGTATGGTCATAAAAACATGCTAAATAATTGCTTTTCTTTTATTCAATACACATGAGGAAGGTTGTCTTCAAAGTATATTAGTCAAGTCAAAATTCCACTGCTCATGTGATTACTATTCTTGAGTTTCAGTATCAGTATTCATGAAATACTATAAACTGACATTATGCCTGACAACTGTTTTTTGAACTTTTTAAATAATTATTCTATTTCACTTCTATTTTTAGCTAATCAGTTCACCGCATGGTTAATGTCAAAGCAGAATATGTAAAACTAGATTTCAAGTTTTATTCTAATAAAAACACTAGGTACAATGCCATGTATTTCTATTTAACATACATTAATATTTACACTTATATTTCAACATAAAGCGCAGATAGTAGATAATATGGGTTTTCCATGTTCTATATTTGATTGTGAATTTCTTTAAAAGATAGAGTGGGTTGAATGACCCACATAACTCAATGACATGAGAGGGTTACATCTGGGAGCTGGGAACAGGAGGAGATTCAAGGTGCACTGGCCGAGGATGCTGCTTTCTCAGTCCAGTGGCATCCTCAGTGGCTGGGACTGCACATGCTTCTCTAAAATGACAACTACTACTGTTATTTTTGTTTCATCTTTTGTTTGAGATATGCCTGGCTTTCTCACTTCAACTACAAAGCATTGAACATCACACTTTGATTGGTAAGAATCTTGGCAAGATCTATTGGTTTAAAAAGTTGAGCTTCTATAAAATTGGTTGTTAAAGACAGTATAGAACCAGCATGAGGGACATGCGTATACCAATGGCTGATTCATGTTGATGTTTGAGAGAAAATAAAATTCTGTAAAGCAGTTACCCTTCAATTTAAAAATAAATTAAAGAGTGGAAAATAAATAAAAAGAAAAAAATAAACAGAGCTCTTTTAGAATATGTAGATTATGTTACACAATACATGACTTGACCTTGCATCTCTGCATTCTTACCGGTGATAATCCTCCCAGTGGGCACTTCTTCAGTATCCAATAGAATTGGCTTTATTGGGGATGTAATTATACCGGCCTCATCACTCACAAATGTCTCTCTTTCATATCATTAAGCAACAGTCTTTCAAAGTTCTATAGCCCAGACAGATGGGAGTGTGTGTGTTGTTTTTTGTTTTTAATTGGAGTAAGTTACTTTACACAGTTGTTAGTTTCTGCTATACAATGAAATGAATCAGATGTATTTATACACACACACACACACACACACACACACCTCCTTCCTCTTGGACCTCTTCCCCAACAACCTACTCATCTCAGTCAGGCTTCCCTGATAGCTCAGTTGGTAAAGAATCCACCTGCAATGCAGGAGACCCCAGTTCAATTCCTGGGTCAGGAAGATCCACTGGAGAAGGGATAGGCTACCCACTCCAGTATTCTTGGACTTCCTTAGTGGCTCAGCTGGTAAAGAATCTGCCTGCAATGTGGGAGACCTGGGTTCTATCTCTGGGTTGGGATGATCCTCCAGAGAAGGGAAAGGCTACCCACTCCAGTGTTCTGGCCTGGAGAATTCCATGGACTGTATACTCCATGGGGTCACAAAGAGTCGGACATGAGTGAGTGACTTTCATTTTCACTTTCACCTGTTTTATACGTGGTAGTGTATACATGTGAATACACATTCCCAATGCATCCCACCTCCTCCTACCCTGTATCCACATGTCCATTCTCTACATCTGTGTCTCTGTTCCTGCCCTGGAAATAGGTTCATCTGTACCATCCTTTCAGATTCCACATATATGGATTAGTATACAATATTTGTTTTTCTATTTCTGACTTACTTCACTCCATATGGCCCATATGACCCAGTAATCCCACTACTGGGCATATATGTTGAGAAAATTATAATTCAAAATGACATTGGTACCCCAGTGTTCATTGCAGCACTCTTTACAATAGCCAGGACATGGAAACAACCTAAATGTCCAATGACAGATGAACAGATAAAGAAGAATTGGCTTTACTGGGGATATAATCATATGGTTTTTACATATAAACATATGTAATTATATTATATAATTATATATGTTGTACATATATAAAATGGAATATTACTCAGCAGTAAAAAGGAATTAAATTAGAGTTTTAATATGGATTAATTCTATATGCTGAATATCAATCTTAAAGAGAATCTCTAAGGACATTTTGAATGAGCAATTCTTAAAGCAAAATAAAAAAATCTAACTTTATTTTTCCTTAGACTCATTTTATCAATTATACTGAGTCTAGCTCTATGCCCACCAAACACACTGTTATTTTTTTCCTAATAAACATCTAATATGTTTTAAAATACAAGTAATATGGATATATATTACTATATAATTTGGTAAGAATTTCCAAAATATTTTAAGAGTTTTAAATTGTTTGGACATGATTTAGTTATCTCATATATTACTTTTGATGGCTTTTGCTTAGCATTTCATGTATCTGATTCCTAACCAATTTAAAAATCATATATAGGCTGGCTAATAATTTAAGCCAAGTTGGATTTATTGTTGTATACTTTATAAGCACATTCTATTTGAGGAGTAATCCTAAAGTCATAAATTTTCTATATTCTAGCTTTCACATGCCTCTTAACACAAACTCACAGAAAATATACAATAAATACTCTCTTCTCCTTAAATAGCAAAATAAATCAAACCAAGATCAATCAAAAATGAAGTTGTTGAAAATAAGTTAAGATGTACGAACTTTTAAAAAATCTTAAAATATTTTAAAGGCCTCATTTATTTTTAATTTACTTATAAAAGAGAACTGAAGTAAATTATTTGCCTAACTTCTCAAAGTTTCCCTTGGGGGAAAAGTAATTAAAGCTGCATTTTCTGCAACCACCTCTCTTAACTGCTGCTCAATATATGCTGCATTGTTGAAATAGATTTTAATTTAGTCAAAATGAAATTTGTCCATAAATAATTAGCAAATTCATATTAAAAGATAATTATGAAAAAGTTGATAGAAAATAATTCAAACTGTAATACCCTTAGATAAATCATAGTTAATTGTACATGGAAATTCATTAACTTTATTTGGATACATAGTTAGACAACTAATTATGTTGAAAATGCAATGGAACTCTTAAACATATGTTCACTTCCCAAAGCTCTGAAAGGTGGTCTCTCTTTTTTAAATCAAGAGTCATTTGTTAAATGTAAAAGATGTTTACATTTGGTATCACCATTAAATTTGAAGGCGATAATATGTGGAATTACTTGTCCATGTCAAAATAATCTATTACTTTATTTTCAAAAGCATATAGTTTTATTCTTTATGGGACACAGATATCATTTGAGGTGTGTGAAAAATTGGATTTAGCTTTAACTACTGAGGGATTTTTCATTAACTCTAGTGATAAAACTAAATTATAAAATCTTTATTATTCCTATAAATAATATATCCCTAACCACCCCACCGCCAACATCTATTGTAACAGCATTCTATTTTCTTCTCTGTTTAGGTTAACTTTTGGACATTTTATGTATACCTTATATTTCTTATTGTAAATTTCTCTAGTCAACATACATACCTTTTTACTTAAAAGACTGAAGATACAGACTATATTTTGCAATTATGAGACTACCTTCAAAGTTGCTGGCCATTGTTGATAATACGTAATTTTCTAAGTCTTTCATGTATTCCTCCACCCAGAGGAATGTATGTCACCCCAATCTGCTGAAATTGCACCTGCTAAGATGATCGATGCTTTACTATTTACCAAATCTATTCAAGCAATTTGGTCTTTCTCCTCAGGATCTCTGACTTATTGGACTATATGAACCATTCTTCTTCTGGAACTCTCATTCATTTTTCTCAAAAGCAAATTGCCTGATCTCATCACAACTCTTTCAATGGCTCTTTTCTTCCTCTACCTGCCCTACAATCTGGAGTTCAGGAACCTCCTGTCTCTCTCACATGCTGCCCATATCCTCTCCAGGGCTACACTATATACTCCACCAAGTCTTTCCTATTCAACACTGACTTCTCTTCATAATTCAAATTTATCTATACGGCTTCTCTGGCTTATACTGCTACTTGGATTTTCATATCAGCTACTAAAGCTAAAGAGTATTATAAGTTTTGACACTGTCATTTAATACTGTCACTCTCTCATCCACATTGTTTCCTAAGCTGGAAACATAAATCATTCCAGGAGACCGATCTAATTGAGAGTAAGAGACATGGTTTTGAACCCTGGGTTGAAAAGATCCCCTGGAGAAGGGAATGGCAACCAACCAGTATTCTTGCCTGGAGAATCCCATGGACAGAGGAACCTGGCCGGCTATAGTCCATGGGGTTACAGAGAGTCAGACACAACTGAAGCAACTTAGCACATTGTGTCTTGGTCATTTTTGTATCTGCAGCAGCTGGTATAATACCTGAACTCATAGAGGTTCTTCAATAAATATTTGTTGAATAATTAACTTTTCCCTTTCCCTTGCTTTTCACATCCAGCTGACTCTCTTGATTTCTACAGTTTATTCTTGACTGCAACAAATATGTCATCTTAAAAATCTATATGTCTGAATTATATACCTCTTCTAGACAATATATAGTATGCATCCATTCCTCCTATACTTGTGCATAGCTTTGAAAATTCTGAATTCTAGTCTCAACATCCCTCCAACTTTCCTGATTTGTCCGACCTTTGGACCTCATTCTATTTCTTACAGAGTCTGAGTCACAGGATAGATCAACTAAACTCCATCAGTACCTTTAAGTCTATCATTTTTTGTTCCCCTACTCCAAAGAGCCACATGGGAGTTCCTGCATCTGATAGCTGAAGACCATGAAAAACAGTATGAATCCATAAATATAAATGCACAGCTTCTAATCTCACTGGACCCTCAGCATCGATCTACAGTAATTTTCCTTGCAGTTGGTCAGCTTTCCATTTTCCCGAGACATTGTTTAGATCTGCTGCTACTTTGCTCTATAGACTTCCTCCCTCTCTTTCCCAGAGATGACTGCCTTTACTAATTATTTAAGAAATCTGAAGCCATGATGGGCATGAAAGCCCACAACTCCTCCTAACTCCACTATGTACATGTTGATACTTGTGGATATGTTAGGGCTGTTTTTCCTCCAGTCTCCCAGGGTAAGGTCTGTTCAAGGTCAACCTGCCCACCACACTCTTAATCCTACTCACTCCTGGACCTGCTTGCACTTTATCAGTCATTTGTCTCACCTGAATCTTTTATGTCTCCCTTTCCACTGATTCATTCCCTTTGGATCAAATTATACTCAGCATCCTATATCTGTTTGTCTCACTAAATCTGTTATTCTGCTTGGCCCCAAAGTACTGGGTATTTCCAGATATCTATTCTCTTCTAAATTTTCTTATGTATTTTAACCCTGATGCTCAAATTAGGAGAGCTCATATCCCAATTCTAAATTAACAATTTTCAGAGCTCTCTCTCATGGACTATATCAAATCTGGAATTTCAGGTGTATATATCTAATTACTGAATACAATTATCTAAAGTATAAAAAATATACTAACATGACATTGTATATCAACTATATTCCAATAAAATTTTTTAAAAAAATCTATAAATAAAATTATTGTCCTTCTTGCTCCCCACTAAAAACTTGCTCATTCCCTTTGTTCCTTCTCTCAAAGAACTTCTCCACTCCCTGGCCAACAGATGAAGTCAGACATTCTGGTATATTGACTGACTGTCATCTTTTCTGTAAAATACTTTTAGATTTTAATATTACTATTTTAGCACCATACTTGTCTATAATTTTTGATGACTCTTGTTAGATGCTATATAACTCAACAAAAACAGTTTTGATATAGGCATGGAAA
The DNA here is from genome assembly GCF_049115385.1 of Moschus berezovskii. NCBI lineage: Eukaryota > Metazoa > Chordata > Mammalia > Artiodactyla > Moschidae > Moschus > Moschus berezovskii. The sequence goes on from NC_142472.1 coordinate 19,591,573, forward strand.
ATATCAGTAACTAAAAGTAACTGAGCTTTTTTTTTTAAAAAAAAAAAAAACAAACATCCTAAAGATTTGAACATTATGGATCCTGAGATGGATGCTCAGTTGGCTCTAAAATACAGTCTTCCTTGGCATAAGTTATTGCATTTTTTCTCAAAAGTACCCTATATAGTGATTCTATATTCTTTTCTTATATTTTTCTCAATTTTACCATTCCATAAGCCCCAGGATATCTACCTGAAACTGCTATATAGGAATAAAGTGAGATAATCCAATGAGCAGAGTTGGACTTTATCTTAAAATTTTGAGATTTTAGAAAGGGTAATCCTTGATCTTTCAATTGATAATTAATGCTTTGCATGTATCAAATCTATACAAATATATTCATTTTGATTCCATCACTGCCTTTAGGAACAATTTGAGATGGATATTTTAAATTTTCTTTATTTATCTTGAGAATATTTCATTTTATTCAGTACACTCCTACCAACCAAATGTTGTATTTATTTTGTGAGTCAAGGATGATTTTTTCGCTTCTTACATAAGGCGTATTAAATTTAAGTATTTAGCAGTATGTGGTCCTGACTGTCTTGACCTTACTTACCTGAACATTTCTTTCAACTTCTTACCCTTTCCCTCCACTACTGGCTTCAAATCTATTAATAGTCATTCCTCTGCTGTACAGGATTTCCTATGTAATCAATTTCTGGAGACTTATGTGCCAGTTCTTTGAAGAATTAAGTCTTTTTCTGGAGCTCTCTAGTTAAGCTAGACTCTCTGCAGCTCCCTTCCCATCTAGAGACATAAGCACTCTCCATCCACCAGAAACGTGAACTAAGTCCAACTCACTGCTCGATCCTGAGAAGCCTGATCACTTTCTTTCTAGAAGAAGATTATCATAATATTTATTCTACGTTCACTATTGATGAATTTTATTTTTCTATGTCTTATTTTGATGTCAATTCAATGTAATATGCTATATACCATTACACTGTTGAAACTCCCCACACTGAAATCCACATCTTCCACATTCTCATTTAAACACATATTTATTAGTTACAATTGATATATAGAAGTAACCTAAGTGCCCAACAGCAGATAAATAAAGAAGACACTAAAGTTGTTTCCATACATTGAGCACTGTGGTGCAATATTACTCAGCACAAAAGGAACAAATTTTGCCATTTGCAACAACATGGATGGACCTGGAAGGTATTATGCTTAGTGAAATAACTCAGAAAAAGAAAATACTGTATGTTAATATGTGGAATATAAAAAATAAATCAATCAATATAATAAAACAAAAACAGATTTATGGATAAGATATAGAGAACATACGTGTGGTTACCAGTGAAGAGAGGGGTTGGGAAGGAGCAAAATAGGGGTAGGCGGTTAAAAAATACAAACTGCTATGTGTAAAATATATGAAAAATATAGTTATGTGTAAAAATGTACAAGAATATATTGTACAGCACAGAGAATATAGCCAATATTTTATAACTTTAAATGGAGTGTAATCTATAAAATCACTTCATATTTACAATATGAAGCTAATAGTGTAAATCAACTAGAATTTAATTTTTAAATTAAAAACATGTAAAATACATATTTATCTTCCTGATCCAATAATACAATGTCTCTCTTCTCCTCTCTTCTTTTTTTTTCTTTTCAGTGATTGCTTTTTATTTATTTATTTATTTTTAATGGTTAGATGGAAGGATTTTATTTTTTTATTTTTATTTTTTTTCTCCCTCCCACCTCCCTCCTCCCTTTATGCTCTCTCTGGGTCATCCCCGCATGCCAGCCCCGAGCATCATGTAACATGCATTGACCCTGAACTAGTGATTCATTTCACATATGACAACATACGTGTTTCAATGACATTCTCCCAAATCATCCCACCCTCACCCTCTCCCACAGAGTCCCAAAGACTGATCTATACATCTGTGTCTCTTTTGCTGTCTCGTAAACAGGGTTATCATTTGCATCCTTCTAAATTCCATATATATGCGTTAGTATGCTGTATTGGTGTTTTTCTTTCTGGCTTACTTCACTCTGTATAATAGGCTCCAGTTTCATCCACCTCATTAGAACTGATTCAAATGTATTCTTTTTAATGGCTGAATAATACTCCATTGTGTATATGTACCAAAGCTTTCTTATCCATTCGTCTGCAGATGGACATCTAGGTTGCTTCCATGTTCTGGCTATTATAAGCAGTGCTGCAATGAACATTGGAGTACATGTGTCTCTTTCAATTCTGGTTTCCTCGGTGTGTATGCCCAGGAGTGCGATTGCTGGATCATATGGCAGTTCTATTTCCAGTTTTTTGAGGAATCTCCACACTGTTCTCCATAATGGCTGTACTAGTTTGCATTCCCACCAACAGTGTAAGAGGGTTCCTTTCTCTCCACATCCTCTCCAGCATTTATTGCATGTAGACTTTTGGATAGCAGCCATTCTGACTGGTGTGAAATGGTATCTCATTGTGGTTTTGATTTGCATCTCTGATTATGAGGGATGTTGAGCATTTTTTCATGTGTTTGTTAGCCATGTGTATGTCTTCTTTGAAGAAATGTCTGTTTAGTTCTTTGGCCCATATTTTGATTGGGTCATTTATTTTTCTGGAATTGAGCTGCAGGAGCTGCTTGTATATTTTGGAGATTAATCCTTTATCAGTTGCTTCATTTGCTATTATTTTCTCCCATTCTGAAGGCTGTCTTTTCACCTTGCTTATAGTTTCCTTTGCTGTGCAGAAGCTTTTGATTTTAATTAGGTCCCATTTGTTTATTTTTGTTTTTATTTCCAATATTCTGGGAGGTGGGTCATGGAGGATCCTGCTGTGATTTATGTCAGAGAGTGTTTTGCCTACGTTTTCCTCTAGGAGTTTTATAGTTTCTGGTCTTACATTTAGCTCTCTAATCCATTTTGAGTTTATTTTGGTGTATGGTGTTAGGAAGTGTTCTAGTTTCATTCTTTTACAAGTGGCTGACCAGTTTTCCCGGCACCACTTGTTAAAGAGATTGTCTTTTCTCCATTTTATATTCTTGCCTCCTTTGTCAAAGATGAGGTGTCCATAGATGCGTGGATTTATCTCTGGGCTTTCTATTTTGTTCCATTGATCTATATTTCTGTCTTTATGCTAGTACCATACTGTCTTGATGACTGTGGCTTTGTAGTAGAGCCTGAAGTCCGGCAGGTTAATTCCCCCAGTTCCATTTTTCTTCCTCAAGATTGCTTTGGCTATTCGAGGTTTTTTGTATTTCCATACAAATTGTGAGATTATTTGTTCTAGTTCTGTGAAAAATATCTTTGGTAGCTTGATAGGGATTGCATTGAATGTATAAATTACTTTGGGTAGTATACTCATTTTTACAATATTTATTCTTCCAATCCATGAGCATGGTATATTTCTCCATCTATTAGTGTCCTCTTTGATTGCTTTCAGTAGTGTTTTATAGTTTTCTATGTACAAGTCTTTTGTCTCCTTCAGTTCAGTTCAGTTCAGTTCAGTTCAGTCGCTCAGTCGTGTCCGACTCTCCGCGACCCCATGAATCACAGCACGCCAGGCCTCCCTGTCCATCACCAACTCCCGGAGTTCACTCAAACTCATGTCCACAGAGTCCGTGATGTCATCCAGCCATCTCATTCTCCGTCGTCCCCTTCTCCTCCCGCCCCCAACCTTTCCCAGCATCAGAGTCTTTTCCAGTGAGTCAACTCGTCGCATGAGGTGGCCAAAGTATTGCAGTTTCAGCTTTAGCATCAGTCCCTCCAATGAACATCCAGGATTGATCTCCTCCAGAATGGACTGGTTGGATCTCCTTGCAGTATAAGGGACTCTCAAGAGTCTTCTCCAACACCACAGTTCAAAAGCATCGATTCTTCGGCGGTCAGCCTTCTTCACAGTCCAACTCTCACATCCATACATGACCACGGGAAAAACCATTGCCTTGACTAGACGGACCTTGGTTGGCAAAGTAATGTCTCTGCTTTTTAATATACTATCAAGGTTGGTCATAACTTTCCTTCCAAGGAGCAAGCGTCTTTTAATTTCATGGCTGCAATCAGCATCTGTAGTGATTTTGGAGCCCAAAAAAATAAAGTCTGACACTGTTTCCACTGTTTTTCCATCTATTTCCCATGAAGTGATGGGACCAGATGCCATGATCTTTGTTTTCTGAATGTTGAGCTTCAACAAGAGGCTTTTGTCTCCTTAGGTAGATATATTCCTAAGTATTTAATTCTTTTCGATGCAACAGTGAATGGAATAGTTTCCTTAATTTCTCTTTCTATTTTCTCATTATTAGTGTATAGGAATGCAAGGGATTTCTGTGTGTTGATTTTATATCCTGCAACGTTACTGTAATCACTGATTAGCTCTAGTAGTTTTCTGGTAGAGTCTCTAGGGTTTTCTGTGTAGAGGATCATGTCATCAGCGAACAGGGAAAGTTTTACTTCTTCTTTTCCAATTTGTATTCCTTTTATGTCTTTTTCTGCTCTGATTGCTGTGGCCAAAACTTCCAGAACTATGTTGAACAGTAGTGGTGAGAGTGGGCACCCTTGTCTTGTTCCTGACTTTAGGGGAAATGCTTTCAGTTTTTCACCATTGAGGATAATGTTTGCTGTGGGTTTGTCATATATAGCTTTTATTATGTTGAGGTATGTCCCTTCTATTCCCACTTTCTGGAGGGTTTTTATCATAAATGGATGTTGAATTTTGTCAAAGGCTTTCTCTGCATCTATTGAGATAATAATATGATTTTTATTTTTCAGTTTGTTAATGTGGTGTATTACGTTGATTGATTTGTGAATATTGAAGAATCCTTGGATTCCTGGGATAAAGCCCACTTGGTCATGATGTATGATCTTCTTAATATGTTGTTGGATGCTGATTGCTAGAATTTTGTTAAGGATTTTTGCATCTATGTTCATCAGTGATATTGGCCTGTAGTTTTCTTTTTTTGTGGGGTCTTTTCCAGGTTTTGGGATTAGGGTGATGGTGGCCTCATAGAATGAGTTTGGAAGTTTCCCTTCCTCAGCAATTTTCTGGAAGAGTTTGAGTAGAATAGGTGTTAGCTCTTCTCTAAATTTTTGGTAGAATTCGGCTGTGAAGCCATCTGGACCTGGGCTTTTGTTTGCTGGAAGATTCTTGATTACAGCCTCTAGTTCTGTGCTTGTGATGGGTCTGTTCAGATTTTCTATTTCTTCCTGGTTCAGTTTTGGCAAGGTGTACTTTTCTAGGAATTTGTCCATTTCTTCCAGGTTATTCATTTTATTGCCATATAATTGCTGATAGTATTCTCTAATAATCCTTTGTATTTCTGTGTTGTCAGTTGTGATCTCTCCTTTTTCATTTCTAATTTTATTGATTTGGTTCTTCTCCCTTTGTTTCTTGATAAGTCTGGCTAGTGGTTTGTCAATTTTATTTACCTTCTCAAAGAACCAGCTTTTGGCTTTGTTGATTTTTGCTATGGTCTCTTTTGTTTCTTTTGCATTTATCTCTGCCCTAATTTTTACAATTTCTTTCCTTCTACTGACCCTGGGGTTCTTCATTTCTTCCTTTTCTAGTTGCTTTAGATGTAGAGTTAGGTTATTTAGTTGACTTTTTTCTTGTTTCTTGATGTGTGCCTGTATTGCTATGAACTTCCCCCTTAGCACTGCTTTTACAGTGTCCCAGAGGTTTTGGGTTGTTGTGTTTTCATTTTCATTCATTTCTATGCATATTTGATTTATCTTTTGATTTCTTCTATGATTTGTTCATTATTCAGCAGCGTGTTGTTCAGCCTCCATATGTTGGCATTTTTAATAGTTTTTCTCTTGTAATTGAGATCTAATCTTACTGCATTGTGGTCAGAAAAGATGCATGGAATGATTTCAACTTTTTTGAATTTTCCAAGGCTAGATTTATGGCCCAGGATGTGATCTATCCTGGAAAAGGTTCCGTGTGCGCTTGAGAAAAAGGTGAAATTCATTGTTTTGGGGTGAAATGTCCTATAGATATCTATTAGGTCTAACTGGTCTATTGTATCATTTAAAGTTTGTGTTTCCTTGTTAATTTTCTGTTTAGTTGATCTATCCATAGATGTAAGTGGGGTATTAAAATCTCCCACTATTATTGCATTATTGTTAATTTCCCCTTTCATACTTGTTAGTAATTGTCTTACATATTGCGGTGCTCCTATGTTGGGTGCATAAATATTTATAATTGTTATATCTTCATCTTGGATTGATCCTTTGATCATTATGTAGTTTCCTTCTTTGTCTCTTTTCACAGCCTTTGTTTTAAAGTCTATTTTATCTGATACGAGTATTGCTACTCCTGCTTTCTTTTGGTCTCTATTTGCGTGGAATATCTTTTTCCAGCCCTTCACTTTCAGTCTGTGTGTGTCCCTCGTTTTGAGGTGGGTCTCTTGCAGACAACATATATGGGGGTCTTGTTTTTGTATCCATTCAGCCAGCCTTTGTCTTTTGGTTGGGGCATTCAACCCATTTACGTTTAAGGTAATTATTGATAAGTATGATCCCGAAGCCATTTTCTTTATTGCTTTGGGTTCAAGTTTATACACCCTTTCTGTGTTTCCTGTCTAGAAAAGATCCTTTAGCATTTGTTGGAGAGCTGGTTTGGTAATGCTGAATTCTCTCAGCTTTTGCTTGTCTGTAAAGCTTTTGATTTCTCCTTCATATTTGAATGAGATCCTTGCTGGGTACAGTAGTCTGGGCTGTAGGTTATTTTCTTTCATCACTTTAAGTATGTCTTGCCATTCCCTCTTGGCCTGAAGAGTTTCTGTTGAAAGATCGGCTGTTATCCTTATGGGAATCCCCTTGTGTGTTATTTGCTGTTTTTCCCTTGCTGCTTTTAATATTTGTTCTCTGTGTTTGATCTTTGTTAATTTGATTAATATGTGTCTTGGAGTATTTCGCCTTGGGTTTATCCTGTTGGGGACTCTCTGGGTTTCTTGGACTTGGGTGATTATTTCTTTCCCTGTTTTAGGGAAGTTTTCAACTATTATCTCCTCAAGTATTCTTTCATGGTCTTTCTTTTTGTCTTCTTCTTCTGGGATTCCTATGATTCAAATGTTGGAGCGTTTAGCATTGTCCCAGAGGTCTCTAATATTGTTCTCATTTCTTTTAATTTGTTTTTCTTTTTTCCTCTCTGTTTCATTTATTTCTACAATTCTATCTTCTAACTCGCTTATCCTGTCTTCTGCCTCTGTTATTCTACTGTTTGTTCCTTCAAGAGTGTTTCTGATCTCATCTATTGCATTATTCATTGTATATTGACTCTTTTTTATTTCCTCTAAGTCCTTATTAAACCTTTCTTCCATCTTCTCAATCTTTTTCTCCAGGTTATTTATCTGTAACTCCATTTTGCTTTCAAGATTTTGAATCATTTTCACCATCAAAATTCAAAATTCTTTATCAGGTAGATTCCCTATATCTTCCTCTTTTGTTTGTGTTGATGGGCATTTATCTTGTTCCTTTACTTGCTGGGTATTTTTCTGCCTCTTCATCTTGCTTATAATGCTTTGCTTGGGGTGGCCTTTCCCTCTTCTGGCCGTTTGTGGAGTTCTCTTTATTATGTAGTTTCCTCGTTGTGTGTGGGGTTGGACAGGTGACTTGTCAAGGTTCCCTGGTTACGGAAGCTTGTGTCGGTGTTCTGGTGGATGGACCTGGATTTGTTCTCTCTGGAGTGCAATGAAGTGTCCAGTAATGAGTTATGAGATGTCAGTGGGTTTGGAGTGACTTTGGGCAGCCTGTATATTGAAGCTCAGGGCTAGTTTCCTGTGTTACTGGAGAATTTGAGTGGTATGTCTTGCTCTGGAACTTGTTGACCCTTGGGTGGTGCTTAGTTTTAGTGTAGGTATGGAGACGTATGATGAGCTCCTATTGATTAATGTTCCCTGGAGTCAGGAGTTCTCTGGTGTTCTCAGGATTCGGCCTTAAGCCTCTTGCCTCTGGTTTTTGGTCTTATTCTTGGAGTAGCCTCTAGACGTCTCTATCTGTCATTTCCAAGGTGGTTCCCTCTGTTTTAGCTTCTGTTTGCTGGTCTCTTCAGTGTCTAATTTCCTCCCTGATACTAGGGGGTGGGTGGACACTTTTTAAGGCTCACTTTTTCAGTCCTGTTCTGGGAAGGGAGGAACGCTGCAGACGAATATCTCTGGCGTCTGTGGGGAGTGCTCACAGCGTCTCAGCCACACTGGGTTTGCCCCCGCTCACAGCACATATGCTGTCCCAGTCTATACTGCACAGGCTCTAGGTTGCTCTGCCGGGAACTGTCCGAGGCCGGCGCCGGGTTGTATGCACTTCCCAGGTCTGAGCGGCTCAAGTTCAGGTTCTCAGGTACTCGACAAAGGCGCAGACTTGGTTGGGCCTGCGTTTTGTGCCTTCCCTGGTCCAAGCAGTTCAGGGGACCAGGTGTTTGGCGAGCACGGTCTCTGCGACTTATTGCCTCCCCAGTCCCCGCCACTCAGTTTTCTGGGTGTACAACTGGCGCACCTTCTCAGGTGGATATCGACCGGCCCGAGCCCAAGAAGTCCTGATTAGCAACAAGCCTGTCTGCAGTTTGTATCAGATGCCTTTCTGGGGCCACGGTTGCCCACTCCGGCTCTGGCTGCACTCCCTGCCTGTCTCGGCAGGGGATGGGGGATGGGCCGACCGCAGCCGGCTCGCTCTGCTCAGTCCTTTATTCTGTGAGCGGGGCTGGCCGTGTCTTGGGTTAGAGCTTTCCGCCTTTTCGTGGGGAAGCTATCCCACAGTCTGCTTTGCTCTCCCCAGTTCTCTCAAATTGTTCTCGCGGCATTCAAGCCCAGTCCTCTCTCTAAGCAGTTCAGCCGGCTCCTCCCTGCCCAGCCCCCGCTTGCTAATGGCGTCTGCAGGCGTCTGCGCTGCTTCTCCGCTGGGAGTTACCGTTTGGCGGGTAGTCTGTGGGTTTTTAAAAAATCTTAAAAAAAAAAGAGGGTTATGTGGCCCTCTGATCTTCCAAGGTTCGCCACAGATTCGCCAGTGAGAGTGTTTCCTGGTGTTTGGAAACTTCTCTCTTTTTAAAGCCTCCCTTCCCGGGACGGAGCTCCGTCCTTACTTCTTTTGTCTCGCTTTTTATCTTTTATGTTTTTTCCTACCTCCTTTCAAAGACAATGGGCTGCTTTTCTGGGTGCCTGACGTCCTCTGCCAGCATTCAGAAGTTGTTTTGTGGACTTTACTCCGCGTTCAAATTTCTTTTGATGAATTTGTGGAGGAGAGAGTGGTCTCGCCGTCCTATTCCTCCGCCATCTTGTTCCTCCTCCTCCTCCTCTCTTCTAAAAACCATTCCATTGTGCTCTCCAGTACCCATGGTTCACCATAAGCAAGTTCCCCTTCTTTGTCAGGCTCCTCTCTGAACATTCTTACAACCTTTAGCCTAACTTAAAACTGGTTCTCCCAGAGAACAGCAATTATAAATATTACTGAAAGAGAAATTCCTCAGGTTTCATTTAAACTAAACCCACTTCATTTTGGACTGCACACACACTGCACCAAACTTTATCAAGTAGTCACCAATGAATCCCTTGTCACTAAGCCTGATCCATGCATCAGTTTATTTGTTTTTTTTTTACATGACTTGCCTATAGTGTTCAAAAATGTTGCCTACTTTCTTCAAATTTGAAATTTTTTGAAATTTTCATTTCCTTGTCTTGCATAACAGCAACGGCACTAGTTCTTCTTTATTTTTATGTATCCTTTATGTAGGCTCTTCTTTGAGACATTTCTGTTAGTGGACCTGGGTATTATGTCTTAGATCTTCTCCTTTCATGCGCATTCCCTCCCCAGGAATTACCTTTCAGTATTGTGACTTCAATTAACCGTACGCAATTGGTTTGTCAATTGAGTAGCTCCAACCCAGATCTTTCATCTGAATTCTACAGTGGTACACCCAATTGTGTTACAAACATCTATATTTGGCTGGCTTAAAAAGGTTTCAAAGTTTTCACATTCAAAGCTGAGCTTCCCATCCTTTGCTTCCGTGTGCTCACTTGCCCTCCCCATTTCCTTGTTACAGAAACCAGCACATCATCCCAACCAGTGGCTCAAGCCAGGAACCTGGGCAACATTTCTTGACTTCCCTCCCCACTTCGCACCAATAACTATTGAACTTCCAATCCCATGAGCATTTTAAAAGTAGGTGGTTTTCTGTGGTTTGTAGTAAGACAGAGAGCCATAGAGATTCAAAGAATTAAAAGGATTCTGTTCAATCTGCCAACAACCTGAAGGAACATGGAAATGGATTTTTCCCCATAATCTATAGATAAGACCTCAGTGTGGATGATTCTGGATTTCAGTCTGTGATACCCTAAGCAGAGAACCTAAATGAACTCAAATGGATTTCTGACCTAAAGAACAATGAGAAAATAAATGGGTGTTACTGGGCTGGCCAAAAAGTTCATTTTTCTGTACCATTTTACAGAACTTAAATATTTTGTCTAACCCAATATTTTATGTCACTAATTTTATGGTAATTTGTTATAGCAACAATATGAAACAAATATACCATACTCTCTGAAACATAGCTGAAGCTCGACAAATGTTTGTTGAACTCATGCAGGTAATGCAATTTAAGGAATATAAGAAAACTCTAAACTCTTCTGTTCTTTGATGTACATTGTTTTTCTTTTGAGGGCTGCTTATATATTATTTTTGGCTTAATAATGGATTAAACTAAAGTTGATTCATTTGATAATGCCTGTGCAATTTAAACAGCATCTCTAGGCCAAGAACTTCTCAGTGTTAGAGTCCATTAACAAGTCTACTATAGGAGAATATATAATACACTCAAAGATCTAAACAAACACTCAATATCAGCAATATCATTAGGAATTCAAGGAATGATACAGCACTCAGGACTTGTCATCAGTTTGAAAAGAGTTGGTTCTATTGATGTCACTGTCTCCCACATACATCCCTCCGTGACTGTCTTAGTTCTTGTTTTGACTTGTAATTTTTCCCAGAGGCAACTCTTAAATCTATATCAGAGCAAGTAGGATGGCTGCTTATTCAAACCAACTATTCAAACCACCTGCTGTTTGGGGATTGTGGTTTGATTGCTGGCATTTATTTCTCTTTCTGTCTTAGCCTATTACAAAACATTTCCTATGATAAGAAGGAAATAAAAGCTGTGGAATCTTACCCTGGTTTTGGTCCTATTTTCCCTTTAAATAATTGCAGTTACTTAGAGTATATTTTGGAGAATCCCAGGGACGGAGGAGCCTGGTCGGCTGCCATCTATGGGGTCACACGGAGTCGGACAGGACTGAAGCGACTTAGCAGCAGCAGCAGTAGCAGAGTATATTTTGGAAAAAAATCTCGATGAACTTCTGAAATATTCATTGTGTTGATTCATTGAGATGTTTTATTGAAAACTCTGTGCTGGGCACTTGGAATAAAAGAATTATCCACAATGAATATCATATTGAATAATATCATACATGCAAAATAAAGTAGCAGATATTACATTAACAATATAAACAGTCAAAAGTTATGTCTGATGAGTGGTTTGATCCAAAAAAAAATATTTCAAGAAGAATATGGATAAATGTTTCCTGAATGGAAATTGATGGGAAAGCAATCTATAAATTAAGATATAGAATTGCAAGTTATATTTGGGAAGTGTGAGTAATTCACCTTAAGCGTCATGCAGACAGGGAGCAGCAAAAAATGAAATTAGAAAAGTTGTGTCAAGAACTGACACTTTCATCTATTTCAAGCTACAAGTTAGCCTGCCAGAGTTTCATGGACGCTTGTAGAATATACAAGACTGCTGAGTCAAGTGCAATGACATTTTTTTTAAGTCCTATAAATGTGATGTGTGCATAGTCTCTCAGTCGTATTTGACTCCTTACAATCCCATGGACTGTAGTCCGCTAGGCTCCTCGGTCCAAGGGATTTACCAGGCAAGAATACTGGAGTGGGTTGCCATTTCCTACTTCAGGGGATTGTTCGGACCCAGGGATCAAACTCGCGACTCTTAAGTCAGCAAGTGGATTCTTTATCACCGAGCCACCCAGGAACCCCCAGAAAGGAGCTATAAATGACAAAATCATATTACAGCTGCAAAGGCAGACATATATATTTACACACAAAAAACATACAGTCATATAGTGGATCATGTAAAATCTGAGCTAGACTTCTATAAACAGATCCAGGAATTTTAGGCATACAGGGAATATGTACTTTGATTGGTATCACAAATAAGTCCTTAGAATATCCATCAGTATTCAGGGATGGTATAGTGATTAGAATCTTATTTGACTGAATAGCATTTCATGACCAGAAGGCATCACTGTGATATCAAAATAATGACAAAATAGTTATCACAATCAAGTTAATCAATTAGATACTACAACTTTTAGGAAAGATTCATTTAAAATATAAAGTAAATGAATATCTTAAATTCAAGATCATTGATGGTTCCAACATGCACTTTGAGCAAATACAGTGGTATATTTAAAGATATCAAATGTGAAATCCAAATTATTTCACATTGAATTAAATGTCTTAAGGGCCCTGAATATACTTTGTCAAGCTTATCTATTTCAAAATTTCATGCTCAGTTATTATAATTAACCAAGTATAATATTCTGATTTGCTTGTGTCATGACACACTCCCACACATTTAGTCATAAATATGATTGTTTGTCCAAAATTATGATGTTTTAGTCTTTGTTCTGTTTTCCTTCTTTCATAATTAATGCCCAGGCATAACATTTTCTCCTTTCACATACACATATATATCCATCCCCAGAGTTTGCTCATGGCTCAGATCTCTTTTTCAGACATTTCTAACTTTGTCTTTATAAAGCCTTTCTCCATATCATATTTCAGACAGGATGTCAGTCCCTTTTGAAATTCCCCAATAAGTGCATTTTGTTCTTACCCAGAACAGAATTGTCTTTTCTCTTTGACAAACTTTCTGTTTCTTTCTGATGTGTTAGATCTTTTTTTAGATTTTCCATAGTTTTTGGAAACCTTCCATAGAAGTTACATACTTTTAATTCTTCACCTCCCAGATTGCCCAAATAAGCCACAATAGAGATACCTGGGAGGCTTTAATATGTATTCTTAGTCGCTCAGTCGTATCTGAATCTTTGTGACACCATGGACTGCAGCACACCAGGCTTCTCTGTCCACAGAACTGTCCAGGCAAGAATACTGGAGTGACTTGTCATTTCTTTCTCCAGAGGATCTTCCTGACTCAGGGATCACACCCAGGTCTCCTGCATTTCAGGCAGATTGTTTACTGTCTGAACCACCATGTCTTCTTTGCTTTTCATCAAATTTTAATTGGATAAACTTAGTTTAATGCACATACTAATGGCCAAATGCACTGTATCTGTTGTGTATATTTAATAAGATCTCCTTGAAGGATAATGTAATAGTTCCATCAGCATAGACCAAGCTCAGATACTGACTCAGATTAATCAAATGTAACTGGTATAAGTTATTTAATACATCTGGAGCATAGTTGTATCATTTCTAAATAATGGGTTTTTACTAAGAGATTTCTCTTAACTTTAATTTTTTATCATACTATCCTACAAAGGAATAAAATTATTCACTTTGATTGTTTTTCAACCTCTACAGTATAAAGTTTAGACTATAGTGGTATCATTTAAAGCACCATTCTGTCTTCAAATCACCAGATGTAATAAATTAATAGGATCTCAGGGAAAAATGTAAGCCATCCTGAATGTAAGCCATTTTCCCAATATTTTTCTATTATGGCTCCAGAAAAAAATCTTGGTCATCTTAGACAGTAAGAAAATTCTTCTGGCTTTCAAAATTTAATCCCAATTCAATGTCCCCTAAAATATTCTCACAAAGCTTTCTTTGTGAAACATTTGTACTAGACACCACTCATCTTGAAAAACATATTTACCATAGTAAAATTTATCCAAAGATGAAACATTTGTGATAATACCAAGTAAATAATTTGTCTCTAAAACCAGGAACATCATCTGTTCCCCACTTACGAGATCATCCAAAACATCTTCCTCTTGTAACTCATTTTAAGAGTTAGCCTTAACCTGCAGTAAACAAGTTATTAAAGCTGTAATAAAGAACTAAATATAATAAATATCAAGGAGGTAGAGAAGTCAGGAATAGATCCCAGAAACAGATACTTAATAAAATTGATAGTACTTGTGTCTGTATCAAGCAGATCATATATTTTAAAGCAGCCACGTGCAGTTCTTACAATGGGATGTCAGCATTCCTTCTACTCAAGATGGGGTTCATGTTTCCTCCTTTTGAATTTGGCCTATCCTGAGTGGCTCAGTGGTAAAGAATCAATCTGCCAAAGCAGGAAATGCAAGAGAAACGGGTTAATCACTGGGTTGAGAATAACCTTTGGAATAGGAAATAGTAACCCACTTCAGTATTCTTGCCTAGAAAATTCCATAGATAGAAAAGTCCACAGGGTTTCAAAGAGTCTGACCCAAATGAGCACCCAGCACACATGAAACTACTTTGTGCTTTCTGAGGCAAGATCTTAAAAGATGCTTCAGCCTGGAGCTCTGGGGACGCTTATCTTAGAAACCAGGGACCATGGCGTGAAGAAGAAAGGCTTTCTGGAGAGGCCAGATGGCACTGCTTCAGTGGGCAGCCTTAACCAAGGCTAGCAATCAACCTCCAGAACTGTGAGTGAGTGTGCTTTCAAATGATTCCAGTCCTCAGCTATCAACTCACTGTCAGCCTTTGAGTTTTCCCAGCTGAGGTTCCAGACATCACAGAAATAATTGTTTCCTGTGCTCTGTGTCAATTTTAACTCACAGAATCCATGAGGATAATAAAATGTCCACCTTTTATGCCAGGACATTTGGGGCATTTTGTTATGCAGCAGTAGATTAAGCAGAGCACACTATATTAGCCAAATATTTTTTCTCCTTTGGCTACCAAGTGGAATATAAATCTGTGGTCCCTCTACTCCAGAGGATTAATAATCAAAAGCTTTCTCATGTTAAAGAAAGGTGAAGCTATACTGATCACTTTTCAACATGATTAATGCTTTTCTGCCTATTCATTGAAATACAAATTATATTCATTAAAACTTTTTTAGATAAATTATTCATTATTCTTCAAAACTCATAATGTATTGATAATAGTATATCGATTTGCTTTTTTTTAAACTTAATTCTGTTACCTGCCAACATCAGCAATACACGATAAAGATTCCTTCACACTTTCCTTAACTTTGTCTACTTAAAATCCATTTAAAATGCCACTGCCCCTCAAAACTTACAGGGAAAAAAATACTTTGTTTAAGGTTATTATATCATGCCCCCAGTATTTTTCTTTGTGCATTATCTTGAAATTTCAGTCCCTAAAGTCTCCCAAGTCTCTCTACTTGAGATGACAGAACCAATTTCTCTTTATCCTTGTGTTGGTTCAAGTGAGCCTCTATCCCACTGCTTTCCTGTCCCATTTATGATTCCTTTTTCTCCTCTGTGAGTTGAAAATTCATGGTTCATTGAGAGGAATAAAAAGTATTAACAATGTCTCTATGATCTTGAAGAGTAGAAATGAATCAGCAAAATACAAAATGTTTTCCTTCTCAGCTGAAATACTAAAGAATAACAGTAGATAAAGTAGCGTTTCAAGAGTCAACAGAATTTATTTTAGAAGTAGAATACAATCTGCTGGACATGAGTTTGAGTGAACTCCGGGAGTTGGTGATGGACAGGGAGGCCTGGCGTGCTGTGAGTCATGGGGTCGCGGAGAGTCGGACACGACTGAGCGACTGAACTTAACTGAACTGAACTGAATATCATTAAGAAAGGCTAGAAGAAAGAAATAAGCAGACTGATCACTCATGATAAAAATAGAGATTTTAGCTTTGGCATTCAAATGTTCACTGACGCAACTCCTGATTATATCAGAAAACAACAGAAAGCCATCAACAGACATTATTTATTAGGACTTTCAACATTGTAGAAATGTGATTAAGATACTATCTCTTTATTGTTTTTAATGCTTACAAAAATGCTGCAAAGTAGATACCAAAAATCCTAAATTTCCAGATAAGAAAACTGAGATCTAAAAATGTTATATTGCAATCTAAGATTAAAGGACTGGTATATTCATTTATATGTAACTAAGAGTTACTGCTTTTGTCACCTCAATTAATATCCCCTTCACCAGCTAGCGTAGTCACAGAAACAATCTCATTTCTTTCTTCTTTCAACATCACAGCCTTTAAAGGAACCGTTCTTCCACTTTGCCAGGATAATTCCTAGAACATTTATCAAGACAGGCTATAAGTCTAACCAAAGATGTAAGAATTGCATCAGTCTGATTTTTATTGATAATACTGTATGATACAGTATGCTACTATTTGAGAAAATAACTACTTCTACTATATTTCTTATTTAAGCAAGCATGAGTGTTTGAAAGATGAAGAGTGTTTTAGGTATAGATTTAGTCACTCATGTAAAGTGCATACTATTTAGTCAGTATTTAGACAATATATTGTCAGTTGAGGGCTTCCCTGGTGGCTCAGCAGTAAAGAAGCCACCTGCAATGCATAAGACCCAGTTTAATCTCTGGGTCGGGAAGACTCCCTGGAGAAAGAAATGGTTACTCACTAAAGTATTCTTGCCTGGGAAATCCCATGGACAGAGGAGCCTGGTGGGCTAGAGTCCATGGGGATGCAAGGAGTCAGACACACCTTAGTGACTAAACCAGCACCCACCATCAGCTGAAGGTAATCACAAGACACATTTAAAATATCTTATTCAACATCATCATCTCATTTCTTGAAGGTCCCTGGACAAAATCTCACAACTGTATGGACTAGTCATTTTAATTTTTCAAACACAATTTTCAAAATTGTTCCTCTCACAGCTAGAGAGACTAACATCCATTTTTATTTTTACTTTCTAATTTTCCAAGATGTGTACTTTATAATTTCACCTCTCTTCTCAAATGTCTACTTAGCTGATCTTTGAGAACTCTGTCCATGGGTGGCTTATTTTGGGAGACACAACTCATGTTTATTAGTACCTAGAGGTGGTTGTCATTCTTTGATGCTTCTAAACCATTCATTTCCTTTACCCTTTCCAAACTCCCTGCTCCTCTACCAATATTTGATCTCAGGCATTTTCTCCTCTTTGATGTCATCTATTAAACTCTCATTTATTTATTTATAATCCATTTATTGATAGCATCTGTTTTTCCACTTTAACTCTGCATTAATTATTGAAGACATCAACATTCATAGAGAGAATCCATCTAGCACCTTGATCTCTTAGTTCTTGATCCTGTCGGCTTCCACTTCTTTCTTCTCCATATATCCTCATTGATAAAATGTCATCCTCCAAAAGGTAAGTAACGCTGCCATCATGATCTCAAGCATTCCACTCTTGGTCAAGTAGTTCCCATTGATGCATTTGCACTTACTAAAGTATTCCCATTCATCTAGCTCTCCTATCTCATTAAACCTTGCCACCAACTAACACTACTTTCTGTTCCACTCTCAGATGATAATCTTACCCCCTAATTCTTTGAGAAAATTGATGTAAACATCCTCTCATTTTACGCACCAAGCTCATCAATCTGTTGGCCTTCATATCTGCAATTTATTACCTTCTGAGTATCTCCACTTTTGTGAATATTCTATTTTTCTCCTGCATCATACATTCTTCCCATTCTGTGGTTCATCATCATCAGCATACAAACATGTCTTAGTGTTCAATTCAGTCAGTTCAGTTCAGTCACTCAGTCGTGTCCGACTCTCCGCGACCCCATGAATCACAGCACGCCAGGCCTCCCTGTCCATCACCAACTCCCGGAGTACACTCAAACTCATGTCTTAGTGTTAACCATCTTAAAACATTATCCTTTGATTTATTCTTCAACTACCACCTGACTTGTTTGACACAGGACATTTCTCAAAATTATAATTCTTGACATTCTTTTCTAGTCTAGTCCAAAATTTAAGATATCATGTTATACTGATAACTACCAAATATTTATGTTTCTGTAGAGAATTATGTTATTTTCTTCATGAAGTCATTATCTTTTTAAACTTATGTTTTGTGTTTATTGTCTATGCTCAACCATTAGGACAGGGTATCCCTGGTGGCTCAGATGGTATAGAATCCACCTGCAATGGATTTATCAGTCTTCAGTCCATGGGGTCGCAAAGGGTTGGACACAGCTAAGTGACTAAGCACAGCACAGAGAGCCTTCCTAAGTCCTAGATGAAAAAAAGTCCAAATCCCTATTTAACAACTTTCAGTTCAGTTCATTTCAGTCGCTCAGTCATATCAGACTTTTGGTGACCCCATGAACTGCAGCACGCCAGGCCTCCCTGTCCAACACAAATTCTGGGGACCCACCCAGACTCATGTCCATTGAGTTGGTGATACCATCCAACCATCTCATCCTCTGTCATCCCCTTCTCCTCCCGCCCTCAATCTTTCCCAGCATCAGGGTCTTTTCCAATGAATCAGTTCTTTGCATCAGGTGGTCAAAGTTTTGGAGTTTCAGCTTCAGCATCAGACCCTCCTTTAGGATGGACTGATCTACTTTAGGATGGACTGGTTGGATCTCCTTGAGATCCAACAGACTCTCAAAAGTCTTCTCCAAAGATTGCCAAAGCAATCTTGAGAAAGAAGAATGGAACTGGGGGAATCAACCTGCCAGACTTCAGGCTCTACTACAAAGCCACAGCCATCAAGACAATATGGTACTGGCATAAAGACAGACATATAGATCAATAGAACAAAATAGAAAGCCCAGAGATAAATCCACGCGCCTATGGACACCTTATCTTTGACAAGGGAGGAAAGAATATTCAATGGAGAAAAGACAATCTCTTTAACAAGTGGTGCTGGGAAAACTGGTCAACCACTTGTAAAAGAATGAAACTAGAACACTCCCTAACACCATACACAAAAATAAACTCAAAATGGATTAAAGAGCTAAATGTAAGACCAGAAACTATAAAACTCCTAGAGGAGAACGTAGGCAAAACACTCTCTGACATAAATCACAGCAGGATCCTCCATGACCCACCTCCCAGAATATTGGAAATAAAAACAAAATAAACAAATGGGACCTAATTAAAATTAAAAGCTTCTGCACAGCAAAGGAAACTATAAACAAGGTGAAAATACAGCCTTCAGAATGGGAGAAAATAATAGCAAATGAAGCAACTGATAAAGGATTAATCTCCAAAATATACAAGCAGCTCCTGCAGCTCAATTCCAGAAAAATAAACGACCCAATCAAAAAATGGGCTAAAGAACTAAACAGACATTTCTCCAAAGAAGACATACAGATGGCTAACAAACACATGAAAAGATGCTCAACATCACTCATAATTAGAGAAATGCAAATTAAAACAACAATGAGGTATCATTTCACGCCAATCAGAATGGCTGCTATCCAAAAATCTACAAGCAATAAATGCTGGAGAGGGTGTGGAGAAAAGGGAACCCTTTTACACTGTTGGTGGGAATGCAAACTAGTACAGCCACTACGGAGAATAGTGTGGAGATTCCTTAAAAAAACTGGAAATAGAACTGCCATATGACCCAGCAATCCCACTCCTGGGCATACACACTGAGGAAACCAGAATTGAAAGAGACACATGTACCCCAATGTTCATCGCAGCACTGTTTATAATAGCCAGGATATGGAAGCAACCTAGATGTCCATCCACAGACAAATGGATAAGAAAGTTGTGGTACATTTACACAATGGAGTACTACTCAGCGATTAAAAAGAATACATTTGAATTAGTTCTAATGAGGTGGACGAAACTGGAACCTATTATACAAAGCGAAGTAAGCCAGAAACAAAAACACCAATACAGTATATTAACACACATATATGGAATATAGCAAGAGGATAACAATAACCCTGTATATTAGACAACAGCAGAGACTTGGATGTGTGGAGCAGTCTTTTGGACTCTGTAAGAGAGGGCGAGGGTGGGATAATTTGGGAGAATGGTTTGAAACATGTATATTATCATATGTGAAATGAATCTGACCTGGTTGGGGGCTCCCCACCTCAACACTCTGTGGATTTAAGAGGCCGTTTCTTCCGGAAATGTATAAATTAGCCTGGGATGGAAACTGCACGCTGAATTTACTAATTAAGAAATGAGAAACCAGAACTATAAAGGTGGCATAGAAATAAAAAAAAAAAAGTCTTCTCCAACACCACAGTTCCAAAGCATCAATTCTTCGGCGCTCAGCTTTCTTTATAGTCCAACTCTCACATCCATACATGACCCCTGGAAAAACCATAGCCTTGACTAGACAGACCTTTGTCAGCAAAGTAATGTCTCTGCTTTTTAATATGCTGTCTAGGTTGTCATAACTTTCCTTCCAAGGAGTAAGTGTCTTAATTTCATGGCTGCAATCATCATCTGCATTGATTTTGGAGCCCCAAAAAATAGTCTCTCACTGTTTCCACTTTTTCCCCATCTATTTGCCATGAAGTGATGTGGCCAGATGCCATGATCTTAGTTTTCTGAATGTTGAGCTTCAAGCCAACCTTTTCACTCTCATCAAGAGGCTCTTTAGTTCCTCTTCACTTTCTGCCATCAAGGTGGTATCATCTGCATATCTGAGGTTATTGATATATCTCAATAACAATTTTATTGGAGATCAATTGACATATTTTGTTTACCAAACCTTGATTGTTCCACATACTAAACTCTCTCCAAGTCCTATCTTATTTGTAGAAAGTACCACCTAGTTTCTCCAACTCAGAACATTAGCTTATTAATCAGCTCAGGCTGCCATAAAGGAAATATCTATAGGCTGGGTTATTTGAACAACAGAAATTGCTTTGCTCACAGCTCTGGAGGCTGGAAGTCCACGATTCTCAAGTCTCCGATGGCCAGCTTCTTGCTGTGTCCTCACAGGGCTGCACTCAGTCACCATCTACACGTCCCGTGTCCAAATACCATTGGAAGGGCTGTAGCACTTCAACAAGTGAATTCTGAGGTACACAACTCAGTCCACAGTGCATAGTACATATCCTTGATTCCTCCTTTTCTGATTCTTCGTATTAAGTACAATCTAAGTACAAGTCTTGGAGAAGGAAATGGCAATCCACTCCAGTATTCTTGCCTAGGAAAATCTAATCACTTGTCCCCATCTAGGGCCTCAAGACTGGTTCCAGCCCCCATCTAGGGCCTCAAGACTGGTTCCAGCCATGTGATTTATCTAGGGCATAATGACCTTCTAACTTCTAGTTGGGCTGTAAGGACTTTGTCAACTCACAGTTGAATGTCGAAGTCAGTGGGCTGCTATAACAAACTCTAGATGGAGTGGCTTAAAAATAACAGAACTGTATTCTCCAAGTTCTAGAAGCTGGAAATCCAAGATCAGGGTTCTGGTCAGAGCCCTCTTCCAGGGTTCAGACTAGAAACTTCTCATTGTATCATCATAAGGTAGACCACAGAGAAGGTCTCTGGATTCCCTTTCATAAGGGCACCAATTCATTAATGAGGGCTCCACTCTGTGACCTAATAACTTCCCACAGGCCCCAACTCCTAACCATCAAATCAGAGGTTAGGAGTTCAACATCTGAGTTTGGGAGGGAAATAAACATTCAGTTTACTGTAGTCAGAGTGATCTTTTAAAATCCAGTCACATGACCATATTTTTCCTTTGCTTAAAGTTCTCCAGTATCTGTCTCAGCTACTCGCCTTACCATGGCCTCACCTATTTTTGCTCAGACACTCTATTTTTCTTTGTCTTCATCTTCTCCACACTGGTCTTGCTTCCAAACTTGGCTATATCGATTTGTTCTTTATTAGAACCTATTTGTTATTTAATATTCTTGAGGTGCTTTTGCTGTGGACCCTTGTTTGATTGTCTCAAACATAACCCAAATGTCACCTCTCCACAGAAGCTGTTCTGATGACCACCTCAGCTAAAGAAGGTACACCTTTTAAGGACCCTCAACCATGTTCAGCTATGTTATTTTTTTCATGCAGTCATTGTCTTTTTAAACTTATATTTTTATTTCTACTATCTGTGCTCAACCTTTAGGAAAGGGCTTCCCTGGTGGCTCAGATGGTAAAGAATCCACCTGCAATGGGGGAGACCTGGGTTTGATCCCTGTGTTGGAAAGATCCTCTGGAGAAGAGAATGGCTACCCACTCCAGTATTCTTGCCTGGAGAAATCCATGGACAGAGGAGACTGGAGGGGTATAACCCATGGGCTCAAATACAGTCAGACACAGCCGAGTGACTTTCACTTTCATTAGGATAGAACCTTCTTGAGGAAGAAGTGTTGTCTTTCTTACTATCCCATAAATAACATCTAGAACTATGCCTACACATAGGCAGTAGTTAATAAATATTTTCTGACTGATTTAAGCTTTTGGGCACATATATTAAAATCATCTGAAATGCAGATGTTGCAGAATATCAGTAGAGTTTAATTGATTTGGGAGAGAGAATTAAAAAAAAATGTAAATTACACACATACCAGACACCTATTGCTTAATGCTAGTCAAAATCAAAGATTACTAATTTAGAAGTATTTTATATAGTGTCTATCACTGATGCTTTTGCTTTTCATGTTAGGAAAAGTCACCATTTACTGTAAGCACTAATTTTCACATTCGTATGTTTTAAAAAACCAACCCCATGCCATATATTTTATCTAAATTGATTTTTCTCTGTAAACTCAATGCTGTCGAGTGCTGATGATTATTACTGAGGGTTCAATTATCCTTCATATAGTCATAGCCTCTCACATAAAGTTTGTTACACCAATTTACCAGCCATTTTCAACAGGCTTTTAAGAAACTCCTCTAAAAAGCCACCGTTCCTGCTGTTTAGATTTTGCTGAATTTTAATTATCTTCCTAATTCAGTGATTCTCTTGTGTTAATGTGACTGAGAACCATATGGGTAAACAAGAAAAAGGGGCACAAAAATGTGATAAAAATGTAGATTCTGTTCCGCCCCCCAACCAAGCTCAGAAACGTACATTTTAAGTAAATACACCAGATGACTCCAATACAGGTGATGCTTCATTTAATTCTCAAATTCATTAAGAGAGATTCCTTGAAAACTTACCCTTTCTTAGTGGATAGTTGTATAACAACAATGTGTTGGTAGCTGGAATCTTTAAAAAATAAACTTTCCCCAATAATACAAGAAGTGATTTTTTAGAAAAATTTTGGAAAGTGATGATATATATGTAGGTGCAAATATCACTTACAATCCTATGGCAATAGATAATCATTGCTAACTTGAGAATATAATACATTTCTTAATATCTAATGCTTTTCTATTTTTCTAAGCATGTGCCATATGCCAGGCACTCTTCAGGGGATACGTATGTGAGCTAGATTGAAAATGTCCCTGCTCACATGGTTGTTCTTGTGGTTTAGTCACTAAATTAGTCACAACTCTTTGCGACCCCATGAACTACATCAGGACAAGTGTCACATGAACAGGCCCTGTTCACATAAAGCTATGTAAATCCTTTTTTTATATATAAAAAAAAAAACTGGGTATAGACTATCAATATTTATTAATGATTATAAATTATTTCACTATATGGATGAACCATAAAATGATTCTTCTATTGTTCAAAATTCAGGTCATATAATAGATATCTTTGTGAATAAATATTCATCCAAATTCTGTATTGTATTCACATGTACCTTTTTAAAGTTCAATTTCCAGAACATTGGCTAGGAAAGACACAATAAATAGATTGTAAAAAGTGTCCTGCCAGTTTTCACTCTCAGAGGCAATGACCATGCAGGACTCTATTTCTTTCTGGGGAAAAGAGTATTTTATTCCTAAAAATTTGTTCCACTATAAAATTTAGATTTCATAAAAATCTGATTTATTATGAAAAAAGTTTTATATTTCTTTTAAAGTTAGTTATTTTTAATAATTTTAAGCATTAAAATATAATATGTTTGTGTTTATTATTATTATTATTACCATTTTTGTAAATGTTTGTCATATAATTATGTGAATGATATTCCCTGGAACCACACAACTTGGCTGCTCTGATGCACCCAGCTTTTTGTCTTAACAATTTTCCTAATAACATAAAAATATTTTAATTTTAAATGATTTCCATTATAGATATTTGCATATCTATTATGTTAATGTTTTAATTTTAATTTTATCCCATTGATCTCAAAGAAAAAGCATTTTTTTAATAGAGAAAACAGTATACTTCTATTCTCCTCTGTCTTTAATTTTTCACCTCTTAACTTTTAATCCACAAAGGATTTATTTGTTGTAATGAATGAGGTTTAGCTCTAAAATATTCCTCCCCCAAAGCTAGCCAAATGTCCTTAAAGGATTGATTGCTCCTGACTTATCCTCCTTCCCTCTGGATTTATTATTTAGTAAGCATTAACACATACAAGGAAATTGTTTACTCAGAATTTTTTAAAGCCAAGGTTTGCCAGAATTCTTTTATAGCTATACATAGATTTGTTTGTTTAGTAGCATGATTTTACATTCAAAACCAAGGATCAGCAGGATCAATTACTAATGATTAGCTGTACAGGAGCATTCTTAAATTCTACCCTGGGGGTTGGCATGAATAAGTAGATGTCAAGTCTTGCGTATGACTTTTCCTAGAAAAATGTCAAGCCATTGGGTACACTTGATATAAAATATAATGTGAACTACAGATAACTCTAGCTGCCACTACTAACTGATTATTGGAATATTTTGATGGTTCTTTTTATTCAAACTCAGTTTCTTGACATATTTGAGCCAATAATAGACACCCACTTTTCAGACGGAATATTTGCAGGAGATAAGCCAGTAAGAGAAATGATTCCTATTGTAATAGTTCTGGGAAGTAAAAATACATAAGAGGCAAGCTGGCATCATGGCACCAGGCATTGTGGGTGGGCTCTCTACAAGGGTCGAGAAATGGGATGATTAAGGATATATCTTTCCCGTTCAAATGATTCTCTGAGAGTTGACTTAGAAGGATTTTCCTAGTCAATGCAAGATGAACAAAGAAGAACATGGCTCAACTCAGGTAAGTCATGGTTCAAGACAGGAGACCCTTATCTTTACATCAGCACCACTAATGTTCATTCTGAAAGAGGCCATGAGATTATGATTAACTGGGACCAGGAAAGAAAAAACTGGGAAAAGACATTTGGAATGTACTCTACATATTCATTCTTTTTTAAATTTAGACAATGACAGTAATGTGACATTTTCTCTTTTTTATTGTCTAATATTTAATAATATATGGATGTAGGAAACAAAAAACAGGTACAGATTGTCTGAAAACTAGTCAATTCTTCGATCTTGGTAATTTACTTAAACTATTCTATGTATTTCCGAGACAACAAAACTGTATTCTAGTATCTTTGACTAATTTTTTTAGTTAATTTATTTTAAGTAACATTTGTTAGCAACTAAGAAGCTGGAACCAAGATAATTTTTATAACTAATTAAGACCTTTGGTTCTATTTCACATATGTTTCTAAAGCCAGTTGGACTAGACTTGGATTTCCAGGTTAATCAGCTTCAAGAATGTGTCTTGCAAGATGATTGACTCGAATGGAATCATTAAAAAAACACACACCTAGCGACACTGAGCATTGATTTCCTTAATGAATATCTCCTACAGCTTCACTGGTTTTACTTACAGTATACTCTTGTGTTTAATTGTTTTCCTCCCATCACTGTCAGAGTTAACTTGTAGATATTCATGAATAAAGTTGTTAAACACCTTGTTCATGCTCTCATTCACTGCTCTCTCAACACAGAGCCATTCACAAATTTGTATCAGAGTAAATTCCAAGAAATACTTTGCTCGCCCTGAGGAATCTATACATGTTCTTTTGTTGGAGAATAAGAATCATATAATGAATCACATAGTGTTTTCTAGGGGAGATTGTTATTGCACACATTATTTACCTTCAACTCCAGTGCAACAGAGACTTACACAGGAGTTAGGTTTTTAAATAAACAAAGAAGGGAAAATAAAATACACTCAAAGTCATCCTTAAAAATCTAGCTGGTTCCACCTTAGAAACCAATCCACCATGTTCGAATCACAAACACAACCAGTGTCTTATCCAATATTGAAAATCATTGCTATTCCTTAGATAAGTACTATATGAAATTGTGCTGTATTTTTTTACCCAGACTCCAAATTCATACTATTCAATAATATGCTCCCATAATGATGCTTTTACCTTGGCAGGAAAGCTATGACCAACCTAGACAGTATACTAAAAAGCAGGGACGTTACTTTGCCAACAAAGGTCCATCTAGTCAAAGCTACGGTTTTTCCAGTAGTAATATATTGATGTGAGAGCTGGACTATAAAGAAACCTGAGCGCCAAAGAATGGATGTTTTTGAACTGTGGTGTGGGAGAATACTCTTGAGAGACCCATGGACTGCAAGGAGATCAAACCAGTCAATCCTAAAGGAAATCAGTCCTGAATATTCATTGGATGGACTGATGCTGAAGCTGAAACTCAAATACTTTGGCCACCTGATGTGAAGAACTGATTCACTGGAAAAGACCCTGATGCTGGGAAATATTGAAGTCAGAGAAGAAGGGGACGATAGAGGATGAGATGGTTGGATGGCATCACCAACTCGATGGACACGAGTTTGAGTAAGCTCTGGGAGTTGGTAATGGACAGGAAAGCCTGGCGTGCTGCAGTCCACGGGGTTGCAAAGAGTCAGACAAGACTGAGTGACTGGACTGAACTGATGAAACATTCAGAAACAGGTGAGCACAGGTAATGATCAGAACAGCAGATTCATACCACTCCATCACATATTCATTACAGCCATTGGTGGCTCAGTTTTCAGCATGTGTTCACTAGTTCTCTGTCTCACCTCTTTTCACAGCCCCCTATTGTTAATTCATTATAGTTAGGTAGACAGATGAATCAAGTGCACTGCAACTGGAATAACCTACAGTCAATATGTATATCTTGCAGAAGGAAATGGCAACCCACTCCGGTATTCTTGCCTGGAGAGTCCCAGGGATGGAGGAGCCTGGTGGGCTGCCGTCTATGGGGTCACACATAGTCAGACACAACTGAAGTGACTTAGCAACGTATATGTATATATATATGTATATTCTATATGTATGGATTCTAGTTTTCTAGTCTTTGGGTCTCTAACTTGCATTTATAGTTAGTGAATTTCTAATTTTCATTACTTTTATTTTTGTACTGCATGTCATACGTGATTGAAGCTGGGGTGAAAAATAGGTAGAAAAACATATAATAGAATAATGTCAAACTTGGAAACAAATATACAGCACTAATGCAGAGAAATACTGAGGAGGAGGAGGTGTCCATTATTTTCCAGTGAACATGTAAGAATAAACATAATTTTATGCTTTTATAAAAAAAAAATTTTGATTTAGTCTTCCATCTCAGAATAAACAGCACTAGTAGAGATTGAGAAAGATTGTCACTGCATGAGAACTCTAAGAGATGTTTTTTGAATTTGGAAAGCAGATCGAAACTTCTGAGAAAAATATAGCAGAAGAGGTTATTGTGGTAGAAATGGCATCTGATCTCTTTTAGACAAAGTAGAAAGGACAGGTTCAGAGTTGGCCATAGTGGTGTGGAAGGTAGGAGAAAAAATTGGGGCTAAGCAAGGTTATTCACTCAGGATCATGACACTAACTCTGCCTCCATTCAACCATTACTCACAGGACTGATGGTCTGGCTTGTACTCCATGTCCAGCGAGAAGCCAGGGAAGAGGATCTTCACTAAATAAATGGAACAAACTTCCTGGAGACCTGAGCATCCATTGTGAGTCTAGGTCCCTGAAAAAAAAGCTTTCCTTAATCTAGAATCACAGAAGTGTTCCCCTGTGCAGTGCTGTACTGTTTGAAAAAGGACATATAAGTGCCTCAATACCCATTAAGAGAGAACTAAATGAATGAATGTAGATACATGACAATGTAGCATAGAAATTTAGACAGCCAACAAAGAAATGAAGGAAAACAAGAGAATATAAAGACTAGAGATCTCAAGAAAATTAGAGATACCAAGGGAAACTTTCGGCAAAGATGGGCACAATAAAGGACAGAAACAGTATGGACCTAACAGAAGCAGAAGATATTAAGAAGAGGTGGCAAGAATACACAGAAAATTATACAAAAAAGATCTTCATGACCCAGATAACCATGATGGTGTGATCACTCACCTAGAGCCAGACATCCTGGAGTGTGAAGTCAAGTGGGCCTTAGGAAGCATCACTATGAACAAATCTAGTAGAAGTGATGGAATTCCAAGTGAACTTTTTCAAATCCTAAAAGATGATGTTGTGAAAGCGCTGCGCTCAATATGCCAGTAAATTTGGAAAACTCAGCAGTGGCCACAGTACTGGAAAAGCCAGTTTTCATTCCAATCCCAAAGAAATGCAATTCCAAAGAATGTTCAAACTATCGCACAATTGCACTCATCTCACATGGTAGCAAAATGATGCTCAAAGTTCTCTAAGGGAGGTTTCAAAAGTAAGTGAACCAAGAACTTCCAAGATGTTCAAGGTGGATTTAGAAAAGGCCGGGGAACCAAAGATCAAATCGCCAATATCTGCTAGATCACAGAAAAAGCAAGAGAGTTTCACAAAAATATCTACTTCTGCTTTATTGACTATATCAAAGCTTCTGACTGTGGATCACAAAAATATTGTGGAAAACTCTTCAAGAGATGGGAATACCGGATAACCTGACCTGCCTCCTGAGAAATCTGTATCAGGTCAAGAAACAACAGTTAGAACCAGATATGGAAAAACAGACTGGTTCAAATTTGGCAAAGGAATACGTCAAGGCTGTATATTGTCACCCTGCTTATTTTACTAATATGCATAGTACATCACGCGAAATGCCGGGTTGAATGAAGCACAAGCTGGAATCAAGATTGCAGGCAGAAATATCAATAACCTCAGATGTGCAGATGACACCACCCTTAGAGCAAACATTGAAGAGGAACTAATGAGCCTCTTGATGAAGGTAAAATAGGAGAGTAAAAAAGTTGGCTTAAAACCGAACATTCAGAATACTAAGATCATGGCATCTGGTTCCATGACTTCATGGCAAAAGATGGGGAAATAATGGAAACAGTGACAGACTTTATTTTTTGGGGAGGACTCCAAAAATCACTGCAGATGGTGACTGCTGTCATGAAATCAAAAGATGCTTGCTCTTTGGAAGAAAACTATGAACAACCTAGACAGCATATTAAAAAGCAGAGACATTACTTTGCCAATAAAAGTCCGTCTAGTCAAGGCTATGGTTTTTCCAGTAATCATGTATGGATGTGAGAGTTGGACTATAAAGAAAGCTGAGCGCCAAAGAATTGATGCTTTTAAACTATGGTGTTGAAGACTCTTGAGAGTCCCTTGGATTGCAAGGAGATTAAACCAGTCAGTCCTAAAAGAAATCTGTCCTGAATATTCATTGGAAGGACTGATGCTGAAGTTTCAATACTTTGGCCACTTGATGCAAAGAACTGACTCATTGGAAAAAACCCTCTTGCTGGGAAAAATTGAAGGCAAGAAAAGAAGGGGACAACAGAGGATGAGATGGTTGGATGGCATCACCGACTCGATGGACCTGAGTTTGAGCAAGTTATGGGAATTGGTGATCGTCAGGGAAGCCTGACTGTGTGCTGCAGTCCTTGGGGTCACATAGAGCTGGACATGACTGAACAATGGAACTGAACTGAAACGTGCAGACATAGTATATTAGCAAGATGTTTTTCAGGTGAAATGGCAATGTATAGAATAATACTGAATAATATGCTCTTTTTGAGAAACTAAAGATATAAATAAAATACAAATTATCTAAAGATATCTATTTGGAAAGGAAAAATACTGAAATTTGATATAAGGAAAATGAGTTGAACGGTCTTCTTTCCTTCTGGGGAACCAATAGCCATTGTATACAGTTTAAAGAAAAGCATATTTTTTAGAATCAGGGGCATAACTAACAGAAGAAAAACAAAGATAATTTAGTCTTATAGAGACCACAGGAGAGAAGTTAAGAAAACAGACTTTGGAATCTGACCTCCTGTTTTTAAACTTGGATAGCTATTCCTTAGCTTTATGACCTGTTTTCTTGCCTCTAAACAGGTGATAAAAAGAGAATCTTTGTCATAAGGCTATTGTGTTTTGTTTTGGAAATAAGAATGAACAGCTCTTAGTCTAGTACATGACATATAGAAACTAATCAAAAAATTTCAGAAATGCCAGCCAATACTATTACTTGAGAGGTGTGCATTAGCCAGAGAAGGCAATGGCAAGCCACTCCAGTACTCTTGCCTAGAAAATCTCATGTACAGAGTAGCCTGGTGGGCTACAGTCCATGAGGTCGCTAAGGGTTGGACACAACTGAGCGACTTCACTTTCACTTTTCACTTTCACACATTGGAGAAGGAAATGGCAACCCACTCCAGTGTTCTTGCCTGGAGAATCCCAGGGATGGCGGAGCCTGGTGGGCTGCCATCTATGGGGTCGCACAGAGTCAGACATGACTGAAGTGACTTAGTAGCAGTAGCAGTAGCAGTGCATTAGCACAAAACAGACACTGTATATGATTAAATGTTTGTCCCATCATGATTTTACCAAAATAAAGCTTTTAAATCTTTCACAAATATGGATATTTAGCAAACCAAAGTGCCCCTGATGTGAAGTAACAGAGAACTTCAGGCAGCAGTGGAGATTGATTGGTGAGCATCATGGGGAGGACAGGGTCAGGAGACCAGAAACCGGAAATAATCATAAACAGACACAGGTAATGGTGGCTGGAGATATAGTTTGGGTTAAGCAAAGACTTAATTTTAGATGTTGAACTTTGCGGGGATGTCAGTCTATATATATTGAAAGAAATTTCCAACATTTGTTTATCCCTCAAATCAGGGGATGCTTCTTCATCATTTTGAATCCCCACCACTTGCTTTACTTATCTGACACAATAGCACCCAATACATGTTGAATGAATAAATACTTGGATAGATGGATGGGTGGGTGAAAAGATGAATACTGATTTAAGTATCAGCTCTACAAGTGTGACAGTGAAAGCAAATAGTATGTAAGCAAAAGATAGGAAGTAAATCTTAGAGAATATCTATATTTAAAGAAAAGTGAGCAAAAAAAGGAGGCCAGTGGGAGAGATGCCACAGAATTAACAGAAAACCAGAGACTACTGGATGAAGTCATGGAAGAAGAGTTAACTTATTAACGTAGTTAAGTAGTTTTGCTTGTTTTTTTCTGTTTGGAAAAATGAATGACTCTGGTAAGAGAAATTGAACAGAAAATGCCTTTGTACCTCAAAATATAAAAGCATCATATTTATAGATGATAAGGCTAGTTAAAACTCTGTAATTGAAAAATTATTAGTGCCTGTCATATTGAGTGCTTGTCTTTAGCTACTGAGTACTAATTGGATTAAAATACCTTGCTGAGAGAAAATATGATTGCTTATCTCTCAAAAAAACAAACAAACTATACATACTAATTATAAACAATTGAAAAAATATATAAAATTGGAAGAAAGAATAACTAATTGGTTTAACTGTAACCTTTTGATTACTTTTGTGTTTCTATAGTTTTATATTATGCTGATTTCTTAAGAAGTCATCACCCTAGACAAGTATTCATATCACCAAATGTATTTACATTTGTTAAAGGCATCATTATCCCTGGGTTATAGTAAGAAATATTCATACATTTTTTTCAGAGCAGGAACATTTGGTACATTTTAGATTTTCATATTTCAGATCATCTTGATCTTACACAAAACTTGTTGATATATGGATTCATTACACAATAATACATGGATATTGGTATTCTGCAACATAATACACATAGAAATGATTCCTTTCATATTCTGAATTCATGGTGGATAAATTTTTATCCTTTTGCTGGGCTCTGTTTCTGGGGCCTATGAGGTCGATGCATGCTGTCTGAGCTGTCTCAGTGAAGCTGGTGATAGATCTTCAGGATATACCATTAACTCTTCTCTGGCTATGCAATCAAACATGCAATTTTACTGCTAATGATACTCCTTAGGCTACAGGGATGTGAAATGGGTATTT
This sequence comes from Moschus berezovskii, assembly GCF_049115385.1. Taxonomy (NCBI): domain Eukaryota; kingdom Metazoa; phylum Chordata; class Mammalia; order Artiodactyla; family Moschidae; genus Moschus; species Moschus berezovskii. Next base: position 19,623,651 of record NC_142472.1, read on the forward strand.
TCAAAGTTAAGTTGCTAAGAAACATTAAGAAAATAGCTATGAAAGCAAAGTTAATGATCTCAGTTTGTATCATTTAGCTAAGGCATTTAAACTAATAGCAGCATCAGGTTGAATTTACTGTAACTCGGCAGCTCCTTCTGTATGCTTTGTTGGAGACAACTTCATTCGCCAGACAACCATAACAGTTAGTGCTTTGGTCTCTCAATTGCTCAGCAAAATTAACAAATTAATACACGACGCAATTGTAGCATGGTTATTATTCCCATTTTGCTATTAACAAAATAATAAGCAAGTAATGTGATTTGGTGGCAAAGAAAGAAATTAGATGAATTAAGAGAAAGAGGAAAAACACTGAAATGTATTGATATGACCACAGCAACATCCTTACTTCTGTTTTATATATTGAAAACGTGTGTGATGCAAATACCTAATACTTGAGAAATTCTTAAAATATTTCCTGGATTTTAAGTTTCAGCCAGTGGTAACACAAAATAGAGAACTCACAAATTAGAAGTAGGTGTCTCAAACTTGCTCACTGGATTTAATAATGAATCCCTTATACTCTTGCTGTGTTTTAAAATTGGGGGAAAATGTCAAATGACATAGTATATATCCTTGGGTCCTGAAAAACTGTGAAAAAATGGCCACACATTCTTTGTCATAGAGACTCCAGGATATGTGACCATCGCACTTTTTCAGGGTTCGCTGAGAGACCACTAGTCAGAACTAGCCTTGTCTACAACCCACCATATTCTGAAACAAGTTAAGTGGAATAGAATTTGAAAAAGAATAGATACATGCGTATGTATAAATGTATCACTGTACTGTACACCTGAAAATAACACAACATTGTAAATCAACTACACTCCAATATAAAAAAAATTTTTAAAGGTGAGGAAAACAGTAAGAATAAATAGTAAATAGGAGACTAGCTTCACTTCCCCCAAAGGGAGAATGGAGAGAAATGCTTCCCTTCCAAGAATTGTCTGTGGTGGTGGAGGTGCAGGTTGCCTCATCTCTTGTGAAGTTTGGGAGTACAAGGAACCATGGGAAATTGGCCTTTTGGTTTGGGCTGGATTCCTGCTCGACTGTAGAATCCATCAATTCTGCCAGGTGTAGAGTTCTTGGAAGAGCATTCTGGGAACTTAGGTCTAAAATGTGATGTTCTTGTTTAGACCTACTCTGTCATGGTATGAAAGAGGAGACACTTTACATGTACCTTGTGAAGTTTGGGGAGATCTTTGAGAGTCCAGATTTCTCTTCAATTCTAGAGACTTCTGAAGGCAGGAGGCCCTGGAGTAGCTCTGCAGGACTTGAAACAATGCTGGTAAGATTTGGTTGAAAAGAATATGCAGCAACCTCCAATTTATGTCCCATTTCTCCATGGTCCTTGGGGAGGGCAAATTAAACCTTCCTCGCCTTCTTCACATGGATTTACAGTTCTAGTGACAGGGTGTGAAGGAGCACTGGGTTAGTAGAGAGGTAGTGGTTGTGAGTTTTCAGGATGTTAAACCCTAAGAAGAAGCTGGGGTGTATATTCCTGACAGGGCTAGTTCCTTCACTCTAAGAGAGTTGTGTCATACTTGGGGTGAAGGTGATATTCACATCACCAGTAGAGAGACTGTCTCAGCATTAGCATGCACAGACAAATCCCCATAGCTCCCTGCTCCACTAGCATAAAAATATCTCAATTTTCCCTCTCCCTCTTGCCTGACCCCAAACACAGAAGGCATCAGGAGCTGAGGGAGGAGGGTAGAAAGACCACTTTCCTCTCCTTTGCTCCAAGCAATAAGCACCACAGCTCAAGAGGAATAAGAGGTATAACTGGAATTACATTCACATAGAAGTCTTTAACATTAACAGGATTTTGTCTTAAATTTATAACAGAAAATGTACTCTCAACCAAATTATCAATGGAAATTTATGAAAGTTGGCAAAGATGTCATCAAGATTCCTACTACATAGAGTGAAAAGGATGCATGACAATGTACAAATGAAAGGGAGAATTAATGAAGACTATCAAGCAAATTCATGTTCATACACATTTGGAAACTTCTCACTAAAGTGGTTCCATTATATTTGTGGTTAATTACTGCAATTTAGCAATAAAGGCATGAAAACTATGTCAATCAGTCAGTCAAAATTTTCCAACAAAATAGTCTTATGATACATCTCTTAGGAGAATCATTGAAACAGTATTACCTGTGTTTAGTTTGGATACTGAGTATATTTTGGCTTGAAATGAATCAATCCAAAATAATTCTGCTCTACACAGTGAAGTCTTCACCAGAAAACAATATTTTTATGTATAACATGTTCTTATAGAGCAACTCTCTAGAAAATGATCCAAGAGTTCAGCCAACAGAAATTTGACCCCATACCTTTGACTGGACTGGAGGAAATATGTCAATAAAGGTCACAGGTATGGGGACTAGGGGTAAATCAGAAATGACCCTGAATTAATGGAAAGGAACTAAACGAAGAAAGCTGTGTGAGAGCTATTAAAAGAGTTTGAGCTTTAGCAGCAGGCCAAAAGTAGGGCTTCATCCCAATTCATCCATCCTTTTCAGATCGGTATCTAAGGACCAAAATGCCTTAGAAAATCCTTCCTGAAGTGGAAACTATCCGGATCAGCCCAAGACAGAAGAATAAGAGATGAAGATGATGATCAACTAGTCAGATCTTTTGGCATATTTTGAGAAATACAAGTTAATCCTTACCTTTGAGTTCTTTTTGTAAACAATGTTTATAAATGATAGACTATGCTGGCAGGCTAGGGATACATTTCAGGATGCTAGTCCAGAAACCACTTTCAGTAACTGTTGAATAGCGCCAAAGAATCAAATGACTGTTTCTTGATTATAGGATAGTATAAATGTATCAATGAAATAAAATGACAGAGTCACATTATTATACACCACCTGTGGGTCAAAAAGTCTATGTGCCAAATCTGAAAGTTCAAGAGAAACATGAATTTGATAGTACGAATTCATTCTTCTTTAAGGAAACTAAGGTTTAGCGCTGGCATTGAATAGCACTTAATGCTATTTCACTTAGAATGTGACATTAGAAGCAGGATTCAATCTGAAATTCTTATTCTAGTGATTCACCTCTTTGCAGTGTATAAAGTATTTTAGCAAGGAGTCACCATTTCAGAGATAGTGATGTGTTATGAAAAGAAGAAAAAGTCACTTATTACCGCCAAAATAAGCAATAACAATGCTTAAAAAGAGAATACAGTTTGATCCTGCAAGTGGTCTGATGAGGGGGAAGACTTGTGCCTCATTGTTATGAAAGCTCAGATTTGTTTTCCTGCAGTGGCAATGTTCCCTTGATGACCCAGGTGGCAATCTTATTGATTTTTATGACTAAGTGAGTTGCTGCAGCTTACATGCATAACTAGTCTTAAGTGCTTCCCTGAGTGAAATTGACAGTTCATTTTATTTGGTTTACACAGGTTTCTTGTCCATTGCTATACACATTTTATAAGCAATGTGAGAAAAAGTTAATTTTCTGCTGTTTACATTAGGAAGGCAGTGTTTACTCTCTAGGGCTGTGGACGGGCTCCACTGAAGTCGTGAGATGGTCGGTTGATATTTCCCTGGCAATAATTTCATGCTTTCTTCAGGCAAGAACCCCGTGGATAAAAATGCTTTGCCTCTCCGATATCTCTATCCAATTTCTTTAAAATTTTCTGGCTACTTGCCTTTCTGTTCAACATACAAAAGTTGAACATGAAGGAAAATGGTTGAAAGCTTCAGTTTGACTTGCCTAATTCCCATGGGCAGAGATTAATTTCTGAGAAACTCAAATTAAAGTCTAATTGGTTGCTCTACCATAAATTCTAGAATTATGCCATCAGGCTAAATGTAATATTTTTTAAGAAAAACTGTTCATTACACATGTATTCAAATATACATTCTAGTACCTTTCATCATAAAATAGATTGCTTAAAATAAATTTCTGCATTACTACTATCAATACATAATACACATATTTACTACTATCAAAGTTCCTTTCTCTCATACAGATACATTTCTTGCAAGGGTTGTCAATATTTGCTTTCTTCATATCTTTCATCTATAATGTATGGCTAAATATGTCTTCAACCTGCCTCTTTCTGCAGAACACACGTCTCACAAGTTCACCAACAGCCATCACACTACTACATCTGATAGGCTTTTTCTCAGTACATATCCTACCTGAGCTCTCACCAGCATCCAAAATTGGATCATTTTCCTTGACATGACCGTAAGGAGGGCTTCTATTGGCTTGGCCAAAAAGATCATTCGAGTTTTTCCGTAACATTGATTCAACATTTTGGGGCAACCCAATACTGTGTTCTCATTATGCAGGCACTTCTGCATAGCCCACTACCATGACTTCCATGACTCTATTATTTTCAACTTATTTCTCCTGTATGGAGCTTTCACTAAGCATCAGGCTCATAACTAATTAAATACTCAAACTCTTGACTTGGATATCTCATCAATTCAGTTCAGTTCAGTTCAGTCGCTCAGTCGTGTCCGACTCTATGCGACCCCATGAATCACAGCACACCAGGCCTCCCCATCCATCACCAGCTCCCGGAGTTCACTCAAACTCAAATCCATCAAGTCGGTGATGCCATTCATCCATCTCATTCTCTGTCATCCCCATCTCCTCCCACCCCCAGTCCCTCCCAGCATCAGACTCTTTTCCAGTGAGTCAACTCATTGCCATTTCAGCTTTAGCATCAGTCCTTCCAATGAACACCCAGGACTGATCTCCTTTAGAATGGACTGGTTGGATCTCCTTGCAGTCCAAGGGACTCTCAAGAGTCTTCTCCAGCACCACAGTTCAAAAGCATCAATTCTTCAGCGATCAGTTTTCTTCACAGTCCAACTCTCACATCCATACATGACCACGGGAAAAACCATAGCCTTGACTAAACGGACCTTGGTTGGCAAAGTAATGTCTCTGCTTTTTAATATGCTGTCTAGGTTGGTCATAACTTTCCTTCCAAGGAGTGAGCATCTTTTAATTTCATGGCTGCAATCAGCATCTGCAATGATTTTGGAGCCCCAAAAAATAAAGTCTGACATTGTTTCCACTATTTCCCCATCTATTTCCCATGAAGTGATGGGACCAGATGCCATGATCTTTGTTTTCTGAATGTTGAGCTTCAAGCCAACCTTTTCACTCTCCTCTTTCACTTTCATCAAAGGCCTTTGAGTTCCTCTTCACTTTCTGCCATAAGGGTGGTGTCATCTGCATATCTGAGGTTATTGAAATTTTCCTGGCAATCTTGATTCCAGCTTGTGCTTCTTCCAGCCCAGCGTTCCTCATCATGTACTCTGCATATAAGTTAAATAAACAGGGTTGTATATTACAACCTTGACGCACTCCTTTTCCTATTTGGAACCAGTCTGTTGTTCCATGTCCAGTTCTAACTGTTGCTTCCTGACCTGCATACAGGTTTCTCAAGAGGCAGGTCAGGTGGTTTGCTATGCCCATCTCTTTCAGAATTTTCCACAGTTTATTGTGATTCACACAGTCAAAGGCTTTGGCATAGTCAATGAACCAGAAATAGATGTTTTTCTGGAACTCTCTTGCTTTCTCCATGATCCAGCGGATGTTGGCAATTTGATCTCTGGTGCCTCTACCTTTTCTAAAACCTTCTTGAACATCTCGAAGTTCACGGTTCACATATTGCTGAAGCCTGGCTTGGAGAATTTTGAGCATGACTTTACTAGCGTGTGAGATGAGTGCAATTGTGCGGTAGTTTGAGCATTCTTTGCCATTCCCTTTCTTTGGGATTGGAATGAAGACTGACCTTTTCCAGTCCTGTGGCCACTGTTGAGTTTTCCAAATTTGCTGGCATATTGAATGCAGCACTTTCACAGCATCATCTTTCAAGACTTGAAATAGCTCAATTGGAATTCCATCACCTCCAATAGCTTTGTTCGTAGTGATGCACTCTAAGGCCCACTTGACTTCACATTCCAAGATGTCTGGTTCCAGGTGAGTAATCACGTCGTTGTGATTATCTTCGTTGTGAAGATCTTTTTTGTACAGTTCTTCTGTGTATTCTTGCCACCTCTTCTTAATATCTCTGCTTCTGTTAGAACATATCATTTCTGTCCTTTATCGAGCCCATCTTTGCATGAAATGTTCCCTTGATATCTCTAATTTTCTTGAAAAGATCTGTTTTTCCTATTCTGTTGTTTTCCTCTATTTCTTTGCATTGATCACTGAGGAAGACTTTCTTATCTCTCCTAGCTATTCTTTGGAACGCTGCATTCAGATGCTTATATCTTTCTTTTGCTCCTTTGCTTTTTGCTTCTCTTCTTTTCACAGCTATTTGTAAGGCCTCCTCAGACAGCCATTTTGCTTTTTTGCATTTCTTTTCCATGGGGATGGTCTTGGTCCCTGTCTCCTGTACAATGTCACGAATCTCCGTCCAGAGTTCATCAGGCTCTCTATCTATCAGATCTAGTCCCTTAAATCTATTTCTCACTTCCACTGTATAATCATAAGGGATTTGATTTAGGTCATATCTGAATGGTCTAGTAGTTTTCCCTACTTTCTTCAATTTAAGTCTGAATTTGGCAATAAGGAGTTCATGATCTGAGCCACAGTCAGCTCCTGGTCTTGTTTTTGCTAACTGTATACAGCTTCTCCACCTTTGGCTGCAAAGAATATAATCTATCTGATTTCGGTGTTGACCGTCTGGTGATGTCCATGTGTAGAGTCTTCTCTTGTGTTGTTGGAAGAGGGTGTTTGCTATGACCAGTGCGTTCTCTTGGCAAAACTCTATTAGTCGTTGCCCTGCTTCATTTCGTGCTCCAAAGCCAAATATGCCTGTTACTCCAGGTGTTTCTTGACTTCCTACTTTTGCATTCCAGTCCCCTATAATGAAAATGACATCTTTTTTGGGTGTTAGTTCTAAAAGGTCTTGTAGGTCTTCATAGAACCGTTCAACTTCAGCTTCTTCAGCATTACTGGTTGGGGCATAGATTTGGATTACTGTAATATTGAATGGTTTGCCTTGGAAACAAACAGAGATCATTCTGTCGTTTTTAAGATTGCATCCAAGTACTGCATTTCGGACTCTTTTGTCGACCATGATGGCTACTCCATTTCTTCTAAGGGATTCCTGCCCACAGTAGTAGATATAATGGTCATCTGAGTTAAATTCATCCATTCCAGTCCATTTTAGTGCGCTGATTCCTAGAATGTCTATGTTCACTCTTGCCATCTCCTGTTTGATCACTTCCAATTTGCCTTGATTCATGGAATTAACATTCCAGGTTCCTATGCAATATTGCTCTTTACAGCATCGGACTTTGCTTCTATCACCAGTCAAATCCACAACTGGGTATTTGTTTTGCTTTGGCTTGATCCCTTCATTCTTTCTGGAGTTATTTCTCCACTGATCTCCAGTAACATACTGGGCATCTACCGACCTGGGGAATTCCTCATTCAGTATCCTATCATTTTGCCTTTTGATACTGTTCATGGGGTTCTCAAGGCAAGTATACTGAAGTGGTTTGCCATTCCCTTCTCCAGGGGACCATATTCTGTCAGACCACTCCACCATGACCCGCCCGTCTTGGGTGGCCCCACACAGCATGGCTTAGTTTCGTTGAGTTAGACAGGGCTGTGGTCCATATGATCAGATCAACTAGTTTTTTGTGATTATGATTTCAGTGTGTCTGCCCTCTAATGCCCCCTTCCAATACTTACCGTCTTTTTTGGGTTTCTCTTACCTTGGTCGTGGAATGTCTCTTCACAGCTGCTCCAGCAAAGTGCAGCCCCTGTACCTTACCTTGGACGAGGGGTATCTCCTCCAGGCCGCCCTCTTGACCTTGAACGTGGAGTAGCTCCCCTCGGCCCTCCTGTGCCCATGTAGCCACCGCCTCTTGGACTTGGGACAGCTCCTCTCGGCCACCGCCCTGACCTTGGATGAGAAGAGCTACCCCACGCCCAAGGTCAGGGCGGTGGCCGAGAGAAGCTGTCCCACATCCAAGAGGATATCTCATAGACACTTCCAACTCATTATCTCAGACTCAACCCATGGCATTTCCCACTCAGCTGTGTTCCTGGGCCAGTGCACTCTCTCAGTCAAAAGTATGCTCATTCAACCAGTCATATGAAGCTAAAATCATTCTTAAATTTCTTCCTTACTTCCTGCTGCTGCTGCTGCTAAGTCACGTCACTTCAGTCGTGTCCAACTCTGCGCGACCCCATCGACAGCAGCCCACCAGGCTCCTCCGTCCCTGGAATTCTCCAGGCAAGAACACTGGAGTGGGTTGCCATTTCCTTCTATGCATGAAAGTGAAAAGTGAAAGTGAAGTCACTCAGTCGTATCCGACTCTTAGTGACCCCATGGACTGCAGCCTACCAAGCTTCTCTGTCCATGGGATTCTCCAGGCAAGAACACTGGAATGGGGTGCCACTGACTTCTCCATCTTTACTTCCTACATCCAATTAATGACTAGATATATAGTTCAATTTTCCAAATATCTCTCACGTCTATGTTTTTTTCTCCTGCCTTGACCACTGATCCACTAGCTTAGCCTTCATTTGAATCATGGTAATTTTTTCAAACGTGTCTTTCACGTTTATTCTGAACTTCTTCCAAATCACTAACTCTCTAAAGTGTTCCTTTCAAAAGTCCTGCTTCTGTTTAAAATTACTTCAATGTGTTGGTAGGATAACATTGTTAAAATGATGAACATGTTATTAAAGTGCATTCATAACCTTCCCTGCTCCTGCCACCTGGTTCCTCAATTTTACCTTCTGCATCTACCCTCCCACCCCAGCTCATACTCTGCATTACCGACTCCAAGCCCTCTTTGCAGTTCTCTCTGTTCTTTAAAGAGATGCACTCCTCCTCTCTCAGCTTTGGGGCTTGTACAAATAGTCTATCTTCTGCCACATTCCAGTCTTATTTAGAGAAACCCCTCAGTTTGCGTCTGACTCTTTTTGACCACATGAATCACAGCATGCCAGGGCTCCCTGTCCATCACCAACTCCTGGAGTTCACTCAAACCCATGTCCATCGAGTCGGTGATGCCATTCAGCCATCTCATTCTCTCTCGTCCCCTTCTCCTCCTGCCCCCAATCCCTCCCAGCATCAGAGTCTTTTCCAGTGAGTCAACTCGTCGCATGAGGTGGCCAAAGGATTAGAGTTTCAGCTTTAGCATCAGTCCTTCCAATGAACACCCAGGACTGATCTCCTTTAGAATGGACTGGTTGGATCTCCTTGCAGTCCAAGGGACTCTCAAGAGTCTTCTCCAACACCACAGTTCAAAAGCATCAATTCTTTGGCAATCAGCTTTCTTCACAGTCCAACTCTCACATCCATACACGACCACTGGAAAAACCATAGCCTTGACTAGACGGATCTTGGTTGGCAAAGTAATGTCTCTGCTTTTTAATATGCTATCAAGGTTGGTCATAACTTTCCTTCCAAGGAGTAAGCGTCTTTTAATTTTATGGCTGCAATCAGCATCCACAGTGATTTTGGAGCCCAAAAAAGTAAAGTCTGACACTGTTTCCACTGTTTCCCCATCTATTTCCCATGAAGTGATGGGACCAGATGCCATGCTCTTCGTTTTTTTTGAATGTTGAGCTTCAAGCCAACTTTTTCACTCTCCTCTTTCACTTTCATCAAGAGGCTTTTGAGTTCCTCTTCACTTTCTGCCATAAGGGTGGTGTCATCTACATATCTAAGGTTATTGAAATTTTCCCGGCACTCTTGATTCCAGCTTGTGCTTCTTCCAGCCCAGCGTTCCTCATCATGTACTCTGCATATAAGTTAAATAAGCAGGGTGACAATATACAACCTTGACGTACTCCTTTTCCTATTTGGAACCGGTCTGTTGTTCTATGTCCAGTTCCAACTGTTGCTTCCTGACCTGCATACGGGTTTCTCAAGAGGCAGGTCAGGTGGTCTGGTATTCCCATCTCTTTCAGAATGTTCCACAGTTTATTGTGATCCACACAGTCAAAGGCTTTGGCATAGTCAATGAAGCAGAAATAGATGTTTTTCTGGAAGTCTCTTGCTTTTCCGATGATCCAGCGGATGTTGGCAATTTGATCTCTGGTTCCTCTGCCTTTTCTAAAACCAGCTTGAACATCTGGAAATTCACAGTTCACCTATTGCTGAAGCCTGGGTTGGAGAATTTTGAGCATGACTTTATTAGTGTGTGAGATAAGTGCAATTGTGCAGTATTTTGAGCATTCTTTGGCACTGCCTTTCTTTGGGATTGGAGTGAAAACTGATCTTTTCCAGTCCTGTGGCCACTGCTGAGTTTTCCAAATTTGCTGGCATATTGAGTGCAGTACTTTCACAGCATCATCTTTCAGGATTTGAAATAGCTCAATTGGAATTCCATCACCTCCTCTAGCTTTGTTTGAAGTGATGGTTTCTAAGGCCCACTTGACTTCACATTCCAAGATGTCTGAATTGACGCCAGCTGTGAGCTCACAGAAGTGACACCGGCTGCACAACCGACCATGCGCAGAAGCGTGGCCGAGAGGAGCTACCCTACGACCAAGGCCAGGGGCAGCGGCCCAGATGAGCTACCCCACATCCAAGGGGTGGCGGCCAGGTGGGCACAGGAGGGCCGAGAGGAGCTACTCCACGTTCAAGGTCAGGAGGGGCAGCCATGAGGAGATACCCCTCGTCCAAGGTAAGGTGTAGCGGCTGCACTTTGCTGGAGCAGCTGTGAAGAGATATTCCACGACCAAGGTAAGAGAAACCCAAATAAGATGGTAGGTATTGCGAGGGGGCATCAGAGGGCAGACACACTGAAATCATAATCACAGAAAACTAGTTGATCTGATCATATGGACCACAGCCCTGTCTAACTCAATGAAACTAAGCCATGCTGTGTGGGGCCACCCAAGACGGGCGGGTCATGGTGGAGTGGTCTGACAGAATATGGTCCCCTGGAGAAGGGAATGGCAAACCACTTCAGTATACTTGCCTTGAGAACCCCATGAACAGTATCAAAAGGCAAAATGACAGGATACTGAATGAGGAATTCCCCAGGTCAGTAGGTGCCCAGTATGTTAATGGAGATCAGTGGAGAAATAACTCCAGAAAGAATGAAGGGATCGAGCCAAAGCAAAAACAATACCCAGTTGTGGATGTGACTGGTGATAGAAGCAAAGTCCGATGCTGTAAAGATCAATATTGCATAGGAACCTGGAATGTTAGGTCCATGAATCAAGCCAAATTGGAAGTGATCAAACAGGAGATGGCAAGAGTGAACATAGACATTCTAGGAATCAGCGCACTAAAATGGACTGGAATGGGTGAATTTAACTCAGATGACCATTATATCTACTACTGTGGGCAGGAATCCCTTAGAAGAAATGGAGTAGCCATCATGGTAGACAAAAGAGTCCGAAATGCAGTACTTGGATGTAGTCTCAAAAAGGACAGAATGATCTCTGTTTGTTTCCAAGGCAAACCATTCAATATCACAGTAATCCAAACCTATGCCCCAACCAGAGAAACCCCTACTCATCTTAATTTCTAGCTTAAAAATTGCATCTTCAAGACTCTAGCCCTGACTCATTCTGTTCTTTCATAAGCTTTCAAAGTACCTTGTACTTCTCCTTCATAACATTTTTAATACCTTTAACTGGATAATAAGTTATAAGTAGTTTATTATGTGTTCTTGCAATAAAAAAAGAAAGTAAAAAATAAGGAGAGAGACTGTGATGGTCTATGTTAGCAGATTCTAGGAAGTAGCATGGTATCTGACCTGAGAAAGGGAACTCTGGACATATTTTGAATTAATGAGTCACTGAACCTCCGATTCACTTCCTAATAAATTTATTTAGTTTCTATGAACTATTTATATAAGAGAGAAAATTAAAATCAGAGTTAGAGAGCCCAGGAAAAGGTCAAAAAGTGTAAAATCTTAGTAGATTATTATCCCATCTTTAGCTAGAATCCACAAGTGATGGGCAGCATATTTAAAACTTTGTAAAAATGAGGAGCCCACAATCCCCCTCTTCTATTTAAATTCTTGTATAAACCTTGGCCTCCCTTTTGATCCCGTCCTTGTCCAGATAAATTTTATGGACTAAGTAGGCTTATTTCATACCTTTGACATTTGCTCAGCCTATTCATCTGAATTCTCTGTTTTTACCTGAGCCAGTAGCTCACTGTTAACTGTGGTTATCATTGCTGGAGTCTATGATAAAATCAGTCCTGTTCCACCTAAACTTGATCTTTCCTCTTTGTCAACCTTACAAGCTCTTGTCTGTCCCTCCATTCCATAATTCATCCCACCAACTCAAGCAAAAATTTAGTTCTCACCAAAGAACAGAAAATAACTGCTACTCCTAAGTAAACATGAAAGATGCTTAGATGGGGTTTGGGCTTTATCAAGTATACATGTTGTTTTTGTGATAAAAGCAGAATTGAAATCATTAAGTAGGAAGCACACCTGTTTACCATGTCTGGCCAATAAAATAAACTTGATTTACTCACTTATTCTAGACTTAGATGGTAATCTGAACTATTTCAACCCAAATTTCTGATAATACTTAAATTTCAGTGTTTCCACTTGATTGCTAAGCGGAGTTAAGGAGCCATAAAACCAATACAGTGTATAATACATGACAGACGGGGATCCAGGGTAGAGGGATAATACTATTGATCGGCTGAGAGTCAGGTGGTTAGGACTTATTCAGGTTCACACACCCTCTAGGTCCAACCTGACTTTAGAGACATGGCACAAATTTCCTGTGTCTCAGTTGTCTTCTTCTATAAAATGAGAAAAGAAAAATGTATTTCACCTGATAGCTTTGAACTTAATAATGCAATTAAAGCATTTTGACATAGGATGGTCTCCATAATTGTTAATGTAAATCATACTTTGAATTCCACATTTATCTAACAGGAATATAATTGTTAATGGAGACATTTGGTAGACTTGACTGGACCTCTTTATATTTCTTACCAGAAAATACCCTAATGTTTGAATTTCAATTCGGAGAGGATTTCAGCAAGGTCATGTATTAATAAACTGAAATCTACATATCAATGCATCTATCTATAGATATATTAATTAACTGTGAATTCTGCTAAGAAAGTGAAATATTACTAAGTTACAGAATACAAGGATCAGTAAACTTGGCTGCAAAGGACTAGACAGTAAGTATTCTGGGCTTTGTAGACGATGTGGTCTGTGTCTCAACTACTCAAATCATAGTGCAAAAGCAGCTGTAAACAATTCTTAAACCAATAAGCAAGGATATATTTCATTAAAGCTTCTATAATATTTTATCACAATGGTTAAATTAAAACTAAGACCACAGGAATTTTAAGTTCACATGTCATGGAATGTTCACTTGTGAAGTTTTCCAACCATTTAAAAATGTTAAAAAAAAAAAAAATCCTAGCTCACAGGCCATGTAAACACAGGTGGCAAGCTTGATTCAACCCACAGGTGGTAAGTTCCCACTGGATATTCTGTCTCTTTTACTGAATTATGATGTTCATTTTCCACTGACCCTCTATTTGTCATAAAAGTCCCATAAGCACGAGGTTTTCTGTTTTATTTTCTGATGTATTCCAAATGTTTGAACAGTGACTAGTGTAAAGTAGAAAATTATTTGTTAAATAAATGTTTTTTTCTTCTCCTGAACTCTTTCTGATAGAAGTTTCTAGCAAAACAAAAGTTTTTACGTGCTCTTTGGCATGTTCTCAGACACAGAGGATTGAGGATTACAAAACTTGAACTTTAACATTTTGTAATTATTATTCCAAAGTAATAAAATAATTTAAACAATGGTGTCAGGAGATGTTTATGCTACAGGTTAATAACTTGTAGGTGTATATAGTTAGAAAGTAGACACGGATAATATATATGAAAAGTGAAATTGTTAGTCGCTCAGTTGTGTCCGACTCTTTGTGACCCTATGGACTGTAGCCTCTATCCATGGAATTCTCCAGGTAAGAATACTGGAATGGGTTACCATTCCTTTCTAGGGGATATTGACAAACCAGGGAGCAAGCCCAGATTTCCCACTTTGCAGGTAGATTCTTTACTCTCTAAGCCACAAAGAAAGCCCATAATATACATATATGTATATAACGTATATATGTGTGTGCTTAGTCACTTATTCGTGCCTGACTATTTGGGACTCCATGGACTGTAGCCCATCAGGCTCCTCTGTCCATGGGGATTCTCCACGCAAGAATACAGCAGTAGGTTGTCATTCCCTCCTCCAGGGGATCTTCCCAACCCAGGGATCGAACCTAGGATTCCTACAATGCAGGGGGATTCTTTACCAACTGGACCACCAGGGAAGCATATGTGTCTATACACACATAATATAAAATATATATATATACACATATACATACATGTGTACATATACAAATAAATTTATAAACACATACAAGTTCCATATTGGTGGCTATATTTCAGAAAGCAGATTTATATATGGGCTTATATATTGTTACACAAGTTACTTTTTGAGTATGATACTTAAACAGGTATTTAATCAGGACAGCTAAGTGGTAATCACACTAATTAATCACAAAGTAAAAATACATTCACCTTAGGAAAATCAACAGTATTAAACTGTGATTAATTGGCTTAAAAAACACATTGTAACATAATTATTTTAGGACACAAATATTTTTGATAAACTAAGTGGGCTATATTCAGCTGTCAGAATTATATCACATCTTTCATAAAGCAGGAAAGCAGACAAAAATAAGTAGCTTTTAAAATCATTATACAATAGAATTATTGCTATGAGATTTATTTAAATGGTATTAGCCCAAATCATAATTTAAAACCAGCAAATTTATCATCATAGTTGAATGCTTGAGGAGAACAATTTAATCCACTTTTAAACTCAAGTTAATTAAAATAGTTCTTACATTATTTGCAACAAAAGCATTACTAACACTTGGCACTCCTGTGCATCACAACAGTTCTCAATCATTGTCATTTTGTGTTTTTGTTATCACTGCTAGAAAGTCTAGAAAATTCAGTGCTGTTTCTCCTCTGAACTGGAAAAAGGCACTAAGCTTAATGGGCTAAATGAAAGAGCCAATTTGCACAAAAAATGCTTTGAATATATTTAAATGTGACATCTAGTTAAGCTTCTAGTAGAAATGTCATCATCCGATGAGCGATCAGGGCGAGAATGCCTGAGACACAGCTGGCATTGTGAGTGGCATCAGTATAGTAGATGATTGATTAAAGGAATACTTGGAGAGGAACTATTTCAAGGTTCACATTTGGAACCACAGAAATCAAGTGTATCAACTGCCATCTGTTTCTTCAGATGCTGCCCCTCCCCCCATTTCTTGGCCTTGCTGATAGATTGCCATCTGGGCCCAATGTGAACGTGGTCAATGCCAACTATGTACCAAACCGTCCGTGTTGTTTCTCTTTTATTCATTGGTGCTTATTTTGGCTTGAGAACACACTACAATACTCTGTAAAACATCAGTTACTAAATAAAACATATGTTTGATCAAGTAATACATGAAAAAATTATTTGCAGTTGTTCAGTCGCTCACTTGTGTCCAACACTTTGCAACCCATACACTGCAGCACTCCAAGCATCCCTGTCCCTCACTATCTCCCAGAGTTTGCTCAAAATCATGTCCACTGTGTCTATGATGCCATCCAACCATCTCATCCTGTCGCCCCCTCCTGCTCCTGCCCTCAATCTTTCCCAGCATCAGGGTCATTACCAGTGATTTGGCTCTTCACATCAGGTGGCCAAAGTACTGGAGCTTCAGCATCAGTCCTTCCAATGAGTATTCAGGGTTGATTTCCTTTAGAACTGACAGGTTTGATCTTCTTGCTGTATAAGGGATTCTCAAATATCTTCTCCAGCACTACAGTTCCAAAGTATCGATTCTTTGGCACTCAGTCTTCTTTAAAAATCATGTATTATTCCTAAGTTGGGAAAGCCTGTCTGTACTTGAACATATAAGCACACATTAGTTCTACATAAATAGGATCAAATTTTATGGAGTCTGCCTCTTTTTCTCCTTGACCTCGTAGCTTCAAAACTGATCCTTGTCAATATTTATAATTCTGTGCCATTGAATTTAAAAGCTGTATTTTAGATGTATCACAATTTATTCAATTATGACCTTATTTATGGACACTTCAGTTCAGTTCAGTTCAGTTCAGTTCAGTTCAGTTGCTCAGTCCTGTCCGACTTTCCGCGACCCCATGAATCACAGCATGCCAGGCCTCCCTGTCCATCACCAACTCCCAGAGTTCACTCAGACTCATGTCCATCTGGTCGGTGATGCCATCCAGCCATCTCATTCTCTGTCGTCCCCTTCTCCTCCCGCCCTCAACCTTTCCCAGCATCAGAGTCTTTTCCAATGAGTCAACTCGTCTCATGAGGTGGCCAAAGTATTGCAGTTTCAGCTTTAGCATCAGTCCTTCCAATGAACACCTAGGATTGATCTCCTTTAGAATGGACTGGTTGGATCTCCTTGCAGTCCAAGGGGCTCTCAAGAGTCTTCTCCAGCACCACAGTTCAAAAGCATCAATTCTTCAGCGATCAGCTTTCTTCACAGTCCAACTCTCACATCCATACATGACCACTGGAAAAATCATAGCCTTGACTATACGGATCTTGGTTGGCAAAGTAATGTCTCTGCTTTTTAATATATTATCTAGGTTGGTCATAACTTTCCTTCCCAGTAGTAAGTGTCTTTTAATTTCATGGCTGCAATCAGCATCTGCAGTGATTTTGAAGCCCAAAAAAATAAAGTCTGACACTGTTTCCACTGTTTTTCCATCTATTTGCCATGAAGTGATGGGACCAGATGCCATGATCTTTGTTTTCTGAATGTTGAGCTTCAAGCCAACCTTTTCACTCTCCTCTTTCATTTTCATCAAGAGGCTGTTTAGTTCTTCTTCACTTTCTGCCATAAGGGTGGTGTCATCTGCATATCTGAGGTGATTGATAGTTCTCCCAGCAATCTTGATTCCAGCTTGTGCTTCTTCCAGCCCAGCGTTCCTCATCATGTACTCTGCATATAAGTTAAATAAAGAGGGTGACAATATACAGCCTTGACGTACTCCTTTTCCTATTTGGATCCAGTCTGTTGTTCCATGTACAGTTCTGACTGTTGCTTCCTGACCTGCATACAGGTTTCTCAAGAGGCAGTTCAGGTGGTCTGGTATTCCCATCTCTTTCAGAATGTTCCACAGTTTATTGTGATCCACACAGTCAAAGGCTTTGGCATAGTCAATGAAGCAGAAATAGATGTTTTTCTGGAACTCTCTCGCTTTCTCCATGATCCAGTGGATGTTGGCAATTTGATCTCTGGTGCCTCTGCCTTTTCTAAAACCTGCTTGAACATCTGGGAGTTCATGGTTCACATATTGCTGAAGCCTGGCTTGGAGAATTTTGAGCATGACTTTACTAGCGTGTGAGGTGAGTGCAATTATGGACACTTAGTATGTTATCAATTTGACAGTATGATATACAATTCTTTAGTGAACACTTTGTACTTACATCCTAATAGTAATCTGTGACTATTACTATGGATAGATTCCTAGAGGGAAAATGCATGTCAAAGGGGACGGACATATGAAATTTGAAAATAAGACTAAATTTTCTTTCAAAATGGCTTTACCTGTACAGTCTAAGATTGGTCCAATTTTTTGTATCTTCATTTGCAGCAGATATTGTAAGTCTTTCTGTTTATGGTCAAGTATATAAATTAAAATAAACATTATTGCTTAAATACATTTTTCAGAGTATTGTGAGGTCAAGCACCTGTTCATATATGAAAATCTGTATATTTTTTGTGCTCTGAATTGTGCTCCTAATCTTAGAAGATTTTTATTTGGTACTTTTCTCTCATTGTTTCATAGGTGTTTCATAATACCCTATGCCTATTATATTTTTTAGAAATACTTCTTCCAATATTTCTTCAAAGTTATATTTTAGCAATAAAGAATACTTCATTTTAATTTTGTCAAGTATATAAGTACTTGCATTATGGTATCTGGGCTTTTTTTCCTACTGAGGTCTTTCTCAAATACTATAATTGGAATTATTTTCCACTATTATTTCTTACTCTTTGAATATGTTTAATTTTACCTTTTGACTTCATCTGAAATGCATATGTGAGGCTGTATTGTGCAAATATGTGTGGTGTAAAGAAGGTTTTTATTTACTTACCAGTGAGTAGCCAGTACACAAAGCATCATTTATTGACTACACTCCCTGTTTTAAAATGACTACACTATCAAAAACTATTTCCTTATGGAAACTCTTTTGGAATCTGTGTTCCACATAACTTTATTTTCTCCTACTCATGTATATATTACTCTGTTTCTTCTATTACAGGTTACTGAACTTTGGGGGCATGTAGCAAAAGAAGACCGTAATCACTGTACTTCTTTTTAAAATTTTTCTTGGTTATTCCTTCACACTCTTTATACATGTAAATTATGGAATCCATGTGTTGTATTTCAGAAAACATCTTTGGTTTGTTGATTGGTATCACATCGAATATATACATGGAAAAAAAGAAATTATTTATAATGACAAGACCTTAAAAGACCCTCAGGATCTCTGCACATAAGCTGATACACCTCACAAGCTGCCAATATCTTACTCACTAGGCTTGAGATGCTACCCTGTACTTACTTATACAGGTATGGACTGGATTCAGAGACTATTACTCACAGGCAACTCAAATAAATAAAACATAATGCGAGTATTTTAAACTTAACATGAAAAGCATAACTCACTCAATTAAGTCCTCATTTCCACTACATATTGTCTTCATGTAACAAGCTACAGAATAACACAAATTATAATAAAAAAATTGATTGAGCATGAAATAGGAACAAAGGAAATTCATTATTTAATTCAAATATTTAATGATGCAATGGATCCAACTATTCAATAGAGATTCACAAACCACTTGGCCTGGACAGATAAATGTCCTGTGTCAAGCTATACTCTCTTCTGGACATTCTTAGAGACCTGTTAACCATATCTGCCATTTTCACACTTGCATGCTAATAATTCCATTTTGTAGCAGACCCATTCCTGATGGATATAGATATTCACGTGCATGTTTTGCATCCACTAAGACCTGACGAGCTGTGAGTAACTGAAATCGTGATACGCAGCAGCTTTCGTGACTCAGCGGTGAATGACAACAAGAGGCAAAATTGTGAGAATAAGTATAGTGCTATCCTCCCATACAGGCCCACAGTTCACCCATCTAATACCCTTACCAGTCTGGAGGTCAGAATTTGCTAAGCCTGGAAATATCCATATTATAATGCTAGATATTATTTGTATACCTTTAGTAGATACCTGCTGCTGCTGCTGCTGCTACTAAGTCACTTCAGTTGTGTCCGACTCTGTGTGACCCCATAGACGGAAGCCCACCAGGCTTCGCCATCCCTGGGATTCTCCAGGCAAGAACACTGGAGTGGGTTGCCATTTCCTTCTCCAATGTGTGAAAGTGAAGTCGCTCAGTCATGTCCGACCCTTAGCGACCCCACGGACTGCAGCCCACCAGGCTCCTCCATTCATGGGATTTTATTTACGTTATTTCCAGGTTCCCAAGAAGCACTTCTTTCTGCTATTAGTTTCTCTCACTTTGGCAGAAAGTTCCTCCAAAGTGAAGAGGAACTAATGGGAGAGAAACTGAATGGCAAACAGATGTGGAAACAATGGTAACAGTGACAGACTTCATTTTGTTTTGCTCTAAAATCACTGCAGATGGTGACTACAGCCAAGAAATTAAGACGCTTGCTCCTTGGAAGAAAAGCTATGACCAACCTAGGTAGCATATTAAAAAGCAGAGACATTCCTTTGCTGACAAATGCCCATCTAGTCAAAGCCATGGTTTTCCCAGGAGTCACATATAGATGTGAAAGTTGGACCATAAAGAAAGTTGAGCACTGAAGAATTGATGCTTTTGAACTGTGGTGCTGGAGAAGACTTTTGAGAGTCCCTTGGACTGCAAGGAGAACAAACCAGTCAATCCCAAAGGATGTTGGTCCTAAGCAGTTGTTGGAAGGACTGATGCTGAAGCTTCAATACTTTGGGCACTTGATGGGAAGAACTGACTCACTGAAAAAGATCCTGATGCTGGGAAAGATTGAAGGCAGGAGCAGAAGGGGACGACAGAGGATGAGATGGTTGGATGGCATCATTGACTCGATGAACATGAGTCTGAGCAGGCTCCAGGACCTGCTGATGGACAGGGAAGCCTGGGGTGCTGCAGCACATGGGGTTGCAAAGAGTTGGACACGACTGAGTGACTGAACTGAGAGGCACTTCATTTATTCTCAAGACCTAGATTTACTTCAATTTCATTTTTTAATTAAAATTAGATTCTTTAATTAAAAATAGCTATTCTATATCCCTAGTTTTTGTGCCAATATAAAAGGAAACCAGTCCTGAGTATTCACTGGAAGGACTGATGCTGAATCTGAAGCTCCAACACTTTGGCCACCTGATGCAAAGAGCTGACCCATTGGAAAAGACCCTGATTCTGAGAAAGAATGAGGGCAGGAGGAGAAGGAGGTGACAGAGGATGAGACGGATGGATGGTATCAGTGACTCAATGGACATGAGTTTGAACAAACTCCAGGAGGTGGTGAAGGACAGGGAAGCCTGGCATGCTGCATACATGGAATCGCAAAGAGTCAGACGCAACTTAATGACTGAGCGACAACAATTTTTGTATGTTTTTCAAATTTCTTGCTACATGATATGATGCCCATTAATCTCACCATCCCAGTCTGCCTATTCTGTTTGAATTTTAACTACTTAGGGTTCATCACAAGCATGATGCCCATGGCTAGACACAATAGTCCTGGTGTTAGCCAGCTACTTTTTCCATTGTCATGTGTCCAGCATATTATCTTATTACACAATACTTGATCTATATATTTTCATTGTGTACCCATTTTTCACCAACACAAATATAGCTTACTCAGAAACGTCCTTTTAATTATCCTGACTTAACATTTAAAATTTTCGTATTAGAGTTGCAAAGATGAAAAAGTTATAATTGTTGAATTCACAGGTTTATGGATAAACACAGCCCACCAGTGAAACATCAGACCTTATAAATACATCAGATGTCAAAAGATATATTGTCCACTGTATGCCAGCCCATTCTGCTTTCACCAAGGCCTCCTCTGAATGGGTAGCCTATGTGGTCTTATCTTGTTGCTCCTAAATAACCCCATTTTCTGGTCAGAGCTGAGTGCACAGGTGGACACCTGGCCCAGGTCACTTGCTTTATAGGAATTCAATTCATTAGTTGAAGATAATCCAAATAGTCTTCCGCCCATAAATTTGGAATTGGAAAACTAAGACAATTAGATTCATCTCATGCAGAAATGAAAGACCTTATAAAACTAAGTCTAGACAAAGTCACATACATTTCAAAGCTGTGAAGTACAATGAAGCCAAAGGAGGAAAGAAAGCTATTCTGCAGAGAAATGTTGAACAAATTTGGGAAAAGCAGAGCCATCTGCCTCTGAGGGTCCATGAGGTAAAGAGAGGGTAGTTTTAACTCATGCCTCTCCATTTGAGCACGATGAAAAATATTTGGTGGTTTGGATGAAAACTGTTGGTGTTTGTCTTCTGAAAGCTGTGCCTCATCAATCAAGCTCTTAATATTTAAGCTGCTTTCACTGGACTTTTCTTCCTTGTGAGCATGTAAGTCATTCATGGGAATAGAGAAATGCAGCAGTCAATTTCTCTTTGGGACATCAAGGAATGCTTTATTTGTGCACATAACGGTAAGGTGAACATAAACGGGTGGAGAAATGAAGGGAATGATTCCATATAGGAATGAATAATGAAATAATCTGAAATATCCAGGGGTGGTATAAAGAAATATTTAGACATATTAATTTCCTTAGATAATAGTAGTCAGTTAAAATTCTTACTGGCATTAGTCAATAGACAAGTGATCCTGGTCAAAGACCTGAAGGAAGTAAGGAAGCAAAGCATGTGACTATCATGTGAAGAACACTCCAGCCAGAGGGAATAGAGCCCAAAGGTAGGACCTGACCGGTCAGTGTGACAAGACGGGAGGGGACACAGATGGCCAAGTGGGAGATGAGGGCAGAGTTTGGGGACCACAGCCTGTCAGCTTCTGCAATCTCACTTCAGAGTCTGATCCTTTATCGTGAAAACCATGGGAAACCAGGGAGGATTCTGAACGGAGAAATGACAAGATCTGAATTCTATTTTAAAAGAATCATTCTTAAATGTTCAATAAGTCATATAATCATAATCACTACTTTCAATTTACCAACAGCAGCTCCACGATTGTAATAATGATGTAGTCTCAACCATTTGGCTTAGTTGATATATAAGTAATTGAAAAGTTAGATCAATGGATTCACTTGAATTTCTTTAAGGAATTCATTACCTTCTCTATACAAAAAATTTAAGTGACAATTTGTTAGCAAATAACATGACATTATAAACTAGAAACGGAACAAAGAAAAAAATTTTTCTTAGATTAAGTACAACATAAAATAGAGTGAAACAAACATCCAAAGAACATAATATAAATTGTCTGACACACAAAGGCCCTAAAGTTGTTAATGCTTACTCATCAATTAAAAGTAAGAGCAGGTCTTATATTTTGACAAGCAAGCTAGAGGTAAAGGGTAAGAAGCAGTGGTCTAATCACTATATATAGAATGTCCTAAATTGAAGCAATGTAAATTCAGGATGAAAATAGTCTTTTTAACGACAGAGTAATATGTTGAATACGGTTGTTAGTAAAACTAATTAAGCAACTAGAGATTATCATACTAAGTCAGTCAGAAAGAGAAATACAAATACTATATGATACCCTGTAGAATCTAAAATATGACACAAATGAATCTATCCATGAGAGATAAGCAGACTCATAGACATACAGAGCAGACTTGTGGGTGCCAAGGGAGAGGGGGTTAGGAATGGGATGAAGTGGGAAGTTGGGGTTAACACATTTAAGATACTACAATATGGAGTGGACCAACATCAAAGTCCTACTGTATAGCACAGAGAGCTATTGAATATATTCAGTATACTACAATAGACCATAAGAAAAAGAATATAAAACAATAAAACATATGTATAATTGAATTATTTTGCTGTACATAAATTAATACAACATTGTAAATAAACTATATATATTTTTTAAAATCTAGATGCCTATCGAATTATTTTTGTTTCTAACTAGTTTAAGTCATACTATAAAATGACAGTTTTAGATAGCAATTTCATAGGCTGAATTAGATAGGCTTTAGGTAAAACTGTCAATAAGGCATAGGAAAATCACTTCCAATTTTTTTAATAAAAAGTAACATCTCTGAACATAAACTATTTCTCCCTCCATCCCACTGTTGCATTTTATAATAGCCATTTGTGAACAACTGTAAATTTTAACAACTCATTCTTTAACTTCTCTATGACTTCATCAATGTTTTTGCCTACAAATGGACAGTTCTTCCAACTTGTTTACCTAGTGCATTTCTTACCATCTGTAAATTTCACAGAGTCCTTCTACATGAAGCTTTCCCTCACTTGCTCAATTAAGTTCCACTTTCCCTATGCTTCTTAATCAGTTTTCTATTACAGGATAACAAAATATATCTCTCTGACCGTGGCCTACAAAGCATCTCCACTTTTAAGGACTATGTGATTTGATTGGAGATGCCTATGTAATCCAGTATAATCTCCTCATCTCAAGGTCCTTAATCGTATCTGCAAAATCTCTTAACCATACAAAGTAACTTTTCAGTTTCCACATTTCGAAAGATGTGGACATCTTAAGAGGTCACTATTCAGACTACCACAGCATCTAAAGCACAAACATCCACTAAAGAAACACCAATGAGTGTGTAATGTTGACCCTTGAATAACCTGGGTTTGATGTACTTACAGATGGACATTTTTCAGTAGTAAATACTACCATATTGCCAATGCCATCCACCATTAACAGTCCACAGACCTGGATCCACAGAGACAAAGGAACCGTATATAGGAAAGACCAGCTATAATTTATCTGTGAGTTTAGTGGGGGAGTGTTTGAGGGGGGACTTCACCCATGCATCATTGAAGTGTCAACTATAATTATTGTCTATAATTATAGTCTATAATTGTCATCTATTTCTCCATGAAAGTATACTTTTGGGCAATAGACTTCTTTGTTCCACCCACTGTATTTAACATAATGCCTTATATAAAATGCAAAGTGGCTCACTAAATATTTAATGAACACATTTATGAATTAAATACATATTTAAAGCTATATACTACTGTTGAAACAAAGGACTATGAAAAATCAAAACAGTGAATGTTTATTTTAGAGACATGTTTACTTATAGAGATTTATACTATTTAAATATGTTTTTGTTTTATACTGTATAAGATTAAAGTTATTTATTTTGATTTCTTTAAAATATCAAAATAGGGTATGTTAAGATTTTTCAGTACTTTTGGTATATTTTCATACTGTAAATATTTCGATCATCTGGACAATGTTTCTTAATGCTTTTTATCACTGATTTGAAGTAACACTGGGGTTTTTGGTGGTTGTTTATGTTTTATTGTTGTGTGGTGCAACAGTTATTAAATATTTAAATTAGGCCATTAATTGCCAATAGCTGTGGTCA
Organism: Moschus berezovskii; assembly: GCF_049115385.1. Lineage (NCBI taxonomy): Eukaryota > Metazoa > Chordata > Mammalia > Artiodactyla > Moschidae > Moschus > Moschus berezovskii. Next base: position 19,648,325 of record NC_142472.1, read on the forward strand.
TTATGCACAAGGAACTAATATCCTCTCAAAAGTTAGCCAGAAATGTAGGTATGCTACAATTTTTACTTTCAAATATTACAAGTAAATTATTACAAGTAAAATTCCTTCACTATTTTGTTAAAGATCTTTTAGAGGTGGTCATATGACTCAGTAACAGAGTCTCCATAAGTAGTTTTAAGACGAATTTGTTTTATATCAATTTAAATGATAATTAAACTCACACCTAATATATGTTTCTCTGAAAAGTCACTTGCAGGACAGAATCAAAAACTTAAGGATGCTCTATTTACCTTCATCTGCTTAATTTTACACTGCAAGAAATGAAGGTCTGTAAATAAAATGGAATGTGTAATTTACAATGCCAAATACAGAGAAGCATTTGTGCCTTTCCTAAATAGATTAGGGTGGTTCAAGAAGTAAAGAAACATTTTTATATCTCAGGGGGTTCATGAGGTAAGCATATGTATAATTTACTCTGAGTAGAATTTAAATAAAGGTATTTATAAAAAATGAAGCTTTGAACTTAAAGCTCAACTTGATATGGTGTTACTTAATACTTTGCTTGGTTTTCAATACAGATAATAGGATTAGCACTTAAAACAACAGCCTAATAATTTTGAGGATCATCAAGTGCTTTAAGTTGAAGTATATTTTATTTGGACCTTCACCTTGAAGACCAGTAATTCACCTCTATAAAGCTGACCAAAGTTATTTTTCCTGAACAATTTATATTATTTTTCAATATGTATTATCTTTCTCTTATTTATTTATGGATTTTTCTTTACATTTATTACATAATAAAATCAGACTATTCACAGAATAATTACATAGATTGTCTTTAGGTCTTAATATTCTATCAGATTTCTATTTATTCTATTTCTCCCAAAGTCTTCAAAAGAATTTTTTTCTTAACCTATGTTTTTCAGTGCAAGGCAATGCTATATACCAATTTACATAATGATACATCATTTAATTACCTTAAGCAGTAGTGGAAGAAAAAGGCTAATTTGAAGCATAGGTCTAAATAAGTAGTACCAAGAATATAATTTTTATTTCAAATTTGGATTTAGCATTTAAAAAATAAATAAAGACCATATTTAAAATAATGGCTTCTTAATTTAATGAAGGAGTAACTGATTCAAAATTGCAAATATATATATATATATAACTCAAATAAATATGTATCAAATATATATTTCCATTAAAATATAGGGATTAGCTTATAAAGGTTACCAATAGATCATTTTATCAATTAAATGTCAAAACAACTTTTTCTTTTAAAAGTGCATGGAACACTTAGAGAATTAAGCCACAAAAAGCTGTTTTTACACAAACCTTCCTTTTCCAACACATAAATCAGACTGTGTATCCTTGAAAAAAATTTCTTGTCTATGCACATTAGCCTTAGAAACAGATCAAAGAAACTGTGATGAATTCAGTTCTTCACATTGTCCAGTATAAAAGTAAATCAATAAAGAGCTAATTTCTTAGTATTATACTCAAAGAAAAATGTTAATTCAGTTATCATTGGATATTTACCAATAAACTGAATGTTTTTCCTGTGGAGAATTTCAAGATGTTAATTTTGAGCTTCACATTCATCCTTCAAATCATGATTAGAAAAATTATTAGTAAAGGTTAGTACTAACCAGATTTTAAAAACTGCAAAAGGAGACTATTATAATAAAGAGTGGAAGTGACAAATACATTCAAGGGATTAGATCTGATAGACAGAGTGCCTGAAGGATTATGGATGGAGGTTCTGAACATTGTACAGAAGGAAGAGATCAAAACCATCCTCAAAAAAGGAAATGCAAAAGGGCAAAATAGTTGTCTGAGGAGGCCTTACAAATAGCTGATAAAAGAGGTGAAGTGAAAGGCAAAGAATAAAAAGAAAGATATACTCATCTGAATGCAGAGTTCCAAAGAATAGCAAGGAGAGATAAGAAAGCCTTCCTAAGTTATCAAAGAAATAGAGGAAAACAATGGAATGGGAAAGACTAGAGAACTCTACAAGAAAATTAGAGATACGAAGGGAACATTTCATGCAAAGATGGGCACAAAAAAATGACAGAAATGGTAGGGACCTAACAGAAGCAGAAGATATTAAGAAGAGGTGGCAAGAATACACAGAAGAACTATACAAAAAAGATCTTCATGACCCAGATAATCATAATGGTGTGATCACTCACCTAGAGCCAGACATCCTGGAGTGCAAAGTCAAGTGGGTCTTAGGAAGCATCACTACGAACAGAGCTAGTGGAGATGATGGAATTCCAGTTGAGCTATTTCAAATCCTGAAAGATGATGCTGTGAAAGTGCTGCACACAATATGCCAGCAAATTTGGAAAATTCAACAGTGGCCATGGGACTGGAAAAGGTCAGTTTTCATTCCAAAGAAAGGCAATGCCAAAGAATGCTCAAACTACTGAACAATTGCACTCATTTCACCTGCTAGCAAAGTAATGCTCAAAATTCTCCAAGCAAGCCTTCAACAGTACATGAACCATGAATTTCCAGATGTTCAATCTGGATTTAGAAAAGGCAGACAAACCAGAAATCAAATTGTAAACATCTGCTGCCTCACAGAAAACACAAAAGAATTCCAGAAAATCATCTACCTCTGCTTCATCGACTACACTAATGCCTTTGACTGACTGGATCATAACAAACTGTGGAAAATTCTTCAAGGGATGGAAATACCAGACCACTTTACCTGTCTTTGGAGAAACCTGTATGCAGGTCAAGAAACAACAGCTAGAACTGGACATGGAACAACAGACTGGTTCCAAATAGGAAAAGGAGTACGTCAAGGCTGTATATTGTCACCCTGCTTATTTAACTTTCACGCTGAGTACATCATGCAAGTTGCCTGGCTGGATGAAGCACAAGCTAGAATCAAGATTGCCGGGAATTATATCAATAACCTCAGATATGCAGATGACACCACCCTTATGGCAGAAAGCGAAGAGGAACTTAGAGCCTCTTGATGAAAGTGAAAGAGAAGAGTGAAAAAGTTGGCTTAAAACTCAACATTCAAAAAATGAAGATCATGGCATCTGGTCCCATCACTTCATGGCAAATAGATGAGGAAACAATAGAAACAGTGACAGACTTGATTTTTGGGGCTCCGAAATCACTGTAGATGGTGACTGTAGCCATGAAATTAAAAGACACTTGCTTCTTGAAAGAAAAGCTCTGACCAACCTAAACAGCATATTAAAAAGCCAGGGACATTAGTTTGCCAACAAAGGTCTACATGGTCAAAGCTATGGTTTTTCCAGTAGTCATGAATGGATATGAGAGTCAGACCATATATGCAGAAGGCTGAATGCCAAAGAATCGATCCTTTTGAACTGTGGTGTTGGAGAAGACTCTTGAGAGTTACTTGGACTGCAAGGAGATCAAACCAGTCAGTCCTAAACGAAAGCAACCCTGAATATTCATTGGAAGGACTGATGCTTAAACTGAACTCCAATACTTTGGCCATCTGATGCAAAGTAAGGTATTGTTTTGTAACACATAAAGTAATGATGTCCAGAGTTGGTGCTTCACAGAAACATAGCAGTGAATACAACAAAATTTTGACTATAATGACCCTCCTCATCTAAGTTACATATAATGAAAAAAGATATTAAATAAGATGTTATTCATGTTAAATAAAAGGTAACTAATGGTAGAATAATTTGCAGTCCAGGTAATTCCATTTGGGAAGAATGTGGTGGGTTTGAATGGTTATCAGTGCCTCACATAAAGGATGAAAGGTAACAAGCTTGGTACTCAAAAATTCCCTGAATAAAGAGACCTGGTACATTTCTTAATCATAGTCAGTGTCTATCTACCATATATCCATTTTGGGTAGATTCACTTTATTCTACCTGTTCTGACACATGGAAGCATACCCTAGGAGGAACAGCAAAGATGAATCAACTCTATAAACAGAGGCAGTAATCATCATCTTTGTAATTTTCAATTAAATGTGAGATGACAGAGGACATGTAAATGCAAACATTTTTTCCAAAGGTTGAATATATTGGAAAATACTTGAAAGAGAGATGAGAGTCTAGAGATTAATTTCATATTCCTAATTTTCACATCCCTAATCAGTTCTCATAAATAAAATATCATGTCAGTATTGTGAACTTCAAATAACTTACACAAGGACGAGGTAGCTTTGAAAATAATTCACTTGTTTTACTTAAATGTCATTTTTCTGACTTTGCAGATGCAGTGTTCACATGGAAAAATAATTTTGAAAATTAAAAAGGAATTCTATATTTACATGTAAGTGTACATTTAAAGTAAACTGTCTTTGATGCACTTTATTTTTAAAAATAATTTTTATTGGAATATATTTGTTTTACAATTTTGTATTAGTTTGTGCTATATACATATATATATATATATCCCCTGTTTTTTTAATTTCCTTCCCATTTAGGTCACCATAGAGCATTGAGATCCAGTGCTATACAGTAGGTTCTCATTAGTTACCTATTTTATACAGAGTAGTGTATATACGTCAATCCCAATCTCCCAATTCCTCCCAACCCCTGTCTCCTCCCTTGATGTCCATACATTTTTTCTCTACATTGTGTCTCTGCTTTGCAAATAGGTTTATCTGTACCATTTCTCTAGATTCCACATCTATGTGTTAATATACAATAATTTTTTCTCTGTACTCACTTTACTCTGTATGATGTACTGTAAAATTACTACCTGAATAAGCAGTTCAAGATTATTTTGCATGGGGAAAATATATTTATTCCATTGAGCATCTTCTGTGGAACCACCTTGGGCAAACACTTGGCTTAGTGAAAAGAAGCACTAAGAAGCCTGGCTCTGAGTTCCTGCGGTACTTGTCCCAGGTGAATGTCTGGAAAGACACTGAGTATGAGCTTCAGTTTCTTTCTGTCAATTAGGAATAAAGTCACCTGTTTCCTAGTTTCTGTCAATGATTAGATATTCATCTGATACATAGTTGCTCAAGGTCTTAATTTTTATTAGAATAATAAACAGTTATTGAATAAATAAAAGAAATATTTAAGTACCTACTATTTACCAGGTTTTTTATTATTTTTTTCCAAAAGTATAGAGTATAAAATTATTTTGCTCTTGCTTACTTTTAACTATGAAAGCAGAGTTTGAATTTGTGGGCGATTTGTCCCTAAATTTTCTTCCTTCATTCATTTGTTCAAGACATTTTAATTGATTGCCTCCCATGTGTTTGGCAGTATTTATAGCATCTGGTGACAGAGGGGTCAACAAGGATAACAATGCTTTAGCTTTCAAGAATCCATTCAGTTTCTACTTTTTAAAATCGATACTATTAACAAAACAATCAGAAAACAATATGAATCAGAAGGTAACACAAGTAAGATAACACACAGAAGGAAAAGGGGAAAAGTTAGCTATTCTAAAAACATTTTCTTACTCTCTAATTAATTTCATATAATTAAAATCACTTCCATTTCAAATATAAAGCAATTTATGGATCATTATGAATATTGAACAATATAATAACAGTTAAATGAATAAAAGTCTATTTGAAAAAAATCATTTGTAATATAATACTGCTAACTAATTTATTTTCTAAAAATAAAACCATTATTTTTAAGATCGGTGGTAGATGCTTTTCAATAGAATAAGCATATTAGCAAGTTGTTTCTTTGCAGAAATCACTAGCTCCATGAATGATCTTATCATTTAACAAAAAAATGTAAAAGCAAGAATACTGAGAAACTTTGCAATTTCTCTATTAGCATCTGGATTATACTCTTGCAGTTCATTGACAAGAATATACATCCTCTTTCCTACTCCCTCATTAGAAAGAATCACATGCCACATAATCACAAAATAGTATCTTAGAATGTTTCAAGTTGCTAGTCTGCTTCAAAGCCCTTTGTAGTACTTAATGTGTATTTTGGAAAACTGTATTTTAAAATTGTTTTAAGCTAAGCTATTTAGCCATTAAATCCTTAAACTTCAACTATTAATATTTCAGCAGTTCGATACAGTTTTTTAGGCATCTTGCCTTAAACTTTACAGAATGTAACAGAATAGGAACATATTAGACAAAGCTGAGTGAGAGTATAGCACAGATGTCCTATATTGAAGTAGGAATTTTGAGTTACAGCTCCAGTTGTCCATTGATCTGAATATAGGGAACTAAGAGTTGACACAAGGACCATTCTTAGGGAATCATAAGCAAAGTTTGAGAGGAAGGCATGACTCCACTCTTCTAGAGAAAAACAAACAGAGATATGCTGCCTGTCCAGTGGAAGTTGGGTAGAAGAGAAGCAAAAAAAGATGAGAGCCACTGTACACCCTAAGACTCTTCAGTGACATGAGTAAAACACTGCAAATGAGCAGCATTAACCCAAGAGTGAGGGGGCTTCTAATTGACTTTGAAATCCTTATATATTCGTCAAGAGCTTCCAACAAACTTTCAGTAAGTGATTTTTGGCTTGCACTTTGATTCAATTCACTTAAGGACAACAACAAGAAAACAAAACATAAGTTTAACCAAATTAAAATACAAAAGTAAACACAGACAGCAACTATGCTTTAATATCCTTGGAAATGATACTGTTGATTTCAAAGTGCGAAGAAGATCAAGATTATAAAGGAAAGAAGTATTGCTATTATGATGTAAAGATTAATATGGTTCCAAATATCACAGTAACTCAAACTCTGAACCTAAAGAATGCTTAGATTCATATCTTGGTTGTCATGAAGAAAATAAAGTTTTATGTAACTGCCTATTTTCAGTATTGTCATTACTAAGTCACCAAAATAAAATACACACATAATTTTTACCATATTTGCTTTATTTGTTTCAGCTCTTTGCTGTTTATAAAGTTATGGCTGATCTTAATATTGAAGAGGTTGAATACAAAAGGAGACAGTATTATCTCATCCAGGTTAATTCAAATTCTAGTCTTGAGTCCTACCTAGTTGAATAATTAAACTCACTCACTTTCTTCCCACTGAACATATCACCCAAGGGAATACAGTCTTTCTAGGAAAAATAGATCAACTATTTCAACTGATTTCAAAAGGGAGCCTTCTGATGGCTTGGTGAAAGCAGTTTCACATGGTTAAGAACTCTTCCTTTTAACTGGAGCTTTCAGACAACTTTTCCTGCCAACCTAGGGAGCCTGCCATAGGAAATTTAACAAGATGCTAGCTTAAGCCATCTACCTCATTACAAATGAGGAAAGCATACAATGAAAACCCTAGAGCAAGGGCTCTGTGCTCTTTGTCCAGAAAGATGTAATGGCTTCTTAATGTACATGCTCTTTTTCTCCATTTATGTTCAGGTAATTAAAGACAAAATGTTGATTATCTTAAGTAAAATTCACCATAATGACTTTTACTGTTAAACCTTTTGGATTTCTGTAAGAATATTATAATAAATGACTTTTAGAAATCTTGCAAATATCATATGGATTATGTATAATATTTTCTTGTGCATTCTTATAGTCTTTCACTTTAGAATTTTACTGTTTATTTAATAATTGAATAAAATATTTGGAAGACACCAGAATAATTTTCTGTAAAATGAATTAATGGTTTTAATTTTTCTATTTTTGTGAATTTCATATAAATTTATGTGATTAGGTAATTTAAAAGTCAAATTTGATGTCATTTTTTATATTCATGGATTAAAGTCCACATTGGCTGAATTGAATGAAGTAAGTTAGTGAAAGGAAGTCCAAACACAATATAGTGTGCCTTGATCTCTAATAATATGTAGTCACTTTTATTAACACTTTATAATTTATTTAATGTATATCTACACAGGACATGCCATAATGCTATGTATCTAGAGGATATAGACTTCCATCATATCCTCAAGGAGTTTACAATATTGTAGAAAAGCAAAAAGATTTAGAAAACAAAACAAATTGTATTAAGTATGTAAATTATTGGCCAATTGAAGAGATTACTATGCACATTTGTCAATGAAAGTTCCTTGCTGGGAACAGAAATACTTTATGACTTTACATTATTTTAATCCACAAATCATTATTATAAGGGCATTTTGAAATCTTAGTCAAGAACCTCTCTGCCCCTGAAAGAGTCTAATATTTCTCCATGTACTAGAGAAAAGAAGCCAGTAACCTTATGTCATATCCCAAAAGCAAAAAGCTTCCTTAAAATATATATACATATATAGAGAAGAAATTTCATATATTTCACTTGTCAAGCATTTATAGGCCTGAAATGGAGAAAGGAAACATGATTCAGGTACAGCCTCTTTATTTTGAGAAGTGCTTAATTAATTATATAAAAGACATTCTTGAACTCTTGGTAGCTGAATAAAAAAATAACCAACAAAAAACAAAATGAAAACTGTTATAAGAAATATATAATTGAGTACTTTGTAAAGTTCAAGAGGTAACATAGAGAACTTCTCATAGCAGGGAAAAAACAAAGTTTCATAGCATTTGTTAGATCTTTAAATACCCTAAAATTTGGGCATATGTAAATAAAGAATTGATGCTTTTGACTGTGGTATTGGAGAAGACTCTTGAGAGTCCCTTGGACTTCAAAGGGATACAACCAGTCCATCCTAATGAAATCATTCCTGAATATTCAATGGAAGGACTGATGCTGGAGCTGAAACTCCAGTACTTTGGCCACATGATGCGAAGAACTGACTCATGTGAAAAGACCCTAATGCTGGGAAAGATTGAAGGCAGGAGGGGAAAGGGATGACAGAGAACAAAATGGTTGGATGGCATCACAGACTCAATGTACATGAGTTTGAGTAAACTCTGGGAGTTGGCGATAGATAGGGAGGCCTGGCATGTTGCAGTCCATGAGGTCACAACGAGTCAGATACAACTGAGCGACTGAAATGAACTAAACTCAACTGAAACAAGAGGGAGACGTTCCAGGACAATGAAAGACCAAAAGAATAAAGTTCAGAAAGGAAATAGATTTTTGCAGTATGCCATGATTAGTGTTAGATGGTATGAATTTGTAGAAATAATGGGATATAAGGTTGTTGGGTTAGAAGCTAAATCATTAATGCTATACATTTGTACTGAAAAGATTATTCCTTTTATTGTTATTCTTTCTGTTCTTTGTTCTCTTTTATTTTAATACTCCTAAATCTTCTGCACAGCAAAGGAAACTATAAGTAAGGTGAAAAGACAGCCTTCAGAATGGGAGAAAATAATAGCAAATGAAGCAACTGATAAAGGATTAATCTCCAAATTATACAAGCAGCTCCTGCAGCTCAATTCCAGAAAAATAAATGACCCAATCAAAAAATGGGCCAAAGAACTAAACAGACATTTCTCCAAAGAAGACATAAAGATGGCTAACAAACACATGAAAAAATGCTCAACATCCCTCATAATCAGAGAAATGCAAATCAAAACCACAATGAGATACCATTTCACACCTGTCAGAATGGCTGCTATCCAAAAGTCTACATGCAATAAATGCTGGAGAGGATGTGGAAAGGAACCCTCTTACACTGTTGGTGGGAATGCCAACTAGTACAGCCACTATGGAGAACAGTGTGAAGATTCCTCAAAAAACTGGAAATAGAACTGCCATATGATCCAGCAATCGCACTCCTGGGCATACACATCGAGGAAACCAGAATTGAAAGAGACACGTGTACTCCAATGTTCATTGCAGCACTGTTTATAATAGCCAGGACATGGAAGCAACATAGATGTCCATCTGCAGACGAATGGATAAGAAAGCTTTGGTACATATACACAATGGAGTATTATTCAGCCATTAAAAAGAATACATTTGAATCAGTTCTAATGAGGTGGATGAAACTGGAGCCTATTATACAGAGTGAAGTAAGCCAGAAAGAAAAACACCAATACAGTATACTAACACATATATATGGAATTTAGAAAGATGCAAATGATAACCCTGTATACGAGACAGCAAAAGAGACACAGATGTATAGAACAGTCTTTGGGACTCTATGGGAGAGGGCAAGGGTGGGATGATTTGGGAGAATGACATTGAAACACGTATGTTGTCATATGTGAAACGAATCACTAGTTCAGGGTCAATGCATGTTATAGAATGCTCGGGGCTGGCATGCGGGGATGACCCAGAGGGAGGATAAAGGGAGGAGGGAGGTGGGAGGGGGGTTCAGGAGGGGGAACTTATGTAAACCCGGGGCAAATTCATATCAATGTATGGCAAAACCAACCAATATAATATTGTAAAATAATTTGCCTCCAATAAAAAATAAATTAACTACATAAAAAAAAATCAAATCTGTCTTAAGCATATTGACATTCATGCTGTTTTATATTGTGGGTTCAAAATCTCATCGATAATGCTAAGATACTTGTATCACCTACTCTCCCACTCTGTTCCTTTTAAAAATGGACTTTATAGTATGAGGCAATTCATGAAGAAAGAGTAGTAAGCACAGTGTATCCCACAGGCCAGGGCCAACTGCAAATTTGATTTTTTATTTCTAAACAACCAATACCTGACCACAAACTGAATTATAAAAGCCTAGAGTCATTCAGCCACAAATAATTCTGCACTGTCTACTAGGGCTGAGTTGCTGTATTAGGTGCCCTTGGGGGAAAGCATCAAAGTTACTATTGCACTGATAGAATTTCCTATTGAAGAGATAAGACAGAGATACAGAAAGTCAAATAATAATGAAAGATAATGCATATTTAGCAAATCCATGATAGATATGGAAGACATATATCTGGAGGGGTCATGCTTTCTATTCTGGGGCACCCACATACCCTAGGCCCCTGCTTGTGATGAAATCATTGTCAATTTTGCAAAATGCCTAACAGAAGATGCTCATGCTTTTTTATTTTTGTGTAGAATCACATAAACTCAAAGTGATGATGCTCTTTTAAAAAATAGGCTACCACTGCTGGGTTGGTGTGTTTAAGTATAGTAGAATAAGAAGCAATTGAGATTCAACTAGAGGAATGGCCTGGAAAGAGTATGACAACCAAGGTCTCTTCCAGATCTGATTTCTATGATAGAACTAACAGAGGACAATCCATATATTACAGAGTCATAACACAGACTGCCCTACAACTGAACTTAACAAAGATTTCTACCAATACATTCATCGTAATTTTCTTTTTAATTATTTTAAGGGTCTATTTTATCTTCCTAGACTAATTTTTGGAAGTAATTTCTCTAAATTATTTGTTTCTATAACCCAGCCTCCAGCACAACACTTGACACACATTATGTATACACATAACATATGCATTATATATGCTTATATAAACAATCCATAGTGAAAGTTGCTGAGCCACATCCAACTCTTTGCGACCTCATGGATTGTAGCCTGCCAGTCTCCTCTGTCCATGGAATTCTTCAGGCAAGAATACTGGAGTGGGTAGCCTAACCCTTCTCTAGGGGATTCCCGACCTAGGGATAAAACTGGGGTCTCCTGCATTACAGGCAGATTCATACACTCAAGCGTGCACACCATGAAACAATCAATAAAAGTCTGGAACCAAATCATGGAGACTATTGAATGTGAAATGGCACGATCTAATCTGTAGAGAGGTTTCCGAGTGGAGGTTTGGCCTGACCAGAACTTCAGTGTAGGAAGACAAATCTCATAGAATCATGAAACACAGATGGGAGAAGGGCATCAAGAAAGGGAGAAGGAAGTCAGGGAGTGCAGGAGGGGAGTGAGGAGGATCTGGGTTAGTATAAAAACATGGGAGAGGGAAAGAGAAAGATTTTAGCAGTAGAATCTGCTAGATTTAGTAATTACGTGGCTATGGGAACAAGAAGCAAAAGATCTCAAGCTTTGCATTTGTGGTTTTACAACTGTGATAGACCACCAACACACAGGAAGAAGGAAGTTCATCAGATAAAAGGATAATTTTAGTTTCGGACATAGGAGTTTAAGGAACACTTCATTTATGTATAGTACGTAGTTGACCATTCCAGAGAAATGATATTGCAGTAAAAATTATAATATATATATTTATATTATTATTATATTTATTCTAAACATCTGGGGAAAAGGAAGGAAGTTTGGGAGAAAAATAATGAACAAATATTCAAAATGTCATTACTATTTTTATTTAACATAAGTTGAGTGGAAATATAAAATAAATCATTGTAACTTGTTATAATTTGTGCACAGGTCACCTCTGAAGGAAAGCTTGGCAAACATGGTGGTAATCTAAAACTCACTATCAGGACACAGTTTACATTTTGGGATCTCCCATCCTTCTGCCCCCAGCTTTCTGCTGCATTCTGGAAAGTTAGGGTAGATGGTAACTGAACAAACATAAAATATGTCAATTTTTTTAAAAAGCATACCACGGTTTTATTATCTATCATATCAGCAGCATGGTGCCTTGAATATACCACAGAATAACAGGATAATAACTTTCATATATCTGTAAGTTGACTTTGTAAATAAGTTCATTTGTATCACATTTTTTGATACCACATATAAATGGTACTACATTGGGTTGGCCAAAAAGTTCATTTGGGTTTTTCTGTAAGATGTTATGCAAAAATCCAAATGAACTTTTTGGCCAATCCTATAAGATCTTCCAAAAGCAGACTCACAGACTTTGAAAACAATCTTATGGTTACCAAAGGGTAAAGGTGGAAGGGGAAGGGATAAATTACAAATTTGTGATTAACACTCTACTATATATTAAATAATCAACAAGGATGCACTGTATAGCACAGGGAACTCAATATTAGATAATAACCTATATGAGAAAATAACCTGAAAAGAATGGATGAATCTATCTGTATTGAATATAACTGAATCACTTTGCTATACACCTTAAACTAACATTGTAAATCAACTATATTTCAATATAAAAAATTAAGCTTTTGAAAATAAAAATATATGCATACATCTTTAATGTTTTTTAATTTATTTTTAATTGGAAGATAATTGTTTTACAATGTCGTGTTGGATTTTGCCATATAACAACGTGAATCAGCCACAGTGTACATATTTTTACCTCCTCGGAAGCCTCCTTCTATACTTCCAGGTCATCACAGAGCACCAAGCTGAGTTTCCTGTGTTATACAGTTGCTTCACGCTACCTACTTTGCACATAGTAGTGTATATATGTCATGTGCTACTCTCTTAATTCATCCTACCTCAGTTCAGTCCAGTTGCTCAGTCGTGTCCAGCTCTTTGCGGCCCCATGGACTGCAGCGCGCCAGGCCTCCTGGTCCATCACCAACTCCTGGAGTTTACCCAAACTCATGTCCATTGAGTCCGTGATGCCATCCAGCCATTTCATCCTCTGTCATCCCCTTCTCCTCCTGACCCCAGCATCAGAGCAACTCCTCCTTCCCAGCATCAGGGTCTTTACAAATAAGTCAGCTCTTTGCATCAGGTGGCCAAAGTATTGGAGTTTCAACTTCAACATCAGTCCTTCCAATGAACACCCAGGACTGATCTCCTTTAGGATGAACTAGTTGGATCTCCTTGCAGTCCAAGGGACTCTCAAGAGTCTTCTCCAACACCACAGTTCAAAAGCATCAATTATTTGGCACTCAGCCTTCTTTATAGTTCAACTCTCACATCCATACATGACTACTGGAAAAATCATAGCCTTGACTAGATGGACCTTTGTTGGAAAAGTAATGTCTCTGCTTTTTAATAAGCTGTCTAGGTTGGTCATAACTTTCCTTCCAAGGAGTAAGCACCTTTTAATTTCATGGCTGCAGTCACCATCTGCAGTGATTTTGGAGCCGAAAAAATATAGTCAGCCACTGTTTCCACTGTTTCCCCATCTATTTGTCATGAAGTGATGGGACTTCTGGACTGATGCTGAAGCTGAAACTCCAATACTTTGGCCACCTCATGTGAAGAGTTGACTCACTGGAAAAGAGTCTGATGCTGGGAGGGATTGGGGGCAGGAGGAGAAGGGGACGACAGAGAATGAGATGGCTGGATGGCATCACCGACTCGATGGACATGAGTTTGAGTGAACTCCGAGGTTTGGTGATGGACAGGGAGGCCTGTTGTGCTGTGATTCATGGGGTCGCAAAGAGTCGGACACAACTGAGTGACTGAACTGAACTGAACTGAACTGATGGGACCAGATGCCATGATCTTCCTACCTTCTTCTCCCCTAACGTGTCCACAAGTCAACGAGAGAAATCTTATGAGGTCTCAATTATAACAACACAGAGTAATAACCTCCAGTTTCAGTCCCAGTATATAAAACTTACAGGCCATCACGCCTGTCTTTATAAGGGAAAAAAATATCTGAATAAACAGAAAATCAGGGACTTGACTTGGTTCTATCAGTGAACTGAGTTTACAAGGAAATCCCTCCCCTCGCTGATTGTAATTGGGAGAAAGAGGCAAGCCCACAGAGTTACAACTGAGATTTTCATCTAGTGCAAAAGCTGCTGGAACCAGACAATTACAGAAACACTTATAAAGTAATTTTAACCAATTGCCAAATTTGAATATAGGATAGCATGGCAGTGAGAAACTCCTGGGGATCAAATCTTAGGTGGAACTCCCTCTTTTTCAATGCTAGGAAGACCACCAATTCTCAAATAAAGATCCAACAAATATCCCCTTTATGCACTAGCAGAAGGAGGGTAAGAATAATCATTGTGAAATATGCCCAGAGCAGTGTCCATCAAAGCGGCCTACTCTCCAGGGGAAAAGACTTGTCCAGAGTCTTTGCTCAAGGCAGAGAAAGTCATCTCTCCCAACAGATCATGCTCGCCTTCCTGTTTCACCAAAGGAAGGAGGAGCTATGTCAAGGATACATAAAGATCACAGTTCAGAGACAGACCTACTTACAGACTAAGATCCAGTTATACAATCATAGAATGCTTCAGTTCAGTTCAGTTCAGTTGCTCAGTCGTGTCCGACTCTCTGCGACCCTATGAATCACAGCACGCCAGGCCTCCCTGTCCATCAACAACTCCCGGAGTTCACTCAAACTCATGTCCATTGAGTCAGTGATGCCATCCAGCCATCTCATTCTCTGTCGTCCCCTTCTCCTCCCGCCCCAATCCTTCCCAGCATCAGAGTCTTTTCCAGTGAGTCAACTCGTCCCATGAGGTGGCCAAAGTATTCGAGTTTCAGCCTTAGCAAAATCAGTCCTTCCAATGAACACCCAGGACTGATCTCCTTTAGAATGGACTGGTTGGATCTCCTTGCAGTCCAAGGGACTCTCAAGAGTCTTCTCCAGCACCACAGTTCAAAAGCATCAATTCTTCGGCGATCAGCTTTCTTCACAGTCCAACTCTCACATCCATACATGACCACGAGAAAAACCATAGCCTTGACTAGACAGACCTTTGTTGACAAAGGAATGTCTCTGCTTTTTAATATACTATCTAGGTTGGTTATAACTTTCCTTCCAAGCTTATCCTCCCTCAAATCTTGCTTCCACAATAGGATTCCAGCACTGACAGTGAATTACACAGCTGAAGGGGCTGCAAGGCACAGGTTCTCCAACAAAAGGCAACATTCGAGAAGGGAGACAAACAATAACCCTAAAACAATTTCTCCAGCCTGCCATCCTGCCCTGCAGATTGTGAAATTGTCAGACCCCACAATTGAATGAGACTTCCTTAAAACCAAGAAATCAATCTCTCCTCTCTCTCATCTGTGTATATACACACATATTGATACATAAAAACACACATATGTATATATATATCCAACTGTGCAAAATTTTGTGTGTGTGTGTGTGGAGAATCTTGTTGAATACACTAGGGACAGAGTAGGAATGAGTCTCTCTCTTTAATTCTATCACAGTAACTCTTCTGAGTTTTGCTTTAGCATCTAACATCAGTTTTCAATAATTGCATACATCTTTAAGTAGATAACATAATTCTTTCCTCTTATGAAATCACTATGATATGTGAGGGAAAATTATTTACAGCCTTCTAGCCTCCAAAATTCATTCTCTCTTACTGTCATCATGCAGCTTAGCTTGAGGAATAGGACCTACATCTTGCTAGACATGACCTTCCAGAAAGTCATAGTCCATATTCCTTGGATTGTACATCATGACGGCCTAAAGGATTTGGTCTCTTAAATAAGGTAGCCTGAAGAAAACTGGTGAGTATTTGCAGTGAAAGTCTTTACAAAAATCATGATAAATACAGTATCAAATATTAAGGTAAAAATTAGAATATGAAAAATAGAAAAATAGAAAGAGTAGTAACACCGAAGATGGATATTATCATTCCAGTAGCAAATGAATGGATCTATATTGTAACATTTCAGCAATAATATAGAGCCTTTGGAGTAATCTGTTATACTTGAAGGTGATAACAAAGTATGTAAGTCCTCAATAAGCATATAAAGCATTCAGTAATATAGACTCAATTTTATTCTATGCATTTAAGATTCCAAGCAAATGAAATATACAAAGCTGTGTTTCCTTCAAATGAAATTTTTAAAATTATCTGGCATTTTAAACAAATAACAAATTACTGTGAGTGAAAAATTCATCATGGTAGTTTATTAAACACAATAGAATAATTTGTGTTCACAGTTGGACTGTATATTAATGGACAATCGTATCTCATTTCTGATAAAAATTCAAAACTAATAGAATGGTGATGTAGTCCTTGTACCTGCAAATTAATGTTTACAGTTGCAAAAATAGCAGCTAAAAATATGGATTGGAGAATTAATGACATTAATATAAAACATGATTTGTTCCCTGTGTTTAATAAATACATCAAGAATTCTATTAATGAGGAGATTTTTCCTAAATGAAATTTGTGATGCCTCTCAAGCAATACAAGCAGGTCACTAATCTTGCTTACAGAGAGGAAATAAAAAAGCCAGAAAAGTACGCCAGAGAAAGTTAAGCAGACATTAATTTCTTATATGATTTTAAAATTATGTCTCTATATTTTGAAGCAAAACTACCACAACCTAAATTCAATTCTAACTCTGACTTATAAATAGAATTAACCTATACATTGATAATGTAGCTAGTTGAACCAAAGCCCTGCAGATTTGCTAGGATTTTGCTAAAAATCAGTATCACTAATATGTTAAATTTAAAATGAAAAAGTCCTTGATGAATATATATGACACAATATATTTAGCTCATGAAAAAATTGCCTCTCTCTTTTTCTTGGCCATACACATACATAAAAACTAAAGGTGTGTATAAAGAGAAAGTGAGGATAAGAGAAACATACTGCTGAGCACAAAGAATTACCGAGCCAGGAGGAAAAATCTAAGTAAACATCCTGAGTAGGACCATGAATACAAATGTCTGTGAAGACCCAAAGTCGACAGGTAAAGCACTCCAGTTGTGCTACTCTCTTGACCAAAAGCTCATAAAAGCCAGCTACTCCCTCTTCACTGCAGCCGACCATGTCGTGTAGGAAATATGGGACACACAGACATTTCCGTCATCCTCATATTGTCTCATCGTTTATCTTTGTAGAGATCAGTTTACTTCCTTTTTTTTTCCACAAAAATCCCTAAGTGGATCAATATTCTGCAGACTAAACAAGTCTGCAACCTCCATTTATTCATAGGCTGATGGTTCACTACATCTAAGCCAGGTCATTCAGTAGCTCATATAACTTTCTTTCCTAATACAAATCTCTTGGGACTTATATTAGTTATAAGATTTTCATTACATATTTTAAGGGCTAACATAATCTTTCTTCAGTTTATACCAATTTCATCTTGCCTTCAGAAAAAACTATTATAGGTAACTTTTTTGACATTGGATTCACACTGTAGATTATTATTTTTAACTCTTTCATGATCACATGTATCATTTAACCAAATCCCTCAAATACAATATTCTAATCAAGTCATAAAATGATAATAAGACTATTACTTGGTTCCCATCATTAATAAAATTATCATAATGCCGGTTTTACTTGACAAAGTAGTAAGAATTATAAGCAGTAAATTTTCTAGGTCCCAACATTTTACCCATTTAGCAACCAACTTGTCAGATTTCATACTTTCAATATACTTTCTTAAATGCACTGCCTCCATAAACAGTTCAATTATTATTTCACTTTTATTAGAAAACTTGGAATCATAACTATAATCATCCAATGTTTTATTATGTTCATACACTAACAGTCTCAGAGATAGATTATGCTATTTTTTTTATATATTCAAAGGACTCAAACTGATTTGTTCTTTGAGATCATGTGTAGGTTAATTAGGGTTTTCGTTTCTCAACTAGTAGTGAGCAATGTGGTTAAAATGCAGAACTCCCCGCTCTCATTTTGTTTTGTGCTACATATTTTCTATGATTTGTGACTATGAGTGGTAAGCTTATTAGAAAAACAGGCGAATCAGAGTGAGTAGATTTTAGAAGAGAGTTCAAATGGGTCTAATTGGAGCCCTTGTCTTCAGAATACATGGTGCAGTTTAAAGGAAACCACCCAAGTTGTTTTATTTGAGTTGGTGCCCTGCTCCCTCTCTTAAGCAGGCAAACTGCAAACACATGGAAGAAATAGTCCCTGGTGCAAAGAATCTGTGTTTTGGAGAGAGACGGCTTGTAATCCAACCTTGAGTATATATCTGACCTTAGGTAAATCACATCATCTGAGTCTCTGTTGCATTGGCTGCAAAGAAAGCTAACATTCTTCCTTTACAAAACTAAGACTCTTGTGCAGTGTAAGCATGGCCGTTTATCTGAAGCAACCAGCACAGTCCTGGCACTTAGCTACCCTAAAGTAAATATTGGTTCTATTTGCTAGTATTTACTAACCTTGAGTATTATCAACACTGTGAGAAAGCAAAAAGCAGTACCTGATTGCTTTCTGCTGCTCACAGGTAGACTGTGGCATCTTCTGGTTCAAATAAAGAACTTCACAGGACTTTAACATCAAACAAGGTCATTCTGTGACAGCAATAGATCAAAAAAACATCAAGACTCCTCCATAACCATTTCAGAACACAGAGAATAATCTTCTACATCAACAAAATTGACCAGGCATCTCCCTATCCTGGTCAAAATGATGAACCACTACTTCTTTACCAATTTTATTTGAGCCTCACTCTAGTCCTCCCGTCTTTTAGATAAGACTTCCTGAAATACCAGTCATAAATTTACTTCTGCTTCCTGACAGCACCCAATTCAGAACAAAAGCTCTAAACATTTACTCTAGTAGTCTAACATGAGCCCTGTTCTTCACCATCCTTTACCAAGATGGCTCATGGTTCCTCATAGTGTGTTTTCTTTCTCACAGCAATGAACAATACATCCAACTTGCTCAATCACAGGTGTATTCCTGATAGTCTTTGGCTGGAAAGCACTCACCAAGGATCATCAGGAAGGTTCCAAAAGGTACAGTCAGTTATCAGAGATGACGTTTATAGCCATGCTGTCCTAGTGGACATATGGGACACAATTCCTTCTGCGTGTGTGCTCTCAGCAAGTCGTGTCCAACTTGTTGTGACCCCATGGACTGTAGCCCACCAGGCTCCTCTGTCCGTAGGATTCTCCAGGCAAGAATACTAGAGTGGGTTGCCATTTCCTCCTCCAGGGGTTCTTCCTGACCCAGGTATCAAACCCACATCTCCTGAGTCTCCTGAATTGCAGGCAGATTCTTTACCACTGAGCCAGCACGGAAACCCCAAATTCCTTCAGAGATGGTGTATTATTCAAGTTAAATATCAAACTTACTTAACAGAGTCTATACCAGTTACTAGCAAGATTACTTTTCTTCAGTCAAAACTGAAAGTACAAAATTCATCTCTGTTCGCTTACACACATAAATGTATTAAAAATCAAAACAGTTGACTTCCCTATTTTTCACTAATTTGAGAAAAATATTGACACAATGGAAAGTAAGTTACTTTAAACTTCTAAAATGGGAAATTTACCATAAAAACTAAATTTCAGAATGAGTTTTAAATTCATCCGTTCCGTTCCGTTCCGTTCCGTCGCTCAGTCGTGTCCGACTCTTTGCGACCCCGTGGACTGTAGCCTACCAGGCTTCTCTGTCCATGGGATTCTCCAGGCAAGAATACTGGAGTGGGTTACCGTTTCCTTCTCCAGGGGCTCTTCCCCACCCAGGTATCGAACCCGGGTCTCCCGCATTGGAGGCAGACGATACTACAGCTATATTTTAACTTAGGAAAGAAAACTAAGAGGGAATGGATATATAACTTTAATTTTCATATCAGTAATATTTGAAGAACTAAAATCTTCAATAGCTCTACAGCAGCAGCACAACACATATTATGATATAGGGCTGTACCGGCCAAACAATTTATTCCAGTCAGTGAAACAGTAATAACACCTAACATCAATTGCATACGGATCATCTGCTAAGTGCTATTCTACATGTCTTACATCTGTCATTGGAATTAATCTTAAAACAACCATTTGAATTAGAAGTTAAAATTATCTTCACCTTACTGGTTAGGATACCAGGGCTACAGTAGGGTAAGAAAGTTGTTGGAAATTGCAAGGTTTGATGATACAGTTGAAATTCAAACCCATAAAATCCAGTCCCCAAAGTCATACACTAAACCTTTAAGAATCACTTCCCAACTGTCCAAGGGTTCTTATGTCTCTTAGGAGCTTTCACACATCTCCACACATAATGAACCCTGTATATAACAACAGGGGGTTTAAACGTTTAGTAAAACATCCATGCTGAAGCAACTCTAGTACAATTCCAGAAGTTAAGAAGTTAACTGCTGTGAAGTCTGAGGACTCAAAGGCTGTTGTCCTCACTTCTGCACCACCGACTACAATCTCATTAGAGATATTTGCAATCAATATGGTTTTATGTTATGCAGCATATTGTCAATAAAAGATCACTGGAAGGAGACCAGACCATACAAGTTCTTGTCCTCACTCCATTAAAGACCCGGGTCAAATTTTCAGAGGTGGGACTTCTCCCTGGGTGGTTCCAGTAGCTAAGTGTCCAGATTCCCAATGCAGGAGTCCTGGGTTCAATTCCTGGTCAAGGAATTAGATCCAGCATCCACACTGAAAGATTCTGTGTGCTGCAACTAATTCTGGCACATCCAAATAAATAAAATAAAAAATAAAAAAGCAATTCAAAAAAATTTTAGAAGTGAACAAACTGGAGGTTAAATTCGAAATATAGCAAAACATTTAAGATCATATTTGAAGCTAGGCATCAATGTAATGCCCAACTCTGAAACCTTATTTTCTATGATTATGTCATTATCATGGATAGTGGTTTGTTTTTTTTTTTCAGGTTTTATTTTTTATTTATTTATTTATTTTTTCAAAAACAATTTTAGGAATCTTTACTTAAAAACAACCTTATCTTAAAGTGGAGTAACTTTGGTTTTACGAGCAGCAAGCAAAGTACAGAAGCAAAAGTGCATTACAGGAGCATTAATTTCTACATTAGGTCACAGCGTCTAATCTGAAATCACACCCATAATATCATTTTTCAGGATATCTGGGAAATAGTCATTTCCCAGGATGTCTGAACCATAGCTACTCTATTTTGACTTTTAATTGTAAAAAAAAAAAAAAAATTTAATTGCCAAAGCAGATTTCACAATTAATGACGTCAGTGTTTTTCTAGGTATGAGAAGATGCAAGAATTGGAATTCATAAAACATTTTTCTGAAAAGATCTAACTATCTGAAGGCCTGTTCTGCCAGTTTTTTTTTTTTTTTCAGAGCACAGAGTGCCTCATTCCTGATTTTCACCCTGAACTTCTTTCAGAGGGTGTTGAAGCTCAGCAGCTTGCAATGGTCATGATGTAATCTTTGTAGAGGCACCTGGCAAGTACCAACTTCCAGTCAGCAGGGTCCCTTCATAGCCACATATCTGACCATGTGACACCATTTCATGGTCATTGTGTCCCGCGGTGCTGGGAAGGCTCATTCCCAGGTCTAGGGAAGTGATGGGCCACTCAGTGTGCTAAAATTGGACCAGGCCTTGCAAGTAGCAAAAGTCTCTGGACCACTGTCTTACTAGCCTCCTGGTCCAAGAAAATATTTCCTCTTGTTGCTTTTTCCCATATCCAGAGTCACATTATTACAATTATTGATCTCATATGGAACTGTCAGTTCAGCATTATATCACAGGCTCAGTGAAACAAGTGACATAGAAAATAATATAGCCATAGCTAGCCCAGTATTCTTGCCTGGAGAATCCCAGGGACGGGAGAGCCTGGTGGGCTTCTGTCTATGGGGTCACACAGAGTTGGACATGACTGAAGTGACTTAGCAGCAGTAGCAGCAGCAGTCATTAGTAAAATAAGAATTATAAGTCAAGATTTTAATTAGATAAAAAAAATAATAGACTAAGTTCTGCACCAGGACAATGAATTAAAAGCTAAAAAAGCAAATTCACTGAAGAATAATACTTATTTTAAACACACAGAACTGATGTCTTTTAAACAGTAGGTCTTGTTTATATTCAGTAGAGGCTGTTGATTCCTTCAATATGCAGGAGATGTGGTTTCACAGATATATACTTCAATAGCAGATAGAAATTTACCTTCCCATTTAGTCGTTAAAACACATGTATTAAAGCCTTCTAAGAGCTGAACACAGTACCAGACACAAGTGGTAAAACTCAGCTGGAAAATAGTTTAATATTTATGGGTGAAGATTTACAGAAAGTTAAGAGAGAGATCAGTCCTGGGTGTTCATTGGAAGGACTGATGCTGAAGCTGAAGCTCCAGTACTTTGGCCACCTCATGCGAAGAGCTGACTCACAGGAAAAGACTCTGATATGGGAGGGATTGGGGGCGGGAGGAGAAGGAAATGAGATGGCTGGATGGCGTCACTGACTCGATCAATGGAGGTGAGTTTGAGTGAACTCCGGGAGTTGGTGATGGACAGGGAGGCCTGGCGTGCTGTGATTCATGGGGTTGCACAGAGTCAGACACGACTGAGCGACTGAACTGAACTGAACTGAAGAGAGACTCATGTATAACTTGTAGAATCTGTTTTTTAATATATAGTTATGGTTTGATCAAATCCAAGCGTCATTCAAAGCACACTGATCATGTCCAAGTATCAATATTATCATCTCTGACCTTACGAAACCAGTAAAAAGGATATTGTTACTTCCCTTTGGCTCTCTACACACAGATAATAAGTTTAGTTTCACAGATTTAAGCCAAAATGGCAGAAAATAATTCTGTACTTAAGAAAAGCAAATTGCCTGGAGTTCACATTAGCAAATTCTTCGTCATAAGTTTAAAAGCGATTCTAAAATTCTACACCTTTTCAGCTTTCCTAGATTTTTCACAGACCATGGCTTTTCTCATATGTTGAGCTAAGAATTTAAAAGAAACCATGTCTCACTCGGTTTGTAAAGCTTTAAATAGGCTCAGTTTAATTTGATGAAGTAGGCAAAGGTAGTTACATCGACAGATACTCTATGGTTCGTTACATTACTCTAGGTGGAAATAGGCTGATTTTATGGGATAGAGCCTCTCCATTGGAAGGACATGGACTATTCTACCTTCTTAAGCTTAAGTGAGTAACTGGGGTGTGATTTGAGGTGCTTAAATGAACTAGTTTGTTTTATTTCTTTTCATCTGAAATTTATATATACATATATCTATCTGCAAATAGCATGACAGAATAACGTCAACAGTCCACTTGGGTACATGGCAACCAAATTCTAAACTTATTACTTTTGCCAAATATTGAAATACAATGAAAAATATATTTATATAGCAGTTTTATTCACAATTATTTGGCCAGGAGTAGGCTATCATTGAGATGTTTTAGCACCCAGAAATGAAAGACAAATGCTTCGCTCCCGTAATGATAACTGGAAAATGAAAGGTCATATATGGGGAGAATTTTCCTTTCTGCTCTACAGATAAAAATGTTTTCTCTCAACAACCTGTAACACAAGAAGTTATAGCAACCTGGGATCACCACGTTATCAGTGACACCTTCACAGAGCAGACAAGGTCATTTGAGCAGACCAGCCCTCATATAAAGTTTGCCTTGGGTGTGCTTTCAAAGTGAGAGGAGGCGACGGGTAAGGGAATTCTGGCAGCACTGACATCTATCTAGTCCTTCAGTGTACATGTGTTATGATCACCACCTAATCGTAAGCATCATTAATCTACAATTCTGCCTGGATCTCTGTCAGCATAGACTATTGCTCATGGTGAAAACAGAGAGTCATTTGAAGTGAATATGCTGTTCCCCCTCTGAACCCCTCACATGTCCATGCATTCATTTGGGACCAATTCTTCACAGACTCTCTGCCAGATGAGAATAAGGCTATTTGTAAAGCCACCTTACTTTTCCTCCAGTCTCAAACTTCACATTCTGGAATTGTCTGCTTTTAAGATCACTCTGTGGGGTTTATTAAGGAAGAGAAACGACACACACTGCCTTGGTACTGCTGAGACCTTTCAGCAGAAATGTATCTTTTTAAGAAAAATATTATCAGAGAGAACTATAAGTTGATCACATAAATGATGGGATTGCAATTACATTTCCTTAAGTCATGCTGTGTCCCAGTAGAGCTGACAATAATTTTTTTAAAAGCAAGTTATTGTCCAACTTGGAGAAGGCAATGGCAAGCCACTCCAGTACTCTTGCCTAAAAAATCCCATGGATGGAGGAGCCTCGTAGGCTGCAGTCCGTGGGGTCGCTAAGGGTCGGACACGACTGAGCGACTTCACTTTCACTTTTCACTTTCACACATTGGAGAAGGAATGGCAACCCACTCCAGTGTTCTTGCCTGGAGAATCCCAGGGACGGGGGAGCCTGGTGGGCTTCCGTCTATGGGGTCACACAGAGTCGGACACGACTGAAGTGACTTAGCAGCAGCATTGTCCAACTTAGCAAGAAAAAAAAAAAACATTACAAGAACAAATGACTTCTGGGGTCATGACAGCCCATCCTAGGTCTCCAAGTGAAATTCAGAGTCCCATGGCAGAAAGATGGGATGGACCAAAAACTGAGCACAAATGCCATATTTGCCTAAACATTCATATCTAGATCAATCTCTGCTCCATCTCCTGGGAGACTTGGCTGCGCTGACAGTTCTAGTCACTTACCAATCAGATAGCAACTAAAAGAAACTGAAGTGAAAAAATAAGCTACAAAAACAGTGTGTCTGTGTGTATGCATACATATATATCTGCCTTAATATGGCACTTTGTGAACATATTTAATTGAAAATACTTCTCTAAGCACCATACCAAATTTCTAATTTTTCCACTTCTAAATTTTGGAAAAACTGCTGAACAAATGCCCTTAATGAGCTAAATTGTTCTGTAGTGGAATGAATGAATACTTCAGACTTTTAAACTTCAAATGCTAAGTGTCTAGTTTTGTTCTCTGGGAACATAAAACAACATAACAGTTGTATTATTAGAGTTACTACTGATTTTTCTGCAAAGTATCCTCATGACATAAAATTTTCTCAATAAATTTTTTAATGGAAGAAGTCTTCAAAGTTAGGATTTATCACCAGGCCTTGGGTGGTTAATTGATATCTTTTAATATGCTTAAAGGACAGGCTTACTAAAGTGATTAAATAAAGGGAAATATGATGACTACTAGAATATGACCTGAAATACTTTATTGACTATAAAATTGAAAATGATTGGCTTCAGTGTTTCCTCTTCCAGTGTTCCCTTCTTTTTATGACTCTCATTTTCAAAGAACACAAGATTCAATATACCTGTGAATGAAACCAAAAGAAGCATGGTTCAACTTGAGTCTTCTGATCTTTTTTAATCTTGCAAATAAGCAAACTTAAATAATTACTGTTCCCTTTGTTTGTAAAGTTATTCAACTTGTGACAATCAGCCCTACAGGCAAAATAAAAGTGTTAGGAACCCTTTTTATTCTTGATTTTGACAAGTTAATTGGTAAATCATTTATTATTTGAATAATATCTTTCAGTTTAGAACAAGTAGTCACTTCCTGAACATGTGTGGAATATCTCTTTTTCAAGGAAATGTCAGTTGTTTAATATGCTGTGATAATTTCTATGTAAGATAGTGGCTTAAAAATTCTTTATATTAAAAAAAATCTTTATGTTTCCTCTGGGAAGTGAAATGGCACGTGAAGAGGATGTGAGAGCAACATGCTTCATCCAAACTGAGATGATATTGTCTTCTCCATGGCCAATGAATTTGTCTGCTGTTTAGCAATTTTATATATATTATATATATATATATATATATTACTGTATATAATGTGATTTCTTTTAATGTGTATTATAACGTTCATGTCCTTTTACCTGACATGAGCTAAATATGGACACAAATTTCTTGTGTAAGCCCTCTTTCAACACTTCCTTCAGTTAAACTTCAGTTGAACTAGTGTCCATATAATGGAATCCAGTGTACACAATCTCAACTAAAGAAATTTTAAGACATTTTTTCTGAGATAAACCTATTTGAGAATATACACTTCTTACTGTGATTGATAGAACTGTAATTAAAGTATAAAATGCAATAAGCCCTGTAACAACTCTCCAGACTGGTACAATAACCCAAATCCCCATTTAAATCATAGAACAGATGTGAAACTAGGCCTTTCTAATGCTCAACAATTTGTTCAGTGTCACTCTAAGTTAGGCAGTACATTTCTGCATTGATGACAATGCAGAAAACCTGGGATCAGAGAGTACAGTTTGGCCTGCAGACTTAGAAGCCACTAGTGTTTAGCAGACACCAGATCTTATGTAGCATTTTATGAAATTTGGTGATAATGAATAGAAAAAGACATACAAATTTTGTGGTACAACATTTCAACCAGGAAGATACTGACATTCTCAATGTTTCCTTACCAGTCTTACTTGGATTCACTTTAGAAGTTCTGTGTTTACATTACAATAGCCAATTATTAGTTAGAATAAACTAATCAGAAACTCCTATTTAGAGAAGGTTGTCACCCTTTGTAACAGAACGTTAAAAGAAAATTTCCCTGTGGTCTTGGGAAAAGGATAGTCTCAAAGGTGAAAATTTTAAGTATGTCCATATTCTAAATTTTAGGTATGCCCATATTCATAAACTTCCCTGGTGGCTCAGATGGTAAAGAATCTGCCTGCAATGCAGGATACCCAAGTTCGATCCCTGGGTCAGGAAGATCCCCTGGAGAAGGAAATGGCAACACACTCCAGTATTCTTGCCTGGAGAATCCCATGGACAGAAGACCCTGGCAGGCTACAGTCCATGGGGTCACAAAGAGTTGGACACAACTGAGTGACTAACACTTTCATTTTCATATTCTAAAAAGCCTGAAGGAGCTTCCAGTTCCATCTCCGTAAAATGTGCTAAGTTGGGAAACCTGGTCCAGTTACCAATAGCAGACTCCACTCCTCCAGTCTACAAAAGTAGAACCTTGAGACAAAGGAGATTAGAAGTGTTTTCAGGAGTGCAGTGTTCTTGTGAGAGATTATTAGTGAGGTGGGCCCACCAAGAAAATCACTCCTAGGGAAAGGGGCTACCAAAGACAGATACATCAACATCCCAATCACCCAAGGAAAGTTGGCTTATACCGTGGGCTTTTTGATATTTTCACCTGGCCCAGCTGAGAAGGAGAAATGCATTACACTGAGATAGTCAAAAAGTTCAGTAGCAAAACAGCCTGCAAAACAAGCCTTCGACATGGGAAGGGAGAGTGATCATGTGTGGGCACATTGGACACTGTTGACTGTAACCAGGATTGAGCATCTTTCCAGCATCCAAAGCAAGAGGGCTGCTGTCTAGGTGAGGGCAGGTAGCAGCTAGCTGAACTACAAGGATTCCTAAGACCAGAAAACATCAAACCAGAGAGGATCCTTCCTGCCAGAGAAAAACATCCTCCCTTTCCAATTTGTGAGCCATAAGAGAGCCACCATTTGAGAATCGACTCTGCAGAGGACACAGAGCAACTAACAGGGCTAATCAAGCTAACTGCTTCTGCCCCTTTTCTCTAACTTGCCCTCTGACCCTGGCCACCCCAGCAATGGAAGCATCAGACAAGAGGAGAGGAATGGAAAAAAACAAGGAAAAGAGTTTGCTTTCTCAGCACTTCAGCTCTCAGACTGGGGCCTGGGCAGCACTGAGACAAGGGAAGAACACTGTCCTGATCTGGAAGGAACATTGACCTGATTAGTGTTTGAGTAGAAAGACTTAGGATCTGCCTCACATAATATTGAGTGAGCGTTTCAAAATAGTGTGTTCGAGCTAGTAACTGCAGAAGAAAAAGTCAAGTATGAATCAGACTAAAATATTGGGTTGGCTAGAAAGGCCGTTTTGGATTTTCCATAAGATGTTACAGAAAAACTTAAAAAAAATTGGCCAACCCAGTAATAAACTGGCTTTATGGGTAAACTTCAGTTACTTAATACTACTTAACATTTTTGAAAGTGAGATGCTGTTATCCCACTTTTATGCACTTATCTCACAAGTGTCTATTAGTTGCATAGTGTATGTCTGATATTTCCCTTCAGGCAGAAGGCTAATATATATGATCAGAAGACTGACTCTTCTGTGTGGCATTGCAGAAAGTTAGAGGTATTAATCAAGTAACAGGCTTCAAGACGTCAAACAAGGTACAGAATATCCATCATTTATATCTCATGTCCTACATGCCAAAAACTGTATAATGCTCTCAGGGAAAAAATATATCCCAGCTCTAAATGTGCTTATGTGTGTGCTAAGTTGCTTCGACTCTTTGTGACGCCATGAATCACAGCACGCCAGGCCTCCCTGTCCATCACCAACCCCCGGAGTTCACTCAAACTCATGTCCATTGAGTCGGTGATGCCATCCAGCCACCTCATTCTCTGTTGTCCCCTTCTCCTCCCACCCCCAATCCCTCCCAGCATCAGAGTCTTTTCCAGTGAGTCAACTCGTCGCATGAGGTGGCCAAAGTATTGGAGTTTCAGCCTTAGCATCAGTCCTTCCAATGAACACCCAGGACCGATCTCCTTTAGAATGGACTGGTTGGATCTCCTTGCAGTCCAAGGGACTCTCAAGAGTCTTCTCCAGCACCACAGTTCAAAAGCATCAATTCTTCGGCGATCAGCTTTCTTCACAGTCCAACTCTCACATCCATACATGACCACTGGAAAAACCATAGCCTTGACTAGACGGACCTTTGTTGGCAAAGTAATGTCTCTGCTTTTTAATATGCTATCTAGGTTGGTCATAACTTTCCTTCCAAGGAGTAAGCATCTTTTAATTTCCTGGCTGCAATCAGCATCTGCAGTGATTTTGGAGCCCCCCAAAATAAAATCTGACACTGTTTCCACTGTTTTCCGACGCGACAGACACCGGCTCTGGCGCAACCGACCAGGCAAAGAAGCGCGGCCGAGAGGAGCTGCCCCACGTCCAATAGGCGGTGGCTGCGTGGGCGCAGGAGGGCCCAGAGGAGCTACTCCACGTTCAAGGTCAGGAGGGGCGGCTTTGAGGAGATACTCCTCGTCCAAGGTAAGGTGCAGCGGCTGTGCTTTGCTGGAGCAGCTGTGAAGAGATATTCCAAGACCAAGGTAAGAGAAACCCAAATAAGACGGTAGGTGAACTGTGGTGCTGGAGAAGACTCTTGAGAGTCCCTTGTACCGCAAGGAGATCCAACCAGTCCATTCTAAGGGAGATCAATCCTGGGTGTTCATTGGAAGGACTGATGCTAAAGCTGAAACTCCAATACTTTGGCCACCTCATGCGACGAATTAACTCACTGGAAAAGACTCTGATGCTGGGAAAGGTTGGGGGCGGGAGGAGAAGGGGATGACCGAGAATGAGACGGCTGGATGGCATCACTGACTCTGTGGACATGAGTTTGAGTGAACTCCGGGAGTTGGTGATGGACAGGGAGGCCTGGCGTGCTGTGATTCACGGGGTCTGGAGAGTCGGACACGACTGAGCGACTGAACTGAACTGATTGTGAAGGGGCATCACAGGGCAGACACACTGAAATCATAATCACAGGAAACTTGTCGATCTGATCACATGGACCACAGCCGAATGTGGTCCACTGGAGAAGGGAATGGCAGACCACTTCAGTATACTTGCCTTGAGAACCCCATGAACAGTATCAAAAGTTGCTTCAGTCATGCCCAATTCTTTGTGACCCTATGGACCAGACCATAGCACACCAGGCTTATCTGTCCATGGGATTCTCCAGGCAAAAATACTGGAGTGGTTTGCCAAGGCCTCTTCCAGGGGATCTTCCCAACACAGGGATCGAACCACATCCCTTATGTCTCTTGCACTGGCAGGTGGGTTCTTTACCACTAGTGCCATCTGAGAAGCACCAGAGATGCTTACAATCTACAGTAAAATCATACATAGAGATTGTTATTAATAATTGTGACAAATGCAATGATGGATTAAAGTTTTCCATTTTGAATGTCATAAAATCTCTGTAAAAGGTCTCATTAAAGCCATTTTTAAGAGAAAATTAAGTCATGGTGCTAAGATTAGACATATTATAGTTTTGAACAAAGGTCTTTATGGCTCCAGAGTCTATACTATTTTGCCTATACCATTCATCATAATCTCAAAGACAAAACAGAGCTTCACATATCCAATTTATAACCTCAGATGTGCTAAAGCCTGGAAATATCATGCTAATCAATGGCTTTCATGTCAGTTATCAATGGAAGCTAAGGACATGTGAAAAGAGTAATTTCCAACCTTCTCTCAGTAATGCCAGAGACAGGCATAACTTTAATGGTGGCTTTGCTGGACTGCCTAGAATCGCTTGAACAATCATTCTACTGCCATTTTTATATATTATCTTTTAAGTGAAGCGAAGTCGCTCAGTTGTGTCCGACTCTTTGCAACCCCATGGACCGTAGCCTACCAGGCTCCTCCGTCCATTGGATTTTCCAGGCAAGAATACTGGAGTGGGTTGCCATTTCCTTCTCCAGGGGAACTTCCTGACCCAGGGATCAAACCCATGTCTCCTGCATTGTAGGCAGACGCTTTACCTTCTGAGCCACATTGGCTTTAATTAAGCCTCACCCCTTAGTTTCACATACATGACCAAAAACAGTCGTACTCCCAATCCAAAATCTGTTGGGAATAGCAAGTAAATGGTATTTTCTTTTGACTGACTCCCTAGATATGAGGATGATTAAACCCAGGGTTCTTTATGACCAACCAGTATCCATATTTTCCATAATTTAAGGAAATCTAGCAGAGAATAAAGGCGCTAGAGAGAAAAGAGGGAGAGAGGAAGGAGTCAGTAAGGAAGGAGGGAGGGAAGGATAGGGAACTTCTCTAGTTCCTTCTAACTGGCTCCAGAATCTCACTATGTATGGGGCAAAATAGGACCTAAGGAGTTCAGCTTCCCTGACTTTAGAATCATTAAGCAAGGATTTACCAGTGTGTTCCTACTATAAGTCAGATCTGTACAAAATGCTAAGTTGTGTTAGCCTAAGTAAAATAACATACTGCTGTATATATTATAACTTAAAGACCATATCCTGTGATTAATGTCTCAATGCTCAAAATAAAAAATTACTAAATGATCCAAGACTCAGTTTTTAATAATTCTTCTATTTTTTCTCTATGAATCATTATGTATTTTTTAAAATATGGCTATGTAAGACTATATAAAAATAACTTCAATGGGAATTTTTCTGAATTCAATCTAATATTTGCAATCATATGTCTATGAAGCACATTCTTTCCCTCCTCACGCTCCCCGCCCTCAGCCACACACACACACACACACACACAATTCCCCTTCTCCCTTTCCCTGCCCCTTTCCTTTTCCTTAGCATAATGAATTTGAAAGCTAGGGAAGCTGAACTATTTAAGAAAGAAATTCTTATTGATCAACTTTTCTAGTTGCAGTTTCCATGTAACATTACATCCAACTAAGAATGTTGCTCGCCATCTGGCTCTACAGGGATTGAGTCATTAACCACTGGAATTGTTGACCTTCAAGACACTCAGAAAAGTCCAGGGTGGAGATCAGAAACAATGTACTCTGTGCTCTGGGAAAACTGGAAGAACAGGCCTTCAGATAGATATTTCAGGAGAAAATGTTATGCATCCAATTTCTTGATTGTTCCCATACTTAGAAAACAGGAAAATCATTAAGCTATCTGTGGTTCATGGCTGGCTTATGTAGTTCATAACTTCTCTCAGTATGTGCCTTGACTGCATGTACCCATTCTCCAAAATCATATATATGCTGAACCCCTCTCCCTTTCTTTGAAGCAGTTCTTCAGAGGTGTCTGAGAGACTGTATCCTGGGCTATGGCACTCGGTAAATCTCCAAATAAACCAAACTTATAGCTCTCAAGTTGTGTGTTTTTATTTGTCAACATTAAGAGAAAATTTGTTCTTTTGCATCAATATTACTTGGTCTTTAAACAATGTGTCCCATGTATACTGTGAATCTAAGTCTAGCAAATCTAGCCAGCAGTTCTTCGATTATTACACTAATGCAAATACAATTTGATCAATATTCACTGGACACTGTACTAATATTGTCCTTGTCCTCAAGGAGTTCATGGTATACTGGGGAAGATAGACATGCAAAATGTACTTAAACTTCAGAGTGAGAAGCGTAGCAATGAAAGCATGTGCCAAATACGAAGGCAACACGGAGGAGAAATGTATTCTATTTGGAAGCATTTAGAAAGGCCTCAGACAAGAGTTGATGCAAGACGTAAAGTTCAGTTCAGTTCAGTTGCTCAGTCGTGTCCGACTCTTTGTGACCCCATGGACAGCAGCATGCCAGGCTTCCCTGTCAATCACCAAATCCCAGAGCCTACTCAAACTCATGTCCATCACATCGGTGATGCCATCCAACCTACTTATCCTCAGTCATCCCCTTCTCCTCCTGCCTTCAATCTTTCCCAGCATCAGGGCCTTTTCAAATGAGTCAGTTCTTCTCATCAGGTGGTCAAATATTGGAGTTTCAGCTTCAGCAACAGTCTTCACAATGAATATTCAGGACTGATTTCTTTTAGGACTGACTGGTTTGATCTCCTTGCAGTCCAAAAGATTCTCAAGAGTCTTTTCCAAAACCACAGTTTAAAAGCATCAATTCTTCAACTGTCAGCTTTCTTTTTAGTCCAACTCTCACATCCATACATGACTACTGGAAGAAAAAAAAAAGACTTGACTAGATGGACCTTTGTTGGCAAAGTAATGTCTCTGCTTTTTAATATGCAGTCTAGGTTGATCATAGCTTTTCTTCCAAGAAGTCAGTGTCTTTTAATTTTATGGCTGCAGTCACCATCTGCAGTGATTTTGGAGCCCCCCAAAATAAAGTCTGTCACTGTTTCCATTGTTTTCCCATCTATTTGCCATGAAGTGATGGGACCAGATGCCATGATCTTAGTTTTCTGAATGCTGAGTTTTAAATCAACTTTTTCATTCTCCTCTTTCACCTTCATCAAGAGGCTCTTTAGTTCTTCTTCACTTTCTTCCATAAGGGTAGTGTCATCTGCATACCTGAGGTTATTGATATTTTTCCCCACAATCTTGATTCCACCTGTTCTTCATCCAGCCCAGCTTTTGCATCATGTACAGTACATGTAAATTAAATAAGCAGGGTGACAATATACAGCCTTGACATACTCCTTTCCCAACTTGAAACCAGTCTGCTGTTCCATGTTCAGTTCTAACTGTTGCTTTTTCACCTGCATACAGATTTCTCATGAGGCAGGTCAAGTGGTCTGGTATTCCCATCTCTTTAAGAATTTTCCACAGTTTGTTGTGATCCACATAGTCAAAGGCTTTGGTGTAGTTAATGAAGCAAAAGTATATGTTTTTCTGGAACTCTCTTGCTTTTTCAATGATCCAGTGGATGCTGGCAATTTGATCTCTGGTTCTTCTGCCTTTTCTAAATTCAGCTTGAACTTCTTGAAGTTCACAGTTTACATACTGTTGAAGCCTGGCTTGGAGAATTTTGAGCATTTCTTTGCTAGCACATGAGGTAAGTGCAATTATGCAGTAGTTTCAATATTCTTTGGCATCGCCTTTCTTTGGGATTGGAATGAAAATTGACCTTTTCCAACCCTGTGGCCACTTCTTTGTTTTCCATATTTGCTAGCATATTGAGTGCAGCACTTTCACAGCATCATCTTTTAGGATTGAAATAGCTCACCTGGAATTCCATCAACTCCACTAGCTTTGTCTGTAATGATGCTTCCTGAGGCCCACTTGACTTCAGATTCCAGGATGTCTGTCTCCAGGTGAGTGATCACACCATCATGTTTATCTGGGTCATGAAGATCTTTTTTGGATAGTTCTTCTGTGTATTCTTACCACCTCTTCTTAATATCTTCTGCTTCTGTTTGGTGCATAGTCTACTTCTGTTAGGTTCATAAGGTGGGAAGGATTAAAAAAAATTGCTAGATAGAGCATCAGCGATGAAATGAAGAACAAAAATAGTTTTCTTGGCTTTATTTCATGACACTATTGTTAAAAGTTATGTGTGTGTATGTTAGTTGCTCAGTTGTGTCCAAATCTTTGTGACCCCATGGACTACACCCTCCAGGCGCCTCTGTCCATGGAATTCTCCAGGCAAGAATACCAGAGTGGGTTGGTGTTCCCTTTTCCACGAGGTCTTCCTTAGCCAGGGTTCTAATCTGGATCTTCTGCACTTCAGGCAGATTCTTTACAGTCTGAACCACAGGGGAAGTCCCCTTCCCACCAAGTTACTTAATTACTGGAAAAAAAAAAGTTATGACAACTTTTTCTAGGGGATGAGCTAGGTAGTAAATATTTTTGGTTATAGAAGCTGTGTTGTCTCTATTACTCTTCAATTCTCAAGCTGTAATTTGAAAGCTAGTATAGGTAAATATACCAAGAACAGGGTGTGACTGTGTGCCAATAAAACTTTATTTTAAAAACAGGTGATATATAGTTTGACCCATGGGCCATGGTGTGCAGGTCTGTGGTATACAGTAATTACCAACAGCACAGGAAATTGATCAAATGATCCTCAATTTTTTTGAGAGTTTCCTGTAGCAGTGAAATAATATTCTGGCTGGGGGTGGGGGTGAAGATATTAAATTGTTGAAGACTCCTTATTAATGTCTTGTGTTTTAAATGCAGAGCCTAGGTACACAGTTTATTTTCTTTCTAGTTCAGTTTGTCTTTTGGGAAGGGACAGAAAAGTCTGTAGAGACACTAATTAGCTTTCCAAAAGTGTCTCAATTCCTTTCAGATAACAAGGTTGGGAACTGAATAAATTTTGTCACAGAATAAGTTAAGCGTAAGAGATGGTATGCAAGGAACACTGGGGACAATTCTTTGAACACAGGATAAAAATTATTACTAGAAGCGCATTTTCCCTAAAAAGCAATAATCCCAAGCTTCTTTATAATTTAGAGTCTTCAAGTTCCCTCAGTTACCACATAGAATAAACCTAAGGACATATAAAGACAAAAAAGGAGAATAAAATTTACTTCAAACAACAAGGTAAAGAGAAACAGATGGAAACTTGAAAAGTATCACTGAAAAGTGCATTATATTTTGTGTTTATAAAAGAATATATAGAAACATTTCTTCAAGACAATGCAAGTTAAAATAATTAACTAGACTTTTATTTTCACAAAATAAATAAGAAATAAAGTGTGGTAATTGTAATTCAAAATTAATTCTCCTGACCTATTTTAAGAGTTTTTCACTAAGCTCATCTAAATCATAGTATTAATATATTTTTTATCATAAGCTCTTTTTCTTTAGTAACTAACCTCTAAGTCATAGTATTATTTTTGAACATAGCTGTATTAAGTTGTTAACTTCTGGGGTTTGTTTCAGTTGTGTAAATATGTAATATACATACAAAACAAATACAATATAAACAAAATTTTTTAAAATTATTAAACCTTTGCCACCTGCAAGATTTTGGGGGTCAATTGTTTTATTTTAAGCTTGAGGCTTTAAAATTGTTTCATTAAAAGCTCCTACTTGTGGGCTTTGCTGCTGCTAAGTCGCTTCAGTAGTGTCCGACTCTGTGTGACCCCATAGATGGCAGCCTACCAGGCTCCCCCGTCCCTGGGACTCTTCAGGCAAGAACACTGGAGTGGGTTGCCATTTCCTTCTCCAATGTGTGAAAGTGAAAAGTGAAAGTGAGGTCGCTTTAGAAATGTAGATTTTTGGCAGTCTTTTCCTCAAGATGTTTCTGATGCAAGAGGAAATAGTAAACTTTCCTAGATCCAATTGACTGAGTGAAAAAAAAGCTTGCTCTTTCAATTCTGCTAATAGAATGTATTTTATTTCTACTTAGTTTTGATGCTTTAACAATGCTATTAATACTTGGATACCTGTTCTGTAGGAACTCTCTCCCAAAGAACTTCATATATGTTAGGCAGTGATGAGCTTGGATTAAAATTAGTATTCTGTTTTCTTATTTTAATATACATCAGCAATATTTTCATTTTAGACATTACAATTTATTTTTTACTCTTAAATATACATAATTTTAATCACTTAAGCTACATAGTTTAGGGTGAAAATGTAATGAATAAATGTAGTTAAGGAATTGACTTAGTTGGTACTTCTCAAGGTTATTTTTCACTTTGCTCACATAATTCTGCTACTTGTCTTCCCTTACCAGGAGAAGGAAAATGGTAAGTCCTTATCTATCAATAATTACTTTAATTGTAGACACATTGGAGAATTGTAATTTCTCTAATCAAAGAGCACATTGTAGCTAAATAAATTTAAAAAATAAGAACTAACTGTATGTTACTTACAGGAGATTCACTTAAGCTTTAAGAACACACACGGACTCAATATAAAGGGGTGGAAAAAAATGTTCCAGGAAAATGGATAGTAAGATAGAGCAGGGGGGCTAACTGTACGTACATCAAACAAAATAGACTTTAAGCTAAAGACTGCACCAAGAGACAAAGTTTAACAAAACTCAGAGCCGTTTTCAACGCATAAACAGTAGACAATTTGTAGCTAGACTTACCAACAAAAAAAAAAGGAAACTAAAAATTCTAAAGGAAGAGGTGACGTTAAAACTAATACAAGGAATACAACACAAATACAAGGAATCCCAAGAGACAACTATGAACAATGTTATCCCAACAAATGGGATAACTGAGAAAAACAGATAAATTCCCAGAAACATCCAATCTAATAAGACTGAATCATGAAAACATAGATCTGAACAGATCAATTGCTAGTAAGGAGTTGAATTAGTAACCAAAAAACATTCCAACAAAGAAAAATCTAGGATCAGAGGGCTTCACTGGTGAATTCTACCAAACATTTAAAGAAGAATACATACTAATTATTCCCAAACTCTTCTAAAAAATAGAAGAGGAGAGACAGCTTCTAAATTAATTTTATGAAGCAAGCATTACCGTGATAACAAAACCAGGCAGGGATGCTACATAAAAAGAAAATTATATTTTAAAAAAGACCAATATTCCTGTGAGTGAAAAAAAAATCATTAGCAATGTATCAGCGTACTGAACTCAATAATATATTGGAAATATCATATACCATAATCAAGTGGGTTTTACTCCAGTGAAGAAATGATGGCTCAACTTTTACAAGCCATTAAAAACCAAATGAACAAAATGAAGAATAAAAATCATAATCATCTCAATGAATACAGAAAAAGCATATGACTAAATTTAACATCCTTTCATGAAACAAGCTCTCAACAAACTGGGTGTGGAGGGAAAAATACTTCAACATAGGAAGACAATATATGACAAGCCCACAGAATTCACACCATACTCAACAGTGAAAGCTAAAAGTTTTCCCTCAAAGACAAGGAACAAGACAAGGATGCCGATCTCAAAACTTCAATTCAATACAATGCTCAAAGTTAAGGACAAAAAGATTAGGCAAGCAACTGAAATAAATGGCATCCGAATCAGAAAGGAAGAAGTAAAAATATCTCTCTCAGCAGATGAAATGATACTGCATAGAGGAAACCCCAAAGACATCAGTAAAATTGTTAAAATAAATACTTTTAATAAATTTTCAGGATAGAAGATAAATATATAAAAATCAGTCGGTTTTCTATACACCAAACTGTCAGAAAGAGAAATTAAGCTAATCCCATTTACAGTAAATTCAAAAGGAATAAAATACTTTGGAATAAATTTAAACAAGGAAGTAAAAGATTTTTATACTGAAAACACTAAAGCATTGATGAAAAGATAAAAAGAACTGATGACACAAATAAATGGTGCATGTGGAAGAATTAATATTGCTAAAATGTCCATCAGTTCAGTTCAGTTCAGTTCAGTCGCTCAGTTGTGTCCGACTCTTTGCGACCCCATGAATCACAGCACGCCAGGCTTCCCTGTCCATCGCCAACTCCCGGAGTTCACACAAACTCATGTCCATCGAGTTGGTGATGCCATCCTGCCATCTCATTCTCTGTCGTCCGCTTCTCCTCCTGCCCCCAATCCCTCCCAGCATCAGAGTCTTTTCCAGTGAGTCAACTCTTCACATGAGGTGGCCAAAGTACTAGAGTTTCAGCCTTAGCATCAGTCCTTCCAATGAACACCCAGGACTACCGTGCAAAGTAGTCTATAGAGTCAATGCAATCTCCATAAAAGTTTCAATATAATTTTTCTAAGAGAAAGAAAACACACCCTAAAATTTTATGAAATCACAAAAAATGTGAAGTAACCAAAGAAATCTTAAAAAGAAAAAAGCTAAACACATCACACTTTCTGATATCAAACTACATAACAAAACCATCAAAACAGTATGGTATAGGCAAAAAAAACAGGAGCATAGATGAAAGGAACAGAATATAAGGCACAGAAATATAGTTATGTACATATGGTCAGTTAGTTTAGGATGAAGGAGCCCAGTATACATAATGGGGAAAACACAGGCTCTACGATAAATAGTGTGGAGAAAACTGGATAGCCACATGCAAAGAATAAAACTGAACCTCTTCCTAACCATACACAAACATCAACTCAAAACGGATAAAGGAGTTGAACACAGAACCTGAATATAAAACCTCTAGAATAAAACATAGGAGGCAGCTCCTTGGCATTACCCTGGCAATTATTTTTTGACTCTAAAAACAAAAGCAACAAAAGCAAAACTAAACAAGTGGGACTACATCAAAATAAAAAGCCTCTGAAAAGCAAAGGAAACCATCTATAAAATAAGAAGGCTAGCTATGGAATGAAATGAAATATTTGCAAAACAAGTATCTGATAAGGGATTCAAAAAAATATAAGAAACTATCACACCTCAACCATAAAAAAAAATTAAAATGACAAGGGATCCTAATAGACATTTTCCCACAGAAGACATACCAATGGACAAGAGGTACATGAAAAGTACTCAAAACCACTTATCAGAGAAATGCAAATCAAACCACAATATGTTATCACCTCATACCTGTTAAGACAGACATTTATCAAAATGACAAAAAAAACAAATGCTGGCAAGGATGTAGGAAAAACAAAACAAAACAGAACACTTATACACTGTATTTGGTATGTAAATGGGTACAGCCACAATGGAAAGGAATGTGGCAGTTTCTCAAGAAATTAAAAATGCAACTACCTTATGATTCAGTAATCTCACTTCTGGTTATATACGAAAAGGAAAGAGGACCATTATCTCAAATACATGTGTATACTCCTGTGTTCACTGCAGCATTATTCACAATAGCCAAGGTAGATAAACAACAGAAGTGTCTTCAATGGATGGATGGATAAAGAAAAGGAACTAGTTAGTGTTATTATTGGTGACATAGTGGTCATTTTTCATCATAAAAAGATTGATTCCTTTTAAATAAAGACATTCAGAAAATGTACGCTAATCCAGTGGCACAATAAAAAACAACAATTTGTATATTAATTATTAGCAGAAAATTTAATTCCTTACAAGCCTACACCATTGGGGAAATATAAAACACTTCTGAGTGGGCATTTAAACATTTTTTTTTTAATCTCAAAAGGAACTGGAAGGACTATAAAATAAAGGATCAAAAATCTAAACAGAGGGATGGGATGGGGAGGGAGGTGGGAAGGGGGGTTCAAGATGGGGAACACATGTACATCCGGGGCAGATTCATGTCAATGTATGGCAAAACCAATACAATAATGGAAAGTATTTAGCTTCCAATTAAAATAAATAAATTAAAAAAAACTAAACAATATAAAGAAAAAAGATACAGAAAGAAGTTCTCAAATGAGAAACAACTAAATATTAACAACAAAAGACAAAATATAAGCTTGCTGAATTTCCTGAAATATAGAACTGGACATGGAACAACAGACTGGTTCCAAATAGGAAAAGGAGTACATCAAGACTGTATATTGTCACCCTGCTTATTTAACTTATATGCAGAGTACATCATGAGAAACGCTGGGCTGGAGAAAGCACAAGCTGGAATCAAGATTGCCAGGAGAAATATCAATAACCTCAGATATGCAGATGACACTACCCTTAATGCAGAAAGTGAGGAAGAACTAAAGAGCTTCTTGATGAAAGTGAAAGAGGAGTGAAAAAGTTGACTTAAGGCTCAACATTCAGAAAACTAAGATCATGGCATCTGGTCCCATCACTTCATGGCAAATAGATGGGGAAACAGTGGGAACAGTGTCAGACTTTATTCTTTTGGGCTCCAAAATCACTGCAGATGCTGATTGCAGCCATGAAATCAAGACGCTTACTTCTTGGAAGGAAAGGTATGACAAACCTAGACTGCATATTAAAAAGCAGAGACATTACTTTGCCAACAAAGGTCCGTCTAGTCAAGGCTATGGTTTTTCCCGTGGTCATGTATGGATGTGAGAGTTGGACTGTGAAGAAAGCTGATCACCGAAGAATTGATGCTTTTGAACTGTGGTGCTAGAGAAGACTTTTGAGAGTCCCTTGGACTGCTAGGAGATCCAACCAGTCCATCCTAAAGGAGATCAGTCCTGAGTGTTCATTGGAAGGACTGTTGCTGAAGCTTAAACTCTAATACTTTGGCCATCTCATGTGAAGAGCTGACTCATTTGAAAAGACCCTGATGCTGGGAAAGATTGAGGGAAGGAGGAGACGGGGACGACAGAGGGTGAGATGGTTGGATGGCATCACCGACTCGATGGACATGGGTTTGGGTGGACTCTGGGAGTTAGTGATGGACAGTGAGGACTGGTGTGGTGTGGTTCATGGGTTCGCAAAGAGTTGGACACGACTGAACGACTAAACTGAATGATATATATATACACATACACACACACACACACACACACACACATATATATATATATATATGATTTAGATGTACACACAAAATGGAAATTTATTCACCCTTGGGACCAAAGGAAATCCTGCCATTTGTTGACAACGTGGTTGAAGCCTGAGGTCATTATGGTAATTCTTCACGTTAGCCTTTATTTGTAGAAGCATTAAAAAAAAAAAAAAACAAAGTTGAACTCTTACAAACAGAAAGTAGAAAAGTGGTTGCCAGAATCTAGGTGATGGAGGAAATAGAAGTTTAAAAAGAGTAGTGACTTTCAGTTCTAGGATGAATAAGATTTGAGGGTCTACTGTATACCATAATAGTGATTATAATAATTCATAATACTATATTGTACAGTTGAAATTGGTTAAGAGTAGTACTTAAATGTTGTCACCAAAAAGAAAAAAATAGAAACATATGTGGTGGTGAATTTTGTTAATCGTCTGAATAAGGGGACTCCTTTTACGATGTATACATATATCAATTATAATGTTGTACACATTAAATTTATTTTATTTTTTGGGGCTCCAAAATCACTGCAGATGCTGATTGCAGCCATGAAATTAAAAGACGCTTACTCCTTGGAAGGAAAGTTATGACCAACCTTGATAATATATTGAAAAGCAGAGACATTACTTTGCCAACAAAGGTCCATCTACTCAAGGCTATGGTTTTTCCCGTGGTCATGTATGGATGTGAGAGTTGGACTGTAAAGAAAGCTGATCGCCGAAGAATTGATGCTTTTGAACTGTGGTGTTGGAGAAGACTCTTGAGAGTCCCTTGTACTGCCAGGAGATCCAACCAGTCCATTCTAAGGGAGATCAATCCTGGGTGTTCATTGGAAGGACTGATGCTAAAGCTGAAGCTGCAATACTTTGGCCACCTCATGCGACGAGTTGACTCACTGGAAAAGACTCTGATGCTGGGAAAGGTTGAGGGTGGGAGGAGAAGGGGGCGACCGAGAGTGAGATGGCTGGATGGCATCACTGACTCTGTGGACATGAGTTTGAGTGAACTCCGGGAGTTGGTGATGGACAGGGAGGCCTGGCGTGCTGTGATTCGTGGGGTCACGGAGAGTC